>NC_072387.2:71033204-72283204 GCF_028885625.2 Pongo pygmaeus
CACCTTATATCTTCATAATGCTACCATTTCTAGAATTTTTCCCATTTATTTGTCCTTTACTTCTGAGAGAAGTTTGTATTTCTTAGCAGTAATTACAATTTTCACAATGTAAGTTTTGTCATCAATTGTTCAAATATAAAATTTAATGTTAATACAGCATTTTGGATTTCTACAGAAAATTTTTTCATGAATTCGTATAAGTTCATTTTTAATTCAGCCAATTTCAGCCTGTTTTATGCAGTAGCACCTTGCTCTAGCCCAGAAATTTCACATAGCCTAACGCCTGTTAGAGATGTGAACGCTCCTTGAATGCTCATTCTGTTTAGTGGAGTCATTCTATTGAGTGGTGACTTTCCTCTGTGTATCCCCTTGTTATAAAGAAATGTTCTATGAAGTCATGTTGCTTTTTTGTTTCATTTTATTTATTTTTGAATGAGGATAGATTTAACTAGACCCAGTGTTTAAAAACTTGCAGATGATGAGGAAGGGGCTTTTTGGTGCTTTTGGAGTTTATTTCTCAGAGTGTAAACCGAAGTGGAGATTGGATTCTTCAGCTACTGGTGGTTTGCAGGACTTGCAGACTTTGATCTTATGTCAGTTTGGTGGAGCATAGTGAAATGAGCTCTGTCAGCTCCTTTTCTTTGATTAATTTTGAAAGTGATATGGAATAGGTAGGTATTTTATTGGAGCAGAATTTACAACATTATTCCAGTGCTATATCCAACTCACCAAGATGAATACTCCCTCTGAATTCTTCCTATCACCATCAATATTTGCAATTAATTTTTAAGACAAAAAGGGTGCTTGCCTATTCTAAGTTATCAGAACTAAAACCTACACTTTTCTACTCCACAGCTGTTTTTAAATCTGCAAGCTATAGCTATATATAATCAATAATTAGGAGACTGGTTCTATGAATACAATGTCCTTAACCACTATAGATAATATTTTAATAGGGCATGCAGAAATGTTTGTGTATCAGGTGTGTGTGTGTATGTTTCACGATGTCATATACTTATTTAATATAACCATATACTCTTGATAATATGTGTATATTATTTATGAACACTCTTATTTAGTTAATACATTTACACCCATCCATATGTGTGTGCATATATACGCATATACATGCAGGCATAGTTACACGCACTTTTCCTAAGTAATATACCTGTACATATAATCCATATTATATATGTAGACATGCATTTTGTGCACATGATATGTGTGTGCATATATGTGTGTGTGTAAAAATGTATGCCCTATCACAATGATAGAATGCATATTGTGGGTGTGCATACACACATACACACAAGCATATGCTCTTGTATATTATTAGACTTGCAAGATATGTGCATAAAGGTTGTGTTTCTCTGTTATTACTGTGAATACAGCAAATATAGTTGTCTCTCATTTCTATTTTTTCTATTTTTTTCATAAAACCTATTTCTCTGAATTATAAATATGATATATACTTCATGTTGGAGTAAATGTGAGGAATTGATGTTTGTTTTAAATTAAGAATAGGGGTTTCATGGACTATTTTTGTAATTGCTTTCAGTCAGTTTCATGTCCCAGTAATCACAATGTAATATATTCCTAAATATACTGCTCGATCCTGATATAGTAAATGCTTTGTCACTGTTATGCCTCTCTCTTAATTTAATAGTGGCCATCTCGTTGTCATTAGGATTAGGCAGGGAGGGCAAACCGTTAATCTGAACTTTGTTTCAAGGATGAGTTCTTAATGGGCTTTTGTCACCCAAAGGCTTTTTCAATCATATGTCATTTGGATTCCAGGAGAAGTTATTTTAACAACCAACATCCCATATTCCTGAATTTTCTCTATTCCTATACTTATGCTTGCAAATCACTTAATTTGTCCTTTTCCATCTCCCTTATTATAAAATCCTTCTATAAGCAGCCAATAGTGTCCAACCCATGCAATCAGCCTCACTCTGTCTTGCCACTTCACCTAGAACATCAAGCATAGTTCCACATGGGCCTCCCTTCAAGTAACTGCAGGCCAACAGTTTACAAGTGTTTTTCCATAGGAAGTCACAGTTGTCCAGTCTTCCTTCTTTTTGTTTCTGTTGCCTTACTGCCTGTCACCTTAACACTATGCCAAGGACATGTGCTAAATGTATTTCTATGCCAATATTCCCACTTAATAATAAAGTTTTGTATTAAAACAGAGTACTTGAGGCATGCAACATAAAACAGAAATTTATTCCTACCTGTTATGACAATTCAGTGAGTGTTCAACAGGCAGCTTCCCAACCTATAATTTGGGTAGCAATCTTCTCTCAATCTTGCAGCTCCACTATCCTCTATGACCTGGGAGTTCTCTCTTTCTCTCCGTGCAAATAGGGAAAGAGAATGTGGATACTATGTGAAAGATTTGTATGGGGCAGCCCTGGAAGGGGCATCAATCATATTGTAACCGTCTTATTGGCTAGAACTCAGTGAGGTGGTCAAGACTCACTGAAAGACAGTCTTCATCAAAGAGTGGCCTGGTTGCATCCAAGGAGGAAAGAAAAGTATATATACATAAAATATATAATATATGTTATAATATAATATATATAATATATAATATATATAATATGTATCTTATATATAATAATATATATACATAAAATATATAATATATGTTATAATATAATATATATTATATTATATATAATATATATAATGAAGAACATAGGGCCTCTAGAATAAGAAACCCAAAGGGATACTTCCTATGTCTATTATCATAGTACCAACCAGAAAGAGAAAGTCATTTATGGTAATGTAACAGCTCAAGAAAGGAGAAAATATTGTGAGGTACAGTGAGAATTGCAAAGATACAAAGTCAGCAATCATGATTTGACAAGTTCTCATAAAAATTACAATAATTAGAAACTAACGCTTATGTTTTTATCTTCTCTTTCATGCTACATGATCATGTCATTGCTAATTTTGTCTGTGCATTTTGCCCAGTCTCTAATCTTTACCTGGTCAGTTTATTAAGTTTTATTTTGCATATGAACCTTTTGTAAAGCAACATTTTACAATCTTCATATGGGCCCATAGTAAAGCAACGTTTTACAGTGTACGGTTTTCTGCAAAGAAAGACCTGTGTGCACAGACAATAAAGCCATTTTCTGCATATTTACTCCTTACATATATAATCACAAAACTCGATTTGCATAAATGTATGCTAAATATTCTTGCCAAATATTATCAATTTTATATAGTCACTTAAAATTAACTTAGACTTTTCCAAATAGCAGTGCTTCAATTAGGCTAAACCATTATATCCAAACGAAATATCATGAGAATTTTTAAAATGCCACTTATTTTCTCAGAGTTCTGAAAGCATGCAGGCTTAGAGAGCTATGCCTAAAGGTATTCTTGTGCTGTGAAGCAACAACTCAGAACTCACCAACCCCAGAATCCCATCCTAATTGTCCTTTTCTGAGTCATTAAAGTCTCATAACATTTGGATGGACATTTGTTTTAAAGTACTCGCTACCACAGCTAATTTATATATAACAATTTTCACATTCTATTCCCAATTTATGGAAATATTCTTTATTTATCTTTTTGGTTTTTTATTTATTCACTTATTTATTTCATTTACAAAATGGGAAGCAAGAAGAAAAAGGGGAGCTGTAATTGAGACGAACATAGCAAGTGAAAGTTTTGAGGCCTTTAGGGGTCATTGCTACCCAGAGAAGTCTCTAAGAATTGTTCTGAACCCAAGCTATCAGCCAGAACATAATTTTGACCACTAGGAAGAAAGCATAATTTGGAATTTCTCTTATACTATCTTCTCTATACTATACAGTCTTGAATTTTACTTTCTTCAATCTCAGATTGCCCACTGTAAGTCAAAAAAAGGCCTTTCTCTAACAGAGTGTTAACTCCTTGAGAACTAAATGTAGTTTTTAAATGGTTTCCTTGTTGCTTCTACCAATAAATACATTGAGAAATGTATCTAACGGTGCACCTAGAGAAACTAAAAAAAAAAAGGCAAGTACAAAGTAACCCCAAAGTGGTAGAAAAAAAGTGAAATAACTAAAATCAGAGCAGAACTGAATAAAATTGAAGCCCCAAAATCCATACAAAGAACCCACAAAAACAAAAGGTAATTCTTTTAAAAGATATAAAAAAATCAATAAGTCCAAATCAGTACAATCAGAAATGACAAAGATGATATTACAACCAATGCTACAGAAATACAAAAGATGCTCAGAGACTATTGTGAACACCTCTATGAACACAAACTAGAAGATCTAAAAGAAATGGATAAAATCCTGGAAATGCAATCTCCCAACTGAGGGAGAAATTGAAAGTCTGCACATATGCAAATTAAGTTTCAAAATTGAATCAGTAATTTTAAAAAACCTACCAAACTAAAACATACTTGGACCAGATGGATTTATTGCTGAATTCTACCAGACAAAAGAGTTGGTACCAATTCCCCTGAAACTATTCCAAAAACTTGAAGAGGAGGGCACACTCCTTAACTCATTCTACAAAGCAGCATCATTCTGTTACCAATATCTGGCAAAGACACAACAAACAAAATGAAAACTACAGGCCAATATATCTGATGAACATAGACACAAAAATCTTTCAGCAAAATAATAGCAAATGAAATTAAGCAAACACATCAAAAAGTTAATTCACCACAATCAACTGAGCTTTATTTCTGGGTTGCAGGGCTGGTTCGGTATATATGAATTAATAAACGTGATTTACCACAAACAGAATTATAAACAAAAGTCACGTGATCATCTCAATAAACACCCAAAAAGCTTTTGATGATATCCAACATCCGTTCATAATTAAAAACCCTCAACAGACTAGGCATTGAAGGAGCATAACTCGAAATAATAAAAACCATCTAAGCAAATCCAGTCAGCATTGTACTGAATGGGCAAAAGCTGGAAGCATTCCACTTAACAACTGAAACAAGACAATGATGTCCACTCATACCACTCCTTTTCTTTTTTATTTATTTATTTTTTATTATTATACTTTAAATTCTAGGGTACATGTACACAACGTGCAGGTTTGTTACATATGTATACATGTGCCATGTTGGTGTGCGCACCCATTAACTCGTCATTTACATTAGGTATATCTCCTAATGCTATCCCTCGCCCCTCTCCCCACCCCACAACAGGCCCCAGTGTGTAATGTCCCCCTTCCTGTGTCCAAGTGTTCTCATTGTTTAATTCCCACCTATGAGTGAGACCATGTAGTGTTTGTTTTTTTTGTCCTTGCGATAGTTTGCTGAGAATGATGGTTTCCAGCTTCATCCATGTCCCTACAAAGGACATGAACTCATCCTTTTTTGTGGCTGCATAGTATTCCATGGTGTATATGTGCCGCATTTTCTTAATCCAGTCTATCATTGTTGGACATTTGGGCTGGTTCCAGGTCTTTGCTATTGTGAATAGTGCCACAATAAACATACATGTGCATGTGTCTTTATAGCAGCATGATTTATAATCCTTTGGGTATATACCCAGTAATGGGATGACTGGCTCAAAAGTTATTTATAGTTCTAGATCTCTGAGTAATTGCCACACTGTCTTCCACAATGGTTGAACTAGTTTACAATCCCACCAACTGTGTAAAAGTGTTCCTTTTTCTCCACATCCTCTCCAGCACCTGTTGTTTCCTGACTTTTTAATGATCACCATTCTAACTGGTGTGAGATGGTATCTCATTGTGGTTTTGATTTGCATTTCTCTGATGGCCAGTGATGATGAGCATTTTTTTCATGTGTCTGTTGGCTGCATAAATGTTTTCTTTTGAGAAGTGCCTGTTCATATCCTTCGCCCACTTATTGATGGGGTTGTTTGTTTTTTTCTTGTGAATTAGTTTGAGATCTTTGTAGATTCTGGATATTAGCCCTTTGTCAGATGAATGGATTGCAAAGATTTTCTCCCATTCTGTAGGTTGCCTGTTCACTCTGATGGTATTTTCTTTTGCTGTGCAGACGCTCTTTAGTTTAATTAGATCCCATTTGTCAATTTTGGTTTTTGTTGCCATTGCTTTTGGTGTTTTACACATGAAGTCCTTGCCCATGCCTATGTCCTGAATGGTATTGCCTAGGTTTTCTTCTAGGGTTTTTATGGTTTTAGGTCTAACATTTAAGTCTTTTATCCATCTTGAATTAATTTCTGTATAACCTGTAAGGAAGGGATCCAGTTTCAGCTTTCTACATATGGCTAGCCAGTTTTCCCAGCACCATTTATTAAATAGGGAATCCTTTCCCCATTTCTTGTTTTTGTCAGGTTTGTCAAAGATTAGATACTTGTTGATGTGTGGTATTATTTCTGAGGGCTCAGTTCTGTTCCCTTGGTCTATATCTCTGTTTTGGTACCAGTAACATGCTGTTTTGGTTACTGTAGCCTTGTAGTATAGTTTGAAGTCAGGTAGCATGATTCCTCCAGCTTTGTTCTTTTGGCTTAGGATTGACTTGGCAATGCGGGCTCTTTTTTGGTTCCATATGAACTTTAAAGTAGTTTTTTCCAATTCTGTGAAGAAAGTCTTTGGTAGCTTGATGGGGATAGCATTGAATCTATAAATTACCTTGGGCAGTATGGCCATTTTCATGATATTGATTCTTCCTACCCATGAGCATGGAATGTTCTTCCATTTCTTTGTATCCTGTTTTATGTCATTGAGTAGTGGTTTGTAGTTCTTCTTGAAGAGGTCCTTCACATCCTTTGTAAGATGAATTCCTAGGTATTTTATTGCCTTTGAAGCAATTGTGAATGGGAGTTCACTCATGATTTGGATCTCTGTTTGTCTGTTATTAGTGTATAAGAATGCTTGTGATTTTTGCACATTGATTTTGTATCCTGAGACTTTGCTGAAGTTGCTTATCAGCTTAAGGAGATTTTGGGCTGAGACAATGGGGTTTTCTAGATATACAATCATGTCATCTGCAAAGAGGGACAATTTGACTTCCTCTTTTCCTAATTGAATACCCTTTATTTCCTTCTCCTGCCTAATTGCCTTGGCCAGAACTTCCAACACTATGTTGAATAGGAGTAGTGAGAGAGGGCATCCCTGTCTTGTGCCAGTTTTCAAAGGGAATGCTTCCAGCTTTTGTCCATTCAGTATGATATTGGTTGTGGGTTTGTCATAGATGGCTCTTATTATTTTGAGATACGACCCATCAATACCTAATTTAATGAGAGTTTTTAGCATGAAGGGCTGTTGAATTTTGTCAAAGCCTTTTCTGCATCTATTGAGATAATCATGTGGTTTTTGTCGTTGGTTCTGTTTATATGCTGGATTATGTTTATTGATTTGCATATGTTGAACTAGCCTTGCATCCCAGGGATGAAGCCCACTTGATCATGGTGGATAAGCTTTTTGATGTGCAGCTGGATTTGGTTTGCCAGTATTTTATTGAGGATTTTTGCATCGATGCTCATCAGGGATATTGGTCTAAAATTCTCTTTTTTGGTTGTGTCCCTGCCAGGCTTTGGTATCAGGATGATGCTGGCCTCATAAAATGAATTAAGGAGGATTCCCTCTTTTTCTATTGATTGGAATAGTTTCAGAAGGCATGGTTTCAGCTCCTCCTTGTACCTCTGGTAGAATTTGGCTGTGAATCCATCTAGTCTTGGACTTTTTTTGGTTGGTAAGCTATTAATTATTGCCTCAATTTCAGAGCCTTTTATTGGTCTATTCAGAGTTTCAAGTTCTTCCTGGTTTAGTCTTCGGAGGGTGTATGTGTCCAGGAATTTATCCATTTCTTCTAGATTTTCTAGTTTATTTGCATAGAGGTGTTTATAGTATTCTCTGAGGGTAGTTTGTATATTCTGTGGGATTGGTGGTGATATCCCCTTTATCATTTTTTATTGCATCTATTTGTTTCTTCTCTCTTTTCTTCTTTATTACTCTTGCTAGTGGTCTATCAATTTTGTTGATCTTTTCAAAAAACCAGCTCTTGGATTCATTAATTTTTTGAAGGGTTTTTTGTGTCTCTGTCTCCTTCAGTTCTGTTCTGATGTTAGTTATTTCTTGCCTTCTGCTAGCTTTTGAATGTGTTTGTTCTTGCTTCTCTAGTTCTTTTAATTGTGATGTTAGGGTGTCAATTTTAGATCTTTCTTGCTTTCTCTTGTGGGCATTTAGTGCTATAAATTTCCCTCTCCATACTGCTTTGAATGTCTACAGAGATTCTGGTATGCTGTGTCTTTGTTCTCGTTGGTTTCAAAGAACATCTTTATTTCTGCCTTCATTTCGTTATGTACCCAGTAGTCATTCAGTAGCAGGTTGTTCAGTTTCCATGTAGTTGAGCAGTTTTGAGTGAGTTCCTTAATCCTGGGTTCTAGTTTGATTGCACTGTGGTCTGAGAGACAGTTTCTTATAATTTCTGTTCTTTTACATTTGCTGAGGAGTGCTTTACTTCCAACTATGTGGTCAATTTTGGAGTAACTGTGGTGTGGTGCTGAGAAGAATGTATATTCTGTTGATTTGGGGTGGAGAGTTCTGTAGATGTCTATTAGGTCCGCTTGGTTTAGAGCTGAGTTCAATTCCTGGATATCCTTGTTAACTTTCTGTCTCATTGATCTGTCTAATGTTGACAGTGGGGTGTTAAAGTCTCCCATTAATATTGTGTGGGAGTCTAAGTCTCTTTGTAGGTCTCTAAGGACTTGCTTTATGAATCTGGGTGCTCCTGTATTGAGTGCATATATATTTAAGATAGTTAGCTCTTCTTGTTGAATTGATCCCTTTACCATTATGTAATGGCCTTCTTTGTCTCTTTTGATCTTTGTTGGTTTAAAGTCTGTTTTATTAGAGATGAGGATTGCAACCCCTGCCTTTTTTTGTTTTCCATTTGCTTGGTAGATCTTCCTCCATCCCTTTATTTTGAGCCTATGTGTGTCTCTGCACATGAGATGGTTTTCCTGAATACAGTACACTGATGGGTCATGACTCTTTATCCAATTTGCCAGTCTGTGCCTTTTAATTTGGAGCATTTAGCCCATTTACATTTAAGGTCAATATTGTTATGTGTGAATTTGATCCTGTCATTAGGATGTTAGCTGGTTATTTTGCTCGTTAGTTGATGCAGTTTCTTCCTAGTCTCGATGGTCTTTACAATTTGGCATGTTTTTGCAGCGGCTGTACCGGTTGTTCCTTTCCATGTTTAGCACTTCCTTCAGGAGCTCTTTTAGGGCAGGCCTGGTGGTGACAAAATCTCTCAGCATTTGCTTGTCTGTAAAGTATTTTATTTCTCCTTCACTTATGAAGCTTAGTTTGGCTGGATATGAAATTATCAGTTGAAAATTCCTTTCTTTAAGAATGTTGAATATTGGCCCCCACTCTCTTCTGGCTTGTAGAGTTTCTGCAGAGAGATCAGCTGTTAGTCTGATGGGCTTTCCTTTGTGGGTAACCCGACCTTTCTCTCTGGCTGCCCTTAACATTTTTTCCTTCATTTCAACTTTGGTGAATCTGACAATTATGTGTCTTGGAGTTGCTCTTCTCAAGGAGTATCTTAGTGGTGTTCTCTGTATTTCCTGAATTTGAATGTTGGCCTGCCCTGCTAGATTGGGGAAGTTCTCCTGAATAGTATCCTGCAGAGTGTTTTCCAACTTGGATCCATTCTCCCCGTCACTTTCAGGTACACCAATTAGACGTAGATTTGGTCTTTTCACATAGTCCCATATTTCTTGGAGGCTTTGTTCATTTCTTTTTATTCTTTTTTTCTCTAAACTTCTCTTCTTGCTTCATTTCATTCATTTAAATTTCCATCACTGATACCTTTTCTTCCAGTTGATCAAATCAGCTACCGAAGCTTGTGTGTTAGTCACATGGTTCTCATGCCATGGTTTTCAGCTCTATCAGGTCCTTTAAGGACCTCTCTGTATTGGTTATTCTAGTTAGCCATTTGTCTAATCTTTTTTCAAAGTTTTTAATTCCTTAGTATTGGATTCGAACTTCCTCCTTTAGCTCGGAGAAGTTTGATAGTCTATAGCCTTCTTCTCTCAACTCGTCAAAGTCATTCTCCATCCAGCTTTGTTCCATTGCTGGTGAGGAGCTGCATTCCTTTGAAGGAGGAGAGGCACTCTGATTTTTAGAATTTTCAGTTTTTCTGCTCTGCATTTTCCCCCTCTTTGTGGTTTTATCTACCTTTGGTCTTTGATGATGGTGATGTACAGATGGGGTTTTGGTGTGGATGTCCTTTCTGTTTGTTAGTTTTCCTTCTAACCTCAGGACCCTCAGCTGCAGGTCTGTTGGGAAGCTTGGGGTCCATCTTAGAATTCTGCCTACCACTATCTGCCATAGGCCTCCAATGACTAACTTCCCTCCAAAATATAAAATGCCCTCTCTCATGTTCACTAAATGTCTCACTCCATTAGACCACCAGCTCAAAGTCCCAAATCACATCATTTAATGCTAAATCTCATCTCATCAGTTCAAGTTCATAATCATATCATCAAAATTTTCTACTTCTGCCTGGGCATGGTGGCTCACACCTGTAATCCCAGCACTTTGGGAGGCTGAGGTGGGCAGATCACTTGAGGTCAAGAGCTGGAGACCAGCATGGCCAACATGGTGAAACACAGTCTCTACTAAGAATACAAAAATTAGCCAGGCATGGTGGCATGCACCTGTAATCCCAGCTACTTAGAAGGCTGAGGCAGGAGAATCATTTGAAACTGGGAGGCGGAGGTTGCAGCGAGCCAAGATTGCACCACTGCACTCCAGCCTGGGTGACAGAGTGAGACTCTTTCTCAAAAAAAAAAAAAAATATATATATATATACATATTATATATATATATATTTCTGACTTAGGTATGCATGAGGCTCCTTGGTGTAAACCATTGAATACAGTTCCTGGGTCACAAATTTCCTCTGTCTTTGGACCTGTAAAACTAAATGTAAGATACATAACCCCAATACATGCCACAAAAAATGATGTGATAGGTATAAGATAACAGTTATAGATATTCCTATTCACAGAGAGAAAAATGTTGAGATCCCATCTTTTAATATATCATATGACTACCATCTTTTATTAAATGTCAGTTGAAATAAGTTATTAATTGTGTGATAGGAATAGTTTGGCATTTTATGTTGAATATTAATAACTTTTTATCAATTCTGGATAAAAGTCCAGTATCAGACATAGATATTATTCTATATCTAGAATAATTTTTCTGAGTTGGTGACTTTATTTTCATAATAGTGAAATTTCAAACAAAACTTTTAAATTCTGAAGTCCAACTTATTAGTGTCTTTTTATGGTAAGTACTTATAGGTTCATGAGTAGGATATCTTTGACTACACTAAAGGTGTGAAAATGTGTTTCTTTTTATTCAATGTTTTTTAGCTTTATATTTCACATTTAGATCTAGGATTCATTTTGAGCTAGTGATTTTTTATGGTGTGGTGTAAAGTTTGAGAATCCCCTTTTCCCATAATTATACCTTTTTTTCCTAGCACAACTTGTTAAAAACACTATTCTTTCCTTCATTAAATTACCTTGGGACACTGTAGAAATTCATCTGTAATGTCCCCTTCCTGTGTCCAAGTGTTCTCATTGTTCAAATCCTACCTATGAGTGAGAGCACGCGATGTTTGGTTTTTTGACCTTGCGATAGTTTGCTGAGAGTGATGGTTTCCAGCTTCATCCATGTCCCTACAAAGGACATTAACTCATCATTTTTTATGGCTGCATAGTATTCCATGGTGTATATGTGCCACATTTTCTTAATCCTGGGGTGGGGAGATGGGGGAGGGATAGCATTAGGAGACATACCTAATGTAAATTAGGTGATGTAATATAATTACATCACCTAATGTAAATGATGAGTTAATGGGTGCAGCACACCAACATGGCACATGTATACACATGTAACAAACGTGCACGTTGTGCACATGTAGCCTAGCACTTAAAGTATATAAAAAAAAGAAATTCATCTGTAATACATTCCAGAATCTCTCTCTACATTGTCTCTTTAGTTCTACTAATCTCTCTTTCCATATAGAAATAGTAGATTTTCTTGATTACCATAGGTAGAAAGCCTCACAATAAGGTGGTATAAGTTGTCCAAATTTGTTCTTTTCAAAACTGCTTTGTCTGTTCAATGTTTTTTTTTCTTTTGAAGTAAATTATAGAATCAATTTGTTATTTTCTCAAAAAAAGCTCAGCTTGAATTTTGCCCGAATATTCCCTGAATTTGTAGATCCTTTTTAAGAGAATAAACATCTTAACAGTATTAAATCATCAGTTCATTAATATGGTATACATCTATATTAAACTTGGTCTTCATTAATGTATCATAACAAAATTTTTCAGTTTGTAGTACAAAGGTCTTATACATCTTTGATGAAATTATGCCTAACATAATATTTAATACTATATTAATGTTTCAATTCTTTTTTCCAAATATTGTTATGTACAGAAACGTTTGATTTTTAACATTGGTGTATTATTGTATAACCTTATTAAATTCACTTATTAATTCTAGTAGCCTTTTTAATAAATTATTTAGAATTTCATTAGTAAATAAGAAAAGTTTTGTTTCATCCTTCCCAATTCTCCTTGCTTAATTCACTGGCAAGGACCTCCACTATAATGAGGTATATAAATAAAAAGAGGTGGCATACTTCCCCTTTTTACACTTCTAGGGAGAAAAAATTCAGTCTTTCACCATATTCATAATTATTGATGATGTGAACTGTAGATTTTTTTCATTGATGTTCTTTATTGCATTGAAAAGTTCCATTCTATTCCTAGTTTGCTAAGCATTTTCATGAGTAGGTATAGAATTTGGCTGAAATATTTTGTCTGAATTGATTAACATGGTCACATGAATTTTTCTCTGTTATTCTATTAATATGAAGAATTATACTGACTTATTTTCAAATGTTAAAATAATCTTGTATTATTGAGGTAAGTCACTATTAGTCATGATATGTTTTTATGTATTACCCGTTTTAATTTGTTATATTTTGTGAAGATATTTTTCATCTATTATCATGAAGTAGATGGGGGTTTGATTTTTTCTGATAATACTATTGTCCAGTTTTGGTATTATATTGTGCTTTACTCATAAATTGAAAGTGGTTCTCTATCTATTTCCAAAAGAGGTTTCTGTGAGGAGGATAATGATATTTCTGACATTAATTATTCTGTAAATGTATGGCAAAAATCCCTAGTGAAGTTATCTGGGCCTGTGAATGTGGTTTGTGTGCTTGCTTTGTTTTTTGTTTGTTGGGTGGTTGTTTGGTTTTTGGAAGGTTATTTATTTTTTTAATTTTAAAATTTTATGGATATATCATAATTAAAATTAATATTTAACATAGATATAGGGCTGTTTTCCATAGATATCAGGTGGTTTTGCATTTCCTTCCTCCCAAAGCATTGCTAAATCAATAAAAAGCAAGTAGGTGGGTTCCTTAAAGGACCACAGAGTGAGGTCCTATGCAGGCAGATAAATTGCTTTAAAAGCCATCAGAAAACTTTGTTCTGGAGTGTAACAGGGCTGGAAAGCATATGGTAAATCATAAAGAGCTGGCAGAGCTGGGGTTTCAATTAGTGTCTGTTCTGGCAGTGAGGCAACAGATGGCGGAAGGATTGGAGGTCATCCAGCCTGGTAGGGTAAAAACAAGTATAAATCTCAGATGATATTCACAAAAAAATCCTGTTTCCTGGCTACCAGGCAAACATAGAAAAAGCCATAGGTGCACAAATAACAGACATGGAGTGTATGTTTAAGGCAGAGAAGGAAGTCGCATGGCATGCAAAGTGAAAACAGAGAAGAGACCGACATGCCTCTGATGTGAACGGTCTGGAGGTTGTGCAAAGCTATTTTAGAATACACACAGAGCAAATAGGAGAATGGACTGTATGGATTTTGGGGAAAGAGCAAATTTTAATTGAAGAAGCAGAGGAAACCCCAGACATTACACTGTCTTAGGCTTTAGTGCTACCATTCTTTTGCAGAAGCCTCCTATCTAGGAGGGCCATTAGTTTCTCGGGTCTACTCAGTGTGGACTCCAAGGTCCTTATCACCCTGAAAGCCACCCAACAGAGAGAGCTGAGAGATCAGCTGGGGGGAGCAGAGCCATTGTGGCTGAGAGGAATCATTCTGGAGGATGGTTAGTAAGCAGGAGAGCAAAAGGAGAGAAGGAAACTGCACATGGGGGTTGAATGTCTCCAGCCAAAGAGGGTGACGGATAGCAACATCTTACCATGAGGAAACATACCTGAGTCATGAAACCAAAGTATGTTTCCAGTGGTGGATCCACACGGGTCTGCAGCAAACTCAATCGTTGCCTCCTTGGAGGAAAGAATTCAATCCAGGACCAGAAGTAGGTTTAAGGTAGAAGGCGAGATGAAGGCAAGTTTTGGGCAGGAGTGAAAGTTTCTCAAAAAGTTTTTTTTTTGGGGGGGGTACATAGTGATGTTTCTTTATTTTTCTTTATTTTTATTTTTATTTAATTTTATTATTATACTTTAAGTTCTAGGGTACCTGTGCACAACATGCAGGTTTGTTACATATGTATACATGTGCCATATTGGTGTGCTGCACCCAATAACTCATCGTTTATCTTAAAAAGTTTTAGAGCAGGAGTGAAAGGAAGCAAAGTACACTTTGAAGAGGGCCAAGTGGACCACTTGAAAGATCCAAGTGCTCTGTTCAGCCCTTAACTTGGAAATTTATATATTCCCATAGTTCTCTGGTTTTCTTTCCTCTTCTTTTAACTTTTTCCTTGGGAAAGGCTGTTGCTCATCTGCTGCATGCAGTGTCTGTCAGCACGTGGGAGGGTGACTGCATACATAGTGTGTTTACTAATGTTGTGTGCTGCTCTCTAGGGGTGATCTTCCTTTACCCCCAGAGGGAGGTCATACATACACCATTTTGCCTCTTAGTGCTCAACCCCTGAAATCTTATTAGGAAGCTGCTGGTCACCCATTCCAGGTGTTTTCTATCTATTGGGAGGCTGTCCTCCCCTGGGGCCAGCTGCAACCAACTATCATCTAAGAAAGACAGTGTAACAACTGCCTGACCATCAACTAATGGTTGCCTCACACTCCTGGGAGGGTCTGGGTGGCAGCCCTCTCCTGCCCTGCTCATGTTTGCCTAACTATATACTCTAACAGTAGGTGAATTTTTTGTATAATTTAAAATCTTACAATTATTTTTGATGTTCATTTAATGTCTGAGCCATTTCCAATCAAAAAAGGTTATGATATGGGAAAACATGTTTCAAAATTTGTAGAATGTTTTCATCTATAAAATGCTAATATCTAATAGACAGTTCAGGATTTCTTGCTCCCTTGTTTTCACTAAAACATAAAGTTACTAAGAATAAAACTTGTAGTTAATATATAATTCTGTATATAAAATATGCCCAAAGTTTTGAAAAGGTTATTTATTAAATAAGATAGAAAGGAGCCAGTTAATAGGGGAAGAGACAGATGTGAAGAAAGTTCTTTTGGTAAAAAAGGTTATAAATGAGAGAATAATTTTGTATCAGAAAGGATCGGTATAAGGAATGTTTGTACTAAAGTATAATGCCTGGAGATATATATATACACACACACACACACACACACACACACACACATATACATGTAATATATATTTATAATATATATATTTTATATATATATATATATATATATATATTTTTTTTTTTTTTAAGACAGAGTCTTGCTGTGTTACCCAGGCTGGAGTACGATGGTGTGGTCTAAGCTCACTGCAACCTCTGCCTCCCGGGTTCAAGTGATTCTCCTGCCTCAGCCTCCCTAGTAGCTAGGATTACAGGCACTCGCCACCATGCCTGGTTAATTTTTGTATTTTTAGTAGAGATGGGGTTTCACCATGTTGGCCAGGCTGGTCTCAAACTCTTGACCTTGTGATCCTCCCTCCTCCCTCCTCGGCCTCCCAAAGTGCTGGGATTACAGGCATGAGCCACTGCACCCAGCCCTCGTTATTTTTTAAAAAAATTTTTGACAAAAATAGAAAGTCCAAGAATGTCATAGGTGGTCTGTGTAAGTCATATGTAGACTTTCCTGTTTCTATCTTCCTGTAGATTGTCCTGTATGTCTATCTTCATGTACATACAGAGAAAATAGAAAGTTGAGAAAGTTTAGATAGTAAAATATTCTTTAGAACCTCATAGAAAATGGGAGACATGTGGCTAACATTCATAGTTAAATTTCTTAGTCTTAATAAAGATAAAGTATAAAATATTATAAGGAAATACACTAACAGCTTGACAATTATTTTTAGTATTGTTAAGCATAAAGCTAGATTTAACATGGAGCTAGATTTAACATTGAGATAAATTTCACATGAATGCTTGCATTGCTTTGTTTCAGACTGTATTTCCCCTTCTGCATAAATAGTGCTAGCTCTACTGATTGTACACCTAAGGTGAATTTCTTAATTGAACTAAATGTATAGTGGTACTGAAAGACTTAAAGACATTAATTTGTATGTCTTTAAGGAATATCCATAATATATTTTTTTAGGCACTGGGTTACACTGTAGCTTCCAAGGTAAGCTGAGTAGAATAAAATTTTGAGATTGGTTTTCTGTTTGTTTCTGCTTTTAATTTTTATTTATTTGCTGTTTGTTCTCCTTTGGATTTTACTTATAGAAACATGTATAAGACCATTGACTTTTTTTACTTTCTAATGGAAGGTTTGTGTTTGGATGTATGAACAGTCATTTTGTTTCCTATGCATTTCCAACAGTTCATCATTTACTCTGTTTATCTAAAGTTCCTAAGCTACCTTTGTCAAGCCTGAAAAACTGATAAAGTGCACCAGCCATTTAAACTTCAGTTGGTTTTGTTACCTCTGATGATATAGAGAGCTACAAGAGCTTTAAGGTTCCTGGTAAAAAATAAGACTTATTTTTACAAGTTCTGAGCAGAAATTGTACACTATATATTTTATTATTTGGAAAAGTAAGAGTAGAAAAATGTTTAAATGATGTTAATTTCTAAGGAAATTTAATTCAATCAACAATTTGAGTTGATTTTGCATCTTTTACTTTGGGTAATTGAAGAAAAATTATAATATGGGTACAAAGTTTTAATGTTCAGGAAAAAATGACTGATCTTCAGAAAATTATATTGACTACGATTTCTTTCAATTTAGTTGTCTTTGCCATTGTTAAAATTAAGTAACATTCACTTGCACTAAGCAGTAATCTTAAAAAGTGACACGTTCTAGTGATTTTTGATTCGACTTAAATCAGTGCTAGACCTTCGTATGTGCACTGGAAAATATAATATGTACAGGTGTTGCACTGGTCTAAAGATTCTAGTGGGGAAAAATACCTAATAAGTTGCCGGTACTGTATCTGGAAACCAATCTTGGAAATCTGTAATGATGCTCTTTTAAATAGCTGAAAAGAAATTATGGTGTGCTTGTTCTTACTTTGTCCCTGTTTTTTGTATAATATTTAAGTGAATGGAGTTTATTTATTATCATATTGAATTTCCAAAACTGATATTTGCCCTTACCATTTTTTGATGGATAGAAAAGTTAACTGTCTTACTTTGATAAGTTTGGCATAAGAACTGTCACATTTTTGATCCTTTTGGTCACAGTTCTGTTACTAGAATGCTAGCAATTAGATGTATGTAAATTGTAACCTAACCCCTTTAATAAAATGATTTGAAGTTCTGACTAGACAACAAATGAGTGTTTTATTTCGTTTCATGTTAGAGAGAATGATAGGACTTTCAGTAGTATAAATGTCCTATTAACTAATCCTTGTGCTCTTAGGTTACAGGACTTTGAATCCTGGATCTGTAAAATATACCAACTCCTATTAAATCTTGAGCATTGACACCAGTTCAAAGCCTCGTCTTTTGACTCAGGAGAATCTGACAATCAAAATGAACTACGTTTGTGAGACACACTGATAGAAGTTTCAACTATTCAATCCCTAAAGGCCCAGGTACTATCATGGAAGAGGTGGACAATCTCATAAGATTTTAAGGGTTGATTCTGAGAAATAAAATTAGTTCAGAGTTTTCCTATAAATTAAACATGAATATCAAAAGCAAATTGATGCAAGGCCAGTGTTTGAGACCCTGTAGCAGAATAACAGGATTTTCTTGGAGAACTGATCTACTCTTTAACAGAAAATTGTAAAAGGTTACAAAAAGTTTATGAAACTCTTACATTATGGTCAAAGGAATCAAAATTAGATAATTTGTTTATAAGGGTTTATTAAAATTAGCTTTAACATTAATAACACACCATACATGGGAAACATTTTGTTTTCTTTTTTGAACAAAATTTTTGTGAAATATTAATAAGAGGTACTCATGCTAAGATTTATCTCTGGTGGAAGTGGGGGACTGGAGAGAGAAAGATTGTGTTTCAGAAGAAAACTATAGTATTAGGTCAATCTTTGATTACTGGGTGATCACTTTATCACCCATGGTATGGAGCTGCTCACAGCTCCCCTCCTCAGCATGAAGCAACCAGAAAGATTCATGACCAGATTTCCCATGATTGAAGAATTGAACAATAGAAAAAACTATGGGAACTAAAACAGTCCCAGTGGTCCCATAGAACTCATGTTTATGGTTTTTAAAATAAACAGAAATTGATCCTCCCAGTGTTAAAACTTGAGAAAGTTATATTTGGCTTATCTGAGTTTCTTTCTCAGGAAACGAACCATCTGTCCTCCCAGATAGTACCAAGTAGAAACTTACCAGATTATTGCATGTGGATAATGCTGCAATAATCATCACCCATCATGATTGCCTAAAGAACCACCTGCTTCCTGTTGCCTAAGTTCTCTTTCCTTACACCTCCAAAATTCCTGTTTTTCACAGATAGTTACATTTCTTCCCTGCTGTATAAACCCCTAATTTTACTCACTTAGGGAAATAGATTTGACACTGATCTCCCATTTCCCAGCTGTGTCGCCTGACTAAAGCTTTCTTCTCTGGCAATACTCATTGTCTCAGTGATTTGCTTTCTGTGCAACAAGCAACAGGACCTACACCAAACCCCTGGCATTTCAGTAACAAATACACACACACATCATACTTTTTTTTTTGCCACGTATAGCATAGTCACATATAGCAGTCAAAATTTAGTTAATGGCTCTTTAATGTCAAAACAGACAAATTTAAGAATAAGATCTTGATGGTGAGTGATGTGCAATATTTGTTTTGTTAAATGATATAATGCTTGTGAGGCAAATTCTTCTGTCTCTATGATGGGTAAATCTAATTTTTCAAAAACACTTGAAAATAATAATGAGATTATCACTGTATGCTTTGTGTTAGCTTCCATTTTTTTGAGGTTCAACATGTCTCTAATTTAATGGACAAAATAATGACTTCAATTTTTGTAATACTACAAACTACAGAAACATCCATGAGCTCTAGGAGAGATAACTTGTCTCATATTAATAAAATACTGATGAGCATCAAGAAAACAACACGTGCCAAGTACCAAGAAGCCAGAATCATAGTGATCATGAAGAAAAGTTATAGAAAGTACAATTAAAACAAACTAACAAAATTAAATTGAAAATACTAAAAAGAGAATATAAAATCTTTAGTTTCTGCACTAAAACAGAAATTATAAAAGTAAATAATCAGTATATTATTTCTAATACCTGTATTTCATTTATTAGTAAATCAATAAATGTCTGAGGGCTGAAAAACATTATGGCTAAATTTATTCTTTTAAATTTATTATGTAATCAGACTTCTAAATGGAACATAAGTTTGGTAGTTGCTAAATAGCTGTGTGCTACATTACTACTCTGAGAGTTTTTGTTGTTTCTTTCTATAGATCATAATATTCAGGAATATAAGTATGTCACACATAAATATTCTTAGCTTTCCATACTGGCCCAGACAACACTCTTAATAGCTTGCTTAGCACACACTCTTGAGCTTTCACCTTTCTATGTACAATTTCCCTATTTACGTGATAGTCTGCCTCTTGAAGAAACAATTAATAATTTCCATAGCAATTTTTAGTGATTTTGGACAGTCATGGCTTTCTTACATCAGCTTCATTTTAGAAATCTTGATTGTTTTTACATAATTTTAAGCAGAAATATAGGGATATCATTTCAGGATGACCTCTTGACGACAGGAAAATGAGTTTTATCACTCATGCCATCTCTGGCTTAAGAAGTTACCCAGTATTTTGCTTGTGTACATGAAACATACTTCATACATGATGGAATGAAACATCCACAAACATATGACTTTCAGTAATTTAACTTTTTAAAATATATTTAAAGCTATGTGTTTTTATCCTGTTTTGGAGATTTTTTTAATTGAATAATTTCTCCTTAGGAATAAAGGAGAACATTAAATTTGTCAAAAGTGAGGTTTTTAATTAATATACCTTGAGGATTTTTCTTCAGTACTATTTTAAATTTTGAAATAAATATTTCTCCCATCTCATATTCTTTAATTTCCTCAGTCCCAGTTGTATAAATGGATAAACAATTTATTTATGATTTCTAATTCTGAATATCACTTTTTAAAAGGAATCATCCAAAAATACTTCATTTTTTTTAAGATAAGTTAAAGTAGTATGATCTTGATAGAAGTTCAGATATACCTCTAATTAAATAATATAGACATGAAAAGTTCACTGACTGACAGCTTCTAATCAGTGTTTGGAAACAACTTCATTACAATATTTATTATTACTGTTTCAACCTAATTTTTTAAAAATTAATAATTTTAAAATAAAATAATATGAGTTCTGTGTTCAGTTGTTTTTAGTTGCTACCAATAATAATTTACTTCCTATATGAACTATGTTTTTTTATTTGGGAGAACTGAAAACTATCATTTACCAGTTTTCATATACTAAAATATACCTTCATTGTGTTTGGGAGACAGAAATAGTTATAAATAAATATCTCATATTTTTGAATATTTTCATACCAGTGATCGCATATTTTAGTGTGGTCAAAATTAGACTTGCCTTGTCCATGTATACATTTTTATCGTAATTCATAGTTCAACATTCCACTCTCTTAATCTCTCAAACTCATGTCTTAGTGAAAGCTAGTTTACCTGACATCTTAAATCAAAAAACATTAATTTTGGGTGGAAAAGGGATGTGAATAATACAACTAGTAATATAATTTTGGATATAATTTTTTAAACTCCATGTTATTGAACTCCTAAAACAAAAGTTATTCAAAAGCATAATTTCAGAAGCTATTTTTGAATTTTTTCTCTGTCCAATTAAAATGATATAATTTTGATTCTTTTTTTAGAATTGCTGTGTCTGAAGTGTTTCACTCTGGTTTTAAATTACTAGATTGACAATCTGATTTTGTATTTTTTATAGCCCCTCATTTTTAAATAATATTCTTATAATGTTTTAATAAGGAAAAAACAATAGGAACTCAGGGAACTTTCCATTAGACTACTACTTTTCTTTCGTTACTATTTTTTAATTTTGTCTAGTAAGCTCTCTGAAACTTTACAAAATAAAACAAATTTACGTTGGAGAAAAAAGGGCTATAAAAATAAATTCAGTCAATAATCTCAATAAATAAATTTGAAGTATTCCAAGCAGATTATTTTGAAGTGTTATGGTCTGAATGTCTGTGTTTTCTCAAAATTCATATTGACATCCTCACTTCCAAAGTGATGGTATTAAGATTTAGGGCCTTTGGAACATGACTGGTCGTGAGGGCAAAGCCTTCATGAATGGGATTGGTGCCTCTATAGGAAAGAGCCCTGAAAAAGTTCTCCTGCCCCCTTTTGCACTCCATGAGCACACATTCATTTCGAGACAGCAGGTAGATCCTCACCAGCCACCAAATCTGCAGATGTCCTCATTTTGGATTTCCCCTGTCTTGGTATCTGTGAAAATAAATTTCTCTTATCTATAAAGGCACTTAGATTATGGTATTTTGTTATAGCAGCCCAAATAAACAGACAGAAGTGAAAATATTGTTATAAAAATTCATGCTCTGAGCTCAAGTTAACAAAAAGTCAAAGCATTTTCGCACAATTCATGGACTAGTTTTAATTAATTGCTATGAAACAACATAAATATGTTTCATATAAAATTCATAACTGAATTTTTTATTCACTGTAATATTAACTACTGAAAAAAAGATGAAGTCTAGAGATGTTTACCCCCTTTATACAAAGAAGTCACAAAACAACACTGATTAATATCTTTTTTCTTATAAAAATGTCTGTAATCCAAACATGATAATTAAAAATGATTTTATAATTAAAATTTTAATATTTTAATAACCTTTTGGTCTATACCAGAATATTGCTTCTATCAGCTGGTACTCTGAGCTCCAATAATAGCTCTAAAATGGCATATGAATATAGACAAATTCTGGATTTTACTGACTTTTGCTTTTTATCTAAATTTTACCAAAACATAATCACTGACACCATATTGCTAAAATTTCTCCATATTTGTTCACTGAAATTATATTAATGCTTCATGTTCTTGGTTGACATATATTTGAAAAATGCATTTCCAGAAATAAGTTGATATTAGCATACAGACAGAATTCAACACTATGTCAATAGTGATTGACAAAGTTGATACTTTGCTGGTTGCCACATTTTAGATTCGTTTTATTTTTTATTCTAGGAGGCAGAAAATGTAAAATAGCATTTCAATTTTCCAATCCATTTAAACTAAGTAGAAAGTAATAATCTAGCGAAAAATAATAAAGGCTTTGCGGTTAGGATATGATTGACACATGGCTAAAGTATGTTTCAGGTGTAAGGACAGGCCACTATCAATAAAACTATGTTGACTCAGTTGGCATCATCAGGCTCCCTTTACCCACATATAATTGATTTTAAAGCTATGACTACAAAAGGAAAAATAACTCTGTCATGTCTATATGGATTTTCAGTGACACAGCCTTTTTGTTTTATTAGAAATGCATTTGAAGTGAAATGAAAATGTTTCCTAAAGGAAGTATAACTAATTTTTCTTAAGCATTTCTTACAATGGAAAATAAACTCTGAAGCTTTGTATTTCATTATGAGTAGAAAAAGAGTGTCTATATATACATGTATAATGAAATTATCAATAATAGCTAACAATGAAATGTAAGCCTAATTCAGTTTTAGATATTAGAAAATGAGTTATAAATATTTATAAAAGGAAGGAGGAAAGAAAAGAGTAGAATTGAAAAAGGGAAGGGAATCTATACTACATGATGCAGAAAATAAAGATAATTTATGCATAGACCTGCTAGATTGAAGAGACTGAAGAAATTTTGAAAATTCATATTATATATATAGTACCTCATTTATTTTATATATATTTATATAATATGTATGAATATATATAAATTATAAATATTTCTGTATATCTAGATAAAAACTTGACCTTACAGAATGTATTGTTTTTATTTAACACTTATATGAGTAGGTTATTGTTTTTTATAATTCTATTTTATTTCTGAGCTATCAAAGGACAGTAGTGAAGCCTTGCCAATTCAAAGCACTTCATAAACTATCTTAAATGATAATTTTTACATGGAAAATCTCTAAAAATTTTTTTAAATGTAAATTTCCTATTGTTTGTATACTCTATTGAAAGTTGAAACAATGTATCACAATAAAGGGATATAAGCAAAACAGAAATTTCAGTTTATACACTACTTTGGACATACCTTTGATCACTGGAATTCCAACTGTGAATAAAAACCACTCCCACAAGTTATGATAAGGACAAATTTCTCTACTTAGTATTATGAAAGTGTGTATCACATAGGTTGATAAAAAACATTGTAAATGTATTCTAATTAAAATCCTCTGTTGTTCCTCTCTCCTTCACTATTGCCTGACCACTGGGTTTATATCATTTCGCCTGGGGTACCACATAGGAAATGCTAACCATTTTTTTCTTTATATTTTCCATCTACACTGTGCTTCCTGCGGAACCAGGCACTTAGGAGAATGATCCATTATAGCAGCTACTCTCTTTGACAGATTTTGATCCCCACCAGAAATTTGGTATCTATCACATAACTTCAATTGTTCAGTTGTTCCTTGATGACTTATTAATAGTATTCTAAATCCTGGGTTCCACTATGTTTACTTGGAGTGGAAAAATCTAAATGTCATATTGGCTTGAATGCAATGATTTTCAGTCTTTTTTACTATCAGTGATCTCAAAGTAAGCATAATAAACTTATTAATAGTATTCTAAATCCTGGGTTCCACTATATTTATTTGGAGTGGAAAAATCTAAATGTCATATTGGATAGGATTCAATGATATCCATTCTTTTTTACTATCAGTGAGCTCAAAGTAAAGGGTAAGTCATATTGTATCACGTTTTTTCTAACTAAAAAGAGAATAGCATGTCATTCACTTCCCTGTACATATTATATCAGGCAATGCCATCTTCCAAATATAAAAAGTCCACTTTATCCACCAAATCACGGTACTTGTGATGTATGAAGTGCAGTGTACATCAAATTACAGTGTCATACAGAATATAAAATATTTAATAATGTAGTATACTCTTATATTTTTATTTGTTAGTATTTACCATATGCCATTCTTCAAATAGTTCAAGACGTCAAGTAAATGTAATTACGCACTTTATTGTTTCATACATTTCTCTTCATTATTCTTTGTCAATGAGTAGTACAGTGTCAATTATGAGTCAGGCCTACTGTGCCCAGCTTCCATATGGGTATGACTTAGTACTTTTTTACAGAACTTGTTTATCCTGGTGTCCAGAAAACCACTGAGATTCCCTCTTCATTAATTTATTTTTCTAACTGGCCCATTATAGCTGCTTATAAGTATGAGTATTAGACCTAAGTTCTATCAAGAAACAGATACCTTGTCTCTCCTGAGCATCCTGGCACCCCAAGGACTTAATTTGTTCACTCCAAGGAGTAGGCATTCAATGAATATTTGTGGAATAAATAAAACCTTAAATATAATTTGTAGAGCAAATTAATTGGTCCTTATCAAATCATGCCATTAGTTTTCAACAATGTCTTATAAATATCAGCGACCCAACTCACAAATGGCAATTAGGACACTGATTCCCTCATTGGTTTCCCCCATTAAAATGTTTCATTTTAAAACAGACTTTCTTCCTTAGATTCCTAGCACCTTGAAAGAGATTGGCATATCATATGTCCAACTTGATAAATGGTTAGTACAAATAATGAATAATTACTATAATTTTTATCTTGGAAGCTTCAAGTATATATCCCCTTTTATTAACTTTATTATCTTCTACTCAACTTCTGTTCTCAGCTCTTAATGTCCAATTTATGTGTTATCCCTTTCTATCTAAAAGTAGCATTCTATTCTGTTTGAGCACTGATCTAAATGTCATTATGTCTTCATTTAGTCATATTTTACTCTTAAAAATTTCTCCTACCCTCTAAAAGGTAAAACAGATGTCTGCTCTGGAGTATTATTTTACAGTATAGCACATTTTCAAGTAAAATGATTTGAAGCAATACAGTTAATTCTTAAATGAATCTAATAATGTTTGATTAACTATTTAAATGAATAAGAAATAAAGAATGATGAGTTAATTTCCATTATCACTATATGTTGCTGAGCCTTTCTTTGACTTTGCCCCAATTATGTATTTGTATGCAATCCATTGGCTAATGTACTATTTAATTTAGAATTTCTGATAGTTTCTGATGAAAAGCGTTTTGAAATATCAGTGATAAACAGTTCACATTGAAATTTTCAGCCATATCCTCCGAAATGTATAACATTGGGAAATGCTCAAACCTAAACAAAAATAAGTATAAGCAATTAGATTTTATAGCTGAAATGAGCTCAATATAATTATATCATATATTATCCAGGAAATAAATGGCATTCACTTTATCAAGAAACCATCATCAGCAGAACAAACTGGGCATTATAGGTGTATTAAATATGCATAATATTAAGCATTTCCCCTGAAGAAGCTCACAGTTTTATTAAAGGGTAAAACTGAGTTATATCTAAGAACTAATGATAAGATATAGTACAGAAATAATTTTAAATGAAGTTAAAAAATAAAGATTTCTAGAAAAAGTACCATTTAACATGATTATTGAATTAGGATCCATAATGATTAAAAAACAGAAAAATGAAAAACATGTATCAAGGCTAATATATATAAGAAAAAGAGATAAGAAGAAAGGAGTGAGAATGAACCAAGATAATGACTATGACTATGAAAAACATGCAGGAAATTTCAGGTAGTTCAGTTTAGTTGTGGATCAACCAAGGAAAAGGTAGAAGACTATAGGTAAATAAGGAATGAATAATGAGGGGGTATTGAATAGCATTTCAAGGATCATGGGCACCTATTCTAGAAAATGGACTCTGTATGGAAGCCAAGTTCCCCAAAGTTTTTCAAGTAGTGAATTTATTAAAACTTAAACTTATACATTTCTGGAAAGAATCATTGTTGTGAGTCTTCATATCAGCGTCTTTTTAATTTAAGAATTTTTAGGAATGGTGAGTATATTTTTGAACCTAGATATTATGTTTAACCCCAAGTATATGTGTTATTTAGTATTATTTAATAAACACAGGTCCATATATTAGTTTTATCCACTTCAGAGTACCTAACTCTACAATTCCTGTCCTAATTCTCCAGAAATTTTATTTCATTTTAAATTTTTAGTTGAAATAAAAAGGAACTGAACATGCTACTTATGAAAAAAACTTTAAAAGCTGCATGTTTTTGCAAATTCATAATAGAACTGCAAAATAGTATTAGTGACATAAATAACAACATAAACTTTTTAAAATACCTATTTAAAAGTATGTTAGCGTACTTAACACCCTCTTACAATTAAGTGTGATTTTAATGGGTACTTTGTATAGCAGCAACAGTGTCTCAAAGAGCAGCAAGCTGTGCAATGTTGATAAGACTTACATGGAAACGAATACATAGGAATTAAACCATGGCTTCCTCATGGATCTCTCCATGATTATCCAAAAAAGATGTCAGAAAAAAATGCTTTTAATTTTAAAAGACTCATAAGTTCACTCTCTGCTGTCAGAAATTTTGTGAAAAGTTATGGGAGTTTGTTATCCTGTGGCACAGATAACAATTTTGATGAAATTATTAAAATTGAACCTAGTTTCATTATTGCAAGGAACACTTGACATGAAACAAAAATGGCAAATTATACTCCAGTGCAGACAACACTACTGTTAAATATCTAAACAATGAAAAATTAAAATAATTATAGATTTTGTCAGGATAGAAAATAATTAGTGCAAAATATTCAGCAAAAGTTTACAAATGGAAAAGGAGATAGATTAACCATCCTGATTGAATATTAAACTTGCTCACCTCTATTTCTCACAGTAAAAGCTCTTTTGGTAAATTTAAGGAGTCCTTTACCCAAAGAAACATATATATGATATTCCTGAGTGTGTGTGAGCATGTGCATAGACATGTGGGTAATAAATTATTATTTTAGAAAGTGTTGAAAAAGTAAAACAATAAAAGAAGGATATTATTAATATATCCATTCCAGAAAATGTTGTTAAACGTGCTACTAGGATAAAATAGTTCAAATAAAGTTAGGTAGGACATACACTAAATATATACAATACAAAATCAAAAAGCTGAACATACCCCAGCCGTTTAAAGTCTGGTAAGTCACTGATGGGCACAAAGAGTCAGAATGTGAAACATGACTGCAGATCATTGGAGTCAGTAAAATTCTTCCTATGAAGTCAGGGGTTCATGAGTATTGTTATTTAGCTGAGCAATCTACTAGGAGATTTTGAGAAATGAAAGCCGGTTTGGAAACCACGTGCTGGTATTTTTTAAACATGCATTTAATAGCTGCTTGAAGCTTATATGCGTTTAATGACTGCTTGAAGTTTATCTCAGTAACCTTAGGGAATTATAATTGATTTATTCATAATTCCCAATCCCAGAATCCAAGGACATTGCCATGACCTACCACACTCCCTATGATGTCAGTCATTTTGATCCTAGAATTTCCATCCTATGTAGTATAGAACATAATACACACATACACACACACATTAGAAAGTTTTTCTCTGTCAATTTGCATACTGTGAAGTTTTTTGCCATTCTTAGAATAAGTATGACAGAGCAATACTCTCAAGACATCTTGTTAATTCTTCCACCATTAGAAGGGTTTCATTCAGTCATTCCAGACTTTAAGGGGATCAAACAATTTCCTCCTTACTAACTTGAATAATTTATAAGTGGCATAAACCTCTCTCTAGGTTTACAATTTGAAATTCCCTGAAGTTTTGCTCAGAGAAAATGAAATATAATTAATAAGTGTATAATAATTTGACACATAGTGAAAACATAAAAACTGTAAAGCCTTGGGTACAATACACAGCTATAGTGCAGGCTGTGAGTTGCTTAATAAAGCAAGGGATTCATCTATTTTGGCTGGTTAGTCTGTGCCATGAGAAGTCCCAAATTGCTGGAAGGCAAACTCAAATTTCAGTTTAAAGAGTAAATTGCAAACCCATATAATGGAAAGGTTTTTTCTTTGGATGCCAAAGTTTATAATGTTCAAAGGAGGAAGTAATAAGGATAGGAAGCAAATCTTAGTTTCATGATGTGGAAATAATGTGCAGCACCACTCTTCCTTTCACCTCTGATTTTCTCAATTCAGGCGCACTGGGTGTGGGTTAAATAGCATCCATTTAGTGTACTGTCTAGTAGCATAGGCAGGCAACAGCCTGCAGGACAGCATTCCAACCTCATCAGGTGGTGTATTAGTCTGTTTGCACACTGTCATAAAGAGCTACCTGAGATTGGGTGATTTATTTTTTATTTTTTTAAAAAAAGAGGTTTAATTCACTCAGTTTGGCATGGCTGGGGAGGCCTCAGGAAACTTACAATCATGGCAGAAGGCGAAGGCAAAGCAAGGCATGTCTTACATGGTTGCAGGAGAGAGAGAGAGAGGAAAAGGAAGTGCCACACTTTAAACCTATCAGATCTCATGAGAGCTCACTCACTATCCTAAGAACAGCATGGGGGAAACTGCCCCCATGATCCAATCGCCTCCCACCAGGTTCTTCTTTCAACACATGGGGATTATAGTCTGCAATGAGATTTGGGTGGGGACATAGAGCAAAACCATATCATTAATCTGGACTTAAACTTAATATTGATATGTCAGAGGATTATTATTTGTGCTCAACTATTTCTGACGATGAGTGTGGGGGAGTAGGGATTCAACTAATTCCATAATATATAACTTGATAAATAACTTTTATACTTTGATATCAGAAAAATTTTCTATAGTCAGAAACAATATTGAACAGAATAAGATTGTGATGGATCTAGTGGGACCATGGAGTATGTATGGTTCTATTAAAAGACAAGTCAATATTCTATTCCAGTAAGATAAATCACTTTTATTTCCATATTAATATGGGTCTAATATAATCAACCTGCCACCAGTAAATTCATCTGGGGGATTATAGCTGGCCACTATTTTAGGCATTTAGAAAATTCAGATGTTATAGTAGCTACAACAATCTTGGGAAGAAAAAAAGTTTTTAGCTTTTTTTTTCCACATGTATATATAACTTACTTTCCCACTTATATGCCTTCTTTGTTCACACAACTATCATGTGAATATTGTGGTGATTGGGGAAAGAAGTCAACTGGCATCCATTAAAAAGAGATTATATTCAGATAATTTTTGAAAGCATCCCAGTCTTGGGCATTTACTTGGAACACAGAAAATTTTATAATTTATTGTTTATTTTAAGATGTTTACTTATATAACGTTCTCCAAAGTTCATTTGTTTCTAATACTCTACTCTGTATCTTCTTCTTCAATCTAGTTCCTACCAATTCCTGACCAGCTAAAAAAATTATTAATAACAGCTCATAAATTAGCACCAATGAACACTTGGATGACTTCTTTTTCCTAGCCACAGTTAACCATAGACATATCACTTTATTTTACAAAGGAAGATTTGTCCCTTTTTCCATCAGAGCCTTCACTAAGTGGGGTATAATATGACAGTATTTCAAATAGGCAATGCCACCTGTAAGTCACACTTGTTATTTTCCCTCTTGAGTCAATTAAATAAATTATTCATCAATTCATAGTTATGAGTTAAGGTAAAGATTATGGAATAACCTGAGGAATAAGTGAGGAACGTACCTTTAGAATGTCTTCTGGATCAAGCAATTTACACTTAAAGATGCAATGATGCTGCTCACATTTATTTTTGGCTTAGTGATTAGAACAGCACGTAATTCATGATGGAGTTAGGTCACATAGCCAATTATTATTTCATGTTCTTTTTTTTAATCTCAATGAGGACTAAATTATAAGACAGAGCTCTTTGTTTAAAGAAGATTAAATGCTTGTTAAAAAGAGAATTGCATTGGACCAAAGCTACTTACTGTGTGTTTCCTATCAGAACTAGTCACTGGCTGACGCTTTGAGGACCACTGGATTCCCTGAGTACAAGATAGACAGTTATTCCTTCTGGTGCCCCTACTCAAATTCAACAGCCTTTTTGGCAGTGCAATAAGTAGATTAGAGTTACATATTTCTTCCAAATTTAAGAAGGCCTAAACATTGTTCTGCTTTCTCCAGGCAAGTGATTCAAAAGGAATTAATTTGCCTATCTCTATAGAGGGCAAGCAAAGGGCCCTAAATAACTTTATTGAAATAGCAGGTCCCTCACTTTGAGTGGGATTCATATCTCAGAGTTTGGCAACAATTTCTCCAATGATACTGAAGGTATGTGTTACTTTGTGGACACCATATCATCCTGGCATGATGGCTCAATATAGTGGGTCACCAATGAGCTGATCAAAGTCTCTATAGTGTAAATAATTCTCTAATCCAGAAAGATGATGGGCCCTCAGGCGTAATGTGGAAGATGGCCTACTACCTTGCTAGATTTTTTTATTGTGTTTAACAAATCCAAATCAACCTCTACATTAAAGATGCTAGGACTATAATTTTATTTTTGAAAGAAACCCCTCTAACAACCACTGTAAATGGAGACATTGTTCTCCTATTACAATAATTCAGTCAGGTAATTTAAGTGGGGCTGCGATAAAAATATGATTCTTGCTTCTTTTAATTTTCTAACGTAGTAACTAATTTCAATGATTTTTCAGTGATGTAGTGTTTCTTTTGATTAATCATGTTGGCAGGCAAGATGAGCAATATTCTTAAGTATGTCAGAGAGCAAATAGGTGGACTCCACAATGACTTTGTATACCCATTTTAACTATACATTCAGAAAATGGGGAAATAATCACAGATCTGGTTTATAGAACTACAAGAATAGTGATAATCTTTAAGCAGGCAAAATTCAATTTGCCCAAGTGGCATTCTGGCTCCTAAACTATCGACATTTGCTTTGAATCATTAATTGCTGAAACGTTTGCTTATTTTTTTTCTTCCCCTATGCAGTTACTCACATTGTGATACACATCCTTTCAGAGAATGCCAGGTATGAGATGTATAATAATTTTTTTTTGAAAATGCAGAGTCCTTTTTCAAGGGAACTTCTTCATTATTCAAGGGATTCCAAGCTTGTGAACTGACAGAACTGCAAAATTTACATAAAACTTTTTGATGGCTCAAGTTTTATTGTTTCTGTTTTTTTCTAATCTTACTTTATTTTATGAGTTTTTGAAACATGGTATAAAAAATCTAATTTTGTCCTAGGATACCATGATTGATTGGTCAATGTTGTAATTACTATTGGTTTACAATTCTGAGGCTTGTTCTGAGTCTGCTGTTCATTATGATAACCACACTAATGTCTCTGGTTCCTAGGTGGTCATCACTATTCTGGTACTCGGGGACCTCATCATCCCCATTGAAATTAGGGAGTCCATTCTATGGAATTATAGCTCTTTCTCTGCTAGCTTACAAACACAATTACAAAATGTTTTTTCAATAATGGTAATGCTCCCCTCACCAATATACACCTCAGTTCTACTATATAAAGTTATCTATTGTATTTTATTATGAAATAAAGTTTATATTTTATACTTTATTATAAAACAAATTTATTATGAAATATGTTTTATTATAAATAAACTCATGTCAGAATTAAACATGATAAATCTACTCAAAATTTATATAAACCTAAATGTTTTAATTTTTAACATCAAAAGGGTTTTAAACCATGTTTATTCCATGTTTCTATTGAATCCAGGTTTCAACTGATCAAATATATAATTGGAATAATTTTTAGTAATGTAGCCATAAATATTACAGTCAGAATCTCTGAAAGTTTCACTTTGGTTGATAGTTATTACCTAGTCACTCAACACAGAATATGAGAGGAGCTTAAAATAATTTGAAAATATCTAGGCCTTTGGAATTCCACAGTAATGGATTTGAATGCAGTCTCTAATACTTATTTGGTCTGTTATATGAGGTAGGTTATTGAATCTTTATTAGCATTATTATCATGAAAAGAAAAATCTTTTGAGAAGTGTGTGTTCATATCATTTGCCCATTTTTTGATGGGGTTGTTTTTTTCTTGTAAATTTGTTCAAGTTCCTTGTAAGTTCTGTATATTAAAACTTTGTCAGATGGGTAGATTGCAAAAATTTTCTCGCATTCTGTAAGTTGCCTGTTCATGCTGATGATAGTTTCCTTTGCTGTGCAGAAGCTCTTTAGTTTAATTAGATCCCATTTGTCAATTTTGGCTTTTGTTGCAATTGCTTTTGGCATTTTTTGTCATGAGGTCTTTGCCCAAAGGCCTTCGGTAAAATTCAACATCCCTTTATGCTAAAAATTCTCAATAAACTAGGTATTGATGGGACATACCACAAAATAATAAGGGCTATTTACGACAAACCCGAAGCCAATATCTTATTGAATGGGCAAAGCTGAAAGCATTCCCTTTGAAAACTGGTACAAGAGAAGGCTGCCCTCTCTCACCACTCCTATTCAACATAGTATTGGAAGTTCTGGCCAGGGCAATCAGGAAAGAGAAAGAATTAAAGGATATTTCAAATAGAAAGAGAGGAAGTCAAATTGTCTCTGTTTGCAGATGACATGATTTTATATATAGAAAACTCCATCATCTCAGCCCCAAAATTCCTCAAACTGATAAGTAACTTCAGCAAAGTCTCGGGATACAAAATCAATGTGCAAAAATCACAATCATTCCTTTACACCAACTATAGACAAGCAGAGAGCCAAATCATGAATGAACTCCCATTCACAATCCCTACAAAGAAAATAAAATACCTAGGAATACAGCTAACAAGGGATGTGAAGGACCTCTTCAAAGAGAACTACAAAACACTTCTGAAGGAAAAAAGAGAGGACACAGACAAATGGAAAAATATTCTATCATCATGGATAGGTAGAATCAATATTGTGAAAATGTTCATACTGCCCAAATAAATTTATAGATTCAATGCTACTTCCATCAAACTGCCACTGACATTCTTCACAGAATTAGAAAACAATATTTTAAGTTTTATATGGAATCAAAGAAGACCTCATATAGCCAAGACAATCCTAAACAAAAAGAAAAAAAAGCTGGAGGCAACATACTACCTGATCCCAAACTATACTACAAGGCTACAGTAACCAAAACATTATGGTACTGGTACCAAAACAGACATATAGACCAGTGGAGCAGAACAGAGACCATAGAACTAACTCTGATCTTCAATAAATCTGACAAAAACAAGCAATAGGGAAAGGATCTCCTATTCAGTAAATGGTGCTGGGAAAATTGGCTAGCCACATGCAGAAAAGTGAAACTGGATCCCTTCCTTACACCTCATACAAAAATTAACTCAAGATGGGTTAAATACTTAAATGTAAAGCCCAAAACCATAAAAACCCTAGAAAAAAACCTAGGCAATTCCATTTGGGACATAGGCAATGTCAAAGACTTCATGACAAAAACTCCACAAGACATTTACATGGCCAAAACACATATGAAGAGAAGCTCAACATCACTGATCATCAGAGAAATGCAAATCAAAAACACAATGAGATACCATCTCTCGCCAGTCAGAATGGTGATTATTAAAAAGTTAGGAAACTATAGATGCTGGCAAAGCTATGGAGAAATAACACTTTTACACTGTTGGAGGGAATGCAAATTAGTTCAACCATTGTGGAAGACAGTATGGCAATTCCTCAAGGATCCAGAACCAGAAATAGCATTTGACCCAGCAATCCTATGACTGGGTATATACCCAAAGGAATATAAATCATTCTACTATAAAGACACATGCACAAATATGTTTATTGCAGCACTATTTACAATAGCAAAGACAAGGAGCCAACCCAAATGCCCATCAATGATAGACTGGATAAAAAAAAAAATGTGGTACATATATGCCATGGAATACTATGCAGCCATAAAAAGGAATGAGATCATGTCCTCTGCAGGGACACGGATGAAACTGGAAGCCATTATCCTCAGCAAACTAACTCAGGAACAGAAAACCAAACACCACATGTTCTCACTCATAACAGGGAGTTGACCAATGAGAACACATGAACACAGAGAGGAACAACACACACCAGGGCCTGTTGGGGGGTGGGGAATGAGGGGACGGAACTAAGGGGACCAGTCAACAGGTGCAGCAAATCACCAGGGCACACATATACCTGTGTAACAAACCTGCACATTCTGCACATGTATCTTGTTTTTCTTTTTCAGAAGAAATAAAAATAAATGAAAGAAAAATCAATATTATATTTATGATACAATTCATAAAACGATTTCATAGAAGGTCATTTTGAGGATTAATGAGATGAGTTTATAATAAATTGTAATGTTACAAAGCAACCAATTATCAAAATAGGGCAAGAATAAGTAAAATAAAATAATTTTAGTTCAATTTAAGTTTTCACTTTTTCTACCACATGACTACACAGTGTATAACTAAATGCAATGAAACTGGGCATATGATTTTTTAAAAATTATATGATAGTAAAACTCTCCTGTCTAAACCATGCATGTGTTTTTATTGTTAGTCATAAGTAGTGGCTTAACTGCTTCTAAAACTGGGTTTAAAAATATATTGAACTGAAACAGTGCAGGTACACTGGCAATAGAAACAGTACTCTTTAACTTGAATTACTGCACACAAAACAGTTCCATGTTGACAGGTAACTATTATTTATGAGAAGATGATATACTACTTTAAGTTCTCCTGACAATCTTTATGTATATTTCTTTTACCCAAGACAGTTGCAATTTAACAGTGCATTAAAAGACCATGTGCTATACCATTTGTCACATGCTATATTTATATAAACTATGCTATTTCCCGGTTGAATCCTAATTAATCTAGCAAACACCTCATTGCCCTTTAAAAAATCTGACTCTATTTTAAGGTTAATTAATAAACTATTGCAACATTACTGACACATTAAGTACACATATATATTTTTCTTGATATCCAGAAAACTCACAGGGTACTGGGGAAACTTTCTTTATAGTATCACTTTAGTCATGTTTAATTGTAGCCTTTTTTTATGCTTTCAGCATTACATTAAGTTAACACAGTATTTGCTTTTTTAATGTAGTATCAACTAGTAATCGAAAGATAAGAATTTGTGGTGCCTAATGAAAGGGCAGCCATATAAAGAATTGTAAAAAGGCAACTGTGTGTGTGTGTGTGTGTGTGTGTGTGTTTTCTTTATCACACAAAAGCTCTCAGATCATCCTGACACCAACATCTCATCTTACATTGAAAAGAGTGCACCCTCCTACTCTCAGGATGTTTTCCTAACATTTCTCACAAATGCACAGACTCTGACTAGGCACTTCCCAGGTTCAAAACACAAAATACAAATTATGCCCCCAGCATATTCCTAATTGTAAACTGCAAGACTGGGTATACCAAAAGTCATTTTCACAAGCATGCTATCTCAAAATTTCACAGAGAAAACAAACATAATCAAAAGCAAACAAATTAATCAACAAACACAACCAATGATAACGATCTAAATCATTGATTGTAACCTTTAGTTAAAAATGATTATCAAATTGTCTAAGTCCTCATTTTATGAAAATGAGACTCTGATGAGACAGTGGGGATAAAGTCCAAAAATCTACATATTCAATAATCTAAGACAAGGTTCCTTGCATACATATTGAAAAATACAGCACGCTATTCCTTCTTTTGGGGGGGTATCTATTATAGCAAATAAATGGAAATACTCCTTGTTATACATGTTTATAAAACATATTTGATTTTTACTTAAGAATAACATTTTAGAAACTTACTATTTTATTGCTTCCAATTAACTTTCTTACTACAATTTTGAGGAAACCCAACACTTTTTTGTCCTTTAGAACAAGTGGATTTCTTTAAAATAAAGGAGATAAAGAATGAATCATGCATTTATCGCATGTGCACAAATGACAGCAAATGACAGTTTGGAAAGTACACACACGTACAACAATAAATAGGGCTGAAAAGAAAGCCACAAAATAGTCAAAAGTAGAATGATTGAATATGTAGTTCTTGGCAATATAAGACTTAGACATATGTTGTCATTTGGGTAATAATTGGTTTCCTATGCATTAAGAACCAAAACCTGAAATGTCAGTAGCTCATGAATTACCAGCTAGTAGTGTCCTATGATGGGCTTTCTTATTAGACTTCAATTTTAAGCCGTAATAGAATTTCATAAAAGCACTTCTACTTGTATTTAATTTAGACTTTCAATAAGTGTTTTATTTCAGGCAGAAAAAAATAATGTTTCTAAATGCAGAATCTTAAGGTCATATTAGTCCTGCTTGAGACAAAACCCTTTGCTAGTACAACTATCTAGGACACAGAAAAATATAACGTGTTTCATTGTCAGTTAAGAAAAAATAAGCCTAGTGAAATTGGTTGTGTCTCGCTATATAAACAATATCACTTGGTATTTTGGGGGTCTTTGCAGTTTGCTTTATTAATACATACAAAAAATATTGAATAAATTCTCATTTGTGCCCAAGAATCATGTAAATTACTAAAGTAATAGGCATAATTAAGCCCTTGATCCATCCTTGCCCTTGATAAAGAAACAGTCTGAAAAGTTATTTTTAGTGAGAATGAGTCTGAAATAATGGATTTACAAAGGTATAAATCAGAGGCTAAAATGATGAATAACAGAGATTACCTAAATTTATATATTAACTAAATGAAAACAAGAAAAAAAATCTGAGCTCATTACAAGTACTATACAAATAAAAATTGTATAGATTCCATGGTTGCCACCTGGGGTCTTACGTATTAAATAGAAGTAATAAATAAGAAGATAAATTTATAAACATCTCACTCAAAGATATCTCACTGAGAACTGAAAAAGGAAAATAGATTAAACCAGGATCACATGTAAGAGCTAGATTTTTTAATGAACATGTACATTGGGTTTAAAATAAAACATTAATGTATTTGGTAACAGGAATAACTAAATTAAAAAAAAATACAAAACTATCTTACTCCCTGTCCGTTAAGCAAGGACCATGAAAAGAATAGTCAACTTAAGTAGCCCTTAGGAAGAGGTAAGAACACAATGAAATCCAAGAGAAAATTACACATCATAAGTAATCAGCATAAATTGAGAAGTGAAGTAAGAATTAATAAAATGTAAGTAAGGTAGACATATTAAAAATAATCATGAAAATAAGATAGAGTACATAATGCTTATTATCTTGAAACATCATCTTTAATACATTAATTATTATTGCATAATGGAGAAGCTCGATGTTTTTCTTTACTTGAAATGTGGTTGAGATTTGTGCCTTATTCTTTGGGAAGGTAGATAATATAATTTAATTTTAAATATAAATATTTATGTATTCATTTGAGACAGCGTCTTGCTGTGTCATCCAGGAGAGTACAGTGGTGCAAACCTAACTTGGTGAAGCCTCATACTCCTGAGTTTATGATCCTCCCGTCCCAGCCTCCTAAAATACTGGGATTACAGGCATGAGTCACTGTGTTCAGCCTAATTTTAATTTTAAAATAACATAAATAATTCTAGGGGTGTAGTAATTATATTTAAAAGGTAATTGAGAAGTTGCAGCAATAATGGTAGAGATAGGTTAATGATTTGCCTGTGGTAACAAAAACTTGACAATCTCCCCTACCCCGACGAAGGATTTACTAGGTACATGACAAAATCAGACAATGTAGAAAACTTCACGAGTTTTCAGTAGTTACAAGTTAAAGAAGGAAGACAAATCATTAAAGATTTCGAGATTTGGAGGACAGCCAATTATTTGAGCAGCGACAGTAGAGAAGCTGGTTGAAGTTGCTGGTCACCAGGGGTTAAAAGAGAGCAGTACTCTATATTGAGAACTTTTTCTTTTTACTTTGTTCTCATTTTCAAAGAAAACTGTGGACTACACAGAATGCAGACAATGGACAAGTGAAGGTGGTATAACAGGATGATAAGAATGAACCAGAAGAAGCGAACCACACATCTAAAGCCACCAAAGATAAGAGTGCAAACTGTCTTCTTCCTAAATGTTGGATACTTGAGAGTGGAAGAAAGGATATCCATTTATTGGACTACTCAGTGGAGAAGGCCTGATATTGACAAACATGAAAGTTGAAGGAAAGAAAATAATGTATGCAGCACTGACGTTGGAGGTAGATGTAAGGGTTAACTGGAAAAAGGAAGGTAATTATGAGGCAGGGGAATGTAGAGAAGCAAAGTAAGGAAAAAGATTAAAAGATCTGCTGGTGTCAGCAGTGGTTTGGACTGTGGCATGGGGTGGAGCAAGCAGGGGGAACCTGAGGTGGAGATCAGAGAGAAAACTACATTGGTTGATGGAACACATTGACCTACAATGAAGAAGCTTTGTCTTGCTCTTTAGCATTCTAATGATTTATGAGACAACGTAAAAGCTAATTAGAATGTTCACAAGAAAATTTCCAAATCTAGGCAACATGCTTTATGCTATTCAGAGGAATTCACAGAATTGGCTACAAAGTTAATAGCAACAAAATTATTGGGAAAATGTTGAAGAAAACGCATATTTACACATTACAATACATTCTAGGTACATTTTTCTCATTTCCTATTCATTCCCTAAATTCTTTTCTGTCACTCAATTTGAAATAGAAACAATAGATGAAGTAATACAGTTTTAGTTAGCCCATCTACATTTCAAACTATAATTGCCTACTGATGGATATGAAATTTCTCTAATGTATTCTATCCAGATAGTTCAGAGACAACAGCTTTTCAAGAGTTTCAGTACATTTTCTGACACTGAGTTCTAGAATATTTTTGACATTGATTTAAAGTAAAAAAAAAAAAAGATTTGCTTGGAAATATAGTTTTATAGCTTATGAAATTGGAAAAATATAATTCTATTTTTAACCCTTTTCAAATTCCACTGGCAGTTGTCTTAATGTTTCTTTGAAATACACCTTATTTACATTAAGTCAAAAATGTTAAAATTTTGATTTTCTGTTCATAGCTCTGCTTCATGTTTAGTTTGCAACTACCTTTTAGATCATGTACTTTAGGATATGAAATACTTAATCAACAATTTTTAAAATAAAAGTTGTCTAATATAAAATTTAGAGACCCTTTTTGTGGAGACATTTAAAGTTTCATTTCATAGTTTGCACTCTTTCTATATCATTACTGTCCTCTTTCTTGGCTACCATTACCAACAACTAAAGATTGGAGAACTCAATGGAATGAAGAGGACTAAACCTAAATTTACCCTTTCTTAATTATTTGTTTTGGAATTTGAAATACATTGACATTTAGTACCTTATTCATTATACCGAAAAATGAATGAAACAATGAGTTTGCTTTAGTCTCTTCTTAATTAAAAAAGAACTGAAATTTACTCCCCACTATGTGTGGGTCATTGTATTTAGGAGTTCACTATATATTAAGAAATGCCGGCCCGGAGCGGTGGCTCATGCCTGTAATCCCAGCACTTTGGGAGGCCGAGGCAGGTGGATCACCTGAGGTCAGGAGTTCGCGACCAGCTTGACCAACATGGTGAAACCCCGTCTCTACTAAAAACGCAAAAATTAGCTGGGTGTGGTGGCACCTGTAATCCCAGCTACTTGGGAGACTGAGGCAGGAGAATCGCTTGAACCCAGGAGGCGGAGGTTGCAGTGAGCGAAGATCACGCCATTGCACTTCAGTCTGGGCAACAAAGAGCAAAACTACATCTCAAAAAAAAAAAAAAAAGAAAGAGAAAGAAAAGAAAAGAAAAAAGAAAATGTGTAATGGTATAGATGTATAGACACTTGCATATGAATTTTCCAGCACACCTCTATGGAGGAAATTGGCAAGTAATATAGACTGAAGCATTAGATTGAAATGTCTGGGAATGCGATGTCAAGTGCAACCAAATGGTAGGAAGGGTGTGTCGTACTTCAGAATTTCCAAATCATTCAAGCTTAAACACTCTCGTTATATAGGTATTTTATGAATTTTCAAAAATATGTCAGCAGAAAGATTGTAGAAAAGACTGAAAGTCCCACTTGTTCAACACACGAAGCTAGAGGCAATAAGATTTAAGGGTGTATATGAATACATATTACTGACTGCCTTTAGAATTACCCGTTATTGAAATCAGAGGCCTTTAGCTTACTGATGTGGTTGTTAGCAGCTTTAACGAAAGGGTTCATAGAGTGAAGGTCTAGGTGAATGACTACAAGCAGGTTTTGCGTCTTAATTGATCTTTAACTGAGCCTTTTCCAAATTATTATATTTAGCCTGGGTTTCTTCATCTCCACTGCCATACACCTCTCAAAATGATCATTATCTGGAATAGTAACCTCCACAGCTTTCATGTCCATTCTTTTACTGCTTCAAGCCATTCTCCACTATATAGTTCGTATGTTTTTTTTTTTTTTTTTTTTTGAGACGGAGTCTCTCTCGGTCACCCAGGCTGGACTGCAGTGGCACGATCTCGGCTCATGGCAAGCTCTGCCTCCCGGTTCATGCCATTCTCCTGGCTCAGCTTCCCCAGCAGCTGGCACTACAGGCACCCGCTACCATGCCTGGCTAATTTTTTTGTATTTTTAGTAGAGACGGGGTTTCTCTGTGTTAGCCAGGATGGTCTCGATCTCTTGACCTCATCCGAGTTCATATGATTTTTAAGCCACAAATCTGATCAGTTTAAAGTGTAATTAGTATCCATCGATGTCTTTTCATTTCACTTTACCATCAACTATACCTGTTAAGAATTATGTTTGCATGCTAGTAGCAATGACAGGAAATAGAGCAGCTTAAATGAGATTATTAGTTATAATTTTTTGTCAGACACATTGATCAAAAGTAATCAACCTAATATTTGTATTAGAATCTCATGATGGCGCCAAGGACCCATGGTATTTCACTAACTGTCCCGCCAACACTAGCTTTTGACTTCCGTTCTCAACTTCACCTCATATTTCAAGACATTTTCAAGGAAGAAGAAGAAGAGAGCCCACACTAGCCACCTATTTCTCTTCTCAAGGAGATAAACTAAAAGCTCTATCCTGCATTTCCCTTCTATGTCTTCTTGTTTAATTGTGGTTAGCTGTAGGGAATGCTAGAAGATTCGGTTGTTCTTCTAGGCACCCTTAGGTTACAGAGAGAAAAATTTTGCCTTAGAAGGCAAATATCCAAAGAAGAGAGATATCTGATGTTAGAATACGAATACAACATGATTATCCAAATGTTTCCATATGTAATTTATTCCCATTGTTAACACATTGTAAGCTTTAATTATAATATTATTTTAAAATATTATACCTTGAAACATAAGATTATTAATATGCGCATTTTAAATTACATTCAGTTTTTCCTTGTAAATTGAAATATTAATTTTGAAAAATTAATTTGCAAGACATGAGCTGTTAAGTCACTTCACAAAAGGTTATTTGAGCCTCTACTTGATGTGCTTTTTTAAAAAAAAGAAGTTGAAACTGTATAATCTAAAATATGTGTGTTTCAATTAATTCAGTCTTTAAAATGCTTTCACAAGGGGAAGAGTCACAATTGTATGTTCAAAGAGAAGAGGTATCTTTATTATTATAATATTTTTTCAAAGCTTACAGTATTATTTGGTTAAAAATTACTTCCAGACACAAAATATTGACTATCAGATGTTAAAATATTTCAAACAAATAAAACAAATTCATTAGAAGAATTGGCTAGGTGTTTTTTCTCATTGAATAGAAGATTTGCTACATAATCTTGGAAAATGAACTTAATTCCTCTTGTTAAATAACAATTAGCTACAAATTAAATTGGAAGGAAATTAGAGTTATCAGCTATCTGCAAACATAAATGAATATAAATGTGATTTTCATTTTTAAGTAAGTATATTTTTCATAGAGTAAAATCTACACACTTTAGTTTTATCAACATATTCAGTCATGTGATCACCACCAATATCAAGGTGTTTTCAACTGGAAAAAATTCCTCCATGTTCCTTTACAGACGGAGACTCCTCTGGCATTGTCATTAATTTGTTTTCTCTTCCTGTAGTTTTGTGATTGTAAGAAGGTCAAATAAATTGAATCAATTCTGTAGGAAGCCTGTTGATTCTGCCTTCTTTCAATTTTAGATCAAACCATAGAGTTTCATATCTCATTAATCTATTCCTTTGTATTCCAGGGTTGTATTCCATTGTATACATGCAATACATTTTGTTTATTCATTCCGCAGGTAAAGCACAAATGGCTGTTTTCAGTTTTTGTTGATTGCAAATAAAACTGCTATAAATATTTACATATAGGTTATTAGTGAACATTTGTTTATTCTTTTCACATAAACAGCTAGGCATGGGATTGATGGATCATATGGTAAATGTTCCCACAACAAGGAATTGAGATAATATTCCCCAAAGTGATTGTATGATTTTGCATTCTTAGGAAAAGCACTGTGACTTCCAGTTGCTTTATGGTTTTGCCAGTACTTGTAATTTTTTAGAAATTTAATAAACATGCAGTAGTAACATATTATCATATTCATTTTCTTTTCCCCAATTATTATTGATGCTCAACATCTCACGTTTATTTGCCATCCATATGTCTGTTTTGAAGACTTGACTGTTCAAATATTTTGTTTAAAGTTAGGGATATTTGCTTTCCTTCTTAATGATTTTTGAGAGTTCTTTATGTTTGTGGATGCAGATATGCGACTTTAATATATTTTCTACCAGTGTGTAGCTTGTGTTTCATCTCCTTAATGCTATCTATTTTTTTCATAGAGTACAATGTCTTTATTATGGTAAAGTCCAATTTATCAATATTTTATTTTATGAGTTTTGCCTTTGTGATGACCTAAAAAAACTTTGCCTAGTGCAAGATCACAAAGGTTTTTCCCTATGTTTTCTAGTGGAAAGATTTTGCTTGCTTGACTGTTTTATGTTCTTTAATTTTAAATTTCATTAGGTCTATGATACATTTTGAGGATTTGTTTAAGTGGATGGGAGATACAGATTCACTTTCATTTTTAGCATACATGTGTTCAATAGTTCCCACAATATTTATGAAAAGACTGTTCTTTCTCCAAAGAGTTTCCTTTGGAAATTTGTTAAAAATTCATTGATCTTCAATTTGAGTACATATTTCTGGAGACTATTTTTTATTTCTTTGATCTACATACCCATGTCTTTTCCAATTCTGCACTACCTTGAATGCTATATCTTCATAATAGGTACAGAGAACAGGTAACGTGAGTAAGCCTACTTTGTTCTTTTTCAAAATTGTTTGTTAAGTCATTTTTTTCCTTTTACGTAGATTTTAGAATATAAATTTGTATAAATTTAGAATTCAGCAATTCCTTTTTTTTAACATTTCCCCAACCATCCTACCTTCTCCAGCCATTCTACTCTCTACTTTAGCAGGCTAATTTTTTTTTAGATTCTACAAATAAATGAGATAATGCAGTATTTGTTTTTCTATGACTGGTTTATTTCACTTAACATAATGTCTTCCAGATTCGTCCATGTTATATCAAATGATATAATTGTGTGTTTTTAAATACTGAATTGTATTTCATTTTGTATATATGCAACATTTACTTTATCCATTCATCCACTAATGGACACTTAGGTTACTTCTAGATCTTATTGTGAATAATGCTTCAATGAACATGGGAGTGCAGCTATCTCTGCAACATACTTATTTGAATTCCTTTGAACATATCCCCATAGGAGAAATCCTGGATCATATAGTAGTTCTATTTTAGTTATTTTTCAAGGTTGGAATACATCATTTATTTTTTCAGTTGACAAATAATAATTGTACATATTCATGGGACACACAGTGATTTTTCAATAAATAAAATATACAGTAATCAGATCAGTGTAATTTTGTATCCTTTAACCAGTCCTCACCCTCTCTGTACCCATCTCAGCCTTTAATATCCTCTGTTCTACTTTTCACTTTTATGAGACAAACTTCTTTTTCAACTTCCACATATGAGTGAGAACATGCACTTCTTAACTTTCTGTTTCTGGCTTATTTCACTTAACACAATGTCCTCCAGTCTCATCTCTGTTCCTTCAAATGACTAGATTTCATTCTTTCTTATGGCTGAATAGTATTCCGTGTGGTGTGTGTGTGTAGACACATTTTCTTTAACCATTCATCTGTTCAACACCTATGTTTATTCTATATCTTGGCTACTGTAAATAGTGCTTTAATAAATGTGGGGGTGCAGATGTCTGTTCAATATAATGATTTCCTTTCCTTTGGATAAATTCTGAGAACTGATAAACAAATTGAGTAAAGTTGCAGGATACACGTCAATAGTTTTATTTTTTTGATGAACCACCATACTGTTTACCATAATGGCTTTACTAATTTACATTCTCACCAGCAGTGTAAAAAGATTACCTTTCTGCATATCCTCATCAACACTTTTTATCTTTCCTCTTTTTGATAATGGTCATTCCCAACATATGTGGTGAAATCTCATTGTGGCTTTAATTTTGCCTTAATCTGGTGGTGATTGTGGATGTTAATCTGGCGGTGATTAGTGATGTTGATTATTTTTTATATATACCTGTTGGCCACTTTTATGTCTTTTTTGAGAAATATTTATTCAGAACATTTTCCCATTATTTAATAACGTTATTTGTATTCTTACTATTAATAAGTTAAGTAACTATTAGTTGTGAGTTCCTTGTACATGTTGGATTTTATCCCTTATCAGATGAATGGTTTGCAAATGTTTTCTTCAATTTCATAGGCCATTCTTCAGTTTGTTGATTGTTTCCTTGACTGTGCACAAGTTCTTTAGTTTGATGTTATCTTATTTGTCTCTTTTTGCTTTTGTTCCCTGTGCTTTTGGGAGTCATATCCGAAAATTCATTGCCCATGCCAACGTCATGAAGTTTTCACTTATGGTTTCTTCTGGTAGTTTTTTGATTCCAAGTTGTATGTTTAAGTTTTCATTGTAGTTTGAGTTGATTTTTGTATATGGCGTGAGATAAGAGTTTAATTTAATCTTATTTTTTTGCATGTTATATCTAGTTGTCCCAACTCCATTTATTGAAGAGACTGTCCTTTCCCTGTTGTGTGTTCCTGGAAACTTTGTTGAAAATCAATTGACCATAAATATGTGGATTTATTTTTGGGCTATCCATTATATCCCATTGATCTATGTGTCTGTGTGGGCTTCATTCTTTCAGGCCCTCTGGTAGCTACTGGGTTTCTGCCATCCTAGCTTTCTAATCAGAAAGAAAATAGGGCTTCTCTCTCCTGGATCCACTACAAACATTCCCAGAAAGGGATTCTGCATTGGCACAGCATGAATTTTCATGCCAGTACTATGCTCTTTTGATTAATATAGCTTTGTAGTATATTTTGAAGTCAAGTAGTATAATGTCTCCAGGTTTGTTTTTTTGATTTATGATTGCTTTGACTATTCAAGGTTTTTCATGGTTTCATATAAATTTGAGGGTTTTATCTCTATTTCTGAAAAATATGTCTTTGGGATTTTGATAAAAATTGAATTGAATCTGTAGATTATTTTGGATAGTATGGACATTGAACAATATTAAAATTTCCAATAAATAAATATAGTACATATTTTCATTTATTTTTGCCCTCTACACTTTGTTTCATCAATGTTTTATTACTTCTGGTGTACAAGTCTTTCACCACCTTGGTTAAATTCATTCATAAGAGGGCTTTATGTAGCTATTATAAATGGTATTGTTTACTTGATTTTTGTTTCATATAATTTGTTATTAATGTATAGAAATGATATTGCTTTTTGTATGCTAATTTTGTATACTGCAAATTTATTAAATTCAGTTATTACTTTTAACAGTTTTTTATGGGGTCTTTAGGGTGTTCTATATATAAGATCATGTCTTCTGTAAACAGGGACATTTTAAGATAATGTATTGATTTCCAAAAGGAAAACCTTGCTGAAAATCTGATTGGAATCACACTGAATCCATAAATCAGTTTAGGAAGAATTTTTTTTTATTATACTTTAAGTTTTAGGGTACACGTGCAAAACGTGCAGGTTAGTTACATTTGTATACATGTGCCATGTTGGTGTGCTGCACCCATTAACTCGTCATTTAACATTAGGTATATCTCCTAATGCTATCCCTCCCCCTGCCCCCACCCCATGACAGGCCCCAGTGGGTGATGTTCCCCTTCCTGTGTCCATGTGTTCTCATTGTTCAGTTCCCACCTGTGAGTGAGAACATGCAGTGTTTGGTTTTTTGTCCTTGCGATAGTTTGCTGAGAATAATGGTTTCCAGCTTCATCCATGTCCCTACAAAGGACATGAACTCATCATTTTTTATGGCTGCATAGTATTCCATGGTGTATGTGTGCCACATTTTCTCAATCCAGTCTAACATTGGGAAGAACTGACATCTTTATTATATTGTGTCTTTCAGTTCACAAAAATGGAATGCCACTTGCTTTACTTAGGTATTCTTTGAAGTCTTTCATTAGTGTATTTCAGCATACAGATCATGCATATATTTGTGAGATTTTCCATAAATATATATTTTTGGTGCCATTATAAATAATAACCTTTAAATTTCATTTTAATGTACAATTTTTATTTCCAGTATTTGTCAATCAAAATGGCTTTTCTGTATATAAATATCTGGGAGTTTGCTAAGCTCATTTACAGGTTATATTAAATTTTGGGTAGGTTCTTTAGGATTTTAAGAGAAACAGTATGGTAACTGTAAACAGAGAGTTTTAGCTCTTTATGTCCAATCTTGCATGTCTTTTTATTTATTTTAGTGCATTATTAATAAACTAAGAATTCCAAGGTCTTTCTAAATAGAAGTGATTAGAAAACATGTCTCAATTTATTCCCAGTATTATAAAAATGCCACAGACTAGGTAATTTATAAACAACAGAAATTTACATCTTACATTTCTGGAGCCTCATAAATCTGCAATCAATTCAATGGCAGATGTAGTTTCTAGGGAAGGCTCACTCTCTGATTCCAAGATTGCTTTCAAGATGGTTATTTTCCTATTATTGAATTATTTGAGATTTTTATATATTGTAGATATTAACCCCTTATCAAATGTATGGTTTGTAAAATTTTTCTCCCAACCCATTCCTTGTCACTTCAGTGTGTTAATTGTTGAATTTGCTGTACAGAAGCTCTATCATGTAATCCCATTTACATGTATGTTTTTGCTTTTGTTGCCTGTGTTTTTGGGGTCATTTCCAAGAAATCATTGCCAATATTAATGTCATGAAGTTTTCTCGTATGTTTTATTTTATTAATTTTACAGTTTGGGGTCTAATATTTAATTATTTTGAAGATTTTGAGTCGATTTTTGTATATATTATAAGAATTCAATTTCATAGTTACAAATGTAGATATCCAATTCTCCCTGCACCATTTAGTGAAGAGATGTCAATGGCTATTACCAAGAAGAAGAAAGATGACAAGTGCTGGTTAGGACATGCAGAAAGGGAAATATTCTTACACACTTGATGAAAATGTACACTAATACACGAATTGTGGAAAAGAGTATAAAAATTCCTCAAAAAAACTAGAGCTACTTTATAATCCACTGATCCTCCTAGTGGGTATATATCCAAGGAATTGAAATCAGTATGTCAAAGAGATATATGCACTTCATGTTTATCACAACATTATTCACAATAGACAAGACACAAAATTAATGTAAGTGTTCACCAGTAGATGAATGATTAAAGCAAATATGGCGCCTACACAAAAGAGAAGAAGATTCAGCCTTTAAAGGAAATTCTGTCATTTGCAAGAACATGGATGAACCTAGATGACATTATGCTAAACAAAATAAGCAAGACATAGAAAGACAAATAGCTCATGTGGATTTCACTTATACACAGAATCTGGAAAAGGTGAATTCCTAGAAGTAGAAAGTAGAATGGTTATGACTAGAGGCTGTGGAGTGGAGACAGTGAATTGGAAGAAGGGAGATGTTGCCCACAGGGTACAAAGCTTTGGTTAGACAAAAGGAATAAATGGTAGCAACCCATTTTGCAAATGTTAACAATATTTAATTATAATAAGTTGTATATTTCAAAATCCCTAAAACAGTAGATTTTAAATGTTCTCACCTCAAATAAAAAATAAAAAAATTTGACAAGATAAATGTGTTAACTTGATTTAGTTATTCTACAATGTATACTTATGTCTTAACATCATATTCTACCCCATAAATGTACACAGTTTTTATGTGTCAATTAGAAAGAAAATGAAAATATTTTTAAAAATCAAAAAAAGAAAAGAAAATCCAAAACCTGGAAAGAAACTTATTACAAGTGTATCCATCACTTTGTAGAAATTCATTGAACTACACTCATTCGTTATGTTACTTTTCTTTTTTTTCCTTTATTATTATTATTATTATTATTATTAATATTATTATTATTATACCTTAGGCTCTATGGTACATGTGCACAATGTGCAGGTAAGTTACATATGTATACATGTGCCATGCTGGTGCGCTGCACCCACTAACTCGTCATCTAGCATTAGGTATATCTCCCAATGCTATCCCTCCCCCCTCCCCTAACCCCACAACAGTCCCTGAAGTGTGATGTTCCCCTTCCTGTGTCCGTGTGTTCTCATTGTTCAATTCCCACCTATGAGTGAGAATATGCGGTGTTTGGTTTTTGGTCCTTGTGATAGTTTGCTGAGAATGATGGTTTCCAGCTTCATCCATGTCCCTACAAAGGACATGAACTCATCCTTTTTTATGGCTGCATAGTATTCCATGGTGTATATGTGCCACATTTGCTTAATCCAGTCTATCATTGTTGGACATTTGGGTTGGTTCCAAGTCTTTGCTATTGTGAATAATGCTGCAATAAACATACGTGTGCATGTGTCTTTATAGCAGCATGATTTATAGTCCTATGGGTATATACCCAGTAATGGGATGGCTGGGTCAAATGGAATTTCTAGTTCTAGATCCCTGAGGAATCGCCACACTGACTTCCACAAGGGTTGAACTAGTTTACAGTCCCACCAACAGTGTAAAAGTGTTCCTATTTCTCCACATCCTCTCCAGCACCTGTTGTTTCCTGACATTTTAATGATTGCCATTCTAACTGGTGTGAGATGGTATCTCATTGTGGTTTTGATTTGCATTTCTCTGATGGCCAGTGATGGTGAGCATTTTTTCATGTGTTGTTTGGCTGCATAAATGTCTTCTTTTGAGAAGTGTCTGTTCATGTCCTTCGCCCACTTTTTGATGGGGTTGTTTGTTTTTTTCTTGTAAATTTGTTGGAGTTCATTGTAGATTCTGGATATTAGCCCTTTGTCAGATGAGTAGGTTGCGAAAATTTTCTCCTATTTGTAGGTTGCCTGTTCACTCTGATGGTAGTTTCCTTTGCTGTGCAGAAACGCTTTAGTTTAATTAGATCCCATTTGTCAATTTTGGCTTTTGTTGCCATTGCTTTTGGTGTTTTAGACATGAAGTCCTTGCCCATGCCTATGTCCTGAATGGTAATGCCTAGGTTTTCTTCTAGGGTTTTTATGGTTTTAGGTCTAACATTTAAGTCTTTAATCCATCTTGAATTGATTTTTGTATAAGGGGTAAGGAAGGGATCCAGTTTCAGCTTTCTACATATGGCTAGCCAGTTTTCCCAGCACCACTTATTAAATAGGGAATCCTTTCCCCATTTCTTGTTTTTGTCAGGTTTGTCAAAGATCAGATAGTTGTAGATATGTGGCATTATTTCTGATGGCTCTGTTCTGTTCCATTTATCTATATCTCTGTTTTGGTACCAGTACCATGCTGTTTTGGTTACTGTAGCCTTGTAGTATAGTTTGAAGTCAGGTAGTGTGATGCCTCCAGCTTTGTTCTTTTGGCTTAGGATTGACTTGGTGATGCGGGCTCTTTTTTGGTTCCATATGAACTTCAAAGTAGCTTTTTCCAATTCTGTGAAGACAGTCATTGGTAGCTTGGTGGGGATGGCATTGAATCTGTAAAATTACCTTGGGAAGGATGGTCATTTTCATGATATTGATTCTTCCTACCCATGAGCATGGAATGTTCTTCCATTTGTTTGTATCCTCTTTTATTTCCTTGAGCAGTGGTTTGTAGTTCTCCTTGAAGAGGTCCTTCACATCCCTTGTAAGTTGGATTCCTAGGTATTTTATTCTCTTTGAAGCAATTGTGAATGGGAGTTCACTCATGATTTGGCTCTCTGTTTGTCTGTTATTGATGTATAAGAATGCTTGTGATTTTTGTACATTGATTTTGTATCCTGAGACTTTGCTGAAGTTGCTTATCAGCTTAAGGAGATTTTGGGCTGAGACAATGGGGTTTTCTAGATATACTATCATGTCATCTGCAAACAGGGACAATTTGACTTCCTCTTTTCCTAATTGAATACCCTTGATTTCCTTCTCCTGCCTAATTGCCTTGGCCAGAACTTCCAACACTATGTTGAATAGAAGTGGTGAGAGAGGGCATCCCTGTCTTGTGCCAGTTTTCAAAGGGAATGCTTCCAGTTTTTGCCCATTCAGTATGATATTGGCTGTGGGTTTGTCATAAATAGCTCTTATTATTTTGAGATACGTCCCATCAATACCTAATTTATTGAGAGTTTTTAGCATGAAGGGTTGTTGAATTTTGTCAAAGGCCTTTTCTGCATCTATTGAGATAATCATGTGGCTTTTGTCTTTGGTTCTGTTTATATGCTGGATTACATTTATTGATTTGCATATATTGAACCAGGCTTGCATCCCAGGGATGAAGCCCACTTGATCATGGTGGATAAGCTTTTTGATGTGCTGCTGGATTCTGTTTGCCAGTATTTTATTGAGGATTTTTGCATCAATGTTCATCAAGGATATTGGTCTAAAATTCTCTTTTTTTGTTGTGTCTCTGCCAGGCTTTGGTATCAGGATGATACTGGCCTCATAAAAAGAGTTAGGGAGGATTCCCTCTTTTTCTATTGATTGGAATAGTTTCAGAAGGAATGGTACCAGCTCCTCCTTGTACCTCTGGTAGAATTCGGCTGTGAACCCATCTGGTCCTGGACTTTTTTTGGTTGGTAAGCTATTGATTATTGCCATAATTTCAGCTCCTGTTATTGGTCTATTCAGAGATTCAACTTCTTCCTGGTTTAGTCTTGGGAGGGTGTATGTGTTGAGGAATTTATCCATTTCTTCTAGATTTTCTAGTTTATTTGCGTAGAGGTGTTTGTAATATTCTCTGATGGTAGTTTGTATTTCTGTGGGATCAGTGGTGATATCCCCTTTATCATTTTTTATTGCATCTATTTGATTCTTCTCTCTTTTTTTCTTTATTAATCTTGCTAGCAGTCTATCAATTTTGTTGATCCTTTCAAAAAACCAGCTCCTGGATTCATTTATTTTTTGAAGGGTTTTTTGTGTCTCTATTTCCTTCAGTTCTGCTCTGATTTTAGTTATTTCTTGCCTTCTGCTAGCTTTTGAATGTGTTTGCTCTTGCTTTTCTAGTTCTTTTAATTGTGATGTCAGGGTGTCAATTTTGGATCTTTCCTGCTTTCTCTTGTGGGCATTTAGTGCTATAAATTTCCCTCTACACACTGCTTTGAATGCATCCCACAGATTCTGGTATGTTGTGTCTTGGATCTCGTTGGTTTCAAAGAACATCTTTATTTCTGCCTTCATTTCGTTATGTACCCAGTAGTCATTCAGGAGCAGGTTGTTCAGTTTCCACGTAGTTGAGCAGTTTTGAGTGAGATTCTTAATCCTGAGTTCTAGCTTGATTGCATTGTGATCTGAGAGATAGTTTGTTATAATTTCTGTTCTTTTACATTTATTGAGGAGAGCTTTACTTCCAAGTATATGGTCAATTTTGGAATAGGTGTGGTGTGGTGCTGAAAAAAATGTATATTCTGTTGATTTGGGGTGGAGAGTTCTGTAGATGTCTATTAGGTCTGCTTGGTGCAGAGCTGAGTTCAATTCCTGGGTATCCTTGTTGACTTTCTGTCTCGTTGATCTGTCTAATGTTGACAGTGGGGTGTTAAAGTCTCCCATTATTAATGTGTGGGAGTCTAAGTCTCTTTGTAGGTCACTCAGGACTTGCTTTATGAATCTGGGTGCTCCTATATTGGGTGCATATATATTTAGGATAGTTACCTCTTCTTGTTGTATTAATCCCTTTACCATTATGTAATGGCCTTCTTTGTCTCTTTTGATCTTTGTTGGTTTAAAGTCTGTTTTATCAGAGACTAGGATTGCAACCCCTGCCTTTTTTTGTTTTCCATTTGCTTGGTAGATCTTCCTCCATCCTTTTATTTTGAGCCTATGTGTGTCTCTGCACGTGAGATGGGTTTCCTGAATACAGCACACTGATGGGTCTTGAGTCTTTATCCAATTTGCCAGTCTGTGTCTTTTAATTGGAGCATTTAGTCCATTTACATTTAAAGTTAATATTGTTATGTGTGAATTTGATCCTGTCATTATGATGTTAGCTGGTTATTTTGCTCGTTAGTTGATTCAGTCTCTTCCTAGTCTCGACGGTCTTTACATTTCGGTATGATTTTGCAGAGGCTGGTACCGGTTGTGCCTTTCCATGTTTAGCGCTTCCTTCAGGAGCTCTTTTAGGGCAGGCCTGGTGGTGACAAAATCTCTCAGCATTTGCTTGTCTGTAAAGTATTTTATTTCTCCTTCACTTATGAATCTTAGTTTGGCAGGATATGAAATTCTGGGTTGAAAATTCTTTTCTTTAAGAATGTTGAATATTGGCCCCCACTCTCTTCTGGCTTGTAGGGTTTCTGCCGAGAGATCCGCTGTTAGTCTGATGGGCTTCCCTTTGATGGTAACCCGACCTTTCTCTCTGGCTGCCCTTAACATTTTTTCCTTCATTTCAACTTTGGTGAATCTGACAATTATGTGTCTTGGAGTTGCTCTTCTCGAGGAGTATCTTTGTGGTGTTCTCTGTATTTCCTGAATCTGAATGTTGGCCTGCCTTGCTAGATTGGGGAAGTTCTCCTGGATAATATCCTGCAGAGTGTTTTCCAACTTGTTTCCATTCTCCCCGTCACTTTCAGGTACACCAATCAGACGTAGATTTGGTCTTTTCACATAGTCCCACATTTCTTGGAGGCTTTGCTCATTTCTTTTTATTCTTTTTTCTCTAAACTTCCCTTCTCACTTCATTTCATTCATTTCATCTTCCAGGGCTGATACCCTTTCTTCCATTTGATTGCATCAGCTCCTGAGGCTTCTGCATTCTTCACGTAGTTCTCGAGCCTTGGTTTTCAGCTCCATCAGCTCCTTTAAGCACTTCTCTGTATTGGTTATTCTAGTTATACATTCTTCTAAATTTTTTTCAAAGTTTTCAACTTCTTTGCCTTTGGTTTGAATATCCTCCTGTAGCTCGGAGTAATTTGATCGTCTGAAGCCTTCTTCTCTCAGCTCATCAAAGTCATTCTCCGTCCAGCTTTGTTCCGTTGCTGGTGAGGAACTGTGTTCCTTTGGAGGAGGAGAGGTACTCTGCTTTTTAGAGTTTCCAGTTTTTCTGCTCTGTTTTTTCCCCATCTTTGTGGTTTTATCTACTTTTGGTCTTTGATGATGGTGATGTACAGATGGGTTTTTGGTGTGGATGTCCTTTCTGTTAGTTTTCTTTCTAACAGACAGGACCCTCAGCTGCAGGACTGTTGGAGTACCTGGCCGGCCGTGTGAGGTGTCAGTCTGCCCCTGCTAGGGCGTGCCTCCCAGTTAGGCTGCTCGGGGGTCAGGGGTCAGGGACCCACTTGAGGAGGCAGTCAGCCCATTCTCAGATCTCCAGCTGTGTGCTGGGAGAACCACTGCTCTCCTCAAAGCTGTCAGACAGGGACATTTAAGTCTGCAGAGGTTACTGCTGTCTTTTTGTTTGTCTGTGCCCTGCCCCCAGAGGTTTAGCCTACAGAGGCAGGCAGGCCTCCTTGAGCTGTGGTGGGCTCCACCCAGTTCAAGCTTCCAGGCTGCTTTGTTTACCTAAGCGAGCCTGGGCAATGGCGGGCGCCCCTCCCCCAGCCTCGCTGCCGACTTGCTGTTTGATCTCAGACTGCTGTGCTAGCAATCAGCGAGACTCCGTGGGCGTAGGACCCTCTGAGCCAGGTGCGGGCTATACTCTCCTGGGGCACCGTTTCCTAAGCCCATCGGAAAAGCACAGTATTCGGGTGGGAGTGGCCCGATTTTCCAGGTGCAGTCTGTCACCCCTGGAAGGGGAACTCCCTGACCCCTTGCGCTTCCCGAGTGAGGCAATGCCTCGCCTCTGCTTCGGCTGGTGCACGGTGCACTCACCCACTGACCTGCGCCCACTGTCTGGCACTCCCTAGTGAGATGAACACGGTACCTCAGATGGAAATGCAGAAATCACCCGTCTTCTGCGTCGCTCTCGCTGGGAGCTGTAGACCGGAGCTGTTCCTATTCGGCCATCTTGGCTCCTCCCCCTCGTTATGTTACTTTTCTATATGTTTATTAAATTCCAAGGAAAAGTATTTTTAAATTCTAAAAATTGGCTTTAAAAATTGTATTCATCATTTATTAGTCAGCTCCTACCTTTATATAATATTATGCCTGCTGTATATGCGGCACAATGGCTTTAAAACTGTGCATTTTTAATTCAGTTCTTCCTTTCTTTATACTCTTATTGTCATACATTTTATTTTTATACGTACTATAAACACACAATATGTTCCTGTTAATTTTGTTTGAAATATTCAGTAACCTTTTAGAGAAATCAAAATAGAGAAATTAAATTTTTATATATACTTGGGTGTTTTATATTTTCAGTGCTCCTTATTATTTGGGTAGATCCAAACTTCTATCTTACATTAATTGTGGAAAAACTTGGAATATTATTTCTTTAAATATTTCTTCTGACTCATTCTCTTTCTTTTTATTCTGGGACTCCAGTTATGCATATGTTAGTCTGTCTGATAATATCCTGCAGCTCTTTACATTCTATTTTTTTACTTTTTTTTTTTTTAATTGTGCCGGTTGTGGTGGCTCACATCTGTAATCCCAGTGCTTTTGGAGACCAAGGTGGTGGATGGCTTGAGCTCAGTAGTTCAAGACCAGCCTTGGCAAAATGGCAAAACCCCATTTTTACAAGAAAAAATAAAAATAAAAAAAAATAAGGCATGGTAGTGCACCTGTAGTCCCAACTACTCAGGAGGATCTCTTGAGCCCAAGAAGTCAAGGCTTCAGTGAGCCAAGATCAGGCCACAGCACTCCAGCTTGGGTGACAGAAGGAGACCCTGTCTCAATTTTTTTAAAAAATCCTTTATTTTTCGGTGAGTCCTGTTAACATTTACACAAATCACTAATTGTTTTCTCACCTGTGTGAAGTTAATAAATGTGCCCTGTTAGTGTTTTTTTATTATCCACATTTTCACTTGATTCTTAGTTATTATAGCCATCTTTCTCCTGTAATCATTTATCTTACATGTAATCCACCTTTCCCATTACATACTTTAATAATACTTTAAAATGTATTTTCCAACATGTGTGTTACAGTTGAGTCTGCTTCTATTAATTACATCACTTGTTGACAATGTATTTTTATGCTCTTTTGATATCCCTTAATTTTGTATTAGTATTTAAAACTAGATGAATAAGAAAAAAAACAGGTTGAGGTAGTTTACAAGTGTAGAAATGATCAACATTTTCCCTGTAGACTACCTCAACCTGTGAATTTTGGATTTGTAGTTGTTATTATTGTTACCCTCAGGTACCATAAAATTGAATAGTGTTCTCTAGTGTCCCTTTTGTTTATATTGAAGGCCTAGTTGCTAAAATAATTTTTAATGTCTATTCCACCCTTCGTTATCACTAGTAACACTTGCACTATAATTTATTATTTCAAACTTTTGCTGAATTCTTCTTAAATAGTGCTTGACAGAATTAGCTCCAGGTAAGTAAGTACTTGCATTTTATTTCATCTTGCAGGTATCTAGTTTTTCTTATATCAGGTTGGTTGATTGCCCTGTCATCTTGGCTCCTCTGATCAGTTAAGAAGTTATGAATTCGCAGAATGTCTGAAGTTTGTTGCTGTTAGGGTGGAATCACTTCCATCACTGTTCTAAGTTTCTCCGTATCTGATATGGTTAGGCTTTGTGTCCCCACCCTAATCTCCTCTTGAATTGTAATCCCCATAATCCCCATGTGTCGAGGTAGAGACCAAGTAGAGGTAATTGAATCATGGGGGCAATTTCCCCCATGCTGTTCTCATGATGTTCAGTGAGTTCTCATGAGATCTGATGGTTTTATAAGGTACTCTTCTACCTTCTCTAGGTACTTCTCCTTCCTGCCACCTTGTGAAGAAGGTGCCTTGCTTCCCCTTCACTTTCCACCATGATTGTAAGTTTCCTGAGGCCTCCCCAGCCATGCTGAACTGTGGGTCAATTAAACCTCTGTCCTTTATACATTACCCAGTCTCAGGCAGTTCTTTATGGCAGTATGAAAATAAACTAATACGATATCCTAAGTGGAAGTCAGAAATTAATATGTATTATTTTGATAAAACTTAAAGGGTTTTCCAAGAAGACATCTACAAAAAGAATTACCTTTACTTTTAGCTACTTGTGCTTAATTTGAAACAATGGAAGCTTATATTGTTTTTAAATCTTAAGTTTACATGGTAGATATAGAAAAACTAGTCGTCTTTCTCCATGTTACAATCTTCCTCTGTAAATTGTTTTTCTTTATTAAATTGCTTGATACATTCCATAAAGGGGAGCAAGTACAAGGTAATCTTATTGATTACATAACAATATAAAAATAAACTTACAAACATATTTTTATAAATAATTCTGGTTTTTAAATATTCAATATATAAAGCCTGAGGGCATTCAACATCCAAGCCTTCACCTCATTTTTCTTCTGAAAACATAAAACCTAAGAATTAAGGATCAGGTAATAAAATTGTAGCACATATAATGACATGTTTTTAACATGCCATTTTTATCAGAGGCATCAGTTTTTAATTAATCTTTGCAGATAATTTAAAATTAGATTATATCATCTCTTAAATATGTTTATAATTTGGGAAACATGTTTTCCAAGCACAGGAAAGTTAATAAATTTTATTCTTCTTCATCCACATTTTTCCTGATAAAATGCTGCCTTACAGTTAGTGTTATTGACTATGTGTCCTAATGTTTCTCCCCTAGAGGTAAAGAGAAAAAAAGTTAGTCTATTGTTAATATAATATCTTTGATTATATGTGTGCTATTCTTCACCATTAGTTAAAACGTTATTGGTTTAACCTCAACAGAGATTTTCACTTTTTTAAGAGTAGTGATGACTTCTGAAACTGCATTTTGCATGATTTACATTAAATATCACTAAGCCACAGAATACGGATACAGTGCATATGCACAGGTATATAGTGTTTTGAATTATTAATACACTATGTTCATACAAACAAGATAACCATACGGGTGTATTACATTTTTTATGTAAGCCTTAAGTTTTTCTTTTTAGAATTGTTATCAGTGCCATTCAGTATAAATAATTAAAACATTTTCTTTTATAAACCTTTGAAAGAATAAATATTCTGCACATCTACCCTGTATCCTCTTAAAGCAAAATACCAATCATTTTTTTAATTTAAATTCCAGAAGAAACAAATATAGTCTCATATTTTCAGTTCTGTATAATAAATTATGTTAAATTTATCATATGAGAAGGGATACAAAATTATACAAATATGCCCATAGAACATTTAGTATTCAAAATTCCACTATGATGACTTCTGTAAATTACATAGAACTTTTCTGATTAGGCATAACCAACTGATTCTAATTTATGAAATTCTCTTAAACTTAACAGATACATGTTTTAAGTGTACCTCACTAGACTTATCAGTCTGAAAATTGCCACATAACACTTCATTCTTGAAATTAAACCTGGTGGTTCTTCTTTACATTAAAACAAAAAACAGTCTATAATATCTATACTTTGAAATGTCACAGTCTTAAAAGTTAGATCACAATGAGTGGTCACAATTTGGGAATGCTGACAAAATGTTAGTTTTTAATCTTAAGGCATTAAATTTACATATTGGAATCTATTTCAAAGAAGCAAAACAAAATAAAAACATTAGCTACATATTCTAACATCTCTTCATAAATGTTGTAACTAATTCAGCTTAGCTTAAAAATTTAAACTCGCACAAACTCATAAACTAAAGGAAACACAGATATTCAGTTATTAAAAATTATATTAAATGAGAGAAAAGCCTATGTCCAAAGCCTGAAAAAGTGTCAGAAATAGCATCAAGCACAGGGCAAAAATATAAAGCTCTCAAACTCTGGAATGAGAGGCTAAAAAGTTGTCCAATAAATTCAGCAGACAAAATAGGACAAGTGTAGAACGCCAATAATTAAACAACAGAACCCAATTGTGACAGATTAAAATGTCTCAATAAATTTCAAACTGAATTTATTAGAAAATACATGTTCCTAGGAGTAAATTATAAAATTGGTGATCTCAAAAGAAAACAAAAAACAAAAAACATTAGTCTCATAAGCTTCCAGGCAGAATGTACAAGTCACAAACAAGAAAAATAATATAAGCGTTGAATTCCTCTTTCTTCACTCTTGATATAAGAATATATAGGCTAAAGAAAAAATAGGACCACAACCCTTAAATGATGAAATCAACCAAAGTGAGGATATCTTGAGGATACGCAAGAGATTGGAGAGCTTATTGTCTACGAACTACATCATATCCCAATTTGGGGGAAAAAATTACACCCCAAAAATAACTTTAAAAATTTAAAACAACACAATAGTTACAAGTTGGAGATAGATGACAAATTGAGAAGGGTATAGTTAGCAATGAAGCTTTGATACATATTTTAAAACACATTGCATTATGTATATATAAAAGTATTTGAAATGAAATATGTATTTTAATCACATTTATATACAAATAGTGAAATACATATTTGAATACATATCTATCAATTTATTTTATATATACTTAAAATGGATTAGACAAAACGATGAAGTTTTGGCTGGGCGCGGTGGCTCACGCTTGTAATCCTAGCACTTTGGGAGGCCGAGGTGGGCGGATCACGAGGTCAGGACATCCAGACCATCCGGGCTAACACGGTGAAATCCCGTCTCTACTAAAAATACAAAACATTAGCAGGGCCTGGTGGCGGGCGCCTGTAGTTCCAGCTACTCGGGAGGCTGAGGCAGGAGAATGGCGTGAACTCAGGAGGCAGAGCTTGCAGTGAGCCGAGATTGCGCCACTGCACTCCAGCCTGGGCGACACAGCGAGATTTCGTCTCAAAAAAAAACAAAAAGAAAAAAGAAAAAACGATGAGGTTTTAATATATGTTCTAAATAAGAGCTCTAAAAAAAAGAGAACTATTCCCTAAAGCAAAGTCATATGAGTACTAATGAATCTTAACAAACCCCAATTAGGATAGGAAGTTGAAAATGTAGCATGACTAATAAAACTACAAAGAAAAAATTTAATTATAACAGTTATTATACTAAAAAGAAATTCATTAATGTCCTCCACTAAATTACAGGCTATTGTGTTAGCTTAAAAAAATAAAATGCTGACTATATTCCAATTATAAGAAGCACACGGTGGTTTAAAATAAGAAGAAATGTTTAAGAATTATGGTAAACAACTAGAATGTTAGTTACTACAATAAATAATAAATGAGAAGTAGCCATATTAATGTAAGGTGGAATTTAACGTTAATGAATATAAAGAATTAAAAGATAATTTTACACAGTCTATACAATATCTGGCATGAACCAAACGCTATGACAGTTAAATACATAAAGGAATTTATAACTTAATATTTAATTTTTAGATTTTTTTCCTGGGAAAATTCAGTAATCACAAAAATAGACAGATTCAGTATCTATCTTTCTATCTATCTATCTATAGAGAGAAGTAAATATAAACACAAAATCACTATTGTAAGAACCTTATATTTTTGTTGGGGGAACAAATGATAAACAAAAATCTATAAATATATTACTTAATGTACTTAATATTGCATTCCAAATGGAGATATGAAGCCTACATACTTATTAAACATATAAATAAATAAATTATACTATGCAAAAATAAAATAAAACTACAAGCAAGTAAGGGGGACCAGAGTACCACAGTGGGTGGCAATTTCAAATATGGTGTTTCAGACTAGGTTTCACTGGAAAAGTGACAAGTGACCAAAGACTTGGAGAAATACGGAAGCTAGCCATAAGAATATCCAGTGGAAGAGCTTCTGACGCAGAGGAAACAGCCAATGACAATTTGAATGAAGGAAGTGGGTCAGAAGGAAATAAATGAAGGATGAGATGAGAAAGGAAACTAGAGAATAATCTATAAGGCTTTACAGGGCTTGAGGGAGGCTAACTACAGAATAAATAGTAGCAACCTGTGGGCAGCAATAAGAACTTTGCCTTTGACTGAGTAAAATGGAGAGTTATTATAATGTTTTAAGCAAAAAAGAGAATTATGTAAAATAGAATAAAAGTACTTTTTACATATTGTTTTAAACTGGTTTTGGGTATGGAATAAAATTTACAACTGAGTTCACTAGCAAATAAACAAAGGAAAAACATTCAATATTTTAATAATATATTATACATTATTAAGGCTTAGAAGTCAAAGATGAAACTTTGATATAAATATAGAAAAACTTTATATTTATTTTTCTTTCATAAAGATTTGTTTTATCTAAGTAGACTGTTTTCCTAGCCAGCCCATCCCCCCAAAAATATTCCTTGTTATAACTGTAAGCCTAAAGATATATGCTCTATAATGTTTAACTTTGTGTGCATTTAATTTAAAAAATCCTTTTAAACAATACATTTTCAGAATTAATAAAATCTATTACACTTCATTCATAGTAAATGAAAAAATCTAAGAAATATACTTTCTCCTGTATATCAGTTTTAATTAAAATATTTACATGACTTATAATTTGTAAAATTTGTTTTAAAATACTCTGTACAATATTAGTGTATTATTTCATTGATTCATTAATTCTGAAAAAAGTAATATTTATTTTAATCATTCAATATATATTTTATTTTGCAATCTTAGCAATCATATAGGAAGATATTTTGCAGATATGAAAACTTGAGTAACATATTAAGGCCACCTGTTTCTGAGGTAGGAGACTCCAGGTGGAGCTTGTACACTGGATTAAATTAAGAACAAACTAAAACAGGGCCAGGGTGGAAGTGGCTTTCCATTGGACAGGCTCACCAGTGTGCCATGTTAGTTTACCATTGCCACTCGGGGTAAAATTCAGGAGTATCCCCCTGTTTTCATGGCAATGGCTCAATGACTCAAAAGTTACTACCCTGTCCCTAGAAATTTCTGCATAAACCGCCTCTTAATCTGCATGTTATTAAAAGTGGGTATAAATTGACTGCAAAACTGCCCTGAGCTGCTTCTCTCTGCCTACTGGGTAGCCCTGCTCTGCAGGAGCAGTCATGGAGCTGTACCACTGCCTCTTCAAGAACGCTGTTTTCTTCCATCCACTTCTAGCTTGCCCTTTAATTCTTTCCTGGGCAAACCCAAGAATCTTCCCGTGCACTGTGGGACTGGCCTGTCCTGCATCAGCTCTATGTAGCAAAACTGAGATTCATAAGTTTCTTTCTCTGAAACCACACCTAAGCACAGATTACATTGTTAATGCAGTGATGAAACAGAAAAACATGATTCCCACTACCCCTAGAAGAATTTTAAGTATTTCTCCTTTTAAAGTAAATGTCAGTCATACACTGTTTCCTCGTTTCCTCTTAAATTTTCTTTGAGGTGTATGAGTTCATGCGGAACTCTTTAAGGTTGTCAGAATTGTTAATCCAATGCCAAATTAAACTTGAATCTGAAAGTTTCTTTTTTCTTGATTGAATTAAATGCAGAATGCTCATGTATATGCACAAACACTGGCATTCAGCAGAGCCCTCATTACCATGCTGAGAAGCGTGGATTCAAATTAGAGCTGCATGTTAGACAATGGCTTGCATAAGCTAAGGCTTGTTAAAACAATGTTAATGGGCCCCCATTGTATTGAGCAGTTGCACTTTCAGATCTTTCATATTTGTTCACATGAGGCCTGGGAAGATGCTGAACTGATCGTTGGAAATAGGGCTAGAAACTCTCTACAGAGTCACCAAGGTAAAGGGAATTAGAAAAATCAGAAACAAAGAGCCGTATATAATATAGTTGAGGTTAAAAAATATGGTTATATTAATTCCCCTATGTGTCAGAATTTTTTTCAGGCATGTTTAGAAAATCTGGCCAAGCAAAGCATACTCAAGATCTGTAACCTCGTAGTTACTGTCGTTTGTAATTTCCAGTGTCATTTATACAGAACTTTCTAAGGCTTTTCTGATTTGTTTACTTCTTCTACAATTGTTTTCTTAACCAAGAATACTTTTTTATGAGGCCAGGTAAAATGTGTTCTTGGGAAAAAAAAATTTTATAAAGAATGAAAATGATCTCGCTACTAGTTATTCTTAATGTTACTTTGTGATCTACAATTAGAAGGAAAGACTTGAAAAGAAATTTTAAAATTAGTATAGTCTGAGTATTTCTAGCAACTGCTAAATGATACATAATGAATCTCAATTTAGGAAACATTGCACTAAATATTAAACATGGACGCTTTACGTGATCACCATGCCATAGACTAGAGGTAAAAACACAGACGTAAGCTCAAAAATAACATGTACTTTGAAATACTGTTGACATTGTTTATTACATGAGCATCAGTGTTATCAAGATGAAGCATTGTTCAGGATTATAGATGCTAGAAATTTAACATTAATTTTAAAATATAATAATGATCTTATTAAATTGACAGACCTCACAGAGTATATTTTCAATCATCCTACTTTGGGAACAATTGTTTGAAGAGCCCTGACCTGCTGCCTTTAAAATACATCCATGCTTGTTCCACCCTCAATGGACACCCATTGTAAATTACTCTGGAGTGCTTCAGAGGATATACATTTTTTACAAATATGAATGAAAGCAGCACTAATATAATGATATAGGAATTGGGAATTTCCCAGCTATTTAAGGTACAGGACAGAAATGATCTTCTATGGATCGTGTACCTTCCATGGAACATTATCCCTCCTATCTCCATTATATAGTTGTGAGAAATAAGAGAGATCTAAATATATTCCAGAAATCATTAAGTGCTATAAAGTGTGAGAATGTCATACAGTCCATGGCATAAATTGATGGAGGAGGGATAGTTGAAACAGCACAAAAACAGTTGCTCATAGGAGAGGAATTAAGTATTTCTGTCATTACTGTTGCTGGCTATGAAGTCTTTGTGACCTTCACAGTAAGCAGTGTCTAGGTAACATCGAATTACAGTCTGTCAATGGATCACATTACTCTATCTCTTGCAGAATGTATTTACTCACTGTAATACTGGACTGGAGAGCAACACACCATTGTGTAAAAAATAAAAAACTCTTTTGTGAGAAGTAGATGTTCAGGATTTACTAATATCACAAATTTTAATGTTTCATCAACATCAAAGTTTGAGATATTCAACTGATACCAACCTCTTCTTTTTAAAAATTTAGCTATTAGACATAATCTTTGAAGTCACAAACATCTAAAAGTGCCAAAGCTAAGGTTAATCTCAGGATTATCAATAGGAATACAATTTTATATTGTGAGTTGATCAGAATTTCTGAAGGTATACAACATTTTGAGTTTTACAAAGCACCTCATCTTACCCACTTTCGTATGCTTGCCTTGTCCATCCACTCTGCACAGAGCAGTGGTCTTTGCCTCTGTCTCAGGTGGGTAGCTTCTTTCTTCTATCAGGCCTCTACTTCTCACACAGGTCTTGGCCTTATTTGTATTCTAGTTCTTAAGCAGTCCTCTATCACATTATTCTTTCTTATATCCTACACATTTTCTTCATGATATTTGTCAAAATTTTAATAAAACATTTACTTTATAGTTTTTCATTCACTGTTCAGTAAAACCAGTAGTTGGTAATTTCCAAATCGATATGGGCATGTCTATTTTGTTCATTTTGTACAGCCGAGACCTAATCCTTTTCCTAGCACACGAGAGGAACTCAATGAATACATATGGAATAAGAAAGCCATGAGGGAAATAAAACACATGAATTATTCAATTTTGTTTAGTATATTAAAGGTTAACCTATGAAAACTATGTTGAAGTAGGAAATTCCAAAGCAAGACCCTGAAGACTGTGCAACAGCACTTGTTACATGGAGCATCTAAAGGTCAGCAAATGCTTCATGAAAGCCTTCTGATGACAGCTGTCATTACAACTTTACTACAAAGTAAGCTATAGTTATAAAAGCACTCATGGGGAATGGTAGGTGCTTTGAAACCAAAGGTTTACTGCTGGAGCTATTTTTATATGTCAGGTCTACTTATGAATAGAACAGCAAGAGAGACAAATGAAAAGTGTGTTCAAACTTGGTGGACGATGACTGTGTGGTTTAGAGTGAAAATTTTGCAATGTTTCATTTCACTTCCTGAGCTTACTCCAGACAGGTCACTGAATACTAAGAAGAAAATATAAACTCACAAAAATGATGTTACTTTTCTATTAATAAATATCTCTAACATGTAGATCAGTTAAAAATGATAAACCCTTGATGGGGTGAAGATGTGGATTGTAGAATTTGTAAGTCTCAAATACTGGGGGCATTTCTGCTGCGTTTCCTATGTATGACAGAAGAAGAGTTGTGCTTAATGGAAAGTAAGATTTTGCTTTTACAGAGTTAGTCATGTGGGTTTTAATTGATTGAGAATTCCCATGGTCAAATTAAAATAAGAATGTAATAGGAACAATGTCAAAGAACAGTCACTCCATCACGTTATTTTAGAGAGGATGGGGCTGGCACCAGTAGGTTAAGTGATTTGTCGAAGGTTGCATAATTGTGTGTGTAAAAGGGGGATAATAATTCCTGCTGTGAGGATCAAAGGAGATGAAAGTGCTCAGCAAAGCATGAACCAGATAAACTGACTTGCTGATATAGCTTATATGAAAGTTCCTGACAGTATTTCAATGCTTTCATTATAATTTATTTTAAAAACTCTTCTATGTTGGTGTTGTGTATTATACGAAGTGTTCAATTGACAATTAGACTCCCTCTGTGGCAAATAGACTCCTGGACCTTATTTTTGTGAATTTAAAGTAAGAGGGGTCACATAAGCTGACATGATACATTTAATTAGTATAAAAGTTGGTGGCAGGGGGATATTTTATTTACAGCTCATGTCCTATGTCCCTCATGTCTAGGCCCTTCTGTAAGCACCAGTTCTGGCATAATATGTTATTCCCTTTCTGGCGTGTGTTCCCAAATTCCTCTGAACTGAAGAGGTAAGATATTTCCTCATCTCTGAAATCCCCTAGCCCCAAATAGAAATACCAGGGGTTACCCAGAAGATAACCTATCGATCAGTAATTTAAAAAAATAAATGATCATAAAATCAACAATATCTACAACAACATACCACTCTGACATGATAAAGTCCTCAATATTATGGATACAGAATTCATTAAAGTTAACCTAAAAATATTCTGCTCCTCATTTAGAATCTGTCTTTCCCAAATTATGAAAACACAAATATACGATAAGTCCTCCATAAGTTCTTACAACCCATCCTCTGAAGGATGCAAATTTGTCCAGATCTAGCTTCTGTAGAGATAGCAAACACATCCCAATAATGAAAATGATTCTTTTAAGTTATAATAGCTTGCCATTTCCCTCACTTGGTTTTTAATGTCTTTGTGTTTAGTCGCCTCATCACCTTTAATCACCTCTTCACTCTTAATCTCCACATCCACTTCTGGATCTATGTGATTATCTGCTAGTGATTATCCCAAAGATCTCTGATATAATGCCATGTTCTTCAGTCTGCTCTGAAATTTGTTTCATTTAACATTAGAAATTATATGTGTATTCCTTAGTGGCCTACTCTTTGCACATTTCCTGGAATTTTCTTGCATATGTGCAGAAGAATTGAGTGATAGATAATTAAGATTTGCAAAATAGTGATTGTAAAACTGAGGATGCTGCTAGGAAAAGCAAGGCAAATCTGACCCAAGACAGAGGACTCAGGCCTTGTGGGGTGAGCTCTGTAACTAACCAGCAAACAATAACCTAAAGATAAAAATTTGTTATTTTCTTGTATTTATATATGCATGAATAAGAGCAACCCATAGGAACAGTGTCTGACCAAGGCAGGGATGAGATTCATAAAAGCAGAAGGTACTGGTTAATTTAGAGAAGCCCATGCCTTGTCAGCTCAGGATTGATAGGTTACAGCAGGTACTGGTTAATTTAGAGAAGCCCATGCCTTGTCAGCTCAGGATTGATAGGTTACAGCAGGTACTGGTTAATTTAGAGAAGCCCATGCCTTGTCAGCTCAGGATTGATAAGTTACAGGAGTTCCACACAGGCAGATGCTTTCTCCTCAAGTCCTAAGCTTCTAGAATTCTGCTAGTGGCTTGCAATCAGGCTGCCCAGGCCATTAGATGGAGTTCAAAGAGTATGGTGAAGTCACAGACCACAAAAAATTGTAAGTTGCAAACACAGGCTGTTTTGATGCCAGTCTGATTGGTTTCTGAGAAGCTATTGCTTTGCATTCCTCTCCCTGGACTTCCGGTCACTTGTCGTCTAGAAATTGTCATATCATCAACACTCAGGGTCATGCGGCAGGCAAGTTCCTAAGCACATGCTCAAAGTTCACTTAAAATTTTCCTATCATGATTTTCTTATTCGCAGTTCTGGAATCCATTATGAGATATCTGGTATGAGGTTTCAATTCACTTTAGAAAAAGAATTTTGGTCACCCATTGGTGTTATTATAGTCCTTATGCAAAGAAACTGTTTTGAGACATAGTAAGACACGTTTAATAACGTACTACTCATTATGCATTTTTAGCCTAATCATATATTACATTATTGTTATGGATAGAACATTGTAATGTTGCAACTCTCTTCTCAATATTGAATGGACACACTTAAAAACAAAACATTAATGAATGAGATAAAAATGTAATGAAAGGCTAGGACTGTATTTTAGGCAGCGATATTTAGTGTTCCCTTAAAGCTGCCAAACATGAGCAACAGATTTTAAGCAAAGAGTATTAAAGCATCAATGATAACCTATTTCCCTTAAGATGTTAGAATATTTGGATTAATTCTGTTTCATCCTTGACAATTAGTCTGTTTCTCAAAGAATTGGTGAATGTCCTATTCTGCAGAAATTGAAACTTCTTGGGATTCTGGCCAAAAGTCATTCTTAAATAAAGCTTGAATAACTAAATCTTGAAGAACTGTGAACTTAATCATTATTAGAAACCAAAATATATAATCTCCATATAGTAGAAAATCTTCTTAGTAATTTTATCACAAAATCCTCATGAATACTACTGCCTTTCCATAATCCAATATAAAAGAAATCAAATCACTACAGTAAGCACTATTCAGCTATACATTCAATAAGTTCTCAGATATGAAGAGAAAAAAAGAAAGGGTTTGGGAGGAGAAGGAATTTCTTCAGAGCTGCTCACCAGTAAGATAGTTTCAAACAGAACAGAAAATCTTTAAATTTGTATTGCTTACGAATTCACTAATTTTTGAGCCAAAATGACTACTGATTTATATAATCATAAAATTATACAATCATATATTCTACAATCAAAATATACCATATTTCACACAAATATGTTATATACATATTATATAACTATATATTACATAACTATACAATTTCATGTAAAATATTTATCAATTTATACATGTAATTTCATTTTTAAGACTTGGAACCAACCCAAATGTCCAACAATGATAGACTGGATTAAGAAAATGTGGCACATACACACCATGGAATACTATGCAGCCATAAAAAATGACGAGTTCATGTCCTTTGTAGGGACATGGATGAAAGTGGAAATCATTCTCAGTAAACTATCGCAAGGACAAAAAACCAAACACCACATGTTCTCACTCATAGGTGGGAATTGAACAATGAGAACACATGGACACAGGAAGGGGAACATCACACTCTGGGGACCGTTGTGGGGTGGGGGGAGGGGGGAGGGATAGCTTTAGGAGATATACCTAATGTTAAATGACGAGTTAATGGGTGCAGCACACCAGCATGGCACATGTATACATATGTAACTAACCTGCACATTGTGCACATGTACCCTAAAACTTAAAGTATAATAATAATAAAATAAAATAAAGCTTTATATAATGTATTTGTTACTATGTATTATTCAAAATTCTTCCTTCTGAAATAATATCCATCTTTCTTCATTTCTTATTCCGTGGTTAAGAAATAAGTGTATTTAGAAGCATGACTGAAATTCTCTGTGTGTTGAAGAATGGAGTCAATATTTTCAGAAATTGACTTAAACTTGGAATAAATCCTCTGAAGCAAAAATCATTTTAACCTTTTAATCATTTAAACTTTTCAGAATTAGAAAAATGCCGTATAGCATTCTAATAAAAATAGCCATTTGTATTTTAATATAAAAACAGCAAACATTGGAAATTTTGTGACAAGACAATTTCATAATTATCCTATACAGGCTTGTCTATGATCAGGGATAGAGAAACTTAAAATTTCAGTGATGCGTCTTGCTCTTTCTAACTTAATGCTACTATAGTTCAACATAATCTTTCAAGATAAGATTGCCTAGAGAATAAAGTAGATATTGTTTGGAAGGATTTGGTGAGGAAATAAGAATATTTCTATTTCTCATGATGAGAATAATTATGTGAGAGTATTAGGGAAAAAAAATATTACTTTTTTCCAGTCACAAGGCCTAAGCAAAACTTCCATGTTACCTGATATTTTTCTTCCTTTCTTAGTCTACTCACTTCTCTGCCCCACATCTGTATTCTCTCCTTCACTGGTACCTCTGAGAGCTAAGATCTCTAGCTAACCAGCTACTGGAAGCAATGAACAACAACTTTGTTGAGAGTAATTATGTGAATTATCTTAATTACCCTGTGAGATAGGTACTGCTATTGACCTCATTTTATAAACAAGGAAACTGAGTCTTAGAGAGGTAAAGTAACTTGCTTAAAGACAAATAGGCAGAAACTGGATTTGAACTCAGGTTTCATTAACCCATATCCACACGATTAACCATTAAGCGACGTTGCCTGTTGGAAGAAGTTCTACACAGACACTCGCTGCTTCAGTAGGTTGCCAGCAACCTGTCATAAATGTACTGTCAGCCTATGCAAGCGTAATTCTTGTAAGTCAATCATTGCAGTTCCATTCAGACAAGAGAACACTCATCTTTCAAATAGTTGCATTATTCATCTTTATACTGTATTTTTGTCACCCCAAGTATATACTGGTATTTTCTCATATGTAAAGATGTTCTGGAAAGCTTTAATTATACGTGGAGAATATACTGACAAAGAGTTGGTTTCCATGCACAATGGCAGATCGTTCCCAACTGATCTTTTCATTTATCCTAAATTTAGAATCACAGTGTCTTAAAAATACATTATGGGTAGAGTGTGGTTACTAGGGGCTGCGGTAGGAGGAAGAGGGAAATTGTTTAAAGGGTATAGCATTTTAGATTTGCAAGATGAAAAACTTCTAAACATTTGTTTCCATGTGTGAACATACTTAATAGTTAACTCTACATTGTAACATGATTAAGATGGTAAAATTTATGTTATATATTTGTATCAGAAAGAAAAAAACACATGATACCACAATGCATGTTTATTGAATATACACCACATACATTATACTACTTTAGTTTACATTTACTGAATCTTTAACATTGTTTCTTCATAAATCTACACATTTTAGCATATACCTGCCCTCTCAACCTGTAACATATGACACATTATTCTCTCATTTAACTTATCTCTTGCTACTAAGCATATGGCTTCATGTATTCTTTACTGTTGGCTATATTATGCAATACTTAGCAGCAGGGTTATAGAAACACATAAACAGAGTTCAAAGTATACTATATCAGTTTTTTTTGGTGACTTTGTGCAAGCTATTTGCTCTGTTTGACTTCAGCCTCCTCCTATTTAAGTGTAAATAAAAAATATATTTATTTAGTCTGGCTGTGGTGGTTCACGCCTGTGATCCCAACGCTTTGAGAGGCTGAGGCAAGCAGATCACTTGAGGCCAGGAGTTCGAAACCAGCCTGGCCAACATGGTGAAATCCCGTCTCTATTACGAGTATAAAAAAATTAGCTAGGCATGGTGGCATGCACCTGTAATCCCAGTTACTTGTGAAGCTGAGGCATGAGAATCACTTGAACCAGGGAGGCCGAAATTGCAGTGATCCAAGATCACGCCACTACACTCCAGCCTGGGCAAGAGAGGGAGACTCTGTCTCAAAAACAATAATAAAATTACGTTAAATTAAATATGTGTATAGTTATTTATTTATGACGTCATGATAAATAAGTTGTGAACTTATGTATCATATCACAGCTATTGATCTATTGGAACCACCAACTAAATAAATTATACAGAATAGTTATTAATAATTTAGAAAATTATATAATCTTGTCTTTATGTTATACTTCTCTCTGGGATTAAATCCAGCTTCTCTCTCCAAGGAAAATTATATAACATGAATAAATATGGGCAAATATCAGCAGATGTTCATAAAACTAATATCCCCATCAATCTAGGCACTGACTCGGCTAAATCTCTTTGGTCGTCATGCAGTTGCATTTGGCCATATGACCACATTCTTGTCCACTAGAAATTGGAGATAATTTCTGTGGTCCCCTTCCAGGGCTGGGCCCATAAAATTCTTCCATTCACAGTCATCCATGCTGTTAATATACTTGTAAGCTTGAGGCAAACACAGCAAAGTTGGAAGTCATGATAAGGCAGAGGTAGTCTTTTTGGAGTAGAGCCACCCACCAAATAGAAACATAGGTTTTGGACTGTATGCAATCAAGAACTAACCTTCTTTGGTATTTGAATCTTCTTGATTCAGAGCTTTGTTTGTTCTAGCTGCTGAATAGAGAAATTGGTACCTTGAAGTGGCACAGTGAAGGAATCTTACAATGCTAGTTCGACCTGATTTCATACTCATTTCAGATGATTATTGCTGTGTGTCTTAAATGCCCCCTTTTTATGAATAAATGTCTTTGCTGTAATTATCCTTGAATTTGCCTCTACTGTGAATTGGTCAAGAGACCGTAGAAACCATGTCTTTTTAGATTACATATGGGTAATATAAGAGAACCCAGGTGCAGATACAATAGAGAGGACTACACATTAGATGGAAAGTCTGTGTTTGAGCTAAAGGCAATAATTAATTGATGACCTAAATAGTCTCCTTTGAGAAAGCAGTGAGTGTATTGTTGTATGTATAGGAAGAATATTAAAACAAAGATTTCGTAACAGGAAAAGAAGACTGTGAGATAAATTGGCAAGCTATTCACATAAATAACTACCTCTTCTTTCCAGACACAGCAGTTAGCCTTCTGGTTAGGTACTGCCATGTGACTGTACTCTGGATGTGTTTAATAGATTTTTTAAAATGCTAGGCCTCTTGTCATGTATAGGATTAATGTGGAAATCAACAGGATGGCTCTAAAATTCATATGGAAGAACTAAAAGCCCAAATTAGCCAAAACAAGACACTGCTGACAGAGAAAATTGAGAAAATTAATGGGATATTAAGCAGAAAGACAAACTAATGGAATAAATAGAGAGACCAGGAAAAGACAGATACCTACATAGAAACCACTCAGTAAAAACTAATGGGACATTTGTTTATAGAGAAGGAGAAAAAAATGAAATTGAATCTTTATATGTACAAAATCTGAAAATATATTACAGAGGAATTAAAGAAAAGATTAAAAACTTTTGTAGAAAATATGAAAGAATATTCCCATGGCATTGGAGTGAGCAATAATTTTTTTCACAGAACAAAAAACTGATAAGAATATAGGAAAAGATTGATCTATTTTATCACATACAAATGATAAATTCTGCAAATTAAAAGGTATCTTAATGACAGTAAAACATACGCCACAAATTGAACATATTATTTGAAATATATATTGACTAAAGATTTGCATTTCTAATCTACAAAGAACTTTAATAAGTCAATGAAAAAGAAAAAAATTATTTGGGAAATGGGAAAATGAGACGAATTATAGAAAGAATCATTTTGTCGCTGGAATTTATTTCTTCCGGTGGGTTATTGGTCTCACTGACTTGAAGAATGAAGCCAAGGTCCTTCACAGTGTTACAGCTCTTAAAGACGGTGTTTCCAGAATTTGTTGCTTCAGATGTTCAGATGTGTCTGGAGTTTCTTCCTTCCGGTGGGTTTGTGGTCTCGCTGACTTCAGGAGAGAAGACGCAGACCTCCACAGTGAGTGTTACATCTCTTAAAGGTGGCACGTTCAGAGTTGTTTGTTCCTCCCGGTGGGTTCATGGTCTCCCTGACTTCAGGAATGAAGCCACAGACCCTCTCCATGAGTGTTACATCTCATAAAGGTAGTGCAGACCCAAAGAGTGAGCAGCAGCAAGAGTTATTGTGAAGAGTGAAAGAACAAACCCTCCACACTGTGGAAGGGGATCCCAGCAGGTTGCTGCTGCTGACTCTGGTGGCCACCTTTTATTCCCTTATTTGGCCCTGCCCACATCCTGCTGATTGATCCATTTTACAGAGCATAATGATTGGTCTATTTTACAGAGTGCTGATTGGTCCATTTTACAGAGTGCTGATTGGTCCATTTACAGTCCTTTAGCTTGACACAGAGTGCTGATTGGTGCATTTTTACAGTGTGCTGATTGGTGCATTTACAATCCTTTAGCTAGACAGAGTGCTGACTGGGGTGTTTACAATCCTTTAGCTAAACAGAAAAGTTCTCCAAGTCCCCACTGGACCCAGGAAGTCCAGCTGGCTTCACCTCTCAATTTTGAGTGGTCCATAACATTTGAAACGATTCTCAGCCTCATTAATAATAAAGAAATATACATTAGAATGACTGTGATATGTTATATAAGATATACAAAATTAGCAACAATTCAAAGTTTTCTCAACACAAAACATTGTCATAAATGTGTAGAAAAAGGACTCTCATTAAAAGTGATGGTAATGTAAAATGTGGTAGTGGCAGTGATTTAGAAAAAAAAAGTCTAAAATACTGTACCTGTGTGCACCCTAAAAACTACCTGTTTTCCTCTTATCAACATATCGTATAAAATTATATTATATATGCACTAGGAGATATTTACAAGAATAATGGTTACAAGAATAGTTATATAAAAGCACTAATGCCAACAAAACTTCTAGTATAATTCAAATGTCCACTAATTGCAAAACAGAAAATGTAAAATGTGATAAATTACTATGATTAATATTACACACTAGTGCAAATTAGTGGAAAAAGCTTTAAACCTTTACATGGAAAACTCACAAAAACATTAATTAGTAAAAAATGCAAATCACAAAAATACATTCAATTGTATGTCATTTTTATTAATTTGAAAAGCAGGGAAAGTAAATAAAATGTTTTTGGAATTTTTACAGAATTTAGAGAAATTTAGGTATCAATTATGTAAGATAGGTGAGACTCTGCTAAACTCACAAAAATGAAAAAAAATCTCTGTATCTTTATAGAGTTTAGGCTAGGTTTTCTTGTCCTTGTAAAATACTCAAAACAATAAAGATAGCACCAGGAAAAAAAATGGATTCTGAGATACAAGATGTATAAAAACATAGCTAGATATCACTTCTAGGTCAAAGAGTATGAAGTAATCAACCTTTCCAAGAATAGGGCAGTCAGAATGTCAAAACTGATTAATGTTAAAGCTGACTGAAGAATGGTTGTTGAAATTGTTCAAGTCAGGGAACACGTAAGCAAAATAAAAAATTTGTAACTTTGCTTCTGTTAAAGGTATTTGTAAAAATCAGCACATAATTTATGAGGAGAAGAGTACAGGAGAAGAGTACAGGAGAAACGTTTTGATGTAGAACAGTTTGCATTTTTGTAAGCCAAAGAAAAATAATTTATTTTCTTCAAGCATTGAATGTGGGAAGAACAGTCTAATTATTAGAGGGAACGGAAAGATGGATCTAACTGGAAATAATTGATATATACTAAAACTTCTTTATTTAATAGCTAGTAGGACATTTGTTTGCAGAGGAGAAAAAATGAAATTGAATCTCTACATTGTACAAAATCTGAAAATATATTTTGTATTTTGTTTGCAACTATGCTTGTGAACACTATATAGTAAAAATACACAAAAAAAAAATGCTGCAGTTTTTGGTTAGATTTAAGTCAAAGACATTCATTGATAAAAAATCTTTGGATGTGAATATTCCCCAAATCAGAACAATTGTCTCTGAATATTACCTCCATTTGAAAGGTATTGGCATACATCTGTATTAATCTCAGGATGTTTCAAAATAAGCCCTAATTTAAAAGTTATTCTACATGCAAACTAAAACAATATTAATAGAACTTTCATTTCCAGAAACAATAAAAGAAATAAGGCATTTTGTAAAATGTGGTGCTGAACAAGTCACAGTAAAAAATAAATATATACTTAATGTCTACCTCCTCAAAATGGAAGCTACTTTCTATTCTTCTGTCTTGAAAACAAGGTGAAAAATCAGCCTATAAGCAACTTTGGGCAGAGGCTTGCAAAACAAAACTCAAGCAATTGAACTTGGACACCTCAAAAGAATTTGGGAGAATCTGACCACAGGATCCACATTCTATTAATAACGGATACAAAGGTCAAGTGGCTCCTCCCAAGTAGCTTACTTCATATTCCCATAGGGTCTATAGTGTAACCCATTCAAATAAAGAATTCATAAATCAAATAATTGCCTTGAATATTATGATTTGGAAAAATGTCTCTTGAAATAAGCTATGGAGAAAAAAATGAAGCCATGTTGCATTTATACAGGTCTAAAGAGAAAAGCAAATGCTATTGCTGTTGTGTGCAGGCAGCTTTCCCTCTGACTGTACTTAGAAAATCCGCAGCGTTGCTGGTGTGTGGTGGGGACATTTTCCTTCATGCCTCTCAGTGAAAGGAAAAAGTAATCTTCCTTTGCCCCCAGAGAATTAAAGCTCAATGTTATTTGCTTAAATAATTACAATAGGTTAGAATTTTAACACAATAACATATTTTTTAAATGTCTATGTTCAAAACCTTTGCTATTGAAAAAGGGAGAAGCAGCAAAGACATGGCATTTAAATTACCTTTCTTTCCGGACCATGAATATGGTTGGAATCTCTATTTTATTTATTTAAAGTAAGAACCCCAAATTAAAACACATTAAGGGGCATAATCAGGAATTTGAAATCTAATACAAATCATCTGTCAGGTGAGCCTAGAATAGAGAAGCTATACAATTCCATATGTAATAGGGCAGTGAGATAGATTGGTTGCATCCTTCGCATTCCCTGTTTTTCTTCTTCAACACAAGATGATGGTAAGAATATATACCCCTGCTTTGTTAGGGAGAAACAACTACATCATCTGAAGAAATGTACCGTCCTAAAATACCTCTGAAGAGGCACAGCTTCTTCTCTCTGCTTTGATCATGCAACTGGAAACAAAAGCCTTGAATAGGAGGAAGCACAAGAAGATTGAAGGCCTGTGTCATCACTTGGAGAAGAGCATCTAGGAAAATTTTGTGTTTATTTGTCTTATTTGGATTTTTAAATATATTGTTTACTTGTTTAGATTTAGGAGGTACAAAATGCAGATTTGTTACTTGGATATATTGTGCATTGGTGAAGTCTAGGCTTTTAGAGTAAGCATCACCCACACAGTGTACACTGTACTCATTAAGCATTCATCTCTCTCCCCACTACCACTCTCCCACCATTCTGAGTCTCTAATGTCTATTATTCAACTCTCTATGTACATGTATACACATAATTCAGCTTTCGTGTATAAGTGAGAACATGCAGTATTTGACTTTCTGTTTCTGAGTAATTCATAACTGCTTCCAGTTCCATTCATGTTGCTGCAAAAGATATGATTTTATATATATACCATATTTTCTTTATCCAGTCATCTGTTGATGGACACTTAGATTGATTCTATATCCTTAGTATTGTGAATAGTGCTGCAATACATATATGAATGCAGGTATCTTTTTGATATAAAGATTTTGGTAGGAACAAGAGGCAGAGAAATTCTAGGCAGAAAAGGATGGGTCCCTGGCAAAGCCCCACCCTCAAGCCGAAAAGTTTGAGATCACGGCCCAAAGTGAGAACTTATATCCCTGTTTTCTTGCTCGAATGTTACCTTTTCCTAAACCATCCATGGCCCCACCCCACACCATCCTGTGACTATAAAGATCTCAGACTCAGCCAGCAGAGAGGAAGATGCAGCTGGACATTGGGAAGACCATAGCTAGACGTTGAATAGATGCGGCTTGACCTCAGAGGGACAGCTTGACAGTGTAACTTTGGAGAATTCAGCTGGAGATAGCAGGACTTCAGGAGAAGATTACCTACGCCTGCCCCCTACTCCAGCCCATCCATTTTCAGCTCCCCTTCCTGCTGAGAGCCACTTTCACTGGCAATAAAATCCCCTGCATTTACCATCCTTCCATTCGTTTGTATGACCTCATTTTTCCCGGATGCTGGACAAGTGAATGCAGATACAAAAGGGCCCACTGAGCTCTTAACACTTAAGTTGTCTGCTGATGGCAGAGCTAAAAGAGCACTGTAACACTTGCACTGGGGCTTTGGGAGTAACAGGTACACCCCCTGACACTGCCGCAGTACCCACATAGAGTTTGCTTCTGCCAGCACCCAAAAGCGCTCCTCCCGGCTCCTGCACCCACCACCTGCCCATTCCCTCCTGCGAGGGGTGGAATGCAGTGGGTCCGAGTGAGTTGTAGTCGCCCCTGCCAGCACCGAACCAGCCAGCTCGTTCCAGAGCTCATGTACTCTAGTTCCTGCCTCATTCTCTTGCATGTTCCCACGAGGAGTTGAGAGCAGCAGGCTGAGTCAACGGTGTACCCCTGTCATGGGTCCAGCAGAGGGGTCAGGGAAATATCCTGCTTCAAATATCTTTTCTTATAGGTAGATACTCAGTAATGAGATTGCTGGATCAGATGATAGTTCTATCTTTATTCTTTGAGAAATCTCCATACTCTTTTCCAAAAAGGTTCTACTAATTTACATTCCTACAAACAGCCTATAGTGTTCCTTTTTTTCCACATCCACCCCCAAAATGTGTTATTTTGTACTTTTTAATAATGGCCATTCTGACAGGTGTACAATGGTATCTCCTTTTGGTTTTTGATTTGCATTTCTCTGATGATTAGTAATGTGAAGCATTTTTTTTCATATGCTTGCTGGCCATTTGTACGTATTCTTTTGAAAAATGCCATTTGCCCAATTTTAAATGGGGTTATGTGTTTTTTTCCTGGTGAATTGTTTGAGTTCCTTGTAGATTATGGATATTAGTCATTTGTCAGACACGTAGTGTACAAGTATTTTCTCCCATACTGAAAGCCTGTTCACTTTGTTGATTATATCTTCTGCTGTGAAAAAGCTTTTTAATTGTCCCATTTGTCTTTAGGTATTGTTACATTTGCTTTTGAGGTCTTAGTCATAAATTCTTTGTTAGCGTCCAGAAGAGTATTTCCTAGGTTTTCTTCTAGAATTTTTATGAAGTCTTACATTTAAGTTTTTTAATGCACCTTGTATTGATTGTTCTATATAATGAGAGATATGGGTTCAGTTGTATTCTCCTGCATATTGCTATTCAATTTTCCCAGCACTATTTATTGAATAAGATTTTATTTCCCTGGTGTATGTTTTTGTTGACTTTGTGAAAGATTAGTTAGCCCTAGGTATGTGACTTTATTTCTGGGTTCTCTATTCTGTTCCATTGAGCTATGTGTTTATTTTTGTACCAGTACCATGTTGTTTGGGTTATTGTAGCCTGATGGTATAATTTGAAGTCAGGTAAAGTGATGCCTCCAGTTGTATACTTTTTGCTTAGGATTGTTTTGGCTATTCTGGCACATTTTTTCTTTCCATTTGAATTTTAGGATCTTTTTTTTCTAATTGTGTGAAAAATGATATTGACATTTTGATAGGAATTACATTAAATCTGTAGATTGCTTTGGACTGTATGGTCATTTTAATGATATTGATTCTTTAAGTCCATGAGTATGGGATGTTTTTCCATTTGCTTGTTTCATCTACGGTCTTTTTTATTAATCAGTATTTTGTAGGTTTTTTTTAGAGATCTTTCTCCTCTTTGGTTAAATGTATTCCTAGGTATTTTATTATTATTTTTGGAGCTATTATAAAAGAGATTGAGTTTTCTATGTGATTCTCTGCTCATTGTTAACAGTGTATACAAAGGCTGTTGATTTTTGTATGTTGATTTTGTATCCTGATACCTTATTAAATTGATTTATCAAGACTAGGAGTCTTCTGGAGGAGTCTTTTCTAGGGTTTTCTATAAGATCATATCATCTGCACAGATAATTCGACTTCCCCTTTTCCAATTTGGAGGCCTTTTGTTTCTTTCTCTTTCCTGATAGCTCTGACTAGGACTTCCAGTACACTGTTGAATAGGAGTGTTGAAAGCGGGCATTCTAGTCTTGTTCCAGTTCTTAATGGGAATGCTTTCAACTCTTTTATCTTCAGTATGATGTTCACATTGTGCTTATTGTATATGGCTTCTGATATTCTGAGGTATATTCTTTCAATGCCTAGTTTGTTGAGGGTTTCGATCATTAAGAGGTGCTGAATTTTATCAAATGTTTATTTCTGCATCTACTGAGATGACTATATGGATTTTGTTTTTAAGTCTGTTCATGTGGTGAATCACATTTATTGATTTGTGTGTGTTGAACCATCATTGCATCCCTGGAATAAACCCCACTTGACCATGATGTATTCTCTTTAATGTGCTATTGGATTCAGTTTGCTAGTATTTTATTGAGGATTATTGCCTCTAGTTCATTGAAAATATTGACGTGTAGTTTTCGTTTTTGTTGTGTTCTTTCCCAGCTTTGGTATAAGGGTAATACTGCCTTTGTAGAATGAGTTAGGAAGGATTCTGTCCTCAATTTTTTGAAACAGTTTCAGTAGAATTGACACCAGTTCTTATTTGTGTGTCTGGTAAAATTAGGCTGTGAATTTGTCTGTCCCTGGAATTTTTTTTTTTTTTTTTGGTGGGGGGAGAATTTTGTTACTGATTCATTATTATTACTCATTATTGGTCTTTTCAGGATTTCTGTTTCTTTCTGATTTAACCTTGGGAGACTGTAAGTGTTGTAAAACTCAGTATGACTCTGAGTTGCTGAATTAATATAATTACATGAGATTGTTGTTAATAATTGAATTTTCTACATTCTACTCTATATCTCTTGAATTTGATTATCCAGAGGAGTCTGAGAATCTGTATTCTTATTTTATTTTCTGCATTGACAAATAAAATAGCATGTACTTACTGTATATAATGTGATGTTTTAAAATATATGTACATTATTGACTAAATGTCACTAATTAACATATTAATCTTAGCCAGGCTAAATCTGGCTAATTAACATACATATTACTTACATGGTTATCGTTTTTGTGCAGAGAATACTTACATACACTCTTGTTATTTTTCAAGAATATATTATTAACTGTAGTCACCCGTGTTGTACAATAGATCTCTTAAGCTTACTCCTCCCTTCTAACTAAAATTTTGTATCCTTTGACCAACATTTATCCCCACCCCAAATATTCCACCCCCTAGTAAACCCCATTGTGCTTTCTATTTCTGGGACATCAACTTTTTAGATTACACATATAAATGAGATAAGCAGTGTTTGTCTTTCTGTGTCTGGCAGAACATAATGCTCTCTAGATTCATCCATATTGATACAAATAAAAAGATTTTATTGTTTCGTATGACTGAACAGTACTCCATTGTGTATCAATACCCCATTTTTTAATCCATTCATTTTTTTTCTTTGTTCTTTTCCTAATCCATTCATTTTTTGATGAATACTTAGGTTGATTTCATGCCTTGGATATTATGAATAGTGCTGCAATAAACAGAGAAGGGCAGATATCTCTCCCACATACTGATTTAATTCTCCTTTCCCTCAGATGTGGAATTGCTTGATTATATGGTAGTTCTATTTTTAATTTTTAAATAAATCTTCATACTGTATATCATAATGGCTGTACTAATTTTCATTCCTACATATAATGTGCAACAGTTCTTTTTTCTCTACAATCTTGTCAATACTTCTTATCTTCCTTTTGATAATAGCCAGAGTGTCTGTATTTTAACCACAAGCAATGCAGATGGTCCTCATGATGAGACACATTGGTGCACACAAACAGGGTGTGCACACCAACAGGGAGAATTTGATGAGTTGTGACAAGTGAGTCAGTTCACTAGACCTCTCCAGGATTCCTGAACATCAACCCTAATTTCTGTTTCTTTCCCTGCCCTATAGAAATATCTCCTTAGATGTCGATTGTGAAATTCTTGTCTTTTAAAAACCCGACTCTCTGCTCATTTAAATTTCAAGCCTCACTCTGAAAGGAAAGAATTACTAAACAGGTAAGTTCTTTGTAATAAAGGGTATATCTTTTTTTTTTTTTTTTTTTTGGATACTGAGTCTCACTCTGTTGCCCAGGTTGGAGTACAGTGGTGCGATCTTGGCTCACTGCAACCTCCACCTCTTGGGTTGAAGCAATTCTCCTGCCTCAGCTTCCCGAGTAGCTGGGACTACAGGCACATGCCACCACACTCAGCTAATTTTTTGTATTTTTATTAGAGACAGGGTTTCACCATGTTAGCCAGGAAGGTCTCGATCTCCTGACCGCGTGATCCACCTGCCTCGGCCTCCCAAAGTGCTGGGATTACAGATGTGAGCCACTGCGCCCAGCCAACAAAGGGTATATCTTGAGGCACAAAGTGACAGCTGTGTAAATAATTCACTGTTAATGGTCATACACCTGAAGTGGTAAGTTTATTTGGCCTATTATCATGCTGTCAGTGGACAAGGGATCACAAAGACAGCCATTCTCAAATTCTGTGTTCTATATCCCTTGGAGAGATTTAACCTCACTAATTTGGACTCATTAGCTCAATGGAACATTTAGAGAGAGAGAAAGACCAAACAACAACAAAATGTGTAATGTTTGTTTCTATTTAAAATCATATGTGATTCATTTTTCCAGATAAATTTATAAGATAGTATTATTTGTTAACTAGTAAAAAAGCATACTACTTTTGAAGGTCAAAATTAAAAATGTGGAAAGACAATTCTAAAAAGCAACATTAATGCTTCTCTTGTGCTGGTTTTAGTGGGTGAGTCACTGCTGACTCTAAAGCATTCCATAGTGTCTTGTGAGGAATGATATCATGTAAAGATGCAAATTAATGTTGCCCTGCAAGTGGGACACTGCCTAATAGAACTTATAATTCTCAGTATAGTTTTCCCTTTGGAGCATTGATGCATTTTTAAAACTTGCTGTTAATAGTAAATTGCAGTTTTTTATTTGTCATTATAGCACCAGAAAATGAAACAGTGGGTTTGGCTATGCAACCCTAGAGATTTCAAGATTAAAAACAAACCAAAAGAGAACAAACACCAAACACAGCAAAACTGTTTTCCATTGGGATAATTTTGGTATTATATATACAGATTGTAGACAGTGATGAAAACACTCTAGTAGTTACTAAAATGAAAAGATGTAAGAGAAAGTCTAAAACATCTTTTTTTAAAAACTGAGAAATTTGTCCTTTTTTCTTCTTTAAAGGAGGTTGGGTTAAAATTTATTCTAAATTGTTTATTTTTATCCTACTCAGTGACTTGAGATCAAAATTTAATACTCTGAGAAGAAATATTACCATGACATTTTTTTAATCAGTCATCTGATTCTTATGTAGCCTTTTTAGCCTCTGTTGAATGTACAGAAGTTTGTTTTATAAGTATATATTATAGTTATATTTCTATATCACATAGAATATAAATATAATAATTACATATATTATATTATGAATGGCAACAGGAGGCAGACAGACTCCTGGGCAGAAAGTGGGGGGAGCCAGTGAAGGCCTACCTTCATGCCAGGGATGACCTGAAACTTGGGAGCTGGACTGCCGGTTCTGGGTGGAGTCCTCAGCCTGAGTGAGAACTTATAGTACTTTTTCCAGGCCCACCCATGGCTGCCCATTGACCAATTAACATGCACTTCCTCCCTTCTGAGCCCATAAAAACCCCAGACTCCAACAGACATCCCCTATGACCCACCTATTGTTAGGAACCACCCACTCCAGGTCTTCTCTCTGCTGAGGGCTGCACAGACCTTGGGATGATCTGCCTGTGAAAAGGAGCTACCCACTGCAGGTCTCCTCTCTTCTGAGAGTTTGACACTCGTTGGGATAATCTGCCTGCAGAAAGGAGTTAGCCACTGTGAGTCTCCTCTCCACGGAGAGCTGGACAGATGTTGGATTGACCTGCCTGCAGAGAGGAGCTACCCATTTTGGGTCTCCCAGGAGCTGTTCTGTCACTCAATGAAGCTCCTCTGCCCCTTGCTTACCCACATCCCTCATTCTTCCTGAACATGTGACAAGAACTTAGGACGTGTCAAATGGTGGGACTAAAAGAGCTGTGATATAAACAGGGCTGAAACATGGCCCCCACTTACCACAAAGCAGATGAGAAGAAGGTGAGAAGAGCTGCAGCCCTTTGAGGATCCCAGATCAGACTTAGGGATTCCCCAATCCAGAGCTATGACACCTCTTTGAGGGTCTGTGGTTCCTGGTGTCTCCTAGCTTCTGGGCAGCATCGTGTTCCCTTTGTCCAGATGCAGGTGCCCACAGTGGACACTATGTGCAGTACATCTGGTACAGCCACAGCCTTGCACAGAGCTGCCTGTCCCACCGCAGCAGCAGGTGTGGCTGGCTGTCGGCAGTGGCTGGAACCCATGCTTCCTCACCCACACGCTTTTTGCCACTTTGTGCCTGGCTCACCCTTGGCAGATTTGGAATCTGACCCAGTAGAGCGAGCTGAGCACAGTCTGCTTGGCCGAGCGGGTGGAACCATCCCAGCAGGCACAAGCAATACTCAGACAGAAGTCACTGCTGGCCACAGAGGTTTCTGGCTGGTGAAGCCACACTCCGAAGATCCTGTGACAATATTTTATTTTTCTGCTACAGCATTTACTTCAGGGATGTGACTCCAAACCCAAAGTTAAATAATCGTAACTACTGAGTTATCCACAGTCTTCTAAGAGCTATCAGATTTTAAAATGATATGAGTGCGGGCAGGGGAGATGGTGGTTGTTGTTTTGGTTTATTTTACTGTGTTTATTTTTAAGAAAAGAAGAGAGATAACTTGGGACTCTGAATCTCTGAATTATTTGAAAAGACATCTCTTACTGTTCTGGATCCCCAGGAAAAAGTGGAACATGAAAAAGCAGGTAAATATATAATCCCTCATTACCCTAAGGCCTCAGTTTCAAATCTTGTAATAGAGAACCTATGTCACGGTAAGCAAGCCTTGACCATACAGGCTTTTGTCTTCCCATCTTTGGGTCTACATATTACCATTCACTCTGGAGGTCCTTTTCCCAAGAAACTCTCTTTCTACTACCCCCTATCTAATCGAAATCAAGTCCTATTCAAAATCAAGTCAAATTTCAGGTATATAATATATTATTATTAACTATAGTCATCATGATGTACAATAAATCTCCAGAATTTATTCATCTTATATCTGAAATTTTGTACTCTTTGAACAGCATCTTCCCATTTCTCCACCCTAGCCAACCTCTAGTAACTACTATCATATTCCCTCTTTCTATGAATTCAACTTTTTAAGATTCCACGTATAAGTAATATCATGCAAGATTTGTTTGTAGGTGTATGGCTTCCTTTAGCATAATCTTCTCTGGGGTCATCCATGTTATCACTTTTGGGAGGATTTCTTCCAGTTGAAAGGCTGAATAATATTTCAGCACGCATATAGCACATATGTAATGTGTGTCATGTAGATTACATAGAGCCATATCATGTATATCTATATGTATCTATCTATCTCACATTTTTAATTCATTCATCCCTCAATGGGCACTTAGATTATTTGTATATCTCAGCTATTGTGAATAAGCCACAATTAACATGAAATTGTCAATATTTCTTTGATACATTGATTTCATTTTCTTAACCTTTTAATCAATGGATTTTTAATCCATCAATGGCTTTTATCTGAATCAAATACTATATTGGGACGTGTAAATTGTAATTTTATAATTCCATCATTTTTCTATATTTGATAGCTGGCATTCTGGTGTGAAATACTTTCTCATTTGTTTTTCCTTTTATCTCTTTTTCTCATTTTCTTTTTGTGTATTACTATTATTGCATAGATTTCCTTTAACTCAACTTTACAGAATAAATAGAACAGCCCTACTTTTAATTTAAAAATAAAAATGCAGTGTGGTAGAAAGTTGGACTATAATTTGAATCATGTGTATACCAAAGAAAGAAAATATAAAAATAAATTATTAGTTAGAATTGGACACTATAATTCTATGATTATGGTTAACCTGAAGGTGAAATACAATTCTTGCGCTTCAGCAGCATATAATATAAATGAGGAAAATATTATGCATAATATCACATTATTGGTGATTCAAGTAAAAATGACTAAGAATGCCCTAAAATGAAGTAACGTTACTCCAAAAAAATAAAGTAAAATCATAGTAAAAAAAAAAAAAGATTTTGTGTAGGAGCTGGATAGTGCCAATAATAAGGCACAAAATGTGCATCTCTTAATTCCACTACTATATTTAGGTTAAGAAATTTGCAAAAGTTGAAACTTAACTTCAATATTGGTATTTGAAGTTCTTTTTTCAAACTACTGAGGTTGAATAACACTTTGACGGACATTTTCATAGGGCTTAAAGCAAAACTACTGATAAAGTTTAAATGGTAGTATTGAGATCAAATGCCTACTGTCTGGCTTTTAACGCCTTACTGAGAATTAGTAACCAACAAAAAAAAATGTTAGGCCTAATCAAAGAATTGAGTGTATGTGCACCCACTCGTTTAATTCCTATAACCCTTATGAAAATTGGAATTATTTTTATACATTTTTATATTTGACCATGAGAGAAATCTGATAGATTTGAGAGTTTACATTGCCCAAATTCACAGAGATATTTAAATTATAAAGGCAGTATTCATTATAAAGTAATGAATACTCAATCCTAGTCCAAGAAATCTTATTTCTTTACTCATACGTCATAAGCCCTACACTATACTACTGTGTGGTTTATCAAAGCCAACCTGCCCAACCTCATTGGTCCCTTTTTGAATCAATTGTTTCATCACTCAACCAGTCACTCACACATTCTTGACAACTTTAGTACCTCAATCCCTGAAAGCAATTGATAGTCTAGCCTCTTACGTCTATCTCCAATATGTCAAAAAGGTCTATTCATATTTCTGTTCCTTACCTGCTGGAACAATTTAAGTGATCACTCTTAAAAATAAAAAACCAGGTCAGTCTAGACCACACACCTTCTTGCATTTAAAACCTTCTGAAGGTGGCACCTGAAAAATGTATATAAAAAAATGCCCCTCAACTCTACCTCACTTTTTCCGTCAGGCACCCCAATCAAGTATCTTAGTGCTTTGCAGCCATAACACACACACTCTCATGACTCATTCCATGCTACTCTGTCCATGTGGACTGTTCTTTACACCTTCAAATCCCGGTGACCTCCTATTTATCCTTTAAGATCGAATGCACATGTTGCCTTTATGAAAGCATTCCAGAGTTTTTTAGCTATATCTCTTCCCCAAGACCTCACACTCTATAGCATAATTGTTTCTTTCACATGCATATCTCTTTGCATAAGACTCTGAATTTTAAAATAAGTCAAAATGATATATTTTAGTCATAAACTGTGTTCATTTTATCTTCATAGTACTCAGTACTGAATATTTAACACAGAGAAATCACCAAGAATGTATTTGCTTTATGTTTGATTATAAATTACCTTTTGGGAAAAGGTATAAATTGCTGGGAGAGGGGGAACTTATCCTAAGTAAATTGGTAGAGTTATCATTTCATAAAAAGTGATCATATGTTCTGGCAGTTATAACTTTAATTGATCCTTTTTCTTGTAATTTTTTAATGGGACTAGGACGAAGGAGAAGATTTTTTCATTTTTCTTTCCCTGTGTCTTTGCTGTTACTCTTCCAGAAATGATTTACTATTTTTTCCACTCCCCGCAATTAGCAACAGTTGTAATTAAAGTAGAAAGATAGTTCTAAATACATAAAACATATTTCTCCTAATGTTTCCTTCAATCAAGAGTACTTGTTTGTCCCTGGTGGTGAGTGGTAATATGCTTTTTCTTCCCCCTTTATTTTAATGAAGACATAAATGCCAAATGAATTCATACTGTACCTATTAAAGAATTCAAATAAACAGATTGGAAAATTTGAAATCTTTTATAATGGTGGGTAAAAAGTTTTTAGGTTAAATATCTTTAGAACATGACCCTGTTGATGATAAAAGTTAGCATAAGATTCAATTAGTTAATGAGTACTCACTGAGCATCTGGCTGTGGCAGGCCCTTTGTGAACCATTTGTAGGAATGCAAAAATAAATGGGAATACATGCAGCATTGTCCTGATTAAAACAGTGAAGCAGGTAAAAATCATAATTTTTTCTCTATGCTATTCCAATTTTGTCTTTGGCTTGTTGTATCTTACTGTGTTCATTGTCACTCCTCCACTCCCAGGTCAATGGTGTGCTGTTGTGCTGGTAAATTTATTCTACAGAAAAAGGATAAAGAAATGCTGAGTCATACTATTTGCCCATTCCTATGATGTAAATACTCCTCAATGGCCAATTTCAAAGGACAAATGTAGGGTTGCTAGAAATGATAAAATTCAGCTTTCACAAGTCAGCACATGCTGGTTCCAACTCACCGCCACATGCCCTTCATAGGCATGCTTCTTGACACAAAGACACAGAAAGCTCTTACTCTATCTTTTGTTCTCATAAATGAATTTTACATCAATTATTAACACAGTAACATGAATTCTAGTTATTGCTTTAACTGTCCCAATCCAAGGAAACTGTCCCCAAAACCAAGGAAATTGGTTTCTAAATGTTATCACTATGTTTATCCTAATACTTTCTTTTATCCCCATATAATAATTGTAGGCTGCATAAGCAGCTTGGAATTATCTGGAGTCATACATGAATGTGCTGTTTATTCTGTGCAGGTTGCATAGATATTTGCTAAAATCGTTGAATGAAGGTCTTTGATTTTATATTGCTTAATATTAAATATTACCAGTTAAAAATGCATGCATCAATTTCTGCTTACAAGATAGTAGGTACTATAAACATTTGTACTTTTTTTGATTGAAAAAGGAACACTGTCATTCAAAACATAATGCTTAAATAACTTCAGTAAAATATTTTAAAAACAAAATGCACCTGAATTAAATTATTTAAACAATAATAAATATGAAATATACTATGGAACAGTACTTGCTAAATGGTAAACAACAATATGCATTAAATTAAAAAATAGAAATTTGTTATGAATTCTCCCAGCTAGAGTGTGAAAGTCAAGGTGTAATCCCTGAGAAAAACACATTACAATGGCTTTTACACATTTTACAAAATGAAAATACCTTCACATAATAGTCATAGAAATAGGTAAGACAAAAATTAAATAGCCTAGTAATTGTTGGTTTTTCAAATGAACTCCATTTATAGAGTGTAATGCACTTAGTAGATTTCGGCCTTGGCAGATTAAATAAATTGTGTATTTTCATATAAATGCTTCTGATTGCAATTTAACTTTCATCATTTAACATATGCAATATTAACTTCTTCAGACTAAGAAGGTGTGAGGAAAAGTTTCCATGATATCTTTCTACATTTTAATATTCATTTTCCTTTAAATAAATTCCTGTCAATTTCCTAATAGTGTATTAAATATTTATGTGTGTGGTAGTACACAAATTATTTCACATGTTGCACATTTGTTAATTATATATGATCATACCAAAGTTGTAACAAATTTATACCTCTGAGAGGCTCCTTGCATTTCTTGAGTAACCTAAAAATATTTTACTCAATTACTTGATACAGTATAAACCTCTTGTTTCAATGGTAGCCATAGCAGACTCAAAAAAGAAAATAGTAAACAGTATTAACCAAATATGACATTGGAGTTGAGCTTGGATTCTGAAAATCACATGTAACTGTTCAAAGTATGTCTCCCAGGGATCAGATCCATGCATTTGTCTTACTAATATCTCCTATTTAATCTGCTTTCTTTTACTTTTTCATTACAACAGGATGCATTGAGCCTGAAGCTGCCCAGGTGTGTAACATCTTTAGCTTTAATAGTCACAGAATCCAGAATTCCGTATGTATCTGTATGTATGTATGTGTGTAAATTGTGCTAGTCAAAATCATTAGTGCTCTTTCAAGATTAACACTAAATAGAAATCTCTTATTGATGGATATAATGGTATCCACTTTTTATTATGTTTAGTAGAAATTGAATTATCTAGCATGTTCTGTGGTGTCTAACTTTTGTTTCTATAATTAGATGATACGCATTTTAAAATAAATACTATGCTTTTCACTTTTTTCTCTTGTTTATGTTTGGAATTGGTGAATTTAAATGTGGAATCCCAATATTCTCATCCTTTGGAAGTAATAGAAATATGTTTCCTTTATGTTGCAGCTCCGGAGGTCAGTGGGGGTGGAGGGGCAGTATTTTGCCTTAAGAAGTTGGAAGCAAAACTGCTTGTAAGGAATAGACTGCCTGATTTTTCAATAGTGGAAATAATTGTCAAAGGAATTGTGATTTACATTGAATTACCATGGATTATGATTTTAATGTGCCTTCATTTCATTAAAATCCTTAGAATACAGTACTTATAATTCAATGAGAAAATACAAAGAAAAATCAAATATTTTAGAAATGACTAAAAATCATTCCATTATGCCAGATGCAGAGAGTTTCCAATGCAAAAAATATACATCATCTAGTCTTATAGGTACTTGAATAAGTTACACTATGCAGTTGAATTGCCAACTCATAAATTCAAACATATATTTTGCATGTATTTATGGTATCTAATAACAATTATTTTTTAAGTAATGAATAATGAGGTGAATCAGAGTGCTTATAAGGAAAACTAGTTTTATATTTCTTTATGGTTATTTAAATATTCTTTTGCTCTCTTTTGAAATTATCCTGTCAAACAGTTAATAGATCTCCAACACACCCAAAAAAACTTGACAGTAAACATACTGCAGTACTGTGTTAATTTTTTTTTTAAAAATCACTAAGAGAAATCCTTTTTGGTATTTTCTCTGTCACTGACTCCAAATATTCCCATTTTTTTTTTAGCTCTTAAAGATTTCTATGCAAAAAGAGTGTCAGGACTAAATAAGTTTGGGAAATGGAGCCTACTATATTCCATCCATGGAAAAATCACAACCCACAAAACAAGGGTTCCGAACAATCTTTCAGTGAATAAGTGTTTAGCTTTGTTTATCCTACTTTTTACAAGTATGCTTTACCAGAGAACAATTTTTAAAGTAACCTCTCTCTTTACATCCTGTAGATATAGAATTCCACAGAAAACCCTCTAAAATGCTGTTCTGTGCTAAGCAAGAACTCCACTGCATATAACCTAAGTTACCTTGTAACTTTCTTGCCTATTCAAGCACAGACAGTCAAGGTAAATCTGAATCCATTCTCTAGAGTGTTTGTATGTATGAATTATCTCTCTAAAGCACCATCTGGCCACAATACTTTATCATTATCAATACACAAGAGCTGTCTGCATCCAGGAAAGTATTTCACACCTTATTTAAATGTGCTACCCAATATGCATGCATGTGAACTATACATCCAGAGTCAGATATGCACTTCTTACATCTAACATCAACATATCAGGTTTGCCCAGTTCTCTCTCTCTCTCTCTGTCACACACACACACATACACACACGTTTTGAAGTTGAAGCTCTTGACTTCATAAGGATGACTCATCTCCTTTACTTGAATAGCTCTTGTGTGTGTGTATGTGTAATATTCAAACATGGGCAGAGATAGAACTAGCTTGTGCACTAATCATATCTAAGACTAACGTATCAGAGTTCACTAAAGATGAAAATGTTAAGCTTTCCTAGTTTGATGATGACGGTTTTCCCAACATAGGAGTATGAAATTCTTGTCCTCCAGCCAACATTACAAGTCTGAATATCTAGGCAAAGACTCTAATAACCTTGCACCATATCCAGTTTACAGTGATGCTTATACAAAGCCACTATAGAGAAAGAACATTCATACCTATAAGAAGATAAATCCAGGGCAAAAAATCATCTAAAGGTTAAAGTACTATGGCCTATTGTCCCCACCACAAAAAAATCTGAGTTTATGTGATATGTATAACTGTAAGGTTTAATTTAGATACATTAGATTACTTATATTGAAGTTTTTTAGTGTTGAGCACTTCCATATGAAAATAAGTAGTTTTGAAAGTTTAAGTCTTGCAGTTTTCCACATTACCATGTCAAAGTCAATAGTAAGAACGTAACGTTTTCTCTGCAGGTCTTAGACAACCATACATTGACACACCTCTCTGAAAATTTCTTCTTTAAATTTCTGTTTAGATCACAATGAAAACACTTTTTGTATCCATATGAAAAATGGATACAAAAAAACATCATGTCAAGTGTAAATATATCTGAGCAGAAAAGAAGATGAGCTATTCTAATAAAAGAGATAACTCATCCTTGTTACGTGAAGGCAAGAGCCTCAACTTCAAAAGGCAACATTTTAGGAAGATAAAGTGAATCCTTCTCACTCTTATTTTGTTGTTTCATACTTTATAAAACACAAAAGCAATGAACAAATTTTTAAAAATAACTTATTGTACCTTTGGGTTTCTTTCCCAGGGAGCCTCCAGGTATTCTCTGAGATATGCCTAGAAATACAACAATACTGTTGTTTTTGTTTTTGTTGTTGTTGTTTTGAGACAGAGTCTTGCTCTGCCGCCCAGGCTGGGGTGCAATGACACGATCTCGACTCACTGCAATTTCCGCCTCCCAGGTTCAAGTGATTCTCCTGACTCGCCTCTCGAGTGGCTGGGATTACAAGCAGGAGCCACCATGCCCAGCTAATATTTGTAATTTTTGTAGAGACAGAGTTTCACCATGTTGGCCGGGCTGGCTCGAACTCCTGACTTCAAGTAATCTGCCCACCTCGGCCTCCTAAAGTGCTGGGATTACAGGAGTGAGGGACCGTGCCCAGTCAACAACACTGTTTTAATGTGTAAGGAGAAGGAAACACAGGGAAAGGGGAAAGCACGGTCTTTGAAGACATTCATCCTTTCAGTTCCTAGACAGTGAAATCCATGTACATTCTTTAATATACAATGTTTAGATTACACCATTAGTAGATGGAGAGGGAAGTTTCTATAACACTACAGAAAATTCTAACTCATTACCATAATATCTTTTCACTCTTCACCTTCAATCCGAGGGCAACTGTAGCAGTCATTGGCTCTCAATTTTCAGACTCCCAAGGGATGTGTCTGGGGATCTCTCAAGGTGAATAAACAATCAAAGACACATTTCAGCCAGGTGTGGGGACTCCTGTGGCTGTGGAAGCTTTTTAAGAATTTCATCTTACTGATATGGGAGAGCTGGGGAGAGAAGAGTGTGGTCCTTTCAAATGATCTGGAAGTGGGGAAGGGAAGTCCTGGGTGGAGGAGAAAGTGGTCCTTGCCTAGGGCTCCACCCCAACAGACCTAGGTGAGGACAAGCATTTTTGTTGCATTTCCCAAGACCACCCTGGCCTGCCGTGCCCCCATCCTGTGCCTATAAAAACCCCCGAGACCCTAGTAGGCAGACACACAAGCAGCTGGACTTCGAGATGAGTGGATTGAAGGAAGAAGACACCAGAAGCTGGACGTGGAGGCGGAAGAGCACACCAACAGATGCTGGCAGGCAGGCCATCATGCAGCAGGACAACACAGAGTTTTGCTGGGGCAGTCGGAGGACAGCCTAGGCCGCTGAACAGCCCGACTCCAGGGGAAATCCTTCCCACTCCATCCCCCTTGTGGTTTCCCCCATCTGCTGAGAGCTGCCTCCACTCAATAAAACCTTGCACTCATTCTCCAAGCTCAGGTGTGATCTAATTCTCCAGGTACGTCAGGGCAAGGACCCGGGATACAGAAAGCCCTCTGTCCTTGTGACAAGGTAGAGGGTCTAATTGAGCTGGTTAATGTAAGCCGCCTATAGATGGCAAAACTAAAAGAGCAAAACTAAAAGAGCAAAACTAAAAGAGCATCCTGTAACACACGCCCAGTGGGGCTTCAGGAGTTGTAAACATTCACCCCTTAGACACTGCCATGGGGTTGGAGCCCCACAGCCTACCCATCTGTATGTTCCCATACAGGTTTGAACAGCAGGGCACTGAAGAAGTGAGCCACACCACATCACACGCCTTGTGAGGAGGACAAGGGAACTTTTCCCGTTTCAACAGGTTAATCATTTCTAGGTTAGTTTCTTGAATGTGTCCTCCCTGTGCACTAAGACACAGTTTTGGAGTACAGTCTTTTCTCATCCAATATCTAGTATTGTAATTGAGTAGGTTAGCTTCAAAATGCATTTTAAAAGTTTTTTTTCCTTCTTCCTTCCCAGTCTCAAGATGTAACCTCGAAGCAAATGGTAGAAAACTTGATTTTCTTCATCTTAAAATATAGCTTTGAAACCTACTATGAAATTCCACTCCTTTCTCTTTCCCACCATGTTTCCCCTTACCCCATGCAAGGTTACCTAACTATATGCTTATTAAGAAATTCCAGGGCCTAACTGAAAACAAACCAGGCATGAAGGCCCAGCTGCAGAATTCACCTCCACTTCATGATTGCCTCAAAACCAATAATCTACAGACTGGCTACTGTCAAGACGACACCATCCCACACTCCCAGTGGATCATAACTCAATACAGGCATTAGAACAAGGCACACAGTTTCTGCACCTTGTACAACTCCTGCAGGCCTCCCATATCAAGCTTCCCCTTTTTAAACCCTTTCCTTCAGCCCAAACTATTGAAGTTGGCTCTAGTGGGATGGAGCATGCCTGCTTCCCCACTGCTAGTTCTAGATATAAAATCACTTTCCTTTCACCGCATTTGATCCTTGTTTTTGACCTTGCAAGTCAGGCCTGCACTCAATTATAGTATGAGAGGGAAAAACTTTAATGATGTTGGGCCGGGCCTGGTGGTTCATGCCTGTAATCCCAGCACTTTGGGAGACTAAGGTGGGTGGGTCACTTGAGGACAGGGGTTGGAGACCAGCCTGGCCAACATGGTGAAACCCCCACCTCTACTAAAAATACAAAAATTAGCCAGGCATGGTGGTGTGTGCCTGTAATCCCACTTACTTGGGAGGCTGAGGCAGGAGAGTCACTTGAACCCAGGAGCCGGAGGTTGCAGTGAGCCAAGATCTTGCCACTGCACTCCAGCCTGGGCAACAAGATAGACTCCATCGCAAGAAAATTAAAAAAGTTAAGGATGGAGAACATTGTTCAGAAAATAAAATTCAAGAGAAAGTTCTGTTATTGCTGATTCTTTACCATCAGATTTCATTAAAAATGTCATCTACTTGCCTTTCAGAAAGATGAAAATAAGTACAAAAATCATTACAGGACAATCTTATTTTATCTTGCATTTAGATATATATCCTTCATATATATATCTTGCATATATATATGCATATACATATATCTCACGTAAAAAAGCTCTGGCTTTGATAAATATATGAGAGTTTGACTTCAGAAGCCCCATAATGTGTATAGGTTTGTTTATGTTTACTGTGAATTAGTTTTTACTTTAATGCTAAAGCAAGGGAAATCAATATCTACTTCAATTTTTTAAGATTCTAAAGAGGCATTTATCACATAGGCATGTTTTTTTTTTTTATTTTCAGGAAGATTATATAAAAATATATCCCTAAAATTTATTGTATTTAATTCTTCCTAAAGAGAAGTAAAACAAAAAAAACATATCCAAGTTACATTAATGATTTTGAAACCTTTATTCGAATTGATAGCTCTGCACAAATTTGCTGTCAAAACATACAAATAATCAGGTTTTTGCTTTTTCTTCCACACCCTTTAGAGAAGGTGTCAAGCTGAAGTAAAATTAGTAACTGAGGAAAGAGTTAAAGTTCTTTTTTAAAATCTATTTTTTAATTTTTACAATTTTTAATTGAAAAAGTATAAATTGTATATATTCGTGGAGTACAATGTGGTGTTTTGACAAGTGTATACATTGTAGGATGATTGAATAAGGTTGATTAGCATATCCATCCCAACTATTTATCATGTCTTTTTGTGACTATATTTAAAATTACACATTGCATAAAACTCACCCTTCACATTTACAAATGTAATTATGGTAATTAATTTTAGATTTGTTAAGTCACTACCTGTAAAACAACCTTCATAGACAATAGAAAATATAGTATGTAAAAAGAAAATTTTAAAAAACATTGCTTATCTGTTTTCAATGAAAAGCTAAAAAATATGTCGTTTATTCAGACTAAAACCTCAAACCAAAGAAAGATAGAGCAAACATTGTTAAAATGTTAGCTCACAAGCATTTAGAAAAATACTCATCAAGGATATATATGCACACGCACACACACATACACACACACACACACACAAACATATGTATTATTATTTTTTTTTTGGAGATCGAGTCTCACTCTGTTGCCCAGGCTGGAGTGCAGTTGTGCAATCTCTGCTCAATCCAACCTCTGCCTCCTGGGTTCAAGAGAGTCTCCTGCCTCAGCCTCCTGAGTAGCTGGGATTACAAGCACATGCCATCCCACCTGGCTTTCTCTTGTATTTTTAGTAGAGACGGGGGTTTCATCATCTTGGCCAGGCTGTTCTCAAACTCCTGACCTCAAGTGATCTGCTTGCCTTGGCCTCCCAAAGTGCTGGAATTACAGGCGTGAGCCATCACACTGAGCTGATATTTTTATTTTCTAAACTTTTTGGCTAAAGATGTACAACAGTTGTTCTCTGATTATAAGATCATTTAATTATTTTCCACTTCCCTTGTAACAATGCTAAAAGAGTACCTTTCTTTCTCTACTGCTGCACTATAAGTAGCTAATTTATGGAACTGAATGATTTTTGCTTTCAAATGACATTACTGACACTATTTCTTTTCCTGCTTTGTTTTTTACTCATCCTAATTTTCATCATAAATCTCAGGAGAGCTCTATTTTCTCCATCTTGTTCAATAGGCATTGTCTCAGTCTAAGCTCTTAGGCTCTTCTCTCTTAACTGATTATGGTGACTTCTGTTACAAAAATAGCATTTATTAAAACAAATCTATTAACGAGTGTGTCTACCTAGAAATAAAAAAGTAGGAGTTTTTTGGTGTTTTTTTTCCTTTTTCATCCTCTCCTTTAAAAAGTAGAGCATGCAGGATATATGATGCTGAATTATACTGAGATTTAATTAGTCTTTAAAAAGATGCAAATGAAGAAGGACACTCTATTTGGAATTTAGGCAATTTTTAGAATTCAAAAATAGTTTTGTCTTTTCTCCTGGCACCAGTCTTTTTCTCCCAAGGATATGTGCCTTCTCTTGTATCTTTCTCCATGTACCTTTCTAAATATTTTAAATATTTATTTGTCTTGTTACCAACTCTGTTTCACTAAAATTTTCTTTTCATAGATTACTACAGAATTGATTTAAAATTAGAATATATTTTTAGACAAAAGAAACTGGTTAACGAGTTGTCATAAGTAACACATGTGTTTAGTGTCACTTCTTTACCTTTATGAACTTAGGAGGACAGAAAGTGGGGATACTATTTCAGACTTGGCAATGAGTTATGTATGTTTGAAACTCCCATTGAGTATGTGTCTGAATATATCACTATGTAAATAGAAAATTCACATCAATGGATCTTAATTTACCTTCCAAAATTTTTTTGACTACAAATGCATACTAAATAGTGGAAACTAAAAATAATGGTTTTGTCCCTTTAAAATTAAATTTATAATCATTTATGATTTTAGATGAAAAGATACAGAATATTATTCAAGGAAAAATGTGCACTGATGCATATGCATACATATATATTTTATTGTGCTATTTAAAACTAGATATTTTTAATAGGTTGTTAAATAAATTCCAGCTACTCTGAGAGACAAGGCCATGGAAATGCTGAAAAGAATATCGGATTGAAATAAATAAATCAATTTTTGGAGATAGAATATGATTCCCGAATAAGGAAGCAAGATCTTTCAAGATATAAATGATTAAAGACTTAATCTGGAACCTTGTGGATAAAGAAAGAAAAATCGCTATTAGGTTTGTAATTTATACAATACCTGAAACTGAACACTGGGTGGCAATGTTTATCTACTTTTATTTTTATTACAGCTTTTTCAGCAATTCCAAAGATGTAATAGAAAGAACTAAAGTTTCTTGTCTTCAAGGTTATTTGTGGGTCTTAAGACACTGAAAAAATCTTTTTTTTTTTTTAAGTATTTTGGTTCCGTGGTTTTGTGCACAGGATAGAGTCTGTGTTCTATCCCTCAAGTACTGTTCTCAATCCATTCATTGACTCTAGCAAAATCAGGCATGCTGCAGAGAATTATCAGTGGAAGAGAAAAATAAGAATCACTAAAGATCTAGACAAACCATAATATAGTAGCAACATGAAAACATCTTCGATATTTATTTTTGGGAATTAAATGTTGAGGGGTGACAACAAAACATTCATCATTGAATCAAAATTAGTATGATAAGCTTTTCTTTCTGATTTTGGTTAATGTTCAGAACTATTTAATAGAGCAAGTCAGATGACAAATTAAAAACGCATTGATCAAGCAGTTAAAACCAAATAAAGCCTTCAATTGTATTGTAGCTAAATTTCCTCTTCCAATTCTTACATTCAGATCTAGAGCTGGCATGGGACCAAAGTGTTGAGGAAAGTTAGAATTCAGCACCTTCCCTTCTTCCTTTTCAGGACTCACTTACAACCTTAGATAGATAGGAATCAGAAAGAGCCTCTGGTGCTATGCTAGGCTGCTAGGCAGCTTCAAGAGATCAGTTATTTTGGTTTTCTGGCGAATACTTCCTGACATTGGCATCAAAAGGATTAAACGACAATGATTTAGGAGTTCCCCGGAAAAATCAGAACTAACTAAAACTCTCCAGTGGGAATCTTAACTCAAAAATCACTGCTCTATGAGAAATTCTAGTTATAAAGGATTCCAACCTGCTTGTCACATATTGGATTTGTGCTTCACAATATTAATAATTTTACTTTAGACAAAGTTAGGCTGAATATTGTGTCATTTTTGCCCTAGAAATAGGCTTTGAATAATTTATTTGGTTTCAGTGTGTTCTCTGTATTTATTTTTTTACCATTTTTATGGTGGTAATATTTACTATTATATATTGTAGTTCTCTTTTACCTTATGAATGGGGAGCAAAGATAACAGCAAGAAAAGAAAGGAGCTTCTAAACCTCACTGTTAGAAATACAGCAAAGTATTCATGGGAAAAAGTAGGGAAAACATTTTCATCTTGACTAGTTGAAGGCAATTGATGAGTGCAATGAATATATACGTGCAATAATTCGTTGTACACAAGATAAAGGGAAATCTGTATTGAGTGACAATTGCTCTTCTATGAGTATAGTGCATTTATGCAGAAAGAAAAAAGAGAGAGAGAAAGAAAAGGAGAAAGAGAGAGAAGGAAGGAGGGGAGGAAAGAAAGCAGGCAGCAAGCTCAGCCAAGTCAGGGCTTAATAACTGTATAGCCAATATAGATACAATTTTTTTAAATGACAAAGATATTAACAATAGAAAGAACTAGATACACTTCTTGAAAAGGGTAACTTTCCTAGTTATAGCCTTTAGAAAATGTCATTGTTATACTGGCCGGGCGCAGTGGCTCACGCCTATAATCCCAGCACTTTGGGAAGCCGAGGCGAGCGGATCACGAGGTCAGGAGATCGAGGCCATTCTGGCTAACATGGTGAAACCCTGTCTCTACTAAAAACACAAAAAATTAGCCGGGCATGGTGGCGGGCGCCTGTAGTCCCAGCTACTCGAGAGGCTGAGACAGGAGAATGTCGTGAACCTGGGAGGTAGAGCTTTCAGTGAGCTGAAATCACACCACTGCACTCCAGCCTGGGCAACAGAGTGAGACTTTGTCTCAAAAAAAAAAAAAAAAAGAAAAAGAAAAAGAAATTATCATCGATAAACTATAGATGTGTAATAATTTGAAAAAAAAAAGAGATTTTCATTTTTCAGCCATTGGTGAAACTGTTCCTGCATATACAGGTAGGAAATAGACAACACATGTGAAACAACTTTTTAAAAATTGGACAATAGGCAGTACAAATCCATCCTTAGGAGAAAGGAAAGAAAGAGATGAGTTGCTACCTGAGCTTTCTGTTGGGAAGCAATTTCCAAACTATGGACAGAGAAAAAGGGGAACCCAGAGTCTGGGGGCTTCACTGATTTGAAAAGGCAGAAATCGAGAGTTTTTGGAGTCTGAAGTAGTTCAAAGTTGTAAAGCAGAGTTCTAGAAAAATGGGAAACTATGCCAAAAAGACTTCACAAATTTGCACAGTTGTCCTATCTAGGTCATTCTACGTGTTCGGCCTGGCCCCTCTTGTATTAAGTAAAAGTACATGAAACAGTGAAGAAAAAACTGGGAGGTATAAGATGAACAATTTCTGGAGCTCACACAGAGTAAGAAAATTTTTGAGTCCTTGAACAGCCAAGACAAAGACTCCTTGGTGGTCACTAGGACGTTCAACGGTGAAGTCAGAGTGAACTGTCTGCAGATTAAAGCTCTTCATAGACCAGTCATATAAAACTTTTAAAATGGGCTAAAAAGGAGTAGGCCCTACTGTAACTAGTTTAACTATCAAAAGCAAAACTAAACATTCTTAAAGAAAGGAAGATTAATAGACTCTAGGCACTCAACAAAATAAACTTAACCATATGGAATATCTAATTTTTAAATGAAAGGAAAAAAAGTGACTATAATTGTAAAAGTCAGTTAATATATAAAGACTCAAAAAAGATAGAAGTCATGAAATTATTAGACCACTGAGTTTAAAGAATTATTAAATCTAGGTACAAATATTAAAAGAAACACATAATCAATGAGAAGAGAAATTACATTTTTTAACAACTATATGAAACTTGTGATGAAAATAAAATATGTGAAATACAAATTTATCTGGGTGTGGCCAAGAGCAGATTAGACATTGTAGAAGAAAATATCGGTGATCAGGAAGATATAGCAATAGGTTCTACTTTGAAAAAGCAAAGAGAAGCAAAAAGATAGTGTAAAAGGATTACAGAGAAAGGGTAAATTGTGAAATAATAGGAAGTTTTTTACATATTAATAAGGACAGTCTTACAAACATATGTACACTTCACAACTAATTTAGCTATTTCTGTTTTTGAAAAATAGCAAAATACAAAAACGAAATAAAAATTGCTTTTTGAGTCTCTGATTTCTGTGATGGCATAAATAGTGTTTTGCAAGACTTAGATATTTTGTTCAGAGAAAGCAGTTACATAATTCACTGATTTTTTTTTTGAAGGAAGATTTTTTTTGTGAAGACCATTCATGAATTTAGGGTGCATCTCATTAGTATTGACCTCTTAAACAAGATCAAGTTCTTATACTATAGTATCCTTTATCTCAAGAACACTTGACTATACATATAGATGCCTTTAGTATATTTGTATGTGTGTTTTTGTTTATGGAGGTATTCTCTGAATAGGAAAAGGCAATGAACATGGACATAAGAGATTTATACCCTCATACCAGAAACATTGTGCTCTCAGCCTTGATCCACAGAACTTTTCTCTTTTCCTTTTTTGTGGTGGAATATAGTAAAGGAAACATATAATCATGGAGAGAAATTATGATAATGACAGGAACGTTCTATCTGCAAACTAATAATATATATATTCTATCTGCAAACTAATAATAATGACAGGAACATTCTATCTGCAAACTAATCTATGCTATTCTTGGCTATGTTCCATAACAACATCTCTCTTCTTTGACCATACAGGGAAACATGATCCATGACCAGTCCCATAAGGCCAGCTCAGCTGTTAGGAAAATACAACAGTCAATTATTAGTCTTAAAATGGGCACAAAAATACAGTTCAATAAAATAAATAAGATCTAGTATTCAATAGTCCAATAGGGTCACTATAGTTAATAATAATTTATTGTATATTTTCAAAAGTAACTGAAAACGTAGAATTAGAGTGTCCTAACACAAAGAAGTGGTAATGTTTGAGGTGATGATTACTGCAATTACCCTGATTTGTTCATTACATGTTGCATGTCTGTCTGTATCAAAAAATCACATGTACCCCATGAATAAGCTATTATGTACCCAAAATAATTAAAAATAATTTTTAAATGAAAATCAATTTAAAATGAAATATAATCTAATCACACCAACAGAATTTTATCATCATTTAATTGATTTTTGATATTGTCTAATTCTGAAATATCAGGGTCTGAAAGTATTTCTTGTCCTTTAGACAATAAGGGTATTTAAAATTTTGAGCCAGTTTTATTGAAATATAACTTTGATAGAATGTTTTCCCAATTTCGAGTCAACCATTTGAGTTTTGGCAAACATATACAATAATGTGAACACCAGAGAAATCATGAGATACATTTTTCTTATCCTACATGCCCATTGCAGTCCACCCCTTCTTCCTACCCCTGCTCTCTGATATCCACTGATCTGCTTTTAGTCTTCCTAATTTTACCCTTTTAAAATTTTATATAATTCAGTCATAATATATGGAGTTTTTATGTTTGGTATTTCTTATGAAACATAAGCATTTTGATATTCATCTGTGTTGTAATGTGTATCACTACTTCCTTCTTTTTTTTAGTGCTGAGTACTATTTCATCATATGAACTGTGGTTAATTCACTGACCACTTATGAAACATTTTCAGGCTAATATGAATATTGTTTTCAACATTGAAATGCAAGTCCATTTATATAGTTAGTTTATTTTTTATTTAGTGTATTCCTAAAAATGAGATTGTTCAATCGTAAGGTAATTGCATATTTATCTATATGAAAACAACTTCTAAACTCTTTTTTTTTTTCTAAATGGCTATACCATTTCACATTGTATCCAGACAATTTCACATTGTCTATATATAGTTGTATTTCTGGATTTTATGTCCAGTTCCATTTATCAACTCTCCTTATGGCAAAAACTCTCTCCTTATGGCAAAACCATATTATTTTGATTTCAGTAGTTTTACAGAAAGTACTGATGTAAAGTAATGATAGTCATTCAACTTTGTTCTTCCTTTGGAAAATTGTTTTGACGATTTAATTCCTTTGAATTTCTAGTAAAAAATTATTTTGTTGATATCTACAAAATACAATTGCCTGAATCTTGAGTGAAATTGCAGAACTGACATCTTAATCGTATTGAGTTTCCAGTCTACAAACGTGGTACCTTTATTTAGATGTCATCTTTACTGTTTCTCTATAATGTTTTATAGCCCTTTTTCTACCGATTTTTATATGTTAAAATTTTTCTAGACATTTTTGATGTATCTGTATGTGCTAACTTCAGTCTCAATTTTTAATTGTTATTATAACAAAGAAATGGTTTAATAACCATGGGTCCTGTGGCATTACTCACAAATGTGTTCTAGTAGTTGTTTTACATTTCTTGTAACTTTCTACATGGAAAATAATATTGTCTGTGCATAATAACTATTTTATTTGACCATTTTCTAAATCTATACCTTTTATTTCCTTTTTGTTGCCTTATTTTGGTAAGAATTCCAGGAAAATAGAATTAGTAAGAGTAAATAGAATTAGTAAGAGTGGATATCCTGACCTGAAGATTAAAAAAAAACCTTTATCAGAATGAGAAAATATCTTTTAACCCCTGGTTTGCTGAGAATAACTATAACAAACATGATTTTAAGGTTTACAGATTTTTTTTTCTGCGTGTACTGAAGTGATCACTTTTTTGTTTTATAGCCTGTTATTATAGTGAGTATTGATAGGTCTTTAAAGGTTACATAAACTTTGCATTCCTAGGATAAAGCCCACTTGATTCTTAAGTGTAGTCCTTTAAATATGTATATGTGAATTTGATTACTGAAGTTTTGTTAAGGACTTTTGCATTTATAATAACATTTATTTTCTTGTAGTACCTTTGTCTCATTTTGCTATCAGGTAATTCTGGTCCTACAAAATGAGGTGAAAAATATTCCCTTTTCTATATTTTGAAAGAACTTTGTAGAATTCTTAGGATTTCTCCAAGTTGGTGAGATTCTCCACTGAAGCCATTGCGGTCTGGGTTTTTTTAGTGGGAATGATTCTAATAATGAATTTAGTTTATATATATATATATTTTATATGTATGGTACTCTGTGTAAATTACATTTTCTTCAGTGTTGGTAGTTTGTATTTATCACAGGATTTATTCCTTTCATCTAGTTTACCAAATGTATTGGAAAGAAGTAACAACATAAATAAATAGATTAATTAATTAAAATTTTGAAAAACAGTTATAATATTTATAATATTCCTTATTATCCTTTTAATATTTGTAGAGTTTGCAGTTTTTCACTTCTTACATTCCTGATATTGTCACTTTGTGTCTTCCTACATTTCTTTTTTCATTGATCAGTCTGGCTAGACTTATCACTTCTAAAAAAAATCTACTGAAACAACTAGTATTAAAAAACTGGAAACAGCTTAGATAACTGATTTGAGACATTTCTTTTTTTCTCTTTTTACATTTTTTGTAGTTTTATACAAACTTTTATAGTTTTAGAGTCTTTATTTTAACTTTATCTTATAAATTGCATTTGGGAAATAATATACACTTAATGAAATATATATCGATTCCTTGTGATTGCTTCCCCAAAGCACGTGTTCTTTAAAAATGTGTTGCCTATTTTCTGAATATTTGCATATTTTCCAATTATGTGTCTGTTGTTGATCTGTAGTTTAATTTCTTTTGGTCATAGAACATAATCTGTACGATTCTAATAACCTTATATTTGTTGAGATGTGTTTTATCTCCCAGAATATCTATTTATTTATTTATATATTTATGTTGTATAGCAAGATGTTTTCTATATACAAATGAAAATGATTTTTAGTTTTTAAAATTTATTATGTACATTTTAGTATGTTATAATCTACCTTCATATAATACTATATGAAGATAATACTACTGTAAACTTTCATTTCCCTCTCTATTCATTTTGTTATAATTATTGCATACATTACTTCTACCTGTAATATAAATCACATAGGCTGGGCACAGCAGCTCACACCTGTAATCCCAGCACTTTGGGAGGCCGAGGCAGGCAGATCACCTGAGGTCGGGAGTTCAAGACCAGCCTGACCAACATGGAGAAACCCTGTCTCTACTAAAAATACAAAATTAGCCAGATGTGGTGGCAGGTGCCTGTAATCCCAGCTACTTGGGAGGCTGAAGCAGGAGAATCGCTTGAACCTGGGAGGCAGAGGTTGCGGTGAGCTGTTACGCCATTGCACTCCAGCCTGGGCAACCAGAGCAAAACTCCGTCTCAAAAAAAATAAATAAATAAAAATAAAAAGGCCGGGAGTGGTGGCTCACACCTCTAATCCCAACATTTTGGGAGGCCAAGGTGGGCATATCATGAGGTCAGGAGATCGAGACCATCCTGGCTAACACTGTGAACCCCATCTCTACTAAAAATACAAAAAATTAGCCGGGCGTGGTGGTGAGTGCCTGTAGTCCCAGCTACTCGGGAGGCTGAGGCACGAGAATGGCATGAACCCAGGAGGCAGAGCTTGCAGTGAGCCAAGATGGCTCCACTGCATTCCAGTCTGGGTGACAGAGCAAGACTCCATCTCAAAAAAAAATAAATAAAATAAAATAAAAAACATATATATAAAACATAATGTATTTATTTAAAATATACTATTGTTTAAAATGACCTATTATCTTTTAAATTAAGATGTGAGAAAAATATCTATTATTTTTTATCAATAGTGTTTCCCTTTCCAGACTTTTTTATTATTTTGTGGATTTATATTTCCTTCTGATATCATCTGTCTTCTGCCTAAAACACATGTTCCTAAAACACATCATTAATTTGTTGTTATTGTGGTGATGGTTGTGGTTATTGTTGTTGTTTGGTTAGTGCAAGTTCTCCTGGAGATAAACTTTCACAGTTTTTGTTTCTGAAACACATTTTACTGACTATAAAGTCCTAAGTTGACTTTCTTTTTCACTACTTTTAATATGACTTTCCATTGTCTTTTGATCTGCATATTTTCAGATGACAAAAGTTTATATGCCTTTATTCTTATATTTATTCTTTGGCATGTAATGTAGTATCTCTTCCACATTTAACAATCCTTCTAAAATTTTGTCACTTGTTTTCAGCAATGTTACTATGATGTGTCTTGTGGTTAACTTCTATTTTATTCTTCATTGATCTTCTTGGATTTGTAAGACTATGGTTTTCATATATACATTTAAATAACAGTTGGCTATTGTTGGCTGGGCATGGTGGCTCACACCTGTAATCCCAGCACTTTGGGAGGCTGAGGCTGGTTGATCATGAGGTCAGGAGATCAAGACCATCCTGGCTAACATGGTGAAAACCCATCTCTACTAAAGATACAAAAAGATTAGCCAGGCATGGTGGTGGGCACCTGTAGTCCCAGCTACTCAGGAGGCTGAGGGAGGAGAATGGCGTGAACCGGGAGGCAGAATTTGCAGTGAGCCGGGATTGTGCCACTTCACTCCAGCCAGGGTGACAGGGCAAGACTCTGTCTCAAAAAAAAAAAAAAGAAGGTTGGCTATTGTTTTATTAATTTGTTTCTTCTTTTTCCTCCTCTTTTCTTTCCTATTAGGATGCAACAGGACATACATTAGACAACTTAACGTTTTTTCCACAGGTCACTGATGCATTGTTGACTTTTTATCAAGTTAGGATTTTTTCTTTCTTTTCCTCTCTGTGATTTTGTTTGTTTGTTTTATTTTTTATAGATGTAGTGGGTACAAGTGCAGTTTCGTTAACGTGAATATATTGTGTAGTGGTGAAGTCTAGGTTGTTAGTGTGACCATCACCCAAATAGTGTACATTGTACCCATTAGATAATTTCTCATCCTCTATTCCCCTCACACCTTCTCACATTTCCAAGTCTCCAATGACCATTATTCCACTTTCTATGTCCATGTGTGCACATTGTTTAACTCCCAATTATAACTTAGAACACACAGTATTTGACTTTCTGATTTTAACAGTTGCTGTTTGCTGTGTTTTTACATTTACTGAGGTTTCTTCACCAGAATCTCATCTGCTTTTAATCTCATCCAAGGCATATTTTATATCACATACTGACTTTTTGTCTACTAGTTTTCTTTCTTTCTTTTTTATTAGTTTTTATATTTCTTACTATGTCTTTTTTTCCTTTTCTCTATTTTCTCAGTCATATAGAACATTGATATATTTTTTGTTTTAATATACTTGGGGTTATAACCCATGAAGGGAATGAGATTATGTACCAATTGCAAGCTGACAAATTTCCCTGACAGTTTTATGGATGATTGTACATGGCATGATACTTGTGGGACCTAAACATTTGACAGTTTGGTACTCACAGTAATATTACAGCCAGAGTATCAGCATTTTCACCTTGGTTATTTGATCCACAATGTGCATAGGCCAATGCAAAGAGGGCTGCATTTTCCCTGCACACAAAATGTGTTGCATTACAGGAGACGAACCCTGAGTTAGGACACTTGAGTCTCTTATCATGCACAATAAGCATCCCTGCTCTTTGCCCCAGAGTGAGACATTGCCTTTATTATTATGGTCATTAAAGGTACCTGCATTTTTCTCTAATGGGAAACACTATCTGTCTCTTTCAAAGCTATAAGCACACCAACCATTTGCTATGAAGGGAGAAAACATCTCTATCACAAAGGCTGCTCTCTATACAAACATTCTTGAAAACATAGAAACAAAGAGCAGTCAGTGTGTCTTGTTTACAAGGCATGCAGAAATATAAGGGCCTGAAGGAGAACAGAATTATCACTTAGTATTTTCTGCTAATTCCATTTTCTCTGTAATTTCTGGAACTATTTATTGATTTCTTCTCCTCCTTGTGGGTCATATTTTGTTTTCATTTCTTGAATGCCAGGCAATTTTTTATTAGATGTCAGATGTTAATTTAATTGCAGGATGCTTTATTTCTTTTTCTGAGGAGTGTTGGGCTTTGTTTAGACAGGCAATTAAGTTTTAAGTTGCTTAGAATCAATTTGACACTTTAGAGGTTCACTTCAAGTCCACCTCCAGAGCAGGCATTAGTCTAGTGTAGCCCAGCTACTGAGGTTACTAAAGTAATGCTCATCTAAAAATTCTTCATATTGTCTTATCTATTTAGAGACCTTTCCATTTGGACTGATAGGATCATGAGCTATTCCCTGCTCTACTTGAACTCAGGAATTGTTTAGACTACTGCTTTCCAGTGGTTATTTTCTGGCCTTGGATAAATTTCCTCTCATGCATAAACAGATTAGAACTCAGCCAAAGGCTCAAGGGGCACTCTCTGGAGATTTCGGAAGCTATTTTTGTTTAGCTCCTTCCTCTCCAGTATTCTGCTCTACAAATTTGAACTGCTTTCACCTCCCTGAACTCTGATTTCTGCTTTCTTAATCGGGCAAGAAGGCAGATTCTATTTGGTCTCTTTTTACTCTGTGCAGTGACCTGGAAACTGCCTGCGGGCAGAAAACTGATGTGATTTTCGAGCTCACCTCATTTGTTTTCCTCCACTTCATGATCATAGTCCTTTTCGGTGTGTTTTCAATATGTGAGAACTTTTGTTTTAAATATTTTGTTTGCTTTTCTGGTTGTTTAAGGTAGGAAGGCAAATCTGGTCCCTGCTTCTAGATCATAGTTTGAGGCAAAGGTAATTGGAAAGGTTGTACTTGTCTCTGGTCTTTTAGTTAACATCTGTGAAAGGAAAATAAGTCTTGGGACCCTAGAATCACTAAGCTAAAGAGAAAAGTCAAACTAGGAACTGCTTAGGGCAAACCTGCCTCCCATTCTATTCAAAGTCATCCCTGTGGTGAGGGTCACCTGAGACAAATGGATATCTGATTGCTTCTCTCCCCTATTGTTTATGTAAAAATGCAGATTCACTGAGCCAGACAAAATTGTGTATTCAGTGGAAAGCTGATCAAGGGCTCAAAAAAGTGCAACCTGTGTCTTTTATCTACTTCTAACCTGGAAGTGCCCACTTCGAGTTGTCTTGCCTTACTGAGAGTTGTCCTGCCTTACTGGCCTGTATTAGCTAGCTCTCATGCTTCTATGAAGAACTGCCCCAGACTGAGTAACTTATAAAGGAAAGAGGTTTAATTGACTCACGATTCTACCAGGCTGGGGAGGCCACAGGAAACTTATAATCATGATGGAAAGGGAAGCAAACATGTCATTTTCCACATGGTGGCAGGAGAGAGAAGAATGAGAGCCCAGTGGAGGGGAAGCCCCTTATAAAATCATCAGATCTTGTGAGACCTAACTCACTATCACGAGAATAGCATGGGGGAAACCATCTTCATGATTCAATTACCTCCCACCAGGTCCTTCCCACCATACGTGGGGATTACAGGAACTACAATTCAAGATGAGATTTGGGTGGGCACACAGCCCAACAATATCATGGACTGAACTAACCAATATATAATTTACACATATTGATTCCTTAACCTTGGCAGAATAAACTTTCTAAATTGACTGAGTCCTGTCTCAGTTATTTGGGGTTCACATTTTGGTACTCACAAAGGGATTCTAAGCGGAGGTACCACTGACCTCTGGCAAATCTCCTATCGGTGCTTGGTATCAGCTTGAGCTTGTTTATGGCACAAACCAATAGGAAAAGTTGCTGAGACCTGGAAGCTCCCCTTCCAGATAATCCCTTGTCTCCTGAAATTTCACTGGGATCTAAAGTTTATTTTGCTGTACAACTCCCTTTGTTGGAGTTTTACTTGTTCCCCACAAGGAAGGTGTCAGGCCTGTAAGTCCAAGCCTGCACGTATACATCCAGATGGCCTGAAGCAACTGAAGAACCACAAAAGAAGTGAAAATAGCCAGTTAATGCCTTAACTGATGACATTCCACCATTGTAATTTGTTCCTTCTCCACCCTAACTGATCAATTGACCTTGTGACATTTCTTCTCCTGGACAATGAGTCTCAGAAGCTCCCCACTGAGCACTTTGTGACCTTGCCTCTGCCCTCAAGAAAAAGAAACCCTTTAACTGTAATTTTCCATTACCTACCCAAATCCTATAAAACTGCCCCACCCCATCTCCCTTTGCTGACTCCTTTTTCAGACTCAGTCCGCCTGCACCCAGGTGATTAAAAAGCTTTATTGTTCATGCAAAGCCTGTTTGGTGGTCTCTTCACATGGACACATGTGACAGAAGGCAAGTTTTCCTGTTTCCTTGATGATGGAGTGCAGGTAACTCCTTTCTGGAGTTTCAGCTTCCAAAAGGGAAGGCAAGTTTGAATTGTTTCCTGCTTCTAGGATGGTAAAGAGCAGACTTCTGCCTGAGACCCAGCCACAGTTAAGTAGCTGAATTGGGGAATTTTGTCTCGGCTAAAGTTGACTAACAACCAGCTGGTCTTAATTTCTCCTTAACATTCGATCACTCAATATTCAAATGAATTGTGCAATCATTTGTTTGTTTTGCTCATCTTTTTTGTTGTTGTTGTTGTTTGTTTATTTTTGTTTTTGTTGTTGTTTCAGTCTTTTTCCCATCGGGTATGACCAACTCTATCTGACTTGATCAAATCCAAAGGAAAGTTCCAACTTATGGGTAACAAGGCACCTGAAGTGGCTAAATTCTCACAAAAAAAAGGAGAGAAGATTTTTTATTTTGATTTCTAAAGGGGCTTTATTTACATAAAAAGGCCACCTTTTTGCTAGCCAAGCCAACCTGAAAAGCAATGGCTGTCACCCATTATGCAGTTCCATAGCTAAGGTCCTGCCTTCTTTTTCTTTCACAATGACAGCCTGAGTTTGGTTCCTAAATCAAGCCCTTTTTTGGTTTGATACTTGTTACTTTTGAAATATCATTAATTTGGCCTAGCTAAAATATAGTCATGAGATTTTAAAAGATTTTTTTAAAGGAGCTCAATGGGTAAAGATCAGCTTAATTAGAAGCTAACATCCATGATGTGTGTGTGTGTGTGTGTGTGTGTGTGTTTGTATTAAAAGGCCTTTCTATTTCTTTTTTTCTCTCCTAAGATCTTGTCTTTTTTGAGCAAAATTTGTTTTTCTTCTCAGTTGACTGAATTCTGTTTTATTCATTTACTTCTCTTGTCTCTCCTTTCTTTTCCCACCCTCAGTCGCATGAAGGATCTAAAATAGTTTCTAATAGACTGGGGTTCCCTAAATAAATTGGAGAAGGTGCCAGACTCCCTTTTACGAAGAAACCTCTTTTCCTTATGGAACCCCAAGAGTGTAAACACACAAGTTCATCTCAGATCACAAACTGCTTGCTTTTGTATTATGTTACCTATTTTTTTGACAAGTAAAACATAAATTAATATTACAACAGAGGCTAATCTTGGATCTTTAAGGAACAGTATAGCTTAGACACTTAGAAATGTCTTTGTTACAAAGATTGCCTTTATGCACTGTAAAAGAATCACCTGGCCTAGCCACATAAGAATTCTCCTTTTTTGGAGAACGAGGATTGAACGTGGGCTCTGCTCAAAGCTCAGATACCCAGTTAGGAGACAGGTGGTCTCTAGCAAAATAAAATTGGTCTTATTACATAATTCTGTGATAGATTTCTATAATTTTATGTTTGATTTGGCATTCATATTTAATGTCCCTCAAGCACCATCAGATTCTGTCTGTACTTTGAGATGTAAATTTCATTATCTGATTTTTCACCTAAGAGTTCCTTTAATATGCAGATTTAGGGCTATCTGACAATTGCCTAGGGTAATAAAATAGTTATCAAGAAATTGGAAGTCTAAAATAGGCAGAAAAATTGAAGTCTTATTAATCTATAAGATCTACTAGCTATGTGTCTAATATATCTCTGTATTTATGTGTCATGTATATGATGTTTCACTACTAAAAATATATTAAAAAACTCTAATGGGCTTTAAAAAGTACTTAAATCAAATACTTTATCAGAAAAATACTTTAAGCCAAATGATTTTTCAAGTTCACATAACTTAAGTAAATTTTAATAAATCAGCTGGTTTAAAAAATTTTGGTGAAATAGATTTAGAAATGGCTTTAGAACTGCTGTCAACATACATTATTTATCTCTGCTAGATGTCAAAATTTGGCATGAGGGGTATAAATCTGTGAATGCAGCCCAAAAGAGAAGTATCTTTGCTTAAGTAAAAATTAATAAATACAGCATTTAATATTGTTCTGTTAAGGAAAATAGCTACATTCTGAGCAATTGGCAAACAACAAAAACAAACCCATCTATGTAACCTTAAGGTTCTTACTTAGGAAAGCCTGAAATTCACAGGTTATAAAAGTGGTTAACAAAGAAATAACCTTAAGTGATAGCTATCACAGTTTTCATAATTAATCTCAGTAAACTATTTAAAAATTAATTAATTAATTAGGTAAATGTAATGGAATAGATGCTTGTAGATAATCTTGTCATATAAAGTTTAAAGTTATATAAATCTAAATAATAAATATTTATTAAATGTCTGGGTCATTTCCAATCTCTTCTAGAATTATAGGAAAACGTCTTTCTGAAAAAAAAGAAATGTGTTCTTATTTAACAGAAAACAATTTTTGTCTAATTCAAAGGATATTGAAAATTTATTTATGAAATTAGGTACAGGTAATTTGTGAATAAGAACAATGTAAAGAAAGTTATAAAGTAGTATTTTTGGCAAGAAAGGTTAAAAAGAAAATAATTTTATATGAGAAAGAATCTTGCAAGGCAATTTTTTTTTTTTTTTTTTGAGACAGAGTCTCGCTCTGTTGCCCAGGCTGGAGTGTAATGTTGCAATCTCGGCTCACTGCACTCCCCTCCTCACGGGTTTACGTCATTCTCCTACCTCAGCCTCCCGAGTAGCTGGGACTACAGGCGCCTGCCACCACATCCAGCTAATTTTTTATATTTTTAGTAGGATTGGGGTTTCGCCGTGTTAGCCAGAATAGTCTCGATCTCCTGATCTCATGATCCACCCACCTAGGCCTTCCAAAGTGCTGGGATTACAGGCTTGAGCCATCACTTATGGCCTTTTATTTTATTTTATTTTATTTTTTGAGACACAGTCTTGCTCTGTCACCCAGGCTGGAGTGCAGTGGTACAACTTGGCTCACTGTAACCTCCACCTCTTAACTTCAAGCAATTCTCCTGCCTTAGCCTCCCCAGTAGCTAGAATTATAGGTACCCACCACAACGCCCAGCTAATTTTTGTATTTTTAGTAGAGACAGGGTTTTGCCATGTTGGCCAGTTTGGTCTTGACCTCCTGACCTCAGATGATCCACCCACCTTGACCTCCAAAAGTGCTGGGATTACAGGCATGAGCCATCACACCCAGCTGGTAAATTTTTATCCTAAAATAAAATAATGGTTGACTAAGAAAGAAGAATGTCTAAGTTAAAACTGGAAGTCCAAGCATGTCATAAGTGATTTGTATCAAGTTGTCCGTAATGGAAGGGAAATTATGTATACTATTCTTTCTAGAGATTGGGTTTTGATGTTAAAAACAAAACAAAACACTTATACACTTAGGAATTGGTTAGAACAGTGAAGTTTTCTTAAGGGATTGATTTACTCTTAATAAATTATAAGAGGTTTTAATCATTTTTTAACTCTAAATACAACTTCTATTGCATCTCACAGTGTTCACTTTTATCTTCCCTTTTAAAAGTCACAAAATATTAACTCTCTCCTTCAACTCATTTTCAGCTCATTTAAGTTTTTTTCCCTTGGGTTCTAACTGTTTGTTGTGGCCCGATGTTAGAAAAGTTTCCTTAAAGGTCTAAAGGAAATGTTTTCTTCCAACATGATATTCTGTGCACTGTAGAAGTTCTTTTATTTTGCCTGTTGGTAACTGGCCTAACAGATTGTAACTTTTATCAAAATAATTCCTATGCCATTATTATTGAGTTTTGGTTTACTTAGAAAAAAAAGTTTAAAAATTTTATTTAATTAAAGATATTACATCTGTGTACCTTCTTATACGTTCTTTTAAATTTCTTGTGACATTGCATTGCAGGGCTTTGACCCCAGGGTCTAAAAGGGACACAGTCCTGCTAAATCTTAAACACTGAGAGCTTAAATTAAACCCTCATCTTCAGGCCCAGTAGATTATGCAAATCAAAATAAACTGTGTTCCTGAGACACAGGGCCAGAAATAAAAAAACTATTCAACTCCTCGAGGCCCAGTCACTATCACAGAAGAGATGGGCACATGAGATTGTAAGGGCCGATTTTAAGAGATAAAATTGGTTCACTTTCCCTAGAAATTGACCATTAATATCAAAGGCACACAGATGCAAAACCAGCATCTGTACCCCTGTGTTGCAATAACAAGATTTTCCTGGAGAATTAACTCACTCCTTAATAAAAATTATAAAGGTTACAAGAAGATTTAAGGAAATTATGTCTTATGATCAAAATGATTAAAATTTTAAAGGTTGTTTATAAGATTTTGAAAGACAGATTTAATTGGCCTTGTGCTGTAGTTAAGGCTTATTGTTTGGAAAATTAAGTCTCCTTTCTCAATGAATAAAGATTTTAACCTTTTTTTTTAAGTCTTCAAGTTATCACTTTGATTAAATGAATGACTAATTTTACAATGACAATTTTTCATGATATCAAGCATTTTAAATTTTTGTGTTTGATAAACTTTCCAAAGTCAAATTATAACTTGGGTCCTCATTGATTTTTTTTTTTATATTCATCCCCTGAAGTCGAAAAGAGACATATTCAGCTTATGTGGTACAAAAATCATACACGAAGCATGGTCAAATGTAAAATGGTGTTTGATTTTATTTAGGCTATATTTGTATAAATGTTATTTGTATGTATTCTAAAATTATGCAAAATTCCTATAATTCTGATACTACAGTGTATATTGTTAATAATTATAATTGTTATGTAAAATTGTTGTATGTCACAAAAGCAACAAATTTCTAGTCAATTGTGGTTTTAATAATGTCTGTCCTAAGACTTCTTGTCATTCACAGACAGCTGTCTTGTTTTGATCCTCTTCAAAAGGTGATTTACAATCAGCTATAGAATTTGATAGGTGCTCTTGAATGCAGGAGTTAACTGCATGGACTGAACTACTAGAAGACTGAACTAATCTTTTTGACTTTTTGCTTAAAATGTTGCTCTTCCTTTGTTTTGTTTTTCAGTGCAGAAAATTTTTAAGCTATTTACAGTTTTTAACAATTGAGTAAAATATACTCCTGTGAACAAAATTTGGAGCATATTTCTCTCCACCTAATTTCTCCTGAATTTGGAAAATATTTGTGAGTATTCTTAACTTATGGCAATGTAGTTATTTGCATTAGTGCAATAAGAATGTTTTCTTTTGCAACAGGACACAATTGGAGAAACCGATTGTTTTACCAAGGCTTTGACTTAAATGACATGCTCTCCTTTAAGGAATCAAGCTTGACTTAGCCAATAAGAGCTCCTTGGGAAAACTGGCCTCATACCTTGCCTGCACAGTCCCTGTATAGGGCTTCTGACCTATAATAAGTAAAGAATGTTGTTAGTGACTGGAGACAGTCAAATGACTAGGCAGATGATGCAGTCCCTGGTGAAACCCCATTTTCAATCCAAAAACACCCTGGAGTGCTTGTTCTGGATGAAACCCATGACCCACAGTGAGAACGTCTATTGCTGTTTGCCCACCCTTTCCTGATTGGTTCTTTCTGCATAATGCTTTTAAACCAATCAAATGTTGTCTTATCCAGTACTACCTATGGCCCGCCCCTCCCCCATCCTGTGCCTATAAAAACCCCAGACTCAGCAACAGTGGGGGAGATGACATGACTTTGGGTGAGAGACCACCTCCCCATTCCCTCTCTGCTGAAAGCTGTTTTGTCACTTAGTAAAATTATCCACCCTCATCACCCTCCAATTGTCAGCATGACCTCATTCTTCTTGGGCACGTGATATGAGGTCAGGACCCACTGAACACAGGTACCTAGAAAGGCTGTAACACTGTGGCCCACTGCCCTTGCCAGTGGAGGCAGCTGCCCCATACAACAGAAGCAGCAGTGGGGCTGAGCCAGTCCTGGAGTCGTGGGCCAGAGCAAGGCAAGGGGCTGAATGAGCTGCTAACATGCTGCCAAGTGTCAGACTTGGGACAGCAGAACTAAAAGAGCTAATTAGCACACTGTGGCACCTGCTCTTGGGTTTTATGATCAAGGGAACCCCTGCATGGGTGCTACCACATTCTGCTTGGGGCAACATGCCTGGTTAGGCTGCAGGGCCCACATGGAGCCTTCTCCTATGTTGGCACTTGTAGCAGCCAGCTGGACCCCACACACACTCATTCACATGCTCCCTCCCACCAGGGCCTGAGTGCGCAGTTGTGGCAGCTGCCAAATCCACAAGGGAGGCTTGCCCTCAGGCACGGCCCACTGGACTGAATAGACAGAGTGTCTCCTTCGGTGAGCCCCACAAAGGGGCCAAGAAAAATCCTCTATGAATGTCACTTTCTAACATGCCCCAAGTTTTCTTGGGACCTCAAAAGGAGAGAAATTTACTCATAGGTATTTGAGGATACAAACTTATGGCTGGGTTTGGATTAAAAAAAAAAGTCTTATCTGAGATTCCTTATGGAACAAATTTCCATCAAAGCCAATTTTAAAAGACTATGTAAAAAATAATTACTCTTGCTGCACTTTACACAAATAATCAGGCCACATATAAGACAAAAGCTATTTTTGCAAACAAATCAGTCCTATTATGATTTGTTTTTAATAAAAATGGAAGACTGAAGAGAGAAAAATTGCATTTCAAAATAAGCTATAGTACATCTTTTACTAGTTTCCAGTCTTGCCTAATGTTTTTCAATTTTTATTATTCTCTACAAATTGGACTGAATTCTAAAATTTTTCTTGGCTGCAAGTCTCCAAAATAATGTTTGAATTTTTTTCCTTCTTTCTTTTCCCTTTTTCCTCCATTTTTCCTCATTTGAAATCACTGAAAACTAATCTGTGCTTTCTTAAAGCCTTGCAAACTGAAGCTAGACATCTTAAACTTCAGAAGGAAATAACAGTAACCTATTTACATACATAAGACACATCCATACCTGCCTACTGTTGTGTGTGTGGACTTCAGCCTAATATAGCCTATACTGATTTTCCAGGATTGTTCTTTTTTTCATTTGTGGTTGTTTTCTTCTTTCCTGCCCCTATTTTCTCTGCATAGAACATGAGACTTCACAATCAGCTGAAAATGAGCTTTCCTCATAATGTGGGACCTACCCATCTAGGAATAAATCATCCTAGCCATCAGAGATTAGATGAAACCTGAGACTAATTTGTGACTAATTTTCTTCTACAAGGTGACTAATTTTATTCTACAATGCTTTGTCTGAAAGATTTTTAAAAGAAAAGGGGGGAAATGTGAAAGGAAAATAAATTTTAGTACCCCCAAATCACTAAGCTAATGGGAAAAGTCAAGCTGGGGACTGAATATAATAGTACCTCCCATTCTATTCAAAGACATTTCTCCGAGTCTCTCCTGAGACAAAAGAATATCATATTGCTTCCACTCCCCTATTGTTGACGTAAAAATGCAGATTCATTGAGCCAGACTAAATTGTATATTCAGTGGAAGGCTGATCAAATACTTAAAAGAATGCAACTTTTTCTCTCTTCTTCTAACCCAGAAGCCACTGCTTTTGAATTGTCATGCCTTACCAGATTGAACCTATGTTTATTTTATACATATTGATTGATGTCTCATGTTTCATGTCTCCCTAAAATGTATAAGAGCAAACTGTACCCCACCCACTTTAGCATATATCTCAGAACATCCTGAGGCTGTGTCATGAGCACATTCTTAACCTTGGCAAAATGAACTTTCTGAATTGACTGAAACTTGTCTCAGGTATTTGGGGTTCACATATACATATTTTGGACCAGAGTGATTTACTTTCATTCCAGTATCTAATTGCAACCCTTTAAATGTATTGCTTTAGTATTTCTGACTCTGACTTTAGAACTAAATTCCTGAGCATAGCAATCTATAAAACATGGAATACAGCTATTTCCAGACAGATGTGATATTCAAAATATACAACAACGCAGAAACCATATTATTAATACACATACATGTATGAGCATATTTTCCACAGCTGAATTATTTTCTACCCTAGAAATGCAACATCTATTATATTTCTTCTATGTGCATGTTAACATACTACAAACAATTTAACTTGTTTTTACTTATATATTAAACACAATACTGACTTTGCAAAACTATCAATTCACTTTTTTGTTGCTTAAAAAGTCAATTTTCTTCTTTACTCACTAAAAAATTGTTTAACTTCTATTTTCTGGTATTGTGTTTTTAAGTTATAAGATCTGACATTATCAGAGATTCCACAATTCTTAATTTCAACAATTTAAGAGTAATTATGAATCTCGAGGTAAAACAAATGTGAATCAAACAATTAACACATAAAGTATATTTTCGCTTGACAAATTTAAAGATTTCTATGAAATAAAATCAAGTTTAGAAAATTGTTTCTCAGCTGGGCATGGTGGTTCATGCCTGTAACTCCAGCAGTTTGGGAGCCCAAGGTGGGCAGATCTCTTGATGTCAGGAGTTTGCCACAAGCCTGGCCAACATGGTGAAACCCTATCTCTCCTAAAAAATACAAAAAATTAGCCAGGCATGGTGATGCACACCTCTAGTACCAGCTGCTCATGAGGCTGAGACAGGAGAATCACTTGAACCTGGAAGGCAGAAGTTTCAGTGAGCCAAGATTGTGCCACTCAAAAAAAATAATATTGTTTCTCTGACAAGTAACATTCATAATTCTCAATAGCCTCCAAAAGAAGGAAGGATTGACTATATGATTAAATTGATAGACGTATAGTGAATGATTTTCAGTCTTCGCTCAAATTTGTGGAGAAAAAATGATTTCCAATGCATAAAAATGGCTAATAAATTCATTTAACATAGTGTTTTATTTTTATCTATAACTTTGGCTCAAAAGCAGTAAGATCTTGAAAAAAAATTAACTGTAATGATTAAATCCTTAATGCTCTGCCTCAACAGAAAAAGATAAAACCCCAGAATATAGGCAATGAACACTTCTTCAAAGAAGCACTGAAATGCTGTCATACTGCATTTCTTCCAACAGAAATATCAACAGCCATAGTATCATGCACTGCAATGGAGATCTAATGTTGCAACAGGCTCGTCTGATAACATATGGTTGAAAAATAACCTACTAAGTTTATTTTTATCAGGTAATATTATATTTGCCAATATGGATAGGGGCTAAAATTAACAGAAGCACTGGAATGATAAGTGCTAAGGATATTTTTATTTTAAGGTGAAATAAAAATTATTTTAGTAAACTTCATTTCCCTCCATGTTTTCCTCTATTTCTTTGCCCATTTCTTTTCGCTTTTCGATTATGAAGTTTACCTTAGTGCCAACAGTTTATACATGTTGTTCATGACTTAAAATTAGTATGATATTTATACCAATGCTAAGTAAAACTGTGATTTCATGGTACCTAAATCTGTAAAAAACTTCTTATCAGTAAGATAATAAAATATACTGGCCAATATAAAGAAATATGACATATTTATGAAATGACATTTATTATTTCCTTTGAAAAGCATGCCATCCCGTGAGTTCAAATGTGTTTGCATGTTTGTGCTAGGATTTATGGGATAACAAAGATGTACATCTCCAGATTAAATCCCATTGGCTGGCTTCCAGAAGGTTGACAGGGTATTATTTTCTTGATAATTTTACCACAGTCAAGAAAGTATATCTAAAACTAGCATACTCAAAACATAATTTAATTAGAATACATGGAATGTATCCACTTATCCAAACTTGTCTTAATTTAATTGCACTAAGAAAACTGATGCATACAATCAGAATTACTTTTTGGCTATAAACTCATTTCAGCCATAATCCAATACAAGCATTTCTAAAAAATTTTCACAGCACTAACAAGAACATTAGTTTGTACCATAGGTGCTAACTTGAGCTGTCTGAGCTGGCAATTCAGCTTGGGCAGAGATTGTCATAATGAATATTTAAAATGAACAAAAACAATAGAATGAAAATGTTTACATAGCTGTCATTACTACAGTGCTGGTAGATATTGAGACCGCACAGATGGAATAACAATTATTTGTCTGTGGGTGTGCCATTAGGATGGAGAGAGTTGTAAGCCAGGACATGAGAGACTGATAATCTAATCTGGATAGGGAGTTGCAAGAGCTGATGCTTGGTTTTCATTTTCCTAAACACAGCTGTAAGAACTCCTACTGTCAGTGCCAGCAGCCAAGCTTAGGTTTGTGTTTTTGCCCTTGTCCCACCATTCTGACTTACTTAGTATAGGAAGTAAAATCACATACAAAGTAACACAAGTGCATTAGATACCGACATCTTTCTTTATTTATGATTTATATATACTGCATTATGTGCACACATTGTGGCAGAAGAGATTAAATAAAAATGAATATAACCTCAGGCTCATAGGGTCTTTCTCATTGGGAGGACATATGTATAATTCAATTGTTTCATAGCATCAAGCTAAAAAACATGCTTTGTTCTCTATAGTAGATATTTCTTATCAGTGAAGAATTACATACAATTTCATTGGTTAAAATTATTTTAAAGTCTTATATGAGCATTTTACAAGCTTTTTCTTATGACGTTTATATGATTCCAGGAATCGAGCATCAGATCATCTTGATGCCTTATTTCCTATATCATTGCTGTAGTTTGGATATTTGTCATCTAAATTTTATGTTAAAATTGATTCCCAATGTTGGATGTGGGGCCTAACGGAAGGTGTTTGGGTTATGGAGGCAGATTCCTCATGAATAGAGTGATGCCCTCCATGAGGAAGGGGGTGGTGAGTGAGCCCTCATTCTGTTAGTTCCCTTGAGAGGTGGTTGTCAAAAAGAGCTTGACACCTCCCTCTCATATCCCTTGCTTCCTCTCCTACCATGTGATCTCTGCACATGCTGGCTCCCCTTCACTTTCTGCCTTGAGTGGAAGCAGATTGAAGACTTCACCAGATGCAGATGCTGATGTCATGCTTCTTGAACAGCATGCTGAATCATGAGCTAAATAAACCTCTATTCTATAAATATTACCTGGCCTCATGTATTTCCATGTGGCAACACATATAATCTAAGATAATCCTAATACCACTACCCTAGTTACAATCAAGATTGTAACTAATCTGACCATAAATATATAATTGTAATTGAATTCGAGCATGTTGTCTTTTATGCGTTATGTTGATTGAAATTTTAACTCTAGATCAATGGTTCTCAACATTGAGATTTTCGGCTGGATAATTCTTTGTCATAAGAACTGTTCTGCAAATTATAGGATTTTTAGCCATATCTCTATCCTCTTCCCACTAGATAATGTATGTAAGATTACCAGCAGCTCCCCATCTCCAGTTGTAACAAACAATAAAAAACCTCACCAGACATTGCAAAAATCCCCTGGGGGTCAAAAACCCCACAATCTGAGACATTGCTCTTGATGAAAATATTCATAGTAAATTAAGGACTGATTTTTAAATCCTGTTTTTCTTCCTAAGATATTAGATCCTCCATATATTCTATAGCCTTCAGGAATTGTAAAGAGTAGAGAGCAGAGACTTTATCCCTTCCACTACCACATCTTTTAAATAAGGGAAGAAATTTGAAAAATAATTAATACAATTATGGGTTGGGTTAGTACATATTTTAAAATCCCTATCATTGCTTCCTTAAAATGTCAGTTAACATTTCAGCAGTCAAGGTTTAATTATAGTGATGTGCGTATTTTTGTGGGTTTTGTTCCTCTTCTAGAATATGTTTTGCTAGTGTTTACCTCCAATAATACCATCAAAGAGAATTATCTTGCAAGATTAAAAATATAAATATAGGGGAGATAAATCAGACATTCACAAAGGTCTACTTTTACAAAATGTCACTATATAATATATTATTTTTCTGCTAGATGTAATATAGCACTCACAAGAAAGTAAAATAGTTCTGCTAACATATTGTATCTTATAGACTCTCAATACATCTTAACATAATAAATGTTATGTACTTACATAAAGAATACTGTTTAACAGTGCTTAAATCCCTATATTTCAATCTCATTTGAAATATAAAATTATCTGTAGGTAATATTATTCAAAACCCATCATGAATTTATTTATTTATTTATTTTGAGATGGAGTTTTGCTCTTGTTGCCCAGGCTGGAATGCAGTCAGGCTGGAGTGCAGCGGTGAGATCTCAGCTCACTTCAACCTCCGCCTCCTGGATTAAAGTGAGTCTCCTGCCTCAGCCTCCCGAGTAGCTGGGATTATAGGTGCATGCCACCATGCCTGGCTAATTTTTGTACTTTTAGTAGAGACAGGGTTTCACCATGTTGGCCAGGCTGGTCTCAAACTCCTGACCTCAGGTGATTCGCCCACCTTGGCCTCCCAAAGTGCTGGGATTACAGGTGTTAGCCACTGCCCCTGGCCTGTTTAATATTTTTATATTTCAAACTGAATGCCTTATTTTTTTCTATTTTGTGTAACTGTGTACAATGTGGGTGCTTGAAGCAAAACAGGCATTAAGGTGAATCTTTGTAGAATGTAGTTTATTTACAAACTGGATTTTTTTTCTCATTTTCTATTTTTATTTTTAATGTTTATGGATATATAGTTATTGAACATATTTATGGGGTACATATGATATTTTGATACAAGCATAAAATGTGTAATGATAAAATCTGGGTAATTGTGATATTCATCACCTCGAAAATGTATTATTTCTTTCTTTTAATAACATTCTAAATCTCTTTTACCTATTTTGTAATATATAATACATTATTGTCAACTATAGTCACCTGTTTTGGGCCCTTCTTGCATTGCTATAAAGAAATATCTGAGATTGAGTAATTTATAAAGAAAAGAGGTTTATTTGGCTCATGGTACCGCAGGCTGCACAGGAAGCATAATGCTGGCTTCTGCTGCTGCTTAGGGCCTCAGGAAGCTACTAATCATGGCAGAATGCGAAGATGGAGCAAGTGCATCACATAAGAGTGGGAGCAAAAGAGAGAGGGGAGAAGTGCCACAGTCTTAAACAATCAGATCTCATGTTAACTCAGAGCGAGACTTACTGATTACCACAAGGACAGCACCAAGCTATTCATGAGGGATCTGCCCACAAGACCCAGGCCCCATCTGCAACAGTGGGAGTTATATTTTAACATGAGATTTGGAGGAAACAAACATTCAAACCCTATCATTCTGCCCCTGGCCCCTGAAATCTCATGCCCTTTTCATATTGCAAAATACAATCATCCCTTCCCAGTAGTCCCCAAAAATCTCAACTCATTTCAGCATCCACTCAAGATCCCCAAAGTCTAAAGTCTTATCTGAGTTGCAAGTCACATTCCTTCCACCTATGAGCCTGAAAGATGAAAAACAAGTTATTTATTCCCAACATTCAATGATGGTACATGCCTCAGGTATACACTCCCAATCCAAAAGGAAGCAATTAGCCAAAAGAAAGGGGCAACAGACCACATACAAGTCTGAAATTCAGCAGGGAAGTCATTAAATCTTAAAGCTCCAAAACAAATTCATTTGACTCCATGTCCTATATTCAGGTCACACTGGTCCAATGGGTGGGGCTCCCAAGGCCTTGGAAACCTGCCCCTGTGGCGTTGCAGGGTACAGCCCTTATAGCTGCTCTCACAAGTAGGAGTTGAGTGCTTGTGGTTTTTCCAGGCAAAGGGTGCAATCTGCCACGTGGAAATACCATTCTGGGATCTGGAGGGCAGTGGTCTCCTTCCCATAGCTCCATTAGGCATTGTTGTCATGGAGACTCTATGTGGGGTCTCCAACTCCACATTTCCCCTTGTCATTGCCCTAGGAAAGTTCCTCTGTGGGGCCTTCATTTTCGTGGTAGGCTTCTGCCTAGGCATCCAGCCTTTTCTACATGTTGTCTGAAGTCTAAGTGGAAGCTACCACACTTCCTTCATGCTTGCATTCTGAGCATCTGTAGACTCAATATCACATGGAAGCCACCAAGGCTTATGGTTTGCACCCTGTGGAGCAGCATCCAAACTGTAAATGGAGCCTTTTGAGTCATGGCTAGAGGTGGAGCAGTGGTAGACACAGGGAGCAGTGTCCTAAGGCTTAGCAGGGCAACAGGTCCCAGGCCTGGCCCCTGAACCCATTATTTTGTCCTAGGCATCTGGACCTGAGATGGGGGAGGCTTCCTTGAAGAACTTTGAAATGCCTTTGAGGCCTTTTCCCCATTGTCTAAATGGGACAATATTTATTAACACTTGGTTCCCTTTTAGTCATGAAAATCTCTTTAGCAAGTTGTTGCTGGACAGCCCACTTGTATTCTCTCCTGAAAATGCTTTACCTTTCTTTGCCACATGACTAGGCTGCAAAATTTTTAAACTCTTATGGGCTAATTCTCTTTTAAATATAAGTTCCAATTTGAAGTCATTTCTTTGCTCCTATATCTGATTGTAGGGTGTTAGAAGCAGTAACAGCACTTCTTGAAAGTTTTGCTTCCAAGAAATTTATTCTGCCTGATATTGTAAGTTATTACTCTTTAGTTCAACCTTCCACAGATCTCTAGGACATGTGCAAAATGTAGCCAAGCTCCTTGCCGGGGTGTAATAAGAATGAACTTTACTCCAGTTCCCAATAAGTTGCTCATTTTCATTTGAGACATCATCTGCCTGGCCTTTACTAGCCATATTTCTATCAACATTTTGGCCACAACTATTTAACCAGTCTCCAAAAAGTTCCAAATTTTCCCCCACTTTCCAGTCTTTTTCCAGGCCTTCCAAACTTTTCTAATCTCTGGCCTGTTACTCAGTTCCAAAGCCACTTTCACACTTTCAGCTTTTTATAGTGAGACCCTACTTCTCAGTACCAATTTTCTGTGATAGGTCATTTTTGTATTGTTATAAAGAAATACCTGAGTGATTTATAAAGAAAAGGTATTTAATTGGCTCACTATTCTGTAGGCTGTATGGGACACATGATGCCAGTATCTGCTCCTGTTGAGGGCCTCAGGAAGCTTCCATTTATGGTGGAGGGCAAAAGGGGAGCAGGCACATTATATGGCAAGAACGGGAGCAAGGGGTGGGGAGGTGTCATATTCTTTTTAAAAAACAGATCTCACATGACTTCAGAGGCAGAACTCATTAATTATCATGAAGATAGTGCCAAGCCATTCACCAGGGATCTGCTCCCATGACCCAAACACCTCCTGCCAGGAACCATCTCCCACACTAAGGATTAGATTTCAACATGAGATTTGGAGGTGACATACATCCAAAATATATCAATGCCCTATAGTGCTATTGAATACTAGGACTTATTTCTTCTATATAAATGTATTTTTTTATTGATTAACAAACTCCTCTGCAATTCTCCACCCTACCACCTTTTCCATCTTTGGTAACCACCATTATGTTTACTATATGCATGAGATCATGTTTTTAGCTCTCACATGTGCATGGGACCATGCAATATTTGTCCTTCTGTGCTGGCTTATTTCAATTAACATGATGTTTTCCAATTCCATACATGATGAGACAAAAGAAAGGATTTCATGCTTCTTTATGCCTAAATGATACTCCTTTGTATATATTTACCACATTTTCTTTAGTCATTCATGTCTTGATGGACACTGGGGTTGATTGCATATCTTGGCTTTTTGAATAGTTATACAATAAATATTGGAGTGCAGATATGTCTTTAATATACTTATTTCATCTCTTTTTGACATTTACCCAGTGGTGGGATTGCTGGATCATATGGTAATTCTACTTTCAGTTTATTAAGGAAACACTATACTGTTTTCCTTAGTTCCTACACTAATTATACTCTCAGGGACCATATGTAAGTGTTCTGCTAGGGTTTGCCTCTCTCCAAGTCCTTACCAGAATTTGTTATTTTCTGTCTTTTTGATAATATTTATTTTACCTGGGGTAAGATGAGAACTCATCATGGTTTTTATTTACATTTCCCTGACAATTAATGCTGTTGAGTATTTTTCATATATCTCTTGGCCATTTGTATCTTTTAAAACAAATGTCTATTCAAATCACTTACCTGTTTTTTAATGGATTATTTGCTTTTTTGCTACTGAGTTGTTTGAGTTCTTTATATATTCTGTTTATTAATCCCTTGTTAAGTTGATAGTTTTCAAATATTTTTGCCCATTCAGATTTCTTTTCAATAGATTGATTTTTCTTTGCTGTGTAGAAGTGTTTTGGCTCGACATTATCTCATTTGAAAATTTTTACTTTGGTTTTGTATTAGTCTGTTTTCACACTGCTATAAAGAATAACTGAGACTAGGTAATTTATAAAGGAAAGAATTTTAAATGACTTATAGTTTTGCATGGCTATGGAGGCTTCTGGAAGCTTACAATCATGGCAGAAGGTGAATGGGAAGCCAGGCATGTCCTACATTGTAATATTTTTCAATATCAATTTTGAGACTTTTAAAAAATTTCACAGATCTGCCAGGACTTGGTCAAGATGTTTATTTTCTTTGATTCTGAAAATAAATAAACAAACTCAAATAAAATAACAACAACAAACATGAAAATAGGCCATCAAAATAAGACTGAAACCTGGGAAGAGTTTTATAACTTTAAGAGAGTTGCGTTTCAAGCTATTGGTGTAAGAATAATCACAGCCTGGCTGATATCCATTGTCTTTAATACATATTGTTGAAGGGCGTATTTTGGCATATCTATGTCAGTAGTCCAAGAAAAATAAGCTTTGATTCTAACGTGCTCATACTTTTAATTTGCATCTCACTCATACTTTTGGAAGGGTCCTCAGAAAGTTTACTGGCATAGTCAATTCTTATATACCAACCCAAAGTTTTCAGCTCCTTTGAGAAAAAGTTAAGCTATATTTTCCACAATTTATTATCTATTTGTTGACTTTTCAGTGCTCATAATTTTAGAGGAAATGATTTTGAGAGGTGAAGCCAGCTGGACTTCCTGGGTCAAGTGGGGACTTTGGGAACTCTCCTGTCTTACAAGAGGTTTGTAAAATTCACCAATCAGGATCTTTCCTGTCTTACAAAAGGTTTGTAAAATGCACCAATCAGCACTCTGTAAAATGCACCAATCAGCGCTCTGTAAAATGCACCAATCAGCAGGATTTTAAAAGTAGCCAATCATGGGGAGGATTGAGAAAAGGGCATTCTGATATGACAGAAACAGAATATGGGAGAGGACAAATAAGGGAATAAAAACTGGCCACCCAAGCCAGCAGCAGCAACCCACTTGGGTCCCCTTCCATGCTGTGGAAGCTTTGTTCTTTCGCTCTTCACAATAAACCTTGCTGCTGCTCACTCTTTGGGTCTGTGCCACCTTTAAGAGCTGTAACACTCACCGCAAAGGTCTGCAGCTTCATTATTGAAGTCAGTGAGATCACGAACCCACTGGCAGGAACCAACTCCAGACACATCTTGGGGGTTTATCCGGGACAGCACCACATGATGAGTACCACTGGACCCCTTTCACTTGCTATTCTGTCCTATTTTTCCTTAGAATTTGGGGGCTAAACACTGGTCACCTGTTGGCCAGTTAAAAGTGGCTAGCATGGCTGCTGGAATAAAGACATGGGTGTCAGGCTTTCTGGGAAATGGTTCTCTAACAACCACTGACTCTTCAGAGTCAGGAGCGTTGGTTTGCCTGGAAAGAGCTTCTGCTTTTCCTGCACTTCCAGGCTGAGCCAAGGGTCAACAGAGGAAAGCCATTCAGCTCCAGGGTCCCAATAAAAATTTGGTTGACCCTGCAGCCATGAGCAGAACTCTCAAAGTTATGTCACCCATGAGAGACTCGCCGATCTATCCTATCTATCCTGACCCTTGCTTCCTGGTTCCTAATGCTGTCAGACAAACCCTCCCGCCTCTCTTCTCCAAGGCTAGTCCCACTTCTAAAAACCACTCCCTGTCCCTGGTGGTCTTCTAGTTTCTCCTATAAGGATGATTTCTAGTATAAATTTTGGGACTCTGTTCCCTTCTTTAGGCACCTGGGCTCACCAATCAGAAAGACATAATTTTTGCCCAAACTCCCATTCAGGGGGACATTATCTGGAATTTTAGGATCCATCCTCAGACTAGCAGGCCTAACAAAGGCTATTCCTGAAGCTAGGATATGGGGAGCCTCAGAAATTATATCCTTCCTATTCATATGATGAGAAGTGAGGATAAAAGTTGTCACTCTTCCAACACTGGAGATCCCTTCCCTCCCTCAGGGTTTGGCCCTCCACTCCATTTTGAGGCATAACTTTATAGGACAAGGGTAAGGTCTCATTACCCACAGGAGAAAATGCTTAGGACTCTAACTAACAGGTTTCGAGAATGCTTCAGTAAGGGCCACTAAATCCAACCTTCCTCGGTCCTGTTTGTGGTCTAGGAGGAAAACTAGTGTTTCCGCTGCTGCTTCAGTGAGCACAGCTATTCCAAACACAGGGTCCAGGGACTGTTGTAGGTTCTTGGGCAGGGGGGATAAATGGGCAGTTTTTTCTTTCAGGTGGGAAACACTCAGGCATCAGCAGGCTCACCCTTTAAATGCATCCTAAGCCATTGGGACCAATTTGACCCACAAACCCTGAAAAAGAAGTGGCTCATTTTTTTCTGCACTATAGCCTGGCCCCAATATTCTCTCTCTGAAGGGGAAAAATGGCCACCTGAGGGAAGTATAAATTACAATACTATCCTGCAGATTGACCTTTTCTGTAAGAGGGAAGGCAAATGGAGCGAAATACCTTATGTCCAAGCTTTCTTTTCATTGAAGGATAATCCACAAGTATGCAAAGCTTGCAATTTACATTCCATAGGAGGACCTCTCAGCTTACAATCCAGATCCTAGCCTTCCTACAGCTCCCCTTCCTATTAATGATAAGCCTCCTCTAATCTCCCCAACCCAGAAGGAAACAAGCAAAGAAATATCCAAGGGACCATAAAAACCCCAAGGCTATTGGTTATGTCCCCTTCAAGCTGTAGGGGGAGGGGAATTTGGCCTAACCTGCATACATGTCCCCTTCTCCTTCTTTGACTTAAAACAGATCAAGGTAGACCTGGAGAAGTTTTCATATGATCCTGCTAGGTATATAGATGTCCTACAGGGTCTAGGGCAAGCCTTTGACCTCACCTGGAGAGATGTCATGCTACTCTTAGATCAAACCCTGGCCTTTACTGAAATGTTGTGGGAAGTCAGGGACCCCAGACAGAGGGACCAGCTGAAGCCATGGCAAAAGAACATGGATTGTGAAGATTTCATGGACATTTATTAGTTCCCCAAATTAATGCCTTTATAATTTCTTACACCTGTCTTTACTGCACTCTCTGAACATAAATTGTGACTATTTCATGGACACTTATCACTTCCCAAATCAATACCCTTGGGATTTCCTATGCCTGTCTTTACTTTAATCTCTTAATCCCATCATCTTCATAAGCTGAGGAGGTTGTATGTCACCTCAGGACCCTGTGATGATTGCGTTAACTGCACAAATTGTTTGTAGAGCATGTGTGTTTGAACAATATGAAATCTGGGCACCTTGAAAAAAGAACAGGATAACAACAACATTCAGGGAACAAGAGAGATAACTTTAAACTCTGACTGCCAGTGAGCCGGGTGGAACAGAGACATATTTCTCTTCTTTCAAAAGCAAATGGGAGAAATATCGCTGAATTCTTTTTCTCAGCAAGGAACACTGCTGAGAAAGAGAATGCGTCCCTGAGGGTAGGCCTCTGAAATGGCCACTTCAGGGGTGGCCGTCTTTTATGGTTGCAGCTGTAGGGATGAAATAAGCCCCAGTCTCCCATAGCACTCCCAGGCTTATTAGGATGAGGAAATTCTCAACTAATAAATTTGGTCAGACCTGTTGTCTGCTCTCAAACCCTGTCTCCTGATAAGATGTTATCAATGACAATGCATGCCCGAAACTTCATTAGCAATTTTAATTTCACCCCAATCCTGTGGTCCCGTGATCTTGCCCTGCCTCCATTTGCCTTGTGATATTCTATTACCTTGTGAAGCACGTGATCTCTGTGACCCACACCCTGTTTGTAGACTCCCTCCCCTTTTGAAAATCACTAATAAGAACTTGCTAGTTTTGTGGCTTGTGGGGCATCATGGAACCTGTCAATGGGACATCATGGAACATGTGATGTCTCCCCCAGACACCCAGCTTTAAAATTTCTGTCTTTTGTACTCTGTCCCTTTATTTCTCAGACCTGCCAACCCTTAGGGAAAATAGAAAAGAACCTATGTGAAATATTGGGGCTCAATTTTGCCCAATACTAAAAGAATGCAGCTTTAGCTGCAGCCGAAGAGTTTGGAGATACCTGGTATCTTAGTCAAGTAAATGATAGAATGACAGCCAAAGAAAGGGACAAATTCCCAACTGGTCAGCAAGCCATCCCCAGTGTGGATCCCCACTGGGACCTCGGCTCAGATCATGGGGACTGGAATGGCAAACATCTTTTGATCTGTTTTCTAGAAGGACTAAGGAGGATTAGGAAAAAGTCCATGAATTATTCAAAGATATCCAGCATAACTCAGGGAAAGGGAGAAAATCCTTTTGCCTTCCTCGAGTGGCTATGGGAGGCCTTAAGAAAATATATTCTGCTGTGACCTGATTCCCTCCAGGGTCAATTTATCCTCAAAGATAAGTTTATTACCCAATCAGCTGCAAATATCAGGAGAAAGCTCCAAAAGTGAGCCCTGGGCCCTGTACAAAATCTGTAGGCATCATTAGATCTGGCAACCTTGGTGTTCTATAATAGGGACCAAGAGGAACAGGTCCAAAAGGAAAAGCGAGATCAGAGAAAGGCCGCAGCCTTAGTCATGGCCCTCAGACAAACAAACCTTGGTGGTTCAGAGAGGACAGAAAATGGAGCAGGCCAATCACCTGGTAGGGCTTGCTATCAATGTGGTTTGAAAGGACACTTTAAAAAAGATTGTCCAACAAGAAACAAGCCGACCCTCGCTCAAGTCCACAATGCCAAGGCAATCACTGGAAGGTGCACTGCTCCAGAGGACAAAGGTTCTCTGGGCCAGAAGTCCCCAATCAGATGATCCAACAACAGGACTGAGGGTGCCTGTGGCAAGTGCCAGCTCATGTCCTCACCTTCACTGAGCCCCAGGTAAGTTTAACCATTGAGGGCCAGGAAATTGACTTCCTCCTGGACACTGGCACAACCTTCTCAGTGTTAATCTTCTGCCCCAGACAGCTGTCCTCAAGGTCCGTTACCATCTGAGGAATCCTGGGACAGCCTGTAATCAGGTATTTCTCCCACCCACTCAGTTGTAATTGGGAGACTTTGCTCTTTTCACATGCCTTTCTTGTTATATCTGAAAGTCCCACACCCTTATTAGGGAGGGACATATTAACCAAAGCTGGAGCTGTTGTGTACATGAATACGGGGACAAGTTACACATTTGTTGTTCCCTACTTGAGGAGAGAATCAACCATGGAGTCTTGGCATTGGAAGGACAATTCAGAAGGGCAAAAAATGCCTACCCAGTTTAAATCAGGCTGAAAGACCCCACCACTTTTCGTTATCAAAGGCAATATCGTTTAAGGCCTGAAGCTCATAAAAGATTACAGAATATTGTTAGACATTTAAAAGCTCGGCTCAGCATGGTGGCTCACATCTGTAATCCCAGCACTTTGGCAGGCCAAGGCAGGTGGATCACGAGGTCAGGAGATCAAGACCATCCTGGCTAACACAGTGAAACCCCGTCTCTCCTAAAAATACAAAAAATTAGCCAGGTGCGGTGGCAGGTGCCTGTAGTTCCAGCTACTCGGAAGGCTGAGGCAGGAGAATGGTGTGAACCTGGGAGGTGGAGTTTGCAGCAAGCAGAGATTGCACCACTGCACTCTAGCTTGGGTGACAGCACAAAACTCTGTCTCAAGAAAAAAAACAACAAACCAAAAACCACATAAAACAACAACAACAAAAAACAAGACATTTAAAAGCTCAAGCCTTAGTAAGAAAATGCAACAGTCCCTGCAACACCCCAATTCGGTACAAAAACCAAATGGTCAGTGGAGACTAGTGCAAGATCTTAGACTCATCAATGAGGCAGTAATTCCTCTATATCCAGCTGTACCCAACCCCTATACCCTGCTCTCTGAAATACCGGAGGAAGCAGAATGGTTCACTGTTCTGGACCTCAAGGATGCTTCCTTCTGCATTCCCCTGCACTCTGACTACCAGTTTCTCTTTGCTTTTGAGGATCCCACAGACCACATGTCCCAACTTACATGGATGGTCTTGCCTCAAGGGTTTAGGGATAGTCCTCATCTGTTTGGTTAGGCACTGGCCCAAGATCTAGGCCACTTCTCAAGTCCAGGCACTCTGGCCCTTCAGGATGTGGATGATTTACTTTTGGCTACCAGTTCAGAAGCCTCATGCCAGCAGGCTACTCTAGATCTCTTGAACTTTCTAGCTAATCAAGGATACAAGGCATCTAAATCAAAGGCCTAGCTCTGCCTACAACAAGTCAAATATCTAGGCCTAATCTTAGCCAGAGGAACTAGACCCCTCAGCAAAGAATGAATGCAGCCTATACTGGTTTATCCTCCCTCTAAGACATTAAAACTGTTGTGGGTATTCCTTGGAATCACTGGCTTTTCCAAACTATGGATCCCCAGATAGAACGAGATGGCCAGGCCACTCTATACTTTAATCGAGGAGACCAGAGGGCAAATACTCATCTAGTAGAATGGGAGCTAGAGACAGAAACAGCCTTTGAAATCTTAAAGCAGTCCCTAGTACAAGCTCCAGCCTTCAGCCTTCCCACAGGACAAAACTCCTCTTTATAAGTCACAGAGAGAGGAAGAATAGCTCTTGGAGTCCTTACTCAGACTCGTGGGACAACCCCACAACCAGTGGCATACCTAAGTAAGGAAATTGATATAGTAGCAAGAGGTTGGCCTCACTGTTTATGGGTAGTTGCAGCAGTGGCCCTCTTAGTTTCTGAGGCTATCAAAAAAATACAAGGAAAGGATCTCACTGTCTGGACTACTCATGATGTAAATGGCATAGTAGGTGCCAAAGGAAGTTTATGGCTATCAGACAACCACCTGCTTAGATACCAGGCGCTACTCCTTAAGGGACTGGTGCTTCAAATATGCATGTGTGCAGCTCTCAACCCTGCCACTTTTCTCCCAGAGGATGGGGAACCAATTGAGAATAACTGCCAACAAATTGTAGCCCAGACTTATGCCACCTGAGAGCATCTCTTAGAAGTCCTCTTCGCTAATCCTGACCTTAACCTATATACCAGTGGAAGTTCATTTGTGAAGAATGGGATATGAAGAGCAGGTTATGCCATAGTTAGTGATGTAACAGTACTTGAAAGTAAGCCTCTTCCCCCAGGCGCCAGCGCCCAGTTAGTAGATCTAGTGGCACTTACCCGAGCCTTAGAACTTGGAAAGGAAAAAGAATAAATTTGTATACAGATAGAAAGTATGCTTATCTAATCCTACATGTCCATGCTGTAATATGGAAAGAAAGGGAGTTCCTAACCTCCAGGGGAAACCCCGTTAAATACCACAAGGAAATAATGGAGTTATTGTATACAGTGCGAAAACCCAAGGATGTAGCAGCCTTACACTGCCAAAGCCATCACAAAGGTGAAGGAGAAAAGGCAGAAGGAAACTGTCGGGCAGATGCTGAGGCAAAAATTGCTGCCAGGCGGAACTTCCCATTAGAAATACCTATGGAAGGATTCTTGGTATGGAACAACCCTCTCCAAGAGATTAAGCCCCAGTATTCCACAGCCAAAACAGAATGGGGACTTTCACAGGGCCATAGTTTTCTCCCCTTGGGGTAGTTAACAACAGAAGAGGGAAATGTACTCATACATGAAGCCAGCCAGTGGAAAATACTTAAGACCCTCAACCAAACTTTTCATATGGGTATTGAGAACACTCATCAAATGGCCAAAGCCCTATTTACAGGGCCACATCTCCTTTGGACCATCCAGCAAGTAGTCAAAGCCTGTAAGGTATGCCAAAGGAATAATCCTTTGGTCCATCGTAAGTCCCCTCTCAGGGAACAAAGAATAGGGCACTATCCCGGAGAGGACTGGCAGTTAGACTTTACCCATAGGCCTAAGTCAAGGGGATTTCTTTGCTAATTTAACCTACCACCCCCATTATGAAGGAAAAGACCTTTTCCAACGTCTAAATATGCAATCATTAGCTGACTTCCCCATCTCCGATAGAACCAAAAATACCCTAACAGGATGAGCAATCCAGCTTTTATGTTCTTACATTTCTAACCTCACCTATTACACGAGCAATGAAAAGCCCATACACAGCCCTGTAACCACAAATACTGTCTTAACTTTCCAAGACCCGTTATGCATTCAATGCAACCTGTTATCAGGCCTTCCTCTTGGACACCTACTATCCCATCAGTGTAATTACACCCTACAATTTCAAGCCCCAATTGATCATAGTAACTTCTGAGTCACCCAAACAGCTCCATTCAGACTGCTTGTCCACTTCTCAGGGCCCCCAAAAATTATCAGCTCTTCCCTGCATAACAAACAGTCCTGGGTTTTGTGATGGCAAACATAAGCCCTGTATGACCATTCACCCCTGGAACCCCTGCAGCAGCACCCCCACCACTAGTGAATGCCTTTCCATCCCCTCTTTCAATTACTCTCTTGAATGGTTCTTAGTAGATACAAAACAGTTTCTTCTCCAGTGGGAAAATAGAACACAAGGAGCCACTCAGTTTACTCCCAACACCCATTTCCAGCCACTCGCTGGAGCTACCTTGGCAAGTACTCTAGGAGTATGGGAAAATGAAAACAACAAACTCACACATGTTTTTAACATACACAACCAGTTCTGTCTACCCAGCCAAGGCATATTCTTCTTATATGGAACTTCATCCTGTATCTGCCTCCCCAGCAAATGGACAGGCACCTGCACCTTAGTCTTCCTAAGTCCCAATATTGACATTGCCCCAGGAAATCAGACTCTATCAGTGCCCCTCAAAGCTCAAGTCTGTCAGCACAGGGCCATAAAACTAATATCCCTACTTACAGGGTTAGGAATGGCCACTGCTGCAGGAACTGGAATAGCCAGTTTATCTACTTCATTATCCTATTACCACACACTCTCAAAGGATTTCTCAGACAGGCTGCAAGAAATAACAAAATCTATCCTTACTCCACAATCCCAAATAGACTCTTTGGCAGCAGTGACTCTCCAACCGAGGCCTAGACATCCTCACTGCTGAGAAAGGAGGACTTTGCACCTTCTTAGGGAAAGAGTGTTGTTTTCACACTAACCAGTCAGGGATAATATGAGATGCCACCTGGCATTTACAGGAAAAGCCTTCTGAAATTAGACAACACCTCTCAAAGTCATATACCAACCTCTGGAGCTCAGTGACATGGCTTCTCCCCTTTCTAGGTCCTGTGACAGCCATCTTGCTATTACTCGCCTTCAGGTCCTGTATTTTTAACCGCCTTGTCAAATTTGTTTCCTCCAGGAACGAGGCCATCAAGCTACACATGGTTTTACAAATGGAACCCCAAATGAGCTCAACTCACAACTTCTACCGAGGACCCCTGGACCGACCCACTGCCCCTTCAAGTAGCCTAGAGAGTTCCCCTCTGGAGGACACTACAACTGCAGGGCCCCTTCTTTGCCCCTATCCAGCAGGAAGTAGCTGGAGTGGTCATTGCCCAATTCCCAGCAACTGTTGGAGTGTCCTGTTTAGAGGGGGGATTGAGAGGTGAAGCCAGCTGGACTTCCTGGGTGAAGTGGGGACTTGTGGAGCTTTCCTGTCTTACAAGAGTTTGTAAAACGCACCAATCAGCACTCTGTAAAATGCACCAAACAGCACTCTCAAAAGTGCACCAATCAGCAGGATTCTAAAAGTAGCCAATCTCGGGGAGGATTGAGAAAAGGGCATTCTGATAGGACAGAAATGGAACATGGGAGGGGACAAATAAGGAAATAAAAGCTGGCCACCCCAGCCAGCAGCGGCAACCCACTTGGGTCCCCTTCCATGCTGTGGAAGCTTTGTTCTTTCACTCTTCACAATAAACCTTGCTGTTGCTCAATCTTTGGGTCTGTGCCACTTTTAAGAGCTGTAACATTCATTGCAAAGGTCCGCAGCTTCATTCTTGAAGTCACTGAGACCCCAAACCCACTGGCAGAAACCAACTCTGGACACAGTTTGAATGTTAACAATTAAGTCTTTCTTGACAATGCAAATTTTGGGTCATGCAATCTTTTAAAATAATCGTGCAGATATGGTATATGCTATGTTTGACATGTTAAATATAAAGGTCAACTAAAGGAATAAAACAAACACTGTAAACTCAAAAATTTTCAGGGATTTTAACAGTTAGAGCTTTGAAAAAACCAGACTGTGTTTTCTTTCATCCTCAAATTTTATGAGAAAAATACAGCAGACATGTAAAAATGATAGACCCTTAAAAAGAAAATTTTAGGGTTTATATGAAGTTAGTGCAGATCTAATCCAACTCTTTCACCTACATGTATAGTTTCATATAGTCATTGATTTTCTCCAAAGGATGTCCTATAGTTTATTGCCTTCATTTACTTACACTATTTTTTGTGCAATAGCTAAACCCTGTCATTTCTACCTATTGAAATCCTATTTATCTGTCAAGCTTCAGCTAACATGTTACCTGCAACGAAGCATTGTACATTATCCATCCCCCAGTAGTTAGCGTGGATTGCTTCCTTCTCTGAACTCATGTAGTATCGTTATGACACTAATAAACAGGTTACCATGCATTTTAATCATGAAGAACCCATAAAAATTGTGTTATTTGAGGATATATATTACTGATTGTTGGCCAAAACACATTGAAGAGCTTTAGGTAACCAGCAAATAGTTGATAAATAAGTGTGGGTAAAACTGAAAAATTTCACATCTCCCATGCAATTCAAGAAAAAAATAAATTGTACTCCATGTACTAATTTAATGATAAAGATATTATTACTTTCTCTACCTGTAATAAATTACTTGGTTTTCTTTGTGATAGACTGATTGCATTAATGCTTCATCCATTCCTGCACCCTCATCTTTTATCACCCACATGGCTTTGCATCTTCCACCATCAATAGGATGAGTGGGTGCCTTGGCTATATTCCATATGTCTAGCGTCACCCATTACATAGTCTGAAATGTAAGCCTAGGCAAGCCTAGAGAAGCTAATAGTCAACCTATCCATACCTTGGCATATAAAGAGTTGAATCAAGATTAGTGCATTTATTGACAACCATTCTTAGATGTTTTTAGCAATAAATAATTCTCAATGTATGCTACTATTTACCTCTGATTCTTCCCTAAAAGTCCTTGCATTCAACTACTGGCCTGAGTGTTTTGTTTTTAAAAGAAGTAAGGACTATCTTGGAATCCCCCAAAACAGGATTATGCCATATACTTTTGGGTGCAGTCTTCTATGAATAATCTGTAAGTTGACATCACTTATACGACCTTGCGACCATTCTGGTAAACTTATAATTTCCAGAAATATAAACGAGTTGTTTCTCTTTTCCCTTAAGCTACCTATAAATTATAAAAATTTAGCAATGTATGTTATTATAAACAGAAATTAAACATTTGCAAATTCTATATTTTTCTCCCTGTCTGAGCCTCTAGAACTTGGTGACTTTTAAGTTTTATTACATAGGTTCAGTAAGAATCTGTCCTCCTTGTTAGCAGTATTTGATTATAAATATTAGACACATAACCAAGGTCTCACCAGAAATATCATACCTGAGAATAATGCTTATTTAATAAGGTATAAATAGACACTTTTATGCAATCAATCTTTGCTTAATGGAGCCAATTTTTACAAGGTCCTTTTGGGAAACCTGGTCAGATATTTGGTTTACAGTGTTCCTAGATTTATGTGTTTAAAACCTTACAACTTATTAAAAAAGTCATTCCCCAGTCTGGTGAGTTACCATTATTGCTACACCTATGTAAATAATCAAGCCAAAATCTGATAAGACTAGCATCATTTTGTAATCAGAATTACACTTAGGGTAATAAGACATAGAAAAAAATACCACATGATCTCAATTATACATGGTTTTGTTTAAAAAGTAGAACATATAATGGAGAGTACAACATAGGTTACCAGGTGCAGGGATGGGGAGGTAATATAGGGAAGTAGGTCAAAGGGTACAAACTTGCAGTTATATAGGACGAATAAGTCCATATATCAAATGTACAGTGTGGCTACTACAGTTAATAACAAAGTATAGTATACTAAAAATTTGCTAAGAGAGTAGATTTTAGGTTTTGTTAGCACAAAAAAAGGTAACTATGGAAGGTGATAGATATGTTCATTTACTTGACTGTAGTAATCATTTTACTATTTAAGTACATATTGATACATCCCTTTGCACATCATGTATACAATTTTTAAATGTAATTTCTTTTAGATTATTTTCATTTAAATGTGGAATTGTGACTGTAGAGAGAAACTTCATCTTTCAATATAAAACTATGCATCATTTACTACACACCATTCTGGAGGGGAGGAAGCTTTGGTACGAAGTTAAATATTAGACTAGATCTTGTTACCTTTCCCCCAGTTGTCAATCCGTACCAGATTTTCAATTTTCTCTGGTTTCTTCAATATGTAACTACATTCCTCGAAACTAATATTTTTAATTTTTTATCCTCCTTCCTGATTGTCCTGAATAAAAACTAAAATCCAACTGCCCAGATTCCTATTGGGCCAGGAGGTTGACTTGCAGGTCGCCTTTTTCATTAGTGTTTGACAAAGCCCTGGCTAAAGCCCACCTTTTTTTTTTTCTTTTTTTTTTAGACTGAGTCTCGCTCTGTCACCCAGTGCAGTGGCACTATCTCGACTCACTGCAAGCTCCGCCTCCTGGGTTCACACCATTCTCCTGCCTCAGCCTCCCGAGTAGCTGGGACTACAGGTGCCCACCACCACGCCTGGCTAATTTTTTGTATTTTTAGTAGACACAGGGTTTCACCATGCTAGCCAGGATGTTCTCGATCTCCTGACCTCGTGATCCGCCCACCTTGGCCTCCCAAAGTGCTAGGATTACAGGCGTGAGCCACAGCACCCAGCCAAGCCCAACTATTTGATATGAACACTGAAGAACACACCACTCAGCAGATTAAGCATGGGCTGGATTTCTTTCTGGATAAATCATAACCTAGAACATCAAGGAAGTCTTGTAAAATATTTGAGTCATAAATGCCCTTATATAAGAGATTACTACTAGATTTCTTATATAAAAGAAATTCTGAGAAAAAGAAATACTTTAAAAATATTTCTATAATAATATCTTTTTAAAACTATAAGGGTCTATTTTTTTTAAAGTACCTTCTGCTGACTTTCAATAAGCAATAGATTTTTTTATAAAATTTGAATAATCTTCAAATATATCCTCATATTACAATCTCATTATCTTCCCCATAATTTCTAAGAAACTTGTGGCTCAAAATGAGTGAGAACTCAAAATAAAAAATGGTTTCAGGATGTAACCCAAAGTGTTCATGAGCAGATTGCCTCACAGGCTGAGGTAATACACTTTTGGTATACCATGCTAGCTTTTAGATTGCAGTTTTTCAGTTACTTCAATTATTACTATGATTTGGCAGTTATCTTAAATTGGAGTTTGATTTCCAGACTTCAGGTGCAGAATTTGCTTATTGCCAAAATAAGCTGATTAGAAATTTTCCCAAGCAAAAGATGGTAAATAAGCCCGTTTGGCCACTAACTCCAGTCAAGAGAGGAATAAATCCAGACTCCCCAATGGGAAAGGTAAATAATTACTTCAATGTAGTAGGAATTGAGGATATGTAGCCATATATCTATATCTGTATATGTATATATCTATGTATACCTATATTTATATACAAAGACAACTAGTTGTTGGAATATAGATCAGCCTAGGCCATGTTAATAAAGAGTAATTGTGATTCAGAGTCGGCCTGTAAGATTATCATAACTAAAAAATGACAGATTACTAAAGTTAGGAAAAATTACTATGTAGATATCTTAATATCAGCTGTTTCTGATAGACAAACCTTGGGAACTACTCTTGTTATCAAAGACATTTCTAAAACAGTTTTTTAATTTCCACAACCCAACATGAAAAAGTTACATTCTGAACCACTTTAAAAGGTTTTTTTGCTGTATGGTACCCAGTATACTTTAAAGATTCTTAACTACTTTTTATACATCTGAGATTAGTGTGCATGGTATGTTCTTATATAGCTACAAATTTATATGTTTATATAGAAATGAGCCACATCCTCCAAAGGTGCTTGGAATTGTTCTTAGGGGTCCATATAACCAAACGCATTTATTTGATCTGCTTTCAGACAAAATCCACATTTATTTGTCAGAGGGTTACTTCATTTACAATATTTTTTTACAAAGAAATCTGAATTGAAAATCCTATGCAAATATACAATATGAGATTCATTAAATTGTAATAACTTTTTCAAATAGAGCAATCAAGTAGTTAAAACCCAAATATTCTTCATATTAACTTTATTGATTCAAAATATTCCAATAAATACATGTCATTTGGAAATGTGTATGACTATTACAAGTAAAGGAATTACTATACATTAAGTATTAATTCTGCCAGCATGGAAAACATATGTCAGCAAAAGATTATTCAAAGTAAGTCAATTCAAAGGCCTCTCCCATTTAAGACTTCATTATAGACAATGATTATAATGGTTAGTTTGAATAACAAAAGTTTATTCATGCACATTATAATATTTATTTTTCCATAACAAATTACCCTAAAACTTTGTTGCTCAAAGCAACACACATCTATTATTTCACAGTTTCTGTTGGTTTCTTATGTGGGTTTTTTGCTTCAGGGTGTCTCACAAGGCTTCAATCAAAATACCAACTGGTGCTTAAGTCTCATCTGAAGAATTGACTGGGGAAGGATCCAGATCCAAGCCCACTTAGGTGTTGTTTGCAGGATTCATTTCTTCAAGGATTGTTGATGTAAAAGGCTTAATTCCTTGCTGTCTGTTGACTGGAGGACATCTTCAGTTCCTTGCCAGATGGGACTCTCTAACATAGCAACTTGTTTCATCAATCCAACAAAAGAGAGATTCTGTAAGCAAGATAGAAGTCACCATCTTATATAACCTAATCATAAAAGTGATATCCCATTACATTTTTGATATTTATTTGATTTGAAGCCAAGTCCAACCCACAAATTTAAGTATAGGGAATTACACAAGCACTTAAATACCAGAAAGTAAAGAATGTTGGGGTCATCTTAGAAGTTACCTATCATAATAATCAAATGCTTCAAACTTGGTGTTTAAAAGTAAAAAAATAGAGCTGTCAGAGATAGAAGTACATTAAATGTAGAGGAACAAAGGTAGGAATAATAGGACACTTCTTATTAAAAACAATGCAGAAGAGAAAGAAGCCATCTTTAAAATACTGAAAGGAAAAGAGGCTGTTAACCAAGACGTCTATATTTATTAATAATGTCTTTCAAAATGTTAATGAAGTTTTTTTATAAATATAAAAACAGAAAATATTAATCACCAGCACAACTGCACTACAAGAAATATTAAAGGAATTTCCTCAGGTAGATGATGTATTGCATGTCTATTCATGTATAAATCATTACCCCAAAACATAGCATCTTAAAACCATAAGGATTTATTATCTAATAAACTTTCTGAGACTTCAGAGTCCAAGAATGGGTTAGCTGGGGGGCTCTGGGACAAAGACTTACACAGATATTTAGTCATGCTGGGGTTTTGGTTATTATTTTATTTTATTTTATTTTTTATTTTTATTTTTTATTTTTTATTTTTTTGTGACAGAGTTTCACTCTGCCGCCCAGGCTGGAGTGCAGTGGCACGCTCTTGGCTCACTGCAAGCTCCGCCTCCTGGGTTCACGCCATTCTCCTGCCTCAGCCTCCAGTGTAGCTGGGACTACAGGCACCCGCCACCACACCCGGCTATTTTTTTCTATTTTTTATTAGAGACAGGGTTTCACCGTGTTATCCAGTACGGTCTCCATCTCCTGACCTCGTGATCCGCCAGCTCGGCCTCCCAAAGTGCTGAGATTACAGGAATGAGCCACCGTGCCTGGCCGATTTTGGTTATTTTAACACTCAGTGGGGGCTTGAGAATCTGCTAACATGGTCATGCAATTGATTGCTAGCAAACTTCAATCCCTAGTGGCTACTAGCCAGAGGTTTCCATTCCTTGTCATAATGGGTTTCTCTAAAGGGTGCATCACTGTCCTAATGACATGTTGACTGAGTTACCACAGAACAAGTGATCAGAAACAGAGCGAGAGATCCAGTGGTCATTATGAAGTCTATAATCTTTTATAACCTCACCTTGGAAGTGTCGTCCATCACTTAGACTGCATGTTAGTCTCACATACAAACCCTGGCATTGTGAGGTAGGATACTACACAAAGGTATGATTATAGGACTTGGGAATCACTGGGGCCACCTTGAGGTTAACTACCACAGTCGGCCCTTTGGACCCCAAGGATTAATATAACTCCAACCTGCAAAATATATGCATACTTTCTCAAGGCCTACAAAATCTCATCTCATTAAAACATCACCTCAAAATACAGAATCTTGTCATCTGAATTACGTCTAAGGCTGGATTTTGCTCCTGAGGTTTGTTTTATTTAGTACAGCCCCTCAGCTATATGCTTCTCATAACCTATGACATTTTACAATTTATTCAACCCTCACCCACACAAAATTTAATCATGGGATATACATAGAAAATCCACTATAGATCCTCACATTCAAAAGGGGATAAAATAAAAGGCAAAAGCAAGCCCTCATTCATGTCAATTCTGAAATCCTGCCAGGTAAATGTTGGAAGTTCCTTGATTAGCTCTCAATGCCTGAGAAAATTCTCCATGGCAGGACGGTCACGTTGGCTCATGCCTATAATCCCAGCACTTTGGGAGGCCGAGGCTGGCAGATCACGAGATCAAGAATTTGAGACCAGCCTGACCAACATGGTGAAACCCCGTCTCTACTAAAAAAAATACAAAAATCAGCCAGGCGTGGTGGGTGTACTCCTGTAATCCCAGCTACTCAGGAGGCTGAGGCAGGAGAATTACTTGAACCTAGGAGGCAGAGGTTGCAGTAAGCCAAGATTGCACCACTGCACTCCAGACTGGTCAACAGAGTGAGATTCCATCTCAAAAAAAAAAAACAAAAAAATTCTCCGTGGCTCTCAGCTCTACCATCTGGGCTCCAGGTTCTACCTTCTCATTCTTCTTTTCCTTGAAAGTTAGGACATGTTTGCAGCAGAATAATTTTCTCAGCCTGCTTCTCAAAAGCAGAACAGGTTGGGAGAGGAATGCAAAGGCTTCTTTCTATTTGTCTGGTCTGTGCCTCTTTCAGTTCACATTGGCAATATTTCTTCATATATGATTATTTTAAAATATTTGCAAATCTTCTGTGAATCTTACTGCAGTTCACTCAGTTCAACAAAATTCACACCAACAGGCCAGGTGCAGCGGCTAGTGTCTGTAATCCCAGCACTAGGAGGCCTAGGCAGGAGTATTACTTGAGGCCAGGAGTTTAAGACCAGCCTGGCCAACATGGCAAAATCCCATCTCTAATAAAAGTACAAAAATTAGCCAGGTGTGGTGGCACATGCTTGTAATCTCAGCTACTCGGTAGGCTGAGGCAGGAGAATCACCTGAATCCGGGAGGTGGAGGTTACAATGAGGCAAGATCACACCACTGCACTCCAGCCTAGGCAGCACAGCAAGACTTTGTCTCAAAAAATAATAATAAAAAACAAAAGTCACACCAACAAGTCTTTTCAAAGTAAGATATTCTTAACTTTAAATGGGCCTCTGCCTGGGCACAACACTGTCATCTTCCTAGAAGCCATAATAATGGATTGAGAGAATATGTGAAACACACCCTTAATATTTTTTTAGAGCCTTTTCTAACCGTATAGCATTATGAGGTACCAATGTGGATGTTTATGAGATTTGAACAAAAGATTTTTACAATCACACCTTAGGTGCCACTATTTTCTAACTGCAGTGCCCTGGATTTGATCTTTGATCGGAAGCCATTCATTAATTTTGTACCTTTTGACACCTAAAAAGGCTAAGGATTTTTAAAACTTTCAAATATGTGGGGGTGTTTTGAAACACTATTTCTTCAGTTTGTTTGTTTCTCATATCTTACAATAAGAAATAGAAAGTAATTAACTAGCTCTTTTGATAATCTGTTTGGAATTCTCCCTAGCTTATAAATCCAGTTTATCAAGGCACTTCTAACTTCCACGTAACTGCAAATGACAGTCTTGCTTAATTTCCGCCACTACATCACAGGAACCCACCCCAGTACTTATTTAACGTATGTACATATTTTGGGCTACATGTGATAATTTGACACGTTTATATTGAGTATAATGATCAAATCAGGGTAATTATGATATCTATCACCTTAAACTATTATCTTTTCTTTATGCTAGGTGGTAACCACCAATCTACTTTCTACTTTCATGTATTCACTTTCTTAGCTCCTAAATATGAGTGAGAATATACGATGATTGTCTTTCTGTGACTGGATTAACTCACTTAATATATAGTGCCTTCCAGTTCCATCTATGTTGCTACAAATGATAGAATTTCATTCTTTTTCAGGGCTAAATAATATTCCACTGTGCATATATATCACATTTTCTTTCTTCATTCATCCATTGATGGGCACTTAGGTTGATTCTATATTTTGACGACTGTGAATAATGCTGCAGTAAACATGGGAGTCCATAAAACTCTTCAATATACTGATTTCTATTCCTATAGATATATACACAGTAGTGGGATTGCTGGATCATGTTGTAGTTCTAGGTTCAGTTTTTTGAGGACCTCCATAGTGGCTGTACTAATTTACATTGGTACCGACAGTGTATAAGGGTTCCCCCTTCTCCACATCCCTTTCAGCATCAGTTATTCCCTTTTTTACTAGTCATTTCACCTTCAGTGAGATGATATTCCACTATGGTTTTGATTTGCATTTCTCTGATGATTAGTGGTGCTTAACTTTTTTTTTTTTTTTTTTTTGAGTTGGAGTTGCCAACTCTTGTTGCCCATGCTGGAGTGCAATGGCGCGATCTCGGCTCACTGAAACCTCCGCCTCCTGGGTTAAAGTGATTCTCCTGCCTCAGTCTTGCGAGAAGCTGGGATTACAGGCACCAGCCACGACGTCCGGCTAATTTTTTTGTATTTTTAGTAGAGAAGGGTTTTCACCACATTGGCCAGGCTGGTCTCAAACTTCTGGCCTCAGGTGATCCACCCTCTTCGGCCTCCCAAAGTGCTGGGATTACAGGTGTGCGCCACTGTGCCCCGGCCTGTTGAATATTTTTTCATATGCTTAGTTGTGTGTCTTCTTTTGAAAAATGTCTATTCAGATACTTTGCCTATTTTCAATCAGATTATTTGGGTTTATTGCTGATGGCAGCAGAGGCCCAACTAGAGCAGCTGCTGCCACCACGCTGGCTGCAGCAGGGAGGCACGACTGGGGCTGCACACTGCTGCACATCCGTGGAGCCAGGAGCTGGGGACAAATGAGAGTCCCACTTCTCCTGTATTGGTGGGGCAGGAAGTCTCCGGGTGCTGCAACAGCTGCCCAAATCATGGCTGTGAACCCAGGCTTCCTGCTCCATGGAGCTGGCAGGAGCCCCACCCTCCTGGGCCTCCCTGTACACTTGAGGGGACCAGGAGCAGGCAGGAGCCCTGCTCTCCAGGGTCAGTTGCCGCTGCCTAACCGGCAGACCTGGGCCTCCTGCGCCATGGAGCAGGAAGGAGCTCTGATGTCCGCGCCCCGCCCCCACCACAGCTGGAGCCACCCAAACTGCAGCTGTGGACCCAGGCATCCCCGCACTCTTGGGGGCCTAGGAAAGTCCCCCCCACCCTTGAAGGCCTGGAAATGTTTGCTCCCACTGCCTGGCTTCTCCCTGCTGTCAGTGCCCACTCTGATCTCAGAACAAAGTTGGGGCCAAGCCTGGGTGCTGTCACAGCCTGGACAGGTGTGCACATGCTTGGGGCAGTGCTGACATTCCAGCCCCCTGCCACCTCAGCTCCCTCCAAACTTTGGGTGCCACTGAGCACAGGACGGAAGCTAATGGGGGGCTGAGGGCAGCTCTTCACTGGCCTGCAGGTGCCTCTTGGCACCTACAGACCGGACACCATGAATGGCACCAGGAGGCAGACAGGTTCTTGGGTGGAAGGGGATGGGTCCCTGGTGAGGCTCTACCTTCAGACCAGGGAGGTCCTGAATGCTGGGGGCCAGGCTGCCAGTCCCACAGACAGGAGTGGGAACTTGTGGTGCCTTTTTGGGGCCCACTCATAGCCACTCGTGGACGAATCAGTGTGCACTTCCTACCCTCTGAGACCTATAAAATCCTGGGCTCAGCCAGAGCTGAGCAGACATTGGGATGATCAGCGGCATGGAGGAGTTACCAGGCTCCAGGGCCTCCTGTCTGCTGAGAACTGAACACTCCATGTGAAGACCTGCCTACAGAGAGGAGCCACCTTCTCCAGGGCCTCCTCTGAGCTATTCTGTCACTTAATAAAGCTCCTCTTCACCTTGCTCTCCCTCCACTTGTCCACATACCTCATTCTTCCTGCATGCAGGACAAGGACTTGGGACTGGCTGAATGGCATGGCTGTAAGAGCTGTGACACAAACAGGGCTAAACACACCCTTTATTATCACATTGTGGGTAAAGAGAAGGAGAGAAGAGCTGTAATCCTTTGGGGAGCCAGACCTGGGAGCTCCCCAAGCCAGGGATGTGACTCCTTCTTTGGGGCCTTGCAGTTCCTGGAATCTCCAAGCTTCTGGGCACCACTGCATTTCCCAGTGGCAGCTGTGGAAGCTGTTTGCAGTGTGCCAGGTCCAGCTGCAGCCTCACAGAGAACTGGTGCCCATGCGGGTACTTGGGGCTGCCCTCCCCGTTGCAGCAGCCAGCATGTCTGACTGTGCTCAGTGGGCAGACCCCACACTTGCTGGCTCACATATCCCTTGCCACTCCACACCTGGCTTGCCCTTGGTAGGCATGGAATCCAGGCCTGTATCATGACCCGATCACAGCCTGCCAGGCTGAGTGGGCTGAATGAGCCCAGTGGGCCTGAGCAAAAGTCAGGCAAAGGCACCACTGGCCACAGAGGTTTCTGGCCAGAAAAGCAACACCCCAATGTTCCTACAATATTGCTATTGAGTTGTTTGAGTTTCTTGTCTATTCTGGTTATGAATCCCTTGTCAGATAAATAAATTGCAAATATTTTCTCCAATTCTGTGCGTTGTCTCTTCACTTTGTTGATTGTTTCCTTTGGTCTGTAAAATCTTTTCAGCTTGATGTGATCTCATTTGTCTATTTTTGCTTTTGTTGCCTATGCTTTTGAGATCTTACTCAAAAGATCGTTGCCCAGACCAATGTCCTTGAGCATTTTCCCAACATTTTCTTCTGTTAGTTTTATAGTTTCAGGTCTTAGATTTAAATCTTTGGTTAATTCTGATTTGCTTTTTGTATATGATGTGAGATAGAAGTGTAGTTTTACTTTTCTGCATATGGTTATTATCTATTTTTCCCAACACTGATGAAGAAAATTAAAAAGGACACAAAAAATGGAAAGATATTCCATGCTTATTGATTGGAAGAATTAATATTGTGAAAATGCCAAAACTACCTTAAACAATGTACAGATTCAATGAAATCAGTCTCCAAATACCAGTGATGTTCTTCACAGTAATAGATAAAACAGTCCTGAAATTCATATGAAACCACAAAAGATTCTGAATAGCCAAAGGAATCCTGAGCAAAAAGAACAAAGCTGGAGGCATCACATTATCTGACTTCAAAATATACTACAAAGCTATACTAACTCAAAACAGCATGATATTAGAATAAAAACAGACACATAAACAATAAGACAGAATAGAGAACCAATAGAGCACCAAAACGTACATTCGTTTTTTTTTATAAACCAACAAATTTCACCAGCAGCACCAAGAACATACACTGGGAAAAAGACAGTCTCTTCAGTAAATGGTACTGGGAAAACTGGTTAACCATATGCAGAAAAATGAAACTAGATGGCTATCTCTGCCCAGATTTTTAAAATAACATTTATGTCACTCTCTTCAAGTCATTTTAGATCCTCACTAATACCTACTGTCATTTCAAAGCCACTCCTAGATCACAACGCTTTACTTCCAGTTATCAAAATCTTTATTATTTATATAATGTGGCATAACAATCCATACAATGCTTAGCAATTTAAAGCAATAAATATTTATTAATTCAGAAAGCTTCATATTGTGAAGAATTTATGAGTAGGTTATCTGCATAGCACTGGCTCAGGATTCATCATATAGCTGGAGTACAATGTAAGAGGAAAATACGTATGTTGTAGATATCAAGAATTGGGGATCATGGGACAATCTTGAGGACTGCCTGCCACAGAAGCAAAATGATACCAGATGGGTATTCAGATATACCTAATGGAAGGAAGAATATTAGAAATGGTAAAAACATAATTAAATATATAAGACTTTTCTTATTATTAAATACCTTTAGAGGACAATTGACTTTAGTTAAACATAGTAACAATATAGTGTCCTTAATAGTGACATAGTATTTGATGCTCATGTAGGCCCATTTGTTACATTGAGTCTAATTACTCTATTTAAAATGTTAACTAAACACTCCAAGATGTAAATAAAGGTAATATATTTAAATATTATATGACAAAAATAACGCAAGGGCTAGGAGTAGGGTAACTGAATAAAATTTTGAAGGTTTATTTTAGGAATGTAGTGGATCATCACAGTATGAAGGAAAAGGATAATAAATTAAAGATGTGCACTATGAACACTAAAGCAAACACTAACATAAAAAACCAGAGTTATAGCTAATGAGTGTTCTGGAAGACAGAGTTAATAGAAAGCATCACTCAATCAAAAAATGGCAGAGGCAGAGGGAAAGAAGGAGACAAGAACAGATGGAACAAACAGAAAATAATAGCAAGTTGATAAATTTTAAGCTAACTAAGTAATCACATTACAAATAACCTAAATATTACTAAAATAAATTAAAGATTTAAGTTCTGCACAGCAAAATAAACTGTATCAACAGAATAAACAGACAACCTATGCCTGGCACAGTGGCTCACGCCTGTAATCCCAGCACTTTGGAAGGCCGCGGTGGGCAGATCACTTAAGGTCAGGAGTTCAAGACCAGCCTGACCAACATGGTAAAACCCCATCTCTACTAAAAATACAAAAATTAGCAGGGCATAATGGCAGGCACCTATAATCCCAGCTACTCAGGAGGATGAGGCAGGAGAATTGCTTGAACCCGGCAGGTGGAGGTTACAGTGACCCGAGATTGTGCCACTACGCTTCAGACTGTGCGACAGAGTGAGTGACACTTTGTCTCCAAAAAAAAAAAAAAAGAACCAGACAACCTACAGAATGGGAGAAAATATTCATGAACTATGCATCCAACAAAGGTCTAATATCCAAAATCTATAAGGAACTTTAACAAATCAAAAAGCCAAAACCAAATAACTCCATTAAAAAATGTACAAAACGCATAAACAGACACATTTCAAAAGAAGACATACAAGCAGCTAACAAATATTTGAAAAACGTACATCATCACTAATCATCCCAGAAATGCAGATTAAAACCACAAAGAGATAACATCTCACACCAGTTAGAATGTTTATTATCAAAAAGTTACAAAACAACCGATGCTGCTGGTGAGGCTGCAAAGAAAAGAGAACACATATGCTTTTGGTGACAATGTAAATTAGTTCCGGCACTGTGGAAAGCAGTTTGGAGATTTCTCAATGACCTTAAAACAAACTACCATTCAACCCAGCAATCCCAGTACTGGGATTACTGGTATACGCCCAAAATAAAATAGATCATTATACCAAAAGGACACATGAACTCAGGTGTTCATCACTGCACTAACAATAGAGAAGACAGAATCATCCTAGGTGTCTCTCAGTGGTGGATTGGATAATCTGCAGAGTATATGTAGTGCATACACACCATCGAATATTATGCAGCCATGACAAGAATGAAATCGGCCTGGTGCGGTGGCTCACGCCTGTAATCCCAGCACTTTGGGAGGCCGAGACAGGCAGATCACGAGGTCAGGAGATCGAGATCATCCTGGCTAACACAGGTGAAACCCCGTCTCTACTAAAAATATAAAAAATTAGCTGGTGTAGTGGCGGGTGCCTGTAGTACCAGCTACTCAGCAGGCTGAGGCAGGAGAATGGCGTGAACCCGGGAGGCGGAGCTTGCAGTGAACCGAGACCGCGCCACTGCACTCCAGCCTGGACGACAGAGCGAGACTCCGTCTCAAAAAAAAAAAAAGAAAAAAAAAGAAAGAAATCATGTTATTTGCAGCAACTGGAGTGGAGCTGGGGGTCATAATCCTAAGAGAGTTACTGCAGGAAGAGGAACCCAAATACAACATGTTCTTACTTGTAAGTGGGAGCTAAACCTTGAGTACACACAGACATAAACATGAGAACAGTAGACACTGTAGACTGCTAGTGGGGGATGGAGGGGGTGGGGCATGGATTTAAAAACTACCTATAATGTACTATGTTCACCACCTGGGGCAATATACCCGTGTACCCTTTGTAGCTGAAATAAAAGTTACAATTAAAAAAAAATAAATCAATAAAAATACAAAATAATGTAGTTATAAAATAAAAAATTGAGAAATACATATTATTGTTAGTTTGCAAAACTTGATATTGTTAATACATCAGTCTTTCTCAAACTTATCTATATATTCATGCATCCCTATCAAAATCCCAGTAGAATTTTTGAAGAACTTCAAAAGCTAATTCAAAAATTCATATCCACATGCAAAGATTCTATAACAGCCAAACCGTATTTGGAAATAAGCACCAAGTTGCATGACTAATACCACAACAAAAGTCTAAACGTTAAAAGTGTACTATTTTTAACACATGGATGCTTAGAATATGCTTCTTAATTAACTTTCTAAATGCCTATTTTGATCACTTTCAGTGACAAAAAACTGATTTCTTAAATGCCTAAAGTTTATTTTCTTTCTTAAAGTAAAAACACTGTATCTCAGCCTTTTAATGTAGACATGTTTTTTTTTTCCCTTTGCCTTTTTTAACATTCAATTAGACTCAAACGGGTACATTACTCTAAAATGTTTAAAACACTCTAAAAATACAGTTAGCAAGATTCAGTACAGAATAGATGTGCCATTTGGTGGAATGTGATGTCTATCTGTAGTTAGTGTACCTTCCCTAAGTGCACTATCACTTATTTTTCTGTAACGTATACAGATCTATATAAAATATTAACTTCCATAGCTTGAATTTGGAGAAAATATAACCATAAAACATAATACATTCCGAGGGCATATTGATTACTATTACACTGAATGTGAAAGGAAAAAAAAAAAAAAAGCCTGATGAAGAAACAGTGACAGGAAATAACAATAAAGAACTTTTGTCAACTTATTTTAATGTGGTGGTAAATGAAACATTTATTTTTATCACGTGTCAAATGAGAAATCATTTGTTTTAAAGAGAGAAATACCAAACATTGTAGAATGAGAAACCAAAGAAAAAAAGTTCATGTCAGTGAAGATGCTTATATAGTCATAGAAATTTAAAGCCTTAGTGCACGAAGACATTATTTACAGATAGGAGAGGTGCTGAACAGTTTGGATTGAGGTTTGAACTAACCTATGCCTCACAAAGCATTAACCGACAGACATAAGGGTTTCATTGTGTCTGTGTCAGTTTTAAACAACAAAAAAAATCAGAGAATGGTTTATATAGTTTGCCATCTGTTGCAAATATTTTTAACACTATAAAATTTGCATATGACAATAAAAGAATGTGGACAGCTTATTTCCTGATTGCCTTAAATTATCCGACTCTCTGTGCCTTCCTGGACGTCCTGGAGGCTGAGCCTGTGATTTACATCATCTGGGCTCCGTTGCTCTCTGGCTTTCTGTTATATGTGCAATGCAAGTTACTGACAGATCAGAGAAAGAGGAAGGTCAGCCATTCGTTCCCATTCTCTTCATGTTTTAGCACTGCCTGTCAGAGAATAGTTGTTCCCTTCCTGGACTACAGCATTTCTGAGTACACTTCTCAGATTTTTCTAACACCATTTTCTACCCTTAACAACACAGACGTAGGTGTTATAATAGCTCCTCGCAGTTGCTTTTCTCTGAATAGCTCATCATCTCTTCTATATTCTGCTAAACCTGCTCGTAAATCTGTAAATATTCCCTTCATTTGAACCATTAGGAGAATCCTGTTTACTGCAGCAATCCTGTCTGATAAAGTGTATTACTAAATAAGCGTGATTTTATGGCAGGACTGTTGTAATTTTAAAAAATAAATATCGACATTTTTTATTAAGTTGCATATATACTAGCCAGGAGTGGTGACTCATTCCTGTAATCTCAGCACTTTGGGAGGTAGAGAATAGTTTGAGACTAGGAGCTCAAGACAACCCTGGGCAATAAAACAAGACCTTGTCTCAACCAAACATTTAAAAATAAAAAATAGAAGTAGCACATGTTTTAATGTTAGTATAAAATAATATCTGAAATTTATTGAATTTTAGAATATAATAGGTAATATTATAAGCAACATATATGTATTATCTCTTTCAATTCTCACAACAGTCCTAAAAACTAATGTTGCAAACTAATCAAAGCCAATCTAGTAGTGGTTCTTAATTGCAAAATTCTTTTGGTAAATATTAATTAACTTGAGTGGTGGACTATCCAGAGGTGTTTTCTAACTTCACTAATATGTAGAATATAATTATGAAAACAAGTATTAGAGTAAATTCTGCCAAAAATGCACTAGTCCTGTTTTTAATAGGTTCACTGAAAGGCTGGCACTTCATCTATCCAGAAGCAGAAATTACGTGAGGAGACAGTGTCTTCTATGAAGTAGGGGAAAAACAGGACTAATGGAAATTAGAGTCTGAGCACTGCTTAGCAGGTATTCAAAGATCAGCTTTCCAGTTTCTTGTAACTCATTCTCATAACAAAAGTGAGCTCCATAAAACTGTGAGACCAATAAAAACAAAGACAGTGTGTCCCAAGCATTTTTCTTGAACACCATTCATTTCGTGAATAAAACTGATTTTTAATATTTCTCTGGTTAATTGAAACGCCCTCTGGTACAGGTATCAATAATGATATTTAATAGGTACAGGAAAGCACATCTGTTACACTGATTCTGTTAATGTATTTCAAATGTTAATTAATCACCTCCAGGTGTAAATTAAAGATGATACAATCATAGAATATAATGCTTAGACATAAGCATTTTTAATCATTTTTTTCCATCAGAAAAGAAAATCAAGTCCTAAACAGAGACAAAGATTTTCTTATAATTAAGGGATGAAGAGGACCATGCCCCCAGAATCGCTATAACAGATGTGGTAATATGTTGTATATACTGTCTCATAAGGCCATGTCCATTCATTCCATTTCACCATCTGATTATTCACCAGTATCTCTCTTCTCTCTCTCTCTCACTCTCATTCTCACTTTGCTTTCACAGAGTGTGTGTGTGTGTGTGTGTGTGTGTGTGTGAGAGAGAGATTTTGCTAAATCATTGGATAGTTGTTATTATCTGATGCTTCACCCCTAAACACTTAAGTATGTCTTAATAACATGGACATTGCCCTACATATCAAAATATAATTACCAAACTCAGTAAAGTTAACATTAATACTGCCAAAGGAAAAATTTCACCAGTCTAAGGTAAATAGTTAAGAAAAACTCTACTCAATTTCTATTGCAATCCTGGAGAGAGATCAGAACATAGACTGAATTCACCTCCACCGAAGCGATGGCAGGGTTTTTAAAAGCTGGGGTCGACTTTCTGTGTTTGCTGATTATTCTTAACCAAAGCAAAAGTCAACTTTCTTTTATCTTTGTGACAGAAGGTGGTTTTACTGCTTGGGGCAAAACACATAAAAATTAGGTGTCTACTCTCCTACAAAAATTCAGAGATAGGAACACTATATTCCTTGCAAAGGAATGGCTCCCAGGTCCTTAAAAAAATTGTGGTTTCATCAAAGCTAGAAAAATCTCAAACCTACATCCTAATTTTGCAAACCGAATCATACACAAAAGAACTAGAGAAACAAGAGCAAACAAACCCCAAAGCTAGCAGAAGACAAGAAATAACAAAGATCAGAGTGGAACTGAAGGAGATAGAGATGAAAAAAAATTAAAAACCCTTCAAACAAATAAATGAATCCAGGAGTTGTTTTTTTGAAAAAATAATAAAATAGATATGCCACTAGCTAGACTTATAAAGAAGAAAAGAGAGAGAAATAAAATAGACACAATGAAAATGATAAAGGGGTATCACTGCTGACCTTATAGGAACACAAACAACCATCAGAGAATACTATAAACACCTCTATGCAAATAAACTAGAAAATTTAGAAGAAGAAATAGATAACTTCTTGGAAACATACACCCTCCCAAGACTGAACCAGGAAAAAGTTGAATCTCTAAATAGACAAAAAAGAAGTTCTGAAATTAAGACAGTAATAAGTAGCCTACCAACAAAAAAGAGGCCAGGACAAGATGAATTTTCAGCTGAATTCTATCAGAGATAAAAAGAGGAGCTGGTACCATTACTTCTGAAAGTATTCAAAACCATTAAAAAGGAGGGACTCTTCCATAACTCATTGTATGAGGCCAGCATCATCCTGACACCCAAACCTGGCCGAGATACACCAAAAAAAGAAAACTTCAGGCCAATGTTCCTGAACATCGATGCAAAAATTCTCAGTGAAATATTGGCAAACCAAATCCAGTAGCACATCAAAATCAAGTTGGCTTTATCCCTGAGATGTAAGTATGCAAATCAATAAATGAAATTCATCACAAAAACAAAACTAAACACAAAAACCACATGGTTATCTCAATAGACACACACACAAAAGCCTTCAATAAAATCCCTTCATGTTAAAAACTTTCAATAAACTAGGTATTGATGGAACACAACTCAAAATAATAAGAGCCATTTATGACAAACCCACAGCCAATACTATATTGAATGGGCAAAAACTGGAAGCATTCCTTTTGAAAACTGGCACAAGACAAGGATGCCCTCTCTCAACACTCCTATTCAGCATAGTATTGGAAGTTCTGGCCAAAACAATCAGGCAAGAGAAAGAATTAAAGGATATTCAAATAGAAAGTGAGGAAATCAAACTGTCTTTGTTTTCAGATGACATGATTCTATATCTAGAAAAGCTTATGGTCTCAGCCCAAAAGCTTCTTAAGCTGATAAGCAACTTCAGCAGAGTCTCAGGATACAAAATCAATGTGCAAAAATCACAAGCATTCCTATACACCAACAATAGATAAGCAGAGAGCCAAATCAGGAATGAACTTCCATTCACAGCTGCTACTAAGATAACAGAATACCAGTGAATACAGCTAACAAGGGAAGTGAAGGACTTCTTCTAGGAATACTATAAACCACTGTTCAAGGAAATCAGAGAAGACATAAACAAAAGGAAAAACATTACATACTCATGGATAGGAAGAATCAATATCATGAAAATGGCCATACTGCTCAGAGTAATTTACAGATTCAATGATATTCCCATAAAATTACCATTGACATTTTTCAAAGAATTAGAATAAAACTACTTTAAATTTTATGTGGAACAAAAAAGAGCTCCCATATCCAAGACAATCCTAAGTGAAAACAACAAAGCTGGAGGCATCATGCTACCTGACTTCAAACTATATTACAAGGCTATTGTAACCAAAATAGCATGGCACTGGTACAAGAACAGACAATAGATCAATGGAACGGAATAAAGAACTCAGAAATAATACTGCACAGCTACAAACATCCAATCTTCGACAAACCTGACAGAAACAAGCAATGCGGAAAGGATTTCCTGTTTAATAAATGGTGCTGGGAAAACTGGCTAGCCATTTGCAGAAAATTAAAACTGGACCTCTTACTTATACATTATACAAAAATTAAACTCAAAATTGATTAAATTCTTAAATGTAAAACCCAACACTATAAAACCCTAGAATAAAATCCAGGCAATACCATTTAGGACATAGTCATGGGCAAAGGTTTAATGACAAAAACATCAAAGGAATTGCAACAAAAGAAGAAATTGACAAATGGGATCTAATTAAACTAAAGAGTTTCTGCACAGCAAAGGAAACTATTATCAGAGTGAATAGACAACCTATAGAATGAGAGAAAAATTATTTAACCTATCTATCTGGCAAAGATCTAATATCCAGAATCTACATAGAACTTAGACAAATTTACAAGGTAAAAGCAAACAATCCCATTAAAAACTGGGCAAAGAAATTAACAGACAATTCTCAGAAGAAGACATTTATGTGCCCAACAAATATATGAGAAGAAGCTCAACATCACTGATCATTAGAGAAATGCAAATCAAAAACACCAGGAGATACCATCACATGCCAGTTAGAATGGCGATTATTAAAAAGTCAAGAAACAATTGATACTGACAAGGCTGTGGAGAAATAGGAATGCTTTTACACTGATGGCAGAAATGTAAATTAGTTTAACTATTGTAGAAGACAGTGTGGCAATTTTTCAAAGTCCTGGAAGCAGAAATACCATTTGATCCATGATATGGTTTGGCTGTGTCCCCACCCAAATCTCATCTTGAATTGCTGCTCCCATAATTCCCACATGTTGTGGCAGGGACCCAGTGGGAGATAATTGAATCCTTCAGGCGGTTTCCTTCATACTGTTCTCATGGTAGTGAAGAAGTCTCATTAGATCTGATGGTTTTATAAGGGGAAATCCCTTTCACTTAGTTCCCATTTCTTTCTTGCCTGCCACCATGTAAGATGTGACTTTTGCCTTCTGCCATGATTGTGAGGCCTCCCCAGCCACGTGGGACTGAGTCCATTAAACCTCTTTTCCTTTATAAATTACTCAGTCTGTGTACGTCTTTATCAGCAGCATGAAAATGAACTAATACAACCGAGCAATCCCAATACTGCATATATACCCAAAGGAATATAAATAATTCTTTTATAAAGATACATGCATGTGTATGTTCATTGCAGCACTATTCACAATAGCAATAACATGGAGTCAACCCAAATGCCCATCAATGCTAGCCTGGATAAAGAAAATGTGGTACATATACACGATGGAATACTATGAAGCCATGAAAAGGAGTGGGATCATGTGTTTTGCAGGGACATGGTTGGAGCTGGAAGCCACTATGCTCTGCAAATTAACACAGGAACAGAAAACCAAACACCACATGTTCTCCCTTATAATTGGGAGCTGAACAATGAGAACACATGGGCATAGGGAGGGGAACAACACACACTGGGGTTCACCTGCTGGGAGTGGGGGAGGGAGAGCATCAGGAAAAATAGCTAATGCATGCTGGGCTTAAACCTGGGGGATGAGTTGATAGGTGCAGCAAACCACCATGGCACATGTTTATCTATGTAATGAAGCTGCACATCCTGCACATGTATCCCAGAACTTAAATACAATAAAATAAAATTAAAACGTTGTGGTTTGCAAAAACTGACTAGAGGCTTTTAAAAGCTTTAGATCTTAAAGAGGCAGAAGAATATTTTTAAATTATAAGTTACCTAAAGTAAATACTCTAAAAAAAGAGATGAGAGGAAGCTCTTTGCTTATGCCAATCTGATTTTCTAAGGACTAAAGGTAAAAGGGAGGTTAGAGGAGGCAGGCAGAAGCCTATCTGAAGTTTGGTTAAACTAAAGGAAATGTTAAGGTGGCAGTTGTGGAGAATACAATATTAATAATTGAACAATTATTAGCTAATATAAAACCAATATTAAATTCAAGTGTACCCAAGTTGTACTTTATAGCTATCAAAAAAATCTGGCACTCAAGGAGTGAACATGAATTGCATTTTGTTTTCATTTGTCTTTAGTCTCCTTAAATAGAGAAAAATGCTTCAGCTTTATTTTTCTGTGATGTTAAGGTATTGAAGAATACAGGCCCATTGTTTTAGAAAGGTCCATTTATATTGAGATGTTTTATAATGTTAGTATATATATAATACAACAATAGGTATTATCCTTATCTCTTTTTTATAAATGGAGAAACTAAAAGGAAAATTAATTCTATTGATGCTAATCACATAGTTTCTGAATAACTAGCAGAGCTAGTAACTGATCCAAATTGTAAGATCTATCACTCTTAATTATTGTAAAACTATGCTTTAATAATTTCTAAAATACCCAAAATATGTACCTTTCTTGTTCTATGTTTATTCATCAACAACTTGGCGGCCACGATTTATGTTATTAATGCATATGTCGTGCAGTTCCACCTGCCTAGCTCTGCTCTCAGACCTCAGTACACAGAGATACATAAAATTAAATCACTGTTCTAAAGGAATATTGAAATGAGTGATAAAAAATAGACTATCCTACATGAACATAAATATGGAAAACATAGATACTGGGGAGTATTAGAGGAGGGAAAGAGTGAAAGGAACAAGGGCTGAAAAACCTATGGGGTGCTATGCTTACAACCTGGGTGATGGGATCATTTGTACCCCTGTCGTCAGTATCACAGAATATATCTATGTAACCAACCTGCATATATACCCCTGAATCTAAAATAAAGGTTAACATTACTTAAGAATTTAAAAACTAAAAAATCAGAAAGCTGAATAAAATAGGATAGATATATGTAAAAATAAATAAATAAGGGATAATCCAAATCCAAGATTAGAGACATATAACTGAGCTAAATATGATGTTCGATTGGAGCAGCTTGTTTCAGAATTTAAAACCTGGTATAATTTTTTACAGGAGAAGAAATTGTTATTCATTTCATTTTGCCTGATATTTCAACTTCAATAACTTTGATTACTTTTAATTGAATGTTATCCTAAAACTTTGTTATTATATCAGTAATGAATTTTAACTTCAGCAAAGTATAAATGTTTATACAAATAAAAATAATAAGTCGAAAGTTCAAACGCAGTCTTTCTGTTGATAAAATGAGAAATTAGCACCAACTGTTGGCTTTTCCCCTCAATAGCAGCCCTAGAAACTACAGAAAAGAGAGGGAAGAATGTATATCAATAACAAATAAAACACTGATAAATTGCAAGGTAGATCTAAGGATATTCCAGACTTACATGGAGTGATGGCCAGCTTGTGACAACACACCAAGATCAGCAGTGAGGATATGATTTTTTAAGTTCTGTCTTTATTTCTCTGCTATAGGCACAAACCATCCAATGTCAGTGTTGGCATAAAAATTTCAGAGCAGAATAAAAGCATTTGGTGCAGAGAACCTGATGAAACCTCATTTAAGCATCTCTCCAACCTCTATCCCTGCAAACCTTGTAAACTGATGGATTACTGTATAATACTTCCAGTTCTGATTTTTAAATAAAGATGTACGGTTGAGTCCTTGCCCATAGACATAGGCTGTTGGGGAGTGAGCAAACAGAGACGGTTGATTATAGTTTTCTAGTATCTGGGGCTCTTAGTCCTGGGGTTCATTGGCCTTCTTCTTCAACAAAGAAAACCAACAAGATCAGCAAACTATTGAAAAAGATTGATGACTAAAAACCAGTTTAAAGAATCAATTATATTTTCAAAATCAGCAATACTCTACTAGAAAATATAAATAACATACTTACAATAAAAAACACATTTTAGAAATTAACTTAAAAAGGATCACACAGGGCCAGGCACGGTGGCTCACGCCTGTAATCCCAGCACTTTGGGAGGCCGAGGTGGGCAGATTACGAGGTCAGGAGATTGACACCATCCTGGCTAACACGGTGAAACCCTATCTCTACTAAAAATACAAAAAAATTAGCCAGGCATGGTAGTGGGCACCTGTAGTCCCAGCTACTCTGGAGGCTGAGGCAGGAGAATAGCATGAACCTGGGAGGAGGAGCTTGCAGTGAGCCAAGATCACGCCACTGCACTCCAGCCTGGGCGACAGAGCAAGACTCCGTCTCAAAAACAAACAAACAAACAAAAGGATCACACAGGAACTAAATGGAGAAGACTTGGAGAGATTTTCCATGCTATTGGCTTGGATGACTTAAATGTATAAAGACATTAATTTTCTAAGATAAATTTGTACATTCATTGTAATCTCAATCCAAATTCAAGCTGGAAATGAAGAGCTCCTAAAATTTTAATAATATTTATAAGATAAATAGTTCACAAACACCCAAGTTCAACTCTTTTGAAGTGTGATTTTTTAAACAAGACATCAAGAACACGAACCATAAAGACTAAAGTGAAAATTAAGAATTAACAGACAGATTTAACAGATAAATACCCTATTTAGAGAAAATATGTACAGCATCTAAAATCTAATCATTACTAATATCTAAAATATGTAAGGAACTCCTAAATACCAATAACGAAATGAAGGGATTAAAACAGAATAATAGGGAAAATGCAGTTTATAAAAGAAGCAAGTCAAAAAGTATCAAACACATAAATATGTGTTCAAACGTATACATTAATTAATGCAATTTTAAAACAGTGTTGCTCTACACTTTGCATTCATCGGATTCCAAAAATTATAAAGATAGGTAATGCCATGTGTTGTCAGGGATATGGAAGCTTCATGCACAACTGGCAACGAACAAAGCTGATGCAGCCATTCTGGTAAGCAATCAGGCAGTATTTGATCAAACTGATCATATAAACACTGTGATCCAGAAATCTTATTTTTTGTTGTGTATACAGAGATATGCTCACACGTTAATATGGGTGTGTGTGTATATATATACACACACACATATATTATATATAATGCATATATTATTAGAGATTGCAGTAGTGAGGAATGAGAAAAATCTGGTTTTCCATTTCTAAAGCAATGGATTAGGAAAAATTTCTCAAAGAATGTGGTTGAATGCTATCAATATTCATAAGTAACATGAATATTTTTTAAAAATATTTGAGTGTAAAACTAAATATAAGTTATGAAATCTATTGCACAGTACAACTAACCTAAAATATACATAAACAACAGTACATAGGTTTACAGAACACATAAAAATAAATGACCACAAAATAAACACATAAAAATAAAATGGCCCTCATCAAATTCATTAGAACAGTTGCATATAAAGTGAAAATGAAAGAGAAGTGAGGATGGGGAATAAACAGCAAATAAATGTGGCTAGTGACTGTTGAGGTATTTTTAAAATTGAGAGAATCCTTATCTAAGTGATTTTCCTTTCCAGACAGGGGTCTGATGACTACACTCAAAATGCATGGAAGTGAAGAAAATGGTAAATTTAGGGAGCTACGTCTGATTTTTTGGCTACCAGAACTAATGCTTTTCCTTATGATTGTATCCTTTACTAATCAATAATAAAGATTACTTTATTGATGTTGAGTAAAACATCTTCCTTCCTTCCTTCCTTCCTCTGTCCGTCCCTCCCTCCCCCACCTTCCTTCTTTCCCTTTCTTCTTTCATTTTATTTGTTTTACAATTTAACATTTTCGATGATACCAATTGGTTATAGAAGTAGAATTTTTTGAATATATGAATCAAAATTTCTAATGAACTTTGTGTCAAAAAAATTTCTAATGAACTTTTTGTCAAAAAAATGAAAGAGGATTTAAAAAAGCAATATGATGTTTTGATTCCAGAATATCTGCCTATGCAACCCCAGTTAGATAATGGAAAATCCTCCCAGCAAATTGTTATTTTTAAAAATTATACTTCAAGTTCTTAAAGTATAATTTATTTAAATAAATTAAAGTTTATTATACTTTAATACATGTGCAGAACGTGCAGGTTTGTTACATAGGTGTAAGTGTGCTACAGTGGTTTGCTGCACCCATCAACCCATCATCTACATTAGGTATTTCTCCTAATGCTATCCCTTCCCTTGTTGCCCACTCTCCAACAGGCCCCAATGTGTGATATTCCCCTCCCTTTGTCCATGTGTTCTCATTGTTCAACTCCCACTTATGAGTGAGACTATGCGGTGTTTGGTTTTCTGTTCCTGTGTTAGTTTGCTGAGAATGATGGCTTCCAGCTTCATCCATGTCCCTGCAAAGGACATGAACTCATTCTTTTTAAAGGCTGCATAGTATTTCATGGTGTATATGTGCCACATTTTCTTTATCCAGTCTATCATTGATGGGCATTGGGGTTGGTTCCAAGTCTTTGCTATTGTGAATAGTGCTGCAGTAAACATATGTGTGCATGTGTCTTTATAATAGAATGATTTATAATCCTTTGGGTATATACCCAGTAATGGGACTGCTGAGTCAAATGGTATTTCTCGTTCTAGATCCTTGAGGAATCGCCACACTGTCTTCCACAATGGTTGAACTAATTTACACTCCCATCAACAGTGTAAAAGAGTTCCTATTTCTCCACATCCTCTCCAGCATCTGTTGTTTCCTGACTTTTTCATGATTGCCATTCTAACTGGCCTGAGATGGTACCTCATTGTTGTTTTGATTTGCATTTGTCTAATGACCAGTGATGATGAGCTTTTTTTCATGTTTGTTGGTTGCATAAATGTATTCTTTGAGAAGTGTCTGTTCATATCCTTCACCCATTTTTTGATGGGGTTGTTTGTTTTTTTCTTGTAAATATGTTTAAGTTCCTTGCAGATTCTGGATATTATACTTTTTTCAGATGGATAGATTGCAAAATATTTCTCCCATTCTGTAGGTTGCCTGTTCACTCTGATGGTAGTTTCTTTTGCCATGCAGAAGCTCTTTATTTTAATTAGTTCCCATTTGTCAATTTTGGCTTTTGTTGCAGTTACTTTTGGTGTTTTAGTCATGAAGTCTTTGCCCATGCTTATGTCCTGAATGGTATTGCCTAGGTTTTCTTCTAGGGTTTTTATGGTTTTTAGGTCTTACCTTTAAGCCTCTAATCCATCTTGAGTTAAATTTTGTATAAGGTGTAAGCAAGGGGTCCAGTTTCAGTTTTCTGCATATGGCTAGCCAGTTTTCCCAACACCATTTATTAAATAGGGAATCCTTTCCCCATTGCTTGTTTTTGTCAGGTTTGTCAAAGGCCAACAAATCATTTTACAGAAGTCTTAATAAAATTTGTATAACATAGAATTGAAAATTGGTTAATGTATAAAGCATGGTTTACCAAATAGAGCAAAAAAGAGCTAGACCATTCCCTTACTATTATGACAGTACTTGTAAATTAAATAACAATAATAATAATAATTAAACCAAAAAAAACTCTAAAGGTAGAATAAATATAGAAACTAAAACAAAATAAAGTAAGTAGTACTGCCTTGCAGTTTTGAAAAAATCTTCTGATGCTGCTATTGTTGATGCTGTCTTGGAAGACATGATATTTATCCATAAGCTACTTCACAGCTATTAATTATCCAAAAGAATCTACAAGTAGATAGAGGCCCTATCAAGATAATAGTGAAATTTAAACTGTGTTATGTTAAAGAGTTAGAACAATATAAACAGAAGTGTTAGAAGACCAGTGCATCCTGCTAGCATGGATTTTTAGAATAAATGATCAGAGAAGTGTACCACCGATTTAGATAATTCCTAAATGAAAGAAATAATTCTATACCCAATGTGGCTACAAACTTTTGTGACTAGACACTTGCAGATTATAATATAATTAACTGATGGCAGTGGGTGAAGGTGGAAATTTAGCAAACATACACTGAGAAAGCCAAACTGCTCTACTCCCTTCCAAGATAACAAATGGTATACTCTTTCCAAAACAATAGTAATGTAAAGGAAACAGACAAATCTAGATCAGCAATGTGAGAATAAGAGATCACCCAGAATTTGATATTATTGATACAAATCATGTATCTTCTTATCTTCGGTGTTATTTGTAACCTGACTTTGGGGGTGGGAAGAAAATATGCAGAGGGTAGTTACCATATATGTGTTAGATAAGCATAAAAACTTGATACTATCTCCCCTTGAACAACTTCCTTCCAATTAAAAGGTCATTAAAGTGAAGATGAAGAAAAGGTGGAAGAACAAAACCAAGTGAAATTGTTTACATAACTACCGAAAAACGGAATTACAAACAAAAGAGAAAATTGATGAGTTTGCCACTAGAGAACTGGTAGCACATTATCAGTAGCTGAGAGGTTGAAAAATAGCTTCAACTTTAGATATAACATATACTCCGCTGGCTGAACTAAAATTCAGTGATGAGAATCACAAATGAAGCATAAAATAGTTGATAAGGGGCTAAATTCTCCTCCTTGCTTAAATGGGAAAGAATCTGAAAATAATCAACTGAAGGGAAGAGATCTAACACAATCCCTGACAAAAGGCACCAGGGTCTTAGGCAATGATATAAGAGAAATGTTTACAAGAAATATGTGGAGATGACTAGACATAGACAGTAAGTGTGCAATGTGCATGGGAGGTATGAGGAGAACACTCTGAAAGGCCCAAAGGTACAATGTGGAGAGTACATATATGGTCTGGTGGAAAATCGAAAAACATGACAGGAGATATGCTTTGTGTTATGTCACCATTACATTAAAGTATGAGTGAGATGATAACATCATTACATTGACAGGCCTAGGTACTAAGCCTTCTGACATAAAGTGCAATAAGGTTATAAAACGTCAACCCTGCTCCTGCTACCAGCTACTTTCCTGCTAGAACAGATTTCTCCAACATGAATAATTTATAATCACTTTAATACGAATAGTAAATATGCAATTTGTGGACCATTGAGCAGACAACTCAGAGAGGTATGGCCTCAGAGGTGAAAAAAATTAGCCCAAATATAGAGCCAAGAAATAAATACAACTAAATTTTGACAAGACAACCAAAAAGAAACGATGGGGAAAGGATAGTCTTTACTAGGAAGACTGAATTTCTTCATGAAATGAGTGAAATCGGAGTCATGTCACACACAGCAATCAACTCAAAATGGAGAAAAGACCTAAATGTAAAAAATGAAACCACGTAAGTATTCAAGTAAAACATAGGAGAAAAGCATCTCAACATTTGGTCTTGGCAATTACTTTCTAAATATCAAAGAAAAAGCTCAGGCTACAATAGCAAAAATAAATAAATAACACTATATCAAAATAAAAGCTTCTGCACACCCAAACAAAAATAAACAAAACAAGGCAAACTACAGAGTGTGAAAAAATATTTGCAAGCCATGTATCTGATAAGGGGTTAGCATCAAAATTTATAAAGAATCATTACAACTCAATAGTAGAAAAACAAATAGCCTAATTTAAAAATGGGTAAAGGTCCTGAACAGACATTTCTCTAAAGAAGATATAAAAATGGCCGGGTGCAGTGGCTCACACCTGTAATCCTAGCACTTTGGGAGGCCAAGGAGGGCAGATCACCTGAGGTTGGGAGCTCGAGACCAGCCTGGCCAACATGGCAAAACCATGTTTCTACTAACAATAATATGAAAAGGTGCTCAACATCACTAATCATCAGGGAAATGCCAATTAAAACCACTACAAAGAGTCACTTCATACCTGTAAGGATGTTTATTATGAAAAATAAAAGAGACAAGATATGTTGGCTAGAGTGTGGAGTTAAGGGAACCCTAATACACTGTTGGTGGGAATGTAGACCGGTACAGCCATATGGAAAGCAATGTGGCAGATCGTATTTTAGATACATACCAAATAGAGATGAAATCACCACCTCAAAGAGATATCTGTGCTCCTATGTTCATTGCAGCATTATTTATAATAGCTAACATATGAAAACAAAATGTCACTGATTAATGAATAAAGAGAATATAGTATGGATATACAATGGAATATTATTCAGCCTTAATAAAGAAGGAGATTTGGTCATTTGCCACAACATGCATGAACCTAGAGGACATTATGCCAAGTAAAATAAGCCAGACACAGAAAGAAAAATATTCTATGATCTCACGAATGTGTGGAATAGAAAAAAAAAAAGTTCAAATCCATAGAGGTAAAGAAGTTAAACGGTGGTTATGACGGGTCAGAAAGAATAGGGGGAAAGAAAATGGTGAGATGTAGGTCAAAGGATACCTGTTTGGACATTTAATGTACAAGATAAGGACTAAAATTAATACAGTTGCATTGGGATTTTTTTGCTAAATAAGTAAATTTTAGCTGCTCTTGTCACAAAGAAAAAGTATGAGAGATATTTTAATCTGCTTCACTATACTAATCATTTTATAACTTGCAAGTATCACATACCACCATGTTGTAAACGTCAAACATATGTAATACAATTTATTTTTAAAAATTAGTCCCAGATACATACTGTTCTGGCACTACCTGCCATCAAACCTGTCATCAAACCATTTTCAGGCAAGCTGATTGTATTTTAAAACAAAACTCAAGAATATTTATAGTATGTAAAAATATCCAGTGCTCAATAAGGTAAAATTATTGTGTCTGGCCTTCAATCAAAAATTAACAGGAAAGAAAAGAGGGACAAAAATATGACCCAACATGATGAGAAAAATAAACCAAAAGAAAGTTGAGAAATGACAGCAATAAGCCATATGCTGGCTAATATCCCTTGTATATATAGCTATGCTTTGGAGCCAGACAGTATCTATGATGCTGTTGCATTTAGTTTTCTACATAAATTATTGCCATAGCAACATTTAGAATATTTAGAATATGTAGTTTTCAGTAATCAAGTTTCAGATTTTCAATCTCGACTTAAAATCTCTCATGTAATATAGTGTTTATTGTAACATGTTTTGGAAATTCTCATAGGTTAATTTGTTATTAAAATATTATTTTTGTAACTGTTTCTTACACATATTATTTTTGGTCCTTTTTCTTTTATATATGTGCCTTTGTTAACTGTACACTTAAGGAAACAACAGTGATGATTGAGGTTTTATTTTTGATAAATTGTCTTTCTATAATCCATTTGGGAAGTGGTAAGTTATTGTTTGTAATTTCATCATCTAATATTTTTCTTCTGCTGCATGCTAATTAATGGCTCCATTAAGCTATTGATTGTTACTATCTGTAAACTGAATTTATCACAGCTGCATCACTGTTTTCTATTACGTAGTAATTTGCTCTTCATTTATTTCATTTTGTTACATACATCTAAACACCCTGTATTAGAGATCATATAGGTTGCACATTTATCATGATGTTGCTTTTCATGATTATTTTATTCAAAACATAAGTGGATTTAAAATATAGATATTATTAACAGAGGAACATAATTTTTAAAAATATGATCAAATTACTTAAAATTCAATGTTCCAAGGTGTTACCACTGTAATAAAAAGTAAACTAATAATATCTCTATTTTAAAATAATTCTTAATGTAAACTAATAATATCTCTATTTGAAAATAATTTCTAAAAGTAAACTAATAATATCTGTCTATTTGAAAATAATTTCTAATATACTCATATATATTTAAGTTTAAAGGATGGCCCTAAATCCACTTATATCTTAGTCCTTACTATGTAGCCTTTCCTTTGGATTACTGAACTATCCTCATCCTTCCAATTTTGCTATAGTTAACCAAGGTTAGGTCCTGTCGATTGCAACCAAATAAACTTTGACACAACCTAAGTGTCCATCTATGAACAAATGGATAAAGAAACTTTGGTATATATACATACAATGAAATATTATTCAGCCCTAAAAAAGAAGGACTTTCTACCATTTAGATGAAACTGGAGGACATTATGCTAAATGAAATAAGTCAGACACAGAAAGAAAAATATTGCGTGATCTCATTTGTTGAATCTTTAAAAAAGGTTAATATATGGAGATACAGAATAAAACAGTGGTTACCAGGGTTGGGGCTGTCAAGGGGGGATGAAATGGGAAAATATACTTAAAAAAATACAAAGCAGCAGATCTGTAGGATAACCAAGTCAAAAGATCTAATGTACAACATGAGGACTATCACTAATAATAGTATATTCAAAATTTTTGCTAAATGAGTAGATTATAGCTGCTCTTGCCACAGGGGTAAAATGGGTAACTATGTGAATTGATCGATGTGTTAAATGTGTTCCACTATAATAAACACTTTATTTAAATAAATTTTATTTTGTATCCCACATGATGTTATGTATCTTGTAGCTTCAATACAATATAAAATTTATTTTTAAAAAATAGTAGGCAAAAGAGACATGACCTAATGGACCTTACACTTCAGTGGGAAATTTAGGCATTAAATTCACAATTGCATACTGATAAAATGACAGATTGCATAAAATGTTACAAGATAAAATTATAGGATGGTAAAAGCAAATTTTAATTCACTTCTCAAGCAACTCCTCTGTTATCTCTTCATTCATTGGTCTTTAACTCTTGCTACATTGCACATACTCAGTGCCCACCAACCCCCAACACACACAAGCACAATGTTAACCAAACCTTTCTTCTCTACTCACTTAGCAACATATTTCACATCTATGATGTCTTTCATTACAGTATACTAGCTGATTTACTTTTAGTAACTTCCATTGAGGACAAGGATTATATTTGGTTTAACTTTGAACCTTATGCCTAGCGCATACCTCATAGTCAGTATAATGAGGATACTGTTATCCAATATTTAATGTGCTGCAGATTCAAGTATCAGATAATCCAGAAGACTCTAATGATGTCTGTGATTCTTTTTGGAATGTCACCTTCTACTTTAAAAAAATCTTTGTCTTGTCCTTGTTTAATATTCACAATACCTTTATCTTAACTCACTGTTTCACATTTCACAAGTGTTTTTTTTCATAGATAAGAAATTGTATGCCAGTCTTTCAACTGTTTTATACATTTACTGTGGTCAGAGATAATAATAACTACCTTTTACAGAATGACTATTATGAGAAAACAAAGACCCAAAAGTTAATTAAATACTAAAATCTCAAAGTCAATGGGAGGTAGAGCCATTATGCAAATCTAAGAAAAGACTTCAGAAAATCTTTTCTTAGATTTGCTAAGTATTTACTATACTGCCCTGCCTTATGTTTGAGCTGCAAAATGACTAAAAATTAAGGTATAACAATTACTTGTAGATCCATTTTTCACTTGGTTGTAACCCTCAGAATGACTCATAGTACTTATTGTAATGAAAGGAGCAGGGGAACAACAGGCAAGTGTCTCTGGAGGCCAGATGCTGTCCCTAGGTGGCCATGCATCTTTGGCCAAATCAAAAGCTCTTTGGGTGCTTAAGCTGTCAGACAATTTCAAGCTAAATACATGATAAAACTCTCTAAAAAAGTGAACATTTATTATATGGAAGGTTTATATTTTATGATATACCTATCATATTTTATTGTTCAGTTTAATCAATACAACTTTTCATTTTCAAGGACTCATTTTAGTATAAATATGCAAAATTGATATTTTAATACAAAATTTACTTACTAGTGATTTATATTATGGTCTGTGTTCATTTTATTATAGATTACTTATGACTTTAAAATGTCTTTTCATGCCAATAATTGAAAAAGGAAATTTTGAAAAAAGTCAATTAAGTATATTTTAAGACATTTTGAGCATCAGGGTCTTTTTGAAAGAAAAAGAATTTTTCAAAAATGTTTTTCTCTCTAAAAAGAAGTGAAAATTATTTCCAAACTACAAACTTCCTTGTAAAACGAATTTGGAGGAAGCTGCTTTCACCATGGTGACAAAAATCTAGATGCAGATTACTTCATCAGAAAAAGGCAATTTTCCATAATCAGTTGAGCTCAGAACACTGAGTATGTTACATTGAATTTCTGATACAAAGCTACTTTTGCAGATATTTGGAAGTGTTTGTGTTCCTACTCAAGGATTCAGAGATACAGGAACTAACTAAACCGATGAATAATGCAAAGCAAATGTAACTTTCATAACAAGGAAGTTATCATGTTTTAGGACTTTGTGAGCTAAAACTAATAAAATAAGTTGCAGTGGCTTAAACAAAGAGGTACTAAAATTAACATTAAAAATAACAAAATGCAGATGAGAAATTCATTTCCTTAATCAGTGTGGCCCTATTTCACTGCTGCTTCTTGGTGATACCATACAGCACAGCAAAGTGTGACCTAGAAGTTTCTGTGTGCACAGTCTCAACACATTTTCTGTTCGTTTTAAATATCACAGAGTTTATTACAAACGGATGCTGACAAGAGTGTCACTAGAATTCTAAGGTTCCCAAATAAAATGCAGAAATCAGACTGTGTATTTCATGTATTTTCAGCATTTTCTTTTGTATATGATAGGTTTCTCTGATTGGTTTTTCAAACTGAGAGAGATAAAGCAGAGAAGGAATTGCCTAGATTTGTTCATGCTAACATCTACCTTATAGTGATTCTTTTTCCTATCTCTAATTATTGGAAAAATAATGCAAGTCTTATCAACATACCCAAATCAAAGGCTGGCCATCAAATTCACACTCACACTTTCCTGAAATTGAATATGATATGATCAATGTATATTCTGTCTTTTTATGTAACAGGAACCAATTTTTTAGAGTTATATAGTTTAAATAGCTGGAAAGACAGGGCACAGTGGCTCACGCCTGTAATCACAGCACTTTGGGAGGCCAAGGCGGGCGGATCACCTGAGGTCAGGAGTTAGAGACCAGCCTTGCCAACATGGTGAAACCCCGTCTTACTAAAAATACAAAAATTAGCGGGACATCGTGGCAGGTGTGTGTAATCCCAGCTATTCGGGAGGCTGAGGCAGGAGAATCACTTGAACCTGGAAGGCGGAGGTTGCAGTGAGCCGAGATTTTGCCACTGCACTCCAGCATGGGTTAAAAGAGTGAAAGTCCGTCTCAAAGAAAAAAAAAGATATGCAATGTAATTTTAAGATAAACTAAAGACGAGCAAAATATTAGATAACTACAGAGGTTTTTTTTTTTTCTTCTAATAGGCTGTTTAGAGATGATTTACATAAGGAGGAAATATTCGGGGAGAGACCTAATAAAAATAAGAGACTGAAAAATCCTGGTGGAAAAGCCCTCCAGGTATAGAAAAGAGCCAGTGCAAAATCCCCTGAATTTATAACAGGTTTGGCATGTTTAAGAAACTGAAAACAGCTGAAATCTTGATAATAGGTCCATATTTGGTTTCTCTAATTTTATATAATCAGTATGCCCTAATATTTATGTCTACATATAAACTTATCTAAAACTAGTAGATTAATTAAAATTATGTAAAAACTTAAGCCATAATTTCTCTCTGTTTCTAGCTTCACATTCCTATTCTTTGTTAAAAGATATAGAAAATATGAGTAGAAAAATCTTTGAGAAATAATCATAAATAAGTCATTTATCAAGATGATGTAATTATAAAACTATATGCACCTGTCACTGAGGCAACTAAATATACAAAACAAATATTAAAGGATCTAAAGAGATAGACTACAATATAATAATAGTAAGGAACTTCAAAACCTCACTTTCAACAACAGAAAAATTAACTCGACAGAAAATTAATTTAAAAATATTAGACTGAACAACACTCTAGGCCAAATGGATCTTACATACATATATAGAACATTCCACCCAATAGCAACAAAACAAACATTTTTCTCAAGCACCTACAAAACATTCTTCAGGATAGATCAAAGGTTAGGACACAAAATAATCCTCAGCAAATTTAAGAAGGTTTAATTTATGTAAAATATCTTTTTGATCACGATGGTATAAAACTAGAAATTTTGAAAGCTCATGAATATATAGAAATTAAACAACATGCTCCTGAACAACCAACGAATCCCTGAAGAGAATAAAATGAAAATTAAAGAATATCTCAAGACAAACGATAGCAGAAACACGAAATACCAAAAATTATTGTATATATCAAAAACACTTATAGGAGAAAATTTTATAGCAATATATGCCTACCTGGAAAAAGAAGAAACAGCTCAATTAATTAAACTAACATTTCCTCAAGGAACCAGAAAGTAAAAGAACAAGCTAAACTCAAAGTTAGAAGAAGGAAGAAAATAATAAAGACAAGAGTAGAAACAAATGAATTAGAGACTAGGAAAACAATACAAAGATCAAGAAAACTGAGAGATGGTTTTTAAAAAGATAAATAAAATAGACAAACTTTAGCTTGACTGAAAAAAAGAGAGATAATACAGAAAATAAAATAAAAAATGAAAGAGGAGACATTACAGCTGATACCAGAGAAACACAAAGGATCATAAGAGACCACTGTGTACCATTATATGTTATCAAATTAGACAATCTAGAAGAAATGGATAAATTTCTAGACTAATACAACCATTCAAGACAGACTCATGAAGAAATAGAAAATCTGAACACACTAATAATGAGTAAGGGGATTGAATCAGTAATAAAAAGTACTCCATCAATGAAAAGCCTAGGATCTCACGGCTTCACAGCTGAGTTCTACCAAACATTTAAAGAAAAACTAATAAAACACTTCTCACACTTTTCCAAAAAAAAAAACAAAGAGGAGGAATTACTTTCAACCTCTTTTCATGAAGCCATCATTACCCTAAAATATAACCAGACAAGGAAATTACAAGGAAATATCCTTGATGAGCATAGATTCAAAAATCTTTCACAAAAATACTAGCCAACTGAATTCAACAACACATTAAAGGATCATCCACCATGTTCAGGTAAGATTTATCATTGTGATGCAAGGATGGCTCAATATATACAAATTAATAAATGTGACATATCATCTTAACAGAATCGTTTTTTAAAATATGATCATTTCATACAATGCAGAAAAACATTTGATAAAACTGAATATATTATTTTATGATAAAAACTTTTACCAAACTAGGTACAGAAAAAATAAACTTCAACATAATAAAGGCAATATATGAGAAGCCCATAAGTAATATTATACTCAATGGTGACATTTGAAAGCCTTTTCTCTAAGATCTGGAACAAGACAAGGATATGCGTTATTAGTACTTCTATTCAACATAGTATTGGAGGTCCTCTCTAGAACAATGGGTGAAGAGAAAGAAATAAAAGGCACCTAAATGAGAAAAGAAGAATCGCCACTGCTTATTGATGGCATGATTTTATATATAGAATGCCCTCACACTCCACCAAAAAAATTGTTAGAATAAATAAATAAATACAGTAAAGTTGCAGGATGCAAAATTGACGCATATAAATCAGTAGTGTTTCTATTCACCAACAACAAACTACCTAAAAATATATTCAAGAAAACAATCCTATTTACAATAGCTGCAAAATAGAATACTTACAAATAAATTTATCCAACGAGGTGAAAGGCTTGTACATTGACAACTATAAAATATTAATAGAAGAAATTGAAGAAGACATAAATAAATGGAATGTTCATGGATTGGAAGAATTAATATTACTGAAATGTACACACTACCCAAAGTGATCTACAGATTCAATGCAATACCTAATCAAAATTCCAATGTTTCATAAAAATAAGACGTATATAGAACCACAAAAAACCCCTACTAGTTATAGTTATTATGAATAGAAAGAACAAAGCTGGAGGTATCACACTACCTAATATACTGCAAAATAATTAAAACAGCATGGTATTGGCAAAAAGAAATAGACTCATCAATCAATGGAACATAATAGAAATGAACCCAGTCATTCATTAGCATTGGTCAACTGATTTTGACAAAGGTGCCAAAAATATGCAATAGGAAAGGGATAGTCTCTTCAATAAAAGTGCCGGGAAAACTGGATTTCCACATGCAGAATTGGAACCTTATTTTATACCATACACAAAAATCAACTGAAAATGGATTACGGATTAAACATAGACTGGAAACTCTAAAATTACTAGAAGAAAACATAGGGGAAAAATTACATGACATTGGATTGGACAATGTTTTCTTGTATTTGACCCCAAAAGTGCAGGCAACAAAAGCAAAACTAGACAAGTGGGATTGCATCAACCTAAAAATCTTCTATACAGCAAATGAAACAACTAACAGTGTATAGAGACAATCTATTCTGAAATGGGGGAAATATTTGCCGGCCATATATCTGATAAGAGGTTAATACCCAAACAACTTAATAGCAAGCAAAAAAAAAAAAATCCTAATTAAAATGGCCAAAGAACCTGAATAGACATTTCTCAGAAGACATATGAATTGCCAATAAATATAAGAAAAAGTGCTCAACATCACTAATCATTAGGGAAATGCAAATAAAAACCACAATGAGATATCATCTCACGGTTGTCAGAATGGCCTTTATCAAAAACATGAAAGATACATGTTGGCAAGAATGTGGAGCAAAGGGAACTCTCATACATTGTTGGAGGGAATGTAAATTAGTACATTCATCATGGAAATAGTATAGAGGGTCCTTAAAAAACTAAAAATAGAATTGTTATATTACCTAACAATTCAACTTCTGGGTATTTCTGCCACTCCCATATTCATCACAGCAATATTTACAATAGCCAAGTTATGGAATCAACTTGAGTGTCCATCAACAGAGAAATCGATGAAGAAAAGGTTTATACATATATATGTATACAAAATAAATTGTGTGTGTGTGTGTATATATTGTGTATATATATATTGTGTATATATATACAATATATATATTGTATATATATACAATATATATATAGTGTATATAAAATATATATATATTGTGTATATATACATACACACACACACACAATTTGTTTTGTAATATATATACACAATATATATACACACACATGCACACACACACAATGCAATACTATTTAACCTGTAAAAAACAAGGTAATTCTGTAATTTGCAATAACATGGATAGAACTGAGACCATTATGCTAAGTGAAACAAGCCAGGCACAGAAAGAAAAATACTACATGCTTTCACTTGTATGTGGAATCTAAGACAATCAAGCTCATAGAAGCAGAGAGCAGAATGGTGGTTAGAGAAATGGGGATGGGGGAAAGGGAGATGATGGTCAAAGGGTATAAAATCTCAGACAAGAGAATTTTTGTCTTTTAAGTTCTATTGCACTGCATGGTGAATATAATTAGTAACAGAGTATTGTACATTTCAAAATAGCTAAATGTGTACATTTTAAATGTTCTCACCACAAAAAAAAAATGTGAAGTATTTGAGGTGATGAATAGGTTATCTAACTTGATATAATTATTTCATCTTGTGTTCATAAATTATAATATCACTTAGTATCCTGTGCATTTAGATAATTATAAATGGTCATTTACATTTCAAAAGTTGACTCAATCCACGCACATACATACACGCACACCAAAATTTAAACTTTTGGTGAAATAATTGTAGACATAAAAATCAAAACTTTAAAATTTTAGAAATATAAGAACATGTTTTAATATCTTCAATTTTTGGATGTATTTCTGAGCGTATTTAGTAGATTTAAGTAATGTGTATCATGGTGTAATTTCAACTGTTAATTACTCAAACCTTAATAATCTCTTCTGTACAATGTGTAAATATTAACATCTAACAAATAAGATAAATCTGTATACTACTGGAAATCTTGGATCTTAAAATTTGATGTGAATTGGAAGCTTTATTAACCATCGTTTTAGTGTTGATAATTTTATACATTTAAACTTGTCTTTGCATTTTTTAAATTGATGCATAATATTTGTACATATGTGTAGAGTAAATGTGATATTTACTTACATGAATCGAATATGCAGTGATCAAATCAGGGTATTTGGGGTAATCAACACCTCAAGTATTTGTCATTTCTGTATGTTGGGAACATTTCAAGTCCTCTCTTCTATCTATTTTGAAATATGCAATACACTGTTGTTAAAAAGTCACCTTACCTTGCTATCACACATCCCAACCTTTTCCTTTTATCTAACTGTGTGCTTGTACCCATTAATTAACCTTTTTTCACCCTCTGCCCCACATCCTTTCCAGCCTCTGGTATCTGTTATTCTACCCTCTGCTTCTGTGAAATCGACTATTTTAACTCCCATCTGTGAGTGAAAATATGCAATATTTGTCTTTCTGCACCTGGCTTCTTTTACTTCTTGTCCATTTGCAGAAATATTTTTGCAGACTTTAGAGCCAATTACTTTTCTTTGTTGCCTATCTTCATGAATAATTCCACCGACCAATTTGTTGACTAAGTTAAAACTTGAAATCATATTCATATTACAAGTCAGTAATCATATATTGGAGTTTTTCTTGCTTAATACATTCTTTTTACATTTCTTAATTTTTCTTCCCAACAATTCGTTAAAGACACATTAGCTTCTTTCCTAGATTACTGCAAAACTCCCCTCCACTTTTTTCCCTTACATCAATACAGCATCATTTTCTAAAATCACACATATTACAAACAAATCGTTTTTGCCTAAAATACTCAAATAGCATGGTATAGTTTTTAATGTAATGATTCTAATCATTAGAATCTTGCCTAATCTTTGATCTTAGTTTTAAGCTTAAACAGGTTAAATAGACCCTCCTCTACTTGCACCTACATGGTGAAGGGTGTTTCAGGCAAAGAGAACTTCAAATGCAAAGACTTGAATCATATCTGGTGTTCCTGCAAAAAAACAGAGAGGCCAGTATGACTAGAGTAGATTGAGTATAGAAGAGATTGAAGTGTGATGAGAAGTCATTAAAAGAGCCTGACCTTGGCTGGGCATGGTGGCTCATGCCTGTAATCCCAGCCGAGGAGATTACAGGCGTGAGCCATCTGGGGGGCCAAGGCGGGTGGATCACGAGGTCACGAGATCGAGACCATCCTGGATAACACGGTGAAACCCCGTCTCTACTGAAAATACAAACAATTAGCCGGGCGTGGTGGTGGGCGCCTGTAGTCCCAGCTACTCGGGAGGTGGAGCTTGCAGTGAGCCGAGATTGCGCCACTGCACTACAGCCTGGGCGACAGAGCGAGACTCCGTCTCAAAAAAAAAAAAAAAAAAAAGAGTCTGACCTTATCTATGAAAAGTATCTCTTTCCTTTAAAAGAAGATTTGTTCAGGTTGGGCACAGTGGCTCACTCCTGTAATCCCAGGAATTTGGGATACCAAGGCAAGAGGATTGCTTGAAGGTAGGAGTTTGAGACCAGCCTGGGTAACACAGTCCATCTCTTCAAAAAATCAGCTAGGCATGGTGGCATACACCAGTAGTCTCCGCTACTTGGGAGTCTGAGGCAGGAAGATAGCTCGATCCCTGGAGGTACAGTCTGCAGTGAGTCATGATTACACCACTGCATTCCAGCCTGTGACAGAGCAAGACATTGTCTAAGAAAAAAAAAAAAAGTTTGTTCATAGCTGGTGTATGTAAAGACTGTGTGAGCAGAGAGACTAATTAGGATGGGGCTACAGTGGTCCAGGCAACAGATCATATTGGTTTGAGCTAATAGGGTAGTTGTGAGAACTGTCAGACTCTGTCTACATTTAGAAGGGGGTGTTAACAGGTTGACTGATGGATCAAATGTGGGGTGTGAAAACAAGAGAGGAGTCAAAATGCTTCCAGGGTTTGAAGCCTCCCTGACTGGGTGATGCTGACAATGTTTATCAAGAGGAAAATCATTATATGAGGAACTGATTTAAAGGTGAGGAAAATGAGAGTTCAGCACTTGATGAGAAACTCCATCCTCTATGTCCCTCTCACTGGACAGACACACACCCATGTGCACCTAGACACCACAACATAAGGTCATCTCATTGCTCCAGGTGATCTCTTCACCTTCTCTGGCCTACTCAGAGCTATATACTCTGGCCCAGCACTCATTCATTCTTTTCCACTGAGTTCTTTCTGGCTTTTCTGGGAAGTCACCAAAATGGCCAACATATCAAGGAGCTGATCCTATATTGTTTTTTAAAACCTACACATTGTTTAGCCTCATAATTACTAATTTTAAATATGTTTTTCTTATTTGTTAATGATTTCTAATTTGATATTATTGCAGTTAGAAGATGTGGTTTGCATGACACCATTTCATTGAAATGTGAAACTTGTTTAATGTCTTAAAATGCTGTTTACTCTTGTTAAAAAAAGTGAAATTAATAAGAATGTGTATTTTCTAAAGCAGTTTAATAATTCTGCAGTTTATTCATAATTTTGAATAGTGTATTGAAATCTTCCACATTAATGGTGAATTTAACAATTTCTTCTTGTAGTTCCATGAGATCTACAAGATCTACAAGATCTACAAGTTTTATATATTTTGAGATTATTTTATTAGATACATGCAAATTAGTTATTATTATTTTTCTTGTATTGAAACTTTTGATGTTTTGAAGGATGTGATTTTTCTTAAAATGTCTTTTATTTTGCAATCATCTTTTTAAAATCTTTTTTGGAAAGCATCTTACTAGTGTATAGATTATCATTTTTTTTACTTTTGAATAAGTCTGGCTGTGCCCTTTTGCTTTATGTCTTTTTAAATTGTAAAATCTGGAGTTTTTTTGTTTGTTTCTGTTTATAAAGAGTTTTTTTATTCCTTTTACATGTGATATAATCATTAATAAATTTTCTACTAATTCCTATTTTCTTAATTTATGCTTTTTATTTGTATTATTATTTCTATTATTTATATTGTATTTTTCTTTATTTTAAATATTCAACTGTTTTGTTCTACTGATTTCACAATTATTCCTCCCTTTTCTTTTTAATGATTTACTTTTTAGTTTAACTTTGTATGTTTCGCAAAGTATGAAATCAATATTTTAATGCTTTCCTGAAAATACAAGAAGGGAGAATATCTCCATCCTAATTTACATGTCTATTGTGAGACTTGCTCATTTTTCACTTCCTGAAAGTAGGGAACATTAAGAAATATATGCCTGTAAAATACCTTTAAAAAAGAATGAAAGTGACTTCAATGTAAAAGACATTCTTCGGGAAAAGCATGTCCTTCCATTTACATGTTAATTTACATATTGTTGTGTCCAGTTTATACATCATTTCTCTTTTTAACCTAATAAACTGATAATATCTTATTTGTTCTCTAGAGGCATACTGTTCAGAATTGCTTAGTTTATTGTTCAGAGTTTTTCTTTTATATCAAAATTATTTCCAGGTTCATTTTGATTTTTCATGCAGCATGTCTTTTAGAAATTTACTTAAAAATTGTCTCTTAATAATCATTTCCTTTTCTCTCATTGCACATAAATATCTTTATTTTACACTCAAGCATGAAATAGATTTTCTAGATAGCTAATTCTGGATTGACTGTTTTTTCTTTTTAGTAATATGAGAGTATCATTCTCTTTTTTGACTTCCATTATCAGTTTTGAGAAATTTGGTTATAGACCAAATTGTTATTACTTTGTGGATTTTTTCAATTTTTTATTTCTGTTAAGAACTTTTCTTTGTTGCTAATGCACTAAAGCTTTACTATAATTATCTATTTGCAATTTTCTTTATATTTCACTTTTGATATATTGTGCCTTCTATATTTATTAATTCATTTGATCAATTCTGGAAATTTCTCAGTCATTTTCCAGCAAATACTACATTTTTCATTTTTTATAGTTCTAGGTCTCGAAAGCGCACTAGATCTAAGCTATATATTCTTATTCTAACCTTCACAATTTGAACTTTTATACCATATTTTTCTTAAGATAATTTTCTTAAATATACTTTCCAGTTTACTAATATCCTTTTATCAGTTTTTAGTCTGCTGTTTAGGTGATCAATCTAACAAATTTATTCAAATTTGTTATATTTGAATTATATTGTAATTTCAACAAATTTATTCTTCATTTATAAAATTTCTATTTAGAGCTTTTACTACATCAGTTTGGCATCTTTGGTAAATCTCTTTTTCCTTTCACGATTTTTTTCACATTTAATTTCTTTAATATTTCAAACAATTGTTTTTTAGATCTATTTCCAATTTAATATATTTTTATGATTGATTTTGTTATTTCTAACTCATTGTGGCTTATTTCCACTTTTTATAATTTTCTGAGATATATTTTGATAAGAGTTCATCCTTATATATTTAAAAGGTTTCATTGGAAAAACTTTGTTCAGGATGAATTTCCATTTGATTCTGCCCATTACCAAGAGCTGTTGCTGACCTGGGACTATGTTAGATCCATTCTAACATCTAAGATTTAAATTGAGTACTCAGATCCATATCCTTCTACTTTGTAGAAGATTGAATTTTAGAGTTGAGATCCCAATCCTTATATTACCATTTGCCTTTTAGGCCACCCTGCTTTTGCATTTATATACTGTTTATTGTTCTATGTTCTGGTTTCAGGTCATTGTACTTTTCTTTGACTCACTCTCAGAGATTTCCATTAGTTTTGGAGAAACAAAAGATGAAGGATCAAACTGTAGTTTAAAACCTCTACTAGGTTTCCTGTTTAACACATGGCTAAAGCATGGGACCTCGCTAATGTTTTCTTTACAATGAGTCACATCTTTTCAGCTGGTGTGTTTAGACTATTTTCTTATCCTGTGATGTGTGTGTGTGTGTGTGTGTGTGTGTGTGTGTGTGTGTGAAACTTTTTTTTTGGAAAAAGCCCTGGACAAGACAGAAAGCTTTGTTTTTGTCTCCCTGTCTTAGTCCCTTTGTGCTGCTATAAAAAATATCTGATACTGAGACTGAGTAGCTAATAAATAATATAAATGTATTGTTTATGGTTCTTGAGGCTGGAAAGTCTAAGATCAAAGTGCTGCCAGATTCAGAGTCTGGTGAGAGCTACATTCTCCTTCCAACAGGACGCTTCATTGCTGCATCCTTCAGAGGGGATGAATGCTGTCTTCACAATGCAGAAGTGATGGAAGGAGTGAACATGGCCTCTCAGGCCCTTTTATAAGGCACTAATCCATGAATGGCAGTGAAGCCCTCATGACCTAATTATGTCTTATAGGCCTCACTTCTTCAAACTCTCTCATTGGCAATTAAGTTTCAACATGAATTTGGAGGGGACACAGTCACACCCTCTGCCATTTATTGACATTTTTTCTTCTATAAAATTTTCTGAAGTTTAAAAGAGCTTCAGGTCCAGGCGCACTAGCTCATACCTGTAATCTCTCCCCACTTTGGGAGGCTGAGACAGGTGGATCACAAGGTCAAGAGTTCGAGATCAGCCTGGACAATATGGTGAAACCCCATCTCTACTAATAATACAACAACAACAAAATTAGCTGGGCATGGTGGTGTGTGCCTGCAGTCCTGGCCACTTGGGAGGCTGAGGCAGGAGAATTGCTTGAACCCGGGAGGCAGAGGTTGCAGTGAGCCGAGATTGCAGATTGCACCTCTGCACTCCAGCATGGCGACAGTGAGACTCCGACTCAAAAAAAAAAAGGAAGAGCCTTCAGGTCTAATATTCTGCCTTTCACCCAAGACCTCATTTTCTGTTTGTCCCATCTTCACTATAAAATGCCAACCTTTTGGTTTTTGAAATCAACAAACACTTCCAGAAGGGCCATACAGTCAGCCTTATCTAACCCTCTTGTTATTCTTTCTCTCTCTTTCACCCTGAAACTATTAAAAAATTCTTTCAATTTTACTGTGCATTTTTAACTTAATTTTATTCAATTATTAGTATGACTTCTGATAATTTTTTCAACATAGTATATGCACAATATTACTAAAGATAAAAGATTTTATTTCTTCTTTAAATTATTAAAGTTTCATTTTTGTTATCTATTTAATGTAATCTTGGCCTTGAGGCTCTATCTACTGAAAAGCTTCCTTTACATAAGCATGAATGGTAACTGAATTTACTAACAATATGATTGTTAATGGAAGTTCAATTTGTTAGAATGTTTGTTGTAGGCAATTCAGTTAATGACCAGATTATCAATAAACAAACATAGGGATAATTAACTTACTACTTAAGACCTCATTAATTGTTTATTGTGTAATCAAATTTCATATTAATTAAAATAAATATTCTAAGCAGAAACATTTAAAAAGTTAATCCTAACATTTTCTCTACATATTTATGTGAGAAATAAAATTTGTAATTCATTTCTAACCCAAGGAAAAGTATGTTTCTTTAACAAACATATAAAGGGTGCAGCTGTTGTTCGTTAACAAGCTCTGATACTTTTTTTTTTTTTTTGAGACATAGTCTTGCTCTGTCACCCAGGCTGGAGTGCAGTGGCACAATCTTGGCTCACTGCAACCTCTGCCTCCTGGGTTCAAGAGATTCTCCTGCCTCAGCCTCCCGAGTAGCTGGGATTATAGGCACCCGCCACCATGCCCGGCTAATTTTTGTATTTTTTTTAGTAGAGACGGGGTTTCACATGTTGGTCAGGCTGGTCTCCAACTCCTGACCTTAGGTGATCCACCTGCCTCTGCCTCTGCCTCCCAAAGTGCTGGGATTACAGCCGTGAGCCACCGCGCCTGGCCCGATAATTTTTTTTTTTTTTTTCGCATTATGCTGAAGTGATCATTGTCGGCGGTGTGGGTTCAATATCTTCTTTTTAAAAAAAAACACAATAAAAATAATACAAATAAAAACAATATAATGTAACAATGATTTCTGTAGCGTTTACATTGTATTAGTTATTGTAAGTACTTCGGAGATGATTTAAAGTATACCGGAAGATATGCATAAGTACTATGCAATACTATGCCGTTTTATAAAAAGAGGTTGAACTTTCTACAGATTTTTGTATTTGCAGAGGCCCTGGAACCAATTCCCATGGATATTGAAGTTGGACTTTACGCCTCCAATGTCCAACAGCCTACACAATTTGATCTTTGGGCCTCTGATCTTTAATAGTAATTCTTTCCTAAGTTAATTAGTAAAGTGCTGTAGCTACAAATAACATTTATGCAGATTTTCAAACGTCATTTTTGTTTGTTTGTTTTTGAGACGAAGTCTCGCTCTTGTCCCCCAGGCTGGAGTGCAATGGCGCGATCTCGGCTCACTGCAACCTCTGCCTCCTGGGTTCATGCGATTCTCCTGTCTCAGCCTCGCGAACAGCTGGGATTACAGGCATGTGCCACCACGCTCAGCTAATTTTGTATTTTTAGTAGAGACGAGGTTTCACCATATTGGCCAGGCTCATCTCAAACTCCCAACCTCAGGTGATCCGCCCGCCTCGGCCTCCCAAAGTGCTGGGATTACAGGCGTAAGCCACTGCGCCCGGCTTCAAACATCATTTTTAAGAGTGTCCTTGCCTGGAGTGATCTCTAGGGTCTGGTTAAAACCCCATACTTAACATTTAACACGCCTAGTTATGATAGTGTATGTGAATGAATGGGAAAACCATTAATAAAATATTTCAAACCAAAGATCTAGGTTTCTTTTCTTTCACTATCCCATCACTTGCAGTCCAAAAGTAATCACTGTTGACTCTATGTTTGAATTATATTTATAATCTGTTTGTCTCGCTCCCCCAACCGTGCTCATTTGAATTCAAACTACCATCATTTCTCACTTGGAAAACTGTAATAGTTTCAGACTGCCCTTTCTACATACAGCCTTGCCTTGCTACAATCCATCCTCTTTTTTGTTGTTGTTATTTGTTGGATTTAGCTTTTAATTTCCTGATAGATTAATCTTTACAAAAATCTTGGGCCGGGCGCAGTGGCTCATGCCTGTAATCCTGGCACTTTGAGAGGTCAAGGTGGGCCGATCACCTGAGGTCAGGCGTTCAATACCAGCCTGGCCAACATGGTGAAACCCCGTCTCTACTAAAATACAAAAATCAGCCAGGCACGATGGCAGGTGCCTATAATCCCAGCTACTCGGGAGGCTGCGACGGGAGAATCACTTGAACCCGGGACATGGTGGTTGCAGTGAGCTGAGATCGCGCCACTGCACTCCAGCATGGGCGGCAGAGCCAGATTCCATCTCAAAAAAAAAAAAAAAAAAAACAGTGCTGGACGTGGTGATGTGCGCCTGTAGTCCCAGGTACTTGGGAAGCTGAGGCAGGAGAATCCTTGAACTTGGGAGGTGGAGGTTGCAGTGAGCCGAGATCGTGCCACTGCACTCCAGCCTGAGCAACAGAGCAAGACTCCATCTAAAAAAACAAAACAAAACAAAACTTAGGTAAAATTAGGCCATTCTGCTTCTTAAAGCTCTCCAATGACTTTTCTTTATTCTTAGAGTACAACTAGGCTCTTTACCATGCACTACAAGCCTCTACATCTGACAGCATCTATATGCTTCTCTGACTTCATTCCAAATAGCATTGCCCCAACTCCTAATACTTAGCCACAGTAAATTTCCATTTATTGCATAGAAAGTAAAATTTGAACTTGACATGAGACATAAACCCATCCTTTGCACTTGAAAACTTTTCTTTCAGATCTTCATTGGGAAACTCCTTGAAATCATTAAAAAATTCCAACATCTAATTCTGAAAGGATATTTCATAACACAATCAAAAATATCCCTCAACCAATCTCTCCCACATGTAATTGTTTATCATGTCACCAATTGAGTTAGTTTTCTTCCTGGAAGTCATCATTATCTGAAATTATCTTGCCTGTGTGTTTGTGTATTAACTGAATATCCCATTTCATTATAAATTCCATGAAAGCAAGAACTTTATCTATATATATTAATCCAGTTAGAGATGAAAAATAAGCATACCAGGTTTAAGGAATCTCGGTACATGATTGATACTAGTTGAAGTGATGAGTTCAAGTATGATACTACATATAGACAGATAGTAAGCTGATTATGAGTTTTCTGAAAAATTAGATAAGATAATTTAGATTAAATTTTATAGACAATAGAAAAGTGGTTTACATTTTGCTTTAAATTCACAATAAAAACCTTTTTTTAATAATTTACACAACTTTACTTTCCATGGCCTGAGAATCTAATTATTGAGTCTTAAACATGACAAGTAAGCCTATTTCAAAAGATATGTAGGATAAGAAGTATTTGCATATCTATAAATGTACTATTTTAATCTCATGTAAATAATGAAAAAATATTTTAAAAAGTAGAAATACTTTCTTCATGCCACTATGAGGTGTCAGTTTAAAAATCGCTTTCACAATTTTTTCTATTGAGAGTTTCTATTGTGTTTTTGCCTCAGAGTGATAAAAGGCAATTTGGCCTTTACTCTAGGGATTTATAATAGATATTTGCAATAAAGCAATTCAACCATAAAATATACCTGCCAAAAAAGATGGGTAAGTGACTGTTGTATAAGCTCTCTGAATTTTTTTGTAAGTTATTGTAACATTTTCAACATTACCAATATAATCACAATTATGCAATTACTTAGCCTCCTTTCTGTGGCTGTTTTTAAGAAAGACAAAATTATTCTGCTTAGCAATCAGAAGGAAGCTATTCCACACATGCTTAGAGTAGACATTTAAAGCAATAATGTTCAAGAAGAAAAAGTGGTAGTAGAATGACTTGGAACAATTTGAATAGAAAACAAAGAATGAACCCATAACTTAACATATTTTCCAACTGAAGATTTTTGTCCTTATATCCAGCTATAGGCAGCAAGATTAATTCTTCCTAAGACGTATCTACCAATGATAGATGACAAATAGATAGATAAATAGATAGATAGGTATTATGGCTAAATGAAACAGTCACATCTACTATTTGTTGAATTAGCACTGTACATTAAAATTTATCATTCAATTTTGAACACAAATCACATAGACACATGAAGGACAAATATTAAAAAATCAATACAGCATGACATTAATGAAGGTGTCAAAGACAAACAAAATGTAAACTTGTGTAACATATATCCTTATCACAAAATAATTGTATTCCAGAACTAAAGGTCACATGGTGATGCTCCAGCTCAACCACCTAACTTTACAGCAAAACTTAACAGAGACACAAAGATACTTACATGTTGAACTTAACAGGCAGGTGGAAGCTAAAATAAAAACTATGCAATTTATAGAAAAGCACTAATAAAATAAGAGATTTTCAATGTAATTGTAAACTATTAACATTTACTCCACAATAAAAGTATAGCTAGTTAAGGTGTCTTGTGTGCTTATTTTTCTTTTTTAGCAATGGAACACACGTTTTATGTCTCTGTATTTCTGGAAATGTTTTATATAATATTTAAATCTTTACTTACATTAACTACTGGCTTAACTTATGAATATCAAGATAGATTGGTAGAAGACACAGCATTTGGGTAAACCACAAAACCTGGTGGTGGTTTTATGGTGTGCTTTCATTTCTGATTTACTAAATATAAAGAAAATACAAGCATGGATAAGTAGTACTTAAAGTGGCTGTTAACAACACTAATTGTTTGCTCTCAATAAAACTGTATTACTATTGCATTCGTAAGAACCCCCTTGGGAAGACAGAAGTGTGTGTGTGTGTGTGTGTGTGTGTGTGTGTGTGTGTGTGATTGGTATTTTCAATTATTAGAAATTCTTACAGGTTATTGCTGTAGATTATTAGAGAATAATCACTGAAAGTCTAAAGAGAAAGATGTTTGAGGGTAGTACAGAGTTGGGGATTTATATTATCCACTGTCCATCTCTGCCACCCCTGCAAACCAACAGAGTTGTTTGGTGATGTATTGAAAGAGTGGGTGTGGAGTGCAGATGATAGAAATAGAGTAAACTGAACATTTTCTTTAAATTATTCTTTCAATTTTTTTGTTGACTATAATTTATATCTCAGCAAGTGGGATTTTGATAAGCAAGTGGTATTCTGCTTGAAATGATGTAATTAAAATGGTTATTTTAATCCAGAAATAAAATCCAAATACAGCAACAATCTGATGTTTCTTATAATATCCTTTATGAATATTACCGGCAGTCTTTTTAATAAAAAATAATACACTATTTTAAATAATACACACTTCAACAACAACAGAGACCAAAGCTCATAATAATTAAGACTTCATTGTGTAAACAAAACTAAAGGTGAGAAAATTACGTTTATTTACCAAGAAAACAGATAAAAATAAATTATGATAACTAGATAGATACTATAATGTATGCCAAAAATTTCCATAAAAATAGATACTATGAATATCTTCTCTTGTTTTCCCTTATGGTGTGTAGGTGAATAATTGATTCTACTGAATATAGTTTATACATGCTTATTATTGGATTTCTACCCAAAACAACAAAATAAATATGTGACCGAATCTGCTGGGAAATAAGAGCACAAATGTTAAGAGTAGAAATGTTCTTGTACTGGTTCAGAGAACTTAGAAAGCCCACCTTTTTAGAAAGGGATCAATATGAGTATATCTCAGTATGTTTTCAGAAATTTGTATTCATAGGTGAGTCATAAGAAAAACTAATTCTTTTATTGTCAGTAAAAGAAATTATAAATGGAGGAGCTAAACCCTACCTCAGTACTCATTTTGCTAAATAGTACTGTAATATTTACATATGGTCTATTTATATATATAGTACTGTGATGAAGAAACCAGAGGAAGCTGGTGGATAATAAAAATATTTCTTTATATTATCTTTTACACAAATTTTGAGAATGTTTCAGAAATTGGTAAATGGATTGCAAGAAGGGGAGGGAAGAATAAAAAGAAACAGATTCTTTGAAAGAAATAATTTCAAGATCTTGAGAGAGAAGATGAAAAAGAAAGAAAAGAAAGAACATGCTCTTATTGGATAAAAGACCATTTACAGAAAAGATGAAAATGTTTTTCAATCCACAATGGATTCTTGAAGTCAATAACATTTGAGATTTTTTTACAAACCACATTTATTTCTTTTCCAACTTCTTATTTCTGTTTTTTCTCCTTTCCCATACTTCCAAAGTCTCAAAATTTTTCTCATGATGATTTCTCTATCTTGCAGCACATAGGAAAAAGACAAAAGCTGATTTGAAGGACAAATAGTGTTCATGCTATTTAAAATTAGATGAAGCCTTATTAATTTCCTAAATTCCATCATGTCTTGAGAAGATACATAATCTCATTAAATCAAGAATTCATTGTTTACATTATAATCTACTATTATTTGATGTACTTAATAGTACATGCCTTATATATTTGATCTATATTAAATCCAAATATATTGTTTAAAGATCCACTGTTACTTATCATTTTGAATAAAAAATATAAGGAAAGTGAGTATAAATACATATTATATGTGTGTATTTATTCCAGAAGGAATGTGAGTATAAAGAGTATGTAAATAAATCCATACATATATACCTGCATATTCCAAAATATACTATCTTCCCTTACTTATTCAGGCAAAATTTTACATGTCAATAGAATCTAAATTATAAGCACACAATGTAATTGATATGTTACTGAAATGCCAGGAGTTTGATCTAAGTCCCGTTGCTCACCACAAAGAAAGCCAGTCACTGAGACAATGAGTATTCCCAAGGAAAAAGGCTGTATTTGGATGCTGCAGCTGAGGAGATGGAAGGTAAATCTTAAATCCTTCTCCCCAACTGATTAAAACTGGGGCCTTTTCTAGTGGGGAAGGAATGTAGCTACCTGAGGGAAAACAGGAATTGGAGAGAAGTAAGGAAGAAGAGTTTGTCAACAGGAAGCAAGCAGTCAGTTAGGAAAACAGGAATTAGGGAGGGTAAGGAAAAAGTAATTTCAGTTCCTGGATACTATCTAGGAGGCTTGAGGGTCAGTTTCCTGAGAAAGGAACTCAGATAAGACAAATGTAAGTTTCAAGCTTTAAGACCAGGAGGGTCGATTTCTATGTTTATCCAAAAAAAAATCTATGATATAATTGGTCTGGTTTCAGATACAGATCAGAGAGTAGACAAAAATACGTTATTATGCATTATGTTGCATTTAGAGATAGTGCCTATGTTAAGGTTTGAAAGTGGATTTGGTCTCTTTTTGCACAGTGACCATTCAACCAAGAAACATGTTGTCAAGTTTCAAAAATAAGAACTAAAATTGAAAAAGTATTGTAAGAACAGAACAGAGTGGTGCTTAAAAAATGTGAGTTTAAATCTCAGATTATTTTACTGTGGATATTTGTGGAATATTGGAATATTAGCATCTATTTGTCAAGTATCTACTTCAGAGCAGGGCCTTTGATTGAATGATTTAATGATTTGTGATTTAATTGATTTTTATGTGGCACACTCCCTTTATAAAAAGGGAGACTCAAGTTGGGGCTCAAGCGTTTTTCTTTCTTGGATGTAGTTATTTCAATATTTCACTTTTTGAATGGGAAAACTGATTGATCTAAAGGTACCCTAGGTGATATCAGTAACTATCTTGAAGACAAGCATCACTTATATAATGTAAGAAAACTCTGTTCTGTTTTTGTGTTGTAACTGATACACTTTTATGCATTTAATTTCCATCTTGAAGGCCACCCAGGGTCCATGCTTACACCTGAGTATTTTAAAACTGCTATCATGGATTCTGCTGAAGATGATGCTTCTAAGGCTAGTTAAGTTAGAAATAAATCATACACCTTTGTAGTAAAGGTGAAATATGCCAGTAATTCTGTTGGTAGTCATTTTTGTAATTACCTCCAAAGGGAATTATGCAAACCACAAAAGGAAATAAATACGTGCAAACTCAATAATCAGATGTATTGTATTCACAGGCTGTAGTGTGGATTAATCATAGCTATACATTGTTGTATTCCATGAATTATTCTGAACAAATTTCACAATGAGTCAATATTGAGATAGCCCTAGCACATTAAAATGTATGATTCTGAAATAGTATAGTGAGTGGAATTTCATTTTTATTAGTTAATTATTAAAGTTTCCTAGAAAAGTGTGAGAGACAAGAAGAAAAAAAATTGGGGAAAAGCAAATGGAAGAAATTAGAAGAAGCCAGATACTCAAACACAAATATTACTATATATGGACTTACTATTATAGGAGGTTAATTATGAATTTCCTTATCAATTAGGAAGAAAAACTTTTATGTTTGTGTATATTCAATAATTCAGCATATACAGAAAATTTAATCAAGAACAAAATTCTTTTAAGAGTATATGATTAAAATAGTCATTCTTATCAATGCTCAAATGTGGAAAGAAAGAAAGGATGTCTCTTATGCTAAACAAATTAACGCCTCTTTTACATAGATAAGACACAGGATTTCCCTGTGAATGATTCTTTTTATTGTTGTTATTCTAAGGTGACTCTCAAATGAACACTCTTCTAAGTGTCAAAAATTTTCTAAATAACCACTGCAATTTGAAATGGTTAAGTCAGTGTTAGGCCATTTAAAAAGATAAATACAATAATAATAATAATAACAACAACAATAATAAAAGAACCCAGCATTCTTCCAGAGGTAGCACAAGCTTATTAGTGGACGAACCAAAGCAATATTACTTAATGGGCTTATTTTGGGTCAGATAGCAGTCCCTTAGCCAGCAAATGTGTGGCCAGGAGATAAATCTCAAAGCAAATTTCACAGATCCAAAACTGAAGAAATCCCTATTAAATTTTGAAAAGCAAAGCAAAGGAATACAGGCTCATACAACCCATATATATATTCTACTCTATATAAACCTATCCTTATATACAGACAATTGTTCAGATAATAACTAGACAAACAGAAAGACTGGGAACAAATTCATGCTTTGTCAAACTGAAACTGTCCCAGTTGTCCCATAGAATTGATGTTTGTGGTTTCTTTTGAATAAACATCGAAGTTGACCTCCCCAGTCTTAAAACTTGAGAAAGTTACATCTGTCTTATCTGAGTTCTTTCTCGGAAAACAAACCATCAGGCCTCCCAGATAGTGTAAAGGAACTGAAACTTACCAAGTCACCACATCTGGACAATAAGATACCAGATCCCTCATTCATCATGACTGCCTAACCAACCACCTACTTCCTATTGACCAGCTCTCTTCCTTACCCCTCCCTAATTCCTGTTTTCCCACACATGGTTACATTTCTTTCTAGCTATATAAACCTCTAATTTTAGTCTGTTGAGGAGATGGAGTTGAGACTAATTGCCCATCTCCTGGGCTACATCACCTGAATAAAGCCTCCATCCCTGGCAATACTCATTGTCTCAGTGATTGGCTTTCTGTGTGGCAAGCTAACAGGACATAGATTAAAGCCCTAGAATTTCAGTAACAAAATTGTCATTAAAAAAAAAAAGCACAAATTTGACAATATAACCAAAAATTCCTTAAAAGATTTTATTCTTATGACAAATAAAATAGCACTAATACTAAAGGACTCAAGAAAGTATTCAGAGTTCAGATTCAGTGCAAGAATTGCCTCACCATTTTAAGCAAGGTGGTCTTGAGCAAGCAGAGACTCAGTGAATCTCATTCTGCAACTGAGTCCTAGTCTGCGTCAGCAAGGATATCAATCAAGTCATAGTGAAATTCTCACTAATAAACACCAACATGCCAGATCTACCAGGAGCATACTTGTATTCAAACAGAATAGCTTAATGCAGCAAAGAAGAATGCACACTAGAGTAACCATGGTATATTTCAGAAAGGCTGAGTGGGGAGGTATTCTCACAGAGTTTGGACTTGTGGCGAGTGATTCCAATCAAGGATCAGAGAAGCAAAGTCCATTTTATTGTTGTACCCAAAAATAATTTTTTGCAGTTTTTTTATTGCAAAAATCGCAATTACTTTTGCTCCAACCTAATACACTCGATGTTGTTCCAAAAGAAGGGCAGTTCAGGAGTTTCGTATTTCACTAATCTTAGTTCAAGATGTAGAAGGGAAGAAGTAGGGCCGGGGATACTACCTGTAGGACATCAACACTGTTCTCCAAGAATGGTTTCTTTGTTATTTTCAGCTTTAGTGTAGGTTTTGCTATGTTCTATTCGAGACATTATTTTCTGTTGCCCTGTTTATTTCTCTTTGAAAAATGCTGTTAATGCTCTTTAGGAACATCTCATTCTGATTTTCCGGAGGACTGAATTTCAAACTCAGGCCAAACCACTTCTGCAACAAAGGTGGCAATGACTGTGAATTTGAGAAATACAAACCTGACCTGATGGCTCTCTTTCCCTCTAAGCTTTAGAATGTGTTGGGGTATTAAATGCATTTTTTATTTACAATATATTTGATTTATAATGGCTTTATTGTATGTAATCTCATCGTAACTCAAGGAGCATCTGTATATTGAGAAGTTTGATTCTCCTAAATGACAAAGATTAAAGTTATTTATTTGCCACCTATGAGATTTATATGAATTTTGGCAATTCAAAAATGTAGAACTGACTATTCCACTTACCAAATTCCACAGGGGTTCCTGATTTTCTTCCCAACTTGTAAAGATTTTTCTACTACTCTTCAAACCAAGCATTAAAGCCACTATGAGGTAAAAGTAGACCTAGTTTATTTTCTATAATATAGTGAATTAAAAAAAATCATTAAAAGCATTTTAGCAACCACATCTCTATCCTGAGTCTGTAAAATTATTTCCTTCAGAAAACTGACATCTCATCCATGTTTCAGTGATGCTTGAATCCTTGCAGGATGTTGGAGATATTTTTTTTCCATGTCTAAAACACTAGAGTTTTAAGCTTCCTCTGACCTGTTTACAAATAACGAAAACTAGGGCCCTGCAGTCTGCTCTCTTTTTTCTTTATCAACATTTAATGGAAAGGGGGTAGGGAAAGGAGAATGCTTGCTGTTAGCTATTATCTTTACAAATGACTTGTTAGCCTTTTATTTGTCTGCTCATGCTTCAAACACTCAAAGGACATTTTCAGAATCTCAGTAGATGAAGGTTCAATCTTTAAATGACGTGACAGGCTGTATCTTCCTTAAGAGATTTTGACACGATATTAAGCCATAGTTACAAGCCAATACTTGAATGGGAAGCCCTGGGGAAATCTTTTAGAGCAGGAACACAGAGTTTACAGCAGGAGGCAGGTGTCTGCACCAGTGAAGCAAACAACAATATGATATATTTAGTATCGAAAATGGAAGCGAAACTACTGATTCTTTACACTGGGGACAATGGAAGAAGTTGAATGAGGGAAAAGAATCATCTTTTGGGGCCCTAGAAAATGTTAATTTACTGACAGTATGAAATATACTCTCAATACGACAGGTGCACTCAGAACCAGGTGCTGCTCTCAATATTGTCTTTGAATTTATGTGTTTTTTTCCAGTGATAGGATGTGAAGCAGCTGTACTGGCCATGTGAAGAGAAAGCAAAGAGCTTTTAATTAGCAATTAGGGGGCTGTTAATTTCTTTGGGGATCTCTCTCTCTCTCTTCTCTTTGTACTTTTACTAGATTCTTAGGAGTTTCTATATGTCTCCTAAAACACAAAGAAAATCAAGGGAACAACATGGTAGATTCAGAGCATGGGTTGTGTAAAGTTGATGAGTAAATTTAGAAGCCTAAATAAAATTTTTATGGAAATCAAATTCACATCCAAGTTGTTTACTACCTTGAATATTCTTTTACTGATAACATTGCATCATTAAACTAAGAAATAAAATGTATTCATTGACATTGGGACTTTTTTTCTCATGATGTAATTTTAGCATACATTTCTTTGTGTTTTTCATGTAAATGATCTACACACATCAGTTCTTAATTAGTAGTTATTAATCATTATACCTAGTGATAGTAATATATATAATTATAAATATATTTGTCACTATATATAGTACAGCTATGTACATATAAATATGTGTGTAATCTAATAATACCGTTATTTTATAGACACGGGGAAATAAAATTAATAACTGCCATCTAGAAATTAGGCAGATTTTTCATTATCCTCTAACCACTAATAATAATATATTTATCTTCCCAATTTCCATTTCTAGAATTTTATGATTGTTAAGAACTTGTAAAATATATTCTAATATAGTTAAGGCTTTATGTTATATTTTTATATTTAAAGCATACAACTCCTCTTTATTTTGATGTCTTTCCCAGATCAGCTTTCTCTTTCTTGCAATACTTAGACAATCCAAACTTATACTACAAAATAGCAATCAACAAAACCAATTTATGTCTCACTGGTAAGTAAATTGTTTTAAATGAGTTTGTGTAATGGTGTGGTCATGTTTTAACAACGTTTAAATTTTCTTTTACCTTTCTTTCAAAGGCTAGCTTGTTAATACTACAGTTACATTACGTGGAAAAGAACAAGTCACGTTAAGCTCTGTTATGTTGGGAAACCTGGCTTGATCTGAATTTTAAAATTGTATACCTTCAAAATAGGCAGACAAGAAGGGACAAATTGCTATTAGAGAAAAAACCAGCCGATGCAAAATTAAAAACAGGAATAGGGAAGGTATATCATGAGGTAGTCAGAAGTCTGGCCTTGCTGAAAAGTATATATGAATGTTAGAAACTACTTTGAAGTGCATTTTAGCTAAAATGACGCTAATGAAAGATCTGGAAAATTTATCTGAGCTTGCACTTGATATGGTAAAAACTAAATAAAATTAAAATGATGTTATAAAATTCTTAAAGGAACCATAAAATGAGTAGTAAAATATAGCAAAGGCTTTAAACACTAACAAGTTTTAAGTCTTGGTAAATCCCCTACAGTTATGTTTTATGATTTGAAAATGAGGACACTCATACCTCTTACCACATATATAATGAGCTATATCTGATAAACTAATCAGAAAACAGTATTTTCTCCCACTACTACATTCAACACAGTGTTGTAACAATATCAGTAATCTTTAACAGTCTTTGCACCTTCATGACATCACAATCAATTTATTTATTTATTTTTTTGAGATGGAGTTTCGCTTTTGTTTCCCAGGCTGGAGTGCAATGGCACCATCTCGGCTCACTGTAATCTCTGGCTCCTGGGTTCAAGCGATTCTCCTACCTCAGCCTCCCGAGTAGCTGGATTACAGGCATGTGCCACTACGCTCAGCTAATTTTTTATTTTTAGTAGAGACGGGGTTTCAAACCATGTTGATCAGGCTGGTCTCGAACTCCTGATCTCAGGTGCTCTGCCTGCCTCAGCCTCCCAACGTGCTGGTGTGTCCAGAATTGGTGGGTTCTTGGTTTCACTGACTTCAAGAATGAAGCCACGGACCCTTGCAGTTAGGACTACAGTTCTTACAGATGGTGTGTCCAGAGTTTGTTCCTTCAGATGTTCACATAGGTCTGGAGTTTCTTCCTTCAAGTGGGTTCATGGTCTCACTGGCTTCAGCAGTGAAGCTGCAGACCTTCGAGGTGAGTGTTATACTCATAAAGGCAGCGCAGACCCAAACAGTGAGCAGCCTTAAGACTTATTGTGAAAAGCAAAAAATCAAACCCAGAGCAGCCCAGAAGTGGACCCTAATTGGTTGCCACAGTTGGCTCCAGTGGCTGGCTTTTATTCCCTTATCTGGCCCCACCCACATCCTGCTGATTGGTCCATTTTGCAGAGAGCTGATTGGTCCATTTCAGAGAGACCAGATTGGTCCGTTTTGACAGAGTGCTGATTGGTGCATTTACAAAACTTTAGCTAGACACAGAGTGCTGATTGGTGCGTTTACAATCTTTTAACTAGACACAAAAGTTCTCCAAGTCCCCACCCCACCCCTCCCAGAAGTCCAGCCAGCTTCTTTTCCCATTGGCACTTGCCCCTGGACTTTGCACCTAGCCAGGGCACTCCCACAGCCTGGGGCTTGGCAAACCTGTGCTCACCAGGAACCATCGCTGGCCCAGGAGCACCCGTGCCTCCCTGTCCACACCTCCCAGCCAGCAGAGGGAGCTGGTTCCGGCCTTGGCCAGCCCCAGAGAGGGGCCCCCACAGCGCAGTGCCGGGCTGAAGAGCTATTTGAGCGGGGCCAGAGCAGAGGCTGAGGCCAAGGAGGCGCTGAGAGGGAGCCAGGGCTGCTAGCACATTGTCACCTCTCGCTGGGATTACAGTAGTAAGCCACCGTGCCCAGCCCATCTCAAGCAAATCTTAAAGGTGCTTATTAACATATAGCTATTAGAATAGATTCTTTCTTTTCTTTCTTTTTCCTTTCTTTTTCCCTTCCCTTCCCCTCCCCTCCCCTCCTCTCCTCTTCCCTTCCGTTCCCTTCCCTTCCCTTTCCTGTGTCTCGCTCTGTCCCCCAGGCTGGAATAAGTTGGTGTGATCTCGACTCACTGCAACCTCCACTTCCCGGGTTCAAGTGATTCTCTTGCCTCAGCCTCCGGAGTACCTGGGATTACAGACATCTGCCACTACACCTCCCTGATTTTTGTATTTGTAGTAGAGATGAGGTTTCACCATGTTGGCCAGGCTGGTCTCAAACTCTTGGCCTCAAGTGAGCCACCTGCCTTGGCCTCCCAAAGTAGAATAGACTTATTTAAGAACAGACTACATCAAAACTTAAAACTCATGTTCACTTTGAGTCTCCTTTCATTCTCTAAGTAGAAGCCTGACCAGTGGACTAGAGACTAGCAGTTGCAGAGGTGGAGTGGGGAGTTGCAGAAATGTGGATTCTTTCAAATTTTGTTCTCTCTCTTCCCCACAGTGGACATTTGTGGTTACTCCAGGTTTAAAGAAGAGAGAAGGGGGATAAGTAAAAGTGCAATTTTCCTTTTACTTGGCTGATGTGATAGGTGATACAGTCTCTTAAACCCTTTTCTCAATTCCTGCTTCTAGAACTTCAATCATAGCTTCTTTCGGTAGAAATTTCCTCACTCTAGCTGGCTGCCAACTTAGGTAGATTTCTTTTATCACAACTTCAGTTTCCTCATCTTTCTCTGTCCGTCTTTTCCCCAATAAAATAAAATGTACCCTCGACGTTAGTAAATAGTGAAAACGCAGCTTGGCTAATGGATCCCCTCTCACAGTGCCTTGTTATCATCGAGTCACCTACTGTCTTCAGACTTTCCCAGTTGAGAAATAAATACCAGATCTTGCCTCCTCACCCAATGAATGTGTATATAGGTATCAACAATGTTGCACATATATGGGAAGAGTGTGAGATAAAATGTCCTCTTATATGGCAACCCCAATGTCTATGGGAGACTTCCCAGGAATGCCCACCTTAGGTTAAGGAAAAGAATGGGGAGAAATATCCAGTCTTTTCCTAATAAATGCCAGATCCCTTTGCATCTATAATTTCCTTAAAGAATCTCCTCATAAATCTAATGAACAGTAGATGTGTGATAGAGCTATAGAGGAATGGCAATGGCAATCTTTTACATTTTTTGACTCACCAAATTTTGTTTAGCACCATTACTTAAAACCTGATCACAGTAGTGTGCTTTATCCTCCGTTTTGAAGCTCTAGTAAAATTTTGAAGCAACAAGAAAAGTTCCCCAGTATATTCTGATACACATATAAAACACTTATGAACGTTTTACTCAATGAACCATCAAAGTCTTTATTCTACTGTATGTAGAATTAAGGGTCTCAAATTCTAATGAGACAACAACTTATGTTTTTGCTATTCATACCAATAAGGGATGTAAACAATCAAAATTCACTTTACACTCATATGTTATAATTTCTTTTGTATCATAACGTATAGTGAAGTTAAATAAAATATACAGAGACAAATCTCTGAAGTTAAACATTTTATTTAAGAAGAAAGAATTGCAACTTGGGGCACACACCTAGATCGGGTTGTTTTTGGTGGGTCCAAAGAACAAAGAGAAGGTTAGAGGGTTTATGCAAAAAAAGAAACATGTATTACTCTTTGAGAAAGTTAATTGGCATAGTAAGGTTGTGGAGAGCTGGTAAGTTTTGATTAATAAAAGACAATAAGTAAAACTATTACAGTTACAGCAGATCCATTAGATACAGCTGGTTTTAGGTTACAGCAGACAGTTCTAGCAGCAAGTCTCACCCAAAATTACATTCTTAGAGCGATGTTATGTGCTCAGTACTTCATTGCCTCAAGCATCTTGACTGTGTTTTAGTTGGGTAGGACAAGAGTGAACCAACTCATGATCAACTCTCAGAAGTACAGCAGAATACAAATTTATAGTGATATTATTATTTTTAAAAATTTAAAAGGAAATTAATAAAACTGAAAAACTGAAATAAATGTGTTATTGGATTTTGCAAATATGTTATTCCAGATTTGGAATTTATTATCCTGCTATGTTGTCTTTTTTTAAAACAGATTTTTTTGGTTTTGTTTTGGGTTAGGAGGAATGCAAAATATTATCCCTTTCTATTATTGTATTATTCTACTTATATGTTATAATATTTATGGGGATAGTTTTCTAAAAATGAGGTTAATAACACTGTTTAAATATAACAAAATTTAAATATTTTTAAATATTTTATTTAAATTTAACAATAATTTGCATGTATCTCATGAACTTGTTTCTTTTTGGAGCAAAAAGAAATTATAAATATCATATAGATCAGTTGTGTGTTTTTTTACAGAGAAAGAATTTGAGGTATAGAGAGAAAATATCAATATCTAGGTTCTTACATTTAATAAATAGTAAACGTGATATCAGAAATAAAACTTACAATTCTGGTACTCTAATACTTCTGCTAAGCCATGAGGCTCCCAAAGTAAGTGCTTCTCAAGGAAGCCTTATGGTTTCTTTTAATAAATTAAATTTTGGGACAGTATGCTGTGTCCCTGTGTGATTATTGGTAGCTGTTTAAATAAAAATCATTGGCTAAATTATTAATTCAAAAACTTTTAATAAACACCTGATTTTCTAAAGTAGAACAAAAAGCTTCAACTTTTTTCTAACACAACATCCAATATTTGCCATGAAGTGTTTCCATCTTTTCAATGAATTTTTTATTCTAAGTTATCATAGAAAACATAATAGAAGCATGAACAGATCAAGTGGTATTTAATTAACTAGAATTCCTAGGTGAATTGTAATGGTGTTTTGCTATTTGTCAACATGAATGAATTTAGAAATTCAACATTAATATTTTAACAGACATATTTTATGAAACATAATAGCTAACTTTGAAAAACCTGCAGTTTCAGAACAAAACTGAGTTGATTCATTTTATAGCAGGCTCTAACTTTTATGTTTTCAAAGCAGCAGTGATTCATGAGTAATTTGGTCCTATGGGTAAATATTAATTATATCAGATAAAACAAAATGTATCAAAATTTTATAAACAGTGTCCAAGTTTGCCTTTATCATACAAATATATGAAACATTTATTGCAAGAAAAATAGTAAAATATACATTAAAACAGAAAAGCTTAAAAATTTTAAACTATCACCAAGTTTGCATATGCATTTATAACTATATATTACACCCACTATTTATAGAAATGTGTATTTTAGAAAGGTCTTTCATAACAATATCTTACTTGACCATTGCAATAACCGGTATATTTAGGCATGGTGGAAAACTTTTTTTCTAATTTTATACACGGAGTAAATCTCTATAAATAAAATAACTACTCTTTTTTGTCTTGGTAATATTTTATTCCTTTTTTTAATTTTTTAAAATTATACTCTAAGTTCTGGGATACATGTGCAGAACATGCAGGTTTGTTACACAGGTATACATGTGCCATGGTGGTTTGCTGCACCCATCAACCCGTCATTTACATTAGGTATTTTTCCTAATGCTATCCCTCTGCTAGCCCCCCTGCCCCCTGACAGGCCCCAGTGTGTGATGTTCCCCTCCATGTGTCCATGTATTCTCATTGTTCAGCTCCCACTTATGAGTGAGAACATGTGGTGTTTGGTTTTCTGTTCCTGGGTTAGTTTGCTTAGAATGATGGTTTCCAGCTTCATCCATGTCCATGAAAAGGACATGAACTCATCTTTTTATGGCTGCATAGTATTCCATGGTGTATATGTACCACATTTTCTTTATCCAGTCTATCACTGATGGGCATTTGGGTTGGTTCCAAGTCTTTGCTGTTGTGAATAGTGCTGCAATAAATACACATGTGCATGTGTCTTTATAGTAGAATGATTTATAATCCTTTGAGTAAATACCCAGTAATGAGATTGCTGGGTCAACTGGTATTTCTGGTTCCAGATCCTTGAGGAATCGCCACACTGTCCTCCACAATGGTTGAACTAATTTACACTCCCACCAACAGCATAAAAGCATTCCTATTTTTCCACGTCCTCTCAAGCATCTGTTGTTTCCTGACTTTTTAACGGTCACCATTCTAACTGGCCTGAGATGGTATCATTGTGGTTTTGATTTACATTTCTCTAATGACCAGTGATAATGAGCTTTTTTCATATGTTCATTGGCCACATAAATGCCTTCTTTTGAGAAGTGTCTGTTCATATCCTTTGCCCACTTTTTGATGGTCTTGTTTTTTTCTTGTACATTTGTTTAAGTTCCTTGTAGATTCTGGATATTAGCTCTTTGTTAGATGGATAGATTGCAATTTTTTTTTTTTTGAGATGGAGTCTTGCTCTGTTGCCCAGGCTGGAGTGCAGTGGCACGATCTTGGCTCACCACAATCTCCGTCCCCCAGGTACAAGAGATTCTCCTGCCTCTTAAACTACACACAATTTGCTAATATTTTAAAAGGTACTTTTCACAGTGGGAAAAGTGTTTTTAATACTATAAAGTGTTTTTAACACTAAAAAATCAAAAGCCACCTTACGGATGAGGAAACTAAGGTTCAGATAGCATCAAATACTTATGTTCTACAATATAATGTTACTTCTAACATAAATTAAGGTTTAGCTTTAACCGTAGCTATTCTTTCCTGCCCTTCAAAATACAATTTAATAATTACTTTTTACATGAAGTCTTTTCTCAATTTTATTTCTTCTCATTCTCTTTTCATGATGGAATACTAAATGATAACAGAAATGTTTATATTTTAAATTCTAATCATATTGCAGGCATTCTGATAAGCACTTACCTTCTATTATGGCAGTTAGCCTTAGTAATGTTAAATTTGATTGCTTTCATGTCACGTATTGATTAAAAGATTAAATCAATGAATGATTGCTAATTATTTGTTATCCTAAATTTATATAAAACCTAATACATCTTTTTGCATGAGTTGATGTTAGCTAACCATTCTTACAAACACAAAGAGATGGGAAAGTATATTAGAATCCCAAAGAATCCTTCTTTCAACTCATTATAGAGACCGCATTGTTTGCCAGCTGGGCCAATATTTGTGAACTGTGATTCAGGAGGTAAAAGAAGGATCGAGGCCTTTTCTGAATTCAATTTGCAAGATTTAATATGTCTGAACTAGCCTGTCATATGTTTCTAGTCATGTGGTGAAAGATAATTTGAGACAACAAAAGAGCAGAAAGAAGCAGAATAGTCAAAAATGGAAAAAAAAATTGCTGTCAGGAATCAGAGTTGGGACTGAGGTGTTTTGGAGTCTTAGTTGCTACATTGTCCTTCCTGTGGTTTAGTTACGTGAGCCAATAAATTATTCTTACTGCCTTTTTACATAAGCCAACATATCTTCAATTTTGCACTGGCAAAGAGTTTGAGATAGGTTATCACTCTGTCTCCCAGGCTGGAGTGCAGTGGCGTGATCATGGCTTACTGAAACCTCCCCCTCCCAGGCTCAAGCCATCCTCCAGTCTTAGTCTCCTGAGTAGCTGAACTACAGGTGTGCACCACCATGCCTGGCTAATTTTTGTATTTTTTGTAGAGATGGGGTTTTGCCGTGTTGCCCAGGCTGCTTTCAAACTCCTGAGCCCAAGCAATCCACCCACCTCGGCCTCTTAAAGTGCTGGGATTACAGGTGTGTGCCATTGCACCCGGCTGAGTTGTGCTTCTTTTTATTATCAAAAAGAGAAAAAAAGAGAGCTGATAAAGATGTCTCCAGATCTTATGGGAGTACTTTTCTAATATTTTTTAATACTGTATTTGTCTTTTGTAATTAAAGTCCGCAAATTGTATTGTCTTGTCCCAATAAACATTTTTTAGGGTGCCATGTAACACAATTCACTGATAGATAATAATTGCTGATGTTGCCACCCACTATAGTTTTTTTCAAATAATAAAAACTAACATTTTAAAATAGAATTGTGTTTTTTGTAATAAAAACCAACAGCTAGTCATCTTCCCCCACCACCAAGTTGATAATTAAATATTTGTGTCAATTTGCAAGGTATTTCATAACTGACTTATTTTTTTACTCACCCATGTATAAATTTTAACCATGTAAAACTATAAGAAAGATTTTCATTAGATACATATTAACTTTATAATTCATGTAGAAAATTGGTGACAGGAAACAATATGCTTATTTTAATAGTAGAGGAATTGAAAGTCAAACAATAAATGTGAACTTCATTTACAGTTAAGGCAGAAATATCAGTAGAAAAGTACAATTTGTATTTTGTTATCTGTTAATTATATATCAATAAAAGAGATGTGGTATATTTTAGGATATTTGGATCTTGAAGATAATATGTTACAGACAATTTCCAGGACTTTCCAATATAATTTCAGTCAATAATTTAAATACAGATACACATCTTTCTGTACAGGTAACGTGATCTGACAAAATTGGTTAATTTTCAGTTTCTGTATGTTTTTGTAAATTCTTGTATTTGGCATAGCAAATGGAAAATTTTTGGTAACAGATAATTGCAATGTCTTTTTGGATATGCATATTCTGCTTGCCACATTTTACTACTAAAGTTTAAATATTATTAGTTTACCCATCAATGAGAAAAAGAGAACAATTAATTGAAATCACCATTTACTTATTTTTCTCTAACATTCTACAAGAATTTACTGAGTAGATTTTTTGCTGCATCTGAGGGATAAATGGTTGAAAAAGACGCATGTCTCTCCCTTATGGTGTGTTTAAAAAGCTGGAAGAAAAATTACAATGTAGTGTGATAAATGTAATAGATGAAAGCAGAGAGAGAGAGACAAAGAAGTAAAGCTTAAAAGGACGCTGATTTAAACCTGGTATAGGCAGCGCTAGCTTCACAGAGAAGGTGACACTTCAATTGTCTTGAAATCAAGCAAGTTTCCTTGGGAACTTTGGGGGAAAGAGAAGACAAATAGGAAGGATCCAGAGAATGTTGTTCGAAATTGCTTTAATTAGATGGATACCTTATTCACTAGTACTAGAAGGAAGAAAGAATGAGTGTGGCATTGATGCATTTTTAGATGAGGAGGGATGAGTGAAAATCCTTTGGTTTGCACTGTATATATCACTTTTTTGGAAAAAAATGCAAGGAAATGACCCAGAAGACTGCATATAACAATATGAAATAATAGTTACATAATAATGATAAGGTCAGATGGCCTAAGCCCCAAAGTAGAATGAATTAATGAATTAATTAATTTGCAAGAAGCTAAAACAAGAACAAGAAATTGCACTGGAGTGTATCAAAAAGAACATAACCCCTGAGCCCCTGCCTCCCAGCCTGACCCAGCACATCCAGCCTTAGGATTGTACTAGCAACAGAAGGATCAAATGTCCTCAGGGAAAAGCCAGTTTGAGTCCTGGCCATTTTATTGAAAAGATATGCAGATGTTCAGCACGACTCAAAGGGAGAAGTTAGATTGAAATACTATACTTATCACAAGAAGAGGCTTTGATGGATTGAAATAAGCAATACCAGCAATAGTTTAAGAGCAGAAGCTAATGGCTATGTGCTCAATGTCTGAAGCAATCAAATGCCACCTTTGGAATTGCAATCTAAAAGGAAAGTAACTTCAACATGCTTAACTAATGGTGTACCTAATGACTAGCCAGAAATTTACTCTCATACTAAAGATCTTCAGGGTTTCTTGATAGTTTTTCCTAAAAATGTGAAATATTGTTTTTAATCTCTAGAGATCTATCCACCTGCTAAGAAATAAAAACAGAAAAGCTTCTTCCAATAAATCTCAAATATAATCAAAATCATATTAGTGTAGGAGAAATTATTTACTTTTTATTTGGACTTGTAGAAAGTAGTTTTCTGTTGTTTGGTTTATTTTTGCCCGAAAGAGGTTCAAATACAACCCCTAGAGCCACATTTTAGAAGACTACCATCAAAGGGAATCTGCAGGACCGTTCGTATTTCTTTTAAATTCTTTTAAATTGAACCCATATTCAAATACTTTATTTTTCCATAAATATCCAATACTCTTTCTCTATTCTCGAACACCCAATCTGGGTATCTAAAAATATGCCTCATTCTGGTCTATCAAATATGTGTAGCTGGCCGGGTGCGGTGGCTCACACCTGTAATCCCAGCACTTTGGGAGGCCGAGGCAGGCAGATCACCAGAGGTCGGGAGTTTGAGAACAGCCTGGTCAACATGGTGAAACCCCATCTCTACCAAAAAATACAAACTTAGACAGACATGGTGGCATGCACCTGCAGTCCCAGATACTCAGGAGGCCGAGGTGGGAGAATTGCTTGAATCCGGGAGGCAGAGGTTGCAGAGAGCCCAGATCTCGCCACTGCACTCCAGCCTGGGCGACCGTGAGACCCTGTCTCAAAAAAACCAACCTGCCAACCAAACAACCATGTTATCTAATTACACCTCTTTGTATATTTGAATAAGTATGAGGAAAAATTAGTGCCAGATATTTCCAATTGATTCAGTCTTCAACGACGCGTCAATTCTAAGTCTATATAGGGTAATTAAGATTTTGCTTTTTTTTGTAGTCTGCACATATTTTTAAAGGCAATTTTAGAGCAGTTGAGCACTTCAGCACTAACAGTACTCTTTTTCTTGACAATGCTTACCTTGGCATTTCTAACAAGTGAGTGAACAAATTATTTCTGCTAATATTCAAGTAATATCTCAGCATGATGAAAAAGATTCATGTTTAAGAACTTGCATGGAAATCTTTTAGATACAAGGTGGCTACAGTGATCACAGGTCTCTGCAGAAAAAAAATGTTCACAGGTTAAATATGTAGGTAGGGCTCTCACCCATCCTTGATCTCTGCACTAGACTATTGATTTCATTAAGGATGCAGTATAGCCCAGAGTCTTTAAGCAAACACATATTCCCCTTAAAAATCAAATAGAGAAATAGGCAAAGAATTCTCTTTCATCTATAAATTATGAAGCCAAGTTCAAGAAATTCAAACTACTTGAAAAGGAGTGTTTGATTTCTTATGTAATGAAATTGTAAAAAAATAAAATAAAAACTCAGTGCAGACTTGCTCAAATGATGAGAACTTTAATATTTTTAATACAAACCCAGGACTCTACATGCAATTGTTATCTGGAAATGAATTGTAAGATGAACACATTATACAAGCAATCAGCAGCAAAGCTTAATCTCAGAATAAATGTTAATTGACTGCACTTTCTTTTCAGGAAAAACAAAATTATCATTATGCACACATACACACATACACACACACAAACTTCTTTAAGCCACCATCTTTCTCACTATCTTTTCCCTGGCTAAGGGAAGAGATTGCTCTAAAAATGAGGAAACAAAAAAAAATTTAAGTCCATGCTAAATTTCTTTCTTTTATTCTGTTTAATTTGAGAAATAGCAAATCTGTAGTCATTACTTACCTTTAAATGATTAAATGACAGTACTGACAAAAATGACTACTTTAATATATTAATAGACTAGTTTAATATAAAATAGTTTTATATCCTGACAATATCCCTTTAGAAGACAGTATAAATTTGTTACTTTAAAGCCATTCACAATCTTTTTCACTCCTTTTTTCCCCTACCTTTTAGGTGGCAAAATTAATATATCTACCTTCTCACATGTGCACATATGATGGTCATATAAAAGAAATCTAGTCAAAAAAGAAAAGGTAAAAGTGCTTTAGTAGGAGATTGTTCAAAATGCTTCTACCAAAAATAATAAAGATACATTTTTATTAAGAGAAAATGCTCTTTTTCTTTCCTGGAACTCAGACCCAAATGAAGAGTTACAACACATATCCTGTTTGTGATTGGAAAGCCACAGATTAATGACAAAAGAGCAGAAATGAAAAATAAAAGAATATGTGCCCTTTGTGATCCATTTGAGTCTTGGGCAGCATATCTGTGAGCCTACTGCTTTAGCACCTAAACCTTACCTAAAGTTTAGATTTTTGAAAATTTCTAATTATTTATGCTATTATAGAGTGTTCTCTGTTTGCTGTAAAAATGCAATTAACATTAAATGATATACTCCATAAATAGGAGGACCTTTCCTAAATTGAGCAATTACTTACTGCTTTCATTCAATTCTGCAGTAATGTTGGAAAAATCAGGGTATAATTTTTTTGGCTTTTTAAAAACATTTTATAATTTGACACAAGCCTGCCACAATAATATGATCCCTTTCAGAGTTTCTTTTATGATAGGTGAATCACTTAGACTTGTCAATTTTCTAGGAATAATTTTTCTACTATTTTTACTGGGCTTGTACCTTCTTTCAAACACTCGCAATCTTTCACAAACCACACTCAAAACATTCTACGTGGGAGAGAGGGAAGGAGAAAAATAAAACAACATAACAATTTAGTCATTTATACATTATTATCATTATTATCATTGTTATTGAGGGAAAGATTTTTAGAAAAATAATTCGAATAATAAAAGCTCTTTTTTAGAAATGTGATCTAGACTTGCAGAATACAGTTGATTTATTTAAAACATGGCAGTTGCAACATATATTTGATATACCTGCTTGTTTAGATGGACATAATCTCTTATTTATATGATATCCATGTAATGGTATGTTTTAAATTATTTTACTATCATATTAACAAGTTACTTATGAATAAAAACTCATTTACTTGCTTTGCTTTAATATGTTTATATCTCATTAAGTACATATGAAACCTGTTGGTTCTGTGGACTGAATGTAACATATATTACATAAAATTATCATTCAAATTTTGAATATTTAAAAGGTTTAGTTGATACATAAAATATGATAGATATATACTCATTTGGATTATTGGTGGATGGTTGATCTTTGTGATCTTTAAGTCACTTACAAGCCTTGTTCTCATTAGTTTAAAGCATTTTTTTTTTCTTTTTGAGACAGAGTTTCACTCTGTTACCCAGGCTGGAGTGCAGTGGCATGACCTCTGCCTCCCAGGTCCAAGCGATTCTCCTGTCTCACCTTCCAGAGTAGCTGAGACTACAGGTGCATGACCACACCCAACTAATTTTTTTGTATTTTTAGTAGAGATGGGGTTTCACTACATTGGTCAGGCTGGTCTCAAACTCCTGACCTCAGATGTGATCCACCCACCTCGACCTCCCAAAGTGCTGGGATTACAGACATTAGCCACTGAGCCCGGTCTAAAAGCATTTTTTTTTAATCTAAAAGCATCCATGTACCTCTGTTTTTTTTTTATTAAACAGAGTATTTTATTCCTATCTGTTCCTAATATTCCATAATAATTCCATCTAAATTATCATATAAAAACATGCAGTATTTAATTTTTTAACATTTACTTTTTTGAATAAAACACCAACTTTGTTTCTTCTAGAAGTTCTGTGACAACAGAAAACGTGTGACAAAAATGCCAGAATTATTATAGTCTCCCTTTAGTTCCTGAATATCATTAAGAAAGAAAATTAATCTGGTAAGTTTTTCCACAATGTTTGAATTTATATGAATTCAACTTCTCTGCAGTGTCTAGATAGTGATGTTAATTTGAACATGGATGCAAAATGTGTGCAGGCTAAAGGACAATTCAGCTATAAAAAGTCCTATCTCAGTAACGCTAAGTATTTCTGGCTCCTCATTTCCTGTAATTTAAAGAAGAAGCCTGCAGACTTTCTTATTATGCCTGTCACATCTGCTGTTATATCTCCATACCTCCAAAATGTCAGGAGCAATGCCTCTCAGGCCCCAGTTGCATCTGGTAGGTGCTGATGTAGACCTAGTCATCCAGGATCCAATGATACAGCAACGCTTCTTCTTTCCTATTCATAAAGCAGTTTAAAATGACTAATAAACAAGAAGCTTTAAAAAGCATATTTTAAACAAAAAGGCAATTTGTTCTTGCAAATAAAAAAATAGATATAATAAAATGCCACATATCCTTGTTACCATAAAAGAAAAAAGGAAAAATTAGAATTACAATCCTTCCAACCCCAAATTTGTGTATTCCCGTTTTGCAATGCAACATCAATGTTACTACATAAGGTACATGTATAGTTTTTGCATAATCTATTCTATTGCCCCTATGTTTTACAACCTTTAATATATATTCACATAAAGTTTTTTAAATGAAAAAATTTACTTACTTTTAAAAAGAAACTCCATTTGGGATGACTTGGAAGTTTGTTTTTTCCATTAAGTTAGTGAAAAGATGAATTGGTTATTTTTCTTAAGGCTTCTAAACACATAGTCACATGTCTATTCCTGCCAAGGATTTGCTAACAAAACACCATTATGTGCTAACCTGACTCTTACAAATTCAATATTGAAAGAAAAAATCTCAAAAAATAAAACCAAAATGAAACTAATTCTCTAAATAAAATACAGTCTACTCAGTTATATTTGAAAATATTTTTAAATTATGAAATACACAGTAAAGAGGAGGTACATAGTAGTGACTAAGCTTTGATAGTGGTAGAAGTCTGTCATAAATAGCCGTTGTTTTAAACCTCAGCTCCACCACTTATAAACTCTGCAGTCTTAAAGCCTCAAGGCCCTAAAGTTCCCCATTGGAAAAGCAAGAATTACAACAATTGTCATGTAGAGTTAATGAAAAAATTCAAGGACAGTTTCTTTCTTGGGTAAGTACTGAATAAATATTAGCTGTTGATATTATTTTCCTTTTTTAAAATAATCTCAGTTCAACTTTTCTTTACAACTGAAGAGACTTAACAGAGTTCAGATTTGTTTACAAGATAGATGTCTTCCAGAACTTCCCCACCTCTTTATTTGATATTCACAAATAGGGTTGACAGATGAAATATGCCCAGTTAAATTTGAATATTTACAATTAAATTTCCCAGATAAAATACATCCAGTTAAATTTCAATATCAGAAAAACAAGAAATAATATTTTAGTATGACCCAGATATTGCAAAGAACATACTTACTATAGGTCATATAATTATTAATTGTTTATCTAAAATTTAAATGTAACAGACACTTCCGTATTTTATTTGCTAAATCAGGTGACCCTTATCTACAATGCAATTAGCATTTAAGAAAACATTATAAAGAAATATGTTGAACTTGGTTTAAGGCAATTATCACAAGATTTATTTGACCATAGAATGTTATTTGAAGTTAACATCTATTAGTACATTGATGATCACAAATCTAGAAAAGCTTTTTAATTTCATATTTTAATTTTACAGGTGAGAAAACTAAAAGAAGATATTTTACTGAATTTTTCCTTACAGTAGAGGTCAGATGCTAGTCATTTTATCATCTAGGCTGTATTCTCTCCGTTCTTTTCAAGACAATTTTCTGTTCTTTCAATTTTATCTTTTTTCACGTAAGAACTCTGAAATAATAAATTCTCCTTATTATAATATACTGATTTGTACATAATTTAGACATCAGTAACTTTTAGCATGTATTATCTTATTCACTTGATTCATATCTACTTTTAAGTGATCAACTTTTTAATAGAAATATATTGATTATATAAACTACGAAATTAGTAAATTTTCAATTAACTGTACTTGTTCATATTCATAAATATATTGGCTATAACTTATAAATTCTATACCTTATATACAGGAAACACTTAAAAAAAATGAAGTTTGTTATGGAAGCTTGGACAAAGTTGCATCAGAAATCCAACACTATAGGTTGATTTCTATCCACAACCCCTAATATAACAGTGCAAACAAACCAAGGAATACACAAGAAAACGTACTTTTATCTCAATAGAATTTTTGAAATACAGGCATGCAAAGGTATGAAATGTGATTGAGAGTGGAGAACATATATTTTCAGGAAAGTTCGCTTTCTTATTTTTCTATTTTAGTAAAAGCTAAATATTTAACATACAACAAATGTTTCTTTTGTTTGTTTTATTTTTATTATTATTATTATTATTATACTTCACGTTTTATGGTACATGTGCGCAATGTGCAGGTAAGTTACATATGTATACATGTGCCATGCTGGTGCGCTGCACCCACTAACTCGTCATCTAGCATTAGGTATATCTCCCAATGCTATCCCTCCCCCCTCCCCCCACCCCACAACAGTCCCCGAAGTGTGATGTTCCCCTTCCTGTGTCCATGTGTTCTCATTGTTCAATTCCCACCTATGAGTGAGAATATGCGGTGTTTGGTTTTTTGTTCTTGCGATAGTTTACTGAGAATGATGATTTCCAATTTCATCCATGTCCCTACAAAGGACATGAACTCATCATTTTTTATGGCTGCATAATATTCCATGGTGTATATGTGCCACATTTTCTTAATCCAGTCTATCATTGTTGGACATTTGGGTTGGTTCCAAGTCTTTGCTATTGTGAATAATGCTGCAATAAACATACGTGTGCATGTGTCTTTATAGCAGCATGATTTATAGTCCTTTGGGTATATACCCAGTAATGGGATGGCTGGGTCAAATGGAATTTCTAGTTCTAGATCCCTGAGGAATCGCCACACTGACTTCCACAAGGGCTGAACTAGTTTACAGTCCCACCAACAGTGTAAAAGTGTTCCTATTTCTCCACATCCTCTCCAGCACCTGTTGTTTCCTGACTTTTTAATGATTGCCATTCTAACTGGTGTGAGATGGTATCTCATTGTGGTTTTGATTTGCATTTCTCTGATGGCCAGTGATGGTGAGCATTTTTTCATGTGTTTTTTGGCTGCATAAATGTCTTCTTTTGAGAAGTGTCTGTTCATGTCCTTTGCCCACTTTTTGATGGGGTCGTTTGTTTTTTTCTTGTAAATTTGTTGGAGTTCATTGTAGATTCTGGATATTAGCCCTTTGTCAGATGAGTAGGTTGCGAAAATTTTCTCCCATTTTGTAGGTTGCCTGTTCACTCTGATGGTAGTTTCCTTTGCTGTGCAGAAGCTCTTTAGTTTAATTAGATCCCATTTGTCAATTTTGGCTTTTGTTGCCATTGCTTTTGGTGTTTTAGACATGAAGTCCTTGCCCATGCCTATGTCCTGAATGGTAATGCCTAGGTTTTCTTCTAGGGTTTTTATGGTTTTAGGTCTAACATTTAAGTCTTTAATCCATCTTGAATTGATTTTTGTATAAGGTGTAAGGAAGGGATCCAGTTTCAGCTTTCTACATATGGCTAGCCAGTTTTCCCAGCACCATTTATTAAATAGGGAATCCTTTCCTCATTGCTTGTTTTTCTCAGGTTTGTCAAAGATCAGATAGTTGTAGATATGTGGCATTATTTCTGACGGCTCTGTTCTGTTCCATTGATCTATATCTCTGTTTTGGTACCAGTACCATGCTGTTTTGGTTACTGTAGCCTTGTAGTATAGTTTGAAGTCAGGTAGTGTGATGCCTCCAGCTTTGTTCTTTTGGCTTAGGATTGACTTGGCGATGCGGGCTCTTTTTTGGTTCCATATGAACTTTAAAGTAGTTTTTTCCAATTCTGTGAAGAAAGTCATTGGTAGCTTGGTGGGGATGGCATTGAATCTGTAAATTACCTTGGGAAGGATGGCCATTTTCACAATATTGATTCTTCCTACCCATGAGCATGGAATGTTCTTCCATTTGTTTGTATCCTCTTTTATTTCCTTGAGCAGTGGTTTGTAGTTCTCCTTGAAGAGGTCCTTCACATCCCTTGTAAGTTGGATTCCTAGGTATTTTATTCTCTTTGAAGCAATTGTGAATGGGAGTTCACTCATGATTTGGCTCTCTGTTTGTCTGTTATTGATGTATAGGAATGCTTGTGATTTTTGTACATTGATTTTGTATCCTGAGACTTTGCTGAAGTTGCTTATCAGCTTAAGGAGATTTTGGGCTGAGACAATGGGGTTTTCTAGATCTACAATCATATCATCTGCAAACAGGGACAATTTGACTTCCTCTTTTCCTAATTGAATACCCTTGATTTCCTTCTCCTGCCTAATTGCCCTGGCCAGAACTTCCAACACTATGTTGAATAGAAGTGGTGAGAGAGGGCATCCCTGTCTTGTGCCAGTTTTCAAAGGGAATGCTTCCAGTTTTTGCCCATTCAGTATGATATTGGCTGTGGGTTTGTCATAGATAGCTCTTATTATTTTGAGATACGTCCCATGAATACCTAATTTATTGAGAGTTTTTAGCATGAAGGGTTGTTGAATTTTGTCAAAGGCCTTTTCTGCATCTATTGAGATAATCATGTGGTTTTTGTCTTTGGTTCTGTTTATATGCTGGATTACATTTATTGATTTGCGTATATTGAACCAGCCTTGCATCCCAGGGATGAAGCCCACTTGATCATGGTGGATAAGCTTTTTGATGTGCTGCTGGATTCTGTTTGCCAGTATTTTATTGAGGATTTTTGCATCAATGTTCATCAAGGATATTGGTCTAAAATTCTCTTTTTTGGTTGTGTCTCTGCCAGGCTTTGGTATCAGGATGATGCTGGCCTCATAAAATGAGTTAGGGAGGATTCCCTCTTTTTCTATTGATTGGAATAGTTTCAGAAGGAATGGTACCAGCTCCTCCTTGTACCTCTGGTAGAATTCGGCTGTGAACCCATCTGGTCCTGGACTTTTTTTCGTTGGTAAGCTATTGATTATTGCCACAATTTCAGCTCCTGTTATTGGTCTATTCAGAGATTCAACTTCTTCCTGGTTTAGTCTTGGGAGGGTGTATGTGTCCAGGAATTTGTCCATTTCTTCTAGATTTTCTAGTTTATTTGCGTAGAGGTGTTTGTAATATTCTCTGATGGTAGTTTGTATTTCTGCGGGATCGGTGGTGATATCCCCTTTATCATTTTTTATTGCATCTATTTGATTCTTCTCTCTTTTTTTCTTTATTAATCTTGCTAGAGTCTATCAATTTTGTTGATCCTTTCAAAAAACCAGCTCCTGGATTCATTTATTTTTTGAAGGGTTTTTTGTGTCTCTATTTCCTTCAGTTCTGCTCTGATTTTAGTTATTTCTTGCCTTCTGCTAGCTTTTGAATGTGTTTGCGCTTGCTTTTCTAGTTCTTTTAATTGTGATGTTAGGGTGTCAATTTTGGATCTTTCCTGCTTTCTCTTGTGGGCATTTAGTGCTATAAATTTCCCTCTACACACTGCTTTGAATGCCTCCCAGAGATTCTGGTATGTTGTGTCTTGGTTCTCGTTGGTTTCAAAGAACATCTTTATTTCTGCCTTCATTTCGTTATGTACCCAGTAGTCATTCAGGAGCAGGTTGTTCAGTTTCCACGTAGTTGAGCGGTTTTGAGTGAGATTCTTAATCCTGAGTTCTAGCTTGATTGCACTGTGATCTGAGAGATAGTTTATTATAATTTCTGTTCTTTTACATTTATTGAGGAGAGCTTTACTTCCAAGTATGTGGTCAATTTTGGAATAGGTGTGGTGTGGTGCTTGTAAAAACATATATTCTGTTGATTTGGGGTGGAGAGTTCTGTAGATGTCTATTAGGTCTGCTTGGTGCAGAGCTGAGTTCAATTCCTGGGTATGCTTGTTGACTTTCTGTCTCGTTGATCTGTCTAATGTTGACAGTGGGGTGTTAAAGTCTCCCATTATTAACGTGTGGGAGTCTAAGTCTCTTTGTAGGTCACTCAGGACTTGCTTTATGAATCTGGGTGCTCCTGTATTGGGTGCATATATATTTAGGATAGTTAGCTCTTCTCATTGAATTAATCCCTTTACCATTATGTAATGGCCTTCTTTGTCTCTTTTGATCTTTGTTGGTTTAAAGTCTGTTTTATCAGAGACTAGGATTGAACCCCTGCCTTTTTTTGTTTTCCATTTGCTTGGTAGATCTTCCTCCATCCTTTTATTTTGAGCCTATGTGTGTCTCTGCACGTGAGATGGGTTTCCTGAATACAGCACACTGATGGGTCTTGAGTCTTTATCCAATTTTCCAGTCTGTGTCTTTTAATTGGAGCATTTAGTCAATTTACATTTAAAGTTAATATTGTTATGTGTGAATTTGATCCTGTCATTATGATGTTAGCTGGTTATTTTGCTCGTTAGTTGATGCAGTTTCTTCCTAGTCTCGATGGTCTTTACATTTTGGCATGATTTTGCAGTGGCTGGTACTGGTTGTACCTTTCCATGTTTAGCACTTCCTTCAGGAGCTCTTTTAGGGCAGGCCTGGTGGTGACAAAATCTCTCAGCATTTGCTTGTCTGTAAAGTATTTTATTTCTCCTTCACTTATGAAGCTTAGTTTGGCTGGATATGAAATTCTGGGTTGAAAATTCTTTTCTTTAAGAATGTTGAATATTGGCCCCCACTCTCTTCTGGCTTGTAGGGTTTCTGCTGAGAGATCCGCTGTTAGTCTGATGGGCTTCCCTTTGATGGTAACCCGACCTTTCTCTCTGGCTGCCCTTAACATTTTGTCCTTCATTTCAACTTTGGTGAATCTGACAATTATGTGTCTTGGAGTTGCTCTTCTGGAGGAGTGTCTTTGTGGCGTTCTCTGTATTTCCTGAATCTGAATGTTGGCCTGCCTTGCTAGATTGGGGAAGTTCTCCTGGATAATATCCTGCAGAGTGTTTTCCAACTTGTTTCCATTCTCCCTGTCACTTTCAGGTACACCAATCAGACGTAGATTTGGTCTTTTCACATAGTCCCACATTTCTTGGAGGCTTTGCTCGTTTCTTTTTATTCTTTTTTTCTCTAAACTTCCCTTCTCGCTTCATTTCATTCATTTCATCTTCCAGGGCTGATATCCTTTCTTCCATTTGATCGCATCGGCTCCTGAGGCTTCTGCATTCTTCACGTAGTTCTCGAGCCTTGGTTTTCAGCTCCATCAGCTCCTTTAAGCACTTCTCTGTATTGGTTATTCTAGTTATACATTCTTCTAAATTTTTTTCAAAGTTTTCAACTTCTTTGCCTTTGGTTTGAATATCCTCCCGTAGCTCGGAGTAATTTGATTGTCTGAAGCCTTCTTCTCTCAGCTCGTCAAAGTCATTCTCCGTCCAGCTTTGTTCCGTTGCTGGTGAGGAACTGCGTTCCTTTGGAGGAGGAGAGGTACTCTGCTTTTTAGAGTTTCCAGTTTTTCTGCTCTGTTTTTCCCCCATCTTTGTGGTTTTATCTACTTTTGGTCTTTGATGATGGTGATGTACAGATGGGTTTTTGGTGTGGATGTCCTTTCTGTTAGTTTTCCTTCTAACAGACAGGACCCTCAGCTTCAGGTCTGTTGGAGTACCTGGCCGGCCCTGTGAGGTGTCGGTCTGCCCCTGCTGGGGGGTGCCTCCCAGTTAGGCTGCTCGGGGGTCAGGGGTCAGGGACCCACTTGAGGAGGCAGTCTGCCCGTTCTCAGATCTCCAGCTGCATGCTGGGAGAACCACTGCTCTCCTCAAAGCTGTCAGACAGGGACATTTTAAGTCTGCAGAGGTTACTGCTGTCTTTTTGTTTGCCTGTGCCCTGCCCCCAGAGGTGGAGCCTACAGAGGCAGGCAGGCCTCCTTGAGCTGTGGTGGGCTCCACCCAGTTCAAGCTTCCAGGCTGCTTTGTTTACCTAAGCGAGCTTGGGCAATGGCGGGCGCCCCTCCCCCAGCCTCGCTGCCGACTTGCTGTTTGATCTCAGACTGCTGTGCTAGCAATCAGCGAGACTCCGTGGGCGTAGGACCCTCTCAGCCAGGTATGGGCTATACTCTCCTGGGGCACCGTTTCCTAAGCCCGTCGGAAAAGCACAGTATTCGGGTGGGAGTGGCCCGATTTTCCAGGTGCCGTCTGTCACCCCTGGAAAGGGAACTCCCTGACCCCTTGCGCTTCCCGAGTGAGGCAATGCCTCGCCCTGCTTCGGCTGGTGCACGGTGCACTCACCCACTGACCTGCGCCCACTGTCTGGCACTCCCTAGTGAGATGAACACGGTACCTCAGATGGAAATGCAGAAATCACCCGTCTTCTGCGTCGCTCATGCTGGGAGCTGTAGACTGGAGCTGTTCCTATTCGGCCATCTTGGCTCCTCCTCAACATGCAACAAATGTTATACAATATTTTGATGAGACAATTTTCAGATGAGGTAATATTCACTTTGTTTTCAGAATTAGTTGTTATGCTATTTTAAAAATATATTTGGTTTTAAAGTTTTAAAACACTGGTTAGATAAAAGTTTCCATCTCAGTCATAGCAGAATAGATTTTTTAAACTGTTTTATAAGGAAAAAAAACTGTAAGTTTCTTCTTGAGGCACTGCTTAAGAATCCCCAAGCTAATCCAGTTCTTATAATAATTTTGGCAGAACCAAATGACCTATCCATGCAGTTTATGCAATGTTAAAAAACAAACTTCTACTTAAAGTCAGGAGTATATGAGAATAGCAGATTTTTTTTAGTATTTACTTTCACTGTATGGGTGTTCATATAACTTAAGAAAACCACTCCTGGGTAGTTCAGGCAGCGTGATGCATTTTTGAAGTTCATGTTTTCCCTTGAAAGTGTTTTAAATCCTATAGTGAAGATTAAATCCTTGATTCCTCTTGCATGAGATAAACTCTAGCTTCTCTAGAAGTTCAAAGCCAAAGGCTTACTTAAAATAAAAGGAGTATGACTCTTGAAATAAGCAGTTTTCCAGCCTCACTGTTTACTACAATTGCATAGAATGCCTAGAGTTATTTAAGCATGGTAATATTTGTATATGCTTTTCTTTTTAATATTTACTATTACAAGAGTTCCAGGGCTATGAATAACTATTCTCTGAAAAAATAATATCATAGTGAATTTACTTCATTTCCCTAAAACATCTAAGTATATAGGTAAGTTGGAAATTAATTTATAATGTTTTGGGAAATAGTATACAGATCTTTAGATGGAAATATGTCTTGTAGCAATAATTTACCATGTAAACATATATATTATCAATTTTATGTTAGTCTAAAATTTTGTTATTCATTAATTTAAAAAGAAGGAAATAATTTTCTCTGTCATAAAAGAGAAAAAAAATTTCTGTATTTTAAGAAATTTATTTTTGGTCATTAGCACATGTTTGTCTTTGAAAAGTTATTTTGAAGTAATTAGAATTTCTGTGACTAAATTCTGTCACTAAATTCCAAAGCTGGCCAGTTATGGACCAGCTTTGAAATATCTGTTATGAATGCAATGAAATATCTGTTATATATATATATAACAATGAAATATCTGTTATGAATGCAAAATAGAATAAACTAACAATGAAATTCTAATGAATCAAATTGCTATTTGAACTAAATCACTTAAATATATTTATTATCTATTATCATCTGAATATAAAGATCGCATAGTGCCTACTTTTATATCATTATCTATTATTTATTATTTATGGTTATCAAAGTAAGCCCAGTTGTTAAACATTGAAATCTTTTTCAAAATAAGGAAATTATTCATCATATTATAAGACCCAATTATTTAGAGGAAAAATATTGAATGTTTTAAAAATGATAGATTGTAGAATGTCTAATTACTACAATATATTGTTAAGTACTGTTTTAGATATGACTTGATCATAAAAAGAAGGCCTTAAAATCAACAGTGACATATAGGGTTGCAGGATTGGGATAATAACTTTGCAACAAGATTGTGATAAAGAACTCAAGTGAAACTGCACTATTTGTAGCAATAACTAGGACATATTAATTTATGAAGTAATCTTTTCTAAATACAAAAAAATCTGTCAAATTCTGATGTTGATAATTTCCATAAGAAATGACACCAACGGGTAAATATTCCAACAACCATACAACTAAAGAAACTGGCTGTTGATTCCCACAACACTTTGATTTAAATAAAACTGTGTTCAATTTAGTGTTGTTGATTCTAGAAATGAAAGTTAAACCATATGTTGACAATAATGATTTATATATATAACAAAAATATTGATGTCTCTGAATATAAATCCATGTTTATACTAAAAGTAAGCATGTGTCAGTCAATTCATTCTTTCATACACAATTTTCCATAGTATCCATGTTTCATAATGATATGATATCCATACGTAATTTTTGTAAATTAAAAAAACGCTTTTTACCCAGCTAACCATTTACCTAGTGGTGTTCATACGACTTCTTTATATTAAAATACCATCCAATGTATTAAGTGTTAACTGTAATAAATAATCACAGAAACCTTGTCGTATTGGCCAGGTATCATCACATAACACTGACCTGTTTAGCAAATAATTGAAAGAGAATAGTCTTGGTTGTTTTAGAGACATGGTGTGTTTGACAAAGAGAGGTGGTAATTTATCCAATTATCCAATGTGTTGTGGTGATTTATAGAAATAATTTCATACAAGGAAAGATAGCTGGATTAAGAAGAAATATTTTCTCTAATAAGCCTTTTAAGAGAAATAATTCATGCATTTATGTCAAGAAAGTAAGATGAAAAATCATAATGAGAAAAAAGATGAAAATTATAAGGAAATAAAACAGGAGGTTCAAGGAAAGAAGTGAAATAATTGAATTTTATTTTATTTTATTTTTTTGAGACAGGCTAGAGTCTCTGTCACCCAGGCTAGAGTGCAGTGGCACAACCACCGCTTAGTGTAGCCTTGACCTCCCTGGCTCAAGCAATTCTCCTACCTTAGCCTCCGGAATAGCTGGGATTACAGGCACAGGTCACTACTCCTGGCTAATTGTTTTGTATTTTTGTTGAGACGGGTTTTGCCATGTGGCCCAGGCTGATCTTTCTTTTTCTTTTTTTTTTTTCTTTTCTTTTTTTTTTTTTTTGAGACGCCGTCTGGCTCTGTTGCCCAGGCTGGAGTGCAGTGGTGCGATCTCGGCTCACTGCAAGCTCCGCCTCCTGGATTCACGCCATTCTCCTGCCTCAGCCTCCCCAGTAGCTGGGACTACAGGCGCCCGCCACCATGCCCAGCTAATGTTTTGTATTTTCAGTAGAGATGGGGTTTCACCGTGTTAACCAGGATGGTCTCAATCTCCTGACCTCATGATCCACCTGCCTCGGCCTCCCAAAGCTTTGGGATTACAGGCGTGAGCCACTGCGCCCAGCCTTGCCCAGGCTGGTCTAAAATCCCTGAGCTCAGGTAATCTTCCTGCCTCGGACTTCTGAAGTGTTGGGATTACAGGCGTGAGCCAGAGTGCCCGGCTAGAAAAGTTTTAAATGAAATGATGAGTCTATATTTAATATGGAATAAAGAAGTAAAGAAGTAGTCTTAAGCAGGTTGACATTTGTGGTGGGCATTCCATAGGATGAACTCCAATGAATCATTGTATAATCCTCTCCCCTTAATTGTGGTGGGACCTGAAATTAGATTCTAGCTAATAGATGACAATGATAATGGGAATGCCAGTTCCAGGGTTAGGTTATGTCACATTTTGTAATTAGAAGATTTCATTTTAGAATACTGAAGACAGCTATTCTCTTTTTAGCCTTTAAGAAGCAAGCTGTCATGTTTTGAGAGGCTTGGGTGAGACTCACCCATGAGAGGAAACTGTTCATGGCTTCTGGGACATGAGGGTGCTTCCTGAAGAAGCCAGCAAGAGGCCAGGTCCTGAGTTGTAGAACAAGGAAATAAATGTTGCCAGTAGTCTAAATGAGCTTGGAGGGATATTTGTCTCAGTTAAACCTCGAAGTGAACATGTAGCTTCTCTGACTCCTTAATTTCAACCTTGTGAGACCCTCTACAGCAGACCTAGCAAAACCATGCCTAGACTCCTTACCCACAGAAACTGACATAATAATTGTGTATTCCTAAATCATTAAATCATTAAGTTTATGGTAATTATACAGCAATTGAAAGATAATATGGTATTTTCGTGTAGATGGTTAGTTTGTGGGGACATTTAAGTCATTCGTCCACATAGCCTATTTTCCTCTGTGCACATTTACTGTTCAAATTAGAAAGTTCAAAGTTATTTTCTTCTTTCTGACTATTTAGAAGACAACAACCTCCCTGGTGAGTAAACCTTAAGTACAGCAACAGGATATTAAACATATTTGAAGTATATGCACAGCTTGCTATTGTACTCATTTCATTTTTAGTGTAGTATAGCAAGTTTAGCTGCCTGATGCCAATTAGCCATAATGAGAATTATGGAACTAAACCACAGTGCACTACACTGAAAATTGAATCACTGGGGTTCTTAATGACTTCATGCTTTTTGTTGAAGGACATATAACATATTAAAGACTTCTCTTTTTTCCTGCCTAAGAAACATTGATTACCATTATTTGAAACTATATTAAAATTCTGATTAACATATACAAAATTTAATTAATAAAATTACTTTCTAAAGAAAAGACAGAGAAAAGTATATGTACATACCATGTACAACATAATATTTTCAAGTATATATACATTGGGGAATGACTAAATCTAGCTAATTAGCTTTCCCTAACATAATTATCATTTTTTTGAGGTAAAAACATTTTATATCCAGTCTCAACATTTTTCAAGAATATATTAGTTTATATATAGTTAATATATTATTAACTGTACATTCAAGAAGTCTATCGTACAACATGTGACTACAGTTAACAAAGTTAGTGTTCACATCTCTTCTCCAAAGAAAGGCTAAAGTTCATTTATATTATAATGTCTGTATTTAGTTTAACATAAAATACATAAAACATTCTAAATATATTTCCCTGTGTTTCTTCATAATTATTATATTGGTAATTAATTCAAATTTTAAAACAATTTGAAGTACATTATAAATCCTTTAAATAGCTATAGCAGGGTATTAAATATAGAATTCTATTAATTTAAAATAATAGCATATAAAACTTTATCACAGATGCTAATTGTGACATTGAACTCAGTAATTTCAGAAACTGGAATGTATTCTCTGATGTATTGTTTTAAATAATGAGACTTTGGTATGAAACTAAAAAATTATTTAGAAAAATTAAATCTAAAGAAACAAAACACACACACACACACACACCACATACACAGCTACTCTCATAGAGAACTCACAATTACAAACTGAAACCTCAGGAGCATCTTCCTCTCAAAGCCATGGGCTATGAACTTAACAGTTGCCTCTGACTTTTCAGATGAAAAATTCAAACTTCTCATCATGGTTGTATTCATTCAACAAACACATAGCACAACATTGTGCCAGAATGGTTCCAAGCACCTCAACAAGTTGGCTCATTAGTTCATTATAACAACCTTATAGAATTAGTTTAGAGTGATTTTTAAGAAAATGCAGTTCTTGTTTCATTTTTAAACATCCCCCCCATTTGCTTGATGATTGTAGTACAGAGTGAAGCTGGCTTGAGGAACTTAGTCTCTTTAGTTTTTCCTGATTGGAGAGTTTCATGTACTTAGTTTACTGGCAGAATGGAAGGATGTGGTGTTCTGAATAAGTGAAATCCAAATAAAGGAATCTTACTCTATACAAATATAATTTTCTGAAAATAACTAGTGGGTTCAGGCTATAAAATTGCCATATTTGTAATAGAAATCTTGTGCTCAAAGTTAGAGGTACAATAGTACATGTCATTCTCCAGGTTCCCAGTCTGTGATACTGCTCCCACCCTTCTTCACTATTGCAAAAATTTACTAATCCAGTTTTGAACATGAACTTTATTTTCTCAAAATATGTTAGTATCTGACTAGGATTTCCTTTGAAGAATAACGAAGTTCAGGCAAAACCTATTGTTCCATCGTAGAAATCAGTGTTTGTTTCACTACAAGGTCAGGATACAGAGTCTAAACCTCTGTGCCACTGTCTAAGTCATGTTTAGGAGCATAATTTCTTAAAAACATTCAGTTTGCTACAATTGATTTTTAGCAAGTTTATGAATCGGTTTTTGTTGAAAATTTGAATACAGCTTATTTGATTCTATATCATACCTTGGACACTTTCAAAAGCCATCAATATTTAAACACTCCTAAGATTATTCCACCTTAGAGTCTTACGTCTGCACACTTCTGTGTTACATCTATCTTTATCTATTTTTTCATCCATTTCAAAACATTTCATACTAATCTTCAGAGTTCCTATTCCTTAGTTACATTCTTGTATATTCCTGACTTCATATTACAGGATTCTCCCACCTCCTATAGGTCATAAATAAAACTTAGTATTCTGCTGTTGTATTATTAGGTTTTAAGGTCTACTTTATGATTATTATTGTGAATGTAGATATAAGGTTTCTGTATTAGATATATTAATTATTGATTCTTACATAAAACTTGTGCCATCTCCTTTTGCCTTCAGTTCTTATTACTTGGGCAAGGTGCTGATAACCATGGCATCCTACACATGTCAGAGTCTGTACCACAGATGAAGAACATGAAAATATGAAATCTTTTTGCTTAGATAAGTGCTGCTCCCCTTGCCCCTAAAGAAAGGGAGAAAAATCTTTCCTCCAAAAGAAGAATCATGAGTTCTTATTCTAATTTAGAGTGTAAATAAGTATATCCATGGGAAAGGTAAATCCCAGGACTCATACCTCTCCTTGAAATTTAAAATATAGCTCTGAAGAGGTGAATCTACATGGAGTTCTCTCTGTTTAATCTGTCATAAATTCCATTCCAAGGCTCATTCTTCTAATTCTGATTTCAAGTTTCATTAAATATTATTAAGAAAGCACTAATAATGCAATGCAGGAACACAAACACACATATGCACACCCACCGGCATACACACACACTTCACAATTCCAATGTTACTTTATATTGAGGCTTGGAAGTTGCCATTTTTATTAGGTTACCATGCCCTGATTTCCTGCTATAATTTCTAGATCATCATTAAACCACCTAAAGATAAACAATTTCTTCCTTGGAGGGTCATATCAAGCATCTCTTTCTTCATAGACATTTCACCACATTAAAAATAGTTACCTATATGCTTACCTTTTCTACTTCTATTAAAATTGAAACTATATGTAACAAAACTCTTCATACGTCTTGGAATAATCTTGAATTCTCTCTCTCTCTCTCTCTCTCTCTCTATATATATATATATATACAAAATCTATAAAACAACTAAGCTTACACTTTTGCAATGTCTTCATGTATATGATCTTTCTCTGCACTCCACTGCAGTCCAGTTCAGGCACCTGTGGATATAGATACTTGCAAGACCTGGTCATCCACTATACTTTTATACTTCTAAAATAATTAACTGTGCCCTCAAATATGTATCTCTTTTATTTGTTATCACTTAACTTATCTCATTTGTATTAGTCTGTGTTACTAATCTCTGTGTCTCTTGTCTCTATTATCTTTTCTGAAAGGTCATATTATAATAGGCATGACCTGTTAACTTTCTAGCTAATAAAATTCTCTCATCTGTTCCTTAAATATCCCCATATCTTTTTCCAAAACCTTGATTCAATTTCCATGTCAGATTCTTATTTTTTCTCAAATTGTTTGTGACAAAGTAGAATATTTATTAAGTGAGAACTATTCATATCAGTGCCATTGCAAAATCTATAATAACAACTGGATTCCACAAAAGCCTCCAAAGTCATTTCTCATTCATTCTAATAAGGATTTATTTCAAATTAATAATAATTTCCTTAAGATTCCTACTTTAATATTTACACCATCATATTTTGCAAACACTCTTGCTTCCTGTAGATATGAAAAAGAATGTAGTATAATTCCTTGTGTTTCTATCCTATTGGAGGATGCTGATGTTTCTTTGCTTCTTCAGGCATACTGCTAGACTAAATAGCTGAACTTCTTAGTAGTTGTGTGTGGCCTTGTACATTTCTGGTCAATAAATTTGGGAAGAAGAGATATATGTTACATTAAAGTATGGTTCCTAAAATAAATACCTTACAATATTATATGTCTCTATTCTCTCATCTCTAACCTGGCTGTAGAGGATCTACCAAAAGATACCATGTTTCTAGAAGATAGCAGAGAAACCAAAGAATGGGTGCTGGGTTTTTGAAACAACACATTTTGCTTTCTTGTTGTTGTTATGCACTACCGTGTAATAAAATATTCATTTTAAATAGTGGCTCCAAACAGCAACATTTTATTTTATCTCATATTTCTGAGTTGACTTGGCAATGCTTTTGCTGTATGTGGTGTTAGCTAAAGGGATGGGATGGCTAAACTCTCTAAACTCTCCAAACTCTCCAAAATGTCCTAAATTCCAGAGCTGGCATTTGCAGCCAGACACCAGCTAGGAACTCAGTTGGGCCTATAGACCAAAGGGCTCAGTTTTCCTCCACATGGGCCTTTACATGTTGGAGCTTGGACTTCCTCACATCTTCCGTGTCTGGGTTCTCAAAACAAGAACTTGATGGCAGGGACAGAAGCTGCACACTCTTAAATCCCTACCTCACATTGTAAACATTATGACTGCTCATTTTATTAGTCAAAACAAGTCATTGAGCAAGACCAGGTTCAAGAGGAGGAAAAATACACCTCATATTTCAGTGGGAATGTGTCAAAGAAGTTCTAGTCATCTTTATTTCAACACAGGTTCACTCTTGGCTTAAAATTTGTTTATAATCTTCACGCATGTAAAATACATTCATTCTTATCCAAACCCTAATAGTCTCTTCTCATTACAATATGAAAGTTCAGTCTAGATCCAAGCCTAGATTCTTGTTATCTAAATTTAATTAGGCATGGAGGAGGCTCTGCAAGGTCATTCCATGTGTGTGCACATGACTTAAAGTAATGTATTATTTTCATCCTAAACGGCAAATTTACTAGCAGATAGTTTTAACTATTAAAATAAATATAGGATTTGGAGTTTTGTACTTCCTTCTTTGTTGGCAGACATTCAACAGCTATTTCTCCTCTGCCTGTTGATATTAGTTAATGCTGCAGAGAATAATAAATGCAGATAAATGTGATATAATGTGATGTATATGTATATGTATTTGTGTTTGTCTGTGTGTGTGTGTGTGTGTGTGTGTGTATGTGTGCCTGGTATGGAGCAGCTGGATGAATTTTTTAAACAAAGTTAAACGAAAAGTTTGACCGTCAGGGTAAATTTTGAGTATAGAGTTGAAGGAAGTGAGATAGCAAGCCATGCAGAAATTGGAAAGTGACAGAAGTAGGAAAATTTTTAAGGCCTTTCAATAATCTAGATGAGAAACATTCGTGGCTTAGACCAGAGGATAAACTTGGCAGAGTAAGAAGTGATGAAATTCTGAACATTTTTGAAAATACTGTCCACAAATTTTCTGATAGATAGCATGGGACAAGGGAGAGGAAGAGATCAAGGAAAAATGACACCAATAATTTTTCCATGATGAATTTGAAGAGTGGGTTGTCATTAACTGACTTGGGAGAAAATCTGCAGGGTAAACAAGTTTTGGTTAAAAGATTAAAGTATAAGTTTTTGATACGTTAAGCTTCTAATTCTTACTAGATTTTTAATAGAAATTGCCAACAATACTAGGCTTTTGGACATTTGATGCTGAAATTCTGGTCAAATATGGGTGACTACTCAAATAAAATGAGGATTAAGGATGGACCATTGGCTAAAGCAATGTCAAAGTTACCCGCATTCTTGAGAGAGCCATTTTAGTGGAATGGGGAGACAAAAATCTGGCTCCAGTTCATTCACTCAGAATTAAAAGACAAAAACTTGAAATGCTGTATTTTGACCACTCTTCTATCTACAGCATTAAGAAAGAATTTCGCAGTTTCTGCTGATGCCCTGAAGCAGATTTGTAAATTTTTAATAGCATACCATCACAAAGGAAGTTTTCCCATTGTCTTGTTCATTATAGAACATTTAGATGTGATAATCTAGAGGTATTATCCACATGTGGAGAAACTAAACAAGTTCAAAAAGAAGTTAGAATTATATCCTGATATAGGAAGTGGTAATACATTATGAAATATTCAATCAAAAGACTTGTTCAGAGTAATTCTGATATTTTAAGAAGAATTATCTGAAAATAAAGCTGCCTGATTGAAGGTTAAAAGGCCAAATCTATTATAGGACTTTTCTTTTTAAAACTCTCATTAGCCAAGAATAGTTTACAAATCTGGACATAGAAACACAAAGTTTTGAATTAAAATGTTAAGAAAAGAAAAAGTCATTCCTTTTCTTCATTTCCTTTCTTCATTTCCTTTGACAGAAAGAGAATTATATTTCAACTAATTAGTCCATTGTATGAGTAGACATACTGGATACAAGTTAAGTGCTTCTGAAGCTGGAGTAGATGATTCAACATTTTTTGAATTGTTAGAGCTTAGATCCAGAGGTGTTTTTTTTGTTTGTTTTGTTTTGTTTTGTTTTTTCTTGAGAGGAAGCTTTGCTGTGTCACCCAGGCTGGAGCGCAATGGCGTGATCTCCACTCACTGCAACCTCCACCAGCTGGGTTCAAGCGATTCTCCTACCTCAGCCTCCCAAGTAGCTGGGACTACAGGCACGTGCCATCATACCTGGCTAATTTTTTTTATTTTTAGTAGAGATGGGTTTTTTGCCATGTTGGCCAGGCTGATCTCAAATTCCTGACCTCAGGTGATCCAACCACCTCGGCCTCTCAAAGTGCTGGGATTACAGGCGTGAGCCACTGCGCCCAGCCCCAAGGTTATTTTTACTGTGGTCTTTTAATTGGTGAATTCATGCTCTGATATTCAGTGGTTTTCATATAGTAGGGATTGAAAATGATCAAGGAGGAGAGTTTATACAACCTTTTAAAATTTTCGAGGTGGGTAATAGGAGCCTGACATCATGCTGCCTTCCTAGGCTTCTCAAAATTTACAAGTCCAGAGTTCCTTAGGTCATTCTCCTACTATAATATTATATGCCTGAAAATGTTCATTGATCATCTTTTCTTGCCTATATGCATTCTTGCTCATCAAAATTGCATTGCAGCTGATTTCAATTCATTGCTAGAAGTTTGGTGATAATTATTATTATTGCTGTTATTATTTTGTGTCTTGTGGAGATGGCAGGGTCTTGTTATGTTGCTCAGGCTGGTCTTGAACTCCTGGCCTCAAGTGATACTCCAGCCTTGGCTTTCCAAACTGCTGGTATTATAGGTGTGAGCCACTGCACCCAGCCTATGTTTTAATAAGTGTTAATTTAGGGTAAATAAATACGTTTCAAGTTAAGTCATTATTTGACAAATATCAAGTTTATAAAATTAGTTTTATTTTGTTCCAAGGAAAAAAATCGATATCTATACACATTTTATAAATTGGGAAAAATATCCCAATGAGAAAATTTGTATAACTTTATTAACATGAAATATTTAATATCTGTAACATATTTGAATCTCAATAACAGAAAGATAGTTTTCTAATATTTCCTTTTAAGTTGCTATAGATTTCAGTTTATATCATAATACTGAGCCGTCTTAAACTTCCTAATCCCTTTATTATAAGAAAAGCAACAGGACAAGCAATTGAAAACAGGCAGTGAATAAATACTAAGCCTAATCATTCTATGGGAATTTGAATGTTGAAAGATATTACTGTTTCCTTCTAAATGAATTACTAATAGATTTTTTACAGATAGAAACTTAGGCCATAGAAAAATGAAAGAATTTCAGCCTGTGGGAAGAAAAAAAGGCTTTGGTTAGAAAGAGAAATAGGTATTTTTCTAAATTATATGTCTATTTTCTTAGCAGTATGCCTGGAATGTACTACTGAATTTGCTTGTCTTGGTTCTCTACATGATTTTACTCAATAAATTTTGAAGCTATTTATTCATCTAATTTTTCTTTTAATATTCATTTTCTGGTTGCTGGATGATGTGGGATACAACCATAAAGGAAACAGTTTTGTCCCTCAAAATATATTGGGAATGAAAATATTTTTAAGTAAAAAGTAGATTTACAATACAGTACATGAAGTAGTGTAATAGGAATATGCATAAAGGTGGGGTATGTAATTCAGATTATGGGTGAGGAGTCATGGGGAGATACATTATGAAAAGTCTTCCCATGTAAAGAGATGACTTGGCCGAGACCTCAAGAACAAGAAACTAGAAGTCCAAGGCAAGTGTATGTTTGAATGTTTAGGACTGAGATAGAGCATGGCCCTTTAAGGGAATGAAATGTAACTGAATATTACTGTAGCCTATCATTTGAAAGAACCTAGTAGTAAGTATTAAGGTGGGAATAATAAGCAGGATGAAGATGATTAAAGGTATCCTTGTTACATCAGGTTAAAAAAATTTTTTTGAGACAGGGTCTAGCTCTGCTGCTCAGGGTGGAGTGCAGTAGCAATCACAGCTCACTGTAGCCTCAACTTTCAGGTTTAAGCAATCCTCCCACCTCAGCCTCCCAAGTATTTAGGAGGACAGGCACATGGCATCACGCCTGGCTAATTGTTTTACTTTTTGTAGAGATGGAAACTGATTATGTTGCTCAGAATGGCCTCAAGCTTCTGGGTTTAAGCAATCCTCCTGCTTCAGCCTCCCAGAGTGCTGGGATTACAGACATGAGCCACCACACATGGCCAAAGGCTTTTTTCTTTATCCTAAAAGCAGCACAGCAGAAATATTTTAAGCAGAAGTGTCACGTTAAGCTTAATTATTCTGGATGGCTAAATGGTGACATTTCCATAGGAAAGATCAAATGAAAAAGCACAATTTGTTGTCTGGTCTGTGTTGAATAATCTCACCTCACTGGCTTAAGTAATATGACAAAGTATATGATTTGAGTGATAAATAGTGTGTACATCTATCTATCTATCTAACGATCGATCTCTCTATCTATCAACTATCTAACCACCATATTGAGTGTCTAAAATAATACCATTAATACTGTGCACTGCTCACCTTGGATATTTTTTTAAAAGCCAAGAAAGAGTTAAATATTGCTTAGCACAGAAATTGCAGGTTTATTGCTTCCACATCAAAGTTATACTAAGGGATTCTCATTTTACCTGTCCTTGCAGGGAGAAGAAAGGGAGAGAGTGAGGGATTGAACAAAAGAAGTATTCACATGGATCACTCTTATGTTTAAGAAGTAGATCTGCACCACAGTTTCATGAAAGAGAACTATCACGCTTGGGACAAAAAAAAAATCTCTGTTCTTACTTTATTCTGTTATGTGTTGAGATATGGATGGACCCTCTGTAAAAGACTTTTTTTTTTAACAATTTTTACCACTTTTATTCAACATAATATTGGAAGTCTTAGCCAGCATAGGTAAACAAGAGAAATAAACATTTTTAAACCTTCGTCTCAACCTCATATGTGTTTAGACTGGGTGAGACTGGTAGGACAGAAAAGCAAACGAGGAAGAAATGGAAACTCTTTTAGCATCCAGTTATATTTCAGAAGGTACAGTTGAAAAGAGACTAGTGTGCAACAATCCCTTTCAGTAAATTACAAAGTACAGTCACCAATATCAAGGGACACCTAGATGATCAGCCCCTGAAATGACCTCCAGATGCCTTCCATTTTGCTACCTCATTACATGTTAGAAAGGATCACATTTCAAGATACATTAATTTATTTATGCTCTGTCATGTTTCTTAAAATATGTGGAATGGCATATTATATGTCCATCTATTATAGATAGACATATGGCAAAATGATAAAATATAAATTTAAAGGAAAATGATCAGAAAATAACATGAATTAAAGAATAATTTCTTGACCAGGCACAGTGGCTTGCACCTAATCCCAGCTACTCCACAGGTTTAGGTGGGGGGATCACTTGATGCCAGGAGTTTGAGATCAGTCTGAGCAACATAGCAAGTCCATGTCCCTAAAACAAAACATTTTTCATTAAAAAAAAAAAGAGTAAGTTTTTAACTTAGAGATAAACTTGATCACAATTATAGGAAAAACAATTTTGAATTCAATTGCTATAAAATGCAGCTTAAAATAGGCTTTGGTTATTTTGGTAGTCAAAATGAAAATAATAAACAATCTTTTTGATAGTTCTCATTGTTAATAAAGAGGTGTTGCGTCAGCTCTCCAGAAAAAAAAAAAAAAGGCTTGCCATGTAGTTATAACAACAAATACTGTTCTCTGGTATCTCTTATCTGAAAAAAAAAAAAGAGGAAAAAAAGAAAAGGATAATCAAGATAATTATCTTCTGAATTCTTTCCTTTTCATTTCAGTGCAAATTGTCTTGGGTTGTCTAAGAACAACGCTTTCTCAGGCCCCCTTCACTCCCTCCAGTTGGGCTTTCATCCTATCATTTATGTCAAGTTAATTTCGTCAGAGTCATAGGCTTAACATTAAGATGCCCTTTGTTTTTAGGTTTTGACAATGTCAAAATCATCCTTTTATTTAATTTTATTTAAAATTTCTGAAAAATGGATAGTTCATTATAGTAGTCATGTGATAAATAAAACCAGCTTCAGGATTTTGTAGCACTTTTAAGGAAAAAAGAAAGGGAAATAAAAAATACATATACTAGGAATATCACTAAAAGGATAAAAATTTACATCTTTCATGAACACAAAATATTTCTTGCATAGTAGAAACAAACACAGTTGATCCTGTAGAATTTTCTCAAATAATATTTTTAAGAAATAAATAGAACGACGTATTGCTTAATGATGTAACTCTGTTCTTAGGAATGTGTTGTGTGAACATCATAGGAGGTACTTACAGAAACCTAGATGGTATAGCCTACTACACACCTAGACTATATGATATAGCCTATTGCTCCTAGGCTACAAACTTGTACAACATGTTACTGTACCAAATACTGTAGGCAAATGTGACACAATAAGTATTTGTATATCTAAACATATCAAAACGTAAACATTTTGCAGTAGAAATAAGGTATAATGTATTAAAAAATAGTATACCTGAAAAGGACATTTATAATGAATGGAGCTTGCAGTACTGGAAGTTGCTCTGGGTGTCAGTGAGTGAGTGGTGAGTGAATGCAAAGGCCAAGAACATTACTGTAAACTACTGTGGACTCTGTAAACACTGCACAATTAGACTATACTAAATGTATTTTATAAACTTTTAAAATTTTCTAAAATTTTTTACTCTTTTGTAATAACATTTAGCTTAAAACACAAACACATTGCACAGCAGTACAAAATTTTTCTTTCTTTATATTCTTATTCTATAAGCTTTTTTCTTTCTTTTTTTTCTTTTTTTTTTTTTTTTTAAGATCAAGCTTTGCTCTTGTTGCCCAGGCTGGAGTGCAATGGCGCAATCTCAGCTCAGTGCAACCTCCACCTCCCAGGTTCAAGCAATTCTCTTGCCTCAGCCTCTCGAGTAGCTAAGATTACAGGCACACACCACCACGCCCAGCTAATTTTTGTATTTTTAGTAGAGATGGGGTCTCACCATGTTGGCCAGCTGGTCTCAAACTCTTGACCTCAGGTGATCCACCTGTTTGCCCTCCCAAAGTGCTGGGATTACAAGCGGGACCCACCACTCCTGGCCTATAAGCTTTTCTTCTATTTTTAGTTTTTTTAATAAAATTTTTTGTTAAAAACTAAGGCACAAAAACACACATTAACCTAGGCCTGTATAGGGTCAGGATCATCAATATCACTCCTTTTCACCTCCACAGCTTGTCCAGCTGAAAGGTCTTTAGGGGCAATAACATGCATGGAACTGTCATCTCCTATGATAACCATGCCTTATTCTGGAATACCTCCTGAAGGACCTGCCTGAGGCTGTTTTACAGTTAACTTCTTTTTAATAAGTAGAAGGAGTACACAGTAAATTAATTATAAAAATTTTAGTATGGTAAATACACAAATCAGTAGAATAGTTGTTTGCGATCATTACTGAGTATTATGTACAGTATATAATTGCATGTGCTACACTTTTATTTGAGTCCCAATTTAGTGGGTCCATTGACACCAGAATCATCACATACACTTGAGTAACATATTTCACTATGATTTTACAATGGCTATATCATCACTAAATGATGTGAGTTTTTCAGCTCCATTATAATCTAAGGACCATCATTCTATATATGCTCTATCATCAACTGAAACGTCATTATGCTGTGCGTGACTCCCAGTAACCTCTCTGGCATTTACTCAAGTAAATTGAAAACTTACAAAGGCAGAAATCTGCATTTGGGTGATTATAGCATCTTTATTCATAGCTACTCAAACTTAGAAATAATATATTGATTGTATTATCTTATTCATTAAGTAGATAAATAAGATGAATACACTGTAGTACATCCAGGCAATGGAATATTATCCAGTGCTAACCACAAATGAGCCATCATGGTTTCTCTTTTATTTTTGCTTGTATAAGATCTGTTATTCACAGAGAAACCAATGAGTTCTGTTAAAATTGGAAATCAGATCTTGTCATGTCTCTTGCTGAAAATCCCACAATGGTTTCCCATCCCATTTAGAATAACTTCCCAACTCTTTACCAAGGTCTATAATGTCAAACCTGACCTTCTCTCAGCTGATCTCTGAGATCTGAACTTCTGCCACTCTTCCTTTCTCCCACTTAGAGCCACACATTCTGGTCTTCTAACTTGTCATGAGTTATGCCAAACTCTTTTCCATTTTAGTGACCTTGCACTAATAACTCCATTTGTCAATAATGAGTTTTATGTAACCTTTGTATGTCTGCCTCCTTCATGACATTTAGGCCTCAGTTTAAATATAATCTTTAAATCTACTTAGAGATATCATCTTTAATACCCAATATAAAGTATTACTCAGTGGTTATCTCTTCTCACTGTAAATATTTACATATTTTCTCCTTACATATTATTAGTTCATATATTTGTTCCCTTCTCTATAATTTTGGCTTCAAAGAGTAGAAACTATCTAATTTATCAATGTATTTGAGATGTAAAACAAAGTGCCAAGTCTACAGGAAACAATAAATATTTGCCAAATTGATGAAAGTGGATGTGCATAAATCATTCTTTATAGGGAAACTTAATAGAGCACTGTGTTGTAATGGGCAGTGTTTTCATCAAAACTCCCTCAGGAAAAAAAGCTTTCAAAAGGCTTTTTCATTTGCTATTTTGTCTTATTGTATTTGTTTGCTTTTAAGACAGCAATCCTCAATAGAAGTGGAGGAATAAATACCAAAATACTCCAGAAAGACTCAAGATAATATGATTTATGTTATTGGTTACTATTAGCCTGGATTAATGTAAAATACAAGACTTAAAATATATAATCAATCTTTTTAAAAGTTTGTAATCAATAAACATGACAACTAGATGAAAAGTCCTTCAGCAAAAATACATACTCAAATGCAGTGTGTGCTCAAATTTTCATCCAATTTCAGCAGGCTTACATTCTATGTAACATACATTTATTATCTTCTTTCACTGAATGATAACATCTAACAGAATAAACTCCATATTAGTTTATGTTATCCCTAGTAAAGGTCATGTGCTCTCAAAGTAAAATGTAAAGAAAGTTTTTAAGCAGTCACCTCGGGGTTGTATTATCTGTTAGGAGTTGTATGTAATCTGTGACATTAGCAATTAAACATACACTGTACAAATGAGCCCAAAATTTCTTTAACAAATAGTAAATGCTTTTACTGTAAATACTGCATTAAACTCTGGGGTCTACTGGGTACTATAAAAATGAATTTAAAATAATTGATTCCTTAAAAATTGTATAATCTGCAAGTCAAAATAGACATAGAAACATATAACTCTAATTATTAAATATATATAATAGCTGATTTATACACAGGATATTTTAGTACCATGGTGACTATATTGACTCAACTAGGACCATTGCAGAGAGTGATATTAAGTTTTTCTGACATAATTCTTCAATAAACTTAATTTTAAAAAAATATAAAGGAGAATAATGTACAGAGAGTTTAGAATAATTACTATAAAAATTTTTATAAACATGCTTATCATACACATATGCAAACAGCTGAGAATGAATTTTAAAATCAAGATAGCAATATATGGACTGGAAGATAGGTCACTCAAATAATTTAAGTAGGAATGATATAGCAGTTGTGGTTGTATTTTCAATAGATCATTCTGACTGTATTTTGGAGACTGAATTCAAAGTATCCTTGGGACTAGGGGTAGAATACAGAGTCAAATACAATCATCCTGGTTGAAATGGTTAAGGCCTGAATTAGGTAAATAGTAGTTGAGATATATGATGTATTAGATTTCTAGGGTTGCCATAACAAAGTACTAAAGATTGGGTAGCTTAAACAATAGAAATTAATTTTCTCACAATTCTGGAGGTTAGAAGTCCAGTATCACGGTGTTGACTGTAGTGGTTTAATTCTCTCTGCTTGGCTTGAAGATAGCCACCTTCTTCCCATGTCTTCACATGGTGCTTACTTGTGCATATAACTGTCCTAAATCCCTTCTTTCCATAAGGACACTAGTCATAGTAGAATCTGGCTCATCTCAAAGACCCAATTTAACCTACTTACTTCTTTAAAAACCATGTCTCCAAATATGGTCACATTCTAAGAAAATGGGGAAGGAAGTCACCATAGGAACTTTGGAGGGACACAATTAAGTCCCTAATATATGAAAAAGAATTAATATGTCCCCCAAAATTAATGTGTTAGAAACATAATTGTTTCACATGTCCGTGTGAAGAGACCATCAAACAGGCTTTGTGTGAGCAACAAGGCTGTTTATTTCACCTGGGGGCAGGCAGGCGGAGTCCAAAAAAGGAGTCACCAAGGGTGGTGGGATTATCATTAGTTCTTATAGGTTTTGGGATAGGCGGTGGAGTTAAGAGCAACGTTTTGGGGGCAGGGGTGGATCTCACAAAGTACATTCTCAAGGGTGGGGAGAATTAGAAACTTCTTAAGTGTGGGGGAGACTACAAATAACATTGATCAGTTAGGGTGGGGCAGAAACAAATCACAATGGTGGAATGTCATCAGTTAAGCTATTTTCACTTCTGTGGATCTTCAGTTGCTTCAGGCCATCCGGATGTATACATGCAGGTCACTGGGGATATGATGGCTTAGCTTGGGCTCAGAGGCCTGACAATAATTACCATTGTAACAGTACTAAGAGATGGGGCTTTTAGGAGGTAATCAGGCCATGAGGGCTCTGCTAGCATGAATGAATTAATTCCATTATCACAAGAGTGGGTTAGTTATCATAGCAGTTTGACCCCCAATTTGTCCTTCTGTCTCCCGCACTGACTTCTGCTTTCCACCACAGATGACCCTTGCCAGATGCTGGAACCATGCTCTTCGACTTCCCAGCCTCCAGAACCATGAGCCAAATAAAATTCTGTCCTTTATAAATCAAAAAAAAAAAAAAAAAAAAAAAAAAGAAAAAGAATTAATTTAGTGAATACTTAAAGGAATTAAGGGAAGATGGAGTAATGGTTTGAGTCTGGACATATAAAAGTGTCATTATTGCAACCACATTTCTCTCTCTCTTGATTGGTAGGTAGATAGACAGACAGACAGACAGACAGACAGATAGATAGATAGATAGATAGATGTATAACACATAATATTTCTACCAATCTTTACTTTTTGAGAAATACAACATCAGGGTGAAATTTTTTGCTAAAAGCAAGTGATTCTTACTATGAAGCAGGAGAGCAAATGCCAAATCAGAATAAAACCAAAAATCAGGAAGAATGACCAAGGTAGTAGTTCTCACCTTGGATGTACATTGGAATCACATGAAGAGTTTCTAAAAACATATTTATGCCAGGGTTCAACCTCAGCACAATTAACTACCAACACATTGGGTGAAAACTGAGCCACAATCTCCCCAGATGATCCCAGAGTGTAGTGAGGATTAAGAGCCACTGGACTGGAAGAAAAATGTAAAGAGAAGAGGAAGTAGAATGACAAAACAACTGGAATAAAATTGGATCTTGTACGGCCTCATCAGATTTCACGGTGCAACTAGGAATCAACATAGACTGAGCAAGTTCAAGGTAAGGGGCAGGATTACAGAAAACAGCTTATGCAACAGAGGGCCTAGCCAGGAAGAACTTCAAAAAATATGCCATTGTTTCCATGACTATAAACACCATGAGCCTGTAACCTTAAAACAAATTATATGTTATTGGATGAATCAACCCTGGTGCTTTTATTAATGACATGTTGTGCACGTGTGTGCATGTGTGTAACAACATGTTAATGTTTGTGATTTTACCATCGAAGTCTCTTCAAGCATCAAGATGATATTTGCGGCTGGGAGCGGTGGCTCATCCCAGCACTTTGGGAGGCTGAGGTGGGTGGATCACAAATTCAGGAGTTCAAGACCAGCCTGACCAACATGGTGAAACACTGTCTCTACTAAAAATACACAAATTAGCCGGTCATGGTGGTGCAAGCCTGTAGTCCCAGCTACTCGGGAGGCTGAGGCAGGAGAATCACTTGAACCCGGGAGGCGGAGGTCACGGCGAACCAAGATCGTGCCACTGCACTTTTGCCTGGGTGACGGAGTGAGACTCCATCACACACACACACACAAAAGAAAATATTTGTATATTTGTTCCTGCACAATGCACCACAGCAGAAAAGTCTGTGTGGAAATAAACACTGGAAATCTAGGAATTGTAGGGGATCGGCCATCTGAAGCATGGGCTGAGTTTTCAACAAGGGATGTGCATAAAATCACCCCCCCCAAAAAAAAGAGTCAATATCAAGCCTAACCCAGAGAGCCAGTCAGGTACATACTTCCCCAACAATGTTATTTCTCTTCTTTCTTTGCCCTCCATTTCACCTGGAAGAGTCACAGTTAAGAGTCATCAAGTAGTGGAAGAAGTGAGCGAAAAATGGGAAAGCAATCCCATGGCTTCTGCAAAGTCTGACTCCCACGAGCCATGGGCCTGGCTAAGGGAAAGAAGAAAACTTCTTGTTCGCTGAAGCATAAAGGGCTAATTAAAGATATTAGAACAGAGTTGTAAGTACTGAATTGAGTATGTGTTTTGTAATTTGTGGTGACCATAGGAATTTTGGTTAAACTAAAAGAATCAATAAAAGTTATAGGATCTACTTAAGTTTCATACAGAGAAACAGGAAGAATTATTTTTATTTTGTATTTTATAAGTTAAAAGAGACACTCTAGGAACAAATTCTTTTTAATTACACCCTGTTATAATAAGCAAGGAAAACAAGCACAAGAAGAGATGTGACCCAACAAAATCTCTTATCCAAAACACTGGCAGATCAGAGTTGGTTTCTAGTGAACAGATGATGCAAATTATATAAGGTGACAAGAATTCCCCTACAGAAAATAAAACAATACTGTAACTTCCTTTTTGATGGCCAATATCATTCAATGCATTACAATAGTCCCAGTTGAGAATCCTTGTTATGAAGCCCTCATAGAGTAACTCAATATAAAGGAAGCTGCATTCTAGAAGATAACCTGGGCTCAGAAAATAAAAAGAAAAATCTTGTTTTATTTTAGTTTGGTATCCGGTTAAGGTGGGAGACTCTGGCTGAAGTCAAAAGGTGATACCATTTGCAGATTGTGTATGGACCACAGTAACTGGCCACATGTGAACTAATGTAGATCTAATCTTAAAATCAAACTAGAAAACACCAATGAAGGCTCTAAGTCCTGGCCCAGAGAAAGCTCAAGAGACTATTGAATAAGCTTCCATGAGTGATGTGATTAATTTTTAATGTCAACGTTACATGGCAAAAGTAACAGTATCGATAGTGTTGGCTTTATCAGCTCCCATCTTCCTCACTTTGGAAGGAGATCTTAACCTCTTTGGACTAAATAACCCTGAATTTCTAGATTGTCATGGCTTCATAAAAAGCTTCATAAAAAAAGGATAAAAAATTCAAAAGAAAAAAAGTAAAAATGTAGATTTTCTAACAAGTTTTGTAAATGCAGACTACAGCTATTAGTTGAGTTAAAAAGGAAACAAAATACAAATGTGATTATTTCACAAAATACTGAAGCCTACCATAATAGCTACATAGAGAAGCTAGTACCTCTTTAAGTGCCCATTACTTTTTTCCTAGTGTAATTCTAAAACTCTGTGTGTATATATATATGTTCGTTTTGCTCTTCTAAAACTCTGTGTGTATATACATGTTCACACTATATACTATACTATATACTATATAGACTAGATACTACATATACTGTACAGTTTATAAATTTATTTGAAAAACAAATGCTTATTTTCTTTATCCAGTCTAATATTGATGGGCATTTGGGTTGGTTCCAAGTCTTTGCTATTGTGAATAGTGCTGCAATGAACATACGTGTGCATGTGTCTTTATAGGAGAATGATTTATAATCCTTTGGGTATAGATCCAGCAATGGGATTGCTCGGTAAAATGGTATTTCTAGTTCTAGATCCTTGACAAATTGCCACACTATCTTCCACAATGGTTGAACTAATTTACACTCCCACCAACAGTGTGAAAGCGTTCCTATTTCTCCATATCCTCTCCAGCATTTGTTTCCTGACTTGTTTTTTTTTTCCTTTTAAGATGGAGTCTCGCTCTGTCGCCCAGGCTTGAGTGCAGTGGCGCGATCTCAGCTCACTGCAAGCTCTGCCTCCCAGGTTCACACCATTCTCCTGCCTCAGCCTCCCCAGCAGCTGGGAATACAGGCGCCCACCACCACACCCGGCTAATTTTTTGTATTTTTAGTAGAGACGGGGTTTCACTGTGTTAGCCAGGATGATCTCCATCTCCTGACCTCGTGATCCGCCCGCCTGGGCCTCCCAAAGTGCTGGGATTACAGGCCTGAGCCACCGCACCTGGCTTGTTTCCTGACTTTTTAATGATCGCCATTCTAACTGGCATGAGATGGTATCTCAGTGTCGTTTTGATTTGCATTTCCCTAATGACCAGTGATGATGAGCTTTTTAAAATATATTTGTTGGCTGCATAAATGTCTTCTTTTGAAAAGTGTCTGTTCATATCCTTCACCCACTTTTTGACTTTTTTTTTTTCTTGTAAGTTTGTTTAAGTTTCCTGTACATTCTGGATATTAGCCCTTTGTCATATAAATAGATTGCAAAAATTTTCTCCCATTCTGTAAGTTGCCTGTTCACTCGATGATAGTTTCTTTTGCTGTGCAGAAGCTCTTTAGATTACTTAGATCCCATTTGTCAATTTTGGCTTTTGTGCAATTGCTTTTGGTGTTTTAGTCATGAAGTCTTTGCCCATGCCTATGTCCTGAATGGTATTGCCTAGGTTTTCTTCTAGGGTTTTTATGGATTTAGGTGTTACATTTAAATCTTTAATCCATCTTGAGTTAATTTTTGTATAAGGTTTAAAGAAGGTGTCCAGTTTCAGTTGTCTGCATATGGCGAGCCAGTTTTCCCAACACCATTTATTAAATAGGTAATCCTTTCCCCATTGCTTGTTTTTGTCAAGTTTATCACGGATCAGATGGCTGTAGATGTATGGTGTTATTTTTGAGGCTTGTGTTCTGTTCCATTCGTCTATATATCTGTTTTGATACCAGTATCATGCTGTTTTGGTTACTACCATGGAATACTATGTAGCCATAAAAAAGAATGAGTGCATGTTCTTTGCAGGGACATGGATGAAGCTGGAAATCATCATTTTCAGCAAACTAACACAGGAACAGAAAACTAAACATCCCATGTTCTCACTCATAAGTGGGAGCTGAACAATGAGAATACATGGACACAGGGTGAGGAACATCACACATCAGAGCATGTCAGTGGGGTGGGGGGGCCAGGAGAGGGATGGCATTAGGAGAATACAAATGTAGATGATGGGTAGATGGGTGCAGCAAACTGTCATGGCACATGTGTACCTATGTAACAAACCTGCATGTTCTGCATATGTATCCCAGCACTTAAAGTGTAATAAAAAATAATAAATAAATAAATGTTTATTACTTATTTACTTTTAATAATGTTCTCCTTTTTTATTTTTTTTTCAGTAAAAAGTGAGAGTATTCTCTCCACACAAAGACTTTCAAGCAACCGCAGGAGAAAATGTCCTGTGTAGGAATAATGAATATTAATCTAAAATAATTTTTTCTAATATATGGTTTAATTCCATCGCATTTCAGTTTCTCTGTTTAGAAGCACACTTTGGTCTGAATGTAGTCTATTAAGAGTGTTACCCTAATGACTTATCATTAACAATTATACACTTTATGGGACTGAACCCTTCTGAAAAGAAGCTTTGGTCATTCTCTGTAATTATGTTCACAATACTCACAGAGGTCATAAAATCATGTGTTCCCCAACTTCCTTTATTCACCCTTCTTTCCTCCAAATTCTACTTATTTGTTCATACATTTCCTTCAAACCTGTGGTTTTGTGCCTCCTACAAGTTTGTGTAATAACAGGGAGGCACAGGAGCACATTAGGAAACAGAATAAAGTGGGGAAGACCTCAATGTTCTCCATCAGAAAAGGGATCTGAATTTATATTGCTGAGCCTAGTTGAAAAAAAGTTTTTTTACTAAAAATATCATCTCAGCCTTGGAGTTTCCTCTCATTAAAAGGCAGAAAGTCTTTAGCAAGAACAGGAAAAGAACAATAAAAAGATTATGCAGCTCTGGAAACAAGCATGTATACTGAAAAGGTAACATTTATTTGTTTTAAAAGGCTAACAGATTTAATCTAACGACATAACCACACGTGCAAAGTTAGTGCATTCCACGGCATGACTGATCTGTAGTTTAAGCTCTCTTAACAACTGATGATTGCATCCAGACTGATCCAGTCCCGATACGTATGAATAACGAAGATAACCGAAAGATTTATCCCATTTGCTCCAACTGTTAGCAGCGGTGAATCAGTTTGGATGTGCGGCAACCTCAATTCTTGCCTCCTCAGGAGAAATAATTCAACCAAAGGGCATAAGGCAGATGGAGAGACTGAGGCAAGCTTTAGAGCAGGATTGAAAGTTTGTTAAAAAGTTTTAGAGCAGGAACCAAAGGAAGTACACTTGGAAGAGAGCCAAGAGGGCAACTTGAGTGATGCAAGTACTTGATTTGACCTTTGACTTGAGGTTTTATACGTTAGCATTTCGCATGCTCAGTGGCCTGCCAGCACTTGAGAGGGGCCGCATGTGCAGGGTGTTTACTGAAGTTATATGCGCGCTCACTTGAAGCATTCTTTCCTTACCAGTCAAGTGTTCCTAGGGGAAGGTCACATACCAGCGAAACCCCGGCAGAGGGAGTCTAATTGAGCTGATTAACACAAGCCGCCTGCGGATTGCAAAACTGAAACAGCACACTGTAACACATGGCCACTGGGGCTTCAGGAGCTATAAACACTCAATCCTAGACTCTGCAGTGGGGTCCAGACCCCCAAAACAGCCCCCGCAACCTGCCCATCTGCATGCTCTCCCTAGGCGTTCTCCCTAGGCGTTTGAGCAGGGGGGCACCTAAGAGGCAAGCCTCACCCTTGTCGCATACCTTGTGAGGGGGATAAGGGAACTCCTCCCATTTCAACATTTCATAACAGACAAAGAAATTCACTTATCACTTAAACCTCTTTCTCATTTTTGCCCCATCTTAAGATAGGACTAGGAAGGCCTTTGTAGCAGAGGCCTCATAGTGCTTTTACCACATTTCAACCTTGCTCTGATTTGAACCAAATCTGTAGGAGGTGATTCCATAAAATGTTAGATTCCCCTCATAGCTGGCAGGTTTTTTATCTTAAACCAGAGTTCTTTATCATTTCTCATTCTCTTCCAGGGCTTTCTCCAAGCCCATAGAAGTTTAGTTTGCCCAATCTCCTCAATTTCCAGAGCTCAGCCAGTTCTTAAACCTAGATCTCATTGATTAAGAGGGAGACTAAGATCTTTTAAGAAAAAATTGTAAAATATCACTGTAAATGTAACTATAAATATATGTAAATACATAAATACAAATTCTGTCTTCATCCAAGCTGGTCAGTTCTCCAAATAGTAAATTCATACCCCAACCACTGTCCTTATCAGGCTCTCAAATCCAAGGTACTATGCACCTATCTTAATCATCCCAAGACCAGTGCCAGACAACTAGGGCAGCCTCTCTTCCCTAGGGCTTATTAAATTATTCAAATTAGAGAGTCCAAAGGGAAGTCTGGAAACCTAGATAAACCCCTGTCACTTACTCATAAGCTGTCTCGTACAATTACAACTTGTTGTTACATTGCATTCAGGTGCAACTCTGTGTGGCTTTGCCTGGTGGCCTTCTCTTTTGGTTCTGTATCAGAATCCTGCCTTCTTCTATCCAAGTGTCAATGTGTTGGCTTCCACCATTAAAAATAATCTCTACATTTTAAAAAAACAATGCATACTGTAAATGTTTCCTATTTCCCAAAGGAACTTGTAGCTTTCAACCAGAGTTAAAGAAAGGGAATCAAAGAAAGGGAATGCCCAGACCTTTCAAGGGCTGTGGGAGACAGGTTCTGTAACCACACTAATATTGGGGAACCCACAATGCATATGGTTCCCAGTTAGATTGGGGTTTCTAAAAGCCAGATGGTGTTTAGAGTTCTGGTTGAAGTTCACCTCACTTAGGGTTCACATAGTTTCTTAGTCCATTCATGGGACAAATAATCTTTTTTTTTTCTTAATTTCAACTTATTTTAGATACAGGAGGTATGTGTGCAGGTCTGTTACATGGGAATATTGTGTGATACTGAGGTTTGGGGTACAGATCCCATCACCCATGTAGTCAGCATGGTACCCAATAGGTAGTTTTTCAACCTGTGCCCTCCTTCTTTCTCTGCCTAGTAGTCTGCAGTGACTTTTGTTTCCATATTTATGTCCATGTATGTTTGACGTTTAGCTCCCACTTATAAATAAGAACATGCAGTATTTGGTTTTCTGTTCTTGCATTAATTTGCTTAGTATTATGGCTTCCAATTGCTTCCATGTTGCTGCTGCAAAGGACATGATTTTATTACTTTTTATTGCTGCGTAGTATTCCGGGATGTATATGTACCACATTTTTTTTTTTTTCTTGAGATGGAGTCTTGCTCTATCGCCCAGGCTGGAGTGCAGTGGAGTGATGTCGGCTCCCTGCAAGCTCCACCTCCCAGGTTCACGCCATTCTTCTGCCTCAGCCTCCCGAGTAGCTGGGACTACAGGCACCTGCCACCACGCCTGGCTAATTTTTTGTATTTTTAGTAGAGACAGGGTTTCACCAGGTTAGCGAGGATGGTCTGCATCTCCTGACCTCATGATCTGCCCACCTGAGCCTCCTCCCAAAGTGCTGGGATTACAGGTGTGAGCCACCATGCCCAGCCATGTACCACATTTTTAAAATTCAGTCTACCACTGATGGGCACTTAGGTTATTCCATGTCTTTGCTACTGTAAATAATGCAGTGATGAAGAGTACATGTGTCTTTTTGATAGAATAATTTATTTTTTTTAGGTATATACCCAGTAATGGGATTCCTAGATAGAATGGTAGCTCTGTTTCAAATTCTTTGAGAAACATTTAAAACGCTTTCTGCAGTGACTGGACTAATTTACATTCACATGAAAAGTGTAAAAGCATTCCCTTTTCTCCACAGTCTAGCCGGCATCTTTTGTTTTGGCTCTTTAATAACAGCCATTTTGACTAGTATGAAATGGTACCTCATTGTGGTTCTGATTTGCATTTCTCTGATGATTAGTGATACTGAGCATTTTTCATATGTTTGTTGGCCACTTGGATGTCTTCTTTTCAGCAGTATCCGTTCATGTCCTATGCCCATTTTAATGGGTTTATTTGTTTTTTGTTTATTGATTTAAGTTCCGTAAAGATTGTGGATGTTAGGGCTTGGGACAGGTAATCTTAATAGCTTATGGCACTCACATAATTGTATCTCTCTCTTTTTTTACTTAAAACAATTATGGTAGGAAACACCGACAGGAAGTCCCTAAAAAAATACTCCCCACCATGCTCAACATCATAAAGCTGAAGCAATACCACATCCTAGGTAGAATTGCAGAAATTAGCTCCAGCATAAAAAATTTGAAGACCACATGAGTGGCTTACCTATATTCAATTTACTTTTCTCTGCAAAAATGGATGGCTTATACAAGATGACAATGGACTACTATCCATGGAATCCGAGGTCAACCTCAATGGTAGCTGTTTAAGCTGAACTTGGTATCTTTACTGAAACAGACCAATATAACCACTGTTGAAAAAAAAATTCAATCACCATCAATGAAGAGGATCAAAGAAGCTTGCAATTATATGAGAAGGACAATAGTGTGGGTTTACATTTCTGACAGGTGCCTAGTCTAACTCTTTTGTTCCATGTCACTGTATAATCCCTAGAAACTGATTATTTTCATGTTTTGCAGGACATCCTTTAGCCAGCTAAATAAATTCCATTGTTTTAGATAGCACTGTAATTAATTATAATTGCACTATATTAATAAATTATGGCAAAGGGCAAGTAGCAAATTTGTATGCCAGAGAATGGAAGATAAAAATTATGGGCAACTGAATTAAACTTTACGAATATAATAGTCTTGGTCATATGGCATTATAGGTTAAGGAAAATTATTAAACCTCTTTTTACCTGGAATTTTTAAAAAGTATAGCATTTGTCAGGGCTTTGTGGATTTTTGAGGCATCATAGCCTGCCTATGGCAATGTTTTTCTGTTCCATTTGTTTTGTGATTTAGAAGGATGCCAGTTTTTACTATGGCTCAGAGAAAGAGGGGTTCAGTTGCATTCTAAGCTTCTTATGCAATTGTGCCTCTGAACTTGCAAATTCAATGGTATTCATTGTGACAGGAAGGATATGTGAAACCTGGGACAAATCCTGATAGGACAGGTACAGAGCACAACCCTAGGATTTTTGAGAAGGTTTTGCCTTTTAAAAGCAGCAGTTGGTCTGCTATCGGGCCTTAATATAGTACCCCACCATGAGACATAATTAAAGTACAAGATTACAACTAGAAGGTCCTGAGGATGCAAGTAGGTTAGATGAACAGGTTTCCCCAGAGTTCCACACCAGGTTGCATCTATACTTTTCCATCAACCACTCCTCATGTAGTGTTTCCCATGGTCAGCTGATAGAGGAGAAAGACTTACTGCTAAGACATTCCTTGAAAGTAGAAAACTGTTTTATTTCACTTTAATTTCTATGAACTAAGGTTAACACAATATTTGATGAATTTGCAATCCACTAGTGGCAATTCTGATTTTTTTTCAAAATTTGTAGATACAAGTTTTTTTCTCATTGGAAAGCAATAAAAAATATTTTAGACTTAATTTTATAAAAGGCATTATTAAATATAACACCAAAGTTTACTTGTTACTACACACATGGATTCTATTTGGACATATATGACTTCTAAATAACTGGAAGTTATGAATGATTTATTCTTGTCAAATTTTTTCCAATATAATTCTTTTTTAAATTTTATTATTATTATACTTTAAGTTTTAGGGTACATGTGCACAATGTGCAGGTTAGTTACATATGTATACATGTGCCATGCTGGTGTGCTGCACCCATTAACTCACCATTTAGCATTAGGTATATCTCCTAAAGCTATCCCTCCCCCCTCCCCCCACCCCACAACTTTCCATTTCCATGATGATAGTCTTTCCTGGGGCTTCAGTATTGTATTTCCATCCTTGTGTATACCCCATGAAACCTTCTGGAATACACGAATTGGGTCTTAAATTTCTGGATGTGATCTCGTTAGTTATTGTGTATGCTTCCTCTTAACTGAAATAATTCCAGAATTTAAGTATACATGACAACTCCTTTAGTTCAAGTCATTTTATTTATTTATTCATTTACTCAACCTTAAAAATCTGAATTGAATCCTAAAAATATGTCAGATATCCTACCAGTAATTGGAGAAAGGAAGATAGATTATTCATATTTCTTCCCTTAAATCCTTCTAGTCTAGTTATAGAGAGGAGAACATAAAACAATGATGGTATGTTTTTATAAGATTATATTTATAAGGAATACTTTGACAGTGCTGATGAGGTGATGCTAAATCAGGATAGGGAGGTGTGATATTTGAGCAGAATTTTTAAGAAATGTTAGATGGTAAAAACAAAGTAAGGAAACTATTTTTAATGGATGATATAAATTTAACTCTAATAGTTATTTCCATATATTTAATGGCATTTAAACTACACTATAATGCTTTGCAATTATTCTTTTTTATTTTTAATACATGAGAAAACTGAGATTCTCTATATTTTGCTAACTGACTTGATTTTACTCAGCTTATATGTTATGAAGTTTTCAAGAGAAACTACAGCTGGATAGTAGTTAAAGCAGTTGAAGCAGATATTATTCAGAGCTATTGCAAGAAGGGAAAAGACACCTCAGTATAGAAGTAGATATAATTCTGAATACAGCATGCACAAATGGGAATTCATAGCAAGGAGAGGGTTGATGGATAGAAAATTTCTAAAAGGAAGTGTTAGATGTAAGGGAGGATTCTAGCTAAACCGTTAATAAGATTCTGATTGAAGACATGCCAGGGTGATTAGATATCATCTGGGTGATGGTGGAGGATGAGGAGCCCATCAGATGTCAGGACGATCAGATAAATAGGATAGGAGATTCTTGGTAAGTTTGGATTTTACGAGGATGTGCACAGATGGGCCCAGGAGAAGTTTCAGGAGCTTAACTAAAGTTTGAATCAACAAAGCATCTTTGTCAGAAGAGAGTATTTGAATTCTGGCTATAAGCCAAAAAATAGATCATGTACAAAAACGTGGACACTGGAGATATTGAAAAAATGGTGAGAATAACAAATTTTTTGAAAATGAATCATTCCTAATATTTCAATCCAACAATCTTATCAGTTACTACTTTGTACAGTTCTTATTAGATGAATAAATTCTACAGGAAGGAATTTGAAAATACAACCTAATTATTTGATTACATTTCATTAAATACAGACTTAAAAGATCTACACAACTTGTTCACAACTTATTTTTCCCTGGCCATTATACATTAGGAAAAGTAAATTATATACAGCCCTGAGTTGTTATAGGAAAGAAGGAAGATGTGCTGGTAGGGGGAGGTCATTAATTCTTAGTGCGCCAAACCTAGAATTGGTTTGAGAATGGAAATCATATGTGCTATGTAAAAGACAAGGTGATTCTGATACACTTCCACTTGTATTTTACATATTATAAAACTATCTTAATTGTGAAACCACCAGACAATATGGTTATTTTAGGTCCTATTTAAATACTATTTTGCAAAATAACTGTTATGAGGTTCTCCAGAGCAACCATCATAATTGTATTTAAAAATAAATATAAGCTTCGTGTATTGAGAAAAGACAATATAAATCTGTGGCATTTGTAGAATTGCCTTAAAATATTCCATAAAATGGAGAATATAGGAAAAATAGATGGAATCCCTATCTCATAAGTCACTTAAAGCTAACCCACAGTATCTACTTTCCAATATGCTTGGGGAATAAGTCCGTATTGAATTTGTCAATTTCATTTTGCATTTATGTTGCTTGACTAATGCATTCACAAAATTTGTTTGGGGTTACTTTGCACCCAGACAATTTCTCTTGGAGCTCTTCATTCAAATCACTGTGAGAGTTACATTTAGCCTGCCAAAATATTATTTCAGCCCTCTAAATTACATTTGCACTTTTCAATTAGTTTCTTTGTCTTCTGAATTCATTTTTTAGTGAATTAAGCCACTGTAAAAAGAATAAAAAAGTAACTTCAAGCTGAAATAAAATATCCCTATATAATTGTGTAAGAAAATGCTGTAATCATATTTAAACAATCACCTTTTGGTAGTCCCTGAAGTTAGCCATATGATTAGATGGTTTCTATGTGATCTACCAACTATCCAGCTATTCCATTTCCCCTCTTATCCCGGTGGAATTGATGCTGCCATAATCAGAGTAATTTCCACAACTGTTAAAAGCCTTATATAAGCAGAAATAGATAGTATTTATTGAAAATAGACTACCATTTTGACATGTTCTTTTAAAAGACATGTTCACGTGTTTTTTGTTTCATTGGTTACTCTTTATTTTATTTTATGCTTTTGTTTACTTTTGCTTACGTTGCTTTCTGCTGACTGACCTCACTAGGGAAATTTAAAATACTGCAAATTCCTTAAAATTCTTTGTTTTCTGCTGAGTATCAGAGCAACTATAATTCCAGCCTATTATTGAAAACACTATGCAAACTTTCAGGACATCATCATCATCATAATGGCAGCATGAGAAAATTAAAGTTATTCAAAATGTGGTGAGTTCTGCTCATTCTTAAAGTGTTTCTAGCGAAATATTGCAAGATACAAATTACATAAAGTGGCATACCTTACAATTAAATAATTTTATGATATTCTTGACTTTAAAGAGCCCCAATTAATACTAATAGAGATAAGAAGAGAACCGGATATTTATGTGAGATCTATGTATCCCAATGTTGTGAATATTTGAATGTATCCAATTCATGTCCTCCTAAGTATTATTGAAATGTCTACAAACTCTATGCTTTCTCTTACTCAATATTGTGTCTTCCCCATGTAAAGTAAATAATTCAGAGTGACATTCACAAGATGGCAGAATAGGAGATGCACGTACTCAACAAAAATAAGCTAGAAACTATTCAAATACAAGAATACCACCATAAGTTAATCAGAACTCAGGGGAGACCTCCTGGGCCCACAGCATCAAGAGAAATCATAATCAGTAAAACAAAAGATGATTTAATTTGGTGCTGACCCTCCTCCAAGCCAGCATATTACCACTCACAATTTCCCTAATCCCATGGTTTCAAAGATGAGAAAAAGGAATTTGATATGAACACCTGATCTCTGCCTCAGTCTGAAAATCTTCACGGGGAACCCACACCAGCCCTATCTCACAGGAGCCATTCGGAGTACCAGGAAAGCTGAACCTCTTGCACTGTATGAAGGACAAAGAACAGGGCACTGAGTGCAGCAACTGGTGCAGAGATATTGGTAGCTACTCTGAATTCTGATCAGCAGGGGCACCACATTGAAGGGACTGGCTGATGCCATAGTCCTGCAGGGGGCACAGTCTGTGGAAAGGCCTGAATCCCTGGCATAATTTTTCACACAGCCAAGATGATTGCATGGAGCCTTGCCCTGGGCTGGAAACAACTAAAAGGTTTGAATTAAGTTTTGGTGGCTGCTTAAGTGTTCTCCAAACTGGAAAAAAAAATATCAGGGCAGCAATTTAGTTCCAGAGCAGTGTTCAAGTTCCATTGCTTACCATAAGTCTTCCCAGACTAGAAAACAGTAGCAGGGCAATGAGTTGCTCTAGTGCAATGTTTCAGTTCTAATCTTCACTATAAGTCCTCCCTAGAACAAGGAGAAACAGCAGTCTACTGTTTAAGTTCCAATATTAAGTAATTAAGGTCTACCACCACCAATGAACACCTGCAAAACCTGGAAGAGGTGGCAGTCTCCTTATATTGCAGGCATCAGTGTAAAAAAACAAAGAATATGTAAACTAACAGAGCTCCAGCAAGGGACCCAGAAGAATTGAAGATCTGTCAAACACTGGAAAGAGAATTCAGAATTAACCTCTTAAAGAAGTTCAGGACATCACAAGAAAATGCAGAGAAGAAATTAAATAAAATTTAGAAAACAATCTAGGAACAAAATGATAAATTTGAGAAATAAACAGGAACAAATATATATAAATCCTATAAATAAATAATACAATAATTGAATAGAAAAACTTATTAGAAAGCCTCAACAGCAGAATTGATCAAACACAGGAAATAATTCATGATCTTAAAACATATGAAATTATCCAATCAGAGAAGCAAAAAGAAAAAAGAACAAGAGAATAAAGAAGCCCTGTAAGAATCATGGACACCATCAGGCAAACTAATCTCCACATAACAATCCCCAAAGGAGACAAGAGAGAAAAGAGCCTAGAAAGCATATTTAAAGAAATAATGCCTGAAAAATCCCCAAATCTGGAGACAGACTTCATCATGCAGGTACAGGAAGCATAAAGGCCACCAATAAAATTCAACCCAAAGAGGAAATCCCCAAGGTATATCATAATCAAATTAGCAAAATTCAAAAGCAAAGAAAGAGTACTCAAATTAGCAAGAGAAAAGAAACATATTACATTCAATGAAACTCCAATATGGCTTTCAGCAATTTCTCAGCAAAAGCCTGGAAGGTCAGGAGAAAATCGAATGCTATACTCAAAGTATTGAAGGCAAAAACTGCCAACCAAAAATATAATATTTAGCAGAGTTATCCTTCAAACACGAAGGCAAGATAAAAACTTTCTCAGACAAACAAAACTGAGGGAATTCGACAACACCAGATTTCTCTTACAGAAAATACTAACAGGAGTTCATCAATCGGGAAGAAATGGACGCTAATATGTACCAAAAAAAAATCTGAAGGTATTAAACTCACTAGTAAAAGAAATAAAACAGACTAATTTAGCATATTCTAATACTTTAATTGGAGGAATTGAACCACTTGTGTCTTAAGTGCAAAGATTAAACAATTAAAATTAACAATAACTTCAATTGGCTATAAGATAAGAAATATAAAATTTAAATTGAAACAATAAGTCAAAATGTGCAGGAAAGGCTGTGTTAAATGTAGATTTTTTTGTTACTTTTCTTTGTGATCAAAGTTATGCCGATCAGTTTAAAATAACCTGTTATAATTAAAAGATGTTTTGTAAGTTTCATTGTAACCACAAAGCTAAAACTTATAATAGATACACTAAAAATAAATAGCACTAGCATAAAATCAAAATGTACTACTAGAGAAAAATCACTTAACCTCAGAGGAAAAAAGAAATGAAAGAGCTACAAGACAACCAGAAAACAAAAACCAAAATGGCAATATTGTACCATTACCCATTAATAATAATTGTGCATGTAAATAGATTAAAATTATCAATTAAAAGGTATAGAGTGACTGAATAAATAAAGAGAAACAAGGCACAAATACATACTGTCTACAGGAAACTCACTTCACCTGTATAGACATGCACAGACTGAAGGTGAAGAATCAAAAAAGATATTTCATGCAAATGAAAACATAAAAGAGCAGGAGTAGTTAAACCTATATCAGATAAAATAGATTGTAAGTCAAGAAGAGTAAAATATACAAAGAATCCCATTTTATAATGATAAAGTTGTCAATTCAGCCAGAGGATTAACAATTGTTCATTTTATATATATCCAACACCAGAGCACTCAAATATATAAAACAAATATTAATAGACCTAAAGAAAAATGTTGACTGCAATATCATAATAGTAGGAAACTTCAATACCCAACTTTCAGCAATGGGCATACCATCCAGACATAAAATCAACAATAACCAAAAAAACTAGAGTTAAACTGCACTATAGACAAAATGGACCTAACAGGCATTTACTGAAGATTCCATCCACCAGCTGTATAATACACCTTTTTTCTCAACATCATGTGAAATAGTCCCTAATGTAGGCCATATGCTAGGTAAAGAACAACTCCTACAAATTTTTTAAAAATCAAAATTATATCAAGTATGTTCTCTGACCTTGATGGAATAAAACTAGAAATCTATAACCAAAGGGACATTGAAAAAATATAAAAATTTGTGAAAATGAAACTTGTTCCCAAACAATAAATAGATCATGAAAGAAATTTAAAAGAAGATTTAAAAATTCCACAAAACAAATTAAAATGAGAACATGACATACCAAACGAGATATAGCAAAAGCAGGTCTAAGAGGGAAGTTCATAGCAATAAACACCTACATCAAAAAAGTAGAAAGATTTCAAATAAACAACCAATGACGTGCTTCAAGAAAATAGAAAAGCTTGAAAAAAACCCCAAAATTAATAGAAGAAAAGAAATAATAAAGATCAAAGTAGAAATAAATGAAATTGAGATGGCAAAATACAAAAGAATAAAAAAATAAGTTCCGTTTTTTTGAAAAGGTTTAAAAAATGGACAAATCTTTATTACATTAGGAAAATAAGAGAAGACATAAATTCAGAGGCATAAAAGAAAACATTACAAATTATATCAAAAAGATAAAAATGATCATTACAGACTATTATAAACAACTATATTGAAAAACTTAGAAGAAATGGACAAGTTCCTAGACACATACAATCTATGAAGATTGAATCATGAAAAAAAATAGAAAACATGAAGAGACCATTAATGAGTAATGAGATGAAGCAATATTAAAAAGTCTCCCATCAAAGGAAAACCCAACGATCTAATGGATTCACTGCTGAATTCTACCAAACATTTAAACAAGAAATAACACTAATATTACTCAAACTCTTCAAACAAATTACACAGGGGGGAAAACCAAAACTCATTCTTTGAGGCCAGCATTACTCTGATGCCAAAATAAAACAAGGACAAGCACACACAAAAACAATCTACAGGCCAATATCACTGATGACTAGATGCGAAACTCCTCAACCAAATAATACCAAAACAAATTCAACACAATAAAAGAATCATTCATCATAATCAAGTAGGATTCATCCCAGTAATGTAAGGATGGCTCAACATATGCAATTCAATAACCAAAATACATCATATTAACAGAATTTTTAAAAATACAACTAATTCAATACATGCTGAAAAAAGCTTTGAATAAAATTCAATATCCCTTTATGATAAAAACTCTCAACAAAGTGGTTATAGAAGAAACATACCTCAAAACAACCAAGGCTAACTATGACAAACCCAAAGCTAATATGGGGGAAAAAATGAAGAGCCCCTAACTTCTGGCAGGAGACAAAGATGACCACTTTCACTACTTTTATTCAATATAGTACTAGAAGTCCTAACCAAAACAATAAAAGAAAAGGATATCCAAATTGGATAGGAAAAAGTCAAGGTCAAGTTATCCTTGTTCAAAGATGACATGATCCTATATTTAGGAAAACCTAAAGACTCCATCAAAGACATGTCAGAACTGTTAAATAATTCAGTAAATTTGCAGGATACAAAATCAGTTTGCAAAAATCAATAACATTTCTATACACCAACAATGAACAATCTGAAAAAGAAATCAATAATGAAATCAGTTATTATAACAACAAAAAATAGAACACTTAGGAATAAATTTAATCAAAGAAGTGAAGGATCTCTATAATGAGAACTAAAAATTTCTGATGAAAGAAATGAAAAAGAACACACTGTGGAAATAGACAGATATCCCATGCTACTGGATTAGAATATTTAATATTGTTAAAATATCCATAATACACAATCTACAGATGCAGTGTAATTCCTATCAAAATGCCAATGATATTCCTCATAGAAATAGGAAAAACAATCCTAAAATTCATGTGGAATCACAAAAGACCCCAAATAGAAAAAGCAATCCTGAGCAAAAGAACAAAGCTGGAGACATCACACTACCAGACTTCAAAATATAGTACAAAGTTTTAGTAATTAAAATAGCATGGTATTGTCGTAAAAACAGATACATAGACTGATGGATCAGAATAGAGAACCATAAATAAATTCATGACTTTACAGCTAACTCATTTTTGACAAAGGTGCCAAGAACACACACCTGGGAAAGGATAGTCTAATTAGGGGTTGCAAGGAAAACTGAATATCTGTATGCAGAAGAATGAAACTGGACCCCTATCTCTTATCATATGCAAAAATCAACTCAAAATGGGTTAAATACTTAAAGCCTGATGCTTCTAGGAGAAAATATTGAGAAAACAATTTAGGAAATTCGTCTGGGCAATAATTTTATAGTAAGACCTCAAAATCACATGCAGCAGAAGCAAAAATAGAGAAATGGAAGAACATCAAGCTAAAAAGCTTCTACATAGCAAATGAAACAATCAATAAAGAGATAACCTATAAAATGGGAGAAAATGTTTATACACTATCCATCTGAGAAGGGATCAGTGTCCAGAATGTGTAAGGAATTCAAACACTCAATAGCAAATAATCAAATAATCTAATTAGACAATGGGCACATGATCTAAATAGACATTTTCCAAGAGAAGACATAGAATTGTCCAACAAGTGTACAAAAAATGCTCAACATAAATAATCATCAGGAAAATGCAAATCAAAACCAAAATGAGATATAATCTTATCCCAGTAAAAATGGCCATTGTCAAAAAGATTTAAAAAATCAAGCCTGGCGTGGTGGCTCACGGCTGTAATCCCAGCATTTTGGGAGGCCGAGGCGGGCAGATCACCTGAAGTCAGGAGTTTGAGAGCAGCCTGGCCAACATGGTGAAACCCTGTCTCTACTAAAAATACAAAAATTAGCCAGATGTGGTGGTATGCACTTGTAATCCCAGCTACATGGGAGGCTGAGACAGGAGAATTGCTTGAACCTGGGAGGCGGAGGCTGCAGTGAGCCGAACTTGTGCCACTGCATTCCAGCCTGGGTGACAGAGCAAGACTCCATCTCAGAAAAAAATAAAATAAAATAAAATAAAATATAAAATAAATCACAAATTCTGGCAAGAATGCAGAGAAAGGGAAATGCTAGTACATTGTTGGTGGGACTGTAAGTTAGAGTAGCCACAATTGAAAACAGTATGGGGTTTCTCAGAACACTAAAAATAGATCTATGACGTGATCCAATAATCACGTTGCTAGGAATATATCCAAAAGTAATGAAATCATTATATCAAAGAAGTATATGTACTGTCATGTTGATTGTAGCACTATTCACAATAGCTGAAAGATGGAAACAACCTAAGTGTTCAGTGGATGAATGGATGAAGAAAATGAGGGATACCTCTAGACACACACACACACACACACACACACACACACACACACACGCATTGGAATATTGTTCAGCCATAAAAAGAATGAATATTATTTGCAACAACATAGACAGAACTGGAGGGCATTATGTTAAATGAAACAAGCTAGGTACAGAAATACAAATATCACATGTTCCAGCTCACAGTGTGAGACCCAGCCAACCAAAAAAAAAAAAACTTATTTTTGTGAAGGTAGAGAGTAAAGAATGATGAGAAGGGTGGAGGAGAGAGAGCAATGAAGAGAGTTTGGTAAATAGATACAAAAATACAATTAGATAGAAAGAAAATTCTATTGTTCAATACTACAGTGAGGTTATGATAATTAATAATCGTTTATGTATATTTGAAAATAGCTAGAATAAATATTTAGGAATGTCATCAATACAAAATAATGATAGTAAGAGGTGATGTATGTCCTAATTACCCTGCTTTGATCATTGTACATTGTATAAATGTGTCAAAATATCACATGTACTCCATAAATATGTACAATTAGGATGTATTAATAAAAAAATTCAAAGCTGATTGATTGCTTCCTATGAAATTTATCTTTGAGCTAATATTTCAAGTGATTTTACTCAAGAAATGGATTATGCCTACTTATTTGCCACTCTGTTCTCAACAATTAATATAATATTATGTCCAGATAGAAATGTTTTAATTGATTATTTAATGAAATATTAGTGAATGAGAGAGAGATAGAATTTGGGGCATTTTTGAAGGAGTCAATTGGTCAAGTTATGATAACATTCTTGATTTAATAACAGTACATTTGAGGATCACTTCAAAGACAAATTAAAGTGGAAGATACGTCATTTAAAAAACACTTGAAAGTTTTTTCTAAGATGTCGTCTTTGAAATGTCAATAAACTTAATCTGAAAAAAATATATTTTAATTTTTTCCCTCAAAGCACAAATCAAATGTGTTTCAAGTCTTTATTAAAAAGTGATCATACTGAGAAAAGCTGTGAATGTCACATCTGAGGTTTCAAACACCATAAATAATACACAAATCAAATGTAGTATTGCCAATAGTTTTCAACTCATACTCAGAACTTCTGTAGAGTTGAAAAGTTGAAGTGAATTTTTCAAATAATAGAAAATAAAAATCCATTAGACATGTTCTTGAGGAAAAAAAGCAGTTATCTGTTAATTATTATCAATTAAGATAGCAATAGAAAGCGCCATGATAAAGTTTTCACATATGATTTACATACATGTTGCAAGGACAAGTATATTGTTACATGTTGCAGCATTTAACACAAATTTTGAAACACCAGTATCAAAAGATGAAAATAGAATTAAAGAATTTAGAAACAAAAGAAAGCAAAAACTTTGTTTGTAACACAAATATTTTTCTCTCCTAAAAAGGTTCACTGAATGTGTTTATCAATAACATCCTGTTCGGAGTCAATAACTCTCACTATTTCATTATTTAAAAATACAGAACTGCTTGTACACAAATTAAAATATGTTTCCATATAATATTTGTTTCATCAGGATTTTCTGTATATCTTTTTAATGTATATACTAAGACATTATTCTAGATCAGTATCTACCAATTCTCTAGATGGATAATGGATTTTATTCATTCCCAGGTATTTTATTTCTTAAACTACTAGCAAATTTGCCTCTTTTGTTATTGTTCTTGGTTGGTTGGATGAATGGGTGGTTGTATGCTTTGAAACATTTATTAAAGGTTAACATTTTTAGAGATTAAGAAAAAAAAATCCTCAGGAAGCTAAAGTAACTGAAACCCTAGGTACTGATAGTGTTATTACTTAATAAATTTATCTCAAACATTATAGGTTGTCTGTGTTAAATGACTCATCAGTATGTCTTGGACAATATTGTGGTAAATAGAATAATATTTAATTTGAAAGTACTGGTAAATTCAACATAGATTTTGACTTTGTGTATTTTCTATAATGAAAAGTCCAAAATACTATTTTTATGAAGCATGGGAGAGTGGGGTCACAGAGAGATTTAGGAGTCCAGGGGATAGCTTAGTTGGCTAGCAGTAGCATTTTCAAAGGGGTAATATGATTTGGAGAGAAAGGAAAGTAAAAATTTACAAATGTTTATTGAATAGTGATACAGTTTGTCTGTGTCCTCACCCAAATCTCATCTTGAATTCCCGCATGTTATGGGAGGGTCCCAGTAGGAGGTAATTGAATTATGGAGTCAAGTCTTTCCTGTGCTGTTCTCCTGATAGTAAATAAGTCTCACGAGATCTGATGATTTAAAAAGGGGAATTTCCCTGCACAAGCTCTTTTTGCCTGCCTCCATCCATGTAAGACGTGACTTGCTCTTCTTTGCCTTCCACCGTGATTTTGAGGCCTCTCCAGCCATGTGGAACTGTAAGTCCATTACATCTCTTTTTCTTCCCAGCCTTGGATATGTCTATATCAGCAGCGTGAAAATGGACTAATACAAATGGGTAATGATTGGGGCTGAGTTCACATGGTAGAACTGGTAGGACCTTGAATGTTGTAACTGCAGGTTTTTCTCCCCACTTTGCCTCTGCAGATAAGGTCCCATGACCAAACCACACTCTTTTTCAAACAGACCAGATGACGTTCCTACTTAGTCCTGAGTATTGTATTTCTGTTTCCCACCAGGATGCAGAGCTATTCAAACAAACCAATCACATTCTCCCATAGGACCAAGGAAAATTCAACTACTTAATGCCATAATGTCTGCCTCATATATCTCCTCTTGTTTGCTCTGTTCTCAAATGCAATCCACCTGGTGTGCAGTGTCCTCTGCCTCTGGGCTGTGAGTATATATGACAAATTAACTTCTGTCAATTTCATTTTTTTCCAGTTTGGGTGTTGTGTGTTCAAGCTTACACATCCCTCACTGATAGGTTAAAGAGGGGTGATAATTATGTGAGGTAATGCATGTTAATTAGGTAGATTTAGCCATTCTACAACTTCTATATACCTCAAAACATCATGTTGTATGTGATAAATCCAATTTGATTTGTCAACTTAAAAATAAAATTTTATAAATGTATTTGGGGAAAGTATGTAGGTTTTCATTGCAGAGAAGTTATAAAAAATAAAAAAGGGAATGGAATTAAAAAGTAATTTTAGACAAATGATAAGCCCCAGAAGAGTATGGGAAAGATTTTTTTTTTGACAGAAGAATACTGTTTGAGAATATTCTACAGGCTAAGGTCTGAATGTTGTGTCTCCCCAAAACTCATATCTTGAATGCCAATGTGATGGTTTTAGAAGATAGGATATTTGGGAGGGGATTAGATCCTGAGGGTGAACTCTTCATAAATGGGATTAGTGCCCTTATTAAAAAGTCCTCAGATAGCTGCCTTGCCCCTTCTACCATGAGAGGACACAGCTAGAAAACACCGTTGGTGCGACTGTAAACTAGTTCAACCATTGTGGAAGTCAGTGTGGCGATTCCTCAGGGATCTAGAACTAGAAATACCACCTGACCCAGCCATCCCATTACTGGGTATATACCCAAAGGATTACAAATCATGCTGCTATAAAGACACATGCACACGTATGTTTATTGCGGCACTATTCACAATAGCAAAGACTTGGAATCAACCCAAATGTCCAACAATGATAGACTGGATTAAGAAAATGTGGCACATATACAATATGGAATGCTATGCAGCCATAAAAAATGAAGAGTTCATGTCCTTTGTAGGGACATGGATGAAACTGGAAACCATCATTCTCAGCAAACTATTGCAAGGACAAGAAACCAAACACCGCATGTTCTCACTCATAGGTGGAAATTGAACAATGAGAACACATGGACACAGGAAGGGGAACATCACACTCCGGGGACTGTTGTGGGGTGGAGGGAGGCGGGAGGGATAGCATTAGGAGATATACCTAATGCTAAATGACAAGTTAATGGGTGCAGCACACCAACATGGCACATGTATACATATGTAACAAACCTGCACATTGTTCACATGTACCCTAAAACTTAAAATATAATAATAAGTTATAGAAGAAGAAGAAGAAGAAGAAAACACCATCTAAGAACCAAAAACCAGGCTGTCCTCAGCCACTGAATCTGCTGGCAATATAATCTTGGATTTCCCAACGTCCAGAATGCTGAGAAATAAACTTTTCTTGTGTATAAGCTACCCAGTATATGGCATTTTGTTGTAGAGGCTCAAATGAACTAAGACGCAATGTGAGAAAAATACTATATGAGACATCTATATGAGAAAATGCAAAAGAGAAAAACATGACAGATTCTAGAAACAAAAAGACATTCAGTGTTTATTGCAGTATACACCAAGGTAGAAAACAGATCTGAAGCAATTCAGAAATATTCTAGATCCTGAAATATCTTGTATGCTTTATTAAGGAATTTGAATGTGATTCTAAATGCACTGAATCCCATTAAAAGAATGCAGTATTGTCAAATAATATTTTGTGCTGATATATTATGCTACCTGAATTTTGGAGAATTGAAAGAAGTGAGAAATTGAAGGAAGGCACACAGTATCCATATTACCCTTGTTGGTGATGTTTATTTAGACCACATGGTCTAGGTGTTATCCCAGGTATACACTGGGTAGTAAAAGCGGTGTTTGAGTAGACATTTTCATATTATCCAATTATCTTCACCATCACTCCCATGCATTTAGCAATTACTGATGATTCTTACCTATACCAGTCTTTACAGTAGTGCTTACAAATTAATGATCTTCCAATTACAGCATTGCTATCACATTCAGTAGTCAGCAATCAGCATTCTATAATCTAATTTTTAAAAAATTTTGTCATCTATCTATTATCTATCATCTATCTATCTATCTATCTATATCTGTCTTGATATGTCCACACGAATTCTTATTTTTGAAACATTTATAGCTTATTACTGTCCACATCATTATGATGTTAAATGTTTCCCAGGTTTGGATAGTGGAAGCATCTTCTAGGTGGTTCACACGCATTCCCCAACATTTTTTTTTAACTCCCTTAATTTCTGATTTCTGGCATAAAATGATGTTCCAAAGTCTTCCTGTATCTCCCCTGTCCTAACATCAAGGATCCTTTCTTAGAAAGAGCTAAGAAATATATATGTATATACTATACATAAATTTTAATAGATATGTGTACAGATATAATTGTACAAATGTATGTGTGTACACCCACACATATGCATACAAACACACACACACACACACTCCATGCTCACAATTCCATAGTTTCCTTTCTTCCACTGTGTGAACTCTTCTTTCAAACATCAACCCATTTTATCATCTGTTCAATTCGATATAACACACCTAAAATAACGTCAGAATTGCTTTACCCATACAACCACAAAAAATTTTTTTAAATGTTTTAGAATTTGATTGCAGTGGCCACCCCCTCAAGAAATAACCAATATCAAAAACAAAAACTGAGTTTAAACATGAAATTAATGTGTTTAAAAGCTATTGGATTGTTTCCCTGACCACCACCCTTTTAGTGTGGTTGTGCTATTCATTTGTAAAACTGTTGGGTTCAGGTTGACTTGCTTGGTTTTAGTTCTCTTTTTTTCTGTTTTCCATTCTTGTTGATGTACACATTAGCATGCTTCAAAAAGTCAAAACAACATAAAAAGCTGTACTTAGAAAGAAATCATTCATCCTTCCCTTTTTCCCTTCCACTATATCCCCATGTCTCACATTAGTATCCAATCTATTGTTTTGTTTTATGTTTCCTGTGTTTCTTTCCATACACATGTGATGATACATTTATAATTTATTTTCCCTTTAAACAACAGCTTTCATAATAAATCTATTATTTGCATTTTGCTATTTCCACTAAGCAATATATGTTTGAAATCACCTATTTCAATTAAAGTTTGTAATTGTAAGTTTTTTTTAAATGTTTGTTTTCCTATACTTATTTTTCACATAATTTCACAGTGTGGTGTAGAAAATCATCATTTTCCAAAATTATTTAGTATTCCTCACTCAAATGTTAAAAGATTTTGTGTTTTCCTGACCTATTTTACTCTCAGATGAAGAACAGTTAGGATTATAAGAGTCAATTAAAGATACAAAAAATATTCTCATTTTCCTTAGAGAATAGAGTGATCTATTGTGTTGGTTAAAGATGCTAGTTATTAAGTTAATGGATTCTATAACAAATGTCATTTGCTATATATTTAATCACAGTTTATTCAAGATTTATTGAATACACAAGCTATATAGTTCTATTTGCAGGTAATAGTAATGATTATATTCATTGCATTTTCAAGGTATGAAAGCAAATTATATAAAAGAAAAATACCTGGAGTTAAATAGAAATATTAATAGTTTAAACCAATCATACAAAGGGTTGTATTTACATAATTATCTCAAATAAATTCTATTTATTTTTGGCTTTATTTGAGCTATTGGAATTATCTTGAAGCATATTATATTCTATTTATTCTGTAGGACCTTGTATACTTATTTTGCCAGTTTGCTAATTTATTTGCCTATCCGAGGTTAGTAATCTAAAATATTTTAACAGTTATATTCTTCTCTAGTTTTATAATTGTCATTTCAAGAATATTACATAAATGGAATCATGCATTATGTAACCCTCAGGGACTGACTTTTTAATTTTGCATAATTCCTTGGAGATTAATGAAAGTTTTTGTGTATGTCAATAGATTGTTCCTTTTTATTTCTGAGCAATATTCCGTGATATGAATGTACCATGGTTTGTTGAAGGACACGTTTTTTGTTTTTTTTTGTTTTCCAGTTTTAGACTATTATAAATAAAGCTCCTATTAACAATTGTGTCCGAGTTTTTGTGTAAAAAATGAGTTTTCATTCTTCTGAGATAAATGTTCAGGACTGCAATTTCTAAGTTACATAGTAATTGCATATTTAGTTTTATGCAGACAAACATTTCCTGAGAGACAATACCATTTTACATTTCCACCAACGATGTATCAATGATCCAATTTCTCTGTATTCTCACAAGCATACGGTGGTGTCATTATTATTTTTTTTGCTTTTATACTTCAGTGACTCTGATAGGTGTGATATTTAATAGGGTTCTCATTTTGGTTTTAATTTGCATTTGTTGATTTGTAAAATAATTGAACATTTTTCATATGCTCATTTGACATCCATATACCATTCTCAGTGAAATGTCTGTTCTATCTTTTGAGTATTTCTTGTTGAACTTTTTAAAATTGTTTTACTGTTGAGTTTCGATACTTCTCAATATATATTCTAGAACTAGTTCTTTATTAGATAAGTAGTTTGCAAATACTTTATCTAACTTTGTAGATTGTTTTTTCATTCTCTTCACATGAGCTTTCCAGAGCAAAATTTTCATTTTTGATGAGGTCCCCGTCATGAAATGTCATCCATGTTATCAAATGTCTGTTGTTTATGGATCATGCTTTTGATATCAAGTAAGAATACTTCACTTAGCGCTATAACATAAAGGTATTCTCCATTTTTTCAAAATTTCAAAGTTTTACATTTTACATTTAGTTCTGTGATTAATTTTCAATTAACATTTTGTATAAGATGTAAAGTTTAGGTCACATTTTATTTTCCTCCCTTATTGATATCAAATTGCTCCAGTATTATTTGTTGAAAAGACCATTCTTTATCCATTGAGTTCTTTCCGCACCTTTATCAAAAATCAGTTTAGCGTATTTGTGTGGATCTCTTTCCAGGATCTCTATTCGGTTCTACCAATCTATGTGCCTATTCCTCTGCCAATACTACACTGTTTTGATTAGTGTAGCTATATAACAAGCCCCAGTATCAGGTACAGTGATTACTCCTACTCTATTTTTCTCTGCCAAGAGTTTTTGCGCAAGGACCCTTGCCTTTTCAAATAGATTTTTTTTAAAAACTTGTAAATGTCTACGAAAACTTTGATGAAATTTTTACAAGAATTGCATTCAACCTATAGATTAGTTTAAGGAAATTGACTTTTACTTTGTTGAGCTTTCCAATCCATACACATGATCTGTATCTCCATTTATTTAAATATTCTTTGATTTGTTTCATGAACATTTTGTAATTGTAAGCTTGACAACTCTGGACTCAGAAAATCTGAGACAGGTCTCAGTTAATTTAGAAAAGTTTATTTTGGCCCAGGCGTGGTGGCTGACGCCTGTAATCCCAGCACTTTGGGAAGCTGAAGTGAGTGGATCACGAAGTCAGGAGATCAAGACCATCCTGGCTAACGTGGTGAAACTCCGTCTCTACTAAAAATACAAAAAATTAGCCTGGTGTGGTGGTGGATGCCTGTAGTCCCAGCTACTCGGGAGGCTGAGGCAGGAGAATGGCGTGAACCCGGGAGGTGGAGCTTGCAGTGAGCCCAGATCCCGCCACTGCACTCCGGCCTGGGCGACAGAGCAAGACTCCATCTCAAAAAAACAACAAAAAAAGAAAAGTTTATTTTGCCATGTTTGAAGATGCATGTCCATGACACAGCCTTAGGAAGTCCTGATGACATGTGCCCAAGGTCGTCGGGACACAGCCTGGTTGTATATATTTTAAGGAGACATGAGACATCAATCAATAAATGTAAGAAGTACATTGGTTTGGTGTGGAAAGGCGGGGCAACTCAAAGCAAAGGCAGGAAGACTCAAAGCAAGGAGGAGGCTTCCAGGTCACAGACAGGTGAGAGACAAATGGTTGCATTCTTCTGTGTTTCTAATTAGCCTTTCCAAAGGAGACAATCAAATATGCATTTATCTCAGTGAGCAGAGGGATAACTTAGAATAAAATGGGAGGCCAGTCTGCCTTAAGCAGTTCCCAGCTTTGAATTTTCCCTTTAGCTTGGTGATTTTGGGGGGCCAAGATATTTTCCTTTCACGCAATCCTATATATGTATTGCTAAATGCAAACCTAAGTATTTAATTTTATTTGGAATGACTGTAGAAGCATTGTGTTTTTAATTTCATTCTTGGCAAGCTGTTTAATTTGGGGGTGTGGTCTCATGTCCTGCAACACAGCTAAAATCACTTATTAGTTCTCTGAGTTTTTGAAAATTTATTGGGATTATTTATGCAGACAATCATGTCATCTGCAAACACATAGAGCTTTATTTCTTCTTTTTAAATCTGTATCTTTCCCTACACCTTGATTAGAATGTTTTGCGATAAGTTGAGAAAGAGTGATGATGAGCGTTATCATCCTTGCCTTGTTCTCATTCTTAGAGGAAAAACATTCAGTCTTTCATTATTGTGTGGTTTTATCTGAAGGTTTTTTTTGGACACATTTTATTAAATGGAGGTAATCTCCCTTTATTCTTAACCTGCTTACAATTTACATAATGAATGGGTGTTGGATTTTCTCAAATTATATCCTGAATATATTAATATAGTCATACAACTTTTCTTTTTACTATGCCAATATAATGGAGTCCATTGATTAATTTTTATTTTTTTTTGAGACGGAGTTTTGCTCTGGTCGCCCAGGCTGGAGTGCAATGGTGTGATCTCGGCTTACTGCAACCTCTGCCTCCTGGGTTGAAGCAATTCTGTCTCAGCCTCCCAAGTAGCTGGGATTACAGGCATGTGCCACCAAGCCCAGCTAATTTTTTATATTTTTAGTAGAGATGGGGTTTCACCATGTTGGTCAGGCTGGTCTTGAATTCCTGACCTCAGGTGATCCACCTACCTCGGCCTCCTGAAGTGCTGGGATTACAGGCATGGGCCACTGTGTCTGGCCCATTGGTTAATTTCAATATGCTAGATCAGTCTTGAAAATCTGGGATAAACTGTCCTTTGTCATGGTGTATAATTCTTTTTATATATTGTCAAATTGAGTCTGGTAATATGTTGTTGAGGGTTTTTATGTTGAAATTTATGAGAGATATTGGTTTTTAATTTCTATTTTGTACTCTCTCCCCCTACTTTTGATATGATGGTAATACTGTCTTCAAAAAAATGGTGAAGTGTTCTACTTTGTTGTTGATGAAAAGAGTCAATCTCTAAAATATCTGAAGAGATTTATTCTGAGCCATTTTATATTTTGTATGAATGACACAACCTCAGAACGAACATCCTAAGAATGTTCCCAAGGTGGTTGGCCTACAGCTTGGTTTTATATGTTTTAAGGAGATATAAGATATCAATCAATACCTGTAAGATATACATTGGTTAGTTCTGGAAAGGTGAAACAACTAACAGTGGGATTGTGCAGGGTGGGAAGGAGCTGCTTCCAGGTCACAGGTGTATTCAAAGATTTTCTCAATGACAGTTGGTTGAAAGTGTTTATCTAAAGTCCTGCAATCAATGCAAGGGAATGCCAAGATAAGGAGTTGTGGAGACCAAGGTTCTTATTGTGTCCGGAATTTATTCCTTCCGGTGGGTTTTTGGTCTCATTGACTTCAAAAATGAAGCTGCAGACCTTCGCAGTGAGTGTTACAGCTCTTAAAAATGGTATGTCTGGAGTTTCTTCCTTCAGATGTTCATATGTGTCCAGAGTTTCTTCCTTCCTGTGGGTTTGTGGTCTTGCTGACTTCAAGAATAAAGCCACGGACTTTGCACAAGTGTTACAGCTCTTAAAGGTGGTGCAGACCCAAAGAGTGAGGAATAGCAAGATTTATTGTGAAAAGCGAAAGAACAAAACTTTCACAGCATGGAAGGTGACCTGAGCAGGTTGCTGCTGCTGGCTGGGGTGGCCAGCTTTTATCCCCTTATTTGGCCCTGCCCTTGTCCTGCTGATTGGTCCATTTTACACAGTGCTGATTGGTCCATTTTACAGAGTGCTGATTGGTGCTTTTACAATCACTTAGCTAGACACAGAGCACTGATTGGTACATTTTTACAGAGTGCTGATTGGTGCAGTTACAATCCTTTAGCTAGACACACAGCACTGACTGGTGCATTTTTACAGAGTGCTGATTGGTGCATTTTTACAGAGTGCATATTGGTGCATTTACAATCCTTTAGCTAGAAGGAAAAGTTCTTCAAGTCCTCACTCTATCCAGGAAGTCCAGCTGGCTTCACCTCTCATTATTATGCAGATGAAACCTCCAGATAGCAGGCTTCATAGGGAATAGATGGTATTTCTTATCAGACTTAAAAAGGTTCCAGATTCTTAGTTAATTCTCTCCTAGATCAGGGAAAATACCTGTAAGGGGAAGGGGATTACCCACAGAATGTACACTTTGTGCACAAGAGATAGCTTTTCAGGACCATTTCAAAACATGTCAAAGAAATATATTTTGGGGTAAAATCATTTGATTTCTTTTAGGACCTTCTGTCATGTTGGTATCTTATTGTTACAAAGAGACTTCTCTGTCAGAGGTCTCTGTTTTAGTGTTAATCCTGGTCAGTTGTGCCGGTCAGAATTCCAGAGGGAGAAGGATATAATGAGGCATGTCCAACTACCCATTCCCATCATGGCCTGAACTGTTGTTTCAGGTTTACTTTGTAACACCTTTGGCCCAGAGGAAGGGTCCATTCAGTTGGTTGGGGGCTTAGAATTTTATTTTTGGTTTACAGTGTAATATTTTTTGAAAAAGTTGTGTAAAATTGCTGTCAATTTTCCTTTAAATGTGTGGTAGAATTGTCCTGTGAACTCATTCAGCCTGTAGGTCTCTTTTTTTGAGATCTTTTAAATAACAAATTCTTTTTTATTTTAAGGTGGAGTCTAGCTATGTTGTGCAGGCTGGTCTTGATCTCCCAGGCTCAAGGAATCCTTCTGCCTCAGCCTCCTGAGTAGTTGGGACTACAGGCATTTGCCAGCACACCAGGCTACAAATACATTTTTAAATGGTTACAACTCTAGTCATATTATGTATTTCATCGTGGTTGAATTTTGTTGCTTATAGTTTTCAAGAAATTGGTACAATTTATTTAATTATCAAATTTGTGAGTGTAAAATTATTCAGATATCCACTTATTTTTCTTTTAATAGCTGTAGAACCTGTAGTAATATGGTTGTTTTATTCCTAATATAGACATTTGTGTTTACTCACTGTATGTTTATTATTCTTGTTGGAAGTTTATCAGTTTTATTGATTTGTTTTGTACATTTGTGCTTTTGCTTATTTACTTTTCTTGATTGTTTTCTATTTTCAGTTTCTTTGAATTCTGCTTTTGTGAACTCCAAACATTTGATACAGATCTCAGTTAATTTAGAAATTTTATTTTGCCAAGGTTGAGGACGCATGCCCATGACACATCCTCAGGAAGTCCTGACAACATGTATCCAGGGTGGTCAGAGCACAGTTTGGTTTTATACATTTTAGGGAGACATGAGATATCAATACATATATGTAAGATGAACATTGGTTCTGTCTGGAAAAGCAGGACAACTAGAAGCAAAGACAGGACAACTCAAAGCGGGGAGGAGGCTTCCAGGTCATAGGTAGATAAGAGACAAAGATTGCATTCTTTTGAGTTTCTGACCAGCCTCTCCAAAGGAGGCAATCAGATATGCATTTATCTCAGTGAGCAGAGGGGTGACTTTAAATACAATGGGAAACAGGTTTGTCCTAAGCAGTTCGCAGCTTGACTTTTCCCTTTAGCTTCCTGATTTTGGGGCCCCAAGGTTTATTTCCCTTTCACACTCTTATCTTTGTTGTTCTCTTCTGCTTACTTGGGTTTATTACAATTTTCTTTTTGTAGTTTTTTGAAGTAAGAACTTAAGTTACTGAAGGTATTAATTTGAGAATTCACTTCTTTTTTGTCTCATTCTGCAATTTTTGTCTGGGGTATAGTGGCATGATCATAGCTCACTATAACCTCAAACTGCAGGGTTCAAGGGATACTCCTGCCTCAGTCTCCCAAATATCACATTTCTAATGTAAGTCTTTGGTGCTGTAAAGTTCCCTCTTAACACTCCTTTATGTAAATCTCACGTATTTTATAAGTCTTGTTTTGACTTTTGTTCTGATATTTTCTTTTAATGAAGACTTTTCCTATGACCCATATATTATTTAAAAGTGTGTTTCTAAAACTCCTACGAGGTTAAAAATTCCCTATTGTTTTTCTGGTATCAATTTATAATTTAATTCCATTATTATCAGTGAACACACTGTATAATTTCAGTTCTTTTAAATTTCTTTATAATGTTTGTTTTAAGACCTAAGATATGCTTAATATTGTTTAATGTTTCAAGGTACATTCATTTCCTAACAATAATTATTTTACAATTACTACAAAACTGAGTGTCTTAAAACATCAGAAATGTATCATCTGAAAGTGCTGAACGCTAGAAGTCTAAAATTAGAATAGCAGTACAATGCTCCAACCAAAATCTCTAAGAGAATCTTTTCTTGGCTCTTCCTAGCTTCTGATGGTTGATCAGCAATCTTTGGCCTTCCTTGATTTGTGGATATATCACTCTTATCCTCTGTCTTCATGTGGCATTCTCCCTGTGTTCCTGTCTATGTCACTTCTCTCATAAAGATATCAATCATATTGGATCAGGAACATAGCCTACTCCATTGTGGCTTAATTTTAGCTACTTTTATCTACACAATGGTCCGATTTTCAAATAAAGTCACATTTGAAAGTTCAGAGGTACTGGGGGAAAAGATTTCAACTCTTTTTTTTTTTTTTTTTGGTGGGGTAAAGGGAAGTGTTACATTTCAACCCATAATACAGGGCTCTTAAAAACAAATCTGCTGTTATTGGATGGGTTATTTTATACAGGTCAATTAGATCCTGTTGGTAGATTGTGTGATTTAACTCTTCTATATCTGTAAAATTTCCGTCTAATAGTTCTTTTAATTGCTGACAGGGGGTCTTTGAAGTCCTCCAGCTGTAACTGTGAATTCCTCTGTTTCTGCTATCGGTTCTATCAGCTTTTCTTTATATATTCTGTGGATCTGTTTTATTCATAGGTACACATTTGGGATTGTTTTGCCTAACAATTTGCCTCATTTGTTAATGCATTAATGTTATATTATATATATAATGCATTATGTTATATTGTATACAGCTTGCTGTATATTTTTCCATTATTTCACTTGTATGGTACCTTTGCCATTGAGTTTGAAGTAAAATTCTTGTAAGCAACATACAGTTTGGTCATTCTTTAATATTCATTTTGCTAATCTCTGTCTCTTGATTAGTGTATTTAGACCACTTACATTTAAAGTAACTATTGATATATTAGCACCTAAATGTGCCACTTTCTTATTATATATTTGTTTACTCTGGATCTCAATATATAATAAAAAAGTGGCACATTTAGATGTTAATATATCAATGCTACTGAGGTCACTTGAACTTATCTTTTGTTCATGATTCTATCTTCATTTATTTATGGTGTTTTTGAGTACAGTCAGCCTTCGTATGTGTGGGTTGCACATTCCTGGATTCAACCAAACATTAATGGAAAATATTTTTTAAAAATTGCACTTGTACTGAACACCTATAGACATTTTTCTTTTGTCATTCTCCAAACAATGTAGTGTAACAACTATTTACATGACATTTTCAATTTATTAGGTATGGTAAGTAATCTAGAGATGATTTAAAGTATATAGGAGAATGTGTGTAAGTTATATGCAAACACTATGTCATTTTATATTAAGGACTTGAGGATCCCTAGATTCTGAGATTCAAGGGAGGGTCTGAAATCAATCTCTCATAAATACAAAGGGACCATTGTGTATCTCTTTGTACAGTTTTTATAGTGGTGGCTCTGGGTATTACAATATACATATGCATTTTACCACTCTAAGTAATGTGCAGAAAACTCACTTCCATTTAGTTTTTATCTTCCTCATATTTAAATATCATTGTCTTGAGTATCAGATAGTATTATACATTCTGTTTCAATTAATAAATATGATATATAAACTCATGAGAAAAAAGATACTATATTATATATTGATATACTCATATTCCTGACTCTTTATATATAGTTTCTTCTTCCTGGTGTTCCATGACTCCCCCTTTTGTCATTTTTTTCTGGATTTTGGGTTCAGTCATCTGATCGTAGTAATTCCCTTCCATCCTCATTGCTATTTCAATAATATAAATCTCATACTATGTTTTATAGAATGCTCTAAATTTAAAAATAAATAACTGAAAATAACTCTTAAAATATGTGTTATTCTAAATTCATGAATTATATACTTTTTTCTTCAAGGAAGCCATCCCAGATATGTCAGAAACCATATGATATTTTAGTTATCCTTATGTGTATGTGAAAATGCACACCTTCAGTTACATATCAATGTGAAAAGAATCGTATTCGGCAGGTACGCCATCAGTTAAGCATGAGAAAGATGACTTTACAGATAAAATCAAACAGAAGAAGAAAGTGTGGAGAAAAAACAATGTAGTCATAAAAGCCTTTAAAAATCAAATACTCTGTGTGATGAAAAGGTAAAAAAACAGCATTGAAATTAGGGAATCGATGCTTTAGTTTTAAAAACCATTGATTTACCTAGGAAAGCTATGGCAACAATTCAAATAATGAGGAGAACAAACAAAACATAAATAAAAACAGTACTACTGAACTTAAGTTCTATGTGCTTGCATGCCTGTGTTTGTGTATACTGAATAAGCTATAGTAAAATATTAGCTCCCTCAAATCTTACAGTTGATTCAACCTATTTTATCAGTTACCCATTTATAATCAGTTGATGACATTGCAACATTTTAAAATTATAGAGAAATAATTTATAAAAATTGAAGTGATACTTTTGCAGCAGAAAGTTTAAAGTTGAAAAGTTTTGATATATTGACTACACACCTGATATTTTGTATAGGCCCTAATTTTAATTTTAACCAGAATAGAATAGCTATATTTTTTAAATGTTTATTTTATATACACAAAAGCAAAGTCAGGAGGTGAGTAACTATGTAGAGAATGCGAACTTGTGGGCCAAGAGTGGTACCTCAGGTTTGTAATCACAGCACATTGGGAGGCCAAGGTGGGCAGATCATCTGAGGTCAGGAGGTCAAGACCAGACTGGATAACATGGCAAAACCCTGTCTCTACCAAAAATAGAAAAATTAGCCAGGTGTGGTGGTGCGTGCCTGTAAACCCAGCTACTTGGGAGGCTGAGGTGGGGAGAGTCGCTTGAACGCGGGAGGTGGAGGTGGCAGTGAGCTGATATCAAGCCAGTGCACTCCAGCCTGGGCAACAGAGACAGAGTGAAACTCCATCTCAATTAAAAAAAAAACAACAAAACAAGCAAACTAACAAAAACCAAGAATGTGCACTTGTAGATGCAATGTCATTTTAAGAACAATTTTCAATATACAAACCCTTTTATAACTACATGCCAATTTTTTCACTAAGTAAGGTTGGCACAGTTTCAAATAGCATTTTAAATGGAATTAAACTAACACACATTTTACCTGAGGAGGTTTTGTTGAATTTTATAAATTTGTTTTATTCCATTTTCTTTATATAAATTTATAAAATAAATGTATAAAAATATGTGGTGTTAATATAAATTTAGGAAAATGATCTTTATAATATTTTATTCTTGATTACTTATTCAAATAGTCACACCAACATTCGTGCATAAATTTATGAATTCCTGAAATCCTCAATTTGTCATTTTATTTTCAAAGCTGTTTTATTTTGGGGGGTTAAACACTTTAGGTACTAGGTTTTGAATCATGACTATTGCATAAAACTAAATTTCCCAAGCATCATTTTTTATTATATTCAATTAAGAAAACTCGTAAATTAGATATATCTATTAGCATACTCATTAGCATTGATGTATAATTTAATTATAAATATTAGTTAAATAAATCCTAAAAACAAATAAATAATTGACACAGCTCAGAGTCGGTTGGGTACAGTTGAGAACTTTTATTTCCAGAATCCATAGTTTATTTGTTCTTGGTTTGTTGTGTTAATAACATATTGCTATTCTTGTATTCTAAGCTTGTAGTATTAAACACATACATATTTTTTACATTCTAAGTTCTTTTAAGACTCAATGACTTGGGCCACACTGTCCCTTGGACTGTAATGACTTCCTCTTTTTTACTTAGTTGTTATTTCAACCACAATGCTGCATTAGAGTCTCCAAAAAAGATCCCTGATGCCCAGTGTCTGAAGCATGTATCCTTTCATATGGGATTACAGGTATCTGACACTTACTTACCTGTATCATTCCATTCATAGTGTTAATTAAGAGATTGGGCTCTGGAGTTGTGAACTACTTATCCGGAGTTTAAATTTTCATTTTATTATGTTTTTTTCTGTGTGATCTTGGGCAAGTTATCTAAAGTGTGTGTTACTCAGTTTATATCTTAAAATAAAAACACTATGAGTACCTATCCCCTAAATTTATTTTGAGAAACAATTGAGTACATTTTTGTAAGATATTTAAATTGCCTATCACTTTCTAAGCACACTGTAAAATTTTAATACTTTTATTTAAATATCATAGCATTGTCCATTTCCTTTTTTAATATTTTTGATACAAGACTGAAATTTTCAAAGGTAAAACCTGTTTTTTTTTTGTTAATCTAGATATCCACAGTGCCAAATCAAATAAGACAAGTATTTAATTAAATAAGCAAGTATTTAATTAAATTTTTGAGTAAATGATCACATACGAACTTTCTTAAAGTAATCTAAATTGCAGAACTTTAATAAGCATCTCAAAGAGGTAGTTTTTTTAATTGAAGATTTCTATGCATCAATATGGGATTATGGAACTACAGAGTCAAAGATTGAAGGATTTAGCAGTTCCTCAATATTTAAAAAGTTTTTATGTATATTGATCAATTTTTGTGCAGACATTAATTTTCTTGTTCTTTTACAGACCTAAAGATATTAAATAGTCCCAGAATAATAAATAACTAAATTGAGTGCATTTATTAAATGGTTTTCACTTTCTAGTTCTTCACAACACATGTTTTTTTCTCACTTTTAATTTACAATCTGAACCTTCATCAGTTTGGGGTGAATAATCACTTCTGACTTGCAGCTAAAATGATTACAGATTACCATGGAGTAATTTTAGCACTGAAACCCATCCTCAGATGAAAACTATATAGAATATACAAATTTGTACCATTAGTGCATATATATGTTTATATCACATATAATTTATTATTTTGAGATATTTTGGTTTTAAGTTACAATTACAAATAAGTTATATACATTAATATATCATTTGTCTTTTGAGGTAGATATTAATTTTTTTAAAATAAAGTGACTATGGAAGCAAGAATTTAAGTAATTTTCAATGTCACAGCTAATAAAGGGCAAAGATTAGTATCTGAAAATAAAATAGCCTGAGTCCTAAGTCCAAGCTAATAAATACCATATTATTCTGCATAGATATTAAAAATCTTCTATGAACAAAGTTTGGACTCTTAGTACATTTTCTTAACTGTACTATCCACATGTAAGATTATTATTTTTTCTTTTTCTCCTACATCCATGAAGAAAGAGGAAAGATATGATGTCAATATATGCTAAAGTTTAAAATAGATTTAAATAGTAGAAGAATCAATATAAATTTTGAGAAAACTAGAGAGAAAAATGTGTGCTCTATACTAGGATCCATTTTTAATGATTAGAAATATTTCGTAATTAAAAAAAAAAACCTTTTCTGATAGCCCTCTTAGCTATAGCTGATCAGACATCAGGTAAATTTATCTCAAGAATTCTATGAACAAGTTATCTATGCTGGGATGGGTTTTTATTATATGAATTCTAATTTCCTTCTAAGCGCTCTCTAACTCTCACATAAGGCAAAGTATGAATTTGTTGGAAGCTACATAAATTTTTAAATAAATTAATACCAGTTACACCAGGTGCTCTTGAAAACCAGTGGGGAACATGTTTCTGGTACTGCATGAGTCCATTCTTGCATTGCTATATAGAAACACCTGAGACTGGGTAATTTATAAGAAAATAAGATTTATTTTGACTTATGGTTCTTCAGTCTGTACAAGAAATTTGGTGCCAACATCTGCTTCTTGTGATGGCCTCAGGAGGCTTACAATCATGGAGGAAGGCAAAGGGGAACCAGCATGTCACATGGCAAAAGGGGGCAGTCCTAGACTCCTTTAAACAACCAGATCTTGCACGAGCAATAAGCGAATAAGAATTCACTTATTACCAAAAATATGGTGTTAAGCCATTCACGAGGGATCTGTTTCTATGAGCCAATCACCTCCCACCAGGTCCCACCTCCACTATTGGCAATCGCATTTCAACATGATACACCGGGGCCTGTTGTGGGGTGGGGGGGGGATAGCATTAGGAGAAATATCTAATATAAATGATGAGTTGATGGGTATAGCAAATCAACATGGCACATATATACCTATGTAAAAACCTGCACGTTGTGCACATGTACCCCAGAACTTAAAGTATAATAATAATAATAAAAAGAAATTTGGAGGAGAGAAACATCCAAACAACATCATTCTACCCATAGCCCCTCAAATTTTATGTCCTTCTCACATATCAAAATACAATAACGCCTTTGCAATATGTCCCCAAATCTTAACCCATCCCAGCATTAACTCAGAAGTCCCAAGTCCAGCCTCATCTGAACATGAGTTTTTCCTACCAGTTTGCCTGTGAGACCAAAATCAAATTATGTATTCCTAAGATACAATGATGGTACCAGCACTGGGTACATATTTTGATTCCAAAATGGAGAAGCTGACCAAAAGAAAGGGGCAATAGGCACCACACAAGTCTGAAACCCCGTAGGACAGTCATTAAGTTTTAAAGCTCCACAATAATTTCCTTTGACTCCATGTTCTACATGCAGGGTATAGTGGTGTGATGGGTGAGCTTCCAACGCCTTGGGCAGCTCTTCCCCTGTGGCTTTGACTGATGCACCTCACGGGCCTTCTCTAATGGGTTAGAGTCCAGTGCTTGTGGCTTTTCTAGGCTAAGGATGCAAGCTGCAGCTGGCTTTATAATCATGGGTGGAAAATGGCAACCCCCTTCCCACAGCTCTATTAGGCAATGCCCTGTTTAGGATTCTGTATGGGGGCTCCAACCCCACATTTCCCCTTGGTTCTGCCCTAGTAGAGGCTCTCTGTGAAGACTCTGTCCCCGTGGCAGTCTTCTGATCAGGCACCCAAGCTTTTCCATAACCCCCCTGAAATCTATGTGGAAGCTGCCAAGTCTCCTTTACTTTTATATTTCGTGTGCCTGCAGGCTTAACACTATGTGGAAGCCACCAAGGCTTACGGTTTGCACCATCTGAAGCAGTGCCCTGAGACCCTTTGAGCCTGAGCTCCTTTGAACTGAGGCTGGAGCCAGAGTGACAAGAATGTGGAGAGCCATGCCTTGAAGCTGTGCAGGGCAGTGGGGCACTGGGTCTGGCCCCTGATACCATTCTTTTCTCCTAGGCTTCTGGGCCTATGAAGAGAGGGTTTGTTCTAAAGACTTCTTGAGATAGCTTTGAGGACATTTTCCCATTGTTAGTCACGCTAATCTCTCTAGCAAGTCGTTCCTCCACAGCCTTCCTGGATTCTTTCTCTACCACAGGGCCAGGCTGCAAAGTTTCAAACTTTTATGCTCTTTCTCCTCATTAAATATGAGTTCCAATTTTAGTTATTATTATTATTATTATTTTTTGCTCCTGTATCTTATCATAGGCTGTTAAGGGCAGTCAGGCCACATCTTGAATGTTTTGCTGCTTAGAAATTTCTGCCACCAGATACCCTAGGTCATTACTCTTAAGTTTAAACTTCCACAGATCCCTACGGAATGAACAAAATGCAGCCAGGTTATTTGCTAGGGTGTAATATGGCTGACCTCACTCCAGTTCCCAATAATATCTTCATTTCCATCTGAGATCTCATTAGCCTAGATTGCACTGTCCATATCTCTATCAGAATTTTGGTCACAACAATTGAACACATCTCTAAGAAGTTCCAAACTTTTCCTCATCTTTCTGTCTTCCTCTGAGCCCTCCAGAGGGCTTTCAGGCCCTCCTCTGCCTGTTACCTAGTTCCAAAGCCACTTCCACATTTTCTCATATTTTTATAGCAACACTGTGCTCTAGCTACCAATTTTCTGTGTTAAGCTGTATTGTGTTGCTATAAAGAAATACCTGAGGCTTGGTAATTTATAAAGGGAAGAGGTTTATTTGATTCATGGTTCTGCAGGCTGTACAGAAAGCATGACACCAACATTTACTCAGATTCTGAGAAGGGCCTTAGGAAGCTTACAATCATGGCAGAAAGTAAAGTGAAAAGCCATATTGTCAAATAATGAGAGTGGGAATGAGAGAGATGATGGCCCTAGACTTTCAAACCAGCGGATCTCACATGAACTGAGGCAGAATGCACTTATCACCAAGGGGATAGGGCTAACCAATTCATGAGGGAGCCACGTCCATGATCCAATCACCTCCCACCAGGCCCCACCTTCAACACTGGTAATCACATTTCGACATGAGATTTGGAGGGCCTATTATATCATGTACGATGGCCTAAAGTTACACCATGTTTGAGACAGCACACTAACTTCATGTTTATCAACAGCCCTCATTGGATCTACTTGTTACATACTGGCCCTAGAACTCAAACTTAAATCACAAGAACTTTCTTTTCCAAGATTACAATTCAGATTGAGAGCATAGATAAAGCTGGCCACAGAGTGGGGGATACTATGCTAATATCTTATTACAACCTTTAATCATCTTAATTACAAATAGTACCAAACAGAAGTAAACAGAACAAAGATTTCAAGGGCCGTCTTAGAGCAGTTGCCCTGATTTAAGATTTTGAAACCACAGCTTTGTCAATATAGTGATTCTCCTTCCATGACTTTTTCACTACACTTGTTTCCTTTTTTTTTTTGAGATGGAATTTTGCTCCTGTTGCCCAGGCTGAAGGGCAGTGCCACAATCTCCGCCCTCTGTAACCTCCTCCTCCTGGATTCAAGCAATTCTCCTGCCTCAGCCTCCCCAGTAGCTGGGATTACAGGTGGCCACCGCCACACCTAGCTAATTTTTGTATTTTTAGTAGAGATGGGATTTCACCACATTGGCCAAGCTGGTTTTGAACTCCTGACCTCAGGTGATCCACCCACCTTGGTCTCCCAAAGTGCTGGGATTACAGGCATGAGGCACCGTGCCTGGCCCACCTGTTTCCTTTTTAACATTCTATAATATTAACAGGAAAAGAGTCAAACTAAAGTTACCTGCTGAGTAAGTCGGATGGTGAATTACTGCTAATGGACCTTGTCATTAGTATAATGGATCTGGATGATTGTTATGATACTAATAAGTAAGGCATCTTTTGCCCAGGCTTAGTTTGTCTTTTAAACATCCATTCACTGAGCATGGGTAACAAAAGTCTCACCCATCCAGACACCACTGCTAAGTAAATACCCCTAAGTAAAATACCACTAAGTAAACTTATGAATAACCTTCAGTATGTGTGAAATCACCTGTGTGTGTGTCTATATTGGAAGGAAAAGTGGGAGTCTTCCCTTGCATAAGAATGTTGTCTTCCATATTTAGAGCATGTTGAGTTCCCGACCACCCCAATAAAGTGAATATTGCAATAAAGCAAGTCACATTAAAAAAAAGTTTAAAAAATGAATGTTCAGTAGAGTTCTGATTACTTTATAGAAATGGAAAAGAAAATAGTCTTGTAATTCCTTTTCTTGTTATTTCAAATCATAACTGATGATTTTGGTAACAGTTTTGAAAATTAAATGTATAGCAACAAAAAAAGACACCTGAATAAAATTATAACAATGTTGTTTTGCTATAATTCATCTGAAAATATGATGAACCATATGTTGCTATCTAACCTATCCGGAGATTTTCACATTTTTATTCATATATTTTTTGAAATGCCCCCACAGATTTCTCACATAATGAAAAATTCTTCAACATGTTATCCAATAAACGATACTGATAAGTGTGAAGAACAGAGTTCTGCCAGATCAGGTGTCGATTTAATCTGTTTTTCTTTATTGAATCTTGTCATGGATCCTAGCTAATAGAAATATATATATATATAAAATATATATATATACACACGTATATATATATAAAATATATATATACACGTGTATATATATATAAAATACATATAAGTGTATATATATATGAAAATGTAACCTTTACCTTACTAATGAAAAAGTGTTCAGATATACAAGTAATTTAGACTCAGAAAATTACACATAAATTCCTCCTCCAGTGCTAGTTAAATATACAGATTTGGACAAGGCTCTGCTCTACCTTAATTAAAAAAAAAACTGAAAACTGATTGTTCAGATGACAAAATGTACATGAAAGGCTGAATGTGTCACATAGATTAGGTCTTCGAATTGATTTATATTTACAACGAAACATAAAAAAACTAACTAAAAATTATAAGGACATCCTAATATTAGTATTTAGGGGCAAAGGTGTTGAAAAATGTGAAAAATTACATTATATGACAGAAATTGGGACTCTCCAGGCTACTAAAGTGTCTCTCCATTTTTCAATGCATCTATTTTTCAGTCTGTTGAGTTTAAACCTCCCATAATCTTTAACTTGTGACTTATATTACAGAGAAAATAGTCTTCAGGTATTTTTCTTTCTTTTTAGCTTACAAATCCATTCACAGATCTTTATTTTGATGCCTGTTTAATTTAGGCAACCACTGAAATTCATAGAACAGTCTGCTGATTGGGGCTCCTGCCTCCAGTCTGAAGGAGCATAGGAAATTTCACCCTAAAATAAGGCTCCTTGACATATTGAGTATTTTGAATTAAAAACTCTTAGAGATTCACAGGGCTTAAGAAAGACTTCTCCCTTATCTACATAAAGACCAGACAAATCTACAAAGGCACGGGCATTTGGGTGCCACTGGGATATTGGGTGATCACTCTGTAATTTTCCCTGTGTACGTGATTAAATAAGTTTGTATGCTTTTTCTCTTATGAATTTGCCTTATTGGAGTTGATTTTTTCAGTGAACCCTCCAAAGGTAAAAGGGAAGTTTTCCCTTTGCCCCAACAAGTCTATTGTCTCTAAATCCCACCTCCCTAAAATCCAATCTTTGCTCTTTGACCAGAGTGGTAGTTAAAAATGAAAACCTAATACTATAATTCCGCTTCATAAAACCTTTAATAGTCCTCCATGGCCCTACAAATACAATCTAATCCCTTAGCATAACCTACAATCTCCCATTATAAATTGTCCCTTACTCTTCATCTATCACCACCTTCTCTTTTCTTACGCAATGTATTCAACTAATGTGTATTAGCTAGAACGATTTATTTCTTTTTTCTCCTTCTCATTCCAGTGTCTATTTATCCCTTTCACTCCATTTCATCCTCTTAACTCATACTTCTTCCTGGAGTGTTGGCTTAAACATTTCTTCATTTTCAATTCTGGGTTCAGTGTCCTTCTTGTGTATTATCACAGCATCGCCTATCCCACTAGAACATGTACTATATTTCCACGACTTATCTCCCTTTTTCTATCCTCCAAAAGACAATAGAGGTTTTGAAGGAAGACACAGAATTTGATTCACATTTGGAGCTCAATTAATATTTGTTTAATTAATAATGAATTTGGGTTACACAGAAATTTGTGCTCAGGAAGTATTGTCCTTTCAGTCCTTATGAAAAAATCTACTAGTACAGAATCTTATTCCAAATAAGTTTAAGATGGTTTCTATTTGTTTTTTCACAAAATAGGAATGACTTACTGATGATTTTTTCAAGATATGTTTCTTGCAGAAATATCAAATGCCTTACCATTTGTATGACAACAACTCAATTTAGCACTGAAATTGCTGTTGAGCAGAGCCAAACTTTAAATCCAATAAAAGTATTAAAATGTTGACCTATCAATTCCTTATGCACTCACACATAGAACAAGGAAAATGGACTGCTTGGAAAAATAACAATTGCCTGAGATAGTCCAGTAGACCCAATTTTAATGAGTTGATGTCAATAAGCAAATTACAGGAAAACTGGCTTATTGTAACTACTTCATATAACTGGGATACCTTTACAAAAGTTTGAAGTAGCCGTTGCAAAGCAATTTTTATTAGATTCTTTACCTCTTTAAGAGTATAATTAATTTTGTTTTGTAATTTCTCTTTGAATAAAAGGCTCTAAAAATTATCTTTAACGATTTGCTTTTTGATAAATTTCAGAATAAAACTTATACATGTTTCAATATATGTAAATGTATATGCATGTTATATATGTTAAACTATGGGTATGCAGAGTATATGCATACATCAGAAAAATTAGTTTTTAAAATTAATATGAAAGTTATTAGGTGATATCTTCATAATCTGACAGTAAACTAAGTTTCTCAAAAAAAGAAGCTGACAAACAGGTAAAATATAAATTGTTGAGAACAGACATTAAACTTTTCATCTATCTGACAGGTGACCCAAAAAGTACAAAAGTTAAAACTTATAATTGCATCAATTAAGATAAAATGTCAGAGCAAGAAGTGGAAAACATAACCAATAGTGACTTAAATATATAGTAGTAGTTTACCACCAACCTGCCAAAAAGAAATTCAAAGGAAGATGATTCTTTAAATTAGTTCTCCAGTTTAACAAAGTCAGAATCAATGATTTCCTTTCCTTCATGATAACATGATCTCATCAAGCATCAGATTACACATTCATCTTAAGGATCAGAATAAAATGGTGAGAATTTAGCGGAGGCTAAACATTTTAATTGAGAAAGTGAAATCTGTCAGAGAGCACCCAGATGTCCTCACGCATCTCATTAATGTGAGTTGTTTCTCAGGTCACAACTAGCTGAAAAGGAGATAAAGAAAGTAAGCATTTCCATTTCCAAGCCTGTATAAAAAAGATAGGCAAGGGAAAAGGTAGAGCAAATAGATGATGCTTTATCCATCATTGTATGATTGAATGGTTGCAAGTTTTATACTCTGCTTAGTAATATCTCACTTCCATAAAAGGGAACTTATCTGGTTCACAAAAGCAAGGAAGGAAATGTGAACACCATTTAAATCTTTCTCAACATTGCCTATTGTGTACTCTTCACGAAGGAGCATGTGTTTCATGCTATTTTTCTGAAATACTGCACTAAAACCTTGGTAAGGATTATATTCTCTACTAAAGTCATGCTTGACCTTATCAGTGTGAAAGTTTTTTTTTTTTTTGACCCAGCAACCTTACTTTTTTTACTTTTTCAAGACAATGTCTTTAAACTTTCAGCACAATTGCAATAGTTTAACCCTAATTATTCTCACTCATATTTTACATGATGGAATATATTAAAATATCTTGGTGAGAAGAACTGCAAAACACTGCTGGAAAAAATCATAGATGACAGAAACAAATGGAGTAGAATGAATTAATATTGTTAAAATGGCCATACTGCCTAAAGTAACCTACAGATTCAATGATATTCCTATGCAACTACCAATATCGCTCTTCAAAGAATTAGAAAAACCTATTCTAAAATTTATATGGAACCAAAAAAGAACCCAAATAACCAAAGAAATCCTAAGCAAAAAGAACAAAGCCAGAGGCATCACACTATTCGACTTCAAATTATACTCTAAGACTACAATAACCAAGACAGCACAGTACTTGTAGAAAAACAGACAAATAGACCATTGGAACAGAATAGAGAATATAGAAATAAAGCCACACACATACAGCTATCTGATCTTCAATGAAGTTGACAAAATAAGCAGTAGAGAAAGGATTCCCTTTTCAATAAATGGTGCTTGAATAGCTGGCTAGCCATACACAGAGGAATAAAAGTGGACCCCTATCTTTCACCATATACAAAAAATTAACTCAAGATGGATTAAAAATTTAAACGTAAGACCTCAAACTATCAAAATCCTAGAAGAAAACCTAAAAAATACCATTCTGAACATTGGCCTTGGGAAGGACTTTATCCCTAAGTCCTCAAAAGCAATTGCAAAAAAAAAAACTAGGAAAAGTAGAACCCAATTAAACTAAAGAGCTTCTGCACAGCAAAAGAAACTATCAACAGAGTAAATAGACAAACTACAGAATGAGAGAAAATATTTGCAAACTATGCATCTGTCAGAGGTCAAACATCCAGAATCTATAAGAAACTTTAACAATGCCATGAGCAAAAGCACATGAACAGACATGTCTCAAAAGAGGACATACTAATATGATTTGGCTGTGTCCCCACCCCACCCAGATGTCATCTTGAACTCCCACATATTATGAGAGGGACCCAATGGGAGGTAATTGAATCATGGGGGAAAATCTTTCCTGTGCTGTTCTCATGATAAATCTCACAAGACCTGATGGTTTTAAAAAAAGAAGTTCCCCTGCACAAGCCCTCTGTCTTTGCCTGCTGCCATTCTTGTAAGATGTGACTTGCTCCTCCTTGCCTTCCACCATAATTATGAGGCTTCCCCAGCCACATGGAGCTGTGAGTCCAATTAAACCTCTTTCTTTTGTAAATTGCCCAGTCTCAGGTATGCCTTTATCATCAGTGTGAAAATGGATTAATACACATGCAAAGAACCAAAAACTTGAAAAAATGCTCAACATTGTTAATAATCAGAGAAATGCAGATCAAAACCACAACACCATATCATCTCACACCCATCAGAATGGTTATTATTTAAAAAGTCAAATAATAACAGATGTTGGCAAGGCTACAGAGAAAAGGGAATGGTTATACACTGTTGGTTGGAATGTAAATTAGTTCAGCTACTATGAAAAGCAGTGTGGAGATTTCCCAAAAAGATTAAAACAGAATTACTATTTGGTCCAGCAATCCTGTTACTGGGTATATACCTAAAGGAAAATAAATCATTCTACCAAAAAGACACATGTACTCATATGTTCATAGCAGTACTATTCACAATAGCATTGACTTAGAATCAACCCAAGTGCCTATAAACAGTGGACCAGATAAAGAAAAAGTGGCACATATACACCATGGAATACCACACAGCCATAAAAAAGAATGAAATTATGCCTTTTGAAGCAACAAAAATATATATAACTAGGGAAGCCCTTGCTCCTACCTTGTTATGATTGTAAACTGTTAGGCCAAACTGTCATTCACTGCTAGCGTAGTTTTTGTGTTTAGGGGTCGACCCTGTAGCCCTTCTTTAGCATGATAGAGAAATTGAAATGCAAACACTTTGGCGCAGATGTAGGATATAGTAAGTCAGAGGAAAATTAACCACATCAACAATCATTGCTGGGAAAGCAATAGCACGTCCATGATATATCAAGGACCTCAGATTCAAACCTTGCAGTTGCCCAGGATTGATTGTTTAAAGGGCTGGGCAAGAATTTGTTGCAGCAGAATATTGCAGAAGGCCAATCTTCTTCTGAAAGATCAGGCTGCAGGGGATAAGCTAATATGGGAGAAAATAATAAAATAATGTAAATGTAATATCTTATGATGTCAGCTTTTTTTAAAAAAAACAATACTTATAACAGGTTTTAATTATATATGCTAATTCTGAATCCTGGTAAGAATGAGTTTATGTGTTAGAGTTGCTCAGAATTTCATACTCTCTGAAAAAGATTTTTAAGATGTGTTGCAAAAATGTATAAAAATTGTATTGCTGGCTCCTGTGAAAGTTGGAAGCTTGTATAATGGAGAGATGAAATAGCTCTTATGCTATACTGAGAAAGTTTAAATGAGAAAAGAAAATTAACATTTTCTTATATGACATTAGTTTAGAATTAATTCGTCTCTACTGAAAAATATATTTTGAACTATGCTATAATATTTATATCACAATTATTAAGATTTGTTATAATGTTATTAAAACAATTGTTGTTCTGTAATTTAACTAGGTCCTAATAATGTTTTTGTCATTCTTAATTTTAATCTCCAATTATACATTTAACTTTTAACAAAATATATATAATTAAGTCTCTTTTTACATACACTTTTCAAGCAGCAGTATATTTCAGTGACATTCCCTGAAGGAACATAATTTTTAGTATCACAGCATAAATCAAAACTGCCATGAAAAAGGCACTGGTCATTACCTCATGTATTTAATAACTGCAGGAGGAAAGAAGATATGTGATTACAATTTTTCGTTCAAGGGAAAATAGCTTTTATTTTTTTCACATATAGCTACTTTCTTTTTGAAACACTAAAAACCTTATTGTGGTGTCTTATTAACTCTTAAGTCCTTGGAAATTTCTTCCCATGAACAACTGGGTATAGTTAGGAATGAAAGGATGAAAGCATTGTTTATGAAAATGAAAACATTTGCCTCTACAGAAAACATCTAAACAAATCATAAAACAGCAATCTCCTTGTTTACCACCCTGAATAAAGGAGAGCAGAGATTTCACAGGCTACCCTGATGTCATACCAGGATGAGTAAGCCTTGTCCTCAAGCCATTAGGCTTGATGCCCACTGTCCTGAAAGAATTGAGGAAGCGAACCCACCATGCTCCCTTCCCTGCTGTTACGAAGGAGGAATTGACCCCTTCACTACCTAAAGTCCCGCCCTCCATCTGCTCTTTGGATTCTGTTATTTACCTGCTGCCGAGAGAACTTGTCAATCATATTTTTCTTTCCTATATATTCCATCAGTCTTGCTATACTGTTATCTGTCACATTAACCTGCACGTATGCTCATGTTTCTTCCATTTGATGATAAAAATAAATGTAAAACCACACCTTCAAACACAAGGTTTTTTAAGTTTCCACTCCCAAGTCATCCTATTTCTCATTTCAGCTTCATGACTCTACTTTTTTAAAGAGCTGTCTACTTGATCAAGGTGGATAAGCTTTTTGATGTGCTGCTGGATTCAGTTTGCCAGTATTTTATTGAGGATTTTTGCATCAATGTTCATCAAGGACATTGGTCTAAAATTCTCTTTTTTGGTTGTGTCTCTGCCCGGCTTTGGTATCAGGATGATGCTGGCCTCATAAAATGAGTTAGGGAGGATTCCCTCTTTTTCTATTGATTGGAATAGTTTTAGAAGGAATGATACCAGTTCCTCCTTGTACCTCTGGTAGAATTCAGCTGTGAATCCATCTGGTCCTGGACTCTTTCTGGTTGGTAAGCTATTGATTATTGCCATAATTTCAGAGCCTGTTATTGGTCTATTCAGAGATTCAACTTCTTCCTGGTTTAGTCTTGGGAGGGTGTATGTGTCGAGGAATTTATCCATTTCTTCTAAATTTTCTAGTTTATTTGCATAGAGGTGTTTGTAGTATTCTCTGATGGTAGTTTGTATTTCTATGGGATCGGTGGTGATAGCCCCTTTATCATTTTTTATTGCATTTATTTGATTCTTCTCTCTTCTTTATTAGTCTTGCTAGTGGTCTATCAATTTTGTTGATTTTTTAAAAAACCAGCTCCTGGATTCATTAATTTTTTGAAGGGTTTTTTGTGTCTCTATTTCCTTCAGTTCTGCTCTGATTTTCAATATACACAAATCAATAAATGTAATCCAGCATATAAACAGAACCAAAGTCAAAAACCACATGATTATCTCAATAGATGCAGAAAAGGCCTTTGACAAAATCAACAACCCTTCATGCTAAAAACTCTCAATAAATTACATATTGATGGGACATATCTCAAAATAATAAGAGCTATCTATGACAAACCCACAGCCAATATCATACTGAATGGGCAAAAACTGGAAGCATTCCCTTTGAAAACTGGCACAAGACAGGGATGCCCTCTCTCACCACTCCTATTCAACATAGTGTTGGAAGTTCTGGCCAGGGCAATCAGGCTGGAGAAGGAAATAAAGGGTATTCAATTAGGAAAAGAGGAAGTCAAATTGTCCCTGTTTGCAGATGACATGATTGTAGATCTAGAAAACCCCATTGTCTCAGCCCAAAATCTCCTTAAGCTGATAAGCAACTTCAGCAAAGTCTCAGGATACAAAATCAATGTACAAAAATCACAAGCATTCTTATACACCAATAACAGACAGACAGAGAGCCAAATCATGAGTGAACTCCCTTTCACAAATGCTTCGAAGAGAATAAAATACCTAGGAATCCAACTTATAAGGGACGTGAAGGACCTCTTCAAGGAGGTCCTTGCTCAATGAAATAAAGGAGGATACAAACAAATGGAAGAACATTCCATGCTCATGGGTAGGAAGAATCAATATCGTGAAAATGGCCATACTGCCCAAGGTAATTTATAGATTCAATGCCATCCCCATCAAGCTACCAATGACTTTCTTCACAGAATTGGAAAAAACTACTTTAAAGTTCATATGGAACCAAAAAAGAGCCCGCATCGCCAAGTCAATCCTAAGCTGAAAGAACAAAGCTGGAGGCATCACAGTCCCTGACTTCAAACTATACTACAAGGCTACAGTAACCAAAACAGCATGGTACTGGTACCAAAACAGATACAGATCAATGGAACAGAACAGAGCCCTCAGAATTAACACCGCATATCTACAACTATCTGATCTTTGACAAACCTGAGAAAAACAAGCAATGGGGAAAGGATTCCCTATTTAATAAATGGTGCTGGGAAAACTGGCTAGCCATATGTAGAAAGCTGAAACTGGTTCCCTTCCTTACACCTTATAGAAAAATCAATTCAAGATGGATTAAAGACTTAAACATTAGACCTAAAACCATAAAAACCCAGAAGAAAACCTAGGCATTACCATTCAGGACATAGGCATGGGCAAGGACTTCATGTCTAAAACACCAAAAGGAATGGCAACAGAAACCAAAATTGACAAATGGGATCTAATTAAACTAAAGAGCTTCTGCACAGCAAAAGAAACTACCATGAGAGTGAACAGGCAACCTACAAAATCGGAGAAAATTTTCGCAACCTACTCATCTGACAAAGGGCTAATATCCAGAATCTACAATGAACTCCAACAAATTTACAAGAAAAGAACAAACAACCCCATCAAAAAGTGGGCAAAGGACATGAACAGACACTTCTCAAAAGAAGACATTTATGCAGTCAAAAAACACATGAAAAAATGCTCACCATCACTGGCCATCAGAGAAATGCAAATCAAAACCACAATGAAATACCATCTCACACCAGTTAGAATGGCAATCATTAAAAAGTCAGGAAACAACAGGTGCTGGAGAGGATGTGGAGAAATAGGAACCCTTTTACACCGTTGGTGGGAGTGTAAACTAGTTCAATCCTTGTGGAAGTCAGTGTGGCGATTCCTCAGGGATCTAGAACTAGAAATACCATTTGACCCAGCCATCCCATTACTGGGTATATACCCAAAGGACTATAAATCATGCTGCTATAAAGATACATGCACACGTATGTTTATTGCAGCACTATTCACAATAGCAAAGACTTGGAACCAACCCAAATGTCCAACAATGATAGACTGGATTAAGAAAATGTGGCACATATACACCATGGAATACTATGCAGCCATAAAAAATGATGAGTTCATGTCCTTTGTGGGGACATGGATGAAATTGGAAATCATCATTCTCAGTAAACTATCGCAAGGACAAAAACCCAAACACCGTATGTTCTCACTCATAGATGGGAATTGAACAGTGAGAACACATGGACACAGGAAGGGGAACATCACACTCTGGGGACTGTTGTGGGGTGGGGGGAGGGGGGAGGGATAGCTTCAGGAGATATACCTAATGTTAAATGACGAGTTAATTGGTGCAGCACACCTGCATGGCACATGTATACATATGTAACTAACCTGCACATTGTGCACATGCACCCTAAAACTTAAAGTATAATAATAATAAAAAAAAGAGAACAGGATATACATTCTTCTCAAATGCATATGAAACTGTCTCAAGATTGACCATATTCTAACACATAAAATGAGCCTCAATATATTTAAAGCATTGAAATCATACGAAGTATGTTCTCCAACCACATGGAATGAAATTAGAAGTCAATAATAGAGAAAAAAAAGAAGAGTTGTCTAAAAGCTCTTTTTCTTTTATTTATTTATTTATTTTTTAATTTTATTTTCTTATTATACTTTAAGTTTTAGGGTACATGTGCACAATGTGCAGGTTTGTTACATACGTATAGATGTGCCATGTTGGTGTGCTGCACCCATTAACTCGTCATTTAACATCAGGTATGTCTCCCAGTGCTATCCCTCCCCCGTCCCCCCACCCCCAACAGTCCCCGGTGTATGATGTTCCCCTTCCTCTGTCCATGTGTTCTCATTGTTCAATTCCCACCTGTGAGTGAGAACATGCGGTGTTTGGTTTTTTGTCCTTGCGACAGTTTGCTGAGAATGATGGTTTCCAGCTTCATCCATGTCCCTACAAAGGACATGAACTCATCATTTTTTATGGCATAAAAGCTCTTTTTCCATATCCTCTCCTCCCAGGCCACATAGGCTTTCCAGTCAGTAGCTGCAGTGTGCCATGCTTCCTCACACCACAGGATTTATTGTCTTCACTAATTATTTCCTCTGTAATACTTTCCATTGCACATTTACTATTGATGCTTCACCTAGTTAGGCGCTGCTGATATTATTTTTATTATTATTATTTTATCAGAGATGGGGTCTTGCTATGTTGCCCAGACTAGACTCAAATTTCTGGGTTTGGGTGATCATCATGCCTCAGCCTTCCAAGTAGCTGTGACTACAGATAATGTGCCACCCTGCCCAGCTTGTTCATCCCTTAGCTATCAGCTCAAGCATCACTTCCTCAGAAACTTTCTGTTTTTAGTTTCACAATTGTTATTCATCAAATTGTATTGCTTTTCTTATATCGCTTTTCTGTCTGTGATCACTGATTCATCAGTGTGCTATTTTGATTACTGTGCTATTTTGATTTCTGGCCTAATAGCAGTAATATCCGTAAGAATAGGGGAGTGTATTTGTTTCCTACTCATCTAGAATCTCCAACATTAGGCATCATGGGCACATAGTAGACACTCAACAGATATTACTTAATATATAGTTTCAAGTCAGAGTCAATGAGTAAGAAATGATTAATTTGGTTCATTTATGTAGATAAAGTAATCTTCTGGCGATGAATCAACAAAATATGAAGATTTCTCACAGTCTTGAAAATACAAGGGGCATTATTAATCTCAAACCAAACATCTTCACTGCACTTTGGGGAATGATAAAACACACCAAAAAAGAAAAACCTCTTAAAATTTCAGTGGAATAGCATGCATTTTTAATGCATAGGTTTTGTTTATCGTTGAAAGTAGAAATACACTATGTATTAGATTTCTGGAAACTTTAATTTGCACACTACTATAATATGCAGGATTTTATGTAAAATAATCTGCAAGAGCTAACGGAATATAAATCTTAAGTAGGTGTACTATGAGTCACTAAAATTATGTATAACTTTTCAATGAAAAGATTTTTATGCAATCTATGGTACTCTCATAATTGTTATTGAGATTTTTATTTTTTTAATTAATATTGCACAGGATTCTGTAATAATCTGAAACATTCTAAAAATGACTAAGAGACTTATACTCTTACTTATAGAATTTTTCATAAAACAGCATACTCTATAAAATGGCTACATTTTTATCCTGCAGACTCTGATACAAAATTTAAATGGAAAATATCTAAAATGATTTACTATTGTTTATTGTAATTCAAACTGTAAAACAAAAATATATAATCACATCCATAAAACCAAATGATACATTTTATGTTAAGAGACTTTCAGTAATTCTGAAAATAATGATATATTCAAATGGTAGAGTTTAGATTAACGTAAGCCTTGAGAATGCAAACTAAAACAAAAAATACAAGGTACCTAATACTTTGATGGCAAATGCTTGACAGACTCTAAAATGTCACTGCATTAATAGCTATTATATTTTCATTCTGTATTTGGGAAGTTTCTCTCAATTTTACTTGCCACCCTGCTTCTTTTTGTTGATAATCATAATATCTTTCTGTGAAACATACTTTATTTGGGGACTAATCCAAACACTAAGTCAGGGTGCCAGAGACTGATAAGGGCCTGGTGCTTAGTATTCATTGCTACCCCTGGAGAAATACACAATATAGAGGAGGCAAATGAGAGTGATCATACTGAACCTTAAATGAGCTATATCAAGCTATTGTTTTCCAACAGACTCTTCAAAGCACATCTTGTTATAATATTCCTGATGAAATATGCCAGCTTATTAGACAGCCAACTGTTACAGCAGTGATGTGGCCTCATTTAACAATATTAAACCCAAATGGCTATCAATGTTCAGTGCTCCTCTTTGTCACAGTAATAACCTTTATTTCACATTTTAATATTTTCTCAGTGGCAATGTCCTAAAGAATTGATTTAGACTTTCTCTGATAACATACAACATTGAATACCTCACTTTCACCCATTGAGATATAGAGGAGAAGGAATAAGTATTGTTAGGCTACAGAATGAGTCAAAGCTCATATTCAATTCAAAGCTGAATTATAATTCAATATAAAATTATTTGTTTACAATTCTGGAGTATTGTAATCAAATTAATATTGATATTGAGTTTTAAAAATATCATTTACTGCAAATAATATAAAACTTTTTATTTCAACTAGATTACCTTAATCAATACCCAGATTAAATTAATTCATCACCTAACATATAGGTAGCAATAAAAAATGCCAAAATATAGAGCAAAACTGGCTTTTTTGGTAAAGAAAAAACAAATCACAAACCCTAAATGTATCCATTTTGAGTACATTATAATTCAAGATAATTTTCCTTAAAGTCATCTTTGGATATTATAAGCAGTGAGGTATCACATTGTTGCCACGAGTATTCGACGATTAAAATTTTCATTAAGCAACCCTTAATGTTTGGTAATATTTGGCCTATATATGGAGATACAATTATAAATGCTCCTTATGGGTGACATAATAATAGTCACAAAATATTAAAGCATACTGTAACCAAAAGACTGACATTGATGATGTACGGTAAACAAATACATAATTGGGAAACTTTTATACTGAGCTGTAAAATGCAACTCATCTTGGGTTAGATTTGCAGATTTTTTTCTTGGACAGAGATGACACAGGTGCTTGCCTGTATGATGTGATGATGATGGTGGTGGTAGGGGTGGTTGTGACAATGGTGGTGAAATGTCAGGTCCCATTCTGGATAATTTTTGTCTGTTTTCTCATGTAAGCCTTACTTAGATTTCTTAAGAAATATAAATATCTACATTACAGAATTAGAAAACTAGGCTATGAAAGATTAAATAGCTTTCTCAAGTTCACAAATGCAGATTGCTTAGTTCCAAACCACAGCATTGCTTTCAAGAACAAAATTTTCCCAATTACCCTGTGTAGCCAAAATCACACTGTGACTCTGATTTCAATCCCTAAACCTATGCTTAGCTCAAACTGTTTTATTAATCAAAAAGGTCTATAAATTAATTTTTTCAAAAAGACTTCAAAGATAATGATATCAAGACAGACATATTAACCTATTCAAAATGAATCAAGCAACACTCTACTCCTAGCAGCTCTCTTTTTTAGATAGAAAACACTTTTGAGGAAACTTCAACTAGACCCAGATACATGTAGGAAGCAGTATTTTTTTCTTATACAATGTAATGAACGAAGTGAATATTGGCATTGAAATATCTTCACAGGTGTTGTGTAGAATCCCAAATGAGTCATTCCGTCTATACAATTCCAAGATAGAGGCATTACTATCCCCACCTACATGAGAGCACAGACTTCATGCTTTGTAGGAATATTTTATCACATTGGTGCCAATTTTTAATAAAACATTATAAGTGCATGTTTCTCTCTGGTGAAAATAGTAATAGCAACAATAAAAACAAAATAAATGTACACAGGAACAAATCTGGAGAAATTTAACATTAAGATATTTCAAAGTTAGGTAGCCTTTTAATTGGAAGGAAATTAGGAGAATAAATAGCACAAGGATTAATAAAGCTGGTTGGAAATCAGAACACTGAGGCATGATTAAAAGTTGTAGAATCCTTGATTAACTTTAGTATATTCAGTAATAGGTGAAATGCAGGAAGTGTACTTTTAAAGCTTTCCCAAATTTTTCTGATATAGCTGATTCTAGCATTTGGAAACCACTTGAAGTTTCAACTTCTCCCATTTTACATGTAAGAAAAATATTTTTCCCTTGCATACAAAGAGGCAAATGTATTTACTACACTTTAACCATTTTTAAATTATACAAAATATTTCTAGACGTTAACATTGATTGTATAGAATCAATTCAATCTGGTATCTTTAATAATATTTGGCATATACTATCTAATGCAGCATCTATCCCTAAGTAAATCATAGAGAAAATGATGAAAGGAAAACTCATGTATTAACTTGATGAACAAAACAACCTAGTTCTATAATCACAAAATTTCAGAGAGATTAAGAAGTAGCAAATAATTTTATATTTTCATGAAAGGATATGGCTATATTTAACTTACAAGGATGCTACTTGCATGACTAAGTTAGATATATGAAACATTAATCATTATAAACAAGAATCAAAACCAATAATGGAAAATCCTGCCATAATTATGTATCTAAAAGTTTAAAGAGCATATTTTCATTAAAACGTGATTAAAGCAATAATAAGAAGGTGAAGTATAAAAAAGCATAGATTAATGTGATTACCTGTAGTCAAGGAAAGTGCTGGGGTGATGTACTCTTACTTTTTTAAATAAAGCATTCTTGGAATAGTAATTAGAAGATTTGTTAATGACTTATTTTTGCCAAATGTACATATTTTGTGTTAATCTCATTTTGGAATTGAACAGAATTATAAATGATAGAAGAAATCTTATCCAAATGATAGATGATTCCATATGCAATCAATAACTAATCATCTTTTTATATTTTATTTCTTTTAATATTCCCATGTAGGCCTCCAATGACTAATTTTTTTAAAGAAACCACTACAAATTCAATTTTCCTACATCTCTTATTATATATTAGCTTTTTATCAGGCATTGATATTGTACAGTATGCCATCATTTAAAAAATAGCATACTTATTAAATTTGTGAGTATGAAATTCTATTGTATAATATCTGAATTAAACAATTAAACAAATAAACATTAATAATATATTATGTGCCCTTTTATGTGATACATAATGTAGAAACTGGTGAATAAAACAACTCCTTCAGACACACACAACTTCTTCAGAGACACACACTCAGTCCAGTACATTGGGTCTCAATACATACATTAGAAGAAATTCCAGGAATTGTTTTTAAGTAACTGCTTCTCACTAGTTATCACTGATTTTAATGCCAAGAGTTACAATAAATTATACTCACACAAAACTCTCCTCTAAGTTAACACAGCGCTATTAATCCCTAGAGTAGTGACAATACCTTAAGCCTTAATATGATTAATTATGTTATAATTAGTTTAGAGACAGGCCACTCTCACCTTTACAATTTTTTTTCTCAAGTACATTCTCCAATTTTCACTGCTATGAGCATAATAGAATGCATTGCCTGTCTTGAATAAAGCAACTATGAAACAATCATTTGAACCAGAAAGCTTTCTATTGACCCAGAGATACAAAAGTATTCACCCCACAGAATAATGTACTTATAGCTGACCAGAATACAGTAGTGTCAAAAAGAAGAGTGAAGGACATCAATACAGAACAAACTTGATTTTCTTGTAGATCATGAATTTATATATATAAAAGGCAGAGACAAGACAATATTTTTTCATGGAATATGTTTATATTTTCATCATATTATATTTGTATGAAATATTAAGAACAAACAGTGCTGCTTTACAGTGTCACTGGCTAATTACATGTCTCATATAAAGAGTATTATTTTATAACAAGATTTAAAATGAATATCACACTTGTTTGATAATTTGACCTTCACAAATATTTGCATAAGATAAAAAATAAGAACAAATCTTAAGCCAGTTGCCAGCTTAATAAAAAGAAGCTCTTTATGTTTCCTCTACTATTTAATTCCTTTAGTATATAATTGGTTCCACATAATAATATTCAGCCCTACATTCATTAAATAAAAAGACATGCATTATTGCCCCAATAACTCAGAATGGAGACCTGTGTAGCAATTTTTGACTATGAAGGAATTTGAAAGCACATATGACTCCCTTTATGCCCACATAGAACAGCTCATAACATCTCACTGATAGGTTTAATTGTTCATGCTCATTAATTTTTTCATTCAATGTCCTTTCATTTTTGTATCTAAAGGACTTAGTGTTCCAAGCTAAAGTTGAAAAGTGAAAAAAATACAACAAAATGTTGTTATTCTCTACAAGAATTAAAGGAACATTTTTCTCCCTGAAATAAATGTAACTATGTGTATTTCTCCATGCAGTTGTAGAACTGAACTGTGACATGGCCAATTCATTCTTTTCAGCTGTCTTTATGATGGATCCACAAGCTCTGTCCTTTCCAAGCTGATTTATTATTTTTTTTGTTTTGCTACTAAAGTTGGATGATTTGGGTAGCTCACAAAAAAGATGTTTGTTTGCTGACCTAGTTAAATGACATGGTTACCTTTGTATAAACAAATGATAATCCCTCTTCCACACATGGAGATGCATATCTTAACAAATCTGTCAGTAACTAGAACTAAAGGATTCTATATTGTTCTTTATACTTAACTAGAGAAAAGCAATAACACAAATAAGGAAATGGCATTTTATTCAGACATTGGACATCTTGTCAATTCAAGTGTTGTCAAGAATTAAGTAGGTAAGTTACCTAATTTAAAAGGATAAATACAAATTAAAAACATAAGGGGCAAAAAATATTGGTCAGACATTTTAATAAATATAGACTGTCTAGGCGGCAGTTATATATCCAATCTGAGTCAAACATTCTGTTTCATATATTTTTAAGAGGAAATGTACTTTTAACAACTTTATTCTACAATTTCATCCTCTTTTAGGAAAGCTAACAGCAATGTTCTCATTCAGATGTTGAATGCTTTAAAAGGCCAGACCTCACCACTTCCAGTAAGTGCTCTGTGGCTTAAACCTGCATACTGAACACAAGCCATAATTATACCTGAGGTACTCCCTTGCATTTCTTCAAAATGGTCTATTTCTTTCCACTTATCCATAGACAATTACATTTTGTATTTTTCTACAATCACTTCATTTTCACAAAATATTTCAGAAATTTTCCCTCTCTATTTGTCTCCTTATAGTCTAGTTGGTTTCCATAAATTTAAAACATTCAAAACTATCATTATAAAACATTAGGAAATATTCTTTACATTATGAGGAAAAACAAGTACCATGGATTACTATAGCATATCTAAAGTTTACAGTACCCTATTCACTAAGACTTGAGTAAATATAATATAGATGTTTATTTAGTCTGACTATAAATTATAAAATTTATTGAATAAAATAGTTGAGTTCCACCAGCCATACTTTATATTAAGTTGTAACACAGTATTTCAAATGATGAATTTCCACAATCTAGGCCCATGTAGACAGCAGCAGCAATAACTGCTTTATTGTTTCATATAATAACAAAATTTATCTGAATGAGAAATAGCAGTAAAGAATGGCTTAGGGATATTTCAGTTGTTACCAAACTTTCAGAAGTCTGGAACCAGGTTAGTGAATGGTCTGGAGATATTTTACCTGGTTTATTACATTACACTTGTTGAACATTCCATCACATGAGAATACCAGTTCCTTGGTGGTAATACTGTACTCTACTTGTGAATTGTCTATGCTGTATTTGGTAAGTGTATTTTGTATCCATAGTACAAAGGTTATAGGTATGCATCTGATATGAAAAGGCTAGAAACCTTGATAGCAGTATGGCAGACTGACTAATTTGAAAATTATTTGTTCATAATATATTATTTAATTACCTTTCAATGTAAACCAAAAAGAAATAGGACATACAATGCAGACTAATTATATTTAGAGATTGAACACATGCTAACATACTAAAATTCCTTAAGAAAAGCTTGTCATATCTATGTATAGGTGAATCCATGTGTTTTGATCATTTTAATTAAACCAAATTGACTTGATCTAAAACTCTCTATCTGCAAATAATGCAGTTCTCTAAAGTGGACTTTTCACATATATTCCGTAAAATATAGTAACTCTGAATAATACAACTGTGAATTTAAAACCAAAATTATATTACATCTGTAAAGAATTGTATTATTGTTAAGCTGAAAAAATTAAAGCTATACAAATTAAAAGATGCTAAAAATAGGGTGAATTTTTTATATTAATATTCTATATTAGGACACCATAAGTACAATTGTCTTTTATGAGATATTTTGTTTTCTCACAAAATGTTTTGTCATGAGTGAACATATGGCTATTCAGAGATTTAACAGAATCAGGCCTACTAGAATTATTCAGCAATGTTGCTCTCCTGACAAGCCCAAAGAGTTTTTAGATATTTTCTGCAAAAAAGGTCTAAAATTGACATGTACTTGCATGAATATTTCAAATCAAAGTAGAAAATCAAATCAAATCATATAAAAAGACACAACACTTTACTGAGTCTTAAAGTTAACTTCTTCCACGGAAATATTATAACTAGATACAGTAAGGTTTAGGTATTTCATTTTCTTTTCTAGTTTTATTGTTTAAATTTTGATTAATGGTCATTAATCTCTCATTAATTAGGCCCTGACACTTCAGAGCCTATCTTCACTTGCATAAATTGTTTTCACTGTTCATACCTTGGAAGCACAAAAGCTGGCATAAGAACTTCGAATTTGAATTAATCTACCCCAGGCATACTTACACAGAGATGATGGTTGTTGGAATAAATGCATCTAGATAGCTCATCAGTTTTTATATTTGTTTACATTTAAGAGTCACAGTGTTACCTCATTAACTGAATCAGAAGTTTGGAATGGAGTTTAGTAATCTGATATGTTAACAAGTTCTCTTCTTCATTCGTATGGGTAATGAAGTTTGAGAACTACACTTTTAAAAGTGAGGCTGAATAAAGGCCTGGCACAATGGCTCATGCCTGTAATCCCAGCACTTTGGGAGGCTGTGGAGGGTGGATGGCTTGAGCTCAGGAGTTTGAGACCAGCCTGGGCAACATGGTGAAATCCTGTCTCTCCAAAAAATTACAAAATTTAGCAGTACTGGTGGCCCACCTGTAATCCCAGTTACTTTGGTCTATGTGTCTGTTTTTGTACCAGTACCATGCTGTTTTGGTTATTGTAGCCCTGTACTATAGTTTGAAGTTGAGCAGAGTGATGCCTCCAGCTTTGTTCTTTCTGATTAGGATTACTTTGGCTATTCAGGCTCTTTTTTGGTTCCATATAAATTTTAAAAGAGTATTTTCTGGTTCTGTGAAGAATCTCAATGGTAGTTTAATAGGAATAGAATTGAATCTATAAATTACTTTGGGCAGTATGGCCATTTAATGATATTTATTCTTCCTATCCATGAGCATGGAATGTTTTTCTATTTGTTTGTGTCATTTCTGATTTCTTTGAGCAGTATTTTGTAGTATTCCTTGTAGAGCTCTTTTACTTCCCTAGCTAGCTGTATTCCTCAGTATTTTATTATTTTTGTAGCAATTGTGAAAGGGAATATGTTGGGTGGAGACTATGGATCTCTCTAGATATATAATCATGTCATCTGCAAACAGGGATAGTTTGACTTTCTGTCTTTGTGTTTGGATGCCCTTTATTTCTTTCTCTTGTCTAATTGCTCTGGCAAGGACTCCCAATACTATATTGAATAGATATGGTGAGAGAGGATATCTTTGTCTTGTGATGGTTTTCAAGGGGATGCTTCCAGCATTTGCCTATTCCGTATGATGTTCGCTGTGAGTTTGTCATAGATGACTTACTATTTTGAGGCATGTTCCTTCAATACCTAGTTTACTGAATTTTTAACATGAAGGAGTGTTGAATTGTATCAAAAGCCTTTTCTTCATCTGCTGAAATAATCATGTGTTTTTTGTCTTTATTTCTGTTTATGTGGTGAATGACATTTAGTGATTTGTGTATGTTGAACCAACCTTGCCTCTTAGGGATACAGCCTACTTGATTGTGCAGGATAAGATTTCTGATTTGCTGCATAGTATTCCATGGTGTATATGTGCCACATTTTCTTAATCCAGTCTATCATTGTTGGACATTTGGGTTTGTTCCAAGTCTTTGCTATTGTGAATAGTGCCACAATAAACATACGTGTGCATGTGTCTTTATAGCAGCATGATTTATAGTCCTTTGGGTATATACCCAGCTTTGTAGGGACATGGATGAAATTGGAAATCATCATTCTCAGTAAACAATCACAAGGACAAAAAACCAAACACCGCATGTTCTCACTCATAGATGAGAATTGAACAATGAGAACACATGGACACAGGAAGGGGAACATCACACTCTGGGGACTGTGGTGGGGTGGGGGGAGGGGGGAGGGATAGCATTAGGAGATATACCTAATGCTAAATGGCAAGTTAAGGGGTGCAGCACACCAGCATGGCACATGTATACATATGTAACTAACCTGCACATTGTGCACATGTACCCTAAAACTTAAAGTATAATAATAATTTTAAAAAAAGAAAAAAAAAAAGATTTCTGATTTGCCACTGGTTCAGTTTGCCAGTATTTTGTTGAGGATTTTTGCATCGATGTTCTTCAAAGAAATCGGCCAGAAGATTTCTCTCTTTTTTTTTTTTTTTTTTTTTTTTTTTTTTTTGGTTTCTCTGCCAGGTTTTGGTATCAGGATGATGCTGGCCTTATAGAATGAGTTAGAGAGGAGTCCCTCCTCCTCAGTTTTTTGGAATAGTTTCATCAGGAATGGCATGAGGTCTTCTTTGTACATCTGGTAGAAAAAACTATATACCATGATCTTTGAAGAGACAGAAAGCATTCTCACTGATTTATTTTAACATTAGTAAACAGTATATACATGGAATTGTAGAATTATACTTCTAAATACCTTTATAGTTTAGAAATCTCATTAAGCAGTTAAACCTTAGTGTAGCACCTTTTATAGTGTAGTATTCAGTTATTCTTTTTGAGGAAGAGGTGGAGGACCAGCTGAAGAACACCGAAGAATCATATCCACAATCAGACATGTGGGTAAACACTAATCTGCTGGCTGCTTGTTTGAAGTTTTGAGTTCATCTTTATTGATGCATGCTTTATATCTCACTCCTACTCTACCCTATATCCTTGCACTACTAAGCCTGCATCTCCTATTCTGAGATGAGAAAACTTCTTTGTCCTAACCCAATATTTCTCAAACTGTTTGATGAAAGAAATATTTGGAGATAACTGGCAAACACACAGAACTCAAAGCCCTACCTAAGTCTACATTTTCAGAGCCTCCTGGAATAGTGTCTAGAAACTGCAAAATAATAATCTCCAAGTACCTCTGATGATTTTTATTATGTGGCAGTCAAAGTTATTGCTCTTCACCTTATTATCTGATTCACAATATTCCTTCTCCTTCAACACTTCTAATTGATGTCAGTAAGCATAATATATCACATGGATAAGTCCGCGTTTCTCTGTTCTTTGATCATCAGTGTACATTTCCTCCCTTTTACTTTTGCCACAAACTCTTTAAAAACTATCATCACCAGTATGAAAAGGAAAACTGAGGCAGGTAAAATTTTTAAAGAGTTTATTTGCTAAAACAGTGATTCATGTATTGGTCCTCTCCAAAACAGAAGTGGTTTGGGGGCTCCATTGAGGGAACACAAAGCGAATGCTTTTATAGAGTAAATACAGAAGTAAAACAAACAGACAAAAAAATTGATTGGTTATAGTTATTCAGTTGCCTTCTTTGACCTATTCTGCTGAAAAGTCCGCAGTTATATAACTTTAAGTTAGTTAGCAGCTTCTATTGGTTAGCCTTAAGTTTCATTTTTCTTTCTATAGGCATTTATAAAACATAGCTTAAGTTTTGCTTCTGTTTGCAGATCTAGCAAGGTTATTGTTACTTATGAGGCCTAACTGGCTTTGTCTGTCTAGAGTTTCTTCTGACCTGGTGTCCATCTTAACTTACTTTAACACCAGAAACAGTAGAACTTCTAAAAATCACAAATTCATGCATTAAGTTCAAACCATTATTTTTCATCTATTCATGTTTCCTCCTAAAGTGGCCTCATAGAAACAACTTTTCACTCTCATGGGAAAAAAGAATACACTTACTCCAACCCTACATTTTTATGTGGACAGTCCCATATTTGCTTTCTTCTTTATCCAGTGTAGATTCTACGGTTCATTATCACAATCCCTCTCTTGAAAATGTCCTTAATTACCTTGTCCATTTGGCTTTCAGATATATTTGTCTGGTACTCTAACCACTGGTAAACCCAAACATTTATTTTCTGTATGTTTTACTAATGGAATTACTTATTCCTGAAGAAAATTCCACATACTGCAATGAGACTGTTAATGTAAATTTATGAATACTAACATCATGTGGGCACTTAGCAAAGATCATCTACTCACTCTCTACACATATCGTATTCTACCTTTTCCTCTTTCCTCAAACCTGCCATACTTTTCTCTCTGCTGATGACTTTAACTCTTATGTAATTGAGAAAATAAAAGCTGTGAGACACAGATCCCTTCATCTTTTTTTTTAGCTGAAATGCTTAACATATTTGCCTCTGAATCTATTTTTAGTTTCTCTTCTTCTGTGAAAGTGAAAGAAGTGTTTCGTGTTTCACCCTCAGTCAAAGACAGTTTCTCCACAGATGCTATGGATCACATTTAAATGGCTTGCATTGCACTTATTTCTAAAGCATTATTTACATCTTCTTCTCAAATGAACCATTCACTTGAGCCCAGGAGTTTGAGGTTGCAGCGAACAATGACCACACCACTGCACTCCAGCCTGGGTGACAGAGCAAGAACTTGTTAAAAAAAAAAAAAAGAAAGAAAGAAAGAGAAGGAAGAAAAAAAATCTCTCTCTTTCACTTCTAAATCCCCAAAAAGCTTCTAAAAATTTAGTTTTCTTCAAAAATCCATCTTTTGGTTGTTTATATTTCTTCTTATGCCATCCATATGTGGTTCCATTCATACCCATCATTTAAATGCCATCTATTTGCCAACTGCTTCCCACATAGTATGTATGATATAAAACACTTATCTGAGTCTCCAAATTATATATTTAACTACCTAATTTGATACTGTCTATAAATATTTAGTAAATATCTGAAATATAACAAAAATTTAGCTGTTGTTTTTCCCCATATTCCATCACTTGCTTCCCCTCTCAAATAAACTGTGAGACTCCTTTAATTAATTTCTTTCCATTTTGCTCCCTATTTGTCAGTCAGGAATACAGATCCAATCTCTAGTGTTATCACAGATGATATTATCAATCTAGTTTCCTCCATCTGCTGTGACATCACTCTAGCCACGTTACCATATCATGTCTAGACATCTTTAGTTGCCTTTCCTAAGTGGGTCACCTCTATCAGTCTGGTCCAGCAAAGTCCATTCCCCATCTGACCACCTTAATGAGCTTTTGAAAATGTAAAGTGGCTCATGTTATTCTTCTCAATGTTCAACGATGGATTTCCATTAAACTTAATATAAAGAGGCTTTTGTGTATAAGCTCTTTTACAATCTGGCTCTTGCCTGTCTCAAGAAACATTATTTTAATTGAGTCTCCTTTCTCACTCATTATGCTTTAGTGCAGAAGTGGATGTTTTGAGGCCTATAGATGTTGAGAGACAATTTTCAATGTCTCTTATGTTTCCACACATCTTGCAAACAGAGACAACAACTGTCCATTCTAGTTAACTTTCTCAAGTATAAGTTTATATAGTGAGTAACTTTGGAAGACAGAGTTAGTATCCCTTCAGAGCTAAGGGTCTGCTTAAAGCCTTGGAAGACAAAGATGACATCTATACCTAGACCAAAATGGCAGATGTGTTTTGCCATCATAAAAGTAATTATAAAATTATTCTAAAATAATAGGTTCTTCCTTTTCTGTAATGCAATCCACTATATATGCAGGTGTCAGCTGGCTCTGCATTGGTCAGTGGGGAATGAGACTGGAAGAACCAACACAAATGCTGATAACCTGGCCACCACTATTATGTGAGTAATAAACTGTCCATTTTCTCTGACACAGGAATCTCACATCTTTTTCCAGAATTGATGAAACTGTTGAAGAATAACTTGTTAGAGTGCAGGTAGGGTAAAACCTTAGGCCCTCCACAGTTCTTGACAATGGAATGGAGCATTATATAGTCTTGATAGTAATCCCTGTGTGTTTTTTTTTTGCAAAACTATTTGCCAATATTGAAAAATGTGGAGATTATATGTAAATATTTAGATCTAAGTTCTTCTTTAAAAATCATAATTTCAACCTAACCTGGACCCTCTTTCCATCACTTGAGTTGGGTAGAGACTCTAATCTTTATATGAAATGTGCGTTCTCAATTCACCAGAGACATCTCACCATCTTGTTACCTTAATACTGAGATCCACTGTCATTTGACATTTATCATTGAGCTTGCCCTGCTGTTTTTGGTATTGCCAAGTTGAAGGAGAAAACAAAAGATAGACCCAAAGGACCAGTGTGTATCACAAAAATTAGGACAGAGCATATTTCTTTCTGATAGTAAAACATATTCCTATGTGTTTTATATGCAATCGCAGAGTGTCCCTGTGGGAATAATACAATTAAGATTCCATTAACATGCAAACGAAGTGTATATGGTTGAAAAAAATACAACTAAAGACACTGACATTGTTCTATTTAACTCATGTACCTAACCTGACTGGCTCTAATAAGCATTCAAGTTACAGACTTTGCTGCAGCCCAAATGGTCTGCTCAGAGTTCCTAAAACAAGCCAAGGACAGTCCTTCTTAGTGCCCTTTCATGCTTGTCCATCTGCCAGGGGTGCATTTTCTGTGGATCTTCACAAGGCCTGTTTCATTTTATCCTCCAAATCTCAGTTTAAATATCATCATCTCAGAGAGGTTTTCTCCAAACATCTTTTCTAATTAGATTTGCCTTAGTTATTTTCTACTATGGCACATTTTCATGATCTTAATATAAATTTTCTAAATTTCTAGTTTCATATTGATTTATTTATGTATTTAATCTCTATTTTATGACTAGACTATAAACTTCTTGAGGAAAGAGACCCTAGGTTTTTATATCTAGTGTATAGCAAAGCATATGGCTATAGTGAATTTAATATTAGAGAAGTAAAAAAAAAAATTCCTAAAATATATTCTGATAAGGTAGTTTGACATGCTGACTTTGTATGTGGTGTACTTTGCCCTGAGAAATTTTACTGACAAGGTGCCATTTTGGATAGCCCTTTGCTTTTTTGTGAAGTTTGCCCTAACATAAAGTGAAAAGAACTCCCTAGAGTAAAAATACAAAGCAGAGTTGGAAAGAGATACACAGTTCCACTCTCATGAGTTGGGGAAAATTTGCTGGGGCACACTACTTTTTATAATGTCTCCCAAATATATCATCACACATATCAAGTTAGCAAATAAATAGGATGACTCATGCTATTTGGTTTAAAAGCTTGTGCCTCCATTTTTATTATTTATTTAGTAAATAATTTGATCTTCCATAACTCACTTTGGAAAGCTCCCTTGCTTTATTTTCTTTTAAAGCTTATATATTTATTTATGTATTTATTTATTGAGACTGAGTCTTGCCCTATCACCCAGGCTGGAGTGCAGTGGAGCAATCTCGGCCCACTGCAACCTCTGCCTCCCGGGTTCAAGCAATTCTCCCTCCTCAGCCTCCCGAGAAGCTGGGATTACAGGCACATGCCACCATGCCTAGCTAATTTTTGTATTATTTTAGTAGAGATGGGGTTTCACCATGTTGGCCAGGCTGGTCTCAAACTCCTGAGTTTGTGATCCGCCCGCCTTGGCCTCCCAAAGTGCTGGGATTACAGGTGTGAGCCACCGCGCCCGGCCTTTTAAAGCTTATTTAACATTAACATGGCTCTATTAAATTTTAGATGCACATATTCTTAGTAAATTTCTTTATCACATTATTATTCTTTCTAAAAGACACATGAACCATGTTTTAAAGAGATGAAGGGGTGGATGTATCATCAAACAATGTAATACATTCACTAACACCTTTTAATGAATGTATACATTATGATATATATTACACACTTTTCTCACTGTATTTTTCACATTAGTTTCACACATTAGAAATGCGATTAAGCTATTATAAGAAAAATCTAGAATTTGATTATACATATACATATATTCATACATTTATATAATATGAATTTTATAAAAACACAGGCATATAATGTAGAAAAGCATTGGCAAGATTACTGCACACATTTTTGAATTTCTTCGTTCTTTTTTTGAAAATGGCTCTTTCCCCCATCCAATGTGGTTTTAGATGTGAGTTCCATGAAACAATATTATAATAATAAAAACTATTTTATTTTTTGCTTTTTTGCAGTTGCTCTGTTTTTTATAATTATCTATTTTCTCTAATGAAAATTTATTTTTACCTTTATTTTATACTAGAGAAAATGATAAAAGAAAGATGAAATAACAAGACCAATTTTATGTAACATGAAAGGAATTGGGATTTGAAAATATATAGTTTGACTTTAGAAACTTTAGATATTATGTTTTCCTGTTTTATTCTCACAGCATTATTCCACTATGTCAGGGATTCTGGAAACAGTTACTGAGATAAACATTTGTGTGCAAAAGTTTAATGGAGAATGTTCTGATAAGCAATGCCTTGTGTGAGGAAATGGAAAAAGTAACATGGGACGGAGGGAGAAGTGAAGCTGCAAAGCTGTTTCAAACAGTTGTTCTCAACAGCAGTTGATATCCCAGGGAGCTCTTCAGATACAATGAAGGCAAGGGGGACACCTGTTGTACTTCTTTAGATAAACCAACCCTTGGTAGGAAGCTGCCCAACAAAGGGCCCATGACACTGAACACGGCAGCTTCTTAGACCAAGAACAATTCCTGTGAGGGATTCAATTGTGATCCAACAGCAAGTTATATTCCTGACAGCTGAGGAATTAGTGCTTTAGTTCTAAAATACGAAGATCTAGACAGTGTACCCAGAACATCCGCTACAGTTCATCCCTTGCACCATTTGATTTTTAGCATAATTTTATTTCATCAGAAAGTAGCTTTAGGATTTTTGTTGTAATCTTTGTCTGTGCAAACTTTTACGACAGAAAAGCTAATGGGAAAAACTCTAACTCCTGCTACTGCAGCAGCTGGTCTCAGTGCCATTGATCCTCATCATCTCAGTCCTTGGCCATCCATGTTTTATTGCCCTTACCCTTACTTATCACCTCTGCTGGTTTACGTGGCTGATCTTGTAGGTGACAAAGATGTCCATCCCTGTGACACCTGGACCTCTGATCATAATGGTCTGCTTTTATTGTGATTGCTGCATTTGTTTCCAAATTTGGGCAAGAAAGTGCTAAGACATGTCCCAGTGATTTCTTGAGTGCTGGATGCATTTTTCCTTGCTGACATTACATAACAAAAACCCCATTTTGATTGCTCCTTCCAGATGGTGAATCATTTCTTGTCTGTTGGTCTCTTAATACAAGGAGCACAAAGTAACTGCGTGGCAGCTACAGCTTGCAGTTTAATGAGGGCACTTTGCTTCTGGGATCCATGAGATTAAAATCCACAAAACCTAAAGTTGCAGTGACAGAAGGCCACTGAGTATTTTAGTTCAAAGGATGGATCTTCCAGACAGACTGGAACACTCACTATGAATAATCTGGCTAAGACTGGTCTTTCCAGGGGTGGGACTACATCCCATGCTGGCCCCACCAGTTTCTTCTTCAGGAAGTTAGGATTTGCTTAGCTCCTTTTTGGGAGGAATTATGAAGCTGAGCACTATCAGAAGCTGTTTCCAACCATGTGGAACTGAGAGGCACAGACCAGTTTGCAAAAATAGAAAAACATAAATAAATAAACAGATGCACCAAGAAGCCCAGAAGAAAGTCAAAAAAAAAAAAAAAAAAGAATCCGGCTGGGCGCGGTGGCTCACGCCTGTAATCCCAGCACTTTGGGAGGCCGAGACGGGTGAATCACCTGAGTTCAGGAGTTTGAAACCAGCCTAGCCAACGTGGCGGAACCCAGTCTCTACTAAAAATACGAAAGTTAGCTGGGCATGGAGGTGGGGACCTGTAGTTCCAGCCACCCGGAAGGCTGAGGCAGGAGAATCGCTTGCACTCGGGAGGTGGAGGTTGCAGTGAGCCGAGATCGTGCCACTGCACTCCAGCCTGGGCAACAGAGCAAGACTCTGTCTCAAAAAAAAAAAAAAAAAAAAAAAGCCATGAGTTCCTTGTCCCACTGTTTTCTGAGGTCAATCCTGATGCAAATCCATTGACCATGAATTTCATTATCCCTCTCCTTATGTGAATTTCCCCTGTGCTTGAACATACTCAAGTGGTCTTTTCTAACAAGCTTTGATGGCTTTTCCATAGCAACCTGCCCTTTCACCTTTAAGTAATTGTGAAATGAGACTTAACATCCAAGACACTTTGAAAAATTCAAACGAATATTGGAGTTGGCATTTGGTATAACTGGTGAGCTATATTTAAAGTTCACATTATTAGTAACTCACCTGTTAACTAATGTGATGGCCTAGTGGGAAAAAGAAAAACAGCACTTGACCCTCCCCCCCAAAAAAAAGAAAGAAAGAAAGAAAAAAAAGAACAATAAGAAAAGATAATGAAAAAAAAGAAAAAAGTTTCACTTAGATATTTACTACAAATATAAATATTAATCCAGGAAAAAGAAGCATACTTTTGTTCATTTAATTTTAATTTTACTTATGATTCTACTTGGCCGTTTAAAAAAAGTAGAAAAATGATGCAGTAAAACCGTAGTCTTAGGCTCTAATAAGATAATTTCTTGAAGATTTAAAAAATCTCTTTGCTTAAAGAACAAGAGTGCTGGGAAAAACAGTCCATTTCACATTCTGCATTTTTGTTTTGAAAATTATTACTTTAAAAACCTATAATTTGTATAAAACCTTATCATTACCTACTATTTTGCCAGGAGTTTGGCTATATTTACAACAACTTGATGCCCTCAGAATACCAGGTTCTGGTGTAGGTGGCAAGATTGCTGTAAAACATAAAACTATTATTACACTTTTAGTTTTGTGCTTCTCTTTAAATATATGATTTCATTACTATATAATTTCTTTGAATAATGTTTTAAGTAGAAAAGACTCAGTAATAACATTGTAGTTTTACCCGGGAGCCTGCACTGAAACAAAGTGGCACACATTTGTTCCTACATTCCTCAGCAGTATGATGGATGATGGCAATTACTGGAAAGAACAATATTAGTTTTACAGTTATTGTTATTAACTTAAAGTGCTAAGAATAAAATCCCATATTTCACTAGATACTCCGATCACCGCCAAAATACGTGACAGAGGAACATTTTATAATCTTTGTATTTTACACTGGCTGCACAACTAGAAATTGGCAGAATCAAATCATTTATATCTGCTTATTACCAGCTTGCAGAAGCCATTCAGAATATGGAACTAGTGATGGGTATTTTTGTGGCAGATGTTTTATTCTCTTCCATTGTATTAAATTTACCATACATTGGTTCCACTGCAGTTTATTAAAGTTTCACAAAGAGATTAGCAGAATAACAAGATATATACAACTTGCTTACTCTTGTTCCCCATTGACAAAAAACACATTTATTTATTCATAAATTATGAATATCATAAATATGGGATATATATAGCCAGTAAATATTTAAGGAGACAATAGGAGTAAAATGCTTTCCTAAATTTCAGACATTTAGATGAACTGTTGCAAAACCTTTCTTCTATAAATACAATATGCATCTGCTATGCTCTGAATGTTTGTGTCCTCCCAAAATCCATATGTTGAAATCCAATTCCCAAGGCGATGGTATTGAGGTGAGACTTTTAGGAGGTGATTGTGTCATAAAGGTGGAGTCCTCATGAATGAGATTTATGCCCTTACAAAAGAGGCCTGAGGAAGGTCGTTCACTCCTTCTACCATGTGAGGTTAAAGTGAGAAGACAGCCATCTTGAAAAGATAAATTTATGATTCCTTAATCTAGGGCCTCACAGCTGCCAAAACTGTGAGACATAAATTTCTGTTGTTAGCCGGGTGTGGTGGCTCATGTCTGTAATCTCAGCACTTTAGGAGGCTGAGGCAGGTTCATCACCTGAGATCAGGAGTTCAAGACCTGCCTGACCAACATGGTGAAACCCTGTCTCTAATAAAAATACAAAAATTAGCCAAGCATGGTGGCAGATGTCTGTAATCCCAGCTACTCAGGAGGCTGAGGCAGGAGAATTGCTCGAACCCAGGAGGCGGAGGTTGCAGTGAGCCAAGATCATGCCATTGCACTCCACTCTGGGCGACAGAGTGAGACTCCATCTCAAAAAAAAAAAAAAAAAATGTTGTTATTAAGTTACCCAGTATATGGTATTTTGCTGTAGCTGCCCAAATAGACTAACATCTAAATAAAACTGTTATTCATACCTCTCAGATAAAAGCAATTAATAAGTCATTAACAATAATATTTTCTGTTTTATAAAAAATATTGGATTTAATGTTACTAATAGGCAGACATGTAGAGTGTCTAACAGCATTAATTCTGGGGGCATACTTCCTCAGTTTAAGTCAGTCTACCAATTACTATATGGTTTTAGGAAATTTACTTAAACTTCCTTGTGCTTTATTTTCCTTACCTACAAAATGGAAAAAATAAAGGTTACTCCTTCAGAGACTTGTTATAAGGTTTAAATGAGTGTAGATCAGTAATGCATATAAAACAATGTCTGCCATAAAGTTTGTACAAGTTAAATGTTATCTGTAATTTGGATTTGTTTCTGTAGACCTCTCCATATTACGACAATTTTACTCATCCATTTTCAGTAAATATCACATACAGGCATCAAAGCATTATAAAAAAAAATTGTAACCAAAAAAACTCAAACGATTTTAAAGCTATTATGACTTGTGTTGAGATTTCCATCTGAAAATGAGCATGAAAAAGCAATCAGACAATAAATACAAAGTAATGATGATTAGGAAATAAACATGTGAGAAGAGGTTACATATGCCAGCACAAATACCTTTTTAACATAGTAGCTTTTTACATGATATATTGAAAAGCTTTATAAATGTTTCGAAAAAAATAAAAGCTGTATTGTTCTTCAATTCACTTTGAGCATATTCATTGTGAAATACACTGTAATTTGGCTCATTTATCACTCAACTCAATGACTTCTACCTTCTTTTCTTCTACTGTGGAGTGTGAAAAGTTAAATACCTTTCTCCTGTCCATTTTCCATCTAGATGTAACTTGCAAAAATAGTTCTGGCCATTGAATTGTAAGCACACATTTATGCTTTTAAATAAAAAGTCAAAGGCTTGCAATAAAAAGGCTTCTAGCCCTTCCTTTCTTCTTGCAGTCTGGAATGGAGACATGAGGCTGGAGGTGAGATGGCTATCCTGCAGCCGTGAGTGTATAAGCATTAGGATGAAAGCTGGGAAAGTAGAAGTTTATTCCATTATGATATCCTTTTGCAATCCTATAATGCTATAAAGAAATATCTGAGACTGGGTAATTTACAAAGAAAGAAGGTGTAACTGGCTCACAGTTCAGCAGCATTTACAGGAAGCACAGTGCTGGCATCTGCTCAGCTTCTGGGGAGGCCTCAGGAAACCTACAATTATGGTGGCAGGTGAAGGGGAGCAGGCACACCACGTGGCCAGAGGAGGAGCAAGAGAGAGAGTGGGAGGCTGAGGTGTCACAGACTTCTTCTTCTTTTTTTTTTTTTTTTTTTTTTGAGACAGAATCTCACTCTCACTCTGTTACCCAGGCTGGAGTGCAGTGGTGCAGTCTCAGCTCACTGCAACCTCTGCCTCCCAGGTTCAAACAATTCTCCTTTCTCAGCCTTCTGAGTAGCTGGGATTACAGGTGCACACCACCACATCTGGCTAATTTTTGTATTTTTAGTAGAAATGGGGTTTCACCACATTGGCCAGGCTAGTCTTGAACTCCTGACCTCAAGTGATCCACCAGCCTTGGCCTCTCAAAGTGTTGGGATTACAGGCATGAGCCACCGTGCCTGGCCCCTGAGGTGCCACAGACTTTTAAATGACATGATCTCGTGACAACTCACTATTGTGAAGACAACACCAAACCATGAAGAATCTGCCTCAATGACCCAAACACCTCCCATCAGGCCCCACCTCCAGCATTGAAGACTACCATTCAACATGAGATTAGGGCGGGGCAAATATCCAAACTATATCAGCTACTGTTTGTTAGTGTCTGCATTGTATCTTTGGCTTTCAGAACTAGTTACAAATACTTTCCTATATCTTTTCTATATATTCATATTTGCTAAAACACTAGATAAAAGGAAATAACCATTCCAGTCAAAGCCTTCAGTTTTACTGAAAAACAAAATTAAAATAGAATAATAAGACATCTGGCTGTTCTTAATTTTCATCAGCTTTAAATATTTATTGCATATTCTAAGAGTTGAAAGAAGATCATTAGAATAAAGTTTGAGGTTTTAATGCTTTTTGAAAATTTAGCACACAGCTTTTCATCATGGATGTTCTGTTTCTGCTTCTTCTTGAGAATATAGAAAATGATTATGTTTCATTGTAGAATCACTCATGCTTTACCTCTGCAACTAAATTGTGGGCCACTTAAATTTGATAATTTTTCCCTCATTTTCTGGTATGGAATTGCAAACAAAGTACACATTCAATAAATTATTAGTGAATGAATACATTAAGTGAATATGCTTAGTTGATCAATATATTAACTATATAAAAACAAATAATAAAATGCTCACAATGCATACTTGTAATAAATATATTTTGAGCCACAAATTTCTATACTGCACTCTCATGGCATATGTTATAATTATAATACTACCATATAGAACCAGTGGTATTCTTTAACATTTGCTTATAAGCATTCAACTGCAATATATCAAATTAGGTTACTAAAATGGCAGAAATAAGTGGGATGATATTTTCATAGAATTGTATATATTATTCAATAATCAATGGTGGCAGATCATCAAGCCTCGAAAAAAGAATAAAAGTCCTTGAAAAAAGAATAAAGATTTTGTGGCTGGGCATGGTGGTTCATGCCTGTAATCCCAGCACTTTGGGAGGCCGAGGTGGGTGGATCACCTGAGGTCAGGAGTTCGAGACCAGCCTGGCCAACGTGGTGAATTCCCATCTCTACTAAAAATACAAAAATTAGCTGGGCATGGTGGTGCATGTCTGTAATCCCAGCTACTGGGGAGGCTGAGGCAGGAGAATCACTTGAACCCACGAGGCAGAGGTTGTGGTGAGCCGAGATCACACCATTGCACTCCAGCCTGGGTGACAAGAGTGAAACTCCATCTCAAAAGAAAAGAAAAGAAAAAAAAGAATAAAGATTTTGTTTACAATTACCAATTTTTGTCCTGTACAATTTTATGAGCAGTGCAACTATACTCTTTAAGATATTTTAAGAGATTTAGTCATATAATTTACATACATGGTTCTTTAAACCTATTTGAAATCCAGGAATCTATGATTTTATCTGAAAAGAAAAAATATTAGTGGTTCAACAAGATTTTTTGTCTACATTTTACCCAGTAGACTTTGGTTTGTGAGACTTGAAGCTTATATAATTTTGAGAGTGGAGACAATTTAAGCAAAATAATATAAAAGTTATATTTATGTGTACATTTTACAAAATCATACGACTCCTGTGAATATATTATCAAATATCCATCCAGTAATCTACCCTGCAGTTAAGAATCTATTAGCTTCACCTTAAATCTATAACACTACTATTAATGGTGTTTTTCATATAACCCACTTTTCTCTGAGATACCAAAGTTGCTGTGTACTTTTTCTTTTTTTGTGTGTTGGAGTTTCACTCTTGTTGCCCAGGCTGGAGTGCAATGGCACAATCTCGGCTCACTGCAACTTCCGCCTCCTGGGTTAAAGCGATTCTCCTGCCTTAGCCTCCCAAGTAGCTGGGATTACTTGTAAAGCTGGTGCCATTATGCCTGCCTGGCTAATTTTTTTTTTTTTTTTTTTCCAATACACACACACATTTTTTTTTTTTTTTTTTTTTTTTTTTTTTGAAATAGAGTCTCACTCTGTCACCCAGGCTGGAGTGCAGCTGTGCAATCTCGGCTCAGTCCAACCTCTGCCTCCTGGGTTCAAGAGAGTCTCCTGCCTCAGCCTCCTGAGTAGCTGGGATTACAAGCATGCACCACTACACCTGGCTAATTTTGTATTTTGTATTTTTGTTTTGTTTTTATTTAGTAGAGATGGGGTTTCTCCATGTTGGTCAGGCTGGTCTCGAACTCCCAACCTCAGGTGATCTGCCTGCCTCGGCCTCCCAAAGTGCTGGGATTACAGGAGTGAGCCACCGTGCCCAGGTACGTACTTTTATATTGGATTAAAAAAAGGTAATTGACTCCTAGAATTACAACCCTTGAAACTTAAGGAAAAGCTGTTAATATTATTGAGTGGGAATACATTTACTGAGCACCATGCTAAGGGCATTATATACATTACCTGCATAATCATCATTAGAGTAATATCATTATCACCAAATAAAGTATAAGTTTAAGGAATGTACACCACAGTCAATTCTGACTTCTGTTGTAATTGACACTAAATTTGCACAAAATTCATTCTTGTATGTGCTAAACATGTGTATTTAAAATATCCATGAAAGTTTTCTTGTCCATGAAGTTATCAATTTTCTATTCTCCGAAGTAGCTTTGAAAACGTGATTATTTTCCCTTATGTTTGTTCAGTACATCTGACTTTTAAAAAGCATTGCCTTTTTAGACTAGCAGGAAAAGTAGGCTGTGGAAATAGAGTACTTCTCACTCCTGATTTGAATTTACTTGGTAGAAGCTAGGACTCATTTAGTTGCTATGGAATTGACATTTGACTAGTATTATTTGTTATTGTAACTCGATTTAAAATAAAACTATAGCTCTTTAGTCCAGCATGTTTCAGCAACAAATACATTCTTTGTCTTTTCAGTTGGTGTAATCAGTTAAACTTGTCAGTTTACCAACTTCTGTTTGTGATCTGTCTTATGGCATATCATATACTACATATCTCTATCACAGGGCATTTGGTGAACTTTGAGAACATTAGGTCCTATTTTGTCTTAGGTGTTTTCCTATGTTGTTAATGTATTATCATTAAGAATTTCCAACTCTTAAGCTGAAAAGCAATCAAGTTAGCTGTTTTCAGTGGAATCTTTTAACTTATATTTCATACTTAGTCCCTAAAGAATGCTCTTAAGAATCATAATAGCAAGTATCCATTTATTGCTACTCTAAATCAATTGCTAATTAACTGCACAAGGTACAGACAAATTTATCTTTAGCATTATATTTATTATGAAAGTTTTACAAGTTACAAACTGCCATGGTATTTATAGCAATCTTTTTCTCTTATTAGTCTATTCCGTTTTTGTTCTCCTAGTAATGCATTCTATGTAAGGTAAGTGAGTCATAGGAGCTTTTAAAATAAGAAATTAACGATATTGTTAAGGATAAAAAAAGTTTCTGATTTTTCCTGTTCAAATATTGGTAATCTATTTTTTGTTATATTGGGTGGTAATTGAATATCATGAAATGTTTATATGTATTAACATTACTCATTTGCAATGCTAATTAAAAATATCATTACATGAAACTATGAACACACAAAATGATCATATGTAGACTAAAAAATGACTTTTTTTTATTATACATAAAGACTGCATTTATACTTCTTATATAATTAGGGTCCTGAGAGCTAGTTAATAAATGCTACAAATCTTCTAATTTTCTATTTTAGATAATGGCCCAATTCCCACCATTTATTGTCAACATGAAAAGATGATAAAAATTAAAACTCTTAACATTCTCCAATTTTTATCACCTAGGACTGTCTTGAAGTACTTAAACAACAGAGAATGACCAAGATATTATTAGAGGTTGACGTTTTGTTGATTTTGTATTTTGGGCTTGTTTGATCAATTTAGAATTTATCTTAAATTTTTAATGAAAATTTTTTTCTGTACCACTTGCTGTTTGCATTCATATGCACTTCTAAAGATATATTATCAATTTAGATTGTCATTTAAAAAACAAAACTAAAACTAAAACCCACAAATTCATGTGCCTATAACTGTTTATCATAATTCCATTTCAAATAAAAATGCTTGATGATAAAAATGAAAATTTAATATTGAATAAAATATAACTATGTACTGAATCTGATGACACAAGGGGAAGTAAAGTAGAACATGGTTGACCATATGACTTTTATTTTATTTTAAAATGTTTTTATTCCTAAACAAGGCCTTAATATAAGAATGTCCCCATCCTTCTTCTATCCTAATGATAGTCACCAATTTTTTATCTATCAAAATATTATTTTCTGTGCATGTTTAAATATACAGAAATGAATATTGACAAAGACATAAATGGTATGTCTTTTCTAATTTTTAAAGCGATATCAAAAATATTTTATACAGACTCATAACATGCACATGTCCAGTGATTTTTCAATAAATTTTACCTTCATTCTTTGTAAAAGGGGAGCTTTATTATTGTAAGTGCTAGTAATTATGTATGTTTTGTCCGGTATGCAACATTTTGTTACCTAGTGTTTTCATCACCGAGTAAGCATTGGATGTATACAAACTTAAAATTTTGTAATCTCTATTACTACTTTTTAACATGGCAGGTTATGATATAGTTAAGAAACTTCAAATTATTTATTTTCATTAGAGGTCATCTTTTCTCAAGAATGATTCAATGCAGTGCTAATGATTAGAAAAATTGATTATATTAGTATCTGAATGTGCTATATTGTCTTTAAATAATTATTTACTAGGATACTAATCTACTTATGAGACTATTGTGCTAAGGTGTTTTTATAATTGTTAACTGAAAACTGGTCAAATATAGAATATTACTTTATCCTACTTTAAATTTAAATATTAATTGTGAAGTGTTTCATCCATTTCTTGTGACTAAGTAGGTTTCTATTTCCTGTGTAGTCAGTAGATGGCAGGCTTGTATCACGTACAGTCTGAATTTAGTGTGGCATACTTATTTGTTATGGTAACATGAATACTCACTGATAAGTGTTTTTGTTGTCTTTGTGATAATGAAATACAAGAAAATAGCTCATATTTTATTTCTAAAACCAAATAAAATTATTTGTTGAATGAGCTTAAGAGCTATATAACTTGAAATCATACTTATTATTGTCCTAATGATTTTTTGGTTTACATTTTTAAAAAATCACAGTCAGACAAACACTAACATTGACAATTACAATAGGATTTTACTGCAATTCTAAAACTTGAAAAGTAAATATTAAACAATTTTAGAAAAAATTACGTTATAAAAATGAATCCACACAGAGCATATATATTTTTCAAATTTAACATAAAATACGTAAGAAACAGCTTCCTTGTGAAAAATACATAATATGAATGCTCACAATTTTTGAAAGGTCTGTGTGAAACCTGTATGTTGCTATTGTTCATTCATTCAACCTGACAGTCCATACACAAAGGGATGGTTTGAGGGAAGGTGTTATTTGATGTCTATGTCATTCAACAACATCACTTGATACGATATAGTACATCACATGGCATGTTTCTTATCAGCATGACAAAAGTAATCTCTTCCGCCAACTGTAGCATGTCTGAAAGACAGCAAATTATATCTGCCAAGATTAAATGCCTCTATACTAAAGCTTATTTAAAATAAAATTACTTCTCAAAAAATCCCATTGCATAGGTTATGTTACTGTGAAAGATGGTAAATTTAGTAACAACATCATGCCCTAAATGTAACTCAGGAAGTAGCAATATTCTGTATTTATTTTTTCATTTCCAAACGAAATGAGTTACAAAGCTAGGTGGATGCCAGAGGACATGAGCACAGATAGACAGATTTGCTGTGGACAATATTACTGTGCTCTAATACATTCTTTTTGTAATTATTCCAGGTCAAGATAGTGGCCAAAGAGGAAGTTATAAAGCAGACTAGGAAATTCTCTTAAATATATCTCCAACAGAGTAAACAAGAGATTAGGAAACTTGTCCTTCATTCAATTGCACCTGGTAAACTTTTTACATTTCCCATTCTATTTTTTGCCTGTGATGTCTCAGTTGAATTACCTTTGCACAGACTTTGAGGAAAAATTTTCCTGTGTATTGCAAATTGACCTAACAATTATTAGTACAGAGAAAAGCAGAAATGATTTCCACAAGGCTGTTTTGCTTGTTTGTTTGCTTATTTTTGTGCTCTCCTGAAATTCAAAGTACTTGCTGGAAAAGACTACATATATCCACTGTCAGCAGACAGGGGCTCAGAATTCAGCAATCCTGGTATAGTAATCATCTTTGCCCTCTATTCACACAATACACATGTATTATTATTATTGCTGTTACTGTTTTTTATGATGTTTGGCTCAAAATTCATTCTATGTTCACTTTTCTGAAAGCTAGAAAAGTTAATATTCTTCTTTTCCAGTGAAAATCTTTAGCAGCTTTTTCCTGCCTAGAATCTAAAATAACTACAAATTTTGCCAAGCTGGTTTACTCTTTCAATAACTAACGCTATTTTTCTGTGTCCCCAGGCAGGTGAATGGGAGTGGAGCAGTAATAGATGTTGCTTCTAGTAGTTTTCTGCCTCTCAATCCTTGCTATTCAAAGTATGGTCCACAGTCCAGCAGCTTTGGCATCACCTGGGAACTTGATGGAAATGCAGAAAAGCTCAAATTCCCACCACCGATATACTGAATCAGAAACATCTGCCCTTCAAGAAGATCCACTGGTGATAATATGCATATTAAAGTTTGAGTAGCACCGCCATTCTATATCGGCTTGCAAAATGAAAGCAAGAAGAAACAAAACAAAGCATTAGCCAGTTTGGATTTTCTGAAGTGCACTAAATGTCAAACTCAAGAAAAGGTAGTAGAAAATAAATTTCTCTTCAATCAAGTCATTAGTATGGAATCACCTACTCTGTTTTGAGGTGACACAAGCCAACACCAGCCACATTTTCAAAATCATCACTTTCTGGGGAAATAAACTGACTTGCATAATTTAATAAATTTTGGTGAATAACAAGACTTACTCTCAGATACCAACATTTCCTAGCTTGCAAGACAATAGTTACAGAAGGAAACCAATAGACATGGTTTAAAACACCTTCTAATGCAAAGTAGAAGATTTACAATCCTGCTTCATTGTCAGGTTCCAGTGTCCTCCTTTTACCCAACAAAATCTAAAGAATTATCTCATTGGAATTTTCAGCTTCAGTGAAAATTCTATGATGATCTCAAATGTTGCTGCAGAAAATGTATAATTAATGGAGTGAAGTGATCTGTAAGGAAACATTTTATTAGAACAAGTGAGGGTAAACGAACTAATAGCGTTCAATTCTATGCTTCAATTTCAAATATAATATGCAAATATCTACTCTGCAAAACCCTATAAAATGACTTTCTGAACTATTATTCTAGGTTTAATACAGTGATTAGACTGGGTCATCATTTCTGCATTGTCAGAAACTGTGCTATTTTGCAGTATCTAATTGTTGTTTTATTTCCTTTTTGATTATTTTATTCACTGTGTTATTATTTTGGCTTTGACATCAGACACATTCTTTGATATTAAAATTGAATTTGATTAGCTTTTAACTTTCTCAGAAATATTAATACATGATGATGGGTTTTAAGTCAATGAATGTATTCTTCTATGTTATGGCCTATTTCATTGTTCTAATTCGAGTGTCAAAATTGCTATTTATTTGATGACTATCATTATCAAATATTTCAGAGTGTGAGTTGCCATTATTCAAAGGAATAAGTCAACAGACATTTACATAACACGTAATAGTAAAAAGAAATTATTCATATTATAACGTTTTATGATGTTTGGCTTAGAAGACTTGCTACAGATGTTATAGACCAACAAAAATTGTATGGTTAATGAAACAGAAACCTGGTTTCAGATAGGTGACATGACATTTTCAAGGTCTCACAGCAATTTTGAATGAGCTAAGCTTCAACCATTGGTCAATTTCTTTAGTATTTTTTTTTTAACACTGAAATCAACCACGCTATTTCTAGCCCCCATTTTTTAAACTTGGATAATCAAAATGAGTTTAATAAAACCTTGTCAACCAAATATCACATTATGCATAATAACATGTATCTTGAAGGTTATAGTAAATGGAAAGATGAATCTGGAAAGCTAAGAGAATTAGAGGTCATGGCTCGATGTAAAATCACCACGGAAACAGCTTTCATGGCCAATTTGTGGGGAGATGTCAAAAGGCAGTAACCTGTGACTTATTTTTTTCCAAAGCCCTTTCTATGAAGGTTACAGGTTCTATATCTGCTTTCAGATGACATTTGTCTATGTTTTTGTAGGATTCTATTCTGACAAGCACAAAACCCTGCACCAAGTTGAACCTGTCCTTTGTGATGAGGCTGTTGAACAGAAGAGCAGCATAGCAGTCTGTCTATTCTTGTTCCACATTCAGCTAAATGCCAACTCCGATCCCTTTGAGATGGTGAACAGGCTGAACCCAGGGATCGTGTCACCCCTCAGTATCCAGACTTCTTCAGAGAACCTTGTGGTGAAACTTCTTGATTAAGGTCATGTTCTTAGTCTATAGCATCATTATTTTTGGTAAGCTAAAAGATATCTATGTGTTTCAGTATCTAAAAATCTATTTAAAAATAAATATGTAGATTTGAATAATCATTCCAGCTTATGTTTCCAAATTACAAAAATAATTTTAAAAGAAATTATACAATTCAGATGTTTGTTTTGTATCATTTTCTTATAGAGAGTAATTTTACATTGCAGACTTTGTGACAAAATTGGATCCTTTTTTGGCTTTATACAAATAAATACATCAAAGAAATTCTTATTTTTATTAGTGTGACATTATGTTTTACTATAAAATAACTATTTTATCCATATTTCATTTATTGAATAGAACAGTGAATTATGTTTAAAAACTTTAATCCTTGCAAGCCATCAGCTTTGGATGTTTTATGATCTTATAAGTAAACAAGCATGTATTAGTTTGTTCTCATCCAGCTATGAAGAAATACCCAAGACTGGGTAGTTTATAAAGGAAAGATGTTTAACTGACTCACAATTCCACATGGCTGGGGAGACCTCAGGAAACTTACAATCATGGCAGAAGGGGATGTAAGCACGTCCTTCTTCACAAGGCGGCAGGAGAGAAAAGTGCCAAGCCAAGGGGGAAAAGCCCGTTATAAAACCATCGGATCTCATAAGAACTCACTATCATGAGAACAGCATGGGGGGACTGCCCCCATGATCTAATCACCTCCCATGAGATCCCTCCCCCAACACATTGGGATTACAATTCAAGATGAGATTTGAGTGAGGACAGAAAGCCAGGCCATATCAAAGCAAAAGTTTTATTTCTATAAATAATTTATACATATAATATTTATTTATTTGGAAAATTATTCATATTATCTGAATTTTTCCTAAAGACTCTGGTATTCAGCTTTATAGATGTGGACAGAAAACCATGTGTCCTTGGATGAAGACTCACATACTAAGACTTGATAGTATTTGCTTTTATGCAAACATACTGATAATGAATGATACACAATAAAGTAATATTGTGATGTGTTCCATGAGGTTGTTTCTTATTATTTAATCAATGTGATTATTACAAGTACTACTATCTAACTTTTTGGTTTTTAATTTAAGTCTTCATCTCCAGTTTGCCAATAGATTGACTTAGTCTAGAAGCAAATTTTAAATCATGTTGACTAGACAACCCAGAGATTTTCTAGATTTTTGGAAATTCTGGAATTTCTGTCCCACCATGACAGTTATTTTTCTATTAAATCTAACAAGTAATTGTCTAGTGAGATGTTAAATTATTTCTATTCTTGATTTCAATCTATCTTTGCCTAAATGTGAAAGGTGGTACAAAGTACTCAATACTTTTCACCCACAATTTATAGTTTAAAATATTTTGAGTCTTTAGTGCTGCTTACATTTCAATTAACATTATGGCTAAGTATTACAGTGTAGTACAAGGATGAAAATTGGGAAACTCTGGAGAAAGGGAAGCTCTGTCCCAGTACTGCACATGGCATTTATTAATATCCCCCCCAAAACTAGCTTCAACTTTAACAGTTTCCAATTTCAAAAAAAAATTGAAACCACTTAGAATTTGAAAACATTGATCTTTTAAAGAAAATTAAGTGATAATCCGGTCCATAAGTTAAGTCTAATCTACTTTTCAGACTGAAAATTATTTTATAGATATCAAGATAAATAGTATTATTTTTCCAGGATACATATCCCCAAGAAATCTGAAACAAATATTCTTTTTAAAAAAGGACAACTTTTAAAAACTTTAGGTTCAAGGCTACATGTGCAGTTTTGTTATATAGGTAAATGGGGGTTTGTCGGACAGATTATTATGCCACCCAGGTATGCTACCCATCACATAGTAGATTTTCCATCCTTCTCCTCCTTCCCTCCACCCTCAAATAGGCCTCAGTGTGTGTTGTTCCCTTCTTTGTGTCCATAGGTACTCAAGAGAATATTTTATTTTTTACTAGAAAAAAGAATTATACTTTGGCTTAAAATAGTCTAGTATTCATAAGGGAGAAGTAGCAAACACAAAGTTCTAATATATCAATGGAAAATTCTGTTGCATTTGAAATAGATATTTAAACCTTGATATAATCAAATAAAGAGGAGATATTAGCCAGCAGCTAACAATGAAATTTCCTGGTAAAGCATAAAGTTGCCTCACTGAATTATTGTGGGTTTGAAAGGATTGTGACAATAACTGCTTCACACATTTAATAAGACCCATTGAAGAACATTATATGTTCTTTAAAAGGGTCATCAGTGAGGTGATAGTCATTTATTGTTGCATTTTATTTAATATTTATTATCTACACAGGCATCTGAATATTCATTTTGAAAATTTTAATGTGCATATACAAAGTCTTTACCATAACTTAAAGTTTTTGAATGTGCTATATTTTATAAATTTGTCTTTAAAACCATACACTTTTTCCAAAGATTTTCTTTAAATTAAATTTTATAAAAGTAACCAAGTAACCTCTTTTATTTTTCTTTTCTTTTCTTTTCTATTTTTTTGAGATGGAGTCTCACTCTGTCACCCAGGCTGGAGTGCAGTGGTGCAGTCTCGGCTCATTGCAACCTTTACCTCCTGGGTCCAAGCAGTTCTCGAGCCCAGCCTCCTGAATAGCTGGGATAACAGGTGCGTGCCACCATGCCCGGCTAATTTTTGTATTTTTAGTAGGGATGGGGTTTCGCTATGTTGACCAGGCTGGTCTTGAACCCATGACCTAAAGTGATCGACCCGCCTCAGCCTGCCAAAGTGCTGGGATGACAGGTGTGAGCCACTGTGCCCAGCCCAAAGTAACCTCTTTAAAAAAGAAAAGTTGAACAAATATACTGAGTTGACAGAATAGTCCCAAACAAGGAAACTATTTCAAATAACTTTAAAATACAATAATTTTACTTGGATCTTTGGTGTGATTATCTGAAAAATGGGAGGAAGACTGTCTAAACTAATTTCAGTATCACATTGTTAGTAGTGTTGTGGAATTATGTTTCTGAGCTAGCAAATAAGTAATAATGTTAGAGTCTATTTAGTGTGAAAAGAAAAAAACACTGATTACACATATGGTTCTGAATTTAAATTTTATTTTACGCTTCAGCTCTTAACATATTTTAAAACATAATACATATTTCTAGCATTAAAGAGTTCTAGAAACATTGACCAACCCAAAAGCAATAAGTACTACTACAGTCCATATTGTAGTATTTAAATATCATTACCCACTAAAGAAACCAAGAATTTTTAGATTTTAGGTATGAGCATGAAGTGTACAACACTGTCCTGGAACGTCTTTTCATATTGAAAATAAGATGTATAGGAGTTTACAAGGGTCATATCAAAAGGATGTAGGAGCCAAATTGAATCGCTTATCACAGGCCAAAGTTGAAAACATTTAAATATAAATTTGGAGAAAAAGTAATGGTTTCAAATGCATAAAATGTTTAAATCCATGAAGTCATACTAGCACTCCAAAACACACATATAAGGATAAAGAAAATGTGGTACATGTACAACATAGAATATTATGCAGCCATGAAAAACAAAAAGATCATGTTCTCTGCAGGGACATGGATGGAGCTGGAGGCCTTATCCTTAGCACACTAAGGGAGGAACAGAAAACCAAATATTGCACGTTGTCACATATAAGTGGGAGCTAATGATGAGAACACATGGACAAAGGGAGGGGAACAACACACACTGGGGCACATAAGAGGGTGGAGAGCAGGAGGACAGACAGGATAAAGAAAAATAACTAATGAGTACTAGGCTTAATACCTGGGTGATGAAATAATCTTTACAACAAACCCCCACAACACAAGTCTACCTATGTACCAAACCTGCACGTGTACCCCTGAGCTTCAAATAAATGTTAAAAAAAAAAAAAAAAAAAAAGAAAAAAGAAAATCTCAGCACTGCCTAGAGAGGTAGCAGCCATCTCCTAACTGGCAACATGGCTGCACTCAGACCCTGCATGAAGCACAAAATCATCAAGAAGAGAGGACCAAGTTCATCTGGCACTAGTCAGAGGATATGTTAAAAATAATCATAACTGGTGAAAACCCAGAAGTATTGACAACAGGGTTTGTAGAAGGTTCAAGGGCTGGATCTAGATGTCCGACATATGGGAGCAACTAAAAACAAAACACATGCTGCCCAGTGGCTTCCAGAAGTTCCTGGTCCACAAAGTCAAGGAGCTGGAAATGCAGCTGATGTGCAACAAATCTTACTCTGCTGAGATCGCTTACAATGTTGCCTCCAAGAACCACAAAGCCATCACAGGAAGAGCAGCCCAGAGCTCAGCTGGCCATCAAGAGTCACCAATCCCAATGCTGGGTTATGCAGAGAAAAAAATCAGTAGAAACCTCATGTGCACATTTTATTTTCATTTAAATAAAACCATCAAAACAGCAACAACAACAACAACAACAAAAAACTCATAGGGTAATTTCAGGAAACCAGTTCCCATTGTTTTGGAAAATAGTGTATAAAATTAAAGTTACTATTCCTTTAGAGTTACCAACTAATGATTAAAAAACATTTCTTCATAGACATTTACCAACTAATAAATGAAGAAGGAATAATAAAATATTACCATTATTCAAGCTTTTAAAAATAATGGGGATAGGCTGGAATGAACTTTTGTTTTTCTTTCTCTACGTTGCAAAAGGAGAGACAATTATACATTTTGTGATGCGGAAGAGAAATGTACAAGAGCACTACTGAAGAAGTCCGGCCAAAAAAAAAAAAAGCCCAGTAGTATTCTTATCAAGCCTGTATATCCAGTTTATAGGAAAAATAAGAGACAGAGACACATGTTAAATGGCAACACTAGAATGTAATACACAAAATCCAGACTTGAAAATGTTATAAAATATGCAAAATGATTTCTTAAGAATAATATTAGAAGAAAAATGAGTTTGTGGGAGAACTTATAGAGTCTTTAAAAACTATATTAATTACAGTGTACGAACTCACTTTGTTTCATGATTCAAACAACAAGCTGGTTAAAAGTTTAAGAGAAAATTCCATCATGATATTGACGTGAGAATTAAAGTGATTGTTAAAAAATGAAATATACTTGGGAGGCTGAGTCCAAGAATCCCTTTAACCTGGGATGTGGAGGTTGCAGTGGGCCGAAATTGCGCCACTGTATTCCAGCCAAGGCAACAGTGTGAGACTCTGTCAAAAAAAAAAAAAAAAAGAAAGAAATATGTGGATTTTTATAAAAAGACATCTTTTGATAAAATGAAAACATTAGAGTGTGAATTGGGTGTTTGATGATGGATGTTTTATATTATGAGATTATTGTTAAATTTATGTGTTATAACAGCATGATTATATTAAAAACATTGCATTTATCAGAAATGGATACTTAAGTATTTATGAGTGGAATGAAAATATATTTACTGTTTAATTTAAAATAACCCAATAAAACAGAAAGGAAGAGATAGTTAAAATTATCCGATTTTAAATTGAATTACTTAAAATAACCCAAAAAAGTTAAAAAGGAATACAGAGAAAACAAAGGAAAAAATAAGATAGTGTAGATGATATAAATAAAACAAAGACAAAATATTAGTTGCTTTTGAAGCTGGGTGAAGTGCATATGGGAAGTTCTTTTTATTATACTGTTATATTTGAGATAATCTATGCTAAAAAGTAAAACACTAACAAAACAAAAAACCTGTTCAAGACACAGTTTCACAGATCACGATTTAATTGATCTGAGATGGAACCCAGCCAACTATTAGGTTTTTTTGTTTGTTTGTTTGTTTTTTTTTGGACGGGGTCTCGCTCTGTCGCCCAGGCTGGAGTGCAGTGGCACGATCTCAGCTCACTGTAAGCTCCGCCTCCCGGGTTCACGCCATTCTCCTGCCTCAGCCTCCCGAGTAGCTGGGACTGCAGGCGCCCGCCACCAGGCCCGGCTAATTTTTTGTATTTTTAGTAGAGACGGGGTTTCACCTTGTTAGCCAGGATGGTGTCAATGTCCTGACCTCATGATCTGCCCGCCTTGGCCTCCCAAAGGGCTGGGATTACAGGCGTGAGCCACCGCGCCTGGCCAACTATTAGTATTTTTTATACTTTGGGCTTCTAATCTGTATCCAGTGTCGAGAATAACTCAGGATAAAATAGATACAAGCAAGGCTCTAGTTATGTTTCATTTTTTTAATTAAAAAATTTAATTCAAGATATGCAGTTGTAAGACTAGTACAGAGACATCTCATGTACTCTTTACTCAGTTTACCTCAGTTGTAATATGTTGCAAAACTATAGTATAATGTCACAACCAGGATATTAACATTGATACAGTCAAGACAATTTTTTTCATTTTTTTATTTTTAATTTTTGTGTGTACATAGTAGGTGTATATATTTATGGGGTACATGAGATTTTTTGATACAGGCATGCAATGTGAAATACCACATTGTGGAGAATGTGGTATCTATCTCTTCAAGTATTTATCCTTTGCGTTACAAAAAATCCAATTACACTTCTTTATTCTTAGTTATTTTAAAATATACAATTAAGTTATTATTCACTATAGTTACTCTGTGGTACAAATAGTAGGTCTCATTCATTCTCCTTTTTTTTTTCTTGTACCCATTTAACACAAAACATTTTTATCACCCTAAGTATTCCTCTTGCTGCATATTTATAACCACCCACTCATCTTTATCCTTAAGCCCTGGCAACCTCTAATCTTTTCTCAGTTTCTATAATGTAGTCATTTAAAAATATTATATAAATTGAATAATATACACCATGGTAAGTTTTTCAGAATGAGGCTTTTACTTAGCACAATACTCTGAATAATTGTCCAGGTGGATTGGTCTTTTTTCTCTTTCAGCACTTGAAAACATGTTGTGCTACTTCCTTCTGGCCTTTATGGTTTCTAATGAAAAATCTGCTGCTATTCAAATTGTTCTTTTTTCCCATAGTAAGGTATCTTTTCTGTCCTGCGCACCCCCACCCACCGCCCTGGCCTGACTTCAGGATTTCTTTCTTGGTCCTTAGTTTTCCGAAGTTTGACTACAATGTGTCTTTCTTTGAGTTACTCTTTGGCATTTGCACAAGTTTTTAAATCTATAGGTTTAGGTGTTTTAGAAAAGTTTATCCATTATTTCCTTGAGCATTTTTTAAACGTTATCCTCTTTCTTCTCTCCTAGACCTCCAATGACATGAATGATCAATTTTTTGTTTTGGTCCTAGAGACCCTTAAAGCTCTGTTCATTTATTCTGGCCTATTTTTCTCTCTTTTGTTCAGATTCAGTAATTTTAAATATTTTGTCTTCTAGTTATCTGATTTCTCCATTCTCTTCATTCTGTTCTTGAGCCCATTTGTTCAGTTTTAAATTTTAGTTATTATTTCAGTTCTAAAATTTCCCCTTAGCTCTACTTTATTTCCTCTATTTCTGAGACTTTCTATTGTTATTTCTATTGTTACTTTCTACAGACGTTTCTTTTGTTACTTTCTATTGTTACTTTCTACAATTTTATTGTTACTTTCTATTGTCATTTTTATTATTACTTTCTATTGTTACTTTCTCTATATAATAAAGAGTCTGACTGCATGTTATGATGTTTGGCTGCTCACAACTTTGAAAGCCTCATTTTTTTAAGCCTCACTTCTCTTTCTTTCCCTTCCTCCTCACATTTGGGCAATTTAATTTAATTCAATTTAATAGGAAGGCTGTATGTTCCCTTCTTGGGGACTAGCAAGATACTTAAAGCACAAAACTCTGCCCTCATGTGGGAACTTTCACCTTGATCCCACCTTTGAGTTAATAAAAACCCAAGCCAGTCTCCTTGGAGGCAGTGAGGGGGAAGGTTTCCAGGAAGCTTGAGTTAAAGGAAAGGCTATATAGGTAAGGTAAGTAAAATTATGGCATCTTATGTGATATGTTCAGGAAGCATATTTGGCGTTCTATAGTTGGAATTACAGATGGGAAGAGAATAGGAAAGTTGGAAGTTTTTGGCCAAGTTTCATCTATTATGGGCAGATTCTGCAGTAATTTTGTGTTGGCTTTCCGGACTGGCTGCTGTAGAGGTTGTAGGACAAAGTGTTATAGTCATATATGGTCTGGCCATTGTCCCTTTGTGTATCCAGACTCTCAAATCTAGTTTAATATAACTTAGACAAGTATGGTACTCAGGTATCTTTCCTTGAAAATGTACTTAAATATACCCTCTCACTATTAAAAAGGTGTTCAAATAATGAATTTAAGAAAAGATAGGCCAGGCGCGGTGGCTCGCGCCTGTAATCCCAGCACTTTGGGAGGCCGAGGCAGGCGGATCAGGAGGTCAGGAGATAGAGACCATCCTGGCTAACACGGTGAAATCCCGTCTCTACTAAAAATACAAAAAATTAGCCAGGCATGGTGGCGGGCGCCTGTAGTCCCAGCTACATGGGAGGCTGAGGCAGGAGAATGGCGTGAACCCGGGAGGCGGAGCTTGCCCTGAGCTGAGATCACGCCACTGCACTCCAGCCTGGGCAACAGAGCGAGTCTTTGTCTCAAAAAAAAAAAAAAAAAAAAAAGAAAAGATAAGCTATGATATAATAGGAATGGTAATATACATTGAAACTAGTCAAATATGGAATTGTATAAATTATTCTCCAAACTTGGATAGAAAAAATAAAGTGAAATTAATATTGAAAGAGACTGTGCATTATAAAATGTTAAGAATAATTATGTCTAAAATTTTATATTTTTTATATATATATATATACAGAAACCAGGAAATGTGGGAAAAGAAGAGAAAGTAAATGTATGCTAAATATTTCATTTTATTTTGGAGGAGCTAAAATATATTTGTTCATTTCTAATGTTGAAAATTAAAGAAATATTCTGCAATTAAAAACTTTAAACTACCCAAGTAGATTAAAAACTCAATACCTCAATAAATTGGGGGAAAAATAAAACCATAGTTCCATACAACACACCCACAAACCAAAAACAACTTATCTTTCAAAAATCATGCAAAAATATTTAAAGATAGGAATAAAAAGAAACATTGATTAAAAAAAGTCAATTACATCAGTTAATATAAGAAAACATTTCTAATTAATAATTAAGACTTTATTTGCTTTGTTTGATATCTAAGAGTATGTTTTTTAAAGTAAACTTCTGTTAAAGGAAAATTTCAATGAAATTAAAATCATTTCTCTCATACAAATATGAAGTGTACATGTGTTAAAATTTTTATTTAACTCATTATTAATGAGAGAATCAGTAAGATGTCACAACCAGTTCAAAAGAAAATCTTAAAACAGACATTTATAGATAAGGAATATTTTTATGCATTTAATTTCAAAAAACTCCTGCTGCTTCCACAGTGAGTGGAGTCAATTGAATCTTCAACAGAATTTATTTGCACATTTATAGAAAATAATTATTTTTCAATTCTATCAGTTATTTACAATTTAAGGCGTTGTGAAATATTTCAATGGCAATGAAAAAGCGTCATCTCCACAGGATCAGATTGGATAACTCCTAGAGGGATTTTTTCTTAAAAATGCATACGTGGTCGGGCGCGGTGGCTCATGCCTGTAATCCCAGCACTTTCTATTCAGGAGGCTGAGGCAGGAGACTCTCTTGAGCCCCGGGGGCGGAGTTTGCCGTGAGCGGAAATCCAGTGAGACTCCGTCTGGGGCGGCAGGTGGGGAAGCATATGTTTCCCTAGAAGCAGAATTAGTTTTCTACACTGCTAAGAAACTCATAAAAAGTAAAAATAATAGTATTTATTTAACATTACTGTGTGCAACTACTCAAGATGATGGTTATGTATTAATACACTGATCCTCAGAGTAACTGTTTTTGGGTGGAGGGCGGCGGGAGAGAGGAGCTAACATTTTAGTATATTTCTAAGCATATTGAGCCTAATATCTGAAAAGTATAAGTTAATGGTAAGAAATTCAGAACTAGAGCTTTAGAGTGAGATGTGATCTACTGATATAAATTTTGGAGTAAACTAGTTTTTACTGATTTCTTTATTTTGGAAATTTTGCTTAGAACGTGTTTCTTTGGTTTCACTATGTGGGCTGTCTCAATGACTGGCCGCAGCCCTAGGGCCTCAGGAAGCCTCCCACTGGAAATCATGTTGCTGAGGTTTATACTATACATCTAAGTATTGACTATCTTATCTTCCTTATGCACTTGACGTACAAAGAAGGGCACTTAGACAGGGAACTAAATATGCTATCCTCTATTCTCATAACCACATACACATTTTGATGGTTGTTTTCCTTACTTGCCGTTTTCAGAAATTCCTTTTTGTCAAATATGGTCAAGAGTGACTAAACTCATCTTGTTCTATGGCAGTACTTAATATTCTTAGATCCTATTTGGCTTAACACACGAAGATTAAACTTGACAATGATGAACTTAGTACCTAAGTTCAGTGTCCCCAGTAAAGAGTGAAGGTTAATCCCACCCCCAAACTTTTATTTTCTAAAGTTTGTCCCCAACTTTTTGTGCTGTGGGGAAATGATTTGCTGCAAGGAATCACCCTTGGCCTTACATCTCACATAAGATTCACAGGTGACTTCCTTGACATAGATCCTCAAAATTCCCATTTTTGATCTCATAAATGATTAACTCATCTGTTTTGTCTCCACCCTGAAACTAGGTAGACATTGAGAAAATGAATAACAAATAGACAATGGTCAGACTCCATACAAAATAGAATATCTGATCGACAATCTGTATATAACTAGCCTAGAAAGCCAAAATACCATTTATAGTAACTAGTCCAGGAAGACAATTTTAATCTATAAATCAGGTTTGCAGGAAGTCAGACTCTCTCTAGCACCCAGTCAAGAATCTAAACAAAAACCCTCATAACAATTAGTCCCACATAGCCAGGACTTCATTAGTAATTGACAGATTCCCTAACTATTGACAGATTTATTAGTCAATAATTAGTAATTGACTAGTAATTTATTAGTCAATATTAGTAATTGACAGATTCCCATTTCCAACTTGGGACCAAACAAGGGATAGTCAAATATATACCCCTAACCAATCACATATGATACTCCACTTCTAATTAGCCTGTCTGTACCTTCCCCATGCCAACAGCCTCCAGTCATGTCCTACCTGAAGCCCTCCCTCTTTTCCATCATAAAGATTTCCCACTACCCTATCTGCCTTTGAGTCTCTGCCAAAGGCAAATGATGATTGGTAGCTCACTCACTTGCTACAGCAATCTTTGAATAAATAACTTTCCTTTATTCTTATTTAAGTGGCCTTTGTTTATGGCCACAACAAAGAGATAAACATTTCTTGATTCAGATTCTTCCAATTTACAAAAACTGTCTCAACTGTAAAATCACCCCATCTATAACTTGCTACTCCTTTCTCTAAAAGTAAAGCAAAACCACCATACTGATACACGCTGATATTTTGGGCAGCTGAGCATCTGGGGTGCTCTTCTTATTGCAATAGCTTGAATAAAATAATTTTCTACTTTCTCATGAAGAGTATATTCTTTCTGTAACCTAAATTCATATTTGCATAATGAATTGGAAAACATCGCTACTTAAAAAAAATCATGCCAACTTTATTTAAATGTTTAAACTCACAAAGGAGGGGAGGAAAGAATAAAGAAAGGAAAGTAAGTAGGAAGGAGAAAAAGGAGCCAGGAGGGAGGAAAGAAACTGGGAGAAAATGGCAGGGAAATGATGTTCAATTCTCTAAAACAAGGAGTTCATACGTGTCTAAACCAAAGATAGAAAAGAACATTGAATGTATAAATACCAGTGATGTACTCTGTGAGAATTCTATCTTGCTCCAAGTAGAATTTTCTCTGTACTTAAAGAACGTACGAGCAATAGCTTCTGTTTTCATTTTATTTTGGGGGCACAAATTAAAGTTGAATATTTTCTTCAAGAAGATATCAATTCAGGTTAGAATTCAGAATAGGTGGGTAGTTAATTCTAAGATTTTTGTACCAATGTATTAGTCATTTCCCAAGTGTAGAAGAAAAAATAATTGAGGCTGTCATTGCCTACATTTACTACTGATTTATTCAATTTACTCAATAAACCATTTTTTAAGCAACCACTATGTGTCAGGCAATGTACTTGGAGCTAGAAATTCAAGATGAATAAGGTATAGTTATGTCTGTTCCCAAGAAACTCACACTTCAGTTCTGGAGATAGACTTGGAAAAAGGTAACTAAAAATACAGTGTACATTTCATTGTTTCTTATTTTAGAGTATTTTATGCTTTTTGACATTACTTTCCTTTTCTGTTGAAAACACCTCTTTATTTTATCATTTTTATGAAGTTAAAATTAGTACTTATCTCTACATATAGAACTACCAACTCATATTTCAAAAGGATCACCAAAAGGGAAACATTTTATACTAAAGAGAAAACTCCTTTTATACAGTTGGAGATTGTGGTTCAAGTATTTATAAATTCATTGGGATTACCATTCAGACACAAAATTATCTTTTCAAAATTTGTAATGTTCTCTCAACAATAACACTGGCATACAATTCTCAAGTACATTGGTATTTCTTGTGTTTATAACACTAACCTCCCTGCTAATAGTCTTGACTTTGAGATATTTGTTTTGTTTAGGTTTGATGAAATTATTGTTTTTTTTAAAGATGCTGTTTTTTTTCTGTCTGAGTTCATATTAAATTTTCAACTACATTTTTTCAAGACTCTGTTATCACCAATAGTAGCTTCTTTTACTGCTGAATGATTATAATCAGCTGATCACTTAAACTCTGTGTCACTTGCTCTGCAATGTTTCATCTCTTTAACAAAATGCATAGTTTTAAGCAAGATTTATAAATAAATAACATGTGCTAGTTATCAACAACAATGAAATTCTTAAGTAGTGTGTTTGATAAATAGGCCTTGATTATGAGAAACACAATCTAATTTTTTGCAGCCTGCTGAGAAAATGATTGTTAGATGTGGTGAAAATCTCTACTAAGCACTCAGTCAGAGCAATGAAAATCTATATTCCAGTAGTGAATACATTCCATTTAATATTTCCTTCCCCCTTCCTCCCCTCTATTTTCCTTAATCAAAAGGAAAAACACTTTTAAAAGTCATCAACAGTTTCTGTGAAACTTTCTAAGAAAAGTTTATTGAATTCCTTTTTGTTCAACTGCTCTCAGAAAGTAAACATTGGCACCTACTTCCAGTTACAGTAACATCATAATAACATTCTTATCCCTGCTAACCTCTAGGTTTATGTGTCTCTACCTGTCTAGTAGGGGGGAAAAAAGGAAAAAGAAAACCACTCAATCTGGATCCATAGATAATTGGCAAACGGCAAAAGGGAGACTCAATTAACTCAGATTATTAACAGAGACATGCTACATCTGGTCATGGCTGAGTCTGTTTGTCCAGAAACATCTATCAAATAAATGATTAAAATCAAGACCCAGCAGATGTGCATCTCTTCATACATGGCCCTGTTTCTCTAATGTAAGAAAATATACTTAGTTTCATCTGAGAATTTTTTTTCTTAATTATAGAACTCAAAGTCAGGATTTGGAAAACGGAAAATAACCTGGAAAAAGACATCTGTACATGTTTATTTAAGTTTTCCCCCTTGCCTTTTGCCTTTGCTGCACTAAAATGGTGTAGAATGAGAAACAATCTGTATTCTTGCCTTTTGCTTACAGCCCTGAAGGAAAACCTGCTGGGATTGGCTGCAGATGGTTTCATTGCGAGAGAAGAATATGCCTCTTTTTGGCTGCGTGTTCTGTATGCATGATCAAGCCCCAGTCAATGCTTCATGTGCCTCATTAACTGCGGGACAGGAAGAAGTATGATGCTCCCAAAATACATGCCCTTTTCTCCAGCTAAGGCCAATATTATGAAAAGGAAACAATTCAGAAATTAGAAGATTATATGCTGTTAAAAAATTTTTGTACAGCCAAACTCAGTCTCCCTTTATTGACTTAAGTGAATAGCTGTTATTAAAGTGGCACATTAGCTCACACTGACTTGTTTACTTCAAAGTGAATAATACTGGAAAGGGAAATGAACCATCATCTCTCAGCACCCTGAGCGTGAAATACATAAGGTACTCAGACTGCATGATGTAAAGTCAAAAAGAGCAATTGTTTTGAGAAAACCAGAGTGTTAAATTATCTTAAAACCTCCATTTGCACAGGGAAATTGTGCATTAAAATATTTACTAAGTATGATTTTTCCACTTTGGGAGTCCTAAAGCAAACCAAATTTGCTTAGAGTTTCTGAACTTAAAGCATATTTTAAAATTATTTACATGAAAATAACACTTATTGAACTCTTACCATAAACAGGTGCTTTACATTTATATATAACTTTATATCTCCAATAATATGGCAAAGTCATTATGATGAATCCATCCTATAGTTAGAGCTTAAAAAAAAAATGTTAAGTACCTTGTTCAAGATTCCTTCAAAACAGTCAGGGATAACTAAGCCCAGGCTTTCTCCTTTAGGCTGATGAAAATCACCTTCTGTGCTGCATCACAAGTTCATGGAGGGTAGAGATAAAAGCAAGCTAGAGAAGAGTTTGGAACAGATAATTTCGAAGCACTCTTCCTCTTCATAGTAAAATTTTATTTTGAATATTTAGAATAATCAGTTTGTTTAAGTGGTAGGCCAAGGGCAAAGATAAATAGTTATCCTTCCCATTTGGGATTAGAAGCTTTGTTGTTAGATAAAATAATGTTCATATTTTTATTATTTTTATTGATTTTTAATCAAAATCATATAATATACATCAGATAGAAAGTAAAACACAAGAGCTAATGATTGAATGACGTGGTCTACATCCCAGTTCCCGTCCCCAGAGGAAAATACTGTTTTGTTTTGTTTTTTTCTCTGTCACCCAGGCTGGAGTGCAGTGGCATGATCTCGGCTCACTGCAACCTCCGCCTCCCGGGTTCAAGCAATTCTCCTGCCTCAGCCTCCTGAGTAGCTGAGATTATAGGCGTATGCCACCACACCGGGCTAATTTTTGTATTTTTAGTATAGATCGGGTTTCACCATGCTGATCATGCTGGTCTCAAACTCTTGACCTCGTGATACGCCCACCTCGACTTCCCAAAGTGCTGGGATTACAGGCATGAACCACCATGCCCCGCTTGATCCTCATGGTTTAGTTCCCTCCATCTGTTAAATAATGTTTATTAATTTTATGTATTGATTTACTATTTCAGATAATATCTATTTTCTTACTGCTGAAATACATGAAAAATTATGTAACATATAATACCCCAAATCTCTTTCTACCTCCTCCCAAAATATTGATAGTTATTATAATCTGTTCCACTGAAAAAGGCTTTTCTGTAATATCAATTGGTTCACATGATATTGGTAAATAGGGAAATCATGTTAGTAAAAATGTGGAACTTGTTTATATTTTTTTCCTAGGAAAGGGGAAACAGAACAGAAGTAGAACTATAATTTCAAGGAAAAAAGCACTCTGCTGTCTTCTACACAATCAAGTAGCCCTTGAAGCTCTATTTTGAGAAAATTATTTTTGAATATCTGTATGTAGATATTTTCTTGGTTCCTCAAATCATGGCATGTTGCTCTTCTTGTATCCCAAACTCCCCTTCTGTCTTCATGCCTTTTGACCATAAGACAAGTATTTCCAATCTATTGCTTTTGTACATTTTTAAATAACCCCTGAGGAAGCCTCCAGCCTGGGCTCTGTTATTTCTCAAGATACTGATCATTGTTTTTTTTAGTGCTCAGTGTAGTTGTATGATATTGACTTGCCATGGTCCTATTTTTTACCCCTCTTTCCTTGTCATTTTTAAAGAGTGCTGTTTTGCAGAACAAAAGCTTATTTATAAGAACACAGATATTGTGATAGGGCAGAAAGTCCTACATTTTTAGTTGTGTCTTGCTTAACTTTTCTTGTGCTTAACAATTTGAAAATTTGATGTTATACTTAAATCTCTCATTTTTTTGTCCTAACAAATGTCACCAGCATTCCCTCATTCTCTCTCCCTTTGGTTATTGGGTACTTGGCCCCCTTCCACTTTCCTCAAACTTACCTACCTTTTTTTCCCCCTTATGTTGCCTCTGACCTACCTTTCTTTCAGTATAGGTAAATTTTATTCACTTCTCTATGTTTTGTTTATATGCAGATTCTAAGCTTTGTAAACATTAATTGATTTGTATTATCATACAACCACACTCTGCTGAAAGACTAAAATAATCATTTAGGCTATGATTACATTATTTTATTTGTGGTTCCAAAGTTATGATCAGTTTGCACAAAAATGGGAATGTTTCTGGTGTAAAATTCATATGTATTCTCCTTTGTATATTCAATAAATTCTTCAAGTCAGGATTGTTTGTAGCTTGTGTCATATTTTGAACAACGCTTTTCAGTTTTTTGTTTTTATTTATTTTCCTTTTGTGTTTGTTTCTGTTTGAATATTCATTTCTTACTAATTTCCAAATACTGCTTTCCTTTTTTTTCTGGGGGTAGTTTGAGTATTTTATTAGATTTTTCTTGAAATCTTTTTCACTACTTTTTATTTTCTCACCTTTATTCAGGTACAATTGACAAAATTGTATGTAAGTTGTACAACATGATGATTTGATATGTGTATACATTGTAAAATAATTACCACAGTCAAATTTTTAACATATTCCTTATCCCTTATAGTTACCATTTGTGTGTGTGTGTGTGTGTGTGTGTGTGTGGTAAGAATGCTTAATACTACTGTCTTAGCAAATGTTAAAGTATACAAGACAGTATTATTAGCTATAGTTACCAGGTTGTATATTAGAGCTACAGAACTTATTCATCTTATAACGGATTGTTTGTGCATTTTGATCCACATCTCCTCATTTTCCCCACTCACTCCCCAGGCTCTGACAACCACTGTTTTCCTCTCTATTTCTATGAATTCAACTTTTTTAGATTCCACATATAGGTGAGATCATTCAGTATTTGTCTTCCTCTATCTTGTCTTTCATTTAGCATGATGTCCCCAAGTTCATCCATGTTGTTGCAAATGGCCAGATCTTCTTTTTTTTAAGGCTTAATATTATTGAATTATGTGTGCATATACACAGATACACACACACACACACACATAAGCACACTTGACGATTGTGAATAATGGCATAGTGAACATGAGACATAGGAGTGCAGATTTCTCTTTGAGATATTGATTTCATTTCCTTTGGATATATATCCAGAAGTGGAATTGCTAGATCATATTGTAGTTTCTATTTTTTAATTTTCTGAGGAAACACAATACTGGTTATCATGGTGGTTGTGCCAATTTACAAATTCCTACCAACAGTGTACAAATGCTCCCTTTTCTCTACATCCCATCAGTTTTTTCCCCTCTCCCTCTCTCTGTGAGACTCCATGATCAATCTTAGCATTTTGCCTACTATACATTTTGTTCTTTTTAATACAGTACATTCTGATTTGATACATTACATTCTCTGAAAGACTACTTTGAAAACAAATCTCCTGAGTCTTTATATGATATTTTTTCCATGTACCTCATTATTTTTACATTTCATTTGGCATCTAGTTCTCACATTTCACAATTATTTTCTCTTAAAATGGTGATGACTTGCTTCATGCTTTCTAGCATCCATTGTTGAGTAAAGCCAGATGATATTACATATACTGATAACACTCCACTGAAACATTTTCCCTATATTCAACCCTGATTAGAATGATACCAAACCTCACGTTTCAATCTTCAGCTGATTTGTATACCTATCAAAGTCTGACACTGCTTACCAAACTTTTCTATTAAAACACCACCTTCTGCTGGTGTCTGTGGCAATATTCTCTCCTAGCTTTCCTCATAGCTATCTACCAGTTCCATCTATGTCCGCTTTATGAGTGGTTCTCCGTAATGAATGAGGCAATTCCTTGCACACACAGTTATCACTCTGTGTGTGTGTGTGTATATATATATATACACACACATACAAACTGTATATATACACAATAGGTATTTTATATATGTATTCTATATAATATTTATTCACTGTATATATATCCAGTGTATATACTATATATACAATCTATATGTCATATATACTATCACATATTATATTGTACATAATATATAGTATATATACTATATATAATATCCTATATATCACATATATACTATACATCATATCCCATATATACTATATATATACTATCACATATATAGCATATATATCACAAACATATATATACTACATATATATATTTCTCACACACATATATATATCTAAATACTGCCAAATTTATGGCTCCAACCCTCCAGATTCGTATATTTCTTTGCCCATTCTACATCTCCCCTTGGACATGTCAAAATAACCTCATATTAATCATGTCTAAAAGTTGAAGTCATTTTCTACACACACACACACACACACACACACACATACATACACACACAGGCATGCACTATATTACACATAATCTGTTGTGCATTTAGGGTATTCTATCTCAAAGAATGATACTAAAATCCATCCAATTTCTTAAGCTAGACACTTAGAAAACATCCTTGACTCCTTTCACTTTCTTACTTCCCTATCCAATCTATGACGCAATTCCATTGAGTTTACTTCATAAATCTCATTTGAATATTTCACACATCATCTACAGCTTTACCTTCTGGCTTAAACTAACACCGTGTCTCTCTGGATCATAACAATGGCCCCAACCTATCTGACTATCTCCAATCTATTCTTCATTTGATAACCAGAATTTACTATTAAAAACCAGCAAATGTGGCTGGGCGCAGTGGCTCATGCCTGTAATTCCAGCACTTTGGAAGGCCAAGGTGTGCGTATTACTAGGTCAGGAGTCTGAGACCGGCCTAGTCAACATGGTGAAACCCTGTCTCTACTAAAAATACAAAAGTTAGATGGGCGTGGTGTCATGCACCTGCAATCACAGTTACTTGGCAGGCTGAGGCAAAAGAATTGCTTGAACCCAGAAGGCGAAGGTTGCAGTGAGCCAAGATTGTGCCACTGCACTCTAGCCTGGTCAACAGAGCAAGACTCTGTCAAAAAAAAAAACAAAACAAAAAAACGTGAATGTAATCATGTCACACCACCAGCTTAATATCTAACAGTCTTCTTAGTACAAAAGCAAAGTAACTGTGCCCTCCTAGGCGCCACTGCAGTCACTCAAGCTGTACCTGCGGACCCAGGCATCTCTGCACTCTCAGGGTCCCAAGAAGCACCTCCTGCCCCAGCAGGCTGAGAAGTGCTTGCTTCCCTTGCCTGGCCTCTTCCCTCTTCCAGTGCCCACTCTAAACTCAGAGTAAAGTTGAGGCCAAACCTGGATGCTCTTGCAATCTGGTCAGGTGTGCATGCTCAGGGCACCACTGACACGTCAGCTCCCGTGCTGCTTCAGTCCCTTCTGCACTTTGGGTGCTGACGGCATCGGAGGGAAGCCAAGTAGGGTTAAGGGCAGTTTGGCACAGGCCTGCAGGTGCCCTTTAGTATAAACAGCCTGGGCGATGATGGCAGGAGGCAGGCAGGCTCCTGAGAGAAAAAAGGCAGGACCCTCGTGAAGCTCCACCTTCAAGTCAGGGATGGCCTGAAGCCTGGGGTCAAGCTGACAGATCAGAATGGAAACTTATGATGCTTTTTTCAGCCCCACCCATGGCCACCCATGAACCAATCAGCATGCAGTGCCTCCCCTCTGAAGCCTATAAAAACCCCGGATTCCGCCAGACTTGGAGAAATGAGGGATAACCTGCTTACAGAGAAGAGCTACACACTCCAGGTTCCCCTGTCTACTGAGAACTGAACACTTATCAGGATGACCTGCCTGTGGAGAGGAACTACCCACTGTGGGTCTCCTCTGAGCTATTCTATCCCTCATTAAAGCTCCTCTTCGCCTTACTCACCCTCCGTTTGTCCACATACCTCATTCTTTCTGGATGTAGGACAAGAACTTGGGACCCACTGAATGGCGGGGCTGAAAGAACTGTAACACAAACAGGGCTGAGACATGCCCCTTTCTTGCCAGGTTATGGGTGAGAAGAAGAGAAGAAAGAAGGAGAGGAAAGTTGCCATCCTTCAGGGAGCTCAGACCTAGGAATTTCCTGAGCCAGGGCTGTGAGGCCCTTTTTGAGGCACTGAAGTTCCTTGTGTCTCCAAACTTTCAGGTGTTACCTCATTCCCCAGTGCCAGTGTGGAACCTGCTTGCAGGATGCCTGGCCCAACTGCAGCCTCACAGGGAGCTGGCACTCATGCCAGTGCCTCGAGTTGCCTGTCCCACCGTAGCCAGTGTGCCTGGCTATGCGCAGTGGCTGGTCTCCGCGCTTGCTTGCCCACACAGCTCTCACTGCTTCACTTGCCCTTGGCAGGCATGGAATCCAGGCCAGTAGCATAAGCCAAGCACAGCCTGCCAGGCCGAAGGGGCCCAGTGGGCCCAAGAAAAACTTGGGCAAAGGCACCACTGGCCATAGAGGTTTCCAGCTGTTGAAGCCACACCTCAAGGATCTCGTAACATTCCCATGAGTCCTACTTAACTCTCCATCCTCATCCCTCATCAGTTTCCTCAATTTGGTTAGCATCGCCTTGGCTTTCTTCTGTTCCTAATGTGTATCTCATTCTTTCTTAATGAGATAACCTTTTAACCTACTTGTCCATTTGCATGAAATAGTATTTGCTTATATTCTATCTTTCATGAGATTGTGTGGTTCACCTATTCAGAGTGAAATTACCTTCTCTATTCCTGTTTCCCAGGCTGGGTCCATTTTTGTTTGTTTGTTTGTTTTTGTTATTGTTTTAGCTCACAGAATCTTTTTCTTTTTTAGGTCACTGAATTCAATTTTAATTGTGAATGTATGTGTATGATTATGTAACTAATGCCTGTTTTCTCTACTAAAACCTAAGATCTGTGAGAGCAAGCACTCTTCTATTTTCGTTCATGGTCTGTGCTTACTACAGAACCTGGAAAGCAATAGACACCTAACTGTACAATTATTTAGCCAAAGCATAAGTCATGAATGGGAGACTAAGTCCAGGAATGATGAGGGATAAGGGGCTTTGAAGCTGTTTTTTACATTGATGCAAAACATAAAAAAATACAGTTATCTGATTAGTGTTTCCTGTCCTTGAAAAAGCAAGCATAATGATCTCTATTAGTCTATTTTATCCCATAAGCCCCAAGAAAAAGCAAATAATTGAATTTATCTCTTATAGTTTTAAGTCATTTTTCTATAGTGAACATTCACCAACTTTCACTTTTCTGTTGCTTAATTTCTTTAATTTGTTTTTAAGACCTTCCCTTTCAGGATATTATTTATGGTGCTACCTAAAATAAACTATCTATAAATAATAATTCAGATAACTTTTATCTGTTTAGATAAAAATAAATAAACAAGCTTAGCATTTCATTGTTTACAATGATAATTCCCAGTGAAACTGGCATAGCTTAAGAAAGGTAGAATGGTGATTCATTGGATCAAAGTAAAGAATTATTCAAGCTTTTATTTATATCTGTTATAAATCTAAAGCATGAAATAAATTAAGTTGTAATAATATCTAATATATAAATTGATACATATCAGAAAGGGATGTGGTGTTTGATTAGATTGACAAGAGAAGTAAGAAGACTGCATGAATTAGCCAAATTTATTTAGTAGTGTGTGTATGTGTGTGTGTGCCTTACAAACTCCACTTAATAATCTCCACTACCTGATTAGGAATCCATTGTACTCTGATATCCAGATATTATTGAGTTAACAGAAAAGCACTAATATATTTCTTCTTCCTTAGACAATAATAAAAGAGCTTATAGAGTTAAAATACACATAAGATAGAAAGACGCTTTGCATATATAATGTCAACCTACATCCACTGTAGGGAAAGTAAAATTTCTTGTTAGTATTGCTTACATATCTTATGATTCTGAGTAATTAGTAAAGGTTTCTGAAAATATTGATTTTGAGTTTGAACAAGTAATTAAAGTTTTGGTGAAACTAAAGACAGCATCACCTTCATTGCTAGCTCTAACTTTTAATTTTATACCTTTGTAAGTAGCATTGATTTGTTATATTTATAAATTATGTATCCAATAAAAGGAAAATAAAAGAATAAAACAGCTTAACGGTTTAGGCCAAAAGTTTGGCCTTACATTGACTTTATTTTTAAAATGTTTGCTTTATGTAAATCATTATTCCAGTCAAATTTAATCAAAATTCATACACAAGATACATTGTGAATATGCCACAATATGTTAATATTAGGATTATTGTTTTAAAATATGCGGAGACTTGTCCAACTAGCCAAAATAATTGCTTTACTTTCACTATAAACTAATGTGCTAAGTTGTTGAACAAGTTTTAGAATATTACCCTCATCCTTAACTGAACTGGCCAAATTTTATTTTATAGACTGTATAATGTAGGATAATGGAAGAAATTTTTTTGGTTTTACTTTTTACTTATTTTTATTTTTTTTTTTTGAGACAGAGCCTCACTCTGTTGCCAGGCTAGAGTACCGTGGCACCATCTTGGCTCACTGCAACCTTCGTCTCCCGGGTTCAAGTGATTCTCCTGCCTCAGCCTCCCGAGTAGCTGGAACTACAGGTGTGTGTCACCACGCCCAGCTAATTTTTGTATGTTCAGTAGAGACAGGGGTTCACCATGTTGGCCAGGATGGTCTGGATCTCCTGACCTCATGATCTGCCCACCTCAGCCTCCCAAAGTGCTGGGATTACTGGTGGGAGCCCCTGTGCCTGGCCTGGTTTTACTTTTAACTAGTCTAATTAAAATGAAATTGAAATGCACCTAATATTATTCCAATTTCTGGCTACATTATTTTAAACCATGTGTACCCCGGAATAGCATTAATTAATAAAGTGTTACTATACCCTTATTTTATTCTTCATCAGTATATATATTTTTAAAAACATGCATTTTTATTTAAATACTTACACGTGGCTCCTATTTCTTAGTGCAATCATTTAAACTCTACCAATTAACTACAGAATATTAATAAGAAGTTAGCTGTTTAAAACAAATTGGGTTATCTCATTCATTCAATTTTTAGAAATCAATACTTATTAAATTTCACAAGCAATACAATTCAAAAATTATAAAAATGATTTTAAAAAACTAGGTAGAATTTTGAGTAATTTTTCATGAGTAGAGCTCTCAGAACAGCTTTTTTAGAAAAACAGTATTTTTAAGTATTTAGATATATTGTTTTTATTTTTATTACCACAATTACTTGGTCATTAAATTTATTGTGTAAATAAAAAGAGTTTCCAGAAGAAATAGAATTATATCATGCACACTGATATTTTATCTGAATTCTCTATTACTTGAGCCTTTAGGCAAAAATTGACATAGAACATCTTCTTGTGCAACTTTAGGAATCTCTAAAATGTCCAGATCAAACGCTTGCCTGATTTTATTGTCCTGCTTTAGTCTATTGTAAGCCAATGAGTCAACAATACTTATTGTGACTTCATTCTGCACAGAAGATAATTGGATTACAAAAAACTGGAAAACATTGAATTTTCCTGAGAGAAGAATGTAGCAGATATCAAAGGACATAACCGGCGTGGTCAGAGTTATAGCATAAAGATATCACATACTCTTCACATGTTAAAAATCTCAAAAGGGTCTACTCTCTGGTATTTTCTTTTAACAAATGAGGTTAAAATGAGAGGTAACTTTATGATTGGATATGTGCTTATCTCATAAATGTCAGTTTAAATTCATTTTAGGCAAAACAGTGAGCTATTGTTTGTAGATAGTTTGCTGAGTTGCTTAAGTCATGTTTTTATGTTTTAATTAAAAGATCAACCCTTGTGTATAAAAGTTGAGCTTCACATTGTCCAGATTTCAAGATTAAGTCTGCACTGGGGCTGTCTTGTCCATTTTTGTTATTTTAGAGCTGTAAGCAACAAAGTTCCAAATAACGGGTAATACAATTTATTGAATATCTGTGAAGCTAAAAAAAACCTACATGCATTATCATATTTAATCCTCATAATAAACTTTAAAGGTAGGTATTATTATTATTATCAGTAGCATGTGGGTTATACAGTTACATATTATTAATTTTCTTAATATAATTCTGACATGTGAACATTATAGAAGATGTGTAAATCAAATTGAATAAAATTAAAATAAATAAAAACACCTATTGCCCAAACACCCATAGGTATTCATTTTTAATATTTCATTCTCTATCATGTATATATTTTTATAAAAGATAATAATATAATTAAAATTTTAGGAATTGCTTGTGTTCCTAAATATCAACATATTCTCATGATATTAAATACTTTTAGACAGCTATAATTTACATTATTATATGTATACTATATCTATATTTATTAAATCAAATGTAATTATTTAACCACATCATATTTTATGACTGGCACATTATTTATAATATTTGTTATTTTAAGAGTACTACTAGCTTTAAAACAATTACACATGTAATCATTACCATTTTAGAGATAAGGTAACTGAGACACAGACTAAGCAACCTATTCAGGATACTGCCATCTCTAAAGCTTGTATTCTTGTTTAAATATTTAAATAACACTATTTTCTTATTACAGTTCCTGTACATGCTGATAATAACTTAATTACAATAAAAATTTTATTCTTAACCCTACCTGCCTGAGCCAAATTACTGTAAGATTTTAGTATTAGTTTTGTACACTTGTATTTTCCATTGATACTTTTCTTAGGCTATATTAGCAAAGGTAACATCAGTGAGATAGATAGTATGAACTTCTTCTAACTCTTGCTAAATGTCACATTGCCAGGCCTTAACACTCTATCACATTTAACCTAGAGTGCAGAAAAATATTGCCCTTACAAAAAGCTGATACAATAGTGCTATTTTAAAACTTACATATTTCTTGACACATCTAATAAATAAAAATAACATTTTACTGATATTTAATCTTAATATTATTTATTTTTAATTTAGGCCATTGTTCCTGACAATTAGTAAGTTTTGCCTATTTTAAAAGGAATTGGAGATTGGTCCAAGATGGCCTATTAGAAGCAGCTGCAGCACACGGCACCCACAGACAGGAATGAAAAGGGATGAGTGAACTCAGCACCTTCAACTGAAATATCCAGGTTTTCACTTGGGACTGACTAGGCAAACAACACAACACACAGAGAATAAAAAAAAGAAAACAGCAGTGGAGGGGTGATGGCCCACCCTGGAGTGGCATGGAGCCAAAGGAAGCCCCACCCCCAGCCAAGGGAACTGGTGAGTGATTGTCCAACCCTGTCTGGAAAACCATGCTTCTTCCATGAAACTCTGAAACTCATGGATAAGGAGATACCCTTGTGAGCCCACACCATCTGGTCCTTGAGTCTGATATGTGAAGCAATGTGGAGTATCAGCAGAGCAGCCACTCAGGCACACAGAGACCCAGGAGCTTCACATACTCTGATCCTGAGATGCCTGGCAAGATGGGGAACCTGTCTATACATATTTCTAGGAATGGGGCCGAATCCAGGAAGCCAAGCAGCATTGTTCTGTGGGCCCCACTTCCACAGTGCCTCACAATTTAAGACCCACTGGCTTGGAATCCCAGCTAGCCAATGGCAGCAGGTTGAAGTCCACCTTTGATGCATCCAATTTCCCAGGGGCAACCACCATGTCTGTGGTTTGGTCGACTCAGCCACTCCAGCCTGCTGGCTTTGGAGAATACAGGTAGTCCAGATGAGAAAGGGTCCCCACCAACGCAGCACACCTGCTCTACCAAAAAGCAGCCAGACTGCTTCTTTAGGACAGTTTCTGATCCTGTTCTTTCTAACTGAGTGAGACCTCCCAACAGAGGTCTCCAGCCATCTCCTACATGTGCATGTGGGCCAGCAACAGGTCAGTCCCCTTCTGGGACAAAGCTTCCAGAGGAAGGAGCTGGTTGACATCTTTGCTGTTCTGAAACCTTCACTTGTGGTACCTCCAGGTATGGGAGAAACTGAGGCAACGGGAGTCTGGAGCAAATCCCCAGATAACTGCAGTGGCCCTATGGTAAAGTGGCCTGACTGTGAAAAAACAAACAAACGGAAAACAACAACAACTGAGAAAAAAAGACCCCACAGAAACCTCATTCAAAGGTCAGCAACCTCAAAAATTGAAGGTAGATAAGACTACAAAGATAAGAAAGAATCAACACAAAAATGCTGAAAACTCAAAAAGCCAGAGTGCCTCTGCTCCTCAAATGATAGCAACACATCTTCAGCAAGGGCACTAAACTGAGCTGAGGCTGAGATGGCTGACTAACAGAAGTAGGCTTCAGAAGGTGGGTAATAATGAACTTCACTGAAGAAAAGGGCCATGTTGTAACCCAATTAAAGGAAGCTAAGAATCATAATAAAAAAATACAGAAGATGATAGCCAGAATAAAATAAAATCAGTGTTTATCAAGGATATTGGCCTGAAGTTTTCTTATTTATTTATTTATTGTATCTCTGCCAGGTTTTGGTATCAAGATGATGCTGATCTCATAGAATGAGTTAGGAAGGAGTCCTTCCTTTTCAATTGTTTTGAATATTTTCAGTAGAAATTGTGTCAGCTCTTTTTCCTAACTCTAGTAGAATTCAGCTGTGAATCTGTCTGGCATTGGGCAATTTTTGGTTGGTAGGATATTACTGCCTAACTTTCAAAATTCTTTATTGGTTTATTCTGGAATTCACTTTCTTCCTGTTTCAGGCTTGGGAGGATGTTTGTGTCTAGGAATTTGCCCATTTTTTAAGATTTTCTAGTTTATCTGCATAGAGGTGTTTATAGTATTCTCTGATCGTTTTTACTTCTGTGAGGACAGTGGTGATATCCCCTTTATCATTTTTATTGTGTTTATTTGATTATTCTTTATTTTCATCTTTATTAGTCTAACTAGCAGTCTATTTTATTAATTTTTTTCAAAAAAATCCCCCAAATTCATTGATTTTATGATTTCTTCTCAACTTAAAAGCTCTTAATAGTTATAAGAAAATATGGCCACCCCAATTTTTACTTTTCCACAGTTTTCTCATACTTTCAGTGATTTATGTTTTGTGAAAATCCTCAGTTAAAATGCAATACCCCATTTTTAGTGTCCTCCTCAAATCCTTACCCCATCCTCTGTCCTCCTTAAGCTTTTCCCATCTTGCTTATAAGCAATTTCTGGCTCAATATAGAAATAGCAGCTTTACAGTGTGACCATAAGACCTTAGCTATTCCACCTCATAGTTAGAGTGGTTAGCCTATATCAATAGTGTGTGTATATGTATTTATTTTTGAATTGGGAAACATATAGTTTAGAATGGTAAAGTAGTTTATTCTCAATTTCTACACTGATTGGTTTTGCTCTATTTAGCATAGCACAATTAGGCCACCTAATAATTTGACTGGTTTTGCATTACTTTGAATTTTTTCATAGATTATTGCCATTGATCATTATCATGTATTCTTGGGTATAGGGAGACCATAATAATTTGAATATGGGTGGTTTTATAAATATGTTAATGAGAATATGGGAGATTAGAAATCAAGGCTGCTATAAGATAATTGCTTAAATAAGCCTATCCTCACCTTAATACTTTTTACTTCATACTTACATACATTATATTTCTTCATACATTATACTGCCCCCCAAAGCCACATCATTAATGAAGAGAAGAGTTGGTTATATACTTCATGCCTACATACTCTAAGCCTGGTGTTCTTGCCCATGGCAACCAGTTACCTCCCAATAAATTATTAATGGAGATAGGTTAATAATAAAACTGAAAACCATCAAATTCAATTAATGTATTTATCGGAACCTCACAGAAAAAAGTAATGGAAACCAACATACTTATATACTACTTTCATTTTATTATCACAAGTTCCCATTATAAATAGGATTAATTCATCACTGTTACTGTATCACACCAAATTTGAGGTTAATTATCATGGTACGGAGCCATATTTTTTCAAAAACTGTCAGAATTCAATATGCACAAGATATGCACTTAAATTGAATGGATAACATAAAGAAAAGTTTGTTCAATATATTATCTTAACAGGCAAGGTTATTAGAAGACAAAGAATAAAGTCACTTAAATAATTGTATCTTTCTTGGCAAAGAATGCACGTATTGTTCCTGAAAGAAGTGTTTGTTCTCGTCCTTTTTTTCTATAGAGATTGATGAAAGAAAGCTCCCAGATGTGTGAATTCTGCTTTGGAAAATATGCTCTATATATACTGGAGGCACATAATTGCAAACATTGAATGGCATAGCCACAATTAACTAAATAAACATATTTCAGAAGGGGAAAAGACATTGAATACAAAGATAGACAATGAGTTAATGAACTCCCTCTGCTTCATTCATACACAATAAGGAGTAAATGTAACAAATTGGAAAGACATTAAAATGAGTAACAATAGTAATCGTATAAATTATAGCCAACAGCAGCTGCATTTTCCCTCACCCATACCCTTTCTCTAGCTGTTTTTCATGGCTTTTTTCCTCTCAGTTACATTTACAGACCTTAAAAATCTCAGAAGAGCAATATATATTCAAACAATAAAAATGCTACAGATACCTTCCCTTACCAGGTAAAATTCACAACACTATTTGGAAATACAACATGCATTTTTTTCGGAATATTTTTTGAGCATTGAATGAAATGAAAAATTATAAATTAAGCACTTTGGATTGGAAAGAAGAAACATAAAACGAATTTTAATAGTACTATTAAAAGAAAAAAGGCAGACAAATTGAAAGTTCCTATCTTTTTTTTTTTTTGAGACAGAGTCTCGCTCTGTAGCCCAAGCTGGAGGGCAGTGGCGTGATCTCAGATCACTGCAACCTCCGCCTCCCGGGTTTAAGTGATTCTCCCGCCTCAGCCTCCCGAGTAGCTGGGACTACAGGCGCAGGCCACCATGCCCAGCTAATTTTTGTATTTTTGAGAGGTGACAGCGTGCTGGCAGCCCTCAAAGCCCTCGCTCGCTCTCGGCGCCTCCTCTGCCTGGGCTCCCACTTTGGCGGCACTTGAGGAGCCCTTCAGCCCACCGCTGCACTGTGGGAGCCCCTTTCTGGGCTGGCCAAGGCCGGAGCCCACTCCCTCAGCTTGCAAGGAGGTGTGGAGGGAGAGGCAGGAGCGGGAACCGGGGCTGCATGCGGTGCTGGTGGGCCAGCTGGATTTCCGGGTGGGCGTGGGCTTGGTGGGCCCCGCACTCGGAGCAGCCGGCCGGCCCTGCCGGCCCGGGGCAATGAGGGACTTAGCACCCCGGCCAGCGGCTGCAGAGGGTGTACTGGGTATCCCAGCAGTGCCAGCCCACCAGCGCTGCGCTCGATTTCTCACCGGGCCTTAGCTGCCTCCCCGCGGGGCAGGGCTCGGGACCTGCAGCCCGCCAGGCCTGAGCCTCCCACCCCCTCCATGGGCTCCTGTGTGGCCCAAGCCTCCCCGACGAGCGCCGCCCCCTGCTTCACGGCGCCCAGTCCCATCGACTGCCCAAGGGCTGAGGAGTGCGAGTGCATGGTGCAGGACTGGCAGGCAGCTCCACCTGCAGCCCCAGTGCGGGATCCACTGGGTGAAGCCAGCTGGGCTCCTGAGCCTGGTGGGGACATGGAGAGTCTCTATGTCTAGCTCAGGGATTGTAAACACACCAATCGGCACTCTGTATCTAGCTGAAGGTTTGTAAACACACCAATCAGCGCCCTGTGTCTAGCTCAGGGATTGTAAATACACCAATCGGCACTCTGTATCTAGCTCAAGGTTTGTAAACACACCAATCAGCGCCCTGTGTCTAGCTCAGGGTTTGTGACTGCACCAATCCACACTCTGTATCTAGCTGCTCTGGTGGGGCCTTGGAGCACCCTGTGTCTAGCTCAGGGATTGTAAATACACCAATCAGCACTCTGTATGTAGCTCAACGTTTGTAAACACACCAATCAGCACCCTGTGTTTAGCTCAAGGTTTGTGAATGCACCAATGGACACTCTGTATCTAGCTGTTCTGGTGGGGTCTTGGAGAACCTTTGTGTCCATACTCTGTATCTAACTAATCTGATGGGGATGTGGAGAACCTCTGTGTCTAGCTCAGGGATTGTAAATGCACCAATCAGTGCCCCGTCAAAACGGGCCACTCGGCTCTACCAATGAGCAGGATGTGGGTGGGGCCAGATAAGAGAATAAAAGCAGGCTGCCGGAGCCAGATTGGCAACCCGCTGGGGTTCCCTTCCAGACTATAGAAGCTTTGTTCTTTCCCTCTTTGTAATAAATCTTGCTACTGCTCACTCTTTGGGTCCGCGCTGGTTTTATGAGCTGTAACACTCACTGGAAAGATCTGCAGCTTCAGTCTTGAAGCCAGCGAGACCACGAGCCACCGGGAGGAATGAACAACTCCAGATGTGCCGCCTTAAAAGCTGTAACACTCACCGCAAAGGTCTGCAGCTTCACTCCTGAGCCAGCGAGACTACAAACCCACCAGAAGGAAGAAACTCCGAACATATTCGAACATCGGAAGGAACAAACTCTAGACGCGCCACCTTAAGAGCTGTAACAGTCGTCGCGAGGGTCCGCGGCTTCATTCTTGAAGTCAGTGAGACCAAGAACCCACCAATCTGGACACATTTTTAGTAGAGACGGGGTTTTGCCATCTTGGCCGGGATGGTCTCCATCTTGTGACTTCGTGATCCCCCTGCCTCGGCCTTCCAAAGTGCTGGGATTACAGGCGTGCGCCACTGCGCCCAGCTGAAAGTTCCTATCTTTCTTTGGGTACATCAGAGAGCCGAGTTTACAGGGCAACCAACTATCCCACAATTTAAAGAAAGGGAAGCACCTGCAAAGCAACGGGACTGCAACCGCTTAATTACCTAAGGCAGTTTTAGCCGGACAACAGTAAGAAAATTTAGATAGATTAAGTGAGAGAAATTGTATGGAGGCTCTGGGGGCAAGTTTGCACTTTCATGTAAGGTTTAACTGGCAATCCCACCTGGAGTTCACAAAAAAAAAATACTGCAAAGAGTCATGAGAAACCTTTTTTCCTGGTGCAAGACCTGTGAAGCAGAATATCAGCCCCTATGAGAGGAGCAGGAAACCACCTGGACTCCTTTCACCTATATCCACTACAGAAAAAGAGGAAAAATGAAAGATAATAAGAAACTAATAAAAAACAGTTAGCAAGTAGGTAGATTTTAATTCACCAACATTAATAATTACAGTAAATGTGAAATTTACAAAAAACTAATTAAAAGGGAGTTTATTAAATTGAATAAAAACGCAAGACCCAACTGTGTATGTAAACAAGAATCACACTTTAAGTATAATTCAATGACTTTTGTTTAAGACTTTAATCCATTTTGAGCAGATCCTTATATTAGGGTGACATAAAAGTTTTTAATTCTGCATGTGGATTTCCAGTTTCCCAACATTATTTATTGAAGAGACTGTCTCTTTTCCATTATCAGTTCTTGGCATCTTTGTCAAAAATAAATTGATTACAGGTGTGTGGGTGAATTTGTAAGCTCTTTTTCTTATCCCAATGGTCAACCTGTTTATTTTGATGTCAGCACATTGCTGTTTTGATTATTATGGCTTTGTAATATATTTTGAAATCTAGTAGTGTGATACCTTCAGCTTTGTTCTCTTTGCTCAAGATTTCTTTGGCTATTCAGGGGCCTTTGTGGTTCCATATAAGTTTTAGGGTTTTTAAAAAAATTCATTTGAAGAATGACATTGGAATTTTAATAATGATTACATTGATTCTGTGAGTTAATTTTGGTAGTATGGGACTTTTGAACAATATTAATTTTATCAATTCATAGATACAATGTATATTTCCATTCATCTATGTAATCTTCAATTTCTTTTATTAATGTTTTATAGTTTCCTGTTTATAGATATTTCACCTTCATTAAATTTATTCCTAAGTGGTGTTTGATAGTATTGTAAGTAGTATCAAAATGGGCTTATTTTCTTAATTTCTTTTTCAGATAGTTTGTTGTTAATGTATAGAAATCCTACTGATTTTTGTAAGTTGATATTGTATCCTGAAACTTTACTGAATTAGTTTATCAGTTCTAATAGTTGTTTGGTGATGAATTTTGGTTTTCTGTGTATAAAATGGTATCAGCAAACAAGTAATTTCACATCTTCCTTTCTTATTTGGATGATTTTTATTTTATTTTTTCTTGTCTAATTGTTCTGTCTAGGTCTTCTTGAACTATGCTGAAAAAAAGTATTGAAAGTAGGCATCCTTGTGTTGTCCTTGAACTTAGGGGAAAAGTCTTCAACTTTTTACCGTTTAATATAATGTTAGCTGGAAGCTTGTCATATATGGCCTTTATTGTGTTCAGAACTAGACCTTCTATACTTAATTTATTGGAAGCTGTTATCATGAAAGGATTTGGTTTTTTTTAACCAAATTTTTTTTCTGCATCTGTTGAGATGATCATATGCTTACTGCACTTTTTTTCTGTTAATATGGTGGTTCAAATTTAAAAACTTACCTGTAACTGTTAGATTTACTATTATCAAAAGGATGAAAGATAACAAAATTTGGTGAGGATGTGGAAAAAGGTAGCCCATGTTGACTGTTGGTGATATTGTAAATTAGTACACTCATTTCAGAAAATAGTATGGAAGGTCCTCAAAAAATTAAGAAGAGAATTACTATACGATCTAGCCATTCCACTTCTGGATATAAATATATATATATATATATATATATATATATATATAAAGGAATTAAAATACATAAAGAGATATCTGTGTCCCATGGTCATTGCAGCACTCTTTACAATAGCCAAAATATGGAAACAATTGAATTGCCCATCAAGGGATAAGTAGATTTTAAAATGTGGTGTATATACACAATGGAATCCTATTCAGGCTTGAAAATCCAGTCTATCACTTGTGAGCTGGATAAATCTAGAGGACATTATGCTAAGTGAAGTAAGCCAGGCACAAAATAAAAAATATGACATGATTTCACTTATATCTGGAACCTCAAAAGAATTTAACTCAAGAAGTTGAGAGTAGAATGATAATTACCAGAAGCTGAGGGAGGGAATAGATGGAGAAAGGGGAGATTTTGGTGAAACAGTAGAATTTTCAGTTAGACAGGAGTAATCAATTCTGTTGATGTCTTGCACAGCATGGTGACTATATTTAGTAATAAGGAATTATATATTTTAAAACAGCTAAAAGAAAGGATTTGAATGTCCTTGCCACAAAAAAGATAAGTATTTCAGGTGATAAATATGTTAATTAGTCTAATTTGATCATTCCACAATGTATACCTATATCAAAACATCACATAGTATCTCATAAATATATATAATTATTATTTGCTAATTAAAATTAATATTAAATTTAAGAAGTATCATAGCTAGTAAATACTGCAGCTAGGGAGAAACTAAAGTGACTATATACGGATGTATCTATCTATATCTATATAAATAGAAACATGTCAAAAAGATGGTTAACCAAAAATGAAAGAATAAAATATACCATGCAAGGTTTAATCAAAACCAAGCTAGAGTAGTTTTATTAATGTTAGTCACAGTACACTTGACAATAAGAAATACAGTCACAGTGAAGGACATTTCATAATAACAAAAAGGTCAATTTTTGAAGCAATCATATCAATCCTAAATATTCATGCACCTAATATAAAGCAACCACTGAAAGAACTACAGTGAGAAATAAACAAATCACATTCATAGTTTACATTTCAATTATTTTCCCCACATAATTAATAGAACAAATAGGCACTAATAGAACAAATAATAAAAATAGAGCAACTAGAAAATCAGAAATGATATAAAACACCTACGTAACCCTATCAACCAACTGGACCTAACTGATTTTTTTTTAAATACTACACCTGATAAATGTAGAACATATGCTTTCAAAGACACATGAACAATGCATATACAGAACATAGAACACATTCTGAGCTACAAAACAGACCTTGAAAATGTAAAAGAATGGAAATTATACAAAATATATTCATAGAATATGATAAAATTAAGCTAGATATTGATGAGAAAAATATTTAGAAAATCCACACAATTTGAGGAAATAACATATTTTAAAATAATATTTCAAAGAGGAAGTCTCATATAGTAAATTAAGCATATCTTGTAGAAAATAAAAACAAAGAACACACCAAAATTTGTGGCATTCAGGTAAATAATCAATTAAATATAAATTTATGGCACTAAATTAGCTTATTAGAAATATATACAGTTCTTAAATCAAATTAGATAAATTTCCAACTTAAAAAACTAGACTAGGAAGAGCAAATTACAACAAAAGCAAGAAGATAATGAGGGTGGAGCAAAATGGCCAAAGAGTGCTGCAGTAATTGTCCCCTATAGGAACATCAAATCAAAGAGAGCACCTTCATAAGAACCAAAATATCAGGGGAGCAATCACGGTACCTTTGTTACTGGAAAAGGAGTCTTGTCTCAGGCTCCAAGTGTGAGTTCTTGGATCTCATGTGAGAAATAATTCAGGGCAAGTCTCAGAATATAGTAAAGTTAAAACAGTTTATTAGAAACTACTCTGTCACAGAATACAGCATCCTCAGAAAGCAAAAAGAGAAACACCCCTACCTTAAACGTAATGCTTGCTTATATAGGATATCATGGCTATGAATAGTGTACTTTATTATAAAAGCTTGTGATCAGCTTGTGACAGGCTATTAGTACTGTTATTTTCCTATGTAACTATTGATTTCAGCAATAATGATGACTATACTATTTAAAGCAAAACTTATTCATCTAAAAATCTCTTTGTTCTTGAAATATTGGAACATTTCCATAAGTTCTGGGTCTTTAGTTAGTTAGCATTACTAAATCATTTGCTCAACCATAAACATCTTATGACCAACAATGCCTAACCCTCTTGGAATGTAATCCAGTAGATTTGGCATTATCCGGCCTCTATTCAAGATGGAATCACTCTGGTTAGGATGCATCTGACACCTTGTTTTAACATAACAACAAGGAAAGACACATTGAAGAGGTTAGGAAGGACAATTTGGCATTGCCTACGCCACATCTCTCCTAATCCCAGGCACTGCAGGGCAGAAAGAGAATCTGTGTGCTTTGCAGGGAGAGCAAAGTGAGTGTGAGACTTTGTATTGGAATTCAGTGCTGCCCCATGGCAGCAGAATAAAACACAGGACAGAATTTTGCCAGTGTCTACAGACATTTAGATCAGTGCTGGGGTGGAAGGGAATCCTCCGCCCCAGCATAGGGCTCCAAGTCCAGGCTGGAATCACAGCCAGCTGATTAAAGTTACCTGGGTCCCCAAATAAATTGAGTGGTGGTCAGGCCACAAGGATTGCAGTCACTGGGCAAGCCCTGGTGCTGTGCTGGTCTCCGAAGCAATGGATTTGGGATGTGAACCAGTGAAACACCAGCTGTAAAGGCCACGAGAGTGCTTGTGTCACCCCACCCCCTGCAAATCCAGGCAATGCAACTTGGGGAGACACTCTTTCCACTTGGTAGAAGGACAGGGAAGAATACAGAGGACTTTGTCTTATAATTTGGGTACAAGTTCAGTCACAGAAAAATAAAGCTTCAGACAGATTCTTAAAGCCATTGATTCTAGGCCTTTGCTCCTGATAGCATTTCTAGATATACCCTTGGCCAGAAGGGAATCTGCTGCTCTGATGAGATGGACCCAGTCTCAGCAAGATTCACCATCTAATGGTGGTGGTTTTGGACCTTGAATAAACATCAGCAGCAACCAGGCAGTAGTGACCATGAGCCTTGGGTGAGCCCCATTACTGTGCTTTTCTGGAAAGCCATAGTCTTCAGGTAAGACCAAGCATGATGACAGTTGTGGTGGCCATGGGAGTTGCCTGCATCAACCCTTCTTTAATTCCAGGCAGCCTAGAGGAGAGAAAGCCGCCTTCTGAGGCAAAAAGAGGAAAGAGAATGAGAGACTTTGCCTAGCAAAGGGAATTCTCTTCCTTAACTCCACCAGGGCTGTGTATCTAGGAGTCTGCAAGAGTCGCAGCATTCCTGGGCTTAGAGTGTACCCTAGTGCTGAAATGAATGCAGTGACTGCAGGCTTAGATCACAACAGTTAATCCCCCTTGAATTTCTTGGAATGCCCTCTCAAGAAGAATGGGGACAAACAAGCCAGGACTGTGAAGACTAGAATACATATCTGACTTACCGGCAGAAACATTACAGGCTAGGAGCTAGTAGAATGACATATTCAGAGTGCTGAAGGGAAGGAAGAAAAAAACTTTCCTCCTAGAATTTTATATCCAGCAAAATTCTCCTTCTAACATGAGAGAAATAAAGACTTTCACAGAGGTACAAGAACTGAAGAATTTTGTCACCACCAGAGTTATCTTACAATAAATGCTAAAGAAAGTTCTTTAAACCGAAAGAAACAGAAATTAAAAAACAACAAGTAATTATCTGAATGTACAAAATTCATGGGTAATAGTAAGTCCAGACAAATATGGAATATTCTAACACTCTAATTGCAATATCTAAACCACTCACATGTTTTAGAAGGAATATAAAAAGTCAAATCTGTCCAAATAATAACTAAAACAATTGTGTTGAAGATTCTTGTGTCATCAAGCAAAAAATAAATGAACTACATCCACATTAGAAAGAAGGAAGTAAAACTGTCTGTATCCACTTATAATATGACTCTCTGTGCAGAATATCACATGGAATCTAAAGACATGTATAAATAAGGTTAGACATGTTGAGTATAGAATCTGTATAAAAATCTGTTGTATTTCTATGTGCTAGCAATAAACAATTGGCATGAAAAAATTATGTACTCTTTACAACAATGTCAAAACTGTAAAATGATTACAGATAATTTTTTTCCAAATATATACACTGAAAACTATAAAACCCTGGTAAATTCTAAAATTAAAGTTTAAATAAATGGAGAAATAGATTGTGTTCATGTATGAACATTTATGGGATACTCATTATTGTTAAATTCTCAATTTTCCACAAATTGACCTATAGATTTAATGCAATTCCAATCAAAGTCACAACTGGATTAAAAAACGCGAAGTACATTTCTGAAATGTATGGGGAACTGGAATAGCTAAAACAAATTAGAAAATGAACGGCCTTGAAAATTAGAAAATTAGAAAATGAACGGTTTATTATCTTGACGGTGGCAATGCCTTCATAGATCCCTAGAAACAAAGCCAAAGACTCCGACTCAAATTATTTCTTGAAGGAATGCTCTCAGGGGGTAAAAAGAGTAACAGGATAGATTAGGGGAAGGATCTACGCAAGGATGTGGTCTCGGCCTGGCGCGGTGGCTCACGGCTGTAATCCCAGCACTTTGGGAGGCGGAGGCAGGCTGATTACGAGGTCAGGAAATCCAGACCATCTTGGCTAACACGGCGAAACTCCGTCTCTACTAAAAATACAAAAAATTAGCCGGGAGAGGTGGGGGGCGCCTGTAGTCCCAGCTACTCAGGAGGCTGAGGCAGGAGAATGGCGTGAGCCCAGGGGGGCGGGCCTGCTTTGAGCCGAGATGGAGCGCCACTGCACTCCAGCCTAGGTGACAGCGAGACTCCGTCTCAAAAAAAAAAAAAAAAGGATGTGGTCTGGACTGATCCAACAGGGGGTGCTGGAGTGTGAACTACACTGAAGTGTTAGTCCCACCTTGTGGCAAGAGGGAAGGGGCAGGAGCCACCTTTTGTGCACAGGTATTCCTAATCATTGGCTAGCCACTCTTCCAAAGTGTAAGATAAATAGTATAATCCTAGGGTCTGGCAACTCCTATCGATCAACAACTATTCTATGGAAAGGGGACAGCTAATTCAATAGCAGCCAGCACTCACAGGAGTCAGGCAATGTGTATCCTAGCCCCAAAAATGAAATCTGGATAGAGCACCAAAAGCATCCAGTAGAGGAAATGAGTACATGGTGTTATGGACAATCTCTTTTTGTGATGGTGATAATAAAATTGATAAAAGAGAAACAAATATTAATAACTAAGATAATATGTAGCATTTATAAGGAATTGCAAAGTCTTGAGTACATTTTATTCTCATTTTAAATATGTGGATTTGTTATGTCACAGGAAGGTAATTTAACCTATTAAATTATAAAAGGAGGCAAAACATAAGGCATTTGATATAAAACGTTTAAACATTTAGCATGAAATAACTAAGAGTTGTTAAAGCTAAATTTTATATTATGAGATACTATGCAACCCTTGCAAATCAAGTTTTAATATATCAGAATGTGGAAAATGTTAGCATTTTTTTTTAAAAAGGCAAGTTACAGATCAGTACGTACAGCAAAATTTCAGGTTATTGGTTAAGAAAAAATGCACATATTTATTTACAAGTTTATTATGACATCAAAATATTAACATGTTTAGGATGTTCAGTGATGAATTATTTTAATGTTCTTTCTACTCTCTTAGTTCTCCATTTTTTTCAGAAAAAAATTTATTTGGAAAAGAAAATAAGAATTTGTTGTATAGTTATATATAAAAGAGCAAAATTAGTAAAATCAATATATTAGTCATCTTTTATAAAATTATTATATATGTATTGTATATGTGAATATGTAAAAGGAATATTATTAAATGATCTGCTATCATTTTGATACTTTTTAAAAAGAGGGTATGATACTATTAATTTTTATTGAAACCTTACTGTAGGATAGATGATAAGCATTTATTGTAAATATGCATAATCTTATTTAATTATTATAAACCCTAAGAGACAGGTTTTTTTTTTCATCTTCAATTTACAGACTTGCCTGGGGTTACATAGTTCCTAAGAGGTGCCTCAAGATCGGCATCCAGGCAGTTTAATTCTAGATCTCCCTCGCCATAATGATATTCTGCACACAGAGGACCTAGTTATTAAATGAATTAAATTTATTTCTCCCGTTCTTGCTGTCTATTGAGATTTCAAGAAAATGAATCCATTTTAAGATTGCACTGAAAAAGGAGACAAAAGACAATAGGTTATTAAACATAAAATGTTTATTTGACTAACAGGTGTTAAAGCTAAATCTTAAGAAAAACATAGCAATTGAATCTTTGAGCCGGGAAGCAATGTATTCATTGGAAATGGACCTAACCACATAAGTTGGGTCTTCCAGAGTTCCCTAAGTATCTTTACTTTACTAACTAGTTTTACATTCAAAGTTATGTAAGACATTTACAATTTCAGTTTGAAAGGCACAAGTGCTTTTATACTATAGAATTCTCATTTTAGAATTAGCTACCAACCTGCGAAGTTACTGATAAATCAAGACAAAGGAATTATGTTACTATCTCTAAATTAAATACCATCCACTTTTGTAATGCCCACAAAAGTTCCATTTATCATTTATTTTTCAGGTCCATGTGACAATGTCCTGAACATTCTTCACAATCATAATGGTTCATTTTGCCCTTTCCTCTAAAATCTATGTCACTTATTACTGCTGATACTCACACAGCACCTAGCATTTGATGCTTTGTTTGGTAACATTTTAAACATTACTTTATCTACCATCATTCCATTATAAACACATGGGGCACAAAAGCACATCTTTGTTTCTTTTATAGCACTTCTGCAAGTTCTCCATACTCACTACATAATTATTGAATAAATCATGATAGTCACTTTTAATCAGTTGCTCTTCCTACATCCCAGAAAAGGAGTCCATTGTGATATTGATTTAGAAACATACACAAAAGGTAGAGCTGCTGCTTCTGCAGTTAAGAGTCACTAGTTCAAAACCCCGTAGGGAACAGGTTCTTTGGATACAGAAAAAGCCCATTATCAGAAAAACAGGATAGGATTCAAAGTTTATGCACATAAATATGAAATTTACACTGTCGAAATATGTGTATTTATCATCATAATCTTGAATTGAATCCTGTTTAATGTTTTACTTTATTTTGATGCAATTTATTTTACTTTATATGATTTTCCTAAGACCAAGTTATCAATAGAATACACAACATTTGAAAGATTTATTGTGTTATTGAATATGTTTAAAAATCTTTTTCTTTGCTCACCAAATATTTATTTTATTTTTGAGATTTACTATAAAATTATTAACTTCAGAAAACAGAATGTCAAGTTTGAAAAAACTCCTTAAAATTTACCTGTTCAAGTGGTTCTTGGCCTGTTTACTTTTACTAAATACTTTATCAAAGAAAGTGAACTCTGCCACTACTGAAAAAGAAAATCACTTCTTTCAAGAATGACATTGGTTGGTTATTTGGAATTCTGTTGTATTTATCACTTACAGTAAGTTTCAAAACAAAATAACATTTCCAGTGGTAGTTCTTGGAGTAAGTTTTATTTGTTTCACTTCGTATGTTGAGTTGCATGGATCTAGAACTTATAAAAAATAGATTAACACCAGGATAGGAAATTCAAGAGAATAATGAAAAACCCAGTTTTTGAAAGTCTGAAGTAGTCAAGACATTAGAAGTTTGTGCCATCTTTTAGTAAAAGGTAAACTCATTGAATGAAAACGAGCTGAATGAACAGTAGCTGACAAAGCAGACCAACAGCACAGTTTATTTCAAACAGCACCACAAAAATAAATAGCAGCATTGTTAAAGGCGAGTGGGCATTTCAAAGATAACGCTAAAGGAAAATAACAATATGTGAGCAAGGAAATATAGTAAAAGGTGAAAACCAAGCACATTACATTTTGAAAACAAATTGTATACAGCAGGTGTGGTAGGTATTTCTAAAGTGAAAAGATCAGGCATGAGAATATCATACACCAAAGGCCACAGTATAGAGCAATAGAAATAGTTTAAAATATATCCTCTTAGTACATATAGTACATAGCAGGAAACAGATGACTTTTAGAGTTAAAACTTTATTACAGACAACCCATGATGTGCATAAAATATGATGTTTTAGACCATTAGTGCTTAAGAAATTCACAGGACAGTAGATAAGTTTCTACTGAAAGTCTCTTACTAAAGTTTGCTTATGAGCAGTACATTAAATAATCATAAGAAAGGATGAATGTAAATTTTCAAGGCTAGTGCACACTTCTTCAGTATTTGTTATGATAATTTGTGAAAGAAAATTACTTCCTGGAAAGAAGCTTAATATTTTTGGGAGTGTATTTTCATTTTTAAAACGATAACAGATTTTGATGCATGATACAATTATCTGTTTAAGAGCGTTTGTCATTGATCAGAAACTGTATTATGTTTCTTTTTTTGTTCTTGTGGGTTTTGTAAAACATGCTGCAAAGGCAGTCTCTTGTAAAGGTTTCATGTTTTATTTTCAACATTTATGTAAGCTTCACTATACTCATTTTCTAGTATGATTAGATGGTTGTAAATAAAATGCATTGAAGCAGATACAATCTAATACTAACAATGCTAAGCAACTGGAAAGATGCTATAATAAGCGCAAAAAGGTTCATTTGAAAAGGGAAAGATAGAAACATTTCATTTGAATTATCAATACCAACGAAAGCAATACCAAAATCCTCTGAAATATCATAAAGAGCAGCCTGTGTGCAGAGATCCCTTTTCTAATTTCATAAATTGGTCTCCATGTGCTCCTCCAAGCAAGCAGGGATAAACTTTTAGAAAAGTAATGCAACACTTAATTCATTTTGACAGAATCTTTAACAGTGCATACTGGTGACACGAGTGTTCAAATGGCTTTAGTACCCAGTGAAACAGAGCTTAATTATCTTATTAAACCATTGTAGAAATTTGTGTTTATTTATCAGTGGGAGGCATGAAAGAGAGGGAAAAGAACACTTATCTAGGTGAAGGTTATAAAATGTGCGGTTTAACTGTCAAAAGAAAAATAAAATATGCATGGGAGACAGGTTTAGAATAAAATGTGTTGCTCTCTTTTCCTTAAAAAAATGTAGCTGAGGTTAGGCTACATTTTAGCCTGCGTTCTTAAATACTTTTAATAAAATTTCTGAGCAAGCAAGTAGAAAAGTCATCATTTGAATTTCTATTTAAATGTTATTTTAAGTCATATTTTCAGCAAAAACTTTATGAAGACCCTTTTCAAGGTGATAACTGAGTTCACCACCGACAAAATGCCATACTTAATAAAAATTATACTAACATATTTTCTATGGTTATCATCTTTTGCAGTTTTTTCTTTCATATATTATGTAATGTGCCTAAGGATAGATCCCTGGGGAATCACAGAAATAATGCTAACGGGCTGCACGCTGGATCTAAGGAATTCCTAGAAGAAACAATGATTTTCAGGTGATTAAATTGTTAAGTTTTTAGTTTGTAAATAGTGAGTGAATAAGGAATATATGTTTCAAGTTGATATTGTATCAACTATATTATATTTTATCCCCTGACTAGCTATGTAAATGATATTTGTTCTTTATTTCCTTATTCTTTAAAGTATTGTATAAACTTTCTTCATTATAATTGTTTGTAGTTGCTCTACCATGCTTGTTTCGAGCCTATCGTTTTTCTTTAGCTTATTTTCAAAAACGTTGGAAAGCCATTGGCTAACCATTTGTTATCCTAGAAAGCCTATCATCATTACAAAACACAAGGTGGGCATTTCTGTTCTGGGAAATAGTTCTATGACTCACCTCTCTTCCCTGAAAATTCACATAGAAACGTATATCCACAAATACTATCAGTTGCAATTAATGAATCCATCTTTTTTCTTACATGTTTATTTTGATCATGTTCCTAGTACTTAACACGGTGAATTTAAATTTTGTATTGTTTTGTGTTTTTGTTGTTGTTATTATAGGCATTACTATTTGCTTTCCCTATTTGACTGTCAGTTACTTGAAGCCAAAATGGGTTAAACTAGTCTTTCAACCCAACTAAGTCAGTAATAAACAATTAGTATGCATACACTAAATATTTGTAAAATAAATGAATGCATAAAAAGAAGTATATTACTGCATTTTTAGTATGACATTATAATTTTAGTTTTGCCTCCAAATTTTTGGTACCTTTTTGGTCTGGGAATGTTTATTAATTTATAGACCACAAACTTCTAGTAATTTCCTCTTCTACTTCTTGTAAGCAAAGCTGATCTGTCTTTTTAAAAAGGGAATTAAAGAAGACATCTTAAGTGTAAAATACCTACATTTCCATGGTGAATATCTTTTAAAAGTCAATGTATTTCATTAAAAAAAAAACAAGTTAGCCTATGTTTAGAGATGTGATACGTTAGTTTTAGCACGAGGTGAAAATTCATAATTTATATTTTCTTGACAATAATGGCTTACAACAGAAAGGTAGGTCTTTAACATCCCAGTAAACTACTGAAATTTGATGTTTAATCAGAAGATGTTGAAGTAATTAATTTTGTTTTATGATTCTAAGTCATGTTTCCCTTCTGTTCATTACATTCCCAGTCATCAAATATTTACAGAAAGTAAGAGTAAGAGTAAGCATTCTTTCTATTTTTTTTTGAGACAGAGTGTTGCTGCTCTCCCAGACTGGAATGCAGTGGCACGATCTCAGCTCCTGCCACTGCAACCTCTGCCTCCTAGGTTCAAGTGAATCTCCTGTCTCAGCCTCCCAAGTAGCTAGGATTACAGGCACGCACCACCACACCCAGCTAATTTTTGTATATTTTTATTAGAGGCAGAGTTTCACCATGTTGGCGAGGCTGGTCTTGAACTCCTGACCTCAAGTGATCCACCCGCCTCAGCCTCCCAAAGTGCTGGTATTACAGGCATGAGTAACAGCGCCCAGCCAGCATTCTTTTTTAAAATAAAAACAGATATAGAGTGATTTAGAACAGTTCAGCTGGGTTTTCAAAAAATATTACTAACTGTTTACAAATATTTCACTCAAATAAGCTTTCTGTATCTACTTTTTTATTTTTACATTCTACAAAATTAAGAAAAATATATGGGTATAATTTAGATGTTCTTTGGAGGGTGAGCTAAAAAACTGACTTCCATGTCTTTTATTCTACTCATTATTTAGGTGATTTCAGGCAAGCTACTAATCCTCATTTTCCTCATGTTCATTAAGGAGATAAAAAATAGTAACTAATTCATAGAATTCTGAAATTTTTTTTTAAAAGGTAATGAATGTAAAGAAAATATACAGTACCTGAATCAATTAACAAAAAATTTATTTCTGTAGTTGATGTTATTAATATTTCTAAATCTGATTCATAGATATATCCAAGCTTTATGATGAAACATTGCTGGAAAAGGCGGAGGAAAAAAAGATAATATTGAAACAGAATTGAACATAGAAATTTTACCACATAAAGTTGCAAATTATTATTCACCAACTTTTGAAAAAAATGTTTTTTTAACTTATAATAAGAATATGAGCACCTGAGCTTATTCATATGATGAATACATAATATATATGATTAATACATTGCTGCTTTATATAGGAATTATTTTTATGTTTATGAAAATGTTTTAAACATAAATTCAGTTTCAATATTTCATTATCTGGGTACTAACAAAGGTATCATTTGTAGCATAGACAACTACATAATTATAAATAAAAACAAACCTTAATATGCAAGGAACAACAAATACTCAATGCAAACAGGCATGTTCATGCACAAATATGCTATTAATGTAGGCTATTTATTCTCATTCATGATAGTATAATTTTTTGCAAAAGAACAAAAGCAAAAATTTGCTCACTGGGATCTTTTTTCTCATTTAAATTTGTGATTTGTCAAATTTACATTAAAATTTTATAAATTTTTCTCCCATGAAAAGTGGGAGAGTAAATCCATGTAATTGTTTTTCTTATGTGTACAGTTGCTCAGTTTGGTTTTATTCCCGTATACACTAACAAGCATAGTTCGGTTGATTGTGGAATTTATATAAGTAATTCATCACACTAGCCCATTCTCTCTTTTTCTTTTCTAGAAAATTCGAAAGAAAGACCACTTTCAAGATATTTTGTATTTCTATGGTGTTATGAAATATTGATCTCCTGAATTTAACCTAAATAATAGTAATAATTTTGATTAATCACTGCGTTACGTGTAACATGAGTATCTCGGGAAACATTCTTTCTAGCTTTGCAGCAGATTTCTATGTATCATAAAATCCAGAGTGATTAACATGGGTCTATATATTAATATAGATTTGTATATTTGCCATGTAACCAGATTACAAGATGCACCTGTATACAGACGTTGCTTTTTTAAAAAAAAGTTGCCTCCTTTTCTCTTTTAATTTGTTATTATAACTGATGTTTGCTAAACTTTGTTTTTAGTAGACAAAAAAATTGTATGATTGTTTTTAGGTAGACAAAAAATTTTAGTTTATATTTTATGGTAGACAGACCAAAGTGTGAAGCCACATCAAATTTGAGATGAAATAAAAAATACCACATTTTTAAATGTGCCATCTCCCAGAATCTGACACAGGGAGCGTGCTTTTCGACCTATTAGCCACTTCTAAAGTGAGGACTGGCATTTTCTTTCCCCAGAGCATGTGAGAACTATGTGGATACCTGAAAAAAAATTGAAATTGTTCCCCAGAGAAGATGGCTTAGGAGAAAATAACCATGTGTACTTTATACTATAAGAGCAAAAGAGGTAAGGTAGATATTATAATGGGAAAACATATGAACAATTCAATCTTATGCCATAAATTATTTATAAATAATAAATTAAAACTAAATATTTTTAGAAAGCTAAAGTACAGAGTGCTTACTATATGTCAGATATTATGCTAAATACATTATATGGAAGACCTTCTGAATCACAACAACATAAGGAATTAAATGACTTCTGAGAGTCATGCCATGCTTAAAAAGGCCAACGTTTGGTCACGTGTAGTGGCTCACACCTGCAATCCCAACACTTTGGTAGGCTGAGGGGGGTGGATCACCTGAGGTCAGGAGTTTGAGACCAGCCTGGCCAACATGGTGAAATCTCATCTTTACTAAACATACAAAAATTAGCTGGCCGTGGTGGCAGGTGCCTGTAATCCCAGCTACTCAGAAGGAAGGCTGAGGCAGGAGAATTGCTTGAATCCGGGAGGTGGAGGTTGCAGTGAGCTGAGATTGCACCATTGCACTCCAGTCTGGGTGATGGAGTGAGACTCCATCTCCAAAAAAATAAAAATAAATAACAATTAAAAGGCAATTTTTATACATTTGATGTTACGATACCAACGAAAGACTCACTGTGTAGATGTGCACTCACACAAAACCACCTGTTGCTCCCAGCTCAGGCAACAAAATTTAATAACAAAGGTTAGTGGAATCACTGATTCCTGCCAGTTGTCAACAATGTCAATTGTGCATCAGTTAATCTGAGCTATTCATGATGGATAAAGAGAAAACCTGTAAATCCCACAATTGGTATCCTAGTTTTATATTTTTTCTTTAACTGCTCTGCACCTAAGTAAAAGATAAAGTAAGTTGAGTGTCCTGCAACAGTTAGCTATTAAAACATAATTATCTAATTAGACAAATTTAGTCAAAATAAAGTTGAAAATTTAGTGTAAACTAGTCATTTTTTCATACTAACATTTAAGATTTTATAAAATCTTAATTTTATAAATTTCTCACCTGATCTGGAGCAAATGTATATTGAAGATTTTGCTCATTCATGATTACAGCATGAAAACAACTTAATATGGTAGTCTTATAAGTTTAAAATAACCAATTTATAAGAAGGTCTTAATGAAGGATGAAGAAAAAACAGGTCAAATTTATGTAATGATTTCAAAATTTATTTGAGTATTCGAGTTTTTGAACATTAACTTAAAATATTGATCCTTAAATGTCTTTCAGTGTGGATTTTCACTTTGGCAGAGTCCCCACATCACAAAAGTTTGTAACAAAATATGTATCTGAATAAATCTAGTAGAAAATTGTTAAAAATAACTTCATAGTAGTGTATATTAAGTAGTTTCAGTTTGGCAATGTGATACAGGAGGATAATTCTTGCAAATATTTCTTTTCTGAGGTACATATGAAAAAAGTACACTCACAGGATGTGTATTCCAGTTTTGATAATAAATTTTACATATGCACAGCATGTAGTCTTCATGAACATCCAAATATATACCACCAAGCCTGTGCCAAGTAAATCTGAGTGGTTTCAAATATTTCATTTAAGGTGATATTTCTTGACTTGTAGACACTTATTAATGCTATCTGATGCTAAAGATTGATTGAGAGCAATTAAAAAATATTCATTAGCATGAAGGATATTGATACAAGTAGCAGACAAGAAATGATCAATTCAGAGACAGTATAATTAGAGACTGCATACTCTTTGGGGGTATTGAGATTTATTGAGGGGCTAGATCTTACTTGATTCAGATGCATGAAATGAATGCAAGAAAATAGAATCTCCAGAAGGTTGTTATTTTATTTTTTGTGTAAATAATCTGAATCCAACTCTATAAGATCTAGAAATTGCTGGAAAGACCAAGTCAAGAAATTGTTGAAAAATATAGCACAAAAATAAATACAATGGGAATAACTAGGAGAGAAAGAAGAAAAGGTAAGGCGACTTTATGTCCCAGTGAAAAGATGAATATGACGTTTTATACTGGAGATAAATTTAGACTCTAACCTAGAAAAAATATACCTCACAATGAATATCCAGCATTGCTTCATGCTGTGGGATTAGAAGATGAAAGAATGTACATTGGGCACCTGATTTTCAGCTTTACCTTCCTCGTCATCACTCTAAAATCAATTTTAAAGCTAAAATCCAACATAAAACCAATTGACTTTGTATTATTTCTCCAAACAGATTAAATTGACTGAAGATTTAGAAAACATATTGTGAAGCATTGCATATCCCTTGGAGTTGTGTCATGTAGATTTTTTTAGAGGTATGTTCAACCTTGTTTAATCAAATGGTAATGCAGTGTTTATACTTAGGAGAATATGTAACTTTAATAAATGAGTAATCTTAATAGAAAGATTTCAATTTCATAAATAAATGACTCTAAGCATGTTTGTGGGTTTGTTTCCATTCATAACTACAAAGTTATTCGGATGAGGTTGAATAATAGTCCAAGACTTTCAGATTTTTGTCAAAAATATTTCAATGTTGTTATATGAGAGGGATAGCATTGGGAGATATACCTAATGCTAGATGACGAGTTGGTGGGTGCAGCGCACCAGCATGGCACATGTATACATATGTAACTTACCTGCACGTTGCGCACATGTACCATAGAGCCTAAAGTATAATAATAATAATAATAATAATAATAATAATGATAATAATAAAAAGAAAAAAAAATAAAAAAATTTATTAAGTAATGTTTGCATTTTTACATATTTTTGATAGGAATTGTATAAATGAGAGTCTAACAATAGGAAAATATAACCCCTTTCATCTTGATGGCCAGAAGGATACTCTACTGCCTGTCATGCCACTTGGATAGAATTTAAGTGTCTCTTTCTATCTAAATACCCCTATGCCACCATTCCATTCTTCTCTCATACAAATAGTGCTATAAAAATTATACAAAATTTCCAATACATAATGTATTACTGATGATATATTTCTTCATAGTCTCCAGGAGCACCTTTCTGTAAAATACCCCAACAGTTGCATTGCTTCAAGACAAATTCTCTAGTACTTCACACCAAATTTTTGCCACTAAGTCACCTCTACCAGTCTTTCCAATATTTTCTTTTATATCATGGTACACCCAGAAAATCATGTTATTAAGATTCTGGCTTCTCTGGCCAGAGTTATCCATCCATCCCTTACTTAAGTCCTACTTAGCTGCCCAAGATGTGAGGGGAATCATACTTTCAGTACATATTACCTACTGTGGGGACACCATTATGATTAGGAACCCTGCTACCCATATGTAGTAAATTCAACATAATTCAGTCCAAAAATTGGCTACTTTTATTCTCACCAAATATATTCCTGCTTTGGCAGTTATATATATTTAAATACATTTTTTTCTTTCTCCCATTATTCATTATAAAATACACCACCACCAGTCAATAACACTATATTCAAGATTTGAAGTACTGTACAGTGATATGGTTTGGCTGTGTCCCCACCCAAATCTCATCTTGAACTGTAGCTCCCACAATTCCCATGTGTTGTGGGAGAGACCTGGTGGGAGGCAGTTGAATCATGGGGGTGGGTCTTTCCCGTGGTATTCTACAGATAGTGAATAAGTCTCATGAGATCTGATTGTTTTATAAAGGGGAGTTTCCCTGCACAAGCTCTCTTCTCTTGTCTGCCACCATGTGAGATGTGCCTTTCACCTTCCACCATGATTGTGAGGCCTACCCAGCCACATGGAACCGTGAGTCAATTAAACCTCTTTCTGTTGTAAATTGCCCAGTCTTTATCGGCAGCATGAAAATGAACTAATACATACAGTTATAATTTTTATAATTACCCTTATGTGGGGTAAGTTGCTATCTTCAGTTCTTAGGTCAAGATACTTTGGCTTAGGGTAGAAAAATACTTTCAGAAACACAGCAAGTAAGTTGCAGGACAGGGCTCAACCTCATGGCCCTCTGAAGCCAGAACAATTTGTCTTTTTCCATTGTGCTAAGAACTCCCTAAACAGTGTAAAAATCCTACTCTTCCTTTAAATGTTTTTATTTTAGATGGTCTAGGTGTGACAAGGCATTTTTAATATTTCTAATTCCTTCACTAAATAGTATATTGTGGTACACTATTCTTTAAGGTATCAAAAAAGACAGTTAATTATTTTAAAACCTTTAAGAACAATGGCTGTGGACATAAAAAAATTCGTCAGTAGAAACTGATTACAAGCAAGGCTAGAATTTTGTAATCACTGTAATTACTACTGTAATTATTATTGGTTTTATACAAACAAAATGAAGTTCATTAATACCTTTTTCATTAAAATGAAAAGTATAGTATTTCAAGTCTTTATTACTGAAGTGATCATTGCCAGTTTTCTGTTGTGGAAATTGGTTTCATTTTGGTTACTGTAATTTCTGTTGTTAAGGTCTCTTCCCCCCAATAAACACAACACAAAAACCTACAGGGCTCAGAGCAAAACTTAACTTGTTGCTTCATACCAAACAACACAGAAAGAAAATTAACAGCATAAAATAAAATAAAATACTATTCCAGTGTTTAATTTCAGAATACATTACTTAAATACATTTTGGTAATATTATGCTTATTTTAAAAAAGAACAATGATTACAAAATTAGGATCCAATATTTTATTTCTTGCTGTTTTTACTTAACATCAGAATAAAATAAAATTTTCATATTATTTGTAATTTTCTCATAATTATCAGCTGTAGTATGACTATAAAATTTTATTTTTTATTTATATGTTTATATGCATCTTATAATTGACTTAGTCATACACTATTCTTGAGTTAGCTCAATATAATAACATTATGATCCTTTTTGTGGCTTTATTTATCTTTGAATTATTTATTTTGTTACATCCCAATAAGTAAAATTATTAAACAAAAATTTCGGTTACTGCGAAGGTTCTTGCTATGAACTAGGAGAAATAACAGATAATAATCTTTCATTCATTCATTTGCTCATTTACTTTTGAGCCCTTACTGTTTTGCTGGTGCTTTGTTCAGTGCTGGGAAAACAAGGACAGATAATACCTTATCCCTAAATTCACAGGGTTCTATCTAACAAGTATAGAAAAATCCATAAGAAGGTATGTAAGAAATATTGTCCTGAAAATCTTGGATTATGATTCGGGAGTAATATTTCCTATAAGGATACATGTAAAGTAAGGAGTATGTATTTGTTGTGTCTGGTAACATGATTTTGCTTTTGCAAATAGTTTTTAAGCAGAATAAAACCTGATATAGAACATTTTGTTTTATTGTCACCTCCTCTTAAATTGTCAAGTATACTCTCTACCTTAGAACATAGGTCTCCTTGACTTAGTGATACATTATAGCAGCTTTGATCTTACAACTATGTGGCAAATATAATTTCCTTTCTCTTGTCCCTCAATACAGTATTTGCAGGCTGAATTTTGTAAGAGTTTTCAGTTTACTTTTTATTTTTCAGTTTTCCACCAATATATCTGAGTCCCTACTACAAATTTAGCAGCACAGGATGGAACTTTTAAGGCTTTTACATAGCATATAATCATGCTATTCTGTATTAAAGTTAGAGATTATAAAGTACTAACACTAACATGCCCATGTTTGAAAATTGGAAGTCAACTTAATACCATCTTAAATTAGTTTAAATTATAAAATTATAATGCATGTAAAATATTAGCACCATGTAAATAACAGCTTGTTGCACCCATTGCTGTTGAAGAGTGACTGGTTTTCTTTACAAGCTTTTCTTTAAAGTGGGTCTGTCATGTGTCAATAGTTCAAATGTAGTTTATAAGCCATTTCAACCATAGCTTTGAAAGTATGTGATCTTGAGACCTTAAAAACATTCTTAAAGACTTGCTTTACTTCACATTTTGTGCACAAGGCAGTATTTATATTAATATCTTACATCAAAATATTTTAAAAGTGAACAATTTAAAACTACCTGAAATGTAATTGGACACCAATCAATCAACTTTAGCATTTGCAGAATAGTACTGGAGTTATCACAGATAAAGAAAGGATCAGAATTCAGGCCAAGCTGTCAAGAGAATAACTTACCATGGAAGGTAAATTTTAAATGTAAAGGTTTTTTTTTTTTTTTTTTTTTTTTTTGCGCTTTATTTTTTGTTAAATAGTGACAGGGTTTCACTCTGTCACTCAGGCTGGAGTGTAGTGGAACGATCGTAGCTCACTGCAGCCTTGAACTCCTGAGCTCAAGGGATCCTCCCGCCTCAGCCTCCTGAGTAGCTGAGACTATGGGCGCACGCCACCATGCCTAGCTTTTTTTTTTTTTTTTTTTAATTTTTTACGTCTATTTTTGCAGAGGCAGGGTCTCACTATGTTGCCCAGGTTGGTCTTAAACTCCTGGGCTCTAGCAATCCTCCTGCTTTTGTCTCCCACAGTGTTAGATTATAGGCATGAGCCACCACCTGGCCTAAAGTTTAATGAGCGTGAGAAATAAATGAGATTAAAGAGAATCATTATCAGCTGCAAGAGCACATCTTTGTTAGAAGCGATAATTTAATGCAGTAAAATTGTAGTTTATTTTTAACTTAACTTACATTATAAAAATTAAACAAAGTTACACCACTGTGAAAATCTATAATATGATTACTTTAAAGAAACATTTGGACATTTAAAGTTCTGGTACAGCCTGGTTTTCCTTCTAAATTGGCATAGTGACTTATACCAGGAGAAATGTGGACATGTTTTTAAATAGCCTCCTAATGTTGAGCTGACCCCTGATATTGAATGTTCCATGTTTCCTTTCAATGAGAAGGAAGGTTTGTGCATTTTCAAAAACTGACAATTGTCAAAAAAGGAGCCAAAGAATAGTTATTCTCTGAACCTTGAAAGTGACTTTTGTGTGGCATGCAGCAAAATAGGGTGAGCATTTACCTTGTGGAACATTTCAGTTTTCCAGGACAAAGCTGTATTATAAAGTAGCTAAAAATTTATAGAAATTCAGGAAAGTTAAAATCCATATGCACTCTTAGAAGAGACATTTTATTATAACAAGAAAAATGTGTTGATCTAGAGTGGAGTGATTAGGCCATTTGTCAAATAGAGTTACTGTTTCTGATAACATTTACAGGTCACATATACTTTTCAAATCTCAATAGAAGTAGGCTTGCTCAAATGGAACTTACCCACCTGAATTTATGAGATTGATTGTTAGGAGTAAAGGTTGAAGCATACTATAAAACATTTTAAAGACTTACATTTATTAAGAAAAAAATAAGCGTGAAATTACAAAGTTAGAGAAATACTTTCATTAAACAGCTTTAAATATAGATAGTAATTTATTGAGTTTTCATGATTAGTTTTTAATTATTGAGTGTTAACTGTTAATTATTAACTTACTGAGTGTTCACAGCCAGGCACTGTGTTATGGGTTCATGTGTGGCTTATCTCATTGTGAAAATAATACTGCAGTGTAAGAACTAATATTATTCCTAGACAGATGAGGTAAATAAGTCAAATAGGGCTATCCGAATTGCTCAAACTCTTGCCACCCTTTAAAACATGTGGATTTTAAATTTTCATAATTTTGAAGGAGGAATTTGTGTTCTATAAAATTATTAAATCTAAAATAAGCAAACAAACTACTCTTTATTAACTTTTGTAGTGTTTTTGCAAAACTCTCACTGTTCACAATAGGACATTCTCTTTCCATGTCATTAAAACCAAAAATTTAAATTTTATTATTTCTTAGAGAATTTTTAATGTTTATGTGTCTAACCTGGCCATGCACTTTTAATGTTATTGGATGTCTCTTTGCTCTACCACACACATGCAATTTTAAAAATAAAACATCTCTATGTATTTCCCTACTTAATACTAATCAATAATAACCTTATTGGAGAGTTATTTTTCTATGAATGTGGGGTGGGGGGAGGGGGGAGGGATAGCATTAGGAGATATATCTAATGCTAAATGACGAGTTAATGGGTGCAGCACAGCAACATGGCACATGTATACATATGTAACAAACCTGCATGTTGTGCACATGTACCCTAAAACTTAAAGTATAATAATAATAAAATTTAAAAAAAGAAAAAAAGAAAAAGAAAATTTTATATAAATTTTTAAAAATTTAAAGGTCATAATGCATCTTTGTGACTCTAGTTATCTAGAATATATTGTAGTAATTTTTCTTTGCTAAGTATTTTAAATTTCTATTTCTTCTCAGTGACTTATAATTTGGTGTCAGTAGAAAAATTCACTCACTGACATTAAATTCCAAATATTTTTTGTAGGTGTCTTTTTAAAAAACAGAATTTAATTAACAATGGATAATTATTAATCATTTAATAATTAATTAAAAATGAATTACTTTCATATATAATTCTGAAGAGAATAGTCAAGTGTTCAATTAAGTATTTGTTTTCTACTAAACGATAGAGATGTCTTAATATTTTGAAGAAATCATTTCTGTAAGAAAAGGGTAAAAACTAGATGAGTTTCATTATTTCACTTAGTGTGGTACAATGTTGGGAAAATTAGAAGAATAAATGGATTGACATTATTTTGAATCTACAAACTATTGCTTGGAAAATGTTACACCATTATTTATTCCAAATTATTTTTTCTTATAATTGTCTCAGGTGCTAGTAATGAAAATCAGCAAGCCATTTCAACATTAATATCATGACAATTTGGGGCTGAAACAGGGACTTTAAATTGGCTCATTTTCAAAGAATGTTTAATTTGACACCTTTTAACTTGTTTGAGAGAGAATTAACTTGAAAACTTCTATGACCAGATTTAAAACATAGACTATTCTAATAAGAAAGACCTAATTTTGTAAAGATTGACAATGCAAGAATGTACTATAAATATGTTATAAATCATAAAAAATTTTCTAAAAATCATTATTATGATAACTTTATGTTGAAAAATAAAAGAAGATTGTATTAAATATGTTAGAATTTAGAATGTATGACTTTTTACTAAATAAACTTCAACTAAATTAGCACTAATTTGACTGATTGGAAGTGGCTGAAAAATTATGTTGATTCTTAGGTCTGGTTAAAGCTTGCCTTACTAAATATGACAAAATGTTAAGCAATACACAATGACAACTATATTTCTTATCTCCTCTTAATAGTGTTACATCTTTAGAAAAATAATAAGATGATTTACATTATGTGATTAGACAGTTGACTAAACCCTTCTTGTTTTAAGTACTTAGTATTGTACCTAAAACATGGATTCATCTCCTAGAAAACCTTAGGTTATTAACCATTAATTTGCAGAGATTTACACCTGTCACATAGCAGACATGCAATAATGATTTAAATGAATGTATTTGACAAAGACAAATGTGTTACCAAGAAGCATTTTTACAACTGTGGTTCTCAATCAGGAATGTACATTAGAATAGTGAGGTGAGCTTACAAAAACTACAAACATTCAAGCTCTATCCCAAGAGCGTTAGGTTTAAACGCTCTGGCATGGGGCTACGACATTAGAATGACATGGAGTGTCTTACCTCAAAGCATTAATCATGTAATTGGAGACATTCTCGATTTATTTCAAGTATCTTACTTCCCATACTTTAGGATTACAATTATGAAATCGATCAGTGCTGTTCATCAAATATTTCTAGATCTTACCTCAGAGGTGTATGGTGCATGGTACTCCAATGGCCACCTGTAGAAGTTATTTTTGGTAATGTGATTTTCCTTGGCCAACAAAATGTTAATGGGAGCAAAATATCTAACTTGGGGACAGAAATGTTAAGAATCAGAATGCGCTTATCACATTCTGTTATTTCCTACTTTGTTTATTTAAGGATTGCATTTTGACACAGAGCCCTCTTTAATCTAGGCCTTTTAAGTAAGATTAACCTGCTGTCATTTTCTCACTTGTAGTGTGAAAAGAAATAATTACACTGAGACACTTCGTTACTGCAGTATAACCTAGAATACTCTGACTAATAACATTTATAAAAAGCTCATAAATAAAGATAAACAATAAAAAATTTTGCAAAAAAGAATATTATATTTGGTTAGTTTTGTGGAGAAAAATATCATGGGGCTGATCCTCGAATAGACCAGAGTCATAAACAACAGTTTACAGTACCTCCCTACTGAATAATTAAAATACACAATTAGCACATGGATGGTGATGAATTAAATCATAATTGCTATAATAATTACATCTGAAAAAATAAGTTAAAGCATGTACCCTCTGCCTACAGACCATAATAATTTCAACTCATATTATTTTCTTATTACTTAACTGTTCCATAATGTTTTCTAATTATTCCTTTAATCCAAGTGCTTACTTTGATGTATAAACAGCATAAATTTTCACATGCACTTTTACAGTGTGTTGTGGCCTCCTTAATACTTGTTGTCTGAAAGGCCCCTTCCCTTAGCAGAAATATTGATGTTTAAAAACAGACACAGAATCATCTTTCTTCTATAGTACAAAATTCGTGCCATAATTTACCTGACAATCTTATAAAAACCTCAATTTCTTATTAATGCATTTTTAGATTAAGTACTATTTTTTCATACATTTATCCAACTGATTTACCTATTATTAAGCTCCTTAATATCTTAAAAGCTTTATTTATAAGGGATGCTAAATAGACATTCTGCAGAAAAAAAGGATAAATTTAAAATTGAGGAATATAATGTGAAGAAAAAAATAAAAATGAAATTATTAGAATCACTATACTCAGGAGATAATTGGCAAAACATATATTTCAACTTAGCATAGCCTCCTAAAACCATAATGCTTACATTCAGTGATAGGTGTCTGTATGTGCGACACAAGGCAATGACATTCACAGGAGTGACAGCTAGATGAGCTCCTACAGATTATGGGCTGTGTCATAGATGTTACAGTAAACACATAATTTATTCCATTCTTTTCCCACTAAGCTATGCCACCAGATGGCAAGTGTATGTTAAGTGCCTTATTACCAGAATAACTCTAAATTTACTTTAATTGATTTGAAAACAAAGCTAATCACTTAGTAACCTAATATGAACATACTTGTATCTATTGGTTATAACTTGTGCCACACCTCTCAAATTATTGCAACCCACCATCAATAAACAGGGAATTAAAAAGGCAAACAGTAGAACAATAAAATAAAAAAATCAAAAAAGAACAACGACAGGCATTCAGGACTTCTTTCTCTTAAGCTGCTTTAGTACTGTGAAGGCTTCCATACTTTCATTTGCTCAGAAGTTTTCTTTGCGCTCCTAAAACAAACTAAATTCCCATTTGCCAACTTTCTGCTTAATTTTCTAAACTGAGGTTATTTTGATGATATAAATATTCTGGAGTATATAGAGAGTACTCTTTGAGTAACATCTCTCTCTTTTATGATATTACTTTTTTTGGTATTACAAAGCAACTTGATTGGGAAAAATGCTATCCTTATTTAGAGGTAGCATGTGTAAACCAGCTCTGCTGAAAATTCGTATTTCATTACTCTTTTAAAACATAATAGTAAAAAGACATAGAAAAGGAAATAAACATAAAAAGGCAATTGGACAGTGTGCAATTTGCAATATCTGCAGAAATATATAGTATCTGTGTTCTTACAGGCTCTCTCTATATTTTAAATGTTTGGGGATAAGAAATACTCTATATTAAATACAAATATTTCCACTGATTCTATTTTCCCATCCTTCTTACTCAATTTTTATAGTGGCAGCTTACTTTAAGTAATAAAAAAAACATAAGTAATTAATAATTGATGTTCAAATGATTTTTCTCTTTTTATTGATGTTACCAGCCGCTAGTAAAGAAAACACAGATTTTTTAAGACATCTGAACTTGATTTTAAAACGCTATCTACATGAATTCATAAATTAAAGAAATTAATTCTGAGACCACACAGTATTGGTACCTTGATGTTTAATTTAAAGAAATATTTACTCAAGTAAAACATAGTAAAAAACGTTTATTCATTCTCTAAAATGAACCTTAAAGATGCTGACTAAAGAATAATATATACTTATGCCAATTTAGAATTCAGTACTTCTTATTTGGAGAAGAAAATATAATGGGAATTTAATTCTATCATTTTTCATACTCTTACTAGCGACTTAAATTAGCGACCTAATTTTTAAATTTATTTATTTACTTTTTTTTTTTTGTGACAGGATCTCACTCTGTCCCCCAGGCTGGACTACAGTGGAATGAACCTAACTCACTGCAGCCTCACTCTCCTGGGGCTCAAGGAATCCTCCCTGCTCAGCCTCCTGAGCAGCTGGGACTACAGGCCCCCATCACTATGCCTGGCTAATTTTTTGTATTTTTGTAGAGAAGGAGTCTTGCCATGTTGGCCAGGCTGGTCTCAAACTCCTGGGCTCAAGTAATCCTCCCACCTTGGTCTCCCAAAGTGTTGGGATTATATGTGTGAGCCACCATGCCTGGCCTATTTCTGATATTTAAATAAATATTATTTCTAATTTATAATATATTAAGTTGAGAGCATCCATTTTTCAATAAAGAGTAATAGAAAAGAGTAACATCATCTTGCAAATTAAAGATTAAATGTAGAGAGAGATAATATGTATTTCTCTCCCTTGTCCAAATTTTAGGTGGTGAAGTTTTTTATTTGATGATTAAAACTGAGATAAGACTTGATTTTATAGTTTCCATAATATAAAAATTTTATTTTTCAAGTATCTACTTTTTCACAAGTAATGAACCTTTTAAGATGATGATCAGAAAGTATTACTAAAGTATTACTAAAATAATTTAATGGCACAGAAATACATTAATCCACAGTAAGTTTAAAATAGCCACTTTCTCATGTAAGATAGCATATATCAATGTGGTGGATTTAATATAAATACACAGAATAACATAATCATAATAATGAATTCCAATCCACTATCATTTAGCATGAAAGTGCTTGCCAGGCAACTCTATTTTCCCCTCAGTATAAATTCATGCATCACAACGTCATGATATTTATAGTGCAATTTTGCCTACACTTTGTGCAAAGCAAGGTTTTACATGATATCAATCCATCAAGATTCAATATCATTATGTAATGTCAGCTTAAAGTCCCTGAACATAATTTTAAAACTATGCACTCCCTCTGAGCAGTAGTACAAAACAGAAAAAATCTCAAATGGCATGTAGGCTATTGATTGATATTACAGAAAGAAAACAAGGCTTTCCTTATTGGTATATAAAATATCAATGAATAGAATTGCAGAGCTGAGTTGTGTCAAAGTAACAGGTAGCTATACATTTGCTAAAAGTAATACATTTGGGGAAAACATAATACTGTTTTTTGAACGGTCATAAGATATATCTCACCATTACTGCAAAAAGCACCCATGACAAAAATTGTCTTACTCTCCAGACAGAAGAGAAAGACCAATTCCAGACCACAGGGCTTTCATGGTATGAGCAAAAGGAAATTAAATTTGTTACAAAAGGAAAATATTTTAAATAAAATGATGATTAAAATAATGAAAATAAAACATTCTGCTTTTATAGAGTAACTATATTTCCCCAAATAATTAAATTGAAAAACACTTCTGAAAGCTATTTACCTGGTTTTAAGGACTGTACAGGTAAAACAATGACAGATCATCACAGGATTGCAGAATCAGGCAAAATGTGTCCAAATCCTTTGCTATTTCTAATGATTTGATGATTTCCAGGACTTGGAAATAGGCATTAGCTGGTAAACTTAAGGGTTTGTGTATAATAATAAAAATAATGAATTAAAAATAAACTAAAAAATTCTATCTATATAATTAAGAATAAGCTATAATTACAAAAAAACTTTAACAATATATTTTGGTATAAAACAAATGATCTATTTTGCAGAAGAAGCAACAAACTTAAGGGAGAAATTTTTTCATTCTTAATTTTATTTCATTATAAACTTGTTAAAGTTTTTCCTTAGACTTTGTTTTACAGTAATCTAATGAATGACTTTAGTAATCTTCTCAAGTAGCACAAACATGGGCTAGGCATGATGGTTCATGCCTGCAATCCCAGAAATTTGTCAGGCTGAGGCAGGAGAATCACTTGAGCCCAGGAGCCCAGGAGTTCAAGACCAGCCTGGATAACACAGCAAGAACCTTTCTCTTAAAACAAACAAACTGAAAAACACTTGAAGCCAAATCACTTTGAAGTTAAATACTGTATTATGTAAACCATTATTTTTAAACAAAACTTCACTTTGAAACAACTGAGATTGTTCTGTGGTGGTAGTCTACTCAGAGGCAGATAGGTGGGCTACTGACTATTATCGCGTAATGCTCTTTATACAAATAGAATAACCTTCATTGCTTTCCCTGAGAAATAAAAATAAACAATTCAGTTAGACAATGACCATCATTAACATAAGTATGTCTGTATCACATGTGGAAATTTATGATGCGACCTTGAAGATGTTACAGGTTAAATGGTGGATCTAATGACTCAAAAATAAAATGAAATGATGTCACACTGCCCTGAATCTGATCCACTGCATTGGGCTCGAATGTTTCTTCACAATACCTGCCTGAGATTCAGATCAATTGACAATTTCTAGGGGAAACAGCCATCGATTGTCTTTGGTTTTTAATGTTTATTTTAGTGTCTATAGTTGCACTTGATTGTTTCCGACACTGGTGCAGCCAATGTAGCCAAATTCATACAAAAAAGGGGCAGAAGAAACAAGAAGCAGACGATGTGTGAGAAGAAATGGTTTTAGACAGCCTGAATTCAGTTCTGAATTCAGAAACTCTGAATATACTGAAAATATTGCTGTCTAGATCTGGATATGGCGCTCAAAAAGATTGGCAAGCAAGGCATTAGAATGGAAGAGATAATGAGAAGAATTATGGCAATGCTGTTTTGACTATAAATTCTCATTAATTGACACAGTTACCAGTTACCAACATTCCACTACTGTGTCCTATGTGATATGTTTTAAAGGATGTTTTCCAGTAGTTAGTTCTGACTCTGGGAAAATCAAATAGATGGTAAAATGTTGCTTCTCTGCTCTCCCTTCCTGCTTCCCAAGTGAGAATATAATTTTGAATGATTTGGAACTGATCTTCATCCTGCAGGTGAGTCTGCTGGAGTGATTATAAATTCCATTTATAATATTCAAACTGCTAGAGGAGTTTTATGGATTATAGCTGTGGATAGAATTTACCGTCCAGAGAATGTTACCTTAATTTAGTGACCAGACTGGCCTCTAATTTATTTCTTGAAGCCTCTACCAGAATAAAATCTTTTTTCTTAAACAAAAGAAATTGTGGGTGTTTTTTAATTATATTTAAAATATTTGATTAAAAGGTCAGTGTTTTTATAGATATGGTATTACAGTAGTATTATTTAGCTTGTCATAAAGTGCATTTAAAGCAAATGATTAAGAGAAATCATTATACACTTATAGGTCTTTGCTGACGTACCATGAATTGTATGCTGAACTTAATTTATTCTTCATGCTGTTTTTCAAGACTGTCAATATTAAACCTCAAGTATGTCTTTTTCACTAAGAAAATATTAGAGGTCATTTGTTTTGTGGACTCTGTGTATCACTGAGTCCTGCCTTCCAAGTTCTTCCTTAAGCAAAAGGGACTTCAGTACAACTTAGAGATTCTCACAATATCCTGGCACTATGTCAGCCTATAAACCAACCATCAACCACCTTGAGGCACAGAAATGGACTTAAACTAAACCCAGTCAGGAGGCACTTATGTTGGCATATCTTCGTCCATAGACTGGAGTAACAATTTGGAGAATAAATAAATGGAATATAGGCTTAGTTTCTATACCCCAGTGGGAAGAATTTTAGATAAATTCAGACCTTTCCTTATAAAAAGTTCTGTTCCCTATGCCTTGTTGTAAACTTTAGTGGTCTTGAGGTGTTTTCCACTGAAGAAGTGAAATGGTGCTGAGAAGAGTATTGGTTAATTGAAATTAACCCCTGCGTTTGATCCAACTGAGAATCTGAAAGACGTAAGAATTTTAGGTTTTCAATACTTCAGCAGAAAGTATCAGAATCATAGTAACTCTGACCTACTTTGAATTATTTATCATAAACTCTTACTGATCAGGATTTGACCAAATTAATCCCTTAAGCACTTACAAAGTCCAAAAGCTTTCCTACCTCAATTATACCACTTAATATTAAGGTGTAGTCAACTAGGACATTAATTTTTTCAAATTGTAATTTTTAAAATTTAGGAGCAATCAGAGCAAAGAGAGTATTACCCAGTGGCAACAATAAAGATTTCTATCCTAATTTTTTAAGTCTCTGAGTTACAACAAAAATAAAAGAGGTTTTCCCATCTAATATTAACACAGCTACAAATTAATACATTGGTCAAAATGAAATTGACACTAGGCATTTTCTAAATTATGGCATTTAACAAATACTGTTTTCAGATTTAAAGTCATCTTTTTCATCTTAAGAATTATAGTTTTTCTGATAAATCAGTCAGTGACTGAGATATTGATATTTTAAATTCCTATTTAAAAGGTAGTTGGATTGTTCTCTGAAACTGGGCCTTACCTTCAAAGGGGTATTCAAAAACTCTCTCCCTCCCGTGATGGTTTTAGGAAGTTCTAAGCCTTATCTATTCAACATTGTGGTCTATTGCACCATAGTTTCTATCTCTGAATATTTTTAAAACCATACATCTTAGGTTAATGACTTACTCTAGTTCACTTCCTAGGAGACTAGAAAAAGAGTTTTATTTTGTTTAATATATAAGAAGGAAACCCAACTTTTGGAGTCTTTTTTGTAGCTTCAAAGTCTTTCTGCAGATACTATTTTCTTTAGTTTTTGGTATGAGACTTTAAAAATAAATACTTTTTATACAAGACATCCTTGTGGATATGAAGAAATCAAAGGCATGAATTCTATTATCAAGAGGGAGTGTAAAATGTACACACAAACAAACCCTAGAAATACAACTTACTGGCCGGGCGAGGTGGCTCATGCCTGTAATCCCAGCACTTTGGGAGGCCGAGGCAGGTGGATCACAAAGTCAGGAGTTGAAGACCAGCCTGTCCAACATGGTGAAACCGCATCTCTACTAAAAATACAAAAAATTAGCTGGGTGTGGTGGTGCGTGCCTGTAATCCCAGCTACTCAGGAGGCTGAGGCAGGAGAATTGCTTGAACCCAGGAGGCAGAGGTTGCAGTGAGCCGAGATCGGGACATTGCACTCCAGCCTGGGTGACAGAGCAAGACTCAGTCTCAGGGAAAAAAGAAAAAGAAAGAAAGAAATAAAATTTACTATTCTAGACACTTAGAAAGCACTTTACATTTTTGTAAAAGTAAAATGTTAAGTGTTTCTAAACACTTAGGAAACATTTTACATAATGCAACTTCAGAAAGATAAGCATGGCAACTTCAGAATAACTGAAATATTTTGAAGTTCACTTCATTTATTCTGTCCCTAGAAGAAGTCAGTTAGACTGTAAAAAGTCTTGTTACCTAATAAGTTATTATATTATCACCATTATTTAATAGGTGAGATATTCTAAAACTCCCTGATAGAGTACAAAAGTATAGTTAGATAGAATGAATAAGATCTAGAATTTGATTGCACAAGCCCAGAGTGGGGCTCACACCTGTAATCCCAGCACTTTGGAAGGCCAAGGTGGGAGAATTACTTGAGCCTATGAGTTTGAGACCAGCCTGGGCAATACGGTGAGACCTTGTCTCTACAAAAAATAAGCACAAATAGCTGGGCATAGTGGTGGATGTCTATAGTCCCAACTACTTGGGAGACTGAGGTAGGAGGATTGCTTGAGCTCAGAAGTCGAGGCTGCAGTGAATTGAGATCACACCAATGCACTCCAGCCTGGGCAACAGAGTGAGACCCTGTCTCAAACTAACAACAAAAAAAGATAGCACAAAAGGGTGATTACAGTCAACAACAATTTATTTTACATTTAAAAAATACTGGAAGAATATAACTGGAATGTTTGTAACACAAAACAAATGATAAATGCTTGAGGTGATGGACACCCCATTTACCCTGATGTGCTTATTACACATTGTATGTGTATAGCAACATATCTCACTTGCCCCATAAATATATACATGTATATACTCATAAAGTTTTGAAAGAAATACATGTAAATTATGTTTTCATCAACCATATCTAATGAACACAATTAAAAAACAAAAAAAGCTCCCTAAGCCTATGAACCCCAATGAACCCCAATCCTCCTACAAATGTAAGTCTGCCTTCAGTGTGTTACTGAATCATTATGAAAGATTTATTCCCAGTTATATCCCAAACTAAATTCAAAGTCTATTGACTCGTACGTTTCCTCTTCTTGTTACTAATCTTAAGACTCAACACTGTCATCTAATAGGTGGCTCAAGCTGAAAACCTGACAGATAAATCCTGGGCTTCATTTTTTTCATCCCTCCAGTCTCATAAAATCAGTCACATTATCATGTTTCCACTTCTTGGCCACTTCATCTCCATGCTCACTGTCATTTTTTATTCAGCTCTTCATGACTTTTCATCATAATTATGAAATGGTATGTAACATGTCTTTCTGATTCTGAGCATGCCCTTGTCTAATCTCCTTCCAAAAGTGTTTTCTGAGAACGGGCATTTCATCATGTTATTCCCAGAGTTTGATACTTTTTGAGGCTTTCAGGAAAACACAGCTTTCAGGAAAGAGTTCGTTCGACAAGTATTTGTTAGTACTTGCTATATTTTGTAAAATATATTTAGTAAAATAGAAAACCCATGCATATACATACCTGTGATAAAGATGTAAGTAGACGTATCTCATAGTAAAAAGTCAGGAATTCCAGAAATTTAAAGAAAAGAGAAATTACTTTCTGCAAGAATTATTGTTATGCAGGAAAATCAATCTGGTTTCAGCATTGAAAATACATGAAAAAGAAGATCATTCTGGAGAAAAATGTAGCAAGAATAAAGGTTTTTTAAAAAAGACATTTTGTGTTATTTATAAACAGTTCCTCAACCTTGGTTTATATTTTGAGGTTTTGGGTTCTAAAGTAGGTTTTTATAGTTAATTGCCTGGGTACTGGGAGCGATGACAGATTTTGAACATTAAATGGTCATTGTCAGGGCTATGCTTAAAGAAATAATTTATACTTATTAACAGTACCAAGAGTGTTGAGAACTCTTAAAGGACATTTAGAATAGTTATGACATATGACATACTTCATATGTCACATAGTTATACAACACATGAAAATCTGGTGGTGAGAAACTCAATAGAGGAAGGGAATACATAGTGTATAAATTTTCTGAAGATGGGGCTGGCCCTGGTGGTTCACGCCTGTAATCCCAGCACTTTGGGAGGCCGAGGCGGCCAGATCACTTGAGGCCAGGAGTTTGAGACCAGCCTGGCCAACATGGTGAAAGCAGGTCTCCATTAAAAACACAAAAATTAGCTAGGCATGATGGCACATGCCTGTAATCCCAGCAACTCGGGAGCCTGAGGCATGAGAATTGCTTGAACCTAGAAGCAGAGGTTGTGGTGATCCAGGATCATGCCACTGCACTCCAGCCTGGGCAACAGAGTGGAACTATGTCAAAAAAAAAAAATTCTGAAGATGTTTGTGAAAATGAAGAATAGTGAAGATACGTACTTGAGGACTGAGACAGAAGTCAACTTGCATTCATAATAATAGGATGTTGTATTTATAAAATAAATATTGTATTAATCATGTTTCTACTACCCACATTGTGATGTCACTGCAAAAAAAAGTATTACTTTCATCCTTTACTTGAGGAAACAGAAGTTTGGAGAAATTAAGTAATTTTTCCCAGGGTCATGTAGAAGATAAAGGGGTAAAATATGAATTTTAATTAATATATTTCCAATACAAATTTAGTGTTTTACTCATAAAAATGTATGCAGAGATACAGATTAGAAAATGTAGAGTCTAAACATAACCAAGGCTCATTGCCTTTCCTAACAAAGCAAATCTTACTATCTAGTATCAATTATGAGACGATGTAATGAAGATTCAAAGTACAATAAGTAAATAGAAATGACAAGTGGAATCAACTTTAACTGGTTTGACTGCACAGGCAGAATACTACATGGAGGAATGGGTTTCCCCTGGCAATTAGAGAACAGTTGATTTGAGACATAGGAAACAGTAATACAAAGGAAGGTGAGAAAAGGGAAACGTGAAAACTTGTCCAGGGAAAGTGAGCATGCCTTATGATAAAAGCATACATATTTACAGACTAATGAAATACAGAGAAAAACTAAGCAGTACTTGCTTAGTTTACACTCTTTAGTGGCACGATAGTTTCAATTTCATTATATTGCAATGATGAAGACTTTCAATATTTTTGTATTAGTGTTTGGCATGATCAGAAATGTGGATTGGCATGGTGATTGTGTATAGGCAGTAGAAATCGATTATTGGGGGTATTTTTGTGAGTGTATTTGAGTGTGAAAGATTTAGGACTTTAATGTATTTATTTCCTAGGAAACAAGGATGGGTCTAAGAACACAGACTATAGAGGTTATACTTAGAACAGTGAATACACATATATGTTGCCTTAGATGATAGTGGAAATTAGGAGATAGCAGGTGAAAATAGAGACTGAGTAAATGACAGATGTTGGGATGGTAGACATTAGAGGTCTTCAAACTTCTAGTTTCCAATAAAACATTTTCTGAAAATAGTGATCATAAGGAAACACTGTAAAGAAGTGTAAATATTTAATTGAAGGTTACCCAGCTATAATAACCATAGAATACTCCTAATTCTGCTGTTTGAAGTACCACTAATGCTCGCTTCTATGCCACCATTCAGCAAATGTTTTTCAAGTTGATCTCCTAAGCAGATAGCATGCTACTCCATATCTCCTCCTTCTAAGCTACTCTCTTCCATTACAGCAACATTTTTTCTAGGCCATAAAGTCTTACTCCCTAGCTGTACTTTGCATCCTTCTCTAGCATTTGCTTCTCTAGACTTAAGAACATTAGTCTTAATTCTGCATGTCATGTAAATTTCTATACAATTTTTCACAAATCATTAGTGAAACTCTAGGTCTTAAAATACCCTTGCCATTCTCCATATTTCCGCCAAGTGTCAAATTAGCATTTTCAGACAAGGACTAAACTTCTGAAATCAAAGTATATATTAGGGGTAAAATAAATACATGATTTAAAAAAAATTCTATGAAATCTTGAATATTTTTGGAGGAAGTACTGAGAATATTGTACAAATGTCATCAAGCTTGTGATGTATTAGGTTTTGTTTTTTTCAAATTAGGTTGGATTATAAATCTAATATGAAAATATGAAATACAAATATTAAATGTGTAACAAAAGTTGGTGGTGTTTCTTAAAAATTAATTTGCCTTAAGATGGCAGTATTGTTCTTCCTAAGATTTAGGAAAGTTTTAGAAAAGGCTTCATGAGGAAAGCATCGGCTTTCTAAATGTTTTCTTACTCTCACATCGACACAAAAACCCATGCTTATCAAAGAATTGGGTGGATGTAATATACATACAGATTAAACTAAAACTCTATACAAACAGTGATAATGGGTAAAAACACAAGTGGTACAAATCTGATTGACATGTTAGTTAATTAAAAGAAACAAGGAAAAAAGGTTTGGGATCACAGAGGGGATTACACAGTGACAAGTCTTCCAAATTATTTTGTTTCAGTGAGGAAGAAAAAAATCAATAAGTAAAATTAAAAACAAACAAGCAAACAAACAAAATCCTCCAGGAAGATATTGCATGTTAATAAATTGAGTAAAAGCCCCAGTTTATAAAGAAAATATCTCAGGTGGAAGCAAGATTATAATATTAAAAACAGGATGTAAAATTGTGCAAAAGGGTAAAGATTCTTGATTATCAGTCACTGGGGAGTACTTTTCACATAAGTTTCATTAACATTCAGCATGGTTGACCTATGTTTGGTCAAAATCCTTACAAATCTTTACAGCCTGATTAATTTGAAATGGAAAATATAGCAACCTTTATGTTCCTCAGTTTCTGAGTTATTCAACAGAACCTAAAAGCATTTTCAACATGCAAGTCAAAGTCCTAAACATCATAGGGGCTAAATATGATGATGACCTTACGGTCTCACCACAGGTCACATTCATAAAATAATTAAAGCAGGTAAAAAAAAAAATGTTAAGAGAGTCATACAAAAAAAGTGTTTTCAGGACTACATGCCAGGTTAATAGAGTTATACATTGTGTATAATGTATTGCATCAGTATAATTGTTTATTTTATCAAGCAATTGTAATCTTATCTGCAGCCTAAGTCACCAGAATATCTTGTGGTCTGTATTAGCAATTTAGTATTTTATTGCCTTATGAATCAAACGTAATTTCCTCAGCTTAATGCTGTTTGTCCTACAAATCTCAGACCTCTCCACTTCACTCAACTGCCTTTTTAATTAAGCATAGACAAAAACCAAAATATATAGCTTGCATTTTAACAAAAAATTATAAGCCCCAAATACATTTATCTATCATACTCATTTAAGGACATTTTCTTCTTAAGATTTACTTTTATGTAATTTTTAAATCAGGTTGTATAGCATTGCTAAAATATAATTTACAAAGTAATCCCATGTGCCTTGGGACAATTATCCAGGCACCAAATTATCATGATTAACGTACATACTCACTTAACATAAAAAAGCAGCAGTATGCAGAACAAATGAATACAATCTTAACAAGGAAAGAAAATCAACCAAATAATTATAATCATTAATTCAAATACAAGAAGCCAAACTTGAGGTAATAAAAATTACATTAAGAGATCCAAATTAAAATAATTTATTTTTTGTTTAAAATTTGATAAAATGGGGACACATTCACAGAATATGAGATTTTACCTAGAAATTAGATTTTTTTGGTAAAAATTTCAACTTGTGTAACTTTTGTGTACTCTCTGAGAATTTGTTTTGGTATCTCCAGTCACAGTGATTACACTGCTTTGACAGGGAATGGCTTCCCACATCATAGGCAGCCTCTAGTTCTAAGCATGTTTGCTTTAATTTCAAATTGTGAAATGATTCAGTGAAATTTTTATACCTGTCTTTGTGCTCAGCTCCTCAGAGCTTTTTGAATGCAAACCCATTATGGCTGACAATGACTGCCTGTGTCTTTTCTCATGTCATCCACAACATAAGGTATTTTTCATTTTGTTTTGTTCTGGGAACATTTCATATGTTTCCCTTCCATGAATGATAGCATAATTCCATAGTTTTCCATTCTCTTAAAAATGTTATTGAAACTTGGAAATAAGTACAAAGGTGGGTGATATATCCCATTTTTCATTATCATATCAGGGCAAAGACCCACACATGTATTTTCAACAGAATGGTATTTAGTTTATCTTGTTGTTTTCTACTAAAGGTCTCAGAGTTAGTTATGTCATTGTTAACTGTTGTTTTCAGCCTGACAAATATGCATGTAATGTTTGTCCAGTTGAACCAATAATACTGATGCTTTATGGTATGTGGGACATTATCCAGTTTGCAATCTGACCCAGTGATTTTAATCCTGAGTTCTCTTGTTGAATAATGTGTTAAAATCTTTAGCATATGTTCATTTTATATTTGTCTAGGAATAATGATTTTACCATTTTGAAAATTATGTGTTGCCATTTTATGTACCTGTCTCTGTAACCAACCTGGCAACTATCTTTTCCTGGTTGCATCAGTGTTCTATAGTTTATAGCAGGTTGTTTTGAATCAATTGATGGGAGACATCAGTTTCCAATACAATTACAAATAGAAAATGTACTCTTGTTCATAGAACACAATTTGTTGAACACTATCAAACTTTCTGATATCCATAATAAGCTTGGTGTACTACTTTTTATTGCTGCATTACTATTTATTCAATGGCCAATAACATATGAATTATACAGGGTCATAAATGTTCTTAAATTATAATTTGAGGGCAGTTTATGTTATCCTATTTCCAATAAAATATATTGATATATTTTATAAAGCATAATCCTATACTTGGAAGAGAATATAAATACATACCTTAGCAAACAATGATTTGCCATCAAAAGTTTTACCAATTACGTCAGATCCAAATTAATTAACATAACTTTTCAGAGACCTCCAACATCAATGTAAATCTCATCCTGTTTTGCCTTTTTTAAATGAATGCATTCCTTGTTCATTTGATAATTGCATATTTGAAACCTCTTATCTACATGGAAATACCATCAGCACTAGTACTTTATACAGTTACATAGCAACATTTTCCTAATTTATATAAACTTAGTTCCCTAAAGCATTTCTGACAGATAATGTTAAAACTTAATTGAAAGTCAAAATTAAGTGAACTCTACTTACAAAACAAATATAGAATTTGGTTACCAATGTGCATCAGTTTGCTGATAATGTCATAATTCAAGAAGAATTAATCTATCAAACGTGCAGCAAATCGAATATACAAAAAAAAGTTTGTGTGTGTGTGTGTGTGTGCATGTGTGTGTGTCTTGGCTGCAGTACCACACAACTGAGTTCCAAAAAACTACAGTCATTGCATTTGCTGTTATATAGGACATACTTTGAATGTTGCTGAAGTATAGATTATCATCATGACTGGCTCAACACTATGTTATTCCCCCATCCACATGTCTATACTGCCTTATAGGCCAAGTCACTTTTCTTCATTTTCAAACTATATTTCTACATTTATTAACAATAATATTTTGTCCTTCTTTATTCTATATAAATATTATCACTGCTTTATCAGTTCTATTGTCATATCCATAATCCTCTAATACTTAACCTAATACTAATAATATATATGATAATTTATGATAACCTATGTCCAATGATACAATTTCTTAAATACATATTCATTGAGTGCTAAAATAAACTGGTCTTCTCCATTGATTTATTCAGTGCTGTTTCCCTTTAATTGTGAATAAAATTATTGCTGTTAAATATCAGTATGAAAGTTGTACAGAAGTCATTATTGAGTCATTTGTGTTTTCTCTGAATTTCTCTCCATTGTCACAAATTTATATTACATCAGGACTATTTTTAAAAAGTCCTATTGCCAAGTGCCTTTATTCTGGTAACACTTGAAACAAAAGCCAAAAAATGTTGCTTTTTTTTCTTTTTTCCCCAGATACATTTTTTTGTATTAGGCATTCATCAAACATGATGAAGAACATTATGAAAATAAAGAACATCACATTTGGTCAAGGAGCACTTATTGGTACAATGCAGATAAAGTGATGAGAGAGACAAGTGCCCTTCATTCATGGAGTGTAAAGTTTAACAATAAACATTAAATAGCTTACTATAAGTGTGAGGCAATTTATGAATGAGAGGTGACAGATAATTATGGAGGTTTATAGTAAAAAGAATTCACCCACTCTTGGGGTCTCATGATACTTAAATTTAAACTTTAGGATGTATGTTTTCACTACTGTTTTAATGCACTAAAGGGCTAGATATTCTTTCTAGTCCTTCCAGAGATGCCGGAAATATATTCTTTCTAGTCTATTCCAGATATACTGGAAACAAGTAATTTACCTTATAGGTTTCATCAGAACCCCTATGAAACATATAACTTGAAATTTGTTTTAGTTGTAGTTTTGAAAACCCCATTTTTAATTGGAGATCTCTTGAATTTAAATCAGTTTATAGTGTATAGCACTGTATAAAAGTGCGCCTGGAGAAGTATTCCACTATTTCGCCAATAAAATTAGTTCATCATACTTGAAAATTTTTTTTTCAATGTGGCAAAATTTCTTCGTGGTCTTGTGTTTTTCTATGAAGAGGTACACAACATCTTTTTTACTCCATTTTTGCAGCTATTTACAAACATTGATTAACAACATTATTTCATTGGGATTGAAATATAGTATTATAATAATTCTATCATTTCTTCATTTATATTTTTACAACAGTTTATATAAAAAGAGAATCAGACCACAAATATTTAAATACACTGAGAGAAAGTTCATAAAAATTCATGAAAGAAAGCCAGGATATATATTTAAGACTTTTTCTTTCAAGTTTTTCAAATTATTCTGTTACCCAGTTAACCATTTAATAAAAACAATCACTGTGAACTCACAGATTTAAATATACACAAATGTATTAAAGTATTGTAGTTACTATTCTAACCAATACTCAAATTATCTTACCTTTGGATATTAGGAGTCTCTCAAAGTTGATAGAGGCCAAGTTTTTAAATTCCATTTTTGGCCAGTTTTTATCATATTTGTTTGTTTTGTTTTTTCAGACAGAGTCTCACTCTGTTGCCCAGGCTGGAGTGCAGTGGTACGATCTCAGCTCACTGCAACATCTGCCTCCGAGGTTCAAATTATTCTCCTGCCTCAGCCTCCTGAGTAGCTGAAATTACAGGTGTGCATCATCATTTCCCGTTAATTTTTTGTATTTTTAGTAGAGAGAAGGTCTCACCATATTGGCCAGCCTGGTCTTGAACTCCTGACCTCAGGTGATCTGCCCACCTTGGCCTCCCAAAATACTGGGATTACAGGCATGAGCCACTGTGCCCAGCCCAGTTTTTATCAAATTTGTATACACCAACATGTCATTATTATGCTGCATCCAGTTAGCTCATTACAGAGACTTTGTGTTGATTCCCCCTGCAATTAATATGCTTAAAGTGTGTTTAACACATTTTGGTTTCCTCTTCATTGATGTTCTGGGCCCAAGCTTCCAAGAGTGTGGCCTCTCTGGTTTACCTACCTATTAGTGTATTTCTTAGTTAATTTGTGCTGCTATGACAAAATAGCTGAGACTGGGTAATTTATAATAAACAGAATTTTTTTCCTCAGATTTCTGGAGGCTGAGAAGACAAGATCAAATGCCAGCATTTGATCTGGTAAGGGCCTTCTTACTGTGCACAGAAGGCAGAAGGGAAAGCTAGCTGAAGGCTGCGTGAAGCCTCTTTTATAAGGCCCTTAATTCCATTAATGGGGAAGGAGCCCTCATGAATTAATCACCCCAAGGCTTCACGTCTTAATACTATCAAACTGGCAACACCTGAATTTTAGAGGGATTTAAATTGGAGCATGAAGTTTGAAGGGGACAAACACATTCAAACCATAGCAAGAGCTTTCAGAATCAGCATAACATAGTGCTTTAAAATGGGCACTGAAGCCAGTCTGCCTAGATACATGTGCAATTTACAAACTTGAGAATCTGATGAAATTATTTAAACTCTGTGCCTAGACTAACTCATTTAGAAAACAAACAAGATCATGGTACCAGTCCAAAGGAATTTTGCTGAAGATTAAATAAATTAATATATACAACATACTCTGAAGAGTGCACATTACATATATTACATTGACTAGTTTTCTTTTGTCTTCTATTCCATCAAATTTTCCTGCCCATGTCCTCAGAGAAGTTCCCTGATATATAAGGGAAACTATACAATCCTTTAAATCACGGCACTTAGGTCACACCTCTATATTTAGTGATACCTGCAGGAGACAGACAAATTTCTAGGTAGGCAGGGGTGAGTCCCTGGTGAAACCTGACCTTCAAGCCAAAGACAGTCTGAAGCCTGAAAACTGGGCTGCTGGTTCCCTCCAGCAGAGTGAGAAGATCTATTCCTGTTTGCTCACTTTTTCTCGATTGGTTCTGTCTTTTTTTTTTTTTTTTTGAAACGGAGTCTGGCTCTGTCACCCAGGCTGGAGCACAGTGGCGCAGTCTTGGCTCGCTGCAAGCTCCGCCTGCCGGGTTCACGCCATTCTCCTGCCTCAGCCTCCCGAGTAGCTGGGACTACAGGCGCCCACCACTATGCCCGGCTAATTTTTTGTATTTTTGGTAGAGACGGGGTTTCACCGTTTTAGTCAGGATGGTCTTGATCTCCTGACCTTGTGATCCGCCCGCCTCGGCCTCCTACAGTGCTGGGATTATAGGCGTGAGCCACCGCGCCCAGCCAATTGGTTTTTTCTGAATAATGCTTTTAAACAAATCTAATGTTGCCTTTTCCAAGGCTACCTGCAGCCTACAGCTCCTCATTTCAAACCTATAAAAGCCCCAGACTCAGCCACATAGGAGGCTACGCACTTTCAGGCCCCCTTTCAAACAAAGAGCTACATGCTCTCTCAGGTCCCCCCTCTGCTGAGGAGTTTTCTTTCTGTCCCTGAATAAAACACTTCTCCAGCTTGCTTAATCTCCAGTGTCCACGTATCTCATTCCTCCTGGATGTGGGACAAGAATCTGGAATCAGCTGAGCAGGTGCGAAAGGAGCCGTAACACTGTAACCCTCCCTCCCGATCACTGAGCAATGCAGGAGAAAAAGCCACCAGGCACCGCACGCTCCTGTTCATCGAGCAGGAGCTCGTTCCTCCTGTGGTCAGCAGGAACAAGCTGTAACATGAACAAGCAGTAACACTCCCCCATGTTCGCCATGCTGCAGGCAGCGGGAAGGAACATGAGCTGTAACGTGAATGAGCTGTAACACGTCCCCTAATTCAACACTGTGGGTGGCGGGAAGGAGGGAGAGCTATAATAGTCCTTGAGGGCTCAGACCTCGGGACTCCCCAGGCAAAAGCCACAACACCACTTGGGGCTCCACGGTTACGGGCATCTCCAAGTTTTCAGATGCCACCATGTTCCCCTTGTCTAGATGCCAGCACCCAAGGCAGAAGCAGGTCACAGCATGCCCGGCCCAGGTATAGGCTGAGTTCAGAGCCATAATGGGTGCAGAATCCAGGGTGGTAGCACCAGCCAAGTGCTGCCCAGTGGGCTGAGTGGGCAGAACGTGTCCAGCGGCAAGCCCAGAGCCAAGCAAAGCCCAAGCACAGACACCGCTGGCCACAAAGATTTCTGACTAGCAAAGAGGCACCAAAAGAATCCTGTCACTGTTATTTGTTTAAAAAAAAAAAAAATTCATTATTTTGCAGGGAACTAAAATATAGTGATGCTGACCTTAGCAAAACTAGGCCATGATAAAGAATTTTTGAAAACTAGGAGATAGTCACACATTTTTTTTTGTCTGAGAAATAATGTGCTGTATTGATTAAGCATTTGCTCAGCTAAAATAATTCAGAAAATGTAGTGGTTAGCAAAGCAGCACATGCTATATGTATTGTGAGAATGTCTTATTAATGCATCCATAAGTTTAAATTGTTCAGCTGAGCAGGAATTGAATAGTTCCTATGGATCTTTAGTGATATATAATTCGAATCCATGTGACATATGTAAGATATGCTTTTACATGGTTTGTAATCACAAATTTTCAAATGTTACATTATATTCCATCATCCCTCTCTGTTCAATTCTACTGTATTACTTAACTTCCTTCTTTAAAGTTTTTCCAAACATGAGTATTACAGGTGAATACATTAATGAATTTTTTTAATTAAATAAGCTTGAATTTAAATGGACATTTTCCTTTTACTGAACCGTGTCATTTTATGTGTATTTTAGTACTATAATTTAAATGAAACCATAGCTTCCAAGCATTGTTTCACCTGGAAATTTAACAAGTTATAGTACAAACCTACTAGCAACCCATTTCATTTTTATGGTAAGAGCTGGATACATTACTACATAGTTTTCAAATGATATGCCATACTTTTAAATGCTTTTCAATCTTAGTGATTATATTTTCTTGCCTCTACAATTTAAACTGGTCATGTGACTGATAACTGTCTTTCTTTTGATTATCTGGGTTTAATTTTCAGTTAAATGTCTTAACTTTATGCATATCATTGGCAATATCTAAGATTTTTACAATTTATTATAGCATAACCCCTCCTAATATGTCATTATCTTCTCCACCATCAGATAATCTTAACTGCCTCATCATATAGATGGTGTAGGTTTGTATACTACTTTCCTATAGGCAGTGAGTATAGCAATTTTTCAGGAAATCCTGTTTGTTTGTGTGTGTGTGTGTGTATTTTAAAAATCTAGTTGAAGCTGAAATATGAAAAAGCAATGTAGAGCCACATATTAGGTAGCTTAAAAAAATGACAGTAACCGTTATCCAAAGATTACCCAGTTTCTACCAATTTTACCCTAAACTCTAGTCACTAAAAAATACTCATTAAAAAATAATCACTATCACTTGGGTCAAAACTGCTTCTCTGAGCAATGTCCCACCTTTCAAATATTGAGTCCCTGCCTCTTTGTTAAAATGTGGTATGAACTGTCTTTCCCAAATATAACTTGATCTCAGCGTTTTACACTTTCCTGACAGAACACAAAGTTTGAGTATTTTAAATGAGAAGTGTTTTAAATACTGACCTCTTATTTAGAGTAAAGAGGTGGCTTATATACAACGTACATAACAGCAGAATGATTTCTTACATATACTGCTCAGTACTAAATTATAGAAAAGTTGGTAAAATTTAATTTAAAGTGTGTCTTTGAAATTCACCATTTCTATAGCAGGAAGTTTGGAAAAAGGATATGAACTGACACCATTATCTTGATATCTGTCAGGGATTTGGCTATTGACATGAAAAAAAGACTGCTCTGTCTTTCCAAATAATAGAAAGCTCTTTACATTTTAAAATGAAAGCCATTTACTAGAAAGCTTTTGAAAAGTATGTTTCTATGAGTTTTAAATACAAATCAGAAAGTAATCATTCCAACTGGTGATAGAAACAGGAAGACATTTGTGCAACTCCAGTTACTATTCTAGGGATCTTGCCACTGGGCCACCATTAAAATTGAGTTGGCTTTGATTATAAATGACAATTTTCCAGTATAAGCTTTGCAATTATTTTAATTGCACTGGATTTCAAAAAATTATAAAATGTTTCTGTATTGAATTCTTACATTTTAGATTTTATTACTCTAAATGTTTAAAGATCAAAGCATATGAAAATGAGAAAAATTCCTAACAATATTCCTCATTTTAATGTTATGTTTTGATCTTCTAGAGAAAACAGTTTATTTTTCTGTTTAAAAGTTCAAAATGTATGGGGGAATGTGGAAAACCCAAGAATACATTAAACAACTGTAACTGTAAAGGTTACGGCAATTACTTTATTTTTTTAATTTTGTTTAAATTTTTTATTGCTAAGAGCTCCTCTGGGCTCCTGCTCCTTAACCACAGACGATAACTTTACATACCATGAAGCCCCACCTTCCAGATGAGCAAGTTGTGGTGTATGAGATCTACTGTATCAGTCTGTATTCCAGCACTGAGGCCAAGGAGGAAGCCCAGGCTGTGGCTGGCCTGTGCCAAGACAGCAGCTGCTGAACCTGATGGCTACCCTGCTCCTTTGGCCGCAGCCAGTCAGGAAGCTTCCAGGCACAGCACTTCAATGAGGACAGAGACTTGCTTGTCTTTAGTGGTGAGTAACTGACTATGACTATGTCCAGTGTGAAGGATGACATCTTCCATATCTACATTAAAGAAAAGGAGTGCAGAAGGAAACACTGCCTCCTATGTGTTCAGGAGGTAACCTGAAACACAGTGCACCCCAACTGTGATCTGTGATGGTTGTTTAAACCAAAAATAAAATTCTAAGTCCCCAACCCCCACCATCTGAATGGACTCCTCCTCTCAACCAGGGAATTCCAAAAAGTTAACCTGAAAAACTGGTTCAGGCTATGATGGGAACAGAGGGTTGGACATGCCCCATTATACCCTCCTTCCTTTGGGAATTCAGGAAAAGCCCACCAACATTTAACATCAACATAGACCTTAAGTCTCATAAGAAACATTTACAGTCTATTTTCTCTGAAGCCTGCTATCTGGAGGCCTCATCTGCATGATAAAACTTTGGTTTCTATAACCCCTTATCATAACCCAGACATTCCTTTCTATTGATAATAACTCAACCAATTGCCAATCAGAACATTTTAAAGTCTACCTATAACTTGGCAGTCCCATTTCGAGTTGTCCTGTCAGTGGTGTTTGAACCAAAGCGAGTCCATTTTGAGTGAGGGCTAGGAAAATGAGGCTGAGACTTGCTGGGCTGCATTCTCAGAAAGTTAGGCATTCCTAGCTTCTAGGTACTTACGGTTAAGGAACAAATTAATATGTTTACTAAACAGGCCCAGACTTGGGAGTGTCTAGATATCCCAATATCTGTAGAACAAAGGCATTCCTAATTTTGTTTTAAAGATAATAATATCCATTCTTGCAAAATGTAGTAATTAAAAAAATTAACCCTTTATCACAAACCCTTGTAGTAGAGCACATTTCCCCATATATGCAAGGATTGTACCTAGGGTGGATGGGTTCCTCCTCTTAGTTTCAGGAGCAGCCTACTTTGTCTACGGAGTAGCTGTCCTTTCACCACTTCACTTTCTTAATAAACTTGCTTGTACTTTGCACTGTGGACTCACCCTGAATTCTTTCTTACATGAGATCCAAGAACTCTCTTTGGGGTCTGAATCGGGAGCCCTTTCCTGCAGCATATTTCTGGCAGCCACAAAGGGACTATAGTACAGAAATCTTGACCCAACGTTTATGTTTGGGTAAGTGTTGGGGTCCTATAATTTATTTCTGGTGGGTCATGGAAGGGATGATACTGAAGAAACACCCCCAGCCCAAAGGGAATAGACTGCAGCACTGATTGGATGACTTTGGGAAAGTGGTGAGGTACCAGGGTAAAGCATGGGATTGGGTTAGAGGCCCAACTTAGGGGAGTTAGAGTCTCTCCTAAGACAGAGTGGATTAGAGGATTCTCTTAATAAAAGGCAGGGGAGGAGCCAAGATGGCCGAATAGGAACAGCTCCGGTCTACAGCTCCCAGCGCAAGCGACACAGAAGACGGGTGATTTCTGCATTTCCATCTGAGGTACCGTGTTCATCTCACTAGGGAGTGCCAGACAGTGGGCGCAGGTCAGTGGGTGAGTGCACCGTGCGCCAGCGGAAGCAGGGGCGAGGCATTGCCTCACTCGGGAAGCGCAAGGGGTCAGGGAGTTCCCTTTCCAGGGGTGACAGACAGCACCTGGAAAATCGGGCCACTCCCACCCGAATACTGTGCTTTTCCGACAGGCTTAGGAAACGGTGCCCCAGGAGAGTATAGCCCACACTTGGCTCAGAGGGTCCTACGCCCACGGAGTCTGGCTGATTGCTAGCACAGCAGTCTGAGATCAAACAGCAAGTCGGCAGCGAGGCTGGGGGAGGGGCGCCCGCCATTTCCCAGGCTCGCTTAGGTAAACAAAGCAGCCTGGAAGCTTGAACTGGGTGGAGCCCACCACAGCTCAAGGAGGCCTGCCTGCCTCTGTAGGCTCCACCTCTGGGGGCAGGGCACAGACAAATAAAAAGACAGCAGTAACCTCTGCAGACTTAAATGTCCCTGTCTGACAGCTTTGAGGAGAGCAGTGGTTCTCCCAGCACACAACTGGAGATCTGAGAACGGGCTGACTGCCTCCTCAAGTGGGTCCCTGACCCCTGACCCCCGAGCAGCCTAACTGGGAGGCACCCCCCAGCAGGGGCAGACTGACACCTCACACGGCCGGCCAGGTACTCCAACAGACCTGCAGCTGAGGGTCCTGTCTGTTAGAAGGAAAACTAACAGAAAGGACATCCACACCAAAAACCCATCTGTACATCACCATCATCAAAGACCAAAAGTAGATAAAACCACAAAGATGGGGAAAAAACAGAGCAGAAAAACTGGAAACTCTAAAAAGCAGAGTACCTCTCCTCCTCCAAAGGAACGCAGTTCCTCACTAGCAACGGAACAAAGCTGGACGGAGAATGACTTTGACGAGCTGAGAGAAGAAGGCTTCAGACGATCAAATTACTCCGAGCTACGGGAGGATATTCAAACCAAAGGCAAAGAAGTTGAAAACTTTGAAAACAATTTAGAAGAATGTATAACTAGAATAACCAATACAGAGAAGTGCTTAAAGGAGCTGATGGAGCTGAAAACCAAGGCTCGAGAATTACGTGAAGAATGCAGAAGCCTCAGGAGCTGATGCGATCAAATGGAAGAAAGGGTATCAGCCCTGGAAGATGAAATGAATGAAATGAAGCAAGAAGGGAAGTTTAGAGAAAAAAGAATAAAAAGAAACAAGCAAAGCCTCCAAGAAATGTGGGACTATGTGAAAAGACCAAATCTACGTCTGATTGGTGTACCTGAAAGTGACGGGGAGAATGGAAACAAGTTGGAAAACACTCTGCAGGATATAATCCAGGAGAACTTCCCCAATCTAGCAAGGCAGGCCAACATTCATATTCAGGAAATACAGAGAATGCCACAAAGATACTCCTCGAGAAGAGCAACTCCAAGACACATAATTGTCAGATTCACCAAAGTTGAAATGAAGGAAAAAATGTTAAGGGCAGCCAGAGAGAAAGGTCGGGTTACCATCAAAGGGAAGCCCATCAGACTAACAGCGGATCTCTCGGCAGAAACCCAACAAACCAGAAGGGAGTGGGGGCCAATATTCAACATTCTTAAAGAAAAGAATTTTCAACCCAGAATTTCATATCCTGCCAAACTAAGCTTCATAAGTGAAGGAGAAATAAAATACTTTACAGACAAGCAAATGCTGAGAGATTTTGTCACCACCAGGCCTGCCCTAAAAGAGCTCCTGAAGGAAGCACTAAACATGGAAACGAACAACCGGTACAGCCGCTGCAAAAACATGCCAAATTGTAAAGACCATTGAGACTAGGAAGAGACTGCATCAACTAACGAGCAAAATAACCAGTTAACATCATAATGACAGGATCAGATTCACAAATAACAATATTAACTTTAAATGTAAATGGACTAAATGCTCCAATTAAAAGACACAGACTGGCAAATTGGATAAAGACTCAAGACTCATCAGTGTGCTGTATTCAGGAAACCCATCTCACGTGCAGAGACACACATAGGCTCACAATAAAAGGATGGAGGAAGATCTACCAAGCAAATGGAAAACAAAAAAAGGCAGGGGTTGCAATCCTAGTCTCTGATAAAACAGACTTTAAACCAACAAAGATCGAAAGAGACAAAGAAGGCCATTACATAATGGTAAAGGGATTAATTCAACAAGAAGAGCTAACTATCCTAAATATATATGCACCCAATACAGGAGCACCCAGATTCATAAAGCAAGTCCTCAGTGACCTACAAAGAGACTTAGACTCCCACACATTAATAATGGGAGACTTTAACACCCCACTGTCAACATTAGACAGATCAACAAGACAGAAAGTTAACAAGGATACCCAGGAATTGAACTCAACTCTGCACCAAGCTGACCTAATAGACATCTACAGAACTCTCCACCCCAAATCAACAGAATATACATTTTTTTCAGCACCACACCACACCTATTCCAAAATTGACCATATCCTTGGAAGTAAAGCTCTCCTCAATAAATGTAAAAGAACAGAAATTATAACAAACTATCTCTCAGATCACAGTGCAATCAAGCTAGAACTCAGGATGAAGAATCTCACTCAAAACCGCTCAACTACGTGGAAACTGAACAACCTGCTCCTGAATGACTACTGGGTACATAACGAAATGAAGGCAGAAATAAAGATGTTCTTTGAAACCAACGAGAACCAAGACACAACATACCAGAATCTCTGGGATGCATTCAAAGCAGTGTGTAGAGGGAAATTTATAGCACTAAATGCCCACAAGAGAAAGCAGGAAAGATCCAAAATTGACACCCTAACATCACAATTAAAAGAACTAGAAAAGCAAGAGCAAACACATTCAAAAGCTAGCAGAAGGCAAGAAATAACTAAAATCAGAGCAGAACTGAAGGAAATAGAGACACAAAAAACCCTTCAAAAAATCAATGAATCCAGGAGCTGGTTTTTTGAAAGGATCAACAAAATTGGTAGACCACTAGCAAGATTAATAAAGAAAAAAAGAGAGAAGAATCAAATAGATGCAATAAAAAGTGATAAAGGGGATATCACCACCGATCCCACAGAAATACAAACTACCATCAGAGAATATTACAAACACCTCTACGCAAATAAACTAGAAAATCTAGAAGAAATGGATAAATTCCTCAACACATACACCCTCCCAAGACTAAACCAGGAAGAAGTTGAATCTCTGAATAGACCAATAACAGGAGCTGAAATTGTGGCAATAATGAATAGCTTACTAACCAAAAAGAGTCCAGGACCAGATGGATTCACAGCCAAATTCTACCAGAGGTACAAGGAGGAGCTGGTACCATTCCTTCTGAAACTATTCCAATCAATAGAAAAAGAGGGAATCCTCCCTAACTCATTTTATGAGGCCAGCATCATCCTGATACCAAAGCCTGGCAGAGACACAACCAAAAAAGAGAATTTTAGACCAATATCCTTGATGAACATTGATGCAAAAATCCTCAATAAAATACTGGCAAACAGAATCCAGCAGCACATCAAAAAGCTTATCCACTATGATCAAGTGGGCTTCATCCCTGGGATGCAAGGCTGGTTCAATATACGCAAATCAATAAATGTAATCCAGCATATAAACAGAACCAAAGACAAAAACCACATGATTATCTCAATAGATGCAGAAAAGGCCTTTGACAAAATTCAACAACCCTTCATGCTAAAAACTCTCAATAAATTAGGTATTGATGGGACGTATCTCAAAATAATAAGAGCTATTTATGACAAACTCACAGCCAATATCATACTGAATGGGCAAAAACTGGAAGCATTCCCTTTGAAAACTGGCACAAGACAGGGATGCCCTCTCTCACCACTTCTATTCAACATAGTGTTGGAAGTTCTGGCCAGGGCAATTAGGCAAGAGAAGGAAATCAAGGGTATTCAATTAGGAAAAGAGGAAGTCAAATTGTCCCTGTTTGCAGATGACATGATAGTATATCTAGAAAACCCCATTGTCTCAGCCCAAAATCTCCTTAAGCTGATAAGCAACTTCAGCAAAGTCTCAGGATACAAAATCAATGTACAAAAATCACAAGCATTCTTATACATCAATAACAGACAAACAGAGAGCCAAATCATGAGTGAACTCCCATTCACAATTGCTTCAAAGAGAATAAAATACCTAGGAATCCAACTTACTAGGGATGTGAAGGACCTCTTCAAGGAGAACTACAAACCACTGCTCAAGGAAATAAAAGAGGATACAAACAAATGGAAGAACATTCCATTCTCATGGGTAGGAAGAATCAATATCATGAAAATGGCCATCCTTCCCAAGGTAATTTACAGATTCAATGCCATCCCCATCAAGTTACCAATGACTTTCTTCACAGAATTGGAAAAACTACTTTAAAGTTCATATGGAACCAAAAAAGAGCCCACATCGCCAAGTCAATCCTAAGCCAAAAGAACAAAGCTGGAGGCATCACACTACCTGACTTCAAACTATACTACAAGGGTACAGTAACCAAAACAGCATGGTACTGGTACCAAAACAGAGATATAGATCAATGGAACAGAACAGAGCCGTCAGAAATAACGCCACATATCTACAACTATCTGGTCTTTGACAAACCTGACAAAAACAAGAAATGGGGAAAGGATTCCCTATTTAATAAATGGTGCTGGGAAAACTGGCTAGCCATATGGAGAAAGCTGAAACTGGATCCCTTCCTTACACCTTACACAAAAATCAATTCAAGATGGATTAAAGTCTTAAATGTTAGACCTAAAACCATCAAAATCCTAGAAGAAAACCTAGGCATTACCATTCAGGACATAGGCATGGGCAAGGACTTCATGTCTAAAACACCAAAAGCAATGGCAACAAAAGCCAAAATTGACAAATGGGATCTAATTAAACTCAAGAGCTTCTGCACAGCAAAGGAAACTACCATCGGAGTGAACAGGCAACCTAGAAAATGGGAGAAAATTTTCACAACCTACTCATCTGACAAAGGGCTAATATCCAGAATCTACAATGAACTCCAACAAATTTACAAGAAAAAAACAAACAACCCCATCAAAAAGTGGGTGAAGGACATGAACAGACACTTCTCAAAAGAAGACATTTATGCAGCCAAAAAACACATGAAAAAATGCTCACCATCACTGGCCATCAGAGAAATGCAAATCAAAACCACAATGAGATACCATCTCACACCAGTTAGAATGGCAATCATTAAAAAGTCAGGAAACAACAGGTACTGGAGAGGATGTGGAGAAATAGGAACACTTTTACACTGTTGGTGGGACTGTAAACTAGTTCAACCATTGTGGAAGTCAGTGTGGCGATTCCTCAGGGATCTAGAACTAGAAATTCCATTTGACTCAGCCATCCCATTACTGGGTATATACCCAAAGGACTATAAATCATGCTGCTATAAAGACACATGCACACGTACGTTTATTGCAGCATTATTCACAATAGCAAAGACTTGGAACCAACCCAAATGTCCAACAATGATAGACTGGATTAAGAAAATGTGGCACATATACACCATGGAATACTATGCAGCCATAAAAAATGATGAGTTCATGTCCTTTGTAGGGACATGGATGAAATTGGAAATCATCATTCTCAGTAAACTATCACAAGAACAAAAAACCAAACACCGCATATTCTCACTCATAGGTGGGAATTGAACAATGAGAACACATGGACAGAGGAAGGGGAACATCACACTTTGGGGACTGTTGTGGGGTGGGGGGAGGGGGGAGGGATAGCATTGGGAGATATACCTAATGCTAGATGACGAGTTGGTGGGTGCAGCGCACCAGCATGACACATGTATACATATGTAACTTACCTGCACGTTGCACACATGTACCATAGAGCCTAAAGTATAATAATAATAATAATAATAATAATAAAAATAAAAAAGAAAAAAAAGTACAGCAAAGCTAAAAAAAAAAAAGAATAAAAAAAAAAGAAAAATTACTTTTAAATAAGTAATGAGGTTGTGTTGCTCATTGACCTGTGGATGTTTTAATTTTGGATGTGAAATCCAAAAGAAGTAGAGAAAGAAAAGCAAAATTCTAATAGGTCTTGTGTTGTTGTATGCAATTTGGTCCTGTTAAATTAAAATGCTACACATCAAAAAAAATAAAATAAAATAAAAAATAAAAAATAAATAAAAGTCGAGGACGCTTTACCGACTTTGAGTTAGAGGCCCGGCTTAGGAAGGTTAGAGTCCCTTCTAAGATTTAGGGGGCTAGAGGCCCCTCTCAGTAAAGTCCCTCTCAGCTAAGAATGGGTTAACACCACAGGCTATGCTCTTTGTATTAATCAGCCTTGTTCTCTTTGCTGCATGAATCAATTTCTTGGTTGCTGTCTCTGTTTCACTGTCATTTTCAGGAGACTTTACTGAACTGGTCTTAGTGATTTTAACTTAAACTCTTTCCCTATGTGCCTTCAATTTCCATCCACTTGCTTGTGAAACATAGGGAACAAAAAAGATTGAAGGTTCCAGCTCTAAAATTGCTGATTGAGACTTAGTATTTAACAGCTATGTGCAATAAGATTAAAGAGATGTAGTTATGTTTTGTTGCTGCTGTGCCGACTAGGTGTGATCGAGAAGCACGAGGATGGAAATCAGAGGACTCTTCTCCTTGCTGTTTTGTTTCATTTTGCACACTAAAAACCACTTATTTCCTTTCTTGGATTTGGGCAAGCCGGCTTTGCTTGTGCAATCCACACTACCACTATTGCCCAGAACCTGCTTGCACTGGTCATTCTCTTCTAAATCCTCTTCATTTCCTTTGCCTTATTCAACATTTTGGTAGAAGTCCGTGTTGTGGTTTATCTCAGATTCATGGCTTGGCTCACTTACGTTATTTGGATAATGTGAATAAGAGAATTCAATTTCAGCAGGGATCCCTTCATTAATGCAGCCAGCCTTAAAAACCTCTCTTATCCTTTTTAGTGGAACTCAGCCAGTGGCAATACAGTCTCGCAGGTTTGGAACTTTTATTTCAATATCGCCTGACTCCTTCATGGGTACCACGGCATCGATTCCAAAGAACTCACCACTAAGATGTATTCTTGAACATTGGGACCAGCTTAAACTGAATGGGCTTGAGAAAAAACTGTTGTTTTTATGTAATACTGTTTGGCCTTGGCATTATTTGGAAAAGCAAGAGAAATCGCCTCCTACTGGAACTAAGACCTTTAGTACTATATTTCAACTTGATTTGTTTTGTAAGTGGGAGGGAAAATGGGATGAAATAGCATATGTTCAAGCATTTTTGCTGCTCAGTCAGGATAAAACCCTGCAGCAGGCATGTGTATGTTTGATGAGAGGAAAAGAAGAAAAGAGCTAGACATACTAGATGATCCTTTAATGCAAGCTCCACCCCCAGTTCAGTGGGCCGTTTTGGGTGGAGCAGACCCTCCTTCTGTCAGCTCTGAAGTTTCAGATGTGTTGGTTCTTTCTGCCTCTAGTCCACCTGAAAGTTCCTTTGAGAACCCTTTGTCCCCTCCTCCTTATCCCTCTAGTCCCACTGTACACCAACCACTCCCTGAGGAACTTAGCTCAGTGAGTACTACTTGTGGTGGAGCCTCCTATCAACCTCCAAAGGGAAATCTTACTGCACTTAGAGAGGTGGCAAGGCAAGTGGGGAAAAGGCACTGTGAAAGTACATGTTCCTTTTTCTATGTCTGATTTGGCTCTATATAAAGACAAGTTTGGTCATCTCTCTGAAGATCCAGGAAGATTCACAGATGATTTGATAAATTAACTGACCTATAGTTTAACTCAGCAGGATCTGCATTTGTTGTCTCTGTGTTGTACAGTGACAGAGAAACAATGCATTTTGGGGACAGCTGGATCCATGCAGATGAAGTATTGGCTTGCAATCCAAACCATAATATATATCAGGCCAGAGGTATATGAGCTCCATATCAAGATCCAGAGTGGAACTATCAGTGGGGCATTGAGGACTTGGGGAGGAGAGATCGTATGGTCACTTGTTTGTTGGAAGGGATGAAGAAACGTATGAAAAAGTCTGTGAACTATGAAAAGGTTAAGGAAGTTTCTCAGGGTAAAGATGACAACCCAGCTTTGTTTCAAGAGCATTTAGATGAGGCAATCAGGAAATGTACTAACACTGATCCTGCCTCAAGGGAAAGACAGCCCTTTTGGGAGTACATTTTATAACCCGGTCTGCTCCTGATATCCATAGGAAACTACAAAAAGCAGCTATGGGTTCCCAAAGTCCTATGGAACAGCTTTTGGATGTCGCGTTTATAGTTTTTTATAACAAGGACAAAGGAGAGGAAGTAGAAAGAGCAAGAAGGACCTCCCACAAGGTGCAGCTCTTGGCTGCAGCCTTAAGCTCACCTCCCACATGGAGTTGCTCTCCTGGCTTTTGGCCTGAGAAAGGGAAGCTGAAAGGTGGGAAGCCCAAAGCTGGGTGTCCGAGTCAGTGTGCCCTGGGCATGAATCAGTGTGCACAGTGTAAGAAAACTGGCCATAGGAAGTGGGATTGCCCAGCGTTCCGAAGGGAGCCATTGACACCCAAACCAATGATGGCTGAAACAGCCAGTCAAGCCCAAGAGTGACGGGGCAGAGACCTTCCACCACAGCTCCCACTGGACAACTAGTCTCTGGAGAAGCCTCGGGTAACATTTGACATGACAGGTAAGAATCTTAACTTTCTCTGGACTGCTTACTTGGTTTTGACCCATTATAGTAGGCCTCTGTCACTGCAAAACTTTATGGTGGAGGGGATAGATGGACATAGATGACATTTTACCTATCCTTTAAGCCACTCTTCAGGGACTTTGGTTTTCTCCTGAATGCTCCATCCTTTGTTGGGAAGGGATTTGTTAACTCAGCTACAAACAGTAGTATCTTGGAAATTGCAAGGCAGACAGAAATTGCTCCTTCTCCTTTCCTGTGAATAAATATCATGCTTTGTTTCTAGATGCTCCTGATATAACACTTAACGTATGCCAAATTTTGAATCCAGCTATCTATTTGCCTGAACTCACAGGTACCCTACCTAGATCATTCTTGTATACAAGTTATGGAGCAAGTTTACTCCAGCCATCTGCATTTAAATGATGAGCCTCTAGATAACCCTGAGTAGAATGGTTTACAAATGGAAGTAGCTTTGTGCACCAGGGAAACAGGACAACAAGCTGTTAATACCAGGTGCTAATCATTGGAAAATAGTTAAGCATTTCCATGACTCTATTCATTAGAGAAGAGATTCCCTGTTTCGAATAATGTTCTGGCTTTTCATAGGAAAAGGCTTACTTAAAACAGTAAAGCAGGTAACTCGGACCTGTGAACTATATGCGTGGAATAACCTAAATAACCAACCTTTAACTTGTCCTCTTATTTCTTTTGATATATATTTCTTTTGATATAAATCCCAGAATTGGGATTGCTAGATCATATGGGAGTTGTATTTTTAATTTTTTGAGGAATATCCATACTATTTTCCATAATGGCTATCCAAATTTACCTACCCACCATGAGTATAAAAGTGTTCCGTTTACTGCATATTCTTGCCAACACTTGCTGTGTTTTGTCTTTTTGGTAATAGCTATTCTAACAGGTGTGAGGTGATCTCTCTCATTGCGGCTTCAATTTGCAATTCTTGGATGATAGTGATTTTGAGCATTTTTTTATATACCTGTTAGCTATTTATATGTCTTCATTTTAGAAATTTCTATTCATGTCCTTTGCCCATTTATTCGTTTGTTTTTTCACTCAAGTTATTTGAGTTCCGTTTACATTTTGGATATGAATCCGTTATCAGATGTATGGTTTTGCAAATCTTCTTTCCAATTTCACAGGTTGTCTCTTTACCTGGTTGACTGTTTCCTTTGTTGTGAAGAGAGTTTTTAGCTTGATACAATCCCATTTGTCTATTTTTGCTTTTGTGGCCCATGCTTTTGGGGTCATATCCGAAAAACCATTGCCCAGCCAAATGTCAAGGGGCTTTTTTCCTACATTTTCCTCTAGTAGGTTAAACATTTTAATTTAAGAGTTATATTTAAGTCTTTAATCAATTTTGAGTTGATTTCTTCATAAGGTATAAGATGAGGGTCTAATTTCATTCTTTTGGATATGGATATGAAGTTCTACTAGCATCATTATAGAAGGGACAGTACTTTTCTAATTGTGTGCTATTGGCATCTTTGTTGAAAATCAATTGACTGTAAATATGTGGATATATTTTGGGGCTCTCTAATCTGTCCCATTCGTCTATGTGTCTGTTCGTGTGACAGTATCATGATGTTTTGATTACTATAGCTTTGTAGTACATTTTGAAGTCAGGTAGTGTGAGGTCTCAGGTTTGTTCATTATGCTCAAGATTGCTATGCCTATATAGTGTCTTTTGTGGTTCCATGCAAATTTTAGGACTGCTTTTTCTATATCTGACATTTCTATGAGAAATTTCGATATGAGTTGTAATAAATGTATAGATAGCTTTGAATAGTATGGGCATTGAAACAATATTGGTTTTTTCCAATCCAAGAATACAAGATATCTTTTCGTTTTTGTCTTCTTCAGCTTTTTCTATCAATATTTTGTAGTTTTTAGTGTATAGATATTTTACCTCCTTGGTCAAATTTATTTGTCAATATTTAATTTAATTTATTTATTTGAAACTATGGTAAAAGGGTTTTTTTTACATTTTTTTCTAGATTTTATTGGTTAGAGCATAGAAATAATATTGATTTTTCTATGTTGATTTTTGTATCTTGCAACTTTACTAAATTCGTTTATTACTTTTTACATTTTTTTGGTGGAGCCTTTGGGGGTTCTACATATAAAATGATGTAACCTGCAAATAGGGACAATTTTATAAGAAATTTCTAATAATTAATTGTTTCTCACTTTTAGTTTAGAACATTAAATAGAAACCCATTTTCATAGCTTAAGTAATAATTTTATCAATTTTTATTTTTATACTCCGACTTTTCCTAAAATAGATATCTGAAATATTAAAAATAGTGACCCTATCTGGCTTTCATATTTTCTTGTTATCACTCTCCTGGCCTGTCAAAAGATAAATGATTTGATTATTGCAGATTTCTAATTTTTCAGCTATTAGCATATGGCTTGACAAGACAAAACTACAAAAACATATTTATGACAGCTTTCAGCTTGTTTTCCCTCAAAACTAATTTGTTTTTCATAGTTTGTTAATAGAATCTCATAACTTACATTGGTCTTCTTGAAGCTGCTAATTCATAATACAGTCAAACAGGTACCAAATCATAATACTGGGATTTGCATGTTTCTTCTTATTTGCTCAATTATAGCCTCTCAAAAGTTTTTTGAACAATTTCAGGTTCTCAAAAATTTTTGAAGTATATGAAGAGGATAATTGTTCAATGAAAGCTGAATATTTACACATCGAATTATCAATATAGCTCATCTTTGATTAGTATTACATACAATAAATGACAAGCACATCATTTAACTCAAAATATTTATTTTCAAAAATGCTACTATAATATAAAAAGATAAAATTATTAAGCAACACCTAGTAAAACCATTGTTTATAAGAAGCAGTTTCTCGTAGGTGTCAGTATAAAGTATACACAGATTAAATCAATCCTGAAATAGTTCCCAGATCTTAGTAAACTCCTTTAAAGACAGATTTCAGTGTTTGTCCTACTGAAACTTTCTAAGTTTTGGTTAGTTCAGCATAGAAAATTTACTGAATCTATTACCACAATGCAGATCTATCATAGTGTTTTCTGAATTGATTTTCTTCTTTTTTTCCAGACACTGCAAATAATTTTGTATTATTTATTAATTTATTTCTTAATTTGCATAAATGTATGGGGTAAAAGTGCGGTTTTGTAACATGGATATATTGTGTAGGGAAATAAGAGTGTTTAGTGTACCATCACTTGAATAACGTATGTTGTGTCTGTTAAGTAATTTCTTATCATTGCCCCTCTCACCACTCTGCGTTTTTTGAAAGGCTTATACCATTTAGTTACAGAGTCTTTACAAATATGATAATAGGATGGCCATAGTGGATTTTCTTACTTTAAAGGCAACCAACATATTTGGAGACAAGAGAACTACAGTAGTTCCTATTATCCTCAGGCGACATGTTCCAAGACCCCCAGTGGACACCTGAAACCTTGAACATTATCAATCTCTATATATGGTATGCTTTTTTATACATACATACCTATGATAAAGCTTAAGTTATAAATTAGGTACCGTAAGAGGTTAACAATAACTAATAATAAAATAAAACAATTGTAACAATAGATTATAATAAAAGTTCTGTGAACATGATCTCCTTCTCTCTCTAAATATCTGATTGTACTGTGTTCCCCTATTTTCCCACCGTGATTGACCAGAGTAACTGAAATTGCAGAAAGCCAGCCACGGATAGGAAGAAACTACTGTATAGTGGTTAATGAAACATGGGGGTAATATTTAATCAAAGCCAACATTGCATCAGACTTCCCTCATCAGCCATTCTCTGTTTTCAAGTATAAAACCCACAATACTGGCCTGCCCCATCCTGCCCATGATTAATTCCAGGACAGCCCTCTTCGCGTTGCTTCCTGAGAAATCTTTGGCTGCACGCCATCTAAAAACAGCGAATAGCAGATTTCTAGAAGAAACTCAAGTAAATGTTCTTGTACTACTTGTCATTAAAAACAAAAAACAAAAAAGCAGAAGAGTCTTTTGGCAAGTTATATATCTATCTGTGGACTACAGGTGTAATCCTGGCCCGTGTGAGCAGGAATACGCTGCAGCAAGCCCGTAGCTTCCTCCCCAGCAAGGGCAAAGTCTTGCCTTGCTGCAGGGAAGCTGTAGTAGCTTTGGTTGCTTCTAGACCCAGCCTCACTGCAAGAAGCCAGAGCACCCTCAAGGGAAGCTGGTTTGATTTCTCAGACACCACACATAAAATTGGAAGTCTTCCCTCTATCACTGGTTCTACTGTCTTAAACGGCTTCATGCCTCCCTACTCCCACAGAAGAAGATGGAGAAATGGGCTCTTAAAGAAGCCCTACTGTTGTACGCTAGCTCAACACAACTGTGAGGCAAAAATGAGGAATGGAAAAGGTGAGCAAAAATTGTCACAAATGTACTGGATTCTTTGAATACTGGATGGTGTCCAGGGCAGCTTTGATCTGGTAATTCTTGGTGTCTAGGCGCCTGATGAGGCAGCCACTTTCATCAGAGAGCCCCATGGACTGCATCTGGGAGAGGAGCTAAAGCAGCCAGGAGTCAGTTCCTGAAGGAAGATGTGGGCACAAGGCAGCCTCCTTCAGTCCTGTGGGTCTTTCCAGGTTTCCGGCATCTGCAGACTGGAGTTCACTTGTAGACAGGCCCACTTACTTTGAAGACAGAAGAATCGAATTACCGACTCATCCTAAACAGTTATTAGACTCCATCTGTTCCTCGGGCTGCCGCATGAACTCCAGGGGTATCTTTTTCATTTGAGCTGCCAGAGACTGTGCCATGTCATTGACCTTTCCACTGAGATTGCTGGGGTGCCCAGAGAGCAGCTGCTTGGCTGAGAGTTGCATTTCCATTCTGTGCAGTAACTATCTGGAGTGAAGAGTGCCAAAAACTTCTTTTCCCTTCTTTTTCCATGTCAGCATCAACTTACATGCCCAGTGGGCTGAGGGTAGCTGCCACGCTCTCCCCTGCATTATTCAGGAAATTCACACTAGGGTTTCCCATGCCTGGGAGCTGACTTTGCTGTGAGGCTGAGGTGGGCATTCCCTACTAGAGGACAAGGATTCAGGCACCAGGTCCCTGGTGGACCCATCTCCTGGCCTGGCCACCTGAAACACCGGTGTCTCTGTGTCCACAGCCAGAGGCTGGGAGAGAATCGCAGAGAGGGGCTCCCAGAAGGTCAGAAGGACTCGTGTTTGCTGTGCCTTCTATACCTGCCCTTCAGCTGGGTCACAGCACACCGCTTAGTAGTCTCAGGCTTGGTGCAGGCAAATATCCACAAGCCAGTTGCAACTGTCAATGAAGAGTCAAACTCTGTAAAATATCTAAAGAGATTTATTCTGAGTCAAAGAGAAGTGACCAATAGCCCATGATGCAGCCCTCAGGAGAGCTTGAGAACACGTGCTCGGGGTGTTCAGGGCATAGCCTAGGCTTTTGTTTGTTTGTTTGTTTTTTGAAATGGAGTCTCCCTTTGTCACCCAGGCTGGAGTGCACGATCTCTGCTCACTGCAACCTTCGCCTCCTGGATTCAAGCGATTTTCCTGCCTCAGCCTCCAGAGTAGCTGGGATTACAGGTGCCCACCATCATGCTCAGCTAATTTGTATTTTTAGTAGAGACAGGGTTTCATCATGTTGGTCAGGCTGGTCTTGAACTCCTGACCTCAGGTGATCTGCCTGCCTCAGCCTCTCAAAGTGCTGGGATTACAGGCGAGAGCCACCACACCCAGCTGGCATAGCATAGTTTTATACATTTTAGGCAGACATGAGACATCAATCAAATAAATGTAAGATATACGTTGGTTCGGTCAAGAAGGTGGGACTGTTACAGGAAAGGGGTCCCAATCCAGACCCCAAGAGAGGGTTCTTGGATCTTGCACAAGAAAGAATTTAGGGGGAATCCACAGTGCAAAGTAAAAGCAAGTTTATTAAGAATGTAAAATGGTGAAAAGACAGTTACTCCATAGACAGAGTAAGACGTTTCTAAAAGTAAGAGGAGGAACCTGCCCATCCCAGGTACAATGCTTGTATATATAGGGAAATGTGCTGTGCTACAAGGGTTTGTGATAAAAGATTCATTTTCTTAATTACAGCTGGGCTGGGGGCCTCACACCTATAATCCCAGCACTTTGGGAGGCTAAGGCAGGCAGGTCACCTGAGGTCAAGAGTTCTAGACCAGCCTGGCCAACATGGTGAAATGCTATCTCTACTAAAGATACAAAAATTAGCCAGGCATGGTGGTGGGCACCAGCTACTTGAGAGGCTGAGGCAGGAGAATCACTTGAACCCGGGAGGCAGAGGCTGCAATGAGTCAAGATCGCGCCACTGCACTCCAGCATGGGCGACAGAGTGAGACTCCATCTCAAAAGAAAAAAAAATTCTTGATTACTATATTGTGCAAGAATCAATGTTATTATCATCAAAGCAAAATTAGAAATGCCTTTGTTCTCCAGATATCAGGACATCTGGACACTCCCAAGTCTGGGTCTGTTTAGTAAACATTATTAATTTGTTCCCTTAACCATAAGTACCTAGAGGCGAGGAATGCCTAACTTTCTGAGAATGCAGCGTAGCACGTCTCAGCCTCATTTTTCTAGCCCTCACTCAAAATGGAGTCTCTCTGGTTTGAATGTCTCTGACATATATCCCCCCTTCCTTTACAAGAGGACCCTTAATCCTAAGGGTTGCAGAGGGACGAATATCTGTCTTCAATAACTTCTTCAGTCTGAATATATATCAAAAGAAATAAAAACTGTATGTTGAAAAGATACCTGCCCTCTCATGTTCATTGCAGCATTAGTCACAATAGTCAACCCGTGGAATTAACCTAAGTGTCTACCAAGGGATAAATGGCTAAAGAAACTGTAATATATATACACAATGGAATACCATTCAGCCTTAAAAAAGAAGAAAATCCTGCGACAAGATTGATGAACTTAAAGGACATTATATTATGTGAAATAAGCCAGGCACAGAAAGACAAATACTACATGATCATACTTGAATGCAAAATCTGAAAAAGTTGGACTCACAGAAGCAAAGAATTGAATGTTGATTGCCAGGGGCTGGATGGCGGGGTAAGATTGGAAGGAGTTGTTAAAAGGGTACAAAGCTTTAGTTAGACACTGTGAATAATTTCCAGAGATCTATTGCACAGGGTGATGATAGGAGCTAATAATGATGTATTGTATACTTAAAAATTGCTAAGGGCATAGATCTTAAATGTTCTTACCACAGTAAGTGATAAGTATGTGAAGTGATGGATTCTTAATTCATTTGATTAAATCACTTTACACTATACATATATATATATATATATAAATGACATTTTATAAATAAGTATATTTTTATTTGTCTATTATACCTTAATAAAGCTGAGGGAAAAAATTTCCTTTACATTAAATAGATGAAGAATAAATGTGTATATATTTTTAAGAAGAAAAGAGTGAGAAAATTAAGTGACTCAACGCATTCATCTTAAAAAACTCCATTATTTAAAACTGGCCTACCATGTTGCGTTAACAGGAGAGCATTATTTTGTTGGTATGGAAACCAAATAGTCAGAGGTTTCTAGGTTCACTCATTATACACACAAACACGCACACACACTCCTAAGCTTATACAATGGGATATGCTTTTGGAAATTATTTTTATCTGGGTAATTGTAGTTATATGTTCTATCAGATATCTGTATCTGTATGAAAAATAAAAACACTCAAAATTTTGTGACTGAAACATGAAATTATTTCTCATGATTCTGTGGGCTAACTGTTCAGTTCTTCTTCTGCTCTTGTGTAGACCCATTCATGTAGTTGCACACAGCAAGTAACCTGGCTCACTCTGGGGGGTCTCAGAGAGCCTCACTAGTATGTCTTGTGCCTGGCAGGATGGCTGGGCTTCTCTCTTTCATATGGCCTTTCATCAGGGCCACTTTGTATGATGGCAATAGTATTTCAGTTAAAAATGAAGGTGAGCTGTTGTAGCAGAACAACATTCTGTTATTCACAACAAATTACAAGGATAGAGAAATAGACTATATCTCATGAGGGACACGCTGCAAAATACAGTGCCCATGTTTTTCAATTCACTATATAACCTAGTATACTAGTAATGAAACTTTCCAGAAAAGATAGTCATGCAACAAAAAGAGAGGGAAAAGCAGCTACATCAGATTAATAACAAGCGTGTATTTTGAATACAAAGTTGGGTTCAAATTTTCTCAATGATCTTCACTAGCTCTGTGAAGTTGAGCAATTTAATAAATTTCAGATTGTTTTAAATGGGTTAATGATGCCACCTTAATTAAGTTGATACAATAATCAAATGAAATAGTCTATATAAATGTAAAGTACTTAGCATAGTATTTAACACATAGTATAAAAAAGCAGTTATATTATTAATTAATTTGCAGTTTAGATTGAGTTACTTTTTTAAGGGTACACACAGAAAGAAGTTATTATTATTTTTTAAACAATCTTTGATGAAGTCTCCTTTTACACCTATCCCCAACCTGTGTCATTAGAGTACAGCATGTAGAATTTTCTGGTTTCTCTCAAATATTGATAGAATCTTATCATTTTGGGGTATTGAAATGTAAGTTTTGTGTAACATGAAACATTAGTCTCTCAGCTAGTTCAAAGTTTCTCTCTATTCTCTACATTGAGTCTGCCTTAAATCTCCATTTGGACATGTGGTTGGTATTTTTTCACCATTTCCGTTTAAGAAACTTATTTTCCTCCCCCATTTACTACCTGTCTTTAGATCTTTCAGGATTGGCCTGAAGAAAGTAAGTTCCAGCAAAGAATTTCTTGCTATCATAACAAGACATCATCCAAAACTAATGACCTCTTCTGTGTGGCATATGTCAAAATGCCACTGCTAGAGACTGAATCTTTGTATCCAATCAAAAATCAGAAACCCCAATGCAATGTTATTTGGAAATGAGCCCTCATGGGGAGCAATTTGATCATGAGGATGGAGCCCTCTTGAATGGGAGTCATTTTCTGTGAGAAGAAATATGAGAGACATGATCTCTTTCTCCACCATGTGAGAATATATGAAAAAGGCCGTCATCTGCAAAATGGGAAGAGGGCTGTTACCAGACACCAAATCTGTTGGCATGCTGATCTTGAACTTTCTAGCCTGCAGAACCTGAGAAATAAATGTTTACTGTTTAAGTACTTTGTTTATGGTATTTTGTTATAGCAGCCCAAACTAAGTCAGCTAATTTTCTTTTTGTCTAAAATATAGACAATGACATGAAATGACATGTATGTTATCATTTCAAATGGGCCAATTTTAAAGTAAGATGTGGGCTCCAAATGCCATTATGAGCTATTAGTTGACTAACTGCAGGCATAAATTGGAATTATTCCAAGAAAAGTGGGTTGACTCTTTGGCCTATTCCTGGAGCAGTTTTGTAGATTTCTTGCAGTTTATCTTACTGGGCACAGCCAACTAGAGTTTTCTGGCAATAGCAACGTCTAGCTGATCTACCACTTCTGCACCTTCTTTCCACTGAGATCACTTCAGTTGGGAGCCCATTCAGGTGGTGTTGTATTCAAGATGACTTTTGCTATGGGATAGATATGAACCACATATGGAATAGACGTGAATCCATCCTATAGCCATTGGAAATGCTTGTATTTCACTTCTTCAGAATGATTCCAAGTCAGTTTTGCTCTTCAGCCACTCTCCCAAATGAAATCATATCCATTTATTTTATATTTCATATAAAAAAAAACATTCCTCTCTATGTTGATGAACTGTGTTGTGTGGTTGTTTGATTTGTGTTTTTTTTTTACCCCCAAAGAAAGCCATGATATCATGTACATCTTTCTTTTACTGTCCAAATGCAATGCTTAAGTATGCAGTATGTAGTATACCGTAAGAGACATATCATGGCTAAAAGATGAATTAAAATATTAATTGTAGCCATAAGACTCGCTTAAACATCTCACAGGGCTAATACTACTTGTCAATTTTCAGTGTGATACAACCTAACCTGGGGATTTTCAATCCTGGCCTTGGAATTTCTGGAAGACAGGACCACCTCAGCACATATGTAACTTTCATAAACCTTAAAACAAAGCTTCTTCTTACAACAATAGCTTAAACTCCCTTTATAAAACAATCAAACAAGAAACACTTGGTAACTGAAATAGACTAAATACAGGTAAAAGAAAGTAGGAAGAGACCCTCAGACTCTGTGAATGGTCTCCAAACAGAGACCCTCCAGCTCAGTTGATTGTCTGCCCACATGATTGTACCTGCCCAATGACACTGGCCTGCCCCTGCTATTCATCTTGTAAGAGTGCTTCCAGAATAAACTGCTTCAACATTGCACCATGTCTTAGACTCCTCTTTGGCACAAATCGAACCAAAGGAGAGAAGTCTTTCCTGGGGAAGCTGGTCAACTAGAACAACTCAAAATCCCAGAACATGACAAGGAGTTAATAAATATTTGCTAAATAAATTAACTAATCAAAAATTCAAGAGTGGGTCCATCAAGATTTGGAAGGGAAAAGAAATCACTGGATCTATCAACATAGGACTATTTAGAAATTCATAATATGAGCTGTCCTGGGCCAAATTCTGGATTCTGTTGAAATGTGTTCTTCAGGGATAATGTGCTGCTAAAAGTACTTTTATATTTACACAAAAGAGAGTTAAATAAATCTGATATAAAAATTGGAATTTCCCAATAGAAAGCTATTTTGAAATATGTGTTGATTTAATTCATAAGAATTTTCTTTTCTTCAGGAAAGGATTTCTTATGAGGGAATACTATTTTGATATTCTGTAAGCCCAAGCTAAGGATATTTTGAAGTGTTGGCAACCTGCACACTGAATTACATTAGAGTAATAATGGCCCTCAGTGCTACCATTGCATGAAACTTCAATGAGGTATATTTTGTGGAATTAGCCACTTTAGTTAGCACACTGATATCCTAGGGAGAGCCTTAGAATTCAGTCTTGTATATGAGGATTGAAATACCCAAGAGATATTATAATTAAAGCACAGTCATTTCTCTATAATAAATTAGAAAAATGCTCAGATGTGATATCTTATAGTTCCATAGACTGCAATTTCAAAATTAGAAATAAAATAATTTTCTTTTCCAAAAAGAAATGTAAATATTCAACAAAAGTTACATTTCAAAAGTTAAGTCTGTTGGGAAGAAGAAAGTACAACAGAAAGACAGAATTATAGAAGTTTTAAGAATAAAAGCACGGGGCGCGGCGGCTCACGCCTGTAATCGCAGCACTTTGGGAGGTCGAGGCGGGCAGATCACGAGGTCAGGAGATCCAGAGCATCATGGCTAACACGGTGAAAACCCCGTCTCTACTAAAAATACAAAAAAAATTAGCCAGGCGTGGTGGCTGGCGCCTGTAGTCCCAGCTCCTCTGCAGGCTGAGGCATGAACCCGGGAGGCGGAGTTTGCAGTGAGCCAAGGTCGTGCCACCGCACTCCAGACTGGGCGACAGAGCGAGACTCCGTATCAAAAAAAAAAAAAAAAAAAAAAAAAAAAAAAAGATATCGAGATCATCCTGGCCAACATGGTGAAAACCCGTCTCTACTAAAAATACAAAAATTAGCTGGGCGTGGTGGCATGTGCCTGTAGTCCCAGCTACTTGGGAGGCTGAGGCAGGAGAATCGCTTGAACCCAGGAGGCGGAGGTTGCAGTGAGCCGAGATCATGGCATTGCACCCCAGCCTGGGCGACAGAGCAAGAATCCGTCCCCCCCAAAAAAAAGAAAAAAAAAAGCACACAAATATGATGGTAGCAAATTTAGGAATAGTGATAAATGTAACAATAAGAAGAAAATATACTCTTCATGTGACTATTGGTTATTTTTAGTTAATAGGTATTGAGAAAGAGAAAAAATATTACAAGAGAAAAAGCAAAACATAATTATTTTTTAAAATATATAGTAAAAACAGAGTAATGAAAATTGTTTACTGAAGGGTAACTGTTTTCCATCTATGTATACATGTGCAGACATATAGAAAAGTATTAAAAAACCAGGGTAGCTGTTAAACATATCTTTATGACCAGTCTGGCTAGGATATAAATGGCACATAGTAATGGTAAAAGTGGCAATTCATTATCAGTGTCAATTTGGGAAATAGGGCTGCTATGGTTTGAATATTTGTCTCCTCCAAACTTAATGTTAAAATTTAATCTCCAGTGTGGCATTTTTGAGAGGTAGAACCTTTAAGAGATAATTGGGTCATACAGGTTTTGCCCTCATGAATGGATTAATCCATTCATGGATTAATGGACTAATAGGTCATCATGGGAGTGGGACTGGTGGTTTTACCAGAAGCTAGCCCCTTCCCCATGTCATGTCCTGTACCACCTCAGGACTCTGCAGAGTCCCCACCAGCCAAGAAGTCCTTCACCAGATGTGAGCCCTTGAGCTGAGATTTCTCAGCCTCCATAACTCTAAGAAATAGATTCCTTTTCTTGATAAATTAGCCAGTTTCAGGTATTCTGTTATAAGCAATAGAAAATGAACTTACATAAGGGTAAAATTCAGGCTCAGTGGTAAATAGTGTTATAATTAGAGATCAATTACCTTTCAGTCATGAGCACATGGCAACATGGAAGCCTATCTTATTTTCTGTTTCTTAGCCAAAGGACTGGTATATGTTTTAGAAAACAGGCAAGAGTCAAACTAAATGCATTTGTTGAACATAACACATCAAAGCTGAAGTTAAATCAATTTAACTTCCAGTCTCACATGAAAGTAACACGACAAGTCATAGAAATAGAGATTAAGTTTGTGGTTGCCAGGGGATGGAGGAGGGGGAAATGGGGAGTTGCTTACTGAGTGTAAAGTTTCAGTTATACGAGATGAATATTTTCCAGGTATCTTCTGTACAACAATCTGCGTAGAGTTAACAGCAATGTATTGTGCACTTCTTAAAAATGTGTTAAGAAGGTAAGTCTCACATTAATTGTTTTTATCACAATAATAATAAAAATAAGTAAATAAATTGCCCTATAAAAATGCCAAAAAAGTTAGATTCTGAATTCTGATATAAATAGTGACAAGTTTTAAAGTAATCCTACTCTCAAGGCAGTTTAGGTACATTCATACATTTCCTATAAAAGATTTTTTGGCCAATGTATGTGGCAAGGCTCAGTGATGACAGCAGGGGATGTGTGTTAGTCAAGAGAGCTTCTTATGGATTTTAGTAACACTGTTATATCAGAACAATAATGTTATTTGTAACTAAACCAACAATTCAATGACATTGCACATGTTATTTATTTTAAAATATACTTTCAAATGCTTTCTATATAAATAAAACATATTTATATTTTACCATATTTATGCATAAATATGTGTTTACTATTGCAGATTTTGGTCATATAGTAAATACATTCTTAAGTTCTGGGTATGTGAAGTTTTGAAATTTTACTTGACCTTTGTACTGCAGCCAGATGACTAATTATATGTAATTAGTTCTCAATCCCAAAATACCATTGAAAAGATAGAGGAGATATAACAATAAATATAAAACCCAGAATGAGTGCCATAAGATGCCTCAAGTCTTAAAACTTTTATGGAATACCCTAAGAAAAGTGAAATAAAATTGTCATAGACACTCATTAGAGCTAAAAAATTTGAAAACCATACAGTTGAAACAACTTCCAAAAAAGTAATTTCCCTACTGGAGCTTCATAAAATCCACCACATAAGAAAGAATAGTGCTACCAGCCGAGAGGACGCCTTGCCATAATTTGAGTTAATTACACAAAAAATATGTAACAATTACTGAGATTTCAGCTGTCAAAGCTAGCTTTTGCTTTCCAGGATAAACCCATTGGTACAGCTCTAAGTAATTCAGAAATGCAAATCATAATCAAGTAAAATGAATGTGAGATTTGGATAAAAGAAAAAGCCAGTTTAGCTGTACATACTTTGACACCGACTCACACACACATTAACAAGATACACAGGTCTGTACATGCATATACTCATGCATACACATTCACATACATCTCCATATGAACAAAGGCACCCATACATGAACTTGTGCGTGCACGTACACACATTTAAATATACACACACTTGCACTGAGGTTTACGTATAGTCATGCACATATGAACATCTACACACATACTTATAAATGCACACAAACACACTTTGTGACAGAGCCCCTGTAATTACAATCTAAATATACAGAGAAATACCATATTAATATGGTATATTTAAATATACAGAGAAATATCATTTAATAATTAAATGGAAGTACTCCATATTTTAAATATTTTCCTTCCATGGGGAAATTAATGGAAATTATGTACTATTTAAGCATGATTCAATATAGGAATTTATTGCATATACTGAATATTATATTAAAATAAATAAATTAGCCTTAAATATATATTTTTAGAAAGCAGTTTTCTGAAAAATGAACTAGATATTAAATTTATTAAAAGTAGAACTAAAAAGAATGAATGTTAACTTTAAAATCTAACAGACAATTTAATAACAATAAGTTCCAAAAAGGGTCCATAAAAAAATTTATAGTAGGTTTCATCAATAAAACAAGATGCTGATTCCTTGAAGAGAATCTGAGACTAGTGAAACCTTTGCGAAATTTGATGAAGACATGTAAAATAAGGTAAGAAAAGAATGTACAAAAAGTGTATATATATATATAAATGAGTCAAGAAATTTAAAAAAGTTTTAGATTATTCTACATTAAGCATGATAATAATATACCTTTTGACTGATGGAGATTTTCAAATTTTACATATACAAATTTTTCCAATTTTTTTTTTACAATTTATGTTTTGACTTACTTATGAAGACCTCATTTTCCTACTCTCTAAAAATATAATCCCATTATTAGTGCATTCATTGCTAAATTTATTGTTAGTTCTTTATCCCATATGTAATGCAAAAATGAAACTGTTGTGTTTATAAAACAAAGTAGGCCGGGCACGGTGGCTCATGCCTATAATCCCAGCACTTTGGGAGGCCGAGGCAGGTGGATCACCTGAGGTCAGGAGTTTGAGACTAGCCTGGCCAACATGATGAAACCCCGTTTCTACTAATCATACAAAAAAATTAGCTGGGTGTGGTGGTGCACACCTGTAATCTCAGCTACTTGGGAGGCTGAGGCAGGAGAATCACTTGAACCCGGGAGGCAGAAGTTGCAGTGAGCCGAGATCGCACCATTGCATTCCAGCCTGGGCGACAAGAGCGAAACTCCATTTCAATAATAATAATAATAATAATAAAATAAAAATAAAAATAACTAAAATGAAACATGCTTAAATGAAAGTAAACTTTCCTTTATACAATTATTAAGTAGTCTATCATTGTACTGTTGATTATATGTTGCCTTTATTGCATATTATTCTCATGTATATCTTAGGCTGTTCCTTGGATTTCTACTTATTTAAATAAAATTTTTATATAATAGGATAATTCCATATTGTTTCCAATGGTGTAACTTTATATTATGTTTGGATATATAATTAGGGAAGGCTTCATAATACAAATGTTTCTATGCTTTTAAATTTATTCTTCATATCAATTTTAAAGTATTATTTTAAAATTTTAAAATTTTAAAATATTAGTTTAAATATTTTTTCCACTGTGATAGTTTTGACTGAATTTTAATTTATTTATAGATTAATATAGAAGTAGTCATCAACTTCATATAGACTTACTCATTAGGGAACGTATTATGTCTCCCCAGGTCTTCCATTTGTCTATATTGACTGTCAAATCATGTAAACTTCTTATAGATTTTTATTTGTTCTGTTTCATGAACTAATATAAAAAATGTTGAATAAAGTAGCAATAATGGTGACATATCTAGTGTGCTAGTGCCTTTAATAAAACGCCTTCTGTATTTCTTACATAAACATGATTTCTATTAAATATCTATTATTCAATTTAGGAAGTATCCTTCTATTTTACTTTAAAGTATTATTTAAATAGATATTTAAATATTATAAAAACTTCCAGCATCTATGTAGATGATAATGTGATTTTCTCCCTTACTTTTCTTTCTTAATACAGTGAATTGCAGTAATAGTTATTCATTTTGAATGATCTTACATTCCTTAGATAAATTAAGTAGTAAAATATACTGCTTAATTGATACAATTCTGTGTTTCATTTACTGAAGTATATTTAGAAAAATTTATCTTTATGTATATGATTCTTTAATTTTCTCCATATAAAAGTTTCTTTTATGTTTGATAAAAATCTATCAAATATATAATCATATAGAAACTTTTCCTGATTTCTTTTTTGTTTTACAATGGTAACTGAATAATGAATTAAGTTTTATTTAGATATGCCTATAATATAGAAAATATCCTTAAATTTAGTGAATACTTAGGAAAATTATTTTTTAAATCAATATAAAACATGATGAAATCTCAAAGAATTTGAAATATGTATTATTGTTAAAGACCAGAGAACTTGTTTTATGCTTTTAAAATATCCTATTCCCAACACTTAACGCAGTGCATCATTCAAAAACATTGTGTGAAATCTCTAAATAAAGACTAATTAAATTAATTAACTAATTAGTTTTTAAAGCATATGTAAATAATTATCTCTATTTTTCTTCAATATTTCAGAAAAATAAATTTAAATTTTTATGTATTTATATTAAATAAGAAGAAATTGAAATGAAAACTTATTTTCATTAAGTTCTGGCGTTAATAAACTGGATCTTCTAAATGTAACAATAGGAAACAAATTGCTTGCCAAGGAAACAACAGGCAGTGAAAAATCTATCTGGTCCTGCCTGCAGTTCTGAGCCTCATTCTCCGACAGCTGTTACTAGAAGATCTTTTAATGAGTCCCTTTTGTGAAGTGTAAGGTGAAAAGCCAACTTAGAACATGATGAAAATGAATCACAGGCATATTAGTAGTGGAATATAACGGAAGAAATTAAATATTACAAGTGAGCAATTACATTTTCAAAATTGCATGCACAGTAACTACCAGATCAGATCATTTCAGTCAGTATTGAGCAATGATATTTTAAATACTTGTAAATTTAATTTAAGCTACTTATAATGCTGGTAGCAGTTGTTGAGAAAATCCAGTATCATAGTGAACATTCCAGTTTTCCATTTTCACCAAAGGGGAACAAATGGGGAATTATTTTAAAAAGATATTATTTATGTATATGAAAACTCTCAGGAGATAACATTGACTCCCAAAATTTAATCCCAACCGTAAAAATATGTTTTATTTCTAAGAATTATTACTTAATAATGGAGTTGGCATGTCTTTTGCAATTTCAGGAAAATACATAGAAATCATGTGTGTCATCCATGTCTATGCCCAGGTTGATTGAAATATGGTGCTAATGAGAATAAAGTCGAAGATCTAGTTGCTATGTTGTCAGCTAGCCTTTCCAATTTCTTGATTGGATATCGTACCTTCAAAATAGACCTATCTTTCAAAGATGCACTAGTACTCACAAGGGAGACCATGAAATGGAAAGGAACAAATCCAGCCCTACCAAGAAAAAAAGAGATCATGGTTTATTGATGATGAGTAAATACTTCTCTTCAAGTACAATGTTAGACAGTATACATTGTTACGCAATGATGCCTTTTATATCCTTGTTACTTGGATGCTTTTCTGTGCAAATGAACCAAAAAACCAAATGTCTTCTATTTACTTCCTCCAAAAAGAAACCTTTAAGAAATAGTCTACTTTCCATTTTGAATATTTGATCAACTAAATTAAAAATTATTTTAGATACCATGTATAATTGATATTATTGTAGTATTGGTCTTTCCGTGCCTGGCTTATTTCATCTAGAATAATGTTCTCTAGATTTATCCATGGTATTGCAAGTGACAGTTTTTGAAGGCACATTGTATCCCATTGTGTATATATGCAACCTTTTTTAAATGATTAATTCATTGATGGGAACTTTGGTTGCTTCTATATGTTGGCCATTATGAATGATCCTGCAATGAACGTGGGAATGCAGACACCTGGGGAGGGGGTGTACGGGAAAAGGGCAGATGATGGTCAAAGTGTTTCAGAAGTTTCACTGAGACAGGAAGAGTAAGTTCTGGTGATTGATTTCACAACATGGTGACTGTAGTTAATAATACATATTTCAAAACTGCTAAAAGAGTGGATTTTAAATGTTCTTAGCTCAAATAAGCAAGTGTATAAGGTTAGATATGTTTGTTAGCCTAATTTGTTCACTACACAAGGTATACATGTATCAAAACATCACATTGTACCTCACAAATATAGAAAATAATTATTTGTCATTTTAAAACAGAGTGAAATTTTAGAAATTATTTTAGATAATATAGCCTGGGTGCAGTGCCTCATGCCTGTAATCCCAGCACTTTGGGAGGCCGAGGCAGGCTGATCACCTGAGGTCAGGAGTTCGAGACCACCCTGGCCAACATGGTGAAACCCTGTCTCTACTAAAAATACAAAAAAAAAAATTAGCCAGGCATGATGATGGGCACCTGTAATCCCAGCTACTCGGGAGGTTGAGATATGAGAATTGCTTGAACCCGGGAGGCGGAGGTTGTAGTGAGCCAAGACTGCAGCACTGCACTCTAGCCTGGGTGACAGAGCCAGACTCCATCAAAAAAAAAAAGAATGAAAGAAATTATTTTATATAATATAAAATTAATATAGATCATTATTTTAATATTTTGTTTAATTTTCAATGAATATTTTTATTAGTTACAGGAGACTATACATTTGAGAGGGCATAGAGAAACACAAAAATATATCACATTTGTTTATCAATTTATTCACAGGTTTAGATTTAATCACCTCTATGTCCCTGTTGTTCTACTCAGTATTGGACAGATAAGATTTTCATTGTTTCCTGGGGTCTACCATAATTGAATTTCCTAAAGAAGTGGTTTCCAAACTTTTCTAGTCTATGGACATTCAGTTGAGCATAACACTTAACTGCCTTTAATACAATTCCATTAAAACAACATCTTCCATTATTACTTGGAAGAATGTTATAGTTTCTGATGAGACTTCACATGACATTGCCATTTAAATAAAATTTCAATTATCTTAATAATTATTACATAAACTCCATAAACAAAATTATTATTGTATTATTATAAATATTATCATGAGTCTTTGCAGAGCATTTATATAACAGTGTGAGAACCATTCAGCCTTAAAGTATAAATATGGAAATCATAGGAAGCAGGCTTATTATCAGAATAGTCAGAATTGAACAGTTCTGTGAGAGAATGAGGGAACAGTCACATATTAGCCATAGAATGGTACTATTGTAGACTTTAAAATTGATCATTTCAATTTTAGAAAAAAAAAAATGAGTGTTGAGCTGTGAGCATATGTGGGCAGGGGTAACATCTATATTAACCACCCTCTTCAAGTGCACCAAGCAACAGGACAGATTATGTTTTACATAATGGCAATTTCAGGCATTACAATGAAATGCCATCAGATCTATATGCTTACGCATCTTGTCAATTTTTAAATTTTGGATATGTTTTGAAATATTATTACGTAGTACATTTATTGTAGTTAAAACCTCTGGTGATAACCTTGAAAGAAGGGTAACACTATTAGGTTCTGGAATTTCCAACTTAAACTCTTGTCTCCTGAGCACGGCCCAGGAAATATGGAGATTCACTGTACTGGAAAGGATTCTGTGGACAGAGTAGTATTAATCACAGTAGTATTCAGTAATATTTATCAATTAAAATATATATGAGAGAAGGAAGATTCTGTTTCATGCTATTTTAATGTATACTTTTTTACTTTTTAAATAATTATCTTTTTAAATATCCTGCTTCTACTAGCTCTAAAAGCTTAAGAAACAACTTTTATTTTAGAATTATTAATTTCTATTTCAACATCTTGTATTATTTCTCGTCAACTTCTTAAAACTATTGAATTCTAAACAACTTTTGCTGTATACTCTTTTAAATGCAACAGGCTATGTTGATTGATGTCATTATTTTCTGATAAACTCCAACATCTTTAAAAAGTTGTGGAATATAATATTTTATTCTATTCAGGGACATTTCCTTTAAGGCCAGTGTTCAAAAATTCATGCAGATCTCTCAGCAGATGTTTCTAAAGTACTATACAGTAATCCATCTTCTTAGTTAATAGAGTACCATTACAAGACTTCAACTATATTGCTTTTATATGTACATTTTAATTTTCTGTTTCATAAACAATCACTTTAGTAAGTATTTTTAAAAAGTGAACATTAAGCATAGTTAAATTACTTCTATGGCTCAGTGAAAACAGATGGTCATTGTATATTATTTAAAGTACTGCAAACTCTGGAGAATACTTTGTAGCAAATTCAGTAATTGGTTATATTCTTTGTTAAATAGTTTTACAACAGTAGCACAACCCTATGGAGATCAGATCTAAACTACAGAAATAAGTAATCCTTACTGATTCATTCCTTCAAAGAGGTTTTGAAATTAGGGGTGGAGTGGAAACCAGGATATTAATATATTGTGGCTTGCCTTGATCATCGTTACTACCACAAACCTTCCCCATATTTTTTAACTCATGCACTGTATTTTATGATTATCATTTAGTGAATCATCATTTAGTATGTTAAGTATTTTATGGATACTTAATTCAAACTGTCCAGCAGAATTTTATTACAAACCTTACAATAGCAGTCAGTTTAAGTACAGTTAAAACGATGCTACACTCAGGAGAACAAGGACCAAAATTGTACTTAGTAGTAGTTTTGTCAGACACTGTTTCCTTTGTCTCAGCTTTTTTTGTCCGTTTATCACAAATACAGTCCAGATAGCAAAAGATTAGTGATGGTTTCCATGTTTAAGGATGAGTAAAGCTAACCCTCAAATTGAAAGTAAGCCATGAATAACTGAGATCAAATTTTTGGAAAATAAAGTAAGCAGTTGATTATGTATATTATTTCATATGAGAAATATATTGCTTATGTATTTTATTAGAATATTTTCTTTTATATTCATACAGAATTTCATTTCTGGTTTGTACTTATGACACAAATCTGTGTTGGTCAAGATCTTTAATTCTTATAATTTGCAATAGTTATGCTATGATTCTTTCTGCTACTTGTTAATAATTTATAACAGTATTTTAAATGATATTTCTCTATTATGCCAAAACTAAATGTTTTCTCATTTCCCTTATCCATAAATCTTGGAGCTTTAAAAAAAATTGAATTGAATCCCAAGCTATTTTTGTTCCTTTTCCATAATAGTGCTTTAAAAATTCTTTTTAATATAAAACATGGTTCAGATTTATCTCTTGACTATAGATAATCCATGTTCAATTCTTGTAACAATGTTTTACTTTTCCCAGAATATTTGATCAAAAAAACCTTTACTTGATTGTCCCACTGAATTTGTACAGGTGTTATGTATTTTAAATTATACAGCTAACTAAATAACTATTAATTTTCAGTTATTTTCAACTTGTGGACATTAATTTTTTACTGAATCTCATAATTTATGGTGAAGGCCAGTATTTTTTATAAGTTGATATATAGATATACAGAGATGAGATGATAGAGAGAGAGATAAAGAGACAGCAGGAAAAACAGAGAAAAGGAGAGAGGAAGAGGAGAGGGAGAGGTTCTGTTCTCTATTCTCTATTATATCACCTGGAATGTGTAACTATTTCTTCGAAAATAATTATTCTCATTTTTATAACACTGAAAACTTTCTATAACCATTGGTAGAGAAGTAAAGAATATTAGCACGAAATAATTATTAGCACAGCCATTCTATTATCAAACCCATTTAATTCCTCCATCCTGTGCGTTTTCCATTCAGCAAAATTTAGTTTCATTTTGAAAAATAGAAAAACTGTGTATGCTTAAAGACTATACTCCCCATGTTTTCAATGTAATCGTTGTTTCTTCAATAATAAAAAGATGGTGTTTATTATCTCTTTTTAATGATTATAGATAAATCTCTTAAGTTTCATATTTTAAGGGGGTGATTTTGAATGCTTTCTCAACTATAGTAAAAGGTACATTTAAAATATGTATGTGTATATATACATATATCTCACTCACACATATTTTCTGCTGAGAAAATTGTTATAGTATCTCTGATAAAGAAAATCCACATTCTATACTGCCTATTTAGGAAGAAATTGAATACCTTCATATTTTGGCATATAAATAATTTAAAAGCTATTCCTCATCTATGCAGTTGTTATATTTCTTTCTCTGAATGTTCTGTCAGTAAAATCAACATCTAAATTCTTAATTGGGACATCAAATTATAATATTGGCTTCTTATCAAGTGCCCTTTCCTTCTTGCTACACCTAAGTTTACAGAGCATTTCGCAATTAAACTCATGATTAGTTCCTTTTTCACAATTTTTTCTGCGAGTCATAAACACCTAACCTGTCAGTGAAATAATTGTTTTGTATGTAAATCATTACTAATAAATACAATCTCACTTATTATTTTCTTATATAATGCTTTGAAAGTTCCACTCTGCTATTCTTTAAATTTTATTAATATCCTTTCATATGCCTTTATAAAAATATTACATATTTTCTCTCTCTTTAAGATTAATACCTTGTGAATAAATCTTTTAAAAGTGAAATGATTCCAGTTAATACTCTGTATTGAGCAAAATTACATCATGAGTGGGAGAGCAATAACTGGAATCCAGGAGATTTGAGCTCTACATCCTATTCCCGACTCTAGAGAGATTTGGCTTCTAGTCTATAGGCAGGGCTTGTAGTTGGTTAGCAGTGTTCTTATTTGTAAAATGAAAAGATTAGGCTAGGTAATGTCCAAGTCAGGTTTTTTTTAAAATAGATAATGACGGTAATTTTCTTAATTCCATTAAGTATTAGTAACATCAGTGATTAGTTATGATAACAATATGCAACAGATTTCCTGGAAACAAAATGATACAGACTTATTTTAGTAAAAATATTTGTTGAACTTTTAAAGGTTTTACACTTACCTTGCTGCTTACTGTCAGCTTGATTCCAAACTTTTACCATGTGAGCTAATGTGTGAGGATCGTGAACAACAGCAGTTCTTACCTATAGGGCATGCTACAGGTGAGATAGTGAGCTCATTGGATCTCATTAGCTCATGTAAGTCAGTTCTAACAAGAGGCTATGAGGAAAATTTAGGGAAATTCAAGAGTAATGTGGAAGATATTCTAGGTGACCCTTTTACTTCTGAGGCAATTAAAAAAAATCCCTGCAAGATGGAAAATGAACTAAACAAAAACTATGGAATTTGATAAAACTGCATTATTTAATGTACCATTTAATTCAGTTCAGTCCAATTGAATTTGGCAAATATTTATTGAATATCCACGCAAAACTTCAATGACAGTATTTAGCATATGCAAATTATGCATAAACATTACAGTGAGATTTAGAACACTTGTGTCACATAGTAAGATTTTTAAAAGGTTTTAACTAACAATATTATACATGTTCTTTGCCTCTCTCTTGGACTTATAACTTCTATATCATGTATTGATAAGAAATGTATATAGTCAGTATTATAAAATTGTTCCCTAAATTAACTTTGCTTATATTATTAAGCTTTTTTTATGCCTAACTTATATTTAGAATTCAAGGACACAGAACCTCAAGCAGCAAACTATCTTTAAATTATTTTATAATTTGAGATTTCCTTATATTTTAAATACTACGAACTTCTCTTTATTACTTACGGTTACCATTCTTTTCCTCAAGAAGTTTATAGTTTTTCTTAAAAAGTATTGTTAAACATCATATATCACAATTAAATAACCTTGTCCTTGTTTTCCCAACTCTGTCTACTTCATTACTTTAAGGTCACATCTTCTCACTGTAGCTTGCCTTGATAATGATGTTTGGTTTATAAGGCATACTCCCAAGGAAGCAAAGAACTCATTTATCTATCTATGAATTATTGTTCTGTATAAAATAGGAATCCAAACCATATATCCTATGCCTTAAACATCAATTTGCAGAAACTAAAAATGCTTGCAATCACAATTTGAATTGCCTTTTGTAAATTAAGTAGCATTAGCAAAATGGTAACATGCCAATCCATCTCAACTAATGTGAAGTTTCTATTAAAAACAAATATCAATAACATTTAATAAGGGGACAACAAAAACGTATTGAACATAGAATTATAGCACTAATGTACTCTTCTGCTGCACAGGGAAGAGTTAGAATTTCTAGTGGTAAAATAACTAATATATGCCTTAAAATTTACATACCACAGTCATATTTAATCTTACTTGGTCCTGACAATAAAGCCATAAGGTAGGAATTAGTACTGTTATTATGTTTTATATAATAAGTTCAAGGTCAAAATGATTTGTCAGTGGCCACATACCTGGCATTGCAGAGCCTTTACCTAATTTTTTCAATAGCACTACTGTGTCCGTTGTTCTCAATCTTGGTGCCTATTAGAACCATTTGGGGAGGTTTAGAAAAAACTCTCATATTCCCAACTCTCAGGTTAATTGAAATAGAAATTCTGAGTGTAGAACTTGGGTATTGATAGTAAAAATAACAAACAATTTGCACTCTTCTAATTCTAATGTGGCAATCAGTTTTGAAAACCAATGTACAGGTAGTTAGGTTCAATAAATGTAGCTTAATGAATGAAGATGGTAGAGGAGGAGAATGCTAATATGTGGAACAAATCTCCCTACTCATATATTCAAGCATAACTAAGACTGTTACAAGTGGGAGAAGAAAACTAAAGTGGTATGTTTGCCTTGAGGGGAGAAGTAACATGCTTGTCCATAGGAGGTAGATATTATCACTAGGGTAGTAGCTATATATGGTAGAGAAAAAAAAAACAATTGGTATTGCGAGAACTAAAACGCTTTGTTTGAGTGATTACCTTTTGTCGTCATTACTTGAGGGTTCTGATTTTTACATCACCTGCTCTTTCTATTCTACCTGATATTGCCATCACTCTCTTCATTTTTCTTTGTAATTTTTCAAATGAATTTTTGGCTTTCAATTTTATAGCATTAGCTTGTCTGTGTTTAAAATTCTCTGTAAAGAGTCTTGGAATCTTAAGGGAAAACATGCAACAGCAGTCTAATCAATCAACCACAGCAGGCAGAGCTGTGTTGGGACACAATACTAAGAGTTTTAATAAGAGCCTTGAGTACTCATTTGCCCAGACTGTGGTTTTTCAAAAAATATATAAGACAGGTAATTCATTCTGCCAAAGCTACAAGTTTCCTCCTGTCCCATTGTCAGCCAATAAAATGTCTTCTTTCTTTAATTCAGAATACATTCTTTATATTCTTCTACATGTTGTTACACCACCTTTGGTCTAGAAGAGCATAGTGGTTTTGCTTTGAAGCATATTAAAAGATAAAATCTTTATTATTTATGTTTTCTTATCCTTTAATTGGGTGGTTTTATTCTTTTCTTAATGTGCTTGAATCAATCAATTTTAAGTAGCTAACAAATATTTGATGATTCTTGTTCTGGGAAAAGTTAAATAATTCTAGTGGTCTGTGGTTTATTCAAAATAAGTTTGGTATGTGAGGGTCAAAAACATTTGATGTGAAAACTTTTGAGAGTATACTGAGATTCTGAAATTATAACAAAAGAAGTCTTCTGGTTTAGGATGATTGGTAAATATCACCACCAAAAATACTTAAAATAAAGATTATATTTCTGGGGCATTGTTTAGAAATTGTTGCTTATAGAGAAAAAAATCATCCCTATCTCACCTTCCCCCAGTCCAAACGATCATTTATTTTTTAAAAACAGTGGACTTGGTTAGATAAAGGATAATCAAGTTCTTCTGGATTTTCAATGACAATTTTATTTTATTATGAAGTTTTCTTCGAAATTCTCTTTCTCCTATTTATTCTTTTATGCTTGAGAGTTGTTGGTTGTTTGTTTTTTTTTTTCATTTTGCTTTTATTTTTGTTGTTGTTATTGTTTGTCTTTAGTGCTCTTCTGTCATTCCAAATTAATCTTTATTACATTTATATATTGGGACATAATTTTGCATAGTTCTTCAGATTTTACTTCATGTATTTCCTGTTGATATTTGACATGTATAAAGATGATAGATTAGTAGCGTAAAACTCTTGGAGAAGAAAGTTTGAAGAAAATCACTTAGAAGTACAAGAATGGCACACATTCTATACTTAAATGAAAATTTAATTTTTAGTCCTACAGCACATTATATCAGAAAGGAAATAAACTTTTAAAAAATGACTGCTGTGGCAACAGTCACCTATTAAAGCCACATTGGTTTTGAGAGATGCAAATGTGGCCATTAAGTTAACTAATCAAGGATCTGGGAATTCTGTTCTGGAGTACCAATCTCTGTCTTTACAGTTAATAATATAGCAACTAAAAAAGGTTTGAAAAGAACAACATTTGATTCCATTTATGAAAATATTTATAATGTTTTCATGTGAATAGATTCAATTTAGAGTTACATATTTCATTTTTAATATCCATTTTTATTATGATTGTTAGCAATACATGGCAGCTTTCAACAGAAAATATGTGTGTGTATGTGTGTATGTGTATATATATATATACCTTAATGTACATTCCCAACATGATATGTTAACATTTAATTCCCTATTTTTGTTCACATTAATAGGAAATAAGTTACCCATTTTCTCTCTGGAAATATCACCCCAGCATAGCTAAAACAGCATTTAGCAAGAAACATGTTACTTCTCACCTCTAAGATTCAATATCAAATTTAGTATTTCTGATTTTAGTAGGAATCCTGCCTAGGGAAGGATTGCTGAATAAACCCTAATTAATGCAATATTTTACTTGTGACAAATTTTCTGTAGACTGAGGTTTGGAAAATAAAACTCAATCTTGTGACTTATTTGCTTCAGATAAGAGGAAAATAGATCAAGAAAAACAAAAATTTGATGCCTCAGTCATGTTATTTTTAAATAAGTTTTCCAGTACACATTGTAAATTGTACAAACGTATATCATTAGCCAAGAAAAATTAGATATTATGTATTCAAAGACCAATGATGGGAGTGCTCACCCCACACTGCCACTGACCAGATATTGCTGGTAATAGGAGATATATAAAAGAAAAAGAACATTTCTGCATTACACTGAGTTAGGAAAATATAACATCTGCAAATTTTCCCTAGATATCAGTCATTAGATTTTCAAACTGCTAGTTTTCAGCAAAGATACATACTAATAATCAAAACTTGTTTATATATGGTTAATATTATCTCTGATTCATGGGATTATATGCACATGCTAGAGTTTTCTTGTATTATGTACAAATATAAAGTTTAAAATGTATTAAAAATGTTGATATGCCAAATTGTTTGCTGCATATGAATTTAAATCATATATTTATATTTTAAAAATGATTTCAGTCAAGTTCCAGATTTATTAAATGGTGACAGTTTCAAAATCAGTGTATGTAATTTTAATAAAGCATATATTTTAATTACTTTCTAGCATTTTAAAGGTTATTTATTTTTTTTGAGACAGAGTCTTGCTCTGTTGCCCAGGCTGGAGTGCTGTGGTGCAATCTAAGCTCGCTTCAACCTCTGCCTCCCAGGTTCAAGTGATTCTCCTGACTCAGCCTCCGAAGTAGCTGGGTTTACAGCTGCACACTGCCATGCCTGGCTAGTTTTTGTAGTTTTAGTAGAGACGGGGTTTCACCATGATGGCCAGGCTAGTCTCCAACCCCTGACCTCAAGTGATCCACCCGCTTTGGTCTCCCAAAGTGATGGGATTGTAAGTGTGAGCCACCGCGCCTGGGACATTAAAGGTTGTCTTGTTATGACAGTAATTCAGCAGTTAGTATTACATTGTTTTCCAAGATGATCTAATTACAAGCAGATATTTCATGGTATACTTGTCCCTCCCTTTTGAAGAAGATTGGTTCCAGGGCCCCTGCAGAAACAGAAATTGATGAATACTCAAGTCCCTAATATAAATTGACATACTATTTACATATAACCCACACACATCCTCCCGTATACTTTAAATCATCTCTAGATTACTTATAATACCCAATATAATGCAAATGCAATGTAAATCATTCCTATACTGTATTTCTTATTTTTCTATTTTGTTGTATTATTATTTAATTTATTTATCTATTTATTTATTGTTTTAAATACAAGGTTGGTTGTTTAACAAATGTGACATTCCCGGAAACAGAGGGCTGGGTGTACCATAAGACATACTTTGTTAAAATTATTAAAATTTAATAAAAAGTAGAAAAGCTGCTATATTTCTAGGGCTGCCAGCATCTTGGTCGCTTACATCAACATAAATTTATCATTTCACATTTCTAGAGGATGAAAGTCTGAAATCAAAATATTGTTAGGGTGGTGCTCTCTCTCTAATAGCTCTAGGGGAGAATCTTTTCTTACCTCTTCTAATTTCCGGTATTTCTCAGTAATCCTTGGCACTCCTTGTTTTATAAATGCATCAATTCAGTCATGTAGCCATCTTTTTCCTTATGTGTCTTCACATGGTCTTCCCTTTGTGTATGTCTGTGACTGGTTACAAATTTCTCATTTTTATAAGAACACCAGTCAATATTGGATTAAGGTCCACCCTAATAACCAAATTTTAACTTGATCGCCTGTAATTCTAAATAAGGTCACATTCTGTGGTACTAGAAGACTTCAACATTTCTTTTTGGTGGGGACACAATTTAACCCATAGCAGCTGCCTAAGCTAATATGAGTGAGAAAATATAAGAAAGTATTAATAATCCTTGACAAATTTATAATAGATTTCATTCCTCTGAATATTTCCTTTTGAGTAACTCTTTTTAGATATTTGTCATCCAAAAGTATTTCTCAAAATTCAAGATTCTCAAAATTCAAATTTCTCAAAAGTCAACATCTCTATTAATCTTAATCTTGCTGATTGATCTTTTTGGTGTTATTTATATTATTAAGCTGGTTTTAACTGGCAGTAGGTTTTATCTCTGAAAAAGTAGAATAGATTTATTTTACCCAGTTATAAATACCCAGTCAAAAATGTTTAAAGATGCAAAAACATACCATCTTCAGAGCTTCAACAATAAACTTATTTTATGGTGATTTCAGGAGTGAAAGCGCCTTCCAATTACATAAATCAATAATGGTGTATGGAATAGAAAACAATTTGTTTTCTTGTGGTGAGAATTGTTTTAACATGTTTAGTGTTATATGTACAGCAAGGTCAGATAAGTTTATCATTTACAAGTTAGTACTGCTTTAATGTCTCCCATTAATAACTATGCCAACTTAAACTTTAAATTTGGTTAACACATCAAAGTAAATATTTCTTTTTAACCAATTTATATTACTGTTCTCTAGACCTCATAGCAGAAATCTAGAGTTAAGCATCTTCATATTAACTCTAATGGAGTCTAAAGATTTGTCTTTTGCAATACAACAACTAGTTCATTGCAATCTTGCTCTAGGTCTTAAGGAGGAAAAAGTAAAGAAGAAAAATTTAGTGCAACACATTACAGTAATTCTTTAATATGTGAAAAAATCACATTGTAACACAGTATGCCATAGTCTCATTGGTTTCCAGGTTGCACAAGACTTTAATGTTTTTATATAGCTTCATCTTTCCTTACATATTTCCATGTTTCTACTACCTCACTTATAATCAGTCTCACTACACTGTCTGAGCAATCAAAACTCAAACTGTTTTATAACTCTTTAAGCATAGAGCCTCTTATATTTCCTAACTGTGAAATTCTCTGTGATTATTTCTGGTAAGGACAGGCAGCTTTCTATTGAAAAAATAAGTTTCTGTAACTTAGGCTTTCAATCTTTTTCATCTAAATTAAATTGATATATTTTGATAGTTGGCACATATTGATTTACTATCAAATTATATCTCTAGGATGTGCCACATTTTATATAAACTGTTTCTTATAAACTGATATACAAGCATCACTTTATAGTTTATTTTATGAGACTACTAAATAAATCACCACAAAAAGAGAATATTGTTAGAGAAAAATCTTGTTTTAAAAAAGCCCGGTGGAGACACATAAAAGAGACTAGAGAGATAAAAAGACAAAAAAAGTCCAAACTGATTATTTTTAAGTTACGAAGTAAGTATATGGAAGTATTGCTACCACAATATAAGAGACAGCAATAGACTGGTCAAAGAAAAATTTGGAATCACCTTTTGACTGTACCTACAGTACTTTTGGTATTGACAAAACAACTTGACTCAAAGTCACTTTGATTTGGCATCTGGGTATGTGGGTGTCTTCCTGTGTATGTGTATATCTATGTGTGTAATAGAATAATTTACTATAGAATATATGGACACAGCGTAGCCTTAATATAACAGATCTCACAGGTTCCTAGAACGCTTAGTGTGAGCATTTTTTAAAAAGAACACTACATATTGATTACGAGGAAAAACTATTTTCTAATATGATGATATAGCTACATTGTACATTTATATGTCTATACAAGCGTGACCAAAAAATGATCAGAGTGTTCATCACAGTCCTCTGTAACTGTTTTACTTCTTTAGGAGTATGTCATCTCCATTTTTTCCAGGCAGAAAACATTTAACAGTGTGAAATTACAGAGGAAAAAATATCCCTACCACAAAACAAAATGTCCTTCCTATGTGTACCCCTGCATTACCCAGGAAAAATGAGTGAATGCTTCAGTTTCAAATTCCATACTTTAGAGTCCAAATTTACTTAAAATGTTTAAATAGTAAAGCAACCATTAAAACTTCTCCAAGTAAATATTAAATGTGTGCAAACATGAAAGATGACTAATATATAAATATTGACCCAATTTTCTTTTTCTACAAATGTTCTATTAAAATACATACAAATATTAGTGGAAATAAAATTTCAGCTGCAGTAAATATTGTAGAAGTCCACCATTAAAAGTCCCCAAATGTGGATGGATTACCGGAAAATAGTCATTAAAAGTGGTTGAGGCTAGGGGAAAAATAGCATTAGGAGAAATACCTAATGTAGATGACAGGTCAATGGGTTTAGCAAACCACCATGGCACCTATACACCTATGTAACAAACCTGCATGTTCTGCACATGTATCCCAGAACTTAAAGTATAATTTAAAAAATTTTAAAAAGACATGCACTTAATTCTTTGGATTTTATCATATATAATTTTTATAAATAAGGACTTTATTTTTAAAAAGTGGTTGAACTGATGGAGAAAAGAGAATAGAGAGAACTAACATAGAAGATGTTTGTAGGCTATGTGAAAGCTTATCTCCTCAAAGACACTGCCATCCAAGTTAGTAAATAAAGGTGATGGGGGCTGACTCTGGGCTCAACATAAGAGTACTTAACATATGTAAATAACTACTGGGCTAGTATTTCAGAACTTCCTCAAGTACATGAAATATCTTGCTGAGAACTATTCCCTTGGTACCACTGCTATCTATGTAAATTTTGAAGATCAGATTAGGTAAATTTGTAGTGTGGGCATTTGAACTGAAGATTTCATCAACATAAATCATCAAGATTTAAAATTAAATTTAAAATGCTTTAATTCTAAAAGTTCTTGGATAATAATTTTTGGCTTGACGCTAGATTATTGTTATTATTATTCACATTAACATTTGAAAGTTAATTTTAATAACTTTAAAGTTGACAAAGTGTTTTTTCTTGCTTTAAGTTTAGCAAATTGTTTAGTAGTAATGTGCCTATAAGAAGATGCTATAGCAGAAATAATACATTTTAAACATTCAAATAATATTCATTAAATTTGAATATTTTAGAAAACTGATTTATAAGATACAATTGTATCTTCATTGTAATTTTATGGAGATAAGATTGATTATAAACATAAATTCTGGTTAAAGGACAAATGTTATATTATTACTGATATTGATTCTTGGATTAGTGAGACATTTATCATGGAATATTTAACTAGAGTCATGAAGAATGTCCAAAACATTCCTTAACATTATTTTCAGTTTGAAAGCATTTAGTATAATTTTCTTTGCACACAACAGAAATCTGTTTCATGGATATGTACTAAAGAAGGAACTGAAAGTCCAGTTAAACAGACTACAGCATTGGCCACAAAAGTCTTTTTAGAACTATTCTCTAAATCAATTTTTTGTCCATTTTCAATTCCTCTTACCTAACTTTCCCAGCCCCTGCTTCAGGCAAACAAGGTTACTACAAATTAGTTTGCATTTCCAAGAGTTTTCTATAAATAGAATAATATAGTATGCATTCTTTTGTGTGTTTGAAAAAGAAAAGGATGAAAATAGAATAAAAGGGTATGAATTTCCAGTTAGAACTTGAAATATTTTTAAAGGTGCTACAATAAATGGTACAATGTGGCTGACTCAGAAAACTAGTATGAAAAAGAATCACACTGAATATTTTAAAATGAGGGTTCATGTATCTTCTCTGACATCAACTGCTGAATAGCCTTGTCAAATGCAATAGTTTAATAAGTGGAACACAGCAGGAAAGGATGGATGTGACAAGAGATAAACTATTTTGGCCTCAATTTGTTACATGTAAAATGAAGGTGCCCTTCAGGTCTCTTATTCTAACTTGGTGTGTATTGAGTCACATGCGTTTTGCTAAACAAAATTGTTAGAAACTGTCTTACTGGTACTCACACATTTTGCTCAATTACTGAACTGAATTAAATAGTTAAGAAGGAGTAATTTCTGCTCTACAACTTTTTTCTTCTATTCATTTTGTCTTTTTTAGCAGCTTTATTAAAAAGTACATGGCATATATTAAGTTATACATACTTAAAAGGTGCTATTTGATAAATGTTGACCTATATTTATATCCAGTAAACCATAACCACAATCAAGACTGTGATTTATCACACTAGAAGTATTTTTTGGTCCATTTGCAATTCCTCTTACCCAACTTCCCCCAGCCCCTGCTTCAGGCTAACATAAATTAGTTTGCATTTCCAAGAGTTTTCTATATATAGAATAATATATTAAGCATTCTTTTTTATGTTTTATTTCTGTTACTCACCATAATTATTTTGAGATTTATCTATGATGTTGAGTGTGTCAATAGTTTATTTTGTTTTCTTATTGCAGTTATATTTAGTTGTCTGAATACTCTACAATTTATTTATTCATTCTGCAATTGATTGATATTTGGCTTGTTTCTAGTTTAGAATGATTACAAAAAAAATGGTGCCATGTTCATTATGTATGAGTTATTGATGTACAAGTCTTTACGTGGTCATATTCTTCTATTTCTCTTTTGCAAATACCTACAATAGATCCAGGTTGGCTGGATCATATTCTAAGTAGAATGAATTTTAACAACTGTGAAACTGTTTGAAGAATGGTTGCACTTTTTCTGCGCCCAACAAAAGTGTGTGAGAATTCCTGTTCCTCTAAATCCTCATCAAGATTTGGTATAATCTGGCTGTTTAACTTTAATCATTCTGGTATAGGTAGCATTGTCTAATTATGATTTAAATTTGCCTTTTCATAATGACTAATGATATTGAACATTTGTCATGTTCTTATTTCGTTATCCATGCATTTTCTTTTGTAAATATGTTGTCTGTTCAAATATTTGGTATGTTTTTTAAACTCAATAGTTTGTTTGAATTGAGAGTTTAAAAAACACATATATTACACAAACAAGTACTTTATTCAATATTTATTTTCCAAATATGTTCTCCATTTTGTGCCTTGTATTTTAGTTATATTAACACTCTTTCAAAGAGACATATTTTTAATTTTGACGAGGTCTAATTTTTTTGATGGACCATAACTTTGGTGTCATATTTAAGAACTCTTTATATATCTCAAGGTTTAAAAGGTATTATTCTATATTTTCTCATAGAGCTTTTATGGTTTCAGGTAATACATCTTTTCATTAATTTATTGAATTAATTTTAGTTTAAGTTTTGTGGCATGGATCCAAGTTCATCTTTGCATATTGACATGCTATATCTCATCGTTATTCATTGAAAGGACTAATCTTTTTCCAATGAACTATCTCATAAACTTTCTGAAAATAATTACTTGTTCATTTATGTGTGGACCTATTTTGCACTTTGTCTTGTTTTGTTTTGTTTTTAAGATGGAGTCTTGCTCTGTTGCCCAGGTTGGAGTGCAGTGGCACAATCTCGACTCACTGCAACCTCCACCTCCCAGGTTCAAGCGATTTTCCTGCCTCAGGCTCCCCAATTACTGGGATTACAGGTGCCTACCACCAGGCCTGGCTAATTTTTGTATTTTTAGTAGAGACAGTGTTTCAACATGTTGGCCAGGCTGGTTGCAAACTCCTGACCTCAGGTGATCCACTCACCTCGGCCACCCAAAATGCTGGGATTACAGGTGTGAGCCACTGCACCCAGCCCTGCACTTTGTTTTGACATTAGGTGTATAAATGATAGGGACAGGAGGCAGACAAATTCCTAAACAAACAGGGACAGGTCCCCAGTGAAACTCGACCTTCAAGCCAAGGATGGTCTGAAGGCAGAAAACCAAACTACCAGATCTGGATAGAGTCCACAAACTGGAGTGAGAACTTCCATTCCCATTCCCATTTGGTGTGCTCAGCCCCTGATTGGTCCCAGGCCAAGACTTCACTTCAGCCCCTGATTAGTTCTTTACACTATTGTGCCTCTTTCTGAATGGTGCTTTTCCCAAGTCTACCTATAAAGCAATCAGCACACATTTCTCCATTCTAAGCCAATAAAAACCCTGGACTTAGCCTCATAGGCTGCAACCCACTTTCAAGTCCCTCTCACTGTTAAGAGCTTTCTGTTCAATACAATTCTACTCTGCCTTACTCACTATCTGGTAACTGTGTACCTCATTCCTCTTGGTTGTGAGACAAGAACTCAGAACTCACCAAACTGCAGGAGTGAAAGAGCTGTAACATCCTCTCCTGCTTACAAACTAAGGGAGTGAAGAAGCCATAACATAAACATTGAGGTTTGTTATGTCATTTGGATTAATTTACTCTTATCTATAAAGTGACTTTTTCTATTTTGTAAATATTATTTATTTGAATTGCATTTTGATGTTAATATAACCATTCTAACTTCCTTTAGATCAATGTTAGCATGGTATTTCTTTTCTCATCATTTTACCTTCAATTAGTTTTTGTCTTTATATTTAACATGTATTTCTTCTAGGCAACAGATAGAACTAAATGATTATTTTAATAATTCAGTTTTAACTCCTTTGTTGACTTATTACACACACCTTTTTATTTTCTTATTTAATGGTTTCTCTGGAGTTCCCAGTAACTATTTTTTACTTATTATGGTCTACCTTAAAGTGGTACTAAATCCTTTACACATAAGAACCTTATAGTAATATACATCAAATTCTCTTCTCTCAAACTTTATGCTATTGTTATATATTTTACTTACATGTGTTATAAGGTCACATCACATTGTTATTTTTGTTTAGTTTGTTATTTTAAAAATTAATTGGAATAGAGACACTGCCCATGCAGTTACCATATCTTTTTTCTTTTTATCCTTTTAATTTTTTTGCATCCATATTTTCATCTTGATTCATCTGCCCCCTGCCTGAAAGTCTTCCTTTAATATTACTTACAGAGAGGTCTGCTTATGATGAAGCCCCCAGCCTTTCTAGATCTAAAAACACCTTTATTGAAACAAGAGCAATATTTAGACAGAGCTAAAAGTACTTTATTAGATGCACTACAAATTATAATAATTTTCTGAGTAGCTGGTTGAGGGAGTAACTATTCCATATTCGCCATAACCATATAACACTCTTTCCTCTAATCCCTTCTGATGTTTCTCTTCCTGGCTGGGGTTAGTTTCCTCACACATGGTACTTATTAGTCTATTACTGAATATGTGTGAAGCACCCTCTGCAGATTTCTGAATTTTCCATTTATCTCTTTTCTTTCCCGTACTCTGTCCTGTGACTTTTGCTGCTTTGGTCTCCCCAAACCCTCAGCTGTCTTCTCAATGTAGAGTCTGCTGGGCTTCATATGCATTTCTCTTCTTTTTGCCACAGCCTGAATACTCACTCTCTCAAGACAGAAGGCTTGAACAAAGCTGGGTCACTTATTGGTTTATGATCTCTCAAGCATTACTATTCTGCAATGCCGGATAACTAGTGTCTTGAAAACCAATGTTTAAAGTTTTTAAATTAGTTTTTCTTCTTCTCCTTCTTTCTCTTTCTCCATTGGACAAGTTGGGAATATAAATCTGGTCCTTTTGTTTTCATCTTGGCTGTTGTAGAAGTTCTTTCTTGTACTTATTAATTACATTAAAAACAACAACAAGCAAGGGCCACTATGAGCTTGAAAATATAATCTTGCCACTTTATTTAGCAAATAAATTAGCCTAAAATAATATAATTTAATTTTCAGTCTATCTCAAAATGCTTAACCACTTGAGGAATAATTATATAGTTCCTTATTGGTCATTTTTTATCAGAATTAATACATTTTAATTTTAATTGTTGGTATTTTAATTTTTATACATATTACTTCATGACAAGTGCTCAACTTTTTATGAAGGTTTGATTTCTCTTCAACAACACAGACGATTTGTTATGCCATTGTATTAGCCTTCTGAAAGTTGAAGATAAGTTGTGATGTAACTATCACTTATTCAAATGTCAAAATGAAGCCAATTAAATGAAAACAAGAATTCCATTCTAAAAAGGAATAAGAACACTCATCTAAAAATTTCTTCAACTTCTTTTCTATTAATTATATTACTATATGTGGGAGTGCTATATAGATGGCTTGAAAAAAATTCAAAACAATGTTGTATTATCTCAAATAAAGTTATTTATAATCTAAAACTGTGAATTTCTCTATAAATAAAAGATATTTTACAATGAAGTAATATTAAAATGACAAAAATGTTGTTCCATATACTATGTAAAATTTTGCCTGATAAAAATATTAATATATATGTTCTTATGAAATTTCAAAATAACATTTAGAAATCATCAAATACCTTCATTCTCTTATTGATTTGACATATTGTATATTTAATCATAAAAGCCTGCCATTTAAGATTTGTTAGACACCACAAAGGTTATCTAGCAGAATCACTTTTGCCAGTAGATGAGAAACCTATGGGCCAAAGATTTTCTCACTCAAAGACACACAGATAATTAAGACCAGAATGCTCCACGTGTAACCAACCATTCACTGAGAAAGGAAATGGTTTGACAGACTGAATCCACATCTCTGCCATTAGGGAGGACTTTAAGCTAGAATTGCAGTACATGTGACAAATGTATATATGAATGAATCAAAGGATGCTATAAGTGATTATAGAGTGGGTTGGAGATGTTCAGTGTTCTCAGAGGAAGAGAGATACAGAAGCCAAAACCTAAATCCTAAAAGATGACTGAGTTTAACAAGCCCAGCGGTGGAAAAAGAGTGACCCAATAAAAAAATACATAAAAGCCGGGAGTTTAAAAAGAGAATGCCACCTTTGAAAAATGTCATACTATTTAATAATGTTGATGCCAAGAGTTGAGCCAGGTGAGTGATGGAGAAATTGGAGAAATGAGCCAATAGGTAAATATTAATAGGATATGGTAAAAACTTTAGAATTTTTGCTGGAAAGATACAGAATTATTGAAAAGTTGTAGGCCAGGAGATAATACTAGGAAAGGTGACCCATCTCAAACTGAATTTTGAGTTCAGACCCTAAGGAATACAATTTACACAGTATACACATTAAATATGTTTGTTTTGGTGCAGTCTTCCAAACCACCTTCTAACAGAGCTTCCTCCTGTATTAAACCAAAGTATTAAAGTAAGGAATAGGAAAGTTGTCTCTGCAATTTTATTATCTGTGTCTGGGTATCAAGGCACTAATAATCACCCTGAATCAGAATTCAAAGATATAGGACAAAGGAGTATGCACACACACACACACACACACACACACACACACAATATTTTTCAAATAATCTTTCTAACTAAAAACATCCCTATACCATTGTAATAAAATGTAGCTGTTTATCCACTAAAAATTTGCATTATGTACTGGCCATGTTTGCTAAAACACTATTTTTAAAATATTTATTGAGGAATTACATAGATAAATATATTTGGTATACAACATGATATTTTGACATACATTTAATTATTTCACATTGTGATTGAATGATTAAATCAATGATAAATGATTGAATCAAACTATTTAACATGTCTATCACCTCACATAATGACTTTTTGTGGTGAAACATTTAGGAGGTCATTAAAATCTACTATCTAATCAATTTTCAAGTGTATAATACATTATTATTAATCATAGTCAATATGTTTTAATATGGACCTCGAGAACATATTTCTAAATGAAACTTTGTATTCTTAGACTAACATAACTTTTTATCATATTATGTGGGAGAAAGGGTAAGTAATATCCTAATTTTTTATAGGTAGAAATGAAGATTCAGTAACTGCTTTTTTCAGCTACTGTTACTTAAATGAGAAATGCAATACTTGTTTATGGGTTATCTGAACAAATGAATGAATAAATGTATATCTAATTAAATATCATTGAATATTACTTTTTAGATTTCTATAAGATTTACTTACTGAGGGCCTTTATTTGAAATCCTAAGTAATCTAAGAGGAAAGGAGCTTTTCAATGTCGAATCATTTAAACATTAAACCTCTTTTATGCCATCAAATGATATTTTGTCTTTATTTCTTTAGAAGCAATCATTTTAAAAGATGGAGAGACTGGAGTAATAAAAGAAAGAGTTAGAGAAGATAAAGATTAGCTACTTTCCTTAGAATGAATGTTGAATCATTTCCCCTGAAGGGAGTGGAGAAAAGGGAATTTTGTATCCTAGGCTTTGACACTCAATATAGCAATAGAAAAAATAGAAAAGTCATCAATTATTCTGCTAATTATATTACCCTAAATATAATAACCGGTGTGGTTTTACTTATCAATTGAAGTATGAGGAAAAGAAAAGATTAGTATGTTTTTAGGGAGAAAAATTATCAGCAAAAAGCCTGAGGCAAGTAGTGGGAGAAGTGACGGCATTTCTCTGTGTGTGTGTGTGTGTGTGTGTGTGTGTGTGTGTGTGTGTAGAAAAGCCCACCTGGCTTTATCTTGACGAGAGAGCCTATGAATCCTGGCCAAAGTGAGAAATGACACTGCTAGAAAGAAGCAGTCAGGTGAGTAGGCCTAGGGAAGGGTCAAGGCAACTGTTAGGCTCAGAGGTAATCAGTTTCATAGGTGACGATCTCATGGCATCTGCATCCAGTACCTTTGCAGACCACAGGAGTCGTGCTACCGGTTCTTCTGGCAATATAACCTGGAAAAAGCATGTACTAGAAATAGGTTGTCAGATAAAATACAGGATGCTCACAATTTGCATTTTAGATAAACTACAAATTTTTTTAGTATTCAAGTATGTCTCATATATTGCATGGGACACAATTATACTTAAAAAAAATCCACTCCATCTGAAATTCAAATTTAAATGGATGTGCTGTATTTTTATCTGAAAACTCTGGCTTTTTTTTTTTTTTTGAGACGGGAGTTTCACTCTGTGGCCAGGCTGGAGTGCAGTGGTGCAATCTTGGCTCACTACAACCTCCAACTCCCAGGTTCGAGTGATTCTCCTGCCTCAGCCTCCAGAGCAGCTGGGATTACAGGCACGCACCACCACACCCAGCTAATTTTTTTTTTCTCTTTTTAGTAGAGATGGGGTTTCACCATGTTGGCCAGGATGGTCTCGATCTCCTGGCTTCCTGATCCTCCCACCTCGGCCTCCCAAAGTGCTGGGATTACAGGTGTGAGCCACCATGCCTGGCTGACATTCTTAATTTGAAAAGACATGTTCCCAGAGTGCACAGAGGACAAGGTAAGATCAAAATAAATTGTATTATGGGGTAGAGATAAATAGTAACCCATTCTTGGATTTGAATTGAGCACGCTGAACTGTGACAAGAGGGGGGAACTGAACACCTCTATAATAAATGACATAGTTTTCTCTAAAAAAGAAACACATAGGAAAGGAACATAAGGGCTATGAAATTACTGTTCTTCCCATTTCCAGCTAAACACATCTCAAATTGAGATATAAAACTTCACATGACTCTCTCTAGCTTTCTTCACTACTTAGGCCTAGAGTGGGTAGGGGGAAGCAGATATTTAATTTGATGTTTTTTAAATTTCAGTCAATTTTCCATATTCAAGACTTTGCTTTAGCTGCTTTATTTATATTTTCTCATATTCCTTCTAGAAGTAAGATTAAATGTTGCTTCTTCTTCATCTTTGTTTATATTGAGATCTTGACAGCTAAATGTCCTACTCATGTTCAGAGCTTCCTTATGTTGCAAGTTGAAGCATATTTAAAGAAACAAACCTAAACAGAATATAAAAATGTATAAGATTTTAAACTAGTTACATTATAGAGCTTCTGATATGGAAACTAATGCTGTTCTTGATCTTAATGATTTTGGCTAGTTGCTTTCAATTTATTTTTGTTTTTAACCTTATAATTAGTCTGAACCTATCCACCCATAAGTACTAAATACTAATTGCACTTGCCTGATAATACATTCAGTTTTATTCTCCTCAAAGAAGACAAATATTTAAGATGAATATTTGGAAGAAATACTTCCCATAATTTGAATCTAACAACCACGTGTGTTAGTGTGTTTCTGTTCTTGGGGGATTTGTTTTTGTTTGTTTTTGGTCCAAAAATGATAAACTTTTCATGACATATAAATAAATAAATATAATTTTATGATGTTAAAAATAGGGTGACATGCATGGTACATGGCTGTCAAATCTCTTGTGGCTCCACAGAAAGTTCATCATAATTACATGCCAAGTACCAACTATATTAGAGCTAATTCACTGTGGAAAAAATATTCAGGTTATCTATTGAAAATCTGGCCATTCACAACTAACATAGAGCTGCTTCTTTTAATGATTATTCTGGTTATTAAGATGAATAACATCTTTTATCTTGAAAAATGATAAAGGCAACTGCTGTGTGTTTAAATCCATCATTGGTTTCCTGGAGTCATCACAATTAGAGATGGAAAGGGACCATTTGGTCATATCCCTCATCTTTCTGTCTGGGCAAGCTTTAATCTTTGAGTAAATTCTCTAGTGCTTTGTCTAATCTAGTTTTACATAACTCAAATGTATTACTTGGAAGATTTTACCACAATCTAAAAACATCTTGCTGCTGGGAATTATTACAATGATAATATCCATATCTTTGCATGGCTTAATTTCCCATTAGTTTTATCTTTGCCTCCTGGGAACAGTCCTGAGCAATTCCAAATCCTCCTCCCATCTCTGTGTGCCACCATTCAAATCATTGTAGCTGTTGATCGTACCCAACCTAACACTTTTAATCTTGTTTGGCAAAATGATTTGTATATCTTTTAGCAACTCTATGTCTGCCAACCCCTGTAGCATATTTGAAATTAATGAGAAACCTGACGGATGAAGATGAACTTCTAATAAAACACAGAATTAATGATTTCCATCACAAGAGTTCATTTGAACATTTAAGGCTTTTGTTTCAAGTGAATTCTAGTGATTATTTGCTAAGAATATGACCCAATAAATATGCTAGGAATATCTTCTGAAATATCTCAATTTTTATTTATACAATTTTCCTACTCCAGCTTCCCAGCACTCATGGTTTTTATTTACTAACTGCCAGCCACCTTCCAAGACATCCCTCAAGTAAAACAGAAGTCCAGTAAAAAAGTCATTTATTCTATAAAGAACCTACCTAGTAGCTGCCTAGTAGATTGTAACAATATGTTCAGACTAAACTGGTATTGTCAATGCCTGTCTAGTCTAGATTTCCAAGAAACAATTACATTTGAATGTATCATTAAAATTGTAATCATATGGTAATCTTATGTAAGGAATGCAATTTTATGTAAGAAACATATTTTTCATGTAAGAAACCCAGACAGGATAGAGAATTGACAGGAGGTGAGAACATTTTTAAAGAGACTATCACTAGAATGGAAGCTCTATGAGGGCAGGAATTTTTGTTTGTTTCACTGATGTACACCTAGTTCTTAGATCCATACATACATGTTCAATGCATAAAGAATTTCTTTTTCAATCACTTAAATCACAATTGATAGGGCAATTGAAGACAATACACTACAATATACTTTTTGCTTACCATTATATCATTAACTCAAGAAATTTTCTTAAGCCTCATAATTATCTTGTCTACTCATTCCTTATGCACCTGTGTTTCCATCTGGATATAGGCTTTTATTACAGGAAGAAAAGGAGTGATTGTGAGAACCTAGTGGTTGTGCAAGGGGAAGGATTGCTTTATAGTTGTTATATTATGTAGTCTTAGGAAGGCTACAAAGGAGAGTTGGAAAAAATAGTTAAAGCACTCATGACAGCTCTGGAGAAATGTGTTGGTCTGCCAAAGAAGGAATATACAATATAAACTCTGTGAATTATTTAATTAAATGGATCCAGTCGTGAAGTAAATCTTAATATTGAAGTCATCAACTCATTGACAACACGGTGCAGTGTCCTATCTTGAGCAAAGGAAGCTTATGAGACATAGTGTTTTCATTAGCAGATTAAGAAGGGGCTTCCCAGTCTTAGAGCTGTATACTAAAAATAAGGCATAACTGTTCTATGAGAATAACAGCTTTGAAAAGATGTCTGGTGACTGTTAACAATGTAAACAAGAAACTGATCTTTATATCAAATTGCATTTTTTCTTTATAGAAAAGTAAATTCAAATACAAATCTTATGCAATCTGCTTTATTTGAGAAATTAAACATAAAATATCACTGGATTATTTACTCATTTTATCACAGGACATGTTTAAAGCAAGCAGCATATTCAAAATAACATAAACAACCATTTTAAGTCACACAGCTTTATAGCTATTGTTAAAACCAGTAGACCTGAAACAAGAAGCTGTTTTGTGTTCAAAATATAGCTATGTTTGATCAATTAGGTTTTATAAAGATGGAAATCAGTTTCCTTTACTTCCGCTACTAAGAAAAATGTGTATTAATTTTTATAATAGAATCTGTCAGTTGTCCTAAGTGCTGACCAGCTCACTTAGATTGCTGAAAGCAGTATGGGAAATTTTTCTGTCAAAGAATTCATTGTGATAGGGTAGGATTGGAAGTCTATTACTAATGTCATGGGCAATGATTAAAAAAGTTCTAGTTTTAATCCCTTCTGGCTTTATTGAAAGAACTACCAAAGTGACATAGTGTCTTAATCTACAGGCAGATTTATTAGGGTGGAAATCTCTCTTGCTTTGTATTTAATTAGCTTAGTCTGTGGAGGGAACCTGGTAGCAAGGAAATCTCTCACTCTGACACAAAGCATTGAACAATGAACCATACTTCAAGCAACTAAAAGAGAGGCAAGGACATTCTAATAAATTAACTACTAAAGAGAAAATATGGCTATCAGATCATATCTTTACCTCAGGAATCTATGCCTACATGTTTATTACCTAATTTAAAAGCTTCATGTTGCCCAGTTTTGCTTGGGACATTAAGTGGAAAAACGAAATAAATTCTAGCATATAAAATTGTTGATATTACTGTAATAATCTAGACCCAAATTCTTATGAACTTATTTATAGAAAATTGACCATAGTTAAATCTATGTGTATTGTCATTATTAAGTTACAACAGAAATAACAAAGCAAAACTGATATTATGTGTCAAAAAGTGTAAGAAAAAACTTGATCAAGAAGAAAGGAAAATCAAGAGGCCATCCAGATTTTATTTTGGCTCATTAAGCAAATTATTAATTTTTACAATACAGTTCACAAAAATCACAGGTTAAAAGACTTTGTTCAGTGCATGCTAGAAAAATTTTTTAAAATATAAAAGATTATTTCCAGAAATGTGAAAACTATTAAAAATAAAACTCAAGACAGATTTTTAACTGTTCTTATATCATGAAATTCTTGTATTCCCAACGTCTTTGTGGAAGAAGTAATTTTTTGGTTCACTATTTTAAACATTTGAGAAACAATCAAAAAACAACACACACCGGGGACTGTTGTGGGGTGAGGGAAACGGGGAGGGATAGCATTAGGAGATATACCTAATGCTAAATGATGAGTTAATGGGTGCTGCACACCAACATGGCACATGTATACATATGTAACGAACCTGCACATTGTGCACATGTACCCTAAAACTTAAAGTATTATAATAATAATAAAAAAAACCTAAACGTGTAAAAGGGGCCCTAAACGATAGCAGTAATATCATGAATCAATATAACAAGGTATGCAGAAAGAACAATTTTTTTTGAGACAGAGGGTCTCGCTCTGTCACCAGGCTGGAGTGTAGTGGTGTCATCCTGGCTCACTGCAACCTCCGCCTCCGGGGTTCAAGCGATTCTCCTGCCTCGGGAGAGTAGCTGGGACCACAGGTGTGCGCGGCCATGTCCGGCTACAATTTTTGTATTTTTAGTAGAGACGGGGTTTCACCATGTTGGCCAGGATGGTCTCCATTTCTTGACCTCGTGATCCGCCGGCCTCGACCTCCCAAAGTGCTGGGATTACAGGCGTGACCCATCACGGCCGGCTGGTATGCAAAAATTGTAAAAAGATCTTCACACATTAAGATAAATAAAAGATGTAAAGAAGTGGATGGAGCCACTGCAATCTCAATAAAAATTCCAAAAGAGATTATTCAGGTAATTGACAAGTTTTATTTTTGTAGATTTAAATGTAAGAGAACAAACAGACAAGATCTTAAAGAACCACACATTTGTAGGACTTAGACGACCATACATTAAAATTTATTATCAAGTTATATTTAAGAGAATACTGGCTGGGCGCAGTGGCTCATGCCTGTAATCCCAGCACTTTGGGAGGCTGAGGCGGGAGGATCACGAGGTCAGGAGATTGAGCCCATCCTGATTAGCACGGTGAAACCCCATCTCTACTAAAAATAAAAAAAAATAACAGGGCTTGGTGGCGGGCGCCTGTAGTCCCGGCCACTCGGTAGGCTGAGGCAGGAGAACAGCGTGAACCTGGGAGCCAGAGCTTGCAGTGAGCAGAGATGGCGCTAGGGCACTCCCGCCTGGGTAACAGAGCCAGATTCCGACTCAAAACAAAAACAAACAAACGAACAGAATATTGCACTAAAGATAGACCATTATACCAATGAAACAGAATACCAGAAGAAAATTTTGACCCAAATTCACATAATATTTTAAAAAAAATCAATTCCAGGTGAATTAGAGCTCTTTATGTGGACTAATAAAGTTTTTTTTTTTAAAAAAATCATGATATGAGTTGGCTCTGTGTCCCCACTCAAATGTGACCTTGAAGTGTAATCCTCACATGTCAAAGGAGGGACCTGGTGGGAGGGGATGGATCATGGGGATGGTTTCCCCCCTGCTATTCTCATCATAGTGAGAAGTTCTCATGAGAGCTGACTGTTTTGTGTCCAGAATTGGTGGGTTCTTGGCCTCACTGACTTCAAGAAGGAAGCCCGGACCCTCTTGGTGAGTGTTACAGTTCTTAAAGGCACCGTGTCCGGAGTTTGTTCCTTCTGATGTTCAAATGTGTTCAGAGTTTCTTCCTTCTGGTGGGTTCCTGGTCTCGCTGCCTCAGGAGTGAAGCTGCAGACCTTGGTGGTGAGTGTTACAACTCATAAAGGCAGTGTGGACCCAAAGAGTGAGCAGTAGCAAGATTTATAGCAAAGAGCTAAAGAACAAAGCTTCCACAGTCTAGAAGGAGACCCCAGCTGATTGCCAAGGCTGGCTTGGGCAGCCTGCTTTTATTCTCTCATCTGGCCCCAACCACATCCTGCTGATTGGTAGAGCCGAGTGGTCTGTTTTGACAGGGTGCTGATTGGTGCGTTTACAATCCCTGAGCTAGACATAAAGGTTCTCCAAGGCCCCACCAGAGTAGCTACATACAGAATGTCAATTGGTGCATTCACAAACCCTGAGCTAGACACAGGGTGCTGATTGGTGTGTTTACAAACCTTGAGCTAGATACAGAGTGCCACTTGGTGTATTTACAATCCCTGAGCTAGACATAAAGGTTCTCCATGTCCCCACCAGACTCAGGAGCCCAGCGGGCTTCACCCAGTGGATCCCGCACTGGGGCTGCAGGTGGAGCTGCCTTAGGTGGTCTATGGGACTGGGCGAGGTGGAGCAGGGGGCGGCGCTCATCGGGGAGGCTCCGGCGGCACAGGAGCCCACCGAGGGGGTGGGAGGCTCAGGAGTGGCGGGCTGCAGGTCCCGAGCTCTGCCCCGCCGGAAGGCAGCTAAGGCCCGGCGAGAAATTGAGCACAGCGCTGCTGGACTGGCACTGCTGGGGGACCCAGTACACCCTCCGCAGCCGCTGGCCCAGGTGCTAAACCCCTCATTGCCCGGGCGGCAGGGCCGGCCAGCTGCTGCCAGTGCGGGGCCCGCCAAGCCCACGCCCACCCGGAACTCCAGCTGGCCCGCAAGCGCCCTGCGCACCCCTGGTTCCCGCTCGCGCCTCTCCCTCCACACCTCCCTGCAAGCTGAGGGAGCTGGCTCCAGCCTTGGCCAGCCCAGAAAGGGGCTTCCACATTGCAGCGGTGGGCTGAAGGGCCCCCTCAAGTGCCGCCAAAGTGGGAGCCCAGGCAGAGGAGGCCCCGAGAGCGAACGAGGGCTGTGAGGACTGCCAGCATGCTGTCACCTCTCAGTTTTAAAGTGGCACTTCCTCACTCTAGCTCTCTCTGTCTCTCGCCTGTCGCCTTGTGAAGAAGGTGCTTGCTTCCCCTTCCACTTCTGCCACAATTTTAAGTTCCTGAGTCGTCCCTAGCCATGAAGAAACGTGAGTCAACTAAACCTATTTTCTTTATAAATTACCCAGTCTCGGGTAGCACCTTTATAGTAGTGTGAGACTGGATTAATACACCTAGTAGAACATTTCATAGTTTTGGGATTGGCAAAATTATTTTTAAACAGGTTAAGAGAAAGAACCAATTAGCAAATTGGTTCATATTTATATTGATTTCTTTTCAAATAGTATCATTAGGGATTCTAAAGCAAGTTAGAAAGAGGGAAAATTTCGCAGTATACGTATCATTATCAGACTTATGAATATGAAATTAAAGTAAGATAACAATATGTGCCTACCTTAATCACTGAATTTACAAAGACAGAAACTGCTGAGTGTTGGCAAGAATGTGAAGTATCTGGAAGTCTAACTAATCTATTTGGGAAAAACTGTGTTATTTCCTAAGGCTGAACATATGCTGACCTTATGAAGAAGCATTTCTACTCCTGAATATTAAACATATCTCCATATATGTGTAACAAAAGATGACACAAGTGTTCAAAGGAGAAATGTCTGTAATAGCCCCAAATGTCATTAATAGTAGAATAAATACTACTCTTTCTAGCAGTAGTATATAATAGTAGATAAATACTACTATTCTACAACAGTAGAATGGATACACCACAATAATACAAATTAATCAAATACCCCAACATACCACAACATGAAGAAATCTCACCAACCTAATGTTGAGAAAAATAAGCCAAAAAAAGCATACATGCTTAAAATTCTATTTATATATTAAGCAAAATCAGGTAAAACAAATTAATTTGATAGAATTGGGGTAGTGGTTATCTTTAGGTAAGAGAGGCAGGTACTTCTCAGCATAAGAATAGCTCTGGGCCCTGATATAATTCACTTACTTGTGGCAATATTTACATGGAACTAAAATACTTATTTGCCTTTAAGATGGGAAACAGGAGAGGAAATAGCACACCATGAATAATACAAGCGTGTCCCAGGCACTCCTCACTTAGCATATACATGATAACAAGAAACTAGGTCGAGTGTGACCAGACCAACTCAGCTCAGAGAATCTCTCAGATTCAGGGCTCTTTAACATTAATGTTTAGTCTGTGCCTTCTGATGTGTGTGTGTGTGTGTTACTAGTTAGTCTCAAGGTTATATGATTAGCAGCCACTCTTAGGCACAGTTTTATCTATTAAATAATCCCAGTTACTTAGTGCCATATTAAATGACCCCAGTACAGGTGCTTGATTTGGTACATGAGATTGAATTTGACAATCAACACCATAAATAGTTTAAGAGGGGTTAAACCATAAATAGCTAAGAGTTAAATCCTTAGACTTCCCTGAGGCTAGATAAAAGACCATTTATATTTCTTTTCCAGGTACATAGTACTTGATGTAAAAATTGTTTCAGTTATAAAAAATGTTGTCATGAATATAACTTTAAAAATTACATTTTTTATTAAAATGATTTGTTTGTTTTGGAAATCAATGGTTCTACTCTGAACAAATATGCATGGTTCATATTTTGTTGTGTAATAAATTATGTTGTTATATAATTCAGATTTACATTAGAGGAACATGATTTTTATTGTCTATACACTAGTGTTAAGATATTTCACTTTTTTTTTAAGAGATGGGGTTTCACTCTGTCACTCAGGCTGGAGTGCAGTGGCGTGATCACAGCTCACTGTCACCTCAAACTCTTGGGCTCAAGTGATCCTCTCAACTCAGCCTCCCGTGTAGCTGGGACTACAAGCACATGCCTGTAATTTTTTCTTATTTTTTTGTAGAGATAGGGTCTCATTACGTTGCCCAGTCTGGTCTTGAACTCCTGGCCTCAAGTGATCCTTCTGCCTCATCCTCTCAAAGTATTAAGGTTTCAGGCTTGAGCCATCACATCTTGCTACTATTTCATTGTAATATTGACAACAAGTCTTTAGAACATCACTGTGGCAATATTTAATCTGAAAAATGTTTTGTATCAACTTTCTTTGATATCCTTGCATAAGGTATTTTTGTAGAGGTTACAGTCACTGAGAAGTGCATGCAGTATAGTAATCTTTTCAATATATTACCATTTTATAAAGCGTCTCATTGGACTGATTGGAAAAATTTTATATCAAGTATAATTTTTCAATCAGCATACTCTGTAAATCTCTGTAGGAGAGTCACACATTTTTATACTAAACTCCTAGCTACAGAGAGACACAAAACTTGTTTTAATAAGAGAAAAGCCCATTATTCAACGAAAAGCTGTTTACAGTGTATCCCCACATTTCCAAAGAACTGAAAAGTTTCTTTCTTTATCACAGCCCTTCTTCTCTATGCTTCTTGATTGCCTTAGCTCTTGTCACTAGTTATCCAGGTGAGGGAATTCTGTCCTGGCTGTTCCTCTGTCCTCACATGTTTGACAACCATTGTTCTGGCATCTCTTCTGTTTAGCTCCTTCTTGCATTCGCAGATGTATCACACTTTTAGTGAAAATTAAACAGTGACCCTGTACTTTGCCTCTTTTTCTTTATCTCAGTATCTGCCATTTTTTACTCATCTAATGATACCATATAGCAAAAGGTGTGGAAATGATGGGACAATGTGTGTGGGGAAGGAAAGTGTGTAATTTGAAGAAGGCAGACATGCAGAAAAAAAATATCAAAATAAATTCAAATGTTTAACAAATGTATTTGCTTAGGAAAAATATCCAGAAGAAAGTCAGCAAAATTTTCCCTTTTTGGGGTCTAAGAGATCACCATAATTTTATTTATTTATTTTATATGTATCTGTCATTTATCCTTCAAGTGTTATCCATGAGGATGTATTTATACCTGATAGTTTTTAAATAGAACTGTGCATGAAATTGATGTTAGTGTACTTAAAAATAATTTTACATTATCAAAATTTCAAATCTGATGGTGTCTCTAGCTGATTTCTCTGCTACTACCTTCTTTTTTTCTTTTTCAACTTTTCTTTCTCTCATTTCCTAACCACCACAAGTCGAGCTGAAAGGGAAAGTTATGAGACAGCAGATTGATGACTTTGTATATTGGAAAGAGAGAAATGAAATTCATTTACTCTAGCATGATGTAAAGTTTAATGAGCTTAACATAAGTATATGAACTTGAGCAGCAGCCCTACCTATACTCTCTCCGTCTCATTCACCACACTCTTGAAAACCAAGAATTTATAAAATTCTGTTAAATAAACAGATGAGTGTTAAAAGAAATGAAGGTAACTGAATTATTTGACCATTCAATACAAAGGCTAGAAAGCAGGAGCACACATGTATTGACTGCATTGCAGTAAAATGGAATTTTAGTTATGTGAATGCTGATGCTGTGTGCCAGCATTTGAATTGGTAGATCTCTTCATATTAAGTCTTTTTTACAATATTCCATCAGAGAAGATTCTACTTCAGTTCAGGTTAGATTAAACACACCACCTTTGCTTTGGCTTTTTTTGGTATTCTTATCACTTTAAGAAATTATTTTATTATTTACCTATTTCTTAAAACATTACTATAATAATTTTCTACTACATTTCATATTTTAATTTATTCCTTAAAAAGTTAAGTGTTTCTAAAAAAAAAAAAAAAAAGAAAACCAGATGCTTTATATCTCTCCTTTTTGATCATTTGACGATCTAACAAAATGTTTAAAAGGAATTATTTAGAAGGCATATCAAACCTTTGCCTTGAATGTTCAAGCTCACTTTGATATGTGGATAGATCTAAAACAGCCATAAAAATTACATACGCCAAATGATTCAGCTAGTTATGTTTAAATTAAGATATGTGTGCGTGTTTCAGACTAAACTAAAAAATATTTAATGAAATATTTAATTATTTTTCATTGCCTTAAATTATATAGGGCATAATAAATAGTTGTTTATAGTATAAGGGATTAAAAATGGAGGTAGAGAATGACCGTCAACATGAGCATAGTAATTGCCGTTTGTGTCTTCAATATATGCATTGAACTATATCATATGGTGATAGTGTTAAGAGACGGCAAGATGATTAAATGTATTAAATATTTTTGTTTTCTTTTTGTAGTACTAGGCACTAAATACCTCTCATATGAAGTTATTTCAACATCCTTTGGAACACAACATAGTTTTATTCATTAAATTTGACTACCCTCATAGCAATTTGATTTTTTATAGAGTAAAATATTTCAACACATCTACATAGGGTACTTTAGGTTCACTTTTTCTGTGTTTTCCTATAATTGACAATTTGGCTATAAAACAGATCAAAACAAAACAGAACAATGCATGATGATATTTTTAAAAATTGACTAAAATAATCAACTTTCATTTCTGTTCTAGCTCAGGCAGGTGTAAGCCAAATCTCTTTTATCTTCTAAATTTATACTGATTTATTACTTTCATTATTGTTCACAAGAATGAACTATTCGAATTTATTTTTTTTCCATTTTTGTTCTATTTAAAATTATCAAATAAAGAATCAATTTAACTTTATATTCTTGAAGTATAAAGTGATTATTCACTTTCATTTATCATATTCATTACCAGAATTAATATGTTCAGGAAGTATTTTCAGATTCAAGTATTGAATTAAAAACGTTTACCCTCTAAATCTCAACTAGCTGAAAAATATATCACTATTGTAAATATTATCATTAATATTCTTTTTTAACTTATTGATTATCTTTCAAATTTTATTTATAAGTGTCAGGTATTTTTCTGCCTGTCACAGTCATTAAATAATGTTTCTAGCACTATAACTATCTCTCATGAAGTGAGTTAAGTATCTCATTTAACTGTACATTTTCTTAATATTAAAAAAGTTAAAGAAGGAGCCTCTCTTGATAGAGTTTAACTTCTCAACAAATGTTATATTTAATAAATAAAAGACAAAATTTATTCTTAATGTCAACTTTAGACAAAAACAACACTAAAAATATGTAAGGAAGATAATAATGTACCCCTACTCTCAAAAGCAAAAAAGATTGGTTGTATAAGAGAATTTGGGAACGTTGTGTACATTTTTGTCTTTGTTCCAGTATCTATAACCATGCCTGGCACATAGAACAAGCTCACTAAATATTTAAAAATAAATTCTGTAATCTCAAATCAGTTTATCAATATCCCTGGAAGAGGATCTGCTTGTGAGATAATTTAGCAAACTACTTCAAAAGCGTAGAGCATTATCTTAGAGCAACATTTTACACAGATGTTGGAGAAATATAACATGACTTAATATATATAATGAATATAAAACACAAAATTTATACTAGTTTAAGATCAAATAAAGGAGACATCAATTCATTTTATGTTGTTTGCAAATCCCTAGCTATGACTCCCATTGGCTATTGTGTGCACAAAATACAGCAGCAGAAAGTCATTTTACCCTGATCAAAACTATCACAAAGAATAAATATGAAATACTTATGTGATTTGATGCAGTTCCAAAAATAGATCGATACATAGAACCTATGCAGATATGGGAGGGGAAGAACATTGTCAGTACAATGGAAGCTCTACATCGGCCCCTCCCTGATCAAATCTCCCCTTTCCCTCAATCCCCACAACAGTAATAACAGTCCTCATGAATTTTTTCTTCTTATTACTTTGGTTTTTCATTGTTTATATTTGTCTATATATGGAAAATATAGTTGTTTTATATGTTTTTGAAATGTAATAAAAGGTATATTATTAGTCAGGTTTCAGCAGGAGAGGGAAATTATACCACTAGTTTGAAGAGCTCTTGAAAATTAAAAGTCAGTTACTAAAAAGGTATAAAAGAGAACTCTAAGCAACACAGAGCAAGTAGAACAGGTAGCTGTTACTTCTGGAGCTAAGGAAGACTGAAAAAGGAAGGACATTAGAATATGGAAGAGGAAACTCCCCCACCAAAAGCTGAGATGTATACTTCATTGGAGAAATGTGGCTGCCATAGATACATGCAGCCTACCAGAGGGAAAGCAGCATGAGAAATAAGAAGCTTACAGAGTGGCAGAACAACTCACAAAAAGGTGTCAGCAGAGCATGGCTAGTCTACAGAAAATGGCCCAATAATGGTGGGGATTCCCACTAGAGAGCACAGGAAAGGAAGAGCTCTCAATGAGGGACACTAAGGTGAGGGCTACAGAAATCCAACATGCCGATCGCCGGCAGGCCCATCTTCAGAAAAAGCACTGGCACCAGGAAGAGAAGCTCCTTTGCTATTGCCACTGATCTTTGCTATTGCATCCTCTATTAACAAGCCTATGATTGTGCCAGCTGACAAAGGAGAAATGTTCACAAAGTGCAGCTCCAGTGTCAGGGAGTAGCTCCAGTACCAGGGTTAGAAAGCAGATTTGGGTTTGAAAATCAATACAATACACTGTTATTGTATTGGGCAATAACTGGGCACTAGATGTACAACTTTACACTAGAGGTACACTAGTGTACAACAAATACACTGGATGTATTCTTATGAAACTACTGTGTGCACCCTATGTGTGATATTCATCCCTCTGACATGGGTGGCCCTAAGCCACTTTTGCTGTTTTTAGGATTCTATTGTATGAATATATCTGTGTTTCATGAGGTTGCACATTCAATGTCACTGGAAGGCTTGCACCCCCTTCTTTAAGATACTGAAACATTTCTCTTTCTTACATTTATAATTAGACTTAATAAACTTAATACACTATATCCACTTAAATAAATAAATACACAAAATATTTGATAACCTCAGGTGTTTCCTAAATGTATGAGATCTTTTGCCTATGTTTATAAAAATAGCTACCATTTAATAAACATTCTGTACTAAGAAACATAACAAGACATTCATTTTTTTTCTTATAAAACTGGTATGTTGTGAACGTTTGTGTCCCCCCCAAAATTCATATACTGAAACTTAATCCCCATTGTGATAGTATTAAGAGGTGGGAACTATGGGGGGCTTAGACCTCACAAATGGGATTAGTACCCTCATAAAAATTGCCTGAGTATGTTTGTTTGCCCTTCCATCAAGTGAGGACACAGTATAAAGGTATCATCTATGAGAAAGCAGCCTCACCATACACTGAACCTGCCGGCATTTTGACTTTGGACTCCTCAGCTTTTAGAATTGTGAGACGTAAGAGTTCCTGCTGTTTATAAAACACTCAGTTTATAGTATTTTGTCACAGCAGTGCACATGGACTAAGACAATAACTCTCATAATAGTTTCAATATTAATAATACTATATTATTAATTTTATTTTATATATAAAGAAATTAAGAAACAGTGAGATTAACTCACTTTCCCAAGATGTGATAGCTAGTAAATATCAAGAATATCATGAAAAGTATTTAGCTCACAAACTCATGTCTTTAATCATTTTGGCAAATTGCTTTCTTACATGACCCTTTGCAACAGGTGTTGACATAATAATTTGACCCTTCACTGTCATGCTTTCCATCTTGGTACTATTAATAAAAATACGTATTTTTATTATATGACTAAGAAGATTTCTTTTAGTGGAAATGTTAATCTATTTTCCTTAGTTTTCATTTTTAATTTCTATGGTTTGCCCATTTTTACTATTAGTTGGTTCTTTTTGTTAGTTTGAGAGAGGGCCTCACTCAACTCAGGCTGTAGTGCAGTGGTGCCATCATGGTTCATTTCAGCCTTGAACTCTTGGGTCCAGCAGTGCTCCGGACTCAGCCTCCTGAGTAGCTATGATTACAGGAATGTGCCACCACATACAGCTATTTTTTCTTCTTCTTCTTATTTTTTTTTTTGTAGATACAGGGTCTCGTTATTTGCCCAGGCAATGTTTTTAGTTTTGATTTTGAGAAAATTTTTTCTGTATTTTCCCCTTTTTAAAATTATACCATCATGTATTTGTGATTATTCCTCTCCTCACTCAGTGCTTTGGAACTGTTACATAAAAACATTTGAAGTAGATTTATATTGATCTAATTGAGAGTTTACAACAGCTATTTTCACAGTTTCTTTGTCAGTCTACACTTATTACCAATAATTACCTTTTCTCATTTAAGAAAGAAACAAAACAACCATAACTAAAACAACAGCTTAATATTCAGCATGTTTTTATTAACAAATATATTTTACTTTGAGGTGAACAGAATTTCATTCTTGTTAAATTTGCTTAGTAGTGTGTAGCAATTTAATGTAGACAGATTACTTATATTAAAAGAAACAAAATATTCTAAAATACACTAATTTTAAGTGTTTGTTATTATATTCACATTATTCATCAAAACAACAAAGTTTTTAAATGTAATTAAAATTAAGTAATGAAAATGTCTCAAGAAACAAATTAGTGCTGCTATAAGGTTTAAAATAATTGTATTATTTAAGCACTGGCCATTATTATTTAAAATATTACATAATTAAAGGTCTGTACATTTTTGTTGTTGTTCATAGCTTGAGTTGAAGCTTGACTCAAGAGCAAGATTACTATCATGTATAGTTTTTATCTAATCACCAGTTTTGTCACCATTTTGATTCTCTCATCAATGTCAAATAGTGACTGTCTAATTTGAAATAGAATAACCAGTAGGGAATTTCTCCCTTCCCGAGACCAAGAGTTTTCAAGTCTTTCTTACATGACTAGATGGAAAACAAAGTCGACTTTGTAGCCCATAGGGTTTCTGGTCTCAATACCTCTGCCACAGTGTGAAAGTAACCATAAATAATACATGAATGAATGAGTAAGGTTGTCTTCCAATAGAAATTTATTTATGGACAACAAAGTTTTAATTTTATAGAAATTTTATATGTCATGGGATATTATTCTTTTGATTTTTGAAAAAATATAATAAACACTCTGCTCTTGGATCATACAAAATCAGGCAAACTGTATCTAGTTTGGTCATGGGCCATAGTTGCCTGACCACTGCCTTAGATAAATAGAAAAAACTTGTTTTTTGTTTTTTATTTTTTCCTCCCCAAGCCAGGATAGGATATTTCTTGAGTGGAAGGTCATTGCATTAAAAACAATCATAACATTTTAGAATTAAAGACACTTATACGAAGATGTAAGTATTCAGCTCACTGAACACACTTTGCCCCAGTTCAGGATGTGATACTAATTAGGAAGCATTTAAAATTAAGAATTTCTATTCCACAATAGTACTAAGATTTTCCTGAAGAGAAGCCAAACTATTCTCATGAAACTCTCTGAAGAAATAGCCTTCAATTTAATCTGACTCATTTTTTCTTTGAAAGTAAAATGGATTATTCTTCAGCTTTCACCGTTTACGGCTAATTGCCATTTGATGTTCAGATCTTTTATACTATGTGTCTTAGAATCCATTATATTTTAAAAGTAATAAGACATCAGAATATCTTATTATATAAGTTTCAGGTAAGTTGGCTTTTGAAGGATAATCGTGGTTTTGTGTTTGACTCTCACTTCAAGAATTCCTTTTAGAATATAAATTTCAGTTTGCTCTTTCCAAGTTAGGGTTAATTTTAAGACCATTTATTTGAAGGTGCCCTTTTGTTCAGTTTTGAACTCCAGCTAATAAAAGACATATTTTACTTTATAAAAATTCCCCTTAACAGTTTAGCTACTGGGATAAACAGAAGAGAATATGTTAGTTTAAGAATTAACACAAGATATATGGAATAGCTGTCATTTTTGTTTCGTAAATTGTCCATTTATTTATAAAGATGCTACTATCAGCCTTATTAACTTGCTGCAAATTAGACAAATTACAGGATGTTCTAGTGCCCTTCCAGACATCTTACTTTGTATCATTATGCCTTGGGGAATGTGAAGTTATTAACAACTTAAACTTCATCTTCTCAGAGCCAGTTTATACCTAATTATAACAAAACATGCTCAATTCCCTATCTGAACTTACCATCAATATTGTTAATAGACCTGTTACTTTTTACTTCACTAAGTAGAGAATTTCTAATATACAAAAGATGAACTTCCTGTTTATTTCCAAACAATGGCTTAAATTTACCTTGTCTTCAAGAATTATAGAATCAGTCAATAAAAGCCTTTTTAGCTTACAGAATAAAAATTATTGTATGGCAAAAATTCTAAAATCTGTTTTTTAAAATATAATGCAAAATAATACCTTTTTTTCTTATCTTGTGGCTGTTGTAGTTCAGGAGTTTCAGTTGCCATTTAAAAAATTTATTCAAAAGTGTTTTCTATAATCCATTAATAATTTGTCTCTGATTTTAGAAAGAAATAAAAACTTGTGATAAGTCTTAAATGTTAACAGTCAATATTTATAGAATTCAGAGTCTACCTTACTTTTAGTACTTTTTTGTTTTTCTATTCTATGGCATTACAGTATCAAATTTATCACATCTTTAAGTGCGATCTTACATTTGCTCTATATGTGCATTTAGAAAAGTATTATTTTCTTTCAAATATAAGTGAGAATGGCTAGGCACAGTGGGTAGCGTCTGTAATCCCAGGGACTCAGGAGTCTGAGGCGGAAGGATGGCTTGAGCCCGAGTTCAAGGTTGCAGTGAGCTTCGATTGTGCCAGTGCACTCCAGCCTGAGTAAGAAACAGTGACTCCATCTCTAAAAAAATAATAAGTGAGAATGTTTAGAGAAACAATGCAGAAGAGAATAATATTATTTCCATATTCACTCCTTGTTTCCTAAGCTTATCATTTAATGCAAATAGATAGAAATAATAGAAGTAGGATCTCCGTGGATGTAAGGCAAACACAGACTTTTTCCACAAAACGTAGAGCAAATTAAGAGTATATTTAATTGAATTACAAAAGAGTTGGCTTGTAAGAAAATCTTGTATACAGATGTAGTCAATATAGCAACTGTGGAGTGATTTTGGAGTATGTCAAAAAGTCAGCTAATTTCAAAGAATATTTACTCGATGTATTATTTCCACTTGATTGCAGAACACATAAAATATAACCACTCTTTCTCTTGTCACTTTGCTTGTTCCTTCTCTTTAGGTTGGAGTGCCAGGAACTCAGCCCACAGATCTTTTCACTTTATGTTTGTTTCCTGGTGATCCTATTTAATCTCTGTCATGTAAATGAGACTTCTGTCATTATATATCTGACCCCAAATTTTCTCCTAAACATTGTCTTTAAGTTATATCCAAATTCGTTCTTGATATCCCCACTTGAGTGGAAAACCTGAGTTGATGAATTTGAATTGTGCAATATGAACTACTGATCTTTACCTCCCTAAACATGTTCCAACTGCAACCTTCCCCATCTCAAATGATAGCTTCTCTATCTTTCAAAATGTTCAGGCCAAAAATATTGAAACTGTACCTTTTTTATTCTAGCACACCGCATGTACATTTTACATAAAGACATCTAGCTAATATGGTCTAAAACAATATATCCATAATCAAAGCACTCCCTGATCTCCCTCTTCCCATAATCAACATCCTAGTTCAAGCTGCCATTATCTTTTACTGGATTGGAGCAATAGCTCAATAGTCTTTCAGTACATCTCTCTGCTAATATACTCGTCATTTTAAAATCTTTTTTTCAACATAGATGATACAGAAACCTCTTAAAGTGTAAATAATATTCTTTTTATTCTCAAAATTCCTCACTGGGTCCCAGTTCACTTAGTATAAAGCTAAAGTTATTAGAAAGCCCTGCAAAACTCAACGTACTCTGACTGTCACCTGCTTGTCTGATCTTTCTCAACAGTCCTCTCGTAAGTCCGCTTTGCCACATTAGTCTCTTTGTTGTTCTTCAAACACCATAGGGATGCTCAATCCTTATGGCTTTTGCACTGTTTTATTTTTGAATGCTCTTCTCCCATAACATTGTGGCTACCTCCCTTAGCTCTATAATGTCATTTTTTAAATGTCACTTTTGAAATGAAGCCTGCTCTAACTACCCTATTTAAAATTAATACCTACACTCCTATTCTGCTGAATATACTCTGCTTTTTCTTTTATTTTATGATATTTTATGCCTTCTTCTATAATACATAATTTACTCATTTTACGTATATTATTTATATTGTTCTCCTGCAGCTATAAAAGCACTGTTTCTTATACACTGTAGGCTCTCCATTTATAAATGGAACTTGTAGAAATTTCAATATTAAAGAGAGATAATTCAAAATTACCAAAATGCAATTTACAATCTCAACAGCTTATTACCTAACATAAAAGACAGAGACAAGCAAGCAGACCATTGTAATTCAGAATGACAAATATTTCAGGATAAATATTTATATGCCACTACATATTCAGAGAAGAAACATTTGGGGCCATGGGGTGAGGATAGTCAGTTTCTTCCTCAAAAGCAATGTCTGAACAGTGCATTTTAATAATTATTAGGAGGTACCAGATTAATAAAATACGGAAAGTGAGAAGAAGGGCCATGGACTAGCATAGATCCTAGAACACCACATGTAACTTCAGTGTCCTATAATCATATCCTAGCATGGAGTTGGAAATTTAGGAAGCTCATTTATCAAGATTTTAAGGATGTTGTTACATAACTCTGAAGATTTTAGTGGAGACATCACATAACTAAGTGGTTACTAGAGCTGGAAAGGTGAGAAAAATGGATTATGAAGTGCATTGTAGGTAATGCTGAAGAATACCTATTTATTCTTTGAAAAGGAGTCATATGTGTGTTTAGAAAGGGGTCTGATTGTACTTTGGTTGTTGGCACCTATCAACCTATCTATTTTTCTCTCTGTCCCTCTTCTTTTGTCCATCTAATCATCTACCTACATCCATCTACCTATCTATCTAATTCCTAGTGTTCATAAAAACATTGCACTGATGAGAGGTAAGCTAGAAATGGGAATACTAATTGCTAGGCTATTGGAAAATTACAAATGAACCAAGGTAGTGATATAAAGTAGAAATACATTTGGTTAAGGATTACTAATTATTGCATCACATAAAATCAGCATTTACAGTGTCACAGAGTGGGACAAAAAATGCAGTGTCTGAGTGCACAGCCATTTTTAAGTAAGAATGTTACCCTTTGAAGACAAGAATCTTTGGTGGCCAGATAGCTATCTTTGCAATAATCATGAATTTAAAAAAGAACTATGGTGCACAAGATTAGCTAAATTTGGCAATTAGTTGAATATAAAACTAGCCAAAATGGAGGAAAGTAGAAAAATGCCCCAAATTATTGGTGTTAACAGTTAAATCACTGATGCTTTAAATAAAATGCAAAAATAAGTAGAGAAGTAGTTTTAGAGAGAGATGATGATGCATTTGAGGATTTGGGTAACAATTAAAAGAAAATCTACAACATAAGTTTGTCAGTCAATTTCAAAGCATTGGTGTATTTTGGAATAGAAAAATAGAAAAAGAAGTAATGAGCTCACAAAGACTATAGATAAAAGCAAAAAATAAATAAGATTGACCAAATAAAGCATGAAAAGTGAAAAAAGCAAGGCTAGTTCAGAATTCTGAAATAAAATACTTAAATACAAAAGCAAAGGATATAATCATAACAACAAATTTTCCTGTTGTTGATAACCTAATGTGTCATATATTAAAAAATGTTTTAGCTATCATCTTACTTACTATAATCTTCACATTTCACAGATGGGGAAACTGAGCCTGGAAGATGGCATAGCCTTCTTAGGTTATATATCCAGAAAAAGGTTGAGCTATTTTTTTTCTTTGTATTGATAGTAGTAGGATAGTGGTATCTGGCTTTAAATTATTTTTTATTTGTTCATGTTTAAAATTGTGTCTTATAAATAATGGTATGGCTGCCACTTAAGGAACTAAGCTATGGCTTGAGAATTAGGAAGAAGGAGCAAGAGGACATTATTAAGATGAGCAGGAAGACAACATATCCAGTGTAGCTAAGAAGTCTGGAAATACAAGCCAGAAAAGAAAAATGCCTCTTGGTATTGAAAAGCAAAAAAAGAGTGGTTTTAGAACTGTTTCCGAATTATTTTTTATTTTCCAGTTTTCAATATTCTTGCCATTAAAATCCCCCCCATCAGATCAAATTTCTTTCTTCAAGACTACAAATAGAATTCAGTCATGATATACGGAAGTGAGAGGATTATCTTGGATTATTGCTTTTCATTATTTAACAGATGGAAAACTGTGCCAGAACAATTACAATGGTGTTATAATAAATAGAGAATTCAGGCAAAAATATATTGGTTTTAGCGCTAGCTTTGCTGTATAATAATGATGGGACTCAAGAAAGATGGTTTAATCTCTCTAATATTCAGTTTTCTTTTAGAACTCAGTTTGGTTGCCAACTCAGGCAGAAAATCAAGTTTTAACTCTCATAAACTGAGATTATTTCCTATCCCATTCTACTCGGCTTTCATATCTTTCTGTGCATGCTTCTATTGTTTTACTTAGCACGTTAAATTAGAATTATCATTTTTTGTGCCTTTCTCAAGATTCTAAGCTTGTTTAGGACAGGCCTAAGATTTGGTTGTGCTTATCTCTAGTGTGCAACACAGTATTTGGCATATATGGCACTCCCAAAAATGACAGTTTTATTGAAATAGTCTGTAAATGGGCACTGAGGCATGCTTATGTCATATGGTGCTTTGAAAGATAAACTTAATTTACCTATGAACAATTGTAAATAATTATTGCTCAAGGCACTAAACTGATGCTCCAGCTCTTCAGAGAATTAACAACTTAGTGTGAGAGATATAAGCTGAAAATTTTGCATTAACAATATTACAATAAGAAAGAATATCTGAAAGAGCTACATATAATGTGTATATTTGGGGCATGGGGAATAGTGTGAGGAGAGCAAGTAATTTCACTTGACTCTTGAAAAGTATGTATTAGTAAAAGAAGCAAAAATTAGAAAGCTTTGTTGGAACACCACAGTGAAGGATGCAGAATATTAAGACTTGGAGCTTTCATTCTGCCCTATAGAAAAGTGAAATTATAAGAAAACAGCCACAAATGCACAAAATGAATTAAGAAAGGAAAACTGGAGAGAAGCCAAATGCAATGTAACAGTAACATTAAGCTGGCAGTTCTAAATTCTGTGTGTGTGTTTGTGTGTGTTTATTAGTTGGAAAGTGGATGTGAAATAAATGTTAATTAAACATAGATTAATAATAATTTTAAATAATCTGTTTTCATTTTTCAAAGCTTAATATATTTGTCATAATTTCTATAATAATATCACAATTCCTGCCATGATGATATAGATTTTTGTTTGAAAATGGGACAAATATAAAGCTATTAGGTTACTCAATGCATCTAAACAATCATCTATTTTGTTAATAAAACAGATTTCCACTTACCTATCATTAATATTTTTGGTAGTCAGTTATAATATTGTCTATCTATACCTGTTTCAATTTTTGTCACATATTAAGATGATTATAGATGTGTGTCTCATATGTAAATATCATTAGGTCTAACTTTTAATGTGCAGAAAAAAACTTTCAAATTCCAGTCTACATTTTCAAAGAAGTGAAAAGCTGAACTAAGAAAGTGGCTATAGAAAAGAAGAGGCAGAAATAAGAAGCACTGCAGATGTAGAAGAGGGAAAGCTAAATAATTGATTGGATGTGAGAAAAAAGTGATAAGGAAAACTCAAGACTGACTTAAAGGTTTTGAGCCTGAGCGATAGTGCTTCCATAGATAGAAAGAGACAACATTATAGAAAGAATTGGTTTAGGGATAAAAATTATGAGTTTACTGTAGACATACTGAGTTTGACAAAGCTTTAAAAATATATAAATTAACTGCTGTTCACATAGTTGGGAATGTAGTTAGGATATTAGGAATGTTTCTATATGAGCATGAAATGTGTGAGCCAGAAGCTTAAAAGCCACAGTACTAATTGGGACTTTTTAGTCGGTCAGTGTAGAAGGAAATTTTTTACAAAAAAGGAGTGAATAACAGCTAGTGGCTGTAATTAAAGGTAAAAAGAAGAAGTAAGCATAAAAATATCAGCCAGGTGTGTAAAACGAGAAGAGTGTAATCCCAGTCAATGAAAATGGAAAAGATTTAAAAGGAGAGGAATTTCAAGAAATTCAATCTTAAGATCATTGGGTTTATTGACACATAATTCATTGCTAACTTTTTTAGGAATGCAATAAATAGAATATTCAAGGAGGGGGCAAGCGCAGTGTCTCACGCCTGTAATCCCAGCACTTTGGAGGTCAAGGTGGGCGGATCACTTGAGGCCAGGAGTTCAAGACCAGTCTGGCCAACATAGCGAAACCCTATCTCTATTAAAAATACAAAAAGTTAGCTGGGCACCTGTAATCATCCACTGGAGAGGCTGAGGTGGGAGAATTGCTTGAGCCCGTGAGGCAGAGGTTGCAGTGAGCTGAGATCGCACCACTGCACTCCAGCCTGGGTGACAGAGGGAGACTCCATCTCAAAAAAAGAAAAAAAAAAGTATTTTCAAGAAGCAAACATTCTCAAGACAAAAGAATTGATTAGATATTGATTACATTGGGATTAGCTGAGCATATAGATATAATCAATATTTTAAGATTTAAATAAAAGATATTGAAAACCTCTTCACTAATGTAAGGTTAAATATCAAATGTTCCAAAACAGAAAAGTGGCTACTCTGTCTCTTCCTCCCCCTTTCTGTCTTGCTATATATATATGCAGTTATATATATATCATATATATGTATATATATATCATACATATAAGATATATATACATATATATGCAGTTATATACATACATATACATGTATATACACATGCATACATATATGTGTATATATGCAAGCATATGTATAGATACATATACATACATATATGTGTATATATGCATATACCTTATATAGATATACATATACGGTAATGTATCACATAATAACCTTCCATCAATGAGGGACTGCGTATATATACAAAGGCATCCCATAAAGTTATAATACAGTGTTTTATATTATACTATATTATACTTTTCTATGTTCAGATACACAAATACTTAACAATTTCTCTACAATTGTTTACAGTATTCAGTACAGTAACATCCTGTACAGGTTTGTAACCTAGAAGTATTGGCTGTATCATATAGCCTAGGCATAAATCAGGATATATCTTCTAGGTTTGTGTAAGCACACTCTATAATGTTCCCATAACTCAGAGTATATCCCCGTCATGAAGTGAAGCATAAATCTGTGTATGTGTGTGTGTGTGTCTATAAAGCCATTTCTGAAAGAACAAATATATATATGCGTGTGTGTATATATATATATATATATATATATAGGTGATTATCATTGATGATATGTGATAACAGAGATCATGGACATGTACAGCAAACTTTTTCTTTAATGAAAAACATAATAAAATTTTAGGCTTTGTGGGTGTCTGGGGTTTTTTGTTGTTGTTGTTGTTGTTTTTCTGTTGGTTTGGTTGGCTTTAAGATTATTTTAAAATGTAAAAGCCGTTTTCACTTCCAGGCTGTAGTTTGCCCAACCCCTGGTATAAACTATTAACTTGGAAAATAGCCAAGTAAAATCATTATGATATGTTACTATAACACTGCTTTTAAAATGTGTATGTGAGTTTGAATGTGTGTATGTATGTGTGTGTGTTCACTTTTTTGCCTGGAAGATTAAGACTCTGTGTTGTGATTGCAGTGAGTTTCTTATTGATATTTACACTTTTTTTCTGTTTTCTCCAATTTTTTTTCCGTGGATGACATATTTCAGTGAATGCAGACTAATTTGAGTTCGGCAGGGCTGTATCTCCAGTGCAAAGCATAATATTTAGCCCATATTGGTTAGATTCCTAGGATCAGCTGTACATTAGATCTTTCTTCTTAGATAGATATAAGACAAATTAACATATGAAAGATTCTGAGAATTTCTCAAAACACATCATTCTTTCCTGTTTATTAAATGAGTAAAATTATTTTTATAAGAAAATCTATTTTAAAATTAGAATACTAATTTTCATTCTTCAAATGATTTTCCCCTAACATTAATTTAAAACAATTTCTTACGATATTCTTATATGTTTTATAATATATGAGTATTATCTCTACAGATATGAAGAAATCGGCCAGGTGAGGTCGCTTACGTCTGTAATCCCAGCACTTTGGGTGGCTGAGGTGGGTGGATCACAAGGTCAAGAGATGGAGACCATTCTGGTCAACATGGTGAAACCCCGTCTCTTCTAAAAATACAAAAATTAGCTGGGCATGGTGGCACACACCTGCAGTCTCAGCTGCTAGGGAGGCTGAGGCAGGAGAATCACTTGAACCTGGGAGGCGGAGGTTGCAGAGAGCCGAGAGCGTGCCACTGCACTCCAGCCTGGGCAACAGAACAAGACTACATCTAAAAAAAAAAAAAGAAATCATTAATGTCTTTTTATTTTTGAATAAGTCTAAAATAAAATAAATGCCTTAACTTCAATAATAAGCTATGGTTTAGAAATAATATGGTCATTGAGAAGTCATGTAAACAATAGAAAGAAGGCCAAAAAATTTTTCGTGGCGTTATTCTTCAAACCACGAATGTCATTTTGTTTAAACCCTATGCAAGCAACTCTATGCAATTATTTGTTAATAAACAATGACAGCAACACTATCATAAAGATTTGAGAATTATCATGATAATTACATACACTAGCAGAAAAACATCAGACAGAAAAAAATAAAATAAAAACTGCTTAGCAATGACCCATTCAATCACAAACTTAGAAAAGCAACTGGAGTCACAAAATAATTTAATTTTTTTATTTTAAGGGAGCACCAATTCAAATCATTCCAATTACCTTAAAATAGCTATTTTTGTGTATTTATAAATGCTACAGGGGTAAAATATATAAATTTCACTTTCTCTTTTCATAAAATCAATACTTACAGAGATAATATGATTACATACATGTAATTTACTTCTTTAGTTTCAAAATCTGTACATTTTAGCCTCAATTGAAATTAATCATAGTATTTCTCTTGTAAATATTTTTAAATTATTATGACTATAAAATTCTATTTGTGAATAAATGAGTTCACTTTTATACTTTTTGTAAAATATATGTTTTTGATTATCAACATACATAATAAATATTAAAAAATATATGATTAACATACTTATAAACAGATTTTCTCTTAAATTACTAAAATAGAGATGTTGGGTTATTAGGAAAACACACAAAAGCAATGCAATTTTTAGAGTTTTTCCAAGGTAAGTTAAAATATGTCAACCTTCTTTATTTTGGCTGTACACAATACAAATGCCTATCCTTTTCTTTTCTAATTTTCACATATTTTGCAATATATTAATATCTCTAGGGAATCTCTTTAGTAAAAAATATACAACATTGACTAGGTATGAAAGAAATATAATCTATACATTATCATAGAAGTTTTAAGAATTTTTTTATGGTTTCATTCTTCAGTTCCAGGTGAGATAGGTAACCTCTTTATGTGTAGATTATTAATAATATACCTTGATCTATCAATGAAATTATGGTGGTTCTTAAGTGATTAAAATTAAAATAACAGAATGCTGCACTCTTTACATTTTAAGCCATTTTCAAAGAACAAGTGAACAGGAAATACTCTCAAAATCAATCTTTGAAGAAAAAATATAATTATGGTGTTAGTGCTGCTCTATAGACTATTTTGTGAAGATTTAAATTTCTGAGGCTCAAATTGTTCATTGATGTCTGAGCCAATGCATCAGTAATGGCTACTGCTTTAGTCAGATGGCATCTCTAATTGCACATATAGGTAATCAATAGAATAAGTGAAAAAATGAGTACACAAACTGTCACTAAGATCCAGGGAAATTAGTAATTCAGAATTCTAGTATAAAGTCACTTTAAGTCATATTCACAATGTGACAATGTGAATTTGGATAGTAAGTTAATTTCCATATTTTACAGATTGAAGCAGTATCACCTAATAGAATAAACGAGCAGTATCACCTAATAAAAATCAGAATTTTGGAATCAGATATTTTTGAATTTGCAGTTTGTCTCCAATATTTGCTATCTGACATTGTGGAAATTACTTAATATATCCAGGTCTAAATTTTCTGACCTATATAATGCTATATAATGGAATAAAGCTATTATCTACCTGATTGCATACTTTTGAGGATCAAATGAGAGTGCTTAAAAAAAAAAGAAAAAAAAACTTTGTATAGCTGCTGGGACATATTAAGCACTCAAAATTGATTTTATTATGTTTTACAACCTGAAAATTAAAGATAACAGTAGACCTACTTACATCCAAGGATTCTTGTCAATATTAACACAAGAACAGGGAATGAAAAATTACCTTCAGAAAATTAGAATAGTAATCACTTAGCTTTGGAACACTGACCTTTTGTTTCCTATTCATTCTTTTTTCTTTAGATGCCTAACTGTTGTTTTAAAACTAGGATTATCTCCACCATGGTAATTTTTATTATACTCTTCTTGTTGATTTTTTTTTCTCTGTTGCCTCAGATGTTAATTTCATCCTTCCTAGCTAATTAAGGCCTGACATTTCTGGGGAAAATCAAACAACAAAACTCTAATATTCAGTCTTCTAGTAAGATTTCAGACATAAATTCATCATTTTTACCTCTTCAGATACCTGCTTTTGCTTTTCTCTGTATGTTTTACAAACAATTATAAATTCTTAAACATCTATTTCCACTTAACTGCTCCACGATTTTTCATATGGCTTCTATTATGCCATCTTGATTGAAAACTCACACTCTCACCTGCATAGCTAGTGTGTTTTCCTGGATATCCTATCTTACACATTTTCGGAAGAAAATATACTGTCACAGCTTTTATAGATTGTATGAAAGAACCACATTTATATAAAATCAGCCCTTTGTATCCTCGGTTCTGCATCTTCAGATTTAACCAGCCATGGATTAAAATTATTGAAAAATAATAATAATAACAATCTGAAAATTAAAACCAATACTGTATCAACACAATTTACATAGCATTTGCATTATATTAAGCATTATAAATCATCTAGAGATTATTTAAAGAATATGGTGAATGAACATAGGTTATATGCATATACACTATTTTAAATAAGAAGCTTGAGCATCCCTGGATTTTGGTATTCATGGGAATCCTGGAAGAAATCTGCTGAGTATACTGAGGGATGATTCTACTTTCTTTGATTTTCCTAACAGTTCATGTGTTTCTATCAAAAGACGTTTGTGAACATTAGTTCTTCCTTTTTCACAGAATTCATAAGCTTATACTCTCATCTTGGGAAAAAAATAAAGAAAAACAAAAACAGTACTCATGTGGCCCTGAAAACTGTCTCTGCCTCTTGCCTCCTGGTAGAATAGAAACACATCCTCTTAGAAGACATAAAAAATAAAAGTTACTGTAATATACATATATATGTAATGTTGGCACTGATTATTTTAATTTCTTTATGTGTTATTTTCATATGTATTGGCAAAAAACAAAACAAAACAAAACTACCATCTTAGGTTCAATACAGGAAAGGGTTCAGATCATTAAATTTTGACCCAATGAGTATTGACAATGAGGGAGTTTCAGAAGACAATACTTGGTGACAATTCATTAGGAAATATAGACAGACGGTCTAGTGTATAGCCCAGAAAATAGTTACTGGATGTCAGATGCAAGTTGAGGCCTCCAATTATTAACTGAGTGTGGGGAAAAGGTTTGAGTATTAGACAGAACTTTTATGCTAGGAAGAATCTGGGGATATTAAAGGAAGATCTCAGTTTTGCGGACCAGATTATTATGGGTGAGTAAAAAGGACAGGTAATGAGTGCTACAATTCAGTGTTCTTACAGGTACTCAAATTCACCTGCTATTTACTAGCTTTCATTGAAATTCAATTGGCAAAAATGTAATTCTTAGGCAGAAGAGAATCCTGGGAGTTGTGGCTAGTTTTGGTTAGTGAGTTATTAGATGCGTTATTCTGGATAGCACACACCACCAACTGAATACCTGAAATCAAACACGGGCAATACAAATACAAGAATAATGACAGAATAACAGGTCTATACGGGATTTACTGTTAATGTTACTTTTTAGTAGACAATGCCATCCAACACACTTATTTTGGAATTTTAAAAATTGTGTCAATGGTGAAACCCCATCTCTACTAAAAATACAAAAAACTAGCTGGGCATGGCAGCATGTGTCTGTAGTCCCAGCTACTCAGGAGGCTGAAGCAAGAGAATTGCTTGAACCCGGGAGGAAGAGGTTGCAGTGAGCTGAGATCGTGCCACTGCACTCCAGCCTGGCTGACAGAGCAAGACTCCATCTCAAAAAAAAAAAAAAAAAAAAGACAAAAAAAATTGTGTAAAAATTCTGGCTTTGTCTCAATGCTATCTCTTTTAACTTGTGTAATTTCTTATGCTCTCAGTGTTGTTTCTTCATACACAAACCAGAATTAATAACACAATCTGGGCTGGGCATGGTGGCTCAGGCCTGTAATCCCAGCACTTTGGGTGGCCCAGGCGGGCAGTTCACCTGAGGTCGGGAGTTTGAGACAAGCTTGACCAACATGGAGAAACCCCGTCTCTACTAAAAATACAAAATTAGCTGGGTGTGGTGGCGCATGCCTGTAATCCCAGCTATTGGGGGGCTGAGGCAGGAGAATAGTTTGAACCTGGGAGTGGAGGTTGCAGTGAGCCAAGATCGTGCTACTGCACTCCAGCCTGGGCAATAAGAGCGAAACTCCATCTCAAAAAACAAACGAACAAACAAAAACAATTTAAAAACCCCACAATCTTACAGGGTTTTTTTTTGAGCACAAATATAATAATGGATATAATGCATCTAGAATAATGCTTGGTATATACTATGTGCTCTTGTTAAGGGTATCAAAGACTACCCTGCACATTTGGGGATAACTGTAAGGACTTGCATAACACAGCATACAGTTATAATAGCTAAAATTTATTTGGGGGAATACCAAATGAAAGCTTCCAAGAGTCCCCTCCCAACACAGCCACACAGGACATAATCAGTTCTTCTACCAATAAGTCGTGACAACTTGTAAGAAGGGTTGTCTACCAGGGAAGTTAATTAGTGACTCAGCAGTAATAATTTAACTGGGAGCTAGTCAAGTAATTACCTTCTGCCTACCAAATTTCAGAGCCCCATAGGGAAAGCTAATGTTCAAGATAAACCATGTTGCTTGTACACAGAACTTAAGCACAGTAAGCCACTTTTATCAAGGTCCCAGACTGCCAGCCAAGGGCAAACCTTGAAACCAGATCATTCTAAGGATAGCAGACTCAGGCTTTCTGTGTTAACAGATCCCTGAACAGCAACAAATACTGTCATTACTATCAAGAACATTGTATTAGTCCATTCTCATGCTGCTGATAAAGACATACCCGAGACTGGGCAATTTACAAAAGAAAGAGGTTTGATGGCCTTACAGTTTCACGTGGCTGGAGAGGCTTCGCTATCATGGCAGAAGGTAAAAGGCACGTCTCACAGGGTGGCAGACAAGAGAAGAGAGCTTGTGAAAGGAAACTCTCCTTTTTTAAAACCATCAGATCTTGTGAGACTTGTTCACTATTACGAGAACAGCGCAGGAAAGACCTGCCCCCATGATTCAGTTACCTCCCACAGCACATGGGAATTCAAGATGAGATTTGGGTGGGGACACATCCAAACCATATCAAATATTATTACATACTAAATAATAAAAGTAATAAGTAAAAAATAGTATCTTAACTAAACATCCATCCTCCATTGAATATTAGGAAATATTGAAGAATATTGTCAATAAACAACTGGATATTTATGATATGTACTCTTGCTAAAAATATATAACTTGTGTTGTGCTATTGATAATAAACTATAAAACACACAAAGGTTTTCACTTATTAGATAAAAACTACTATATGCTTTGTATTGCCTGATACTAATAATAATGGCAACCCTGGAAGAATATAAATCACCTGATAATCTTTCTACAAATACAAAAGCAACTATGCCATTTTATGATATAACATTTTCATTTCCACACTATTTGACATATTGTAACACTATGTTCATCATCTAAACAAAGGTGAAATATTGTAGTGAGTAGTTTAGAGAATATATACTTCCCCTTAAGCATTAATAGTATATTAAGAGTTAAGAATTACTTTATTTTCCATGAAAAATTCTCATGACAATATACAACAATATTTTCATTTTAGATCCACTCATTACATAATAGTTTTCATGTTTTATGACAATACTGGCTAGATTCTTCCATGCGACATGGTTATTCCAGTCTTAAGAGAACACCTAATGAAGCAGCATTAACTCTTTTATGATTTTAAGATCAATAAATAATGTCTCCAAATAGTCAGGAAATTTTTGAAAGAGGCTGAAATCATACAACAATAGCTAGAAACAATAGCTTTATTGCCATAGGAAATAATTTTTGAAGATAAAGTCTGTGGATTGAAACACAAGTTTCTTTATTTAAAAAATGTTTCTCAAATGAAGAATTTACGATTTTATTCCAGATGTAATCAGCAAAGTTTTTTCTTATATATTTACTGTATATGTGGTTCCATGATTAATGTAAATAAATGAATGCCTTATTTTATTAATTATGAGACAATAATGTTTGTATAATACATTTTTAATTTGCCATTAGGAAAGAAAACAGAACTCCCAAGTAAACCATGACACAATGGTAAACTTCACACAGGGAGTGTTTATTCTATAATCATGAAAGTGTTGTTTTCAGACATTTTTAACCACATGTATTTATCTTCTTTTCATTTTTGTGCAAATACAAAAATGAAAACCTAAGTAAAATTAATTGTGATGGCATGTCTAATAGTTTTCTACAATCTGAGCCTGACTCAGCTAAATTATTCTCTGACTCAGATTAATTGAATTCCATGATTTACAAACAATATTATCCTCCTTGTTTTCAAAAACACCAAGAAGCAACACTGACTAAAATAGGAATCTGTTGTTGATTCTGGATTACTTTTTCAAATCCTTGACACTCATTCTTCTATTGTTATTGCCTTTTTAGAGGTGCTAATGGAAGGTTTTATTAAGGGGTGGGTGAGGGGGAATCTAGGATATAAGGGGATTGATATTAGCAAGAAGCCCTGAAATCTCCTTCCTTTCAGGCAAGAAGCTCTGAAATATCCTCCCCCACCCCATGAACACTCTGATTCTTCAACACTACATAGACAAATTCCCTTTATGAGAAATAAAGAAACTGGTTGAGAGGTTTCTGCACCTTAATCTAGCATGAAACCCGCCACCCTGGCTAGTTTTAAAACACCCTCTCACCATATTCCCCATTCTCTGGCAGCACCCTATGATTGGGAGGAGCCTTTCTGCTCCAAGATTCTCTTTAGTGAGGAAAAAGTTGGAACATATATCCAACACCTTAATTTTTCTGGGAAGCTACTCAGAGGACTGGATTCTGCCTCGCCTATCTGAGAGAGCTGGCAGAACCTGGCACACTCAAGCTGCCTAGAGCCAAGTAAGAACAAAGATAGCTGTTTTAGATGACAGTTACCGTAGCTGCCTCCCCACCATCAGCAACCTCCTAACAACAGGCTCAGTACAGAGCAAGGAGACAAAAACTTTAGCTCCCACCTTCTCCCTGGGGAGAGAAAAAGGTTACAGAACAACCAAAGACCCAAAATTTCTAAGGACCGAAGCTAGAAAATAGCTTCAGCCTTGCCTATCTCTGAACATTGACAGGATCCAGAATATTCTGAACATCTGGGGGCTACAAAGAACAAAAAAAGCAGGTTGGACTAGCCTGAAGGCTTGAGATAGGCCTTCAGAATCTTTGACTAGGCTGATTGGTGAGGGTCTTCTCCTATGTAAGAACAGTTTGTGAAGACTAGAAGAGGTAGCTGTTTTTTTATAGTGCACAGATACCAACACAAAGTCAAGAAAAGTGAAGAAACAGAAACACGTCTCTAACAAAGGCACAAACGAATCTCTAGAAACTGACTCTAATGAAAGGAAGATATGTAATCTACCTGAAAGTTAATTAAAAGTAACCCTCATAAGGGTGTTTGATAAGATAAGGAAAACAATGCACAAACAAACTGAAAATTTCAACAAAGAGATAGAAAAAGCTCCAAACAGAAACCTTGGAGCTGAATAATATAATAACCGAACAAAAACAAAAACCAAATAAAACACACTAGAGGAGTTTAAAAGCCTACTAGAAACAGGCAGACGAAACAGAAAACAGAAACAAACAGATCAAACAGAAATCTTGGAGCTAAATAATACAATAACTGAGCAAGAGTAAACAAAAATCACTAGAGGGTTTTAAAGGCCAACTAGGTCAAACAGAAGAAAGGATAAGCAAACTGGAAGACAGGTCGTTGAAAATTATAAAGTCAGAGGAACAAAAAGGAAAAAAAAGATCAAAAAAGAGGAAAAAGGCCTTATGAGACTTATGGGGCATCATCATGTGGCTGAATATACACACTATAGGAATAACAGAAAGAAAAATGAGAAAAGAGGAAAAACTTACTCAAAGAAATAATGGCCAAAAACATCCTTCATGTGAAGAAAAAAATAGAGACCCCATAAAAAGTTGAATACAAAAAGATACACATTGAGACATATTATAACAAAATTGTCTGACAAAGATGACGAGACATTTTTCTTTTCTTTTCTTTTTTTTTTTGAGACAGAGTTTCACTCTTGTTGCCCAGGCTGGAGTACAATCTTGGCTCACTGCAATCTCCACCTCTTGGGTTCAAGAGATTCTCCCGCCTCAGACTCCCTAGTAGCTGGGATTACAGGTGCCCTCCACCATGCCCTGCTAATTTTTGTATTTTTAGTAGAGATGGGGTTTCACCATGTTGGCCAGGGTAGTCTCTCAAACTCCTCATCTCAGGTGACTCTCCCACCTCGGCCTCCCAAAGTGTTGAGATTACAGGCATGAGCCACTGGATGATGAGAATTTTTTTAAAGCACAAGACAAAAATGACTTGTCAGGAACAATGAAAAACCCTTAAGACTGTCTGGCTTTCTCAGCAAAGATTGTAGGGGGTAGATGGTAAAAATCAAAGTACTGAAAGAAAAATACTGCCAAACAAGACTAGTATAAACAGCAGAATTGTCCTCCATCTCTCCAAAACGGAGAGATAAAGACTTTGTCAGACAAAGACTGAAGAAGTTCATCACCTCTGAGCCTGCCATATAAGATGCTGAAGCAGGTTCTAGAAGTTGAAGCAAAAGGATGCTAAACAGTAATGCAAAAGCATATGAAAGTATAAAAATTGCTGCAAAAGTAATCATATAGAAAAATAAAGAATACAGTAATACTTTAATGATGGCAAATAAAATACTTTTAACTCTAGTATAAAAGTTAAAAGACAAAAGGGTTAAAGATAATCATAAATTTAAAAATAAATGAATGGATACAGAATATAAAAAGATATAAATTGTGAGTCAATAATATAATGTTGGGGGAAGAAGTAGATGTGTAGAGTTTTGTATATAATTAAAGTACTTAACAGCTTAAAATATAGTAGTATAACTGTAAGACATTCTATGTAAGCCCCATGGTAACCACAAAGAAAACACCTGTATAGAAGATACACAAAAGAGAAAGAGAAATCAAAGCACATCAGTATTAAAAAATCAAATTAAAAACAAAGGAAGACAGCAAGAAGATACAAGGGGAACAAAAGAACCATAAGAGAGACAATATTTAACTAAATGGAAATAATTATACTCCATTAATAGTTATTGTAAATAATAAGTCAAACTCCTTATTCAAAAGTTATACAGAGCCTGATAGGAATTCAAAAAGTATGCTGTATATAAGAGACTCATTTTAAATTTAAAGACATATTTTGGCTGAAAGTTAAGGAATGGAATGAAAAAATATATTCTATAAAAAAATGGTCAACAAAAGAGAATGGAGGCTGTACAGTTATATCAATCAAAATAGACTTTAAATTAAAAACTATCACAATAAACAAAAAAAGAACATTATATAATGATAAAAGAGTCATTATATAATGACAAAAGATAAAATATATCATTATATAATGATAAAAGACATATATACACATATATGCATATATGTGTATATATATACACATATATATGTACATACATATATGTATGTGTATATATACGTATATGTATATTTACATATATATAATCATAAATATATATGTACCCAACATCACAGTATCTAATATAGAAGGCAAATATTACTAGAACTGAAGTGAGTAATAGCAGTAATAGACATAGTAATGGCTAGTCTTCCTTAAATAAAGGATATGAAAACCAGACAGACAATTAATAAAGAAATAGCAGTCTTAAAAAACACTATAGACCAGAGACCTAAGAGACATATACAAAATATTCAACTCAACTGCAGCAGAATATACATACTTCTCAAGCACACACAGAATGTTATCCAATATAGGTCACATGGGAGGTCACAAAATAAGTATTAACATTTAGAGAAGATTGAAATTATGCCAAGTCTGTTTTCTGACCACAATTAAATCGATGTAGACATCAGTAACAGAAGAAATGTAGAAAATGCATAATGTAAAAATTGAACAACACAGTTTCGAACAATGAGTGGGTCAAGGAAAAAATCAAAAGAGAAATTACAAATATATGGAGAAAATTGAAAACGAAAATACAATACATGAAAACTTACAGGATACAGCAAAAGGAATATTAAGAGGGCAGCTTATAGTGATAAACAACTACATTACAAAAGAGGAAATATCTAAAATATCAGCCCAATTTTCCAGTTTAAGATAAAAGAACAAAAAACTAAGTCCATAATTAGCAGAAGAAAGGAAATGATAAAGATTAGAAAAAATAAATTAATCACATCGAGAATAGAGAAATAATAGAAAAAACAAAATTGAGTTGTTTTTTGAAAAGAGAATTAAATTAACAAATCCTTAACTATACCCTGAAGCAAAAGAGAAAAATTAAAATAATAAAATAATAAATGAAGACCCAACTAATAGCACAGAAATAAAAATGATTATAAGATACTATTGTGAACAATTATTAACCAAGAAATTGGATAACCTATAAAAAAGAAATATTTCCAAAAATATACAACCTACCAAGACTGAATCAGAAAGAAACAAAAATACAGAATACACCTACAAATAGTAAGGAGGCTGAATCAATGGTCAAAAACTTACTGACAAAGAAAAGTCCAGGGTCAGATGCCTTCACCATTGAATTCTATCGAACGTTTAAAAATGGATCAATGGCAATCATTTTCAAACTCTTTCAAAATATTTGAAGAGGAGACTATGCTTCTAAGTTGATTTTGTAAAGCAGGAATTACTCTAATACCAAAGCTAGACAAAGCCAATAGAAGAAAAGACCACTAAAACTCAATGCCCCCAATGAATGTAGATACCGAAATCCTCAACAAAACACTAACAAGGTGAATTCAACAGCATATTAAAAGGTTCATAACCCACGACCAGGTGGGATATATGACTGAGGTGCAAGGATGATTCAACATCCAAAAATACATTAATGTCTTCAATGTAATATATTGCATTAACAGAATTAAGGGGAAAAATCACATGATCATCTCAGTGGACACAGAAAATGCATTTTAAAAAATTATACACCTTTTTTAATGATAAAATGTCTCAAAATCTAGGAATGCATCAAAATTGCCTCACCATAATAAAGGCCATATATAAAAAGTCCACAGCTCATGTTCAATAGCAAAAAACTGAACACTTTTCCTCTAAGATTAGTAGCAAGGCAAGAGCATTCACTTTTGCCACTTTTATTCAACACAGAACTGGACTCCTAACCAATGTAATGAGGTTAAAAAAAGAAAAAAAGACCCAAATCAGAAAGGAAGAGTTAATATTGTCCCTATTTGAAGATGACATAATTTTATATGTAGAAAACCCTGAAGACTCCACAATAAAATAAAATAAAATAATAAAATTATAATAAAAATAATAAAAAAATAAAACCTGTGAGAACTAATAAATTCAGTAAGACTGCAGTATACAAAATCAATAAAGAAAAATTAGTCATATTTCTATACTGCCAGTAAACTATCTGAAAAAGCAATTAGGAAAACAATACAATTTGAAATAGAACCAAAATGAATAAAATACCCAGGAATAAACTTAAGAGGGTGAAAGAGTAATAGACTGAACACTACAAAACACTGGTGAAAGACATTAAAGAAGACAAACAAATGAAAAGACATTCCATTTTCATGGATTGGAATATTTTTATAGTGTTAATACCACCAAAAAGCGATCCACAGATTCAAAGTATTCTCTATCAAAATTCTGATGATATTTTTCACAGAAATAGAAAAAAATACATACTCAAATTTTTATTGAATGACAAAATACCTCGAATAGTCAAAACAATATTGAAAAAGAAGAAGAAAGCTGGAGGAATTACACTTCCCGATTTCAAAATACTAATGTAGACAAGGATACATTAATGGAAAAGGTATATTACCGGCATAACGACAGATATAAACACCAGTGGAACACAGTAGAGACCCCAGAAATAAATCCACACATGTACAGCTAACTAATCACCACAGGAATGTCAGGAACACACAAAGTAAAAAGGGTGGTCTCTTCAACATATGGTGCTAGAAAAACTGTATATCCACATGTAAACAAATGAAATGGGAAGCTTTTTGTACACCATACCTGATAATGAACTCAAAATAGATTAAAAACATAAACATTAGATCTGAAACTCTATACCTATGAGAAGAACACAGGTAAAAAGTTTCATGACATTGATCTTGGCAATGATTTCTTGTATACGATACCAAAAGCACAAGCAACAAAAGTGAAAATAGACAAGTTGGATTCTATCAAACAAAAGAAAAATTACTGCATATCAAAAAAACTATTAACAGAGAGGAAAGACAATTTACATAATGGGAGAGAATATTTGCTCTGATAAAATATTAATATACAAAATATTAAGAAACTCTTACGTTTCAGAAGCAAAAACAAAAATAAATAACCAAAAAAACATAAAAGAAAATACCACAAAAATCCAATTTTAAATTGCACAAAGGACTGGAATATATATTTCACCAAAGAAAATTAACAAATGGTCAGTAAGTATATGAAAAATGATACTCAATATTACTAATCTTCAGGGAGGTGCAAATCAAAACCACAATATCACCACACGCCTGTTAGGATGACCATGATCAAAGAAAAAAACAAACAGTGTTTGCGAAAATTTGGAGAAACTGGAACCCTTGTACATTGTTGGTGAAAATATAAAATGGTGCAGCTGCTAAGGAAAACAGTAAGAAGTTTCCCTAAAAAATATAAAACTACCCAAAAGTACCTACGGTAGCCATAGAATAACCATCCAATGCCGGCTGTTAAAAGTTGGTTCTTAGAGAAGAGCTGCCTATAGAGATTGATCTGGCCAAGTTTTTTTGTTGTTGTTTCATGAGGCCTTAATTGTAGCCTCTTGTTGAGTGATTGCCAGGCTGTGGCCAGGTAAAATCTGAAGTAGCCTCAGATGGTTACCCAAAGTCACATTGGACCAAGTGTCAAGAATACCAATGCTGGGAGTTCTCCTTTATCTCCAGGCTGTCAATGATATATTTCGGAAAGCTATGTAACCCATGAGTTAATTAATATTGATGAAGTGTAGAGCAGCTAAAAAGAAAAAAAAATACACACACACACACATAAGTGTGTGTATATATTCTGTGTGTATATGGATATACACACACAGTTTGCATACATATTTATGTACATATTCTGTATACATATAGAGAGAGATAGAGAAAGAGAGAGAGCGAAAGAATGAGAAAGAGGGAGCTCTATTTTTGGCAAGATAATTTGTTAACTAATCAGATACATGCCCTCAGATGCATAAAGAACTAACATACTAGGTGGTTGTGCAAAGCCCCCGGACTTGTGTGACAGAAGAAATTTAATCAGCCCAACAACAATTCAGCCATTATCTATCTACTTTTTGATTTTTGGTGCTCTCAGAAATAACACCTTGGGGGTATAATTTCTTTCAGTGGTTTAAAATGAAATATGATGGCAATTTATTTTTGGAAATTATAGAGCAGAGCCTCACAGTAATTTTTTTTGAAATCAGTCCTTAAAATCTGTATCTCTTAAGTATATTTAGCATTAATAGTACATGTTTGGCATGTTGAAGAATACTGGGTATTTATTAGCATTTCCTATTTGACTAAATTCATGCTATCACTTTTCCTTAATTAAATAGTGGGTCATTGTGAGTTTAAAAAATTCTGTTCAAACTCAGCATGAAATTTTTGAAAAATTTATGTTTGAGGTCTTAAAGATAGTTCCGTGAGGTGCATAAATATGTCACAACAGCTTTTCTTGCTTTGAAAAATGTAAGAGTTTTCCAAGCATTTAGAAACATCATCTAGCTTTGTTGCATTACGTGGTGTGTGATATTATTCTCTGTTATTGTTTTGTCAGAAAACTATTTTATTGCAACTATTTCCCTAATGATAAATATTTGCTCCACCAATATCATACTTTTGTGGTACTACTCTGTTTTCATGCCTTTTATTTTTCACAATGAAAAACTGTTTTGTGGCTGGGCACGGTGGCTCACGCCAGTAATTCCAGCACTTTGGGAGGCTGAGGTGGGCAGATCACGAGGTCATGAGATCGAGACCATCCTGGCCATCATGGTGAAACCCCGTCTCTACTAAAAATACAAAAATTAGCTGGGCATGGTGGCACGTGCCTGTAGTCCCAGCTATTTGGGAGGCTGAGGCAGGAGAATCGCTTGAACCTGGGAGGTGGAGGTTGCAGTGAGCAGAGATCACGCCATTGCACTCCAGCCTGGGCGACAGAGCAAGACTCTGTCTCAAAAAAAAGAAAAACTGTTCTGTGGTTTTGTGAATAATCATGGTGTACTCTTTTAAATGGCACCTCCCTCAAAACATGTAACAAAAATGGAGTTAACTCAATTGCCATGACAACTATATGATTGGATATGATTAGTTTTTCACAAACACAGGCAATGAGAACTGCATTCTTTTTGCCACCTGGCCAACTATTTTCATAAGATATGATTAATTATAAGACATATTCCAATTTCAGACATGTTAAATTGCAAATACATATACATGTAAGATGAATTTAACAATAGACCTTAAGGAGGCAGTTGAGCTTCAAAAGGAAGAAAAAAACAGAATTAGTGTTTATGTACATTCAGTTGCTCATCTCCATGTGTCTCTCTCCATCGGCTACATTTTTCTTCATTAGACCAAATTTTACTGCTTCTCTCAGCCCATGTTCACTCTATAATTCCTAGGTTTGCATGTCTCATCTTAGTTGAACCACCAGAATGACTATATTTAGTTCTATCTCTAAATACCAAATTCCCAGAACAAACTGGCTAAATTGTGTCAGCTTTTCTCTTGTGTTCCAATTCCCTGTGTGAAAGGGTTGGATTATAAATAGTCAAACACACTTGTTTTCAAAATGCCTATTTTTTTTCTATTTGAATCATCAGCTAGATATCATATTTTGGAAAACAAGTCCACATCCAGTTCACTCTGTTTATCATGTCCTTTCTATAGAACATAGTAACATTAGTCATTCACTAAATTGTTGAATTAACAAATTAATTGATTTTAAGGTGGTGATATAAAACTATTTCAGACAATATTTAGGACTTTCTAAATATGATTTACTACTTATATGCAGTAGGCCTTTCTGAATTCTATTACTGTCAGCTGGCAATTGGAAATGCAACATATTTTTAAATGAGTACAGTTACTGGAAAGTACTAATCAAGCATTAAGAAACCACTTCACAGTTATACATTTCATCACCCAAGTTCAGGTAAATGTACACCGATAACCAATTACTTCTCTATAGATGTGATGAGAATTGTCAGGTTCTAGCCCAAACTGAGGTCTGAGGGGAGTCAGTAGGCAGGTGGTGGGTAGCTGGATACTCAAGGAATCCTAACAGTTTCAACATGACCTCATTCTGTCTCTCGGAATGTGAGCCCTGTGCACAGTGTCAGCAGGGTAATTATACCTTTTACAGACAATAGTGGCTCAGAGTCAAGTTTGAGCTTACACAAACAGGTTACATAATGAACAGAGTTGTGTGTCTGAGCTCTAAACCCGCTTTGTCATACTGGACCAGGTGTTTACCTTGGCCTATTCTTGACTGAAGCACATCTATTTTCCTAACAAGAATCAAGAGGTTCTGTTATTGATGAAGCATCTGTGAAAAAGGTACAATTAATGTTTATTAAATAGGGAACAATTCTAAATGTTGAGGGAAAAGATAAAATTAGTGTGCTTCTTCCAATTCCGGTATTTGGAGAAGAACCTAGGCTCATCCTTCTATTATATTTCACACAACTTAGAAACAATAAACACCTGTGCCAAATGGCATAATTATAGCCAAAGTGGCAGTGAGTCTTCTCTCCAAGCTAGAAAACATCCGTCATGAACAAAGCAGCCTTTCAATACTGCTCACCAAATTTCAAATGCAGGGCTTACGTATTTACATACTCAGAAGTGATTCAGGAATGGTCTTTCTTTTTCCTCATCAAGAAAACATCTGAAACTATGCCATTCTATTTGAAGGAAATTCTCTTTCTGGATGAACTAGTGAGATGGGTAAGTAGTCAGGTTCCTGGCAGCTCAGCTCTTGACAAATCAATGCAGCGAACAGTGTGGTAAATCAAGCACAATGTCATTCTGTGGGAAAAAAATCCTGAAGATTCCATGGAGGCACCTTGGGCAGGTGCTAGGAGAATCCCATGGACATACTGGGGGGATGCTAGTGGAATTTTGCAAGAGTCTGAGGGTCCCTTGAGCCACTTCACCAATGGGTCTTAGGACATGCTAGCAGAAGCTGCCGGATATTCTTGAAGGATGCTAGTGAGTTGTTTATATAAGTTTTCAGTTCTGAGAAGGGACCACCCATCCTTCTTTTTAGTCCCCAACTCCCTGGCCGAGTTCACTTGGTGCTAGTACATCAGAGTTCTAAGCGTGCCTCATAGCAGAAAGCTGCCCTCTCTACACCAGATCTGGTGCACAGCCAGTGCATTGCATCCTCTGAAAGGAGTTGCAATCAAGGACTCAGGAACCCCTGGCCAGCCATGCTGTTATGCATGTCTGCATTTCTAACTAGGCACCACCAATGAAAGGCCTCTTTACCATGGACCCTCAGCTGAGGACTACCCTAGAAGCCTCTGCTTAGAACTCCTTACCAGGGAAGAAGGGAGCCCTGAAGATATTTTTCTCCATTCTGACTCAGTACTCACTATTTTTTCACTCTCAGCCCTTCTTCCTCTTTCTCCACTCAGCGCAGGATTCATAAAATTCCAGAAACATTTTTTCATGGCTCTTTTGGCAGTGAGATAATTTCCTTAATCTGTGCTGACATATCTGCCCTTGCCCATTGCCATTCATGAGAAAAATGGAACAGTGGGGAAGCCAGCACCTTATTATAACTATTCCAGTAAGTGAATAAAGCCTTGACTGTTAACTTTCATTTTGCCTCATTGTCTTAAAGCTATTACCCTGACACCTGGCTGCTCCATTCTTTCCAGTTCAGCTCTTGACAATGGGATTGGATGAATGAATCTCCATATTATCGCTCCCTTTTTGACTGTGGTAATCTGATAAAAAAGATTAGTGGTTTGGGGCTTAGATAACAAGAACACTCAATTCTATTGCTTTCCCTAGGTTAGTAAGAGAAGTCAAGACTAGATAACAATTCAGTTTTCTATGAAAGGAAAGAGAGCAAGGAATAAAGGAAGGAAAGGAATAAAGGAAGGAAGAAAAGAAGAGAAAAAAAGAAGAAAAGCAAGTAGATTTGTTCCTTTTAATGAATACCGTTGTTTAATAAAATCAAGTTATACAATATTTGAGATGGTAATAGAAAGGGTAATCTTCCTCCTATAGATAGATATGCGTATATCAATCATGATCAGATTGGAAGAATAAGGTATTCCACTACAAAGGCCAATAGAAAAATTGCATTTTAAATATATATGATTCTAAAGAGGAAGCAAATATGTATAAAAATATAAATATTGGGGTTCCATCTTAACCAACAATAAATTGCGTGCATAATTTTAAACTATATATTTCCACCAATATGAGGAAAATAAGTTTCTGTACCATACTGTTTTGTCATCCATGCAGCAAAGAGCATTATGGCTGAATCATGTTCACAAAATACTTGATAAGCACTCATGTGAATAGGTTAGTGTGGTCTGGATGAGGGGCAGTGTAAACAAAAGTTTCCAGGTGGGGCACGGTGGCTCATGCCTGTAATTCCAGCATTTTGGGAGGTCAAGGCAAGCAGATCACTTGAGGTCAGGAGTTTGAGACCAGCCTGGCCAATATAGTCAAATTTCATCTCTACTAAAAATAAAAAAAAATGAGCCAGGTGTGGTGGTGCACACCTGCAATCCCAGCTACTTGGGAGGCTGAGGCACAACAATCACTTGAGCCTGGGAGGTGGAGATTTCAGTGAGCTGAGAGGGTGTCACTGCACTCCAGCCAGGGCAACAGAGTGAGACTCTGTCTCAAAAAAAAAAAAAAAAGTTTCCAGAAAGCACTTCACTTTATTCAAAACTCAAACTTCAGAGTACTTATTCTGTAATCTGCATTTGTGGGTTTATTTCTTCTTTCTAATTCACATTGAGATTTTTAATATTATACTTCAACTGTTTTATTCCAGATTATATTGTATAATCCAAGTACATATTCTATAATATTCATTTATTTCTACTTCCTACTTTACATTGAGATTTTAAATATTATACCTCAACTAACTGTTTTATCATAGATCATTTCTCAGGATATTGCAAAGTCTAATCTTTATCCAAGATTATTATCTTTTTTTTTTTTTTTCACAAGTAACACTAGTCTCTAAGTGTGTGGCCTCCACCTCAGAATATGTACTCTCTATGCTTTTGATACAGACAACATATACTGGGGGTAGAAAATAAGTTCGTTTTGTCACTTAATCCATCTGTAGCATCCTGAAAAATTTAAGATGACTCATTGTATAGCTACATAATAATAAAACAGATGATTTTAAAAAGAACAAGTAGACAGACCTCACTAATTAGACTCTAGTGAACAATCAAACATCAAAGAAAATCATTAATGAGCAGAAGAGAAGAAAGAAGGCACACATCCCTGACAGCTTCTGCAATAGAGAATTCTGTCTGAAGTCCTTTCCATAGCAACCAGATGGAGGTGGCTAACGATATGAGACTTACTGACTTGCAGCCTGCAGATAAAATGGTAGTGGAAACTTCTGCAGTAGTTACTATTGACAGGGGTCATTGGGAGTGACTGGAGTTTAGGGTGGAAACAATAGATGTCAGAGCTATCCTTCATTCTGAAAATTGTCTTATAGCATATCTATGTCTATTTACTTCTAGATATATTTTATTGACTATTCAGTCATATCCCATAAATTTTCAGCATGTTTACTTTCAGAGATCTATTAATCCATTGTTTCTAGTATATGTTCCTTTTAACAGTGTCCAGATTCTTCACCATTAGAAAAATTATATTGGCGCAGATTAGGTTTACAACCTAAATATATATACATAAATATTACAATTGAAGTCTTTAAATTAGATCACCTTCCTACTGTATTTTCCTCCCCGAGTCTCATTTTAGTTTCAACGTTTACTCTATAAACAGACTTTTGCATATAAATCTAGACTAGAATTCATGTTATTCCAAATGGGCACAAATCAATTTAATTCAATATCTGAGAGGATTCAAAGTGTGTATCTTCCTTTAGCTACCTCCTACAGTACAGATATTGATTTGCACAGCCTAACCATCATAAATAATTGATTTGAATCCATAGGTGCACACTTGTAATTTTATTTCTCTCTTAATATTTTGTGATACGGATGGGCCATACCTAAATCTTCTTTTTTGTGTGTGTAGTATAAAGCCTGCACATTGTTTAAACCACACAGTCTCTGAATTGCCTTTCTCCCTCCTTATGCTAAAATATATGTTTTGATCTACTTTGTTCTGAGGCTCAGCACTGTGCTTTCGGTTATTCTTGAAAGTCTCAATGGCTCCCATGATCTTTGATTTTAAAATAATAAAAGAATATTTCTCCACCCAAATAGTTAATATATATTTTCCTTCAGAGTTTTTGACTTTAAGACTACATTATTCTGACAATGTATTTTTATACTGATATAATATCCTTCATTATAAGATTTTACTCTTTGTAGTGCTGTTTGCCACACTTACTAAAGGTGAAAACTAAGTGTTTTCAAAATCTAGAAAACATGTATTTTACTGATGAGGTATAAATATATAATTTTAATATAAATCTAAATGTCTTTCATATAGAACACATATAAGATGCTTTTTTCATACATTCATATCTTCTTATATCCTTTCATTAAACAAGAATTCACTCTCTTAGTACGTTAAAAACAGGAGATACAAAGGTAAACAAAACATTGTCCTTGTCCTTGAGATACTCAAAGTCTAGTCAGGAGAAGCAAACCAGAATGAAAAAAGAAAGTAAATTATAATACAATGTAGTTAGTTTAGCAAAAGAATATGAATAATAGTTATAATTGTCAAACATCATCTATTGATGCTGCAAAATTGCTTGTACATATTTTTTGAGTGGCAATGTGCTAAAAGCATAAATTTTATATAAAAAATAACCAAACCATTTATGAATTCTAGATCAGAACATTGTTTTCTGAAATTTTCTTAAGTTAAACATTATTCACAACTGACAATAATCATATCTAAAAAAAAAAATCATGGCTATCTGCCATACAGTGTATTAAACCCTTTATGTGGGTTTTCATATTTAATAACATCCTTAAGCAATAAATCATGTTTAATATTTATGTAACTATAATAATGTTTATAATATTAAATTGATATTTATGATTAAATTTAACATTCGTGATTTAACTGACTATGATTTAATTTGTTTGATGTGATTAAATTGAAGTTTTAATTTAATATTCATGACTAACTCAGTATTAAAAGTTTTGCAAACCACAAGTTACAAACAATTTTGAGAATAGCTTTCTTTTATAAGAAATATGCATGGTAAATAAGCATATTGATTACTTATGTGACATAATTAAAATTAGAGTCAACACTTTAAAATAAAAGTAAAATATATTATTTATAGCACAGAACAGAATAACTGAACTTAGCCTACATTTGAATAATCACTATGATATAATTGTATGTAAAATAAATAAGTATAAGGTGTTTATTCTCGCAGGAAAAAGAATCCCAATATTACACTGTTAAGAACTGGGAAGAATGTGAGATTTTTATCCTGCTTCCAGGTTCACAAGTTAGACTATCATAGTTTCATGCAAAACTGAGATGCCACTAGAATTGTCTGCTGATTTTTTTTAAGAAATCAATTTTATTTTTACTTTATTAAAAATACAGAAGTGCATAGCCAATGTAAGAATTTCTGCAAACATAGCATTTACATTTGATAAGTGAAGTTTTCAGGTTCCTCCCACCTTGTTAGTCATTATATTCCAAAGTGACCCACATCCATGTAAGAATATTAGGCCAGAGTCATAAGCCCTCCATGGGCAGGTATTCAATTTCAACAAGAGTATAACAGGAAGCTAACAGCTACTCTTCTAAAGGTGTGTACAGTACCTGGTAGTCATATCTGGAAGGATGCAAGGTGAAAATCTTAAGGGGCGCTTCTGGCTGCAGGCTGCCTTTCTTTGCCAGAGGCTCCAATCAGAATCACGAGTCACAGAATTGCCTCCAATACGCAGTGTCCAATATGGAGATGGGCCTTCTTTTTGCTAGTAGGGGACTGAAGAGACAATTTTTCTTTGGGGAGGCACTGAACACTGTGAGTCTACCCACATAATCTCAAGGAGGTTTAGTTGTCAAAGAGGCCTCAGAATTTTCCCTGGGCTTATCGGTCACCGCTTCTGGAGTAAATGTGATAATACTGCAGTCAGGACATTGCAACTGAGGCTTCTGACATGCTGGCCAACAGGACCTCACCTATGCCGTGGAAGCTTTGACATCAGAGGGCAGAGGAATTCCACTAAATTTTGATCCATTCATTAGTGGCAAATACCAGGAGAATGTGTCCCATTAGCACTTCTCTACCTGAAGCTCTTTCCAAACAGAAAATTGTCCTCTGGCACTTGCAGGATGGGTTGTACAAACATATGACACATCAATCCATACTCTACATTTACATGTAGACACAACAATAATGCATTGAAATTAACCCAAGGGGCCCCACCTATAAAGTCATGTTAATTTATCTTAGCAATATTTTATTTAATATTTACTTTTTTTTCTAAAGACAAAGCCCACAGCACAACAGGAATTGTAAGCCTGTTTCAACCCTCAAACGCGTAACAGTGATACACAGGTAAGTTCACGTGGATGTTTTATAAATAGGGGGTTTGTGTCATAGCTGAAAAACCTCATGCTTAGGAAATCCAATCTTTTAAAGAGGGCTACGAGTAAACCTGTTCAACCTTTGTCTGAGAGGAAGACATTATCTTTATTATTCTAGTCAGGAAACACGTTTTTCTTCTGCCCTGGAGGGAGATACCATATCTTCCAACATTGTTTACTATACAAACAGCCATGAAAAGAATAGTACAGAGCTAAAGCTGCAGACATGCAGAAACATTAAAAACCCATGGAGATCTATATAGGGTGGGAGACAATATTGTAAGTTAGAATTTTCCATGGACTGTTTTTTATGCTTATGTTGCGTCACAGAATTATGTAAATTCCCTGAAACATAATGGAGACTGTTTGTCAAATTAATGAAATGAAGTGTCCTTGAATCAGATGTGTGTTTATAGGAGGAGATAACATATACTTTAGAATAGTAGTGGCACCAGTAGTTTAAAATGTATAAAAAGCTCCACAGTTAAAAAGTATCCGTATTAGACATGATAATCTATTAAGCTATCGTTTGTTTTGATGATCATGTGGTTAAAATGAAGTGGAAGTGAAGAAAACCCACCATATTAGGTAGAAAAAATTCCATGGTAAATGCTGAAGAAAATGCATGATTTAGTCTAGAGAAGTAAGTGTGAAGGAGAAACAGTAAACTATTTTTTCTAATATAGAAAGAGTATTTATAAAATTAGTGAGTACATAAACACATTTGAAGAAATAAACAAACTCAAGCAGAAGACTTATTGCTTATAAATGAAGACAGTTTATAATAATAATACTAAGATGTTGTAAAATATTGTTGTTGGAGACCAATAAGATAAACACAAACACAATTATTACCTGGAGAATCATGACTAAAACCTTCAAGTTAGACTTTAAACATCCTTGCCAGGCTCAGTTTTTAAATATTTGACTACGTATTATTTAGTTTTCTTAATATGACCTAGACTTCCAAATTGTTTCCTAAGCTCTTGCTCTTCCTTCCATCTATAAATATAGTCACGCTCCAGCTCTGTTAAAATCCTCACACTCTTCCAAGGACAATTTCAAAGGATAAGTTCTTAATGAAGTAGGTCCTGATTGATAGCGTTCCTCTCTGAAATCCACAGAATGTATTTTTATGTTTTTATTAGCTTTTTTCTTCCCTTTCCTACCTCCTCTCTTTCCCCACCCCATCTCTCCCTCCCTCTCTCCTTTTCTTCTTGCCTCTCTCTCTCTCTCTCTTTCTCTCCCTTCAACAAGGATATAGCTCTTTCTTGTAGTACTGTAGTAGAAATTGTTGCTTTAAACTGTTGGATTACAACATTAAAAATCTGCATGGGTTTTTAATGGCAAGTTAATATCTGTTTTATTGCATGTTAATTGAAACAAGGATTAAAAATAATGTTTTATTTCTTTTTATTTTATAATATTAATGTACCTTGTCTTCAGATGATTAAGAGAGCATTTAGTATTGAACTTTAACATACATCAATTTATTTATATTAGAAATCAATAAGTAGAGAATCAAGCCTTTGGTATAATTTAGAGCTAATATTATCTTACAAAATAAGTAACTAATTAAATGATTTTAAGTAGCACATTCTTTCAGACAATTGATAAATAGCATTTATAAGCAACAAGAGAAAGCATATGAAATAGTAATTTGTTAAATCCAATAAAAGCTCACAATCAAACGGCAAAAAATGCAATATTGTTGTATTAGACCATTCTCACCCTGCTATAAAGAAATACCTGAGACTAGGTAATTTATAAAGAAAAAAAGTTTTAATTGGCTCATGATTCTGTAGCTACAGGAAGCATGGCTGGGGATGCCTCAGGAAACTTACAATCATGGCAGAAGGCGAAGGGGAAGCAGGCAAATCTTCGCATGGCTAGAGCATGAGGAAGAGAGAGGAAGGGGAGGTGCTACACACTTACCAGATCTCATGAGAACTCACTCACTATCACTAGAACAGCAAGGGGGAAATCTGCTGCCATGATCCAATCATCTCTCACCAGGTCTCTCTTGAAATATTGGGGATTAAAATTTGTCATGAGATTTGGGCAGGAACACAAATCCAAACCATATCAATCCTGTAGACCACCCTTTTCAGCACATTTGAAAGGTCTTTAAACATTTTAAAACTTTGGGCTAAGCTCCATAGACGTATGAAACTAAAAATATATTTCTGTAAGGGATTTTACATTTCTTCATGAAACTAACCTAAGACTAGAACATAGTTTGTATTCTGAGGAGAATTTCAACAAAACTTATAAAATTATGTAGAAGATTCACATATGAAAAAATTTACTGGCAGATGGGATTTAGGGAGACCTCAGTGTATATACAACTCTGAATATTAAATCTAATCCTAGTTGGAAACTGCATTTTGTTCCTCAATCCCTTATGAAATCATTAGGTAATATCTATATATTTTATCTAGATTGCACCTCTATTAATACAATAAAAATAATATAAAATAGGGTTTCTTAAATTTCCAGGTAAACATGGAAAGGATGGCAGCCCTAATGTAAAGAAATATCTCTCCTTACGTTGTCTATTTGTAAGAGGACTCCAGAGAAAGAAGTGAGATGTTTTTATTTCTCTACTTGTCAGCAATGATAAATGCAACTGGGAGAAATAATTTGGGGGCTATAAGAAACATCCCTGCAGAATACAAACTTGGTTAAATTTTTGAGCAACAGTTTAACCCATTACTTATTGAAAAAATTATTAGATAAATAAAAACAGTTTACAAAAATTGGGCAAAAACAAAGGAAACACTTTAATAAGAATCTACTTGTGTGTGTGTTTGTGTGTGTAAGATTGCAGTTAAGGTAATCTTTACAAATAACCAAAAACCAAAGTATTATTCCTAAAAGCTGTCCATTCTTAATTTATAAAATATGATAATTTAATTGATTTTAGGAAAATAATACATGTAATAATGAAATACTGAAGACCAAAAGTTAAATATAAATTGAAAAATAAATTCTGGTCATACACATTAACACTAACTCAGAAGTATTCAAGACATCTATGTATATGTAGATGGAAATTTTTAAAAATATGGGGATCAGTGGTGAGAAATGCTTTCTAAATATTGGAATAATTTTGTAAATAATGCAATAATATCCACCTGACTATGACCACGGGGGATAGACAGCAGTTCACCAAAGATTGATTTATCTGGTAGCAGCAACAAAGGAAGGTTTCCAAGAGGAACCATTGGATTTCTCTCTCCTAAAAAAACAAGGGATGGTGTTGACACAGGATTTGGGGAAGTGTGTGTTTTTGGCAAAATTTAATAAATGAGAACTTTGATAGTCCCAGCAAAACTGTGCTGTGTGTGAAAAGTTTAACATCAGTTATTGGATCCTGAGTGGAACCAGGTCGTGTTTTTGTTTTGAAATCTAGAACATGAGGATAAATTTGCACTACTGTGTTTGGAAACCCCGAAACTGAAATCTTGTGCCTAGATTGGAAATGGAGGATGCCTCTCTCTGTCAAAATGACTCAGATCCTTCAGGCAAGAATGGAGTGTGCCATTATTTTATGATTGCAAGCAGCAATGTCTCCAATAGCCTATGATTTTAGAGACTATTTCCCCAGCATTACATCTTTTTGTTAGTTAACATAAATGGCATTTACAAGTTTGCCATGGAATCCTGCAGTAGTCACATTTAGCAAACATATTTGATTTATTGTTTTCTTTATTTAACTAAAAAAAAAGAACATCAAATGGCAATGTAGCTAAAGATGATAATGTTAGTATAATTTCTCCCTCAGAATAAGGGAAGTATTGTTCCATTGGCTTCTACTGTTGAATCTTACTATGGAAAAATCAAAGGTCAGACTGATATTTTCCTTTAATTGACATTTTTCCTCCTATGCACAGGATAACTCTGTTTTTTTTCTTCGTTTTTTTTTTTTTAAATTTTTGGTGTCTCCGTGGCATTCCAAAGAATTTTAGTGTTTATTCCACTTGGTCAAAGGTGTATCATAGCCCTGTATCCCTGTACAAATACAACTTATGGCTTCACATTGGACCCTTAACTAAGCACAGGCCTGAATTTATCTTTTCATCTAAACATTCGCCTATTTGTTTTGCCTACCCTACTTGACTCACTTTCTCCAGCAGGTCCTCTCTGCTAAGTTGAAAGATGGATGAGATAAAAGTACTTGTGTTTTTATATCCTGTTTTTAATTCTTTGCAATGGAAGAGGATCATTTCCTAGGCATCTTAGTGTGTCTCCTCCTTTCCAAATGATCATATGTATTTGCTGTCTTTGTTTGGGTGTTTAAGTTCTGCAGAACCCCGTCTGCAGGATGATTAATTCCATGAATATATAGTCATTTTGTCTTTCTATTTTCTTACCTACTATTAAAGCACACTAAATGATGAGTTCAGGGACCAACTCCTCATTTTCCTGAGAACCCCCTGGTGAGGTGGAACCCACTTCTGGGCATCCTGGATATTTTTATTTTTTCCACAGCTGACTATTTTCCTTTCCATTATCTTGAATTTAAGGTATATTAATATGTAATACAAGGATTTAGTCAGCTTGCTTTTTTCCCCAAACTTTATTTCGGTGATGTTAGTGCGGAGATATCAGCCAGAGACCTCTACTGAAATATTCTGTCCTTCCTTGGCCACTTCCATGAGGTTTTGGAAGCTTTATTTTTCTGTGGTAGATAATGACTTTCATTATTTTGTTGTCGCGAGTTTAAAAAAAAGGCGGGGAAGGGAAGATGTGGGAGTATCTTCTTTGATAGGAAATGTGGAGATTATCTGAAATTAAATACATCTTGCTTCTTGACACAGATCCTAATTTATTACATGTAGAGTATTGAAGGTTTAACATTGTTTAACAAGATGGAGTTTTATTTTTGTTACAAGACTGTTGGTATGTTTTACATATATAAATGCATCTTTTATATTATATTCTTCCTCTTCTAAATTCTAATTAAAGTATGTAGAATTTTAAATTCAATAAATAAAAAATATAAATACAATTAGTTTCTCAACACTAATTATATTAGTAGCCTTGTAATAAATACAGCTCTCTTACTATTTTTCAAAAGTGATTTTGATTTTTAAAAATGTTTAAAATATTATGTCATTATATAATTATCATCATTATGTTATTTAATATTGTAGATAGCATATATGGAGTGAGAATCTGATAAAATATTAGAGTATCTGAATTTTGAAACATAGTAATTATTTTTCCATACAATAGAAAAAATATTTTCGCATAGATAGCAACCAAATTGCTAAGAGTTATTCAATTTTTAAGCGGTTCCCAATCATAGTATTGATTACCCAGTAACTTCTCATATACCTCTCTGTTTTACTGTATTGAAGAGTGTAGTACTGAAACTTTGCAAAGATTTTTATCATGTTATCACATCCCATCAACTTTTTCTCATTCATGACTTTGGTTTAACCTTCACTAAAGTGTTCCAAAGGACTTTTCATTTTCTTGCTAAGATTCACAATAATTTCTGAAGCAAATCATACAATATGTATAAAAGATATACACAGCTTAATAAAGCTATGTGTTCTGATTTTTCTCCCCTTCTCTCCCCTATTCTCACAGACCACATTTGTATTCTATTTTGGTAAAAACATTTGTAGAAACAATTGTTCTGTTACATATTTTCTTTCTATTTTAGCCTCATGGTTCTTTAATATAGTCTAAAAAAATGAATACTATTTTAGGCTACTATGCAGAGAAGTGTCATTTTTATCTAATCTCCTTTTGATAATATGCCTAGATCTACCTCTGAAATTCAGATATGAAATCTTTTAACATCCTTGATTTTAATTCTCAGAAACAACAAAAGTTTTTAATCCCTTTATTTTTGTGAGTTTCTATACTTGGCATAAATTTTTATCTTATTCTAAATATGCAATTACATGCTATCAAATATTCATTTCAGACTACATATAGCCTCTGCCGTCCCACCTCCAATCTTATTCCTAGCCCTAAATTTCATTGGTCCTCTTCTCTTGCTTATAATCTTAATTATGGAGACTCAAATATTCCCAATGATGTTACTTGTATTTTTTAGCTTTCTTTTTTAATCTGGAAATGGTATCTCCTGGACTTTTTATATTTTACTATCTCTCTATTTTTCTACATTAAACCTCTTTCAGCAGCTCATTGACGCCTGTTTCACTAATTATTTCTGATAAAATTTTCCCAATGTTTTTAGTTAGTTCTGATTAATTTGACAATATTGTTTTCTGTAGATATACATAGCATTGCTTAATATTAAAAAAACTTTCAGAATAACAATACTCCAAATGACATTTTCACAAAGTTATATTAAATCCTGTATTATGTCCTTTCCATCAGTATTATAGGAAATGGGTGTTTTTAATCTTGCTTTGTTGTTTTTATTCTATGAAAATTTATATATATGACTTAGTTTTATTATATAGCATATTTTCTTCCAATTGAGTTAATAAGTCTAGGTTTAAGTGCAAGAACTATAACAAAACAGTAAAAAGGAAAAGAGAAAGCTGAAAATACTTGTCCTGGACTTTTCCTAGGATATTGCCTTAAATCACCACATTTCAAACTATAGCATTATATTTAGCAAACAAACGTCTTTTAGACATTTCAAATATTCAATACATATTTTTAATAATATTGGAAAACAGGAAATGATGAAAATGACACGATCAATGAATTGAAATCGCAAATTTCAAAAAATGTACAAGGAAAAAGCTATTTATTTATTTTGGGTAGATTTCCTGTTTATGAGGTTTAGAAATTTAGTGTCTTATTTTCATGCAAAGTAGGATTTATATGAGAACAATGGTAGTGGGAGGTATAGCAAAAAAAAATTAAGTCAAAAAGAAAAATTAAGTCGTAGACCTTATACATCTAAGTATTCTTACCGTAGGTCATTAATAAACCATGTATTCATATATGTTCTTAGATAAATGAGGCTACACAATGAAAATTTTAACGAAGTCAACCAGACAACATAACAATAATATGAATGTTTTTAGTTTTGCTTTTCAGAGCCTGGTAACTCTAGTTTTATTCTGAAATTCTCAAAAAGTTAAACTAAATAAATTACTGTTATTAATATCTGAGGAACACTAATAACCTAAAAGAAAACAAAAAGGAAAATGATAGCTGGCAAATTTAAAAATTAATTTATATTTCTTTCTTAGATCCTCAATATAATTTTGTTTTGTCCATATATTTTTCCTCAATAATACAGTCTAATATAAAAATGAATCTGTTTTTACTCTGAGGTAATAGACTATACTTCTCGAATAAATGTCTTCTGAAGTGTCAATGCTTTATATGTTACACCTAGAGATTTTTATCTCTGCATTGGTATATATTAAAATTTTTTAAAAAGACTTAAAGGTATAGTAGATGAAGAAAATTATACTCTTTTCAAAACAGTATTTGGGACATTAATCAACATCTTCAAAACATAAATGATATCTTTATGCTTCTCTGCACAAGTTATTTTAAAGTGCCATGTATAAGAAGAGAAAAAAGCAGTGATGACTTTAGATTAATTTTTTTTGCTAAAATATTTATTGTCAATTTCTACCTAAGTACTACTATTCCTAAGTGTAACCTTAAAGCATGTCAGTTGGTTATATTTAACCTTACATAGAAAAAACACAAATGTAAACAATTTGAGAAAATTAAGTTTATCAAAGAATTCTTGTTTCCCCTCCTATGTACATGTTTTGTACCATGTTTTATGTGTTTTAAGAGAGCATAAAAATGTAAACAACTTCTTATAATATTCCAAATTTAGAGCAAATATTTTAAGTCAGGTATGTGGTAGAGTGTTTTAATTTGCCACTTCCAAAAGAAGGTACACTTTTCATTTCTATTGCTTTGTTCTCTTTCTCCAGAATGAGACCATGGAAGAAAATTTTATCAGGAAGTCTCTGTAAATACAATAGGATTTTGGTTTAAAAAACAAAACAAAAGCAACTATAGACAGAAGAATTACAGTAAGGACTGTAAGTGTACTTTAATACTGATTTCATTTCTTCCTTTTAGTAACCAAATTGCATATCTCCCCAGCATTGACTAAGCTTCCACTTCCTTTGTGTCATTTAACAAGCATTAACTGAAAGTTATTGTTAATATATCATTTGAACAATGTAAGGAAAAATCAAACATTTTAGAATAGTGGAAAAGTAAGACAAAATAACCCAGATCCCTGAATGACCTCATGGAATAGAACTGACCACCTGGCTGAGACCCTCTGTGTAACTAAGATTAATTAGCATGAGAGGAAAGTAAAATTCCATATTGCATCTATTGTTTGTAGCTCATTTGGGAATAATTGCTAATAAACATAAAAATATACTTATTAATGACTATGTAAAGAAGCTGTAACATATGGAAATATTGCAGATTAAATGCTATAATTAGAGTTGTTATTTTTTTCTTATAATTAACTATTTACATTCATATCTCAAGTCAGTCTTTACTGGATTATTAGCTAGCTTTCTAGAGAACTGAAGATGTATGCATTCCTTAGTAATCTGCCATTATGAAGTCATGTTCTGCCAAGAAGGAGGATATATACATTCCTCACACTTACAGTCCATTAGGCTTCCTCCACTGGGAAAGAGGGAAGGATGAAAGGAGGGCATTAATGCCCTTGGGAGAAAGGAGTCCTCATGGCCTAATTAACCTCTTGAAGTCCCACCATATAATGCTTTCACATTGGTAGCGCCTGTATTTTGAAAGTGACACATTAAAGCCATAGCACCTGAGTAGTAGTGAATAATTTTAACTATTGATTTTTTTGGTCTAGAGACTATGATTAGTGAAATTTAGAAAAAAAAAAACCGTATCAGAAATATCTTAATATACATTTTCTTAGGCTATTTTTAAATATAGTAGATCTTCATGATTCATGAATTCTGTATTTGTAAATTTACCTACTCACAAAAACTTATTCGTAACCCCAAAATCAAATTTGAGTTTCTGGGTGTGAATGTTTCTAGCTGAGGTAGAATAAGATCATGCTCTGATTTTTTTTTTTTTTTTTTTTTGAGACGAAGTTTCGGTCTTGTCGCCCAGGCTGGAGTGCAAAGGCACAATCTCGGCTCACTGCAACCTCTGCCTCCTGGGTTCAAGTGACTCTCCTGCCTCAGCCTGCCGAGTAGCTGAGATTACAAGTGCCCACCACCACCACACCCAGCTAATTTTTTGTATTTTTAGTAGAGATGGGGTTTCGCCATGTTGGCCATGCTGTTCTCGAACTCCTGGCCTCAGGTGATCTGCCCACCTTGGCCTCCCAAAGTGCTGGGATGAAGAGCGTGAGTCACCATGCCCAGCGCATGCTCTGAATTCTTATTTCAGATCTTATACTGTAAACAATTGTCCTTTTTTCATCTATCTAGTGTCATGCTTTTCACAAATATTGTGTATTTTTTAAATGGTCCAATCATAGAGCTGAAGTGCTGTCCAGTGTTTCGAAGTATAAGAGGCTGTGATGTGCTTTATGGACAAAATATGTGTGTTAGATAAGCTTTATTCAGGAATGAGCCATAATGTTCAATATAAATGAATCAAATTTATATTAGATTAGATATGTTTAAAGAGAAACACACATAATACAATTTTAAGCATTGATCAGCTCACAAAATTTTGACTAGAGGTTTTCAGGAACCTAACACTGTATTTCTTTTAGGAGCAATAGTTCAGTATTCATTAAGGACCGGTGGTAACTTTATAGAACATAATTGCTGCTAATAATGAGAGTCAGCTGTATATATTTTCATAATTTCGTAGAAATACAAGTGAATGTGATTCTATCTCACTGTATTTTTTTTCTAGAATCAGGTATGATAGATAAAATATTATTTGTTGCTTCCCTACTTTCCTTTCTTCTTTGTTTCTTTTATCCATGGGTGTTGACAATTGTTTTTCCTTTCTGTGTCTACATATTCCCTACGAAGTTCATATATAGAAGACATCTATGGACACATTATTTTTAAACCTCACCCTTAATGATTACAAACCTTAATTTTCTCATAGAAGTATTTAATATTTGCTTATCTCATCATTATTCAGCTTTAAGTTAGGTTTTAGTTGATTATGACATGAAAGAAAAATGGAATTTGCTTTAATCCATTCATTCAGTCCTTACTACTTTTGAGCTGAAGTAACTGTTCACGTCTGTCGCACATTTTTAATGTGTGCTTGGTTATTATTTATTTGTAACAGTTCTTTTTATATAAACTGGTATCAATCTTTTATTAGGCATATATTTTTCTAACATTTTTCTCCTAGCCTGTAGATTATTTGTATTTTCTTAATGTCTTCTGAATAACCAGAGTTTTAATTTTGATGAGATCTCATTTATAAATTGCAAAAAATGTTTGCATTTGTTGTTCTATAAGAAATTTTCTCCTGGCTGAAGGTGGTTGGAATGATAGCCTTCTATTTTTTTCTTCTAGAAGTTTCTTAAATGTAGATTTTACATTTAAATTTTTGACTTATTTATTTTTTAATATGTTGTGAGAAATGTGTGAAGGTTTGGGCTGTTTTGCATGAGAAAATCCAATTATTTTAGGCAAAATTTGTTGAAATGTCCATTATTTTCAATTAAATTGGCATATTGATTTTGTCAACATTCAAATAGCCTTATATGTATGGGTCTATTTTTAGAGTTTCAATGATCTATATATCTTTCCTTTTGACCACACAATATTGTTGAATGATGCTAATAGCAAATTTTGAAATCTGGTACTATAGTCATGGCAATTTTCATTTTTAATATTAATTTTGCTTTGACTTTCCTATAAGCTTGTCAATTAAATTACTTCCGTTTGATGTGCCTTCATTGTATTATATATTTTAATTTCTCTTCCAGTCCTACTTAGCTAGATTTTGTGTTTTCTGATACAGTGAGATAATTTGAATATTAATGATCATTAAAAATATTTTCAAAAATTAGTTTTAATTTCAAACAAAGATAAAGAACTATGTGACAAGATTTATTTTAGGTTGTATGTGTATTATATTAAATATTTTAAAAAACTTATCCAGGCAGAGATAGCCTCATAAAGACAATAATGAAATATCTTCATGTTTCTTGAAATGCTTCTTAATCTAATGATTTTTAAAGTATGTTTGCATGTTTTTCAAATGATGTTTGTTTATATCATCTTTACTAAAGACAGAACTCTATAACAAATGCTGTAGAACATGTTGAAAACACATAGTTCTTTGCATATAAGGCTTTGAATAAAAGCTTTTGTCTTTAAACAATTATATTATTTTAATCATTACCTTATTTGCTAATTATCATGGCTTATCAAAAAAGTCATCGTGATCACATAATCTATAAATATATTACTGGTTAACCATCTCTACTCTAAAAATCTGAAATCTGAATTACTTCAAAATCCAAAACGTTTTGAGCATTCACAAGACACCACAAGTAGAAAATTCCGCACCTGACCTCATGTTATGAGTTGTGGTTTAAACACAGTTAAAATTTTGTTTCATGCACAAAATTATCAATAATAATGCAAAGATTTCCCTTCAAGTATGTCAATAAGGTATATATGGACATAAATAAATTTTGTGTTTAGACTTGGATCCTAACCCCAAGATAGCTGATTATATATATGCAAATATTTTTTAAAAATCAGGAATCTAGGTCTGGGTCCAGTGGCTTGTACCTGTAATCTCAGAGCTTTGGGAGGCTCAGGCAGGAGGATCACTTGAAGTCAGGAGTTCAAGACCAGTATGGGCAATGTATTGAGACCCTGTCTCTAAAAAATAAATATAAACAATAAAAAAATCCAGAATCCAAAACACTTCTGGTCACAAGCATTTTGAACAAGAGATATTCAACGTATTTGTATCTATATGTATAGCGGTTTGTATGTGCGTGTGTGTGTGTGTATGACATAAAGAATGACCTTAACTTGAGTATCACCAATGTCTATGCTTGTAGTCTTTCTTCCCTTTAAAGCACACGATGAAAAAATATAATTGTGTGCATATAATTATAATGCCGTAGCTTCAATGGGAACTAAGAACATAAGATGAAAATTAGATCTAAGATCTAGAAGAAATAAAAATTAATAGTTTTAATTTATTATGAGTGTCAATATTTGAAATTGTAATTATTTTCCCAACTATTCTTCAGTTGATTAAGATTTTATACAAGTGAAACAGAACATAAGGCATAAACATGACTTGAAGTTGGTTGTTTGAAATTAACTCCAAAGGGAATATAGATTTAAGAACAAAACTTTACGTTTGGCAAGATCAGAAGAGAGAGGATCAGTAGGAGTTGTATGTAAGATTGGTCACTTGAGATTTGAGTATACCATTAGCAAAACTGCTGAAAGCTCACCTTGCTGAAAAAATAAATTATTTTCAGAACTACCAGCCTTGTTAAAAGCAACATTTGGAACTGACTAATCCCTGGGGTAGGAGATCTACTTTATAGTTTAGAAGACGCTTTTCCATCAAAGAATAATTATACCAATTTGCTCAATTTCTTTAATGACAAAAGAAGGAAATAAAATAAATAAAAAAATTTAAAAATCTTGAAGAAAGATGGAATTAAGTGCTTGAATTTGAAATCATGTGCCATTTTATCTGTGATACATGATTGCTATTTTGCATAAATTGTGACACTTAAACATTTGTTCTTGTATTAAAAGTACTTTGAATTTCATGATACTTCTCTTCACAATTGTACTAACGCAATCATCAGTTCTAAACATGACAGAATATTGCTCATGTGCCCAAAAGAAAATGTATATTAATTGTAACTATTTTCAACATTTCTGTATCTTTTTTGGTCCAAATTTATTTTTAGAATTTTAAGTCCCATGTGCAACATTATGGGTATTACTACTTCCTATCTTAACTGAAAGTGCCCATTCAGTTGCCTGAGCTTCTCATGTCTCACAAGGATCAAATATACCTAAGGAGGAACCTCTCAATTCAGATGCCACATCTTATATATGGGGAGATGAGTACAACCAGGTGATGATATTAATATTTGTTATGAATATTACTGATTATAAAAATACTCACTAATTGATTTTATTTGTTTTTTGTTTTAGACAATGTACAAGCACCTTCTCTGTTAAAAGAGTATTAGATTAAAAGTGAAACCTACAGCCCAGGCCCATAAGGGCCATTTCATTCTTCTCTATGAGTTTAATGATATTCCATTCCTTCAGGATGGAGTAAAGTACAACAGACTCATATTTCCTCCTGTGGTTATACACTGCAGCATTTTCATTTAACATTTTGGCACATCATTTGTAATAAAATTTTATTTTTGTTCAACAGTAAAAATGTCACCATGTTTTATATTTCTTAAATGTAAAGAGTCATGTTTTAAGTTAGATATGCTGGTAACTAATTCCTCACTAAAAGCTTTGTCATAATTTGATCTTTTCATTTCTTAGATATTCCTCATTGTCTAGGTTACTTCTAAATACATGCACACATACTTGTGTGTGTGTATGGACAAGTGAATGAATATATATATGTACATATATATATCTCAAGATAATTTCTACTTCATAGTCACCCTTCCCAATTGGATATAATAGGATAAGTTAGTTAAGGTCATTTACTAATCATTTATAAGATTAGAAATAATTTCAAACTTAGAAATCCCATCTGGCATAATATCATTTGATCAGACATAAAGCAACTACTTCCCTTATTCCATTCCATACATCCCGGTCAACCATGAACCATCAATAACTTCTTTTTGAGTACCACACTCTGATGACTTTTACATCAAGCCAACAATAGCATGACCTAAACCATATTTTCCTGGCTTGTTGATGAGTATGCCATGTGGGACAGAGTTAAAAGACTTCCTGAGGTCAAGCTCGATTACACTTACTGTAGATTGAAAGAATCAAGGCCATTATTCTGTCATAGTAGAAAATACATTTGGTTTGACAATGATTTGTTTTCAAGTCATGCTGTTTATAACTGAGCACTTTGTGATCCTCAAAGGGTTTGCAAATTGGCCCTTGGATGATAACCTGCAGAACCTTTCTCCATTAACGTTACAGTAGCTAGTCTATAGTATACAACACTATTTTTTTCCTTTGAAAGGTAGTTTATTTTTGTTGTTAAAATGGTAGTCAAAATGTAAATTTACATTGGCAACTAAGTGTACAAGTATGTTTTTTATAATAAAATGTTTGAGTACATATCAAGTTCTAATATAGTAAGATAAATAGATAAATATTTTTACTTACATTGGTTCTTAAATTTTAATAAAGTAAAATAAAGTCATTTTTCTACTTTTAAAATTGTTCACAAAACTATTAATTAAACAGTTTGTGTGATATAATTTGTCAGCTTTCAAGGTGATGCAAGTATTAAATCATATACTTCTGTAATCTGTGAGCTGATTATTTTATAATCGCCAGCAGAACACGAGATCCTAATTTTTAAATCTGTCCTTGCAATTTGAAGGTTACCTACAAACTTGATTAGAACTGTCAGGCCTCACGGCATATATTATATATTGTTCCTGTTAAGGTTGCTTATGAAACTATTAGCCTTTTCCTTTGACATTTGCGGTTCTGCATGAATGAGTATGTTTATAATCCAGTAAACTTGTATTTCTCTTAAGGTAGTTTAAGTAAAGCTCAGTTTAAATAAATTGCTAACAAGTTGTCTATATTGAACTGTTTTTTATTATAATTATAATTCATTGTTCCATTAATAGTCTTATTCTCTTATCTTATTATTAATTTACAGTAACTAATGCAGACATTTGAAAATTTATATTTAACCATTAGAATAATAATAATTAATTCAAAAGTGTTAAATGGCCATTATAGGGCATAAGTACAATGGATATATTTAAAATATATTTCAAAGTAAAATAAGTTTTGCCCCTGTCAGAAGGTTGACTTAAGAGACCAAAATCATCACTTTTAAACCATTCCAATAAGCCATACTTTATGCCTTAAATAAGAACTAATCTATTTTTCTTCCATATTCCAATAGCAATATGTACTGATATAGCACATATCAAATGTCTGTTATATACATAATTAGGTAGAAATTTGCTTGATTGACTGTGAAGGCAGAATATTAGTTAAATGTTTATCTTCTCAGTTCCTAGCACAGTGTTTTTATTTATATTAGTTCTTAAATTTTAATTAAAGTGAATTAAAAGTAATTTTTTCTTCTTTTAAACTTTTTGGCAAAACTATAAGACACATTAAAAATATAATTTAGTTAATTATTGGAAATAATTTTTAAAACTGCAGTAAATTATATATTTAAGATACATATTTATGCTTCCATGAGTGTAGAATCTAAAATCAAGAATTAAAGGAATACATTGTTTGAGGCTTATTTTTAGATCAGAAATTTTCTTTAGTGAAATATATGTAGTCATCCCTTGGTATTAGCAGGGGATTGGTTCCAGGAAACCCTAAGATATCAAAATACATGCATGCTCAGGTTCTTGTGGAACCCAGGAATGGGAAAAATTGGTTCTCTGTATACACCTGTTTCGCATTCCACAAATACTATATTTTCACTTGTGTACACCTATAAATGGAACTGTGCAGTTCAAATCTATGTTTTTTAAACGTCAATTGAATCAAGTGTAATAAAAGACCAATATTGGCTAATTTCATACAAAAGAGACTCAAAAATTAGTAGGCCGTGTCCATGTAAATACAGACTGATTCTCTTTAAATTGTTTTAATCCTCTCTGAATGCTAAACAGGATATAGATTTTGAAAAATAAATGCAGACCACATATTTTTAAGATCATTAAAATAAAAGTATAAAAGGAAAGAGTTAAAATGGGAGGATCGGACCTTCCAGGATATGATTACCAATGTAAATTAGATATATTCAAGTGATTTTTTTTTCCAAGTCCTCAGTGCTGCTTGTTTTCTTTGTTTCCTACCACTGAGATGAGCATTATATTGAGATGGAAAGAAAATAAATTTGAATGGTAATTTTCAGATGAAAACATTCAATCCCATAATGGATCATTAGTTTTATTTCAGTTATAGAATGCCAATATTATTCTCTCTTACAAGGAACCCAGAATTCTGAGCTTGGTATATATGTTTCTAAACACAATTGATAAATTACTATGCTTTTTTTATTTTTGGTAGCTGACCAAACAATATGTGTGTAGTAGCCATTCTTTCTAAGATATGGGGATTTAGCGTGCACTATTTGATAATTTTGTACTCAGCCCATGTTAGCAAAATGACTAAAATGTGCTACTCAAATATAAAGTTCTGTTTGTTTTATTGCAGGGAGTTTAATATCATTTATTGGTGTCATATTTCAGTAATATTTGGTGCTAATAATTAAAGGTTTAGTTATATAAAGTTATGACAATGACAGAAAAGTGTAAATTAACATATAACAGGGGTACAAAACCTATGGTAGGAGCAGAGGGTAGAGCAAAACCCCCTGGAATTGGCATCAATTCAGCCTAGAGGGAAGAAAACTTCCCAAAGAGTCACTTTCACCATCTAGTAACTCTGTATAATTAGAAACAAGAGTTAAAATATGGATGGTGCAGGAAGAAACATTTCATTCAATGATCAGGCCAATAGATGAGTTCCAATAAATGGTAATGAAAATGAGGTGTTTAGCAAGTTGGGACAAAGAACAAAAGAAAAATAGTTTAGAAACTGAGCTCAGAGCAATATTTGGAGTTTGTGGTCAGTCAACTTTATCCTTGAATACTTGCTGTGCTCCCATGATTGGTAGCTTCAGAACAGCCAAAATAGATCTTCCTTTTATGATAAAAGAAGTGAACAGGGTATATTAGACCTCATCTGAATTGAGATAAGAACATATGTAAAAAGAGAAACTAAAATTTTCAGTAAAACAGATAGAGAAAAATATATTCCAGGACAAATAGGGACTCTGTAACTCTTTGACACTTTATTTTGACTCCTTTTACATAGTTTGTATATTGTTTTTCAAATTGAAAAAAATACATATATTTATTTTAGTACACACTAAGGTATTGGATAAATCTGCTCTTTTCTAAGACTTACTGAGCCAGCTCATCACTTTACCCTCAATTGGTGTTTTTGCATAATGACAGCACAAATGAACAGTTGTGAAATTAAGACTCTTTCCTGGTGAAGGTCAGGAGGAGGCCCTAGTGATTTGGACAAATTCTCTACTGGCTGCCCTATTCAGATGTCATGCTTTCCTTCTGAAAACAATGATGTAAGATTTCCTTACTGTTCAATAAAACTACTATGGAGTAGATTGCTATTTAAAAAGAACAAAGTGTTTTTTACTCATTTCTTTGTGTTGACACATTATCAGTGACATCCACAAGCAGAAGTTGATGTCATATTATTTAAATTCCTATACTTTGCGGTGTAGGTATTAAAGGAAAATGAATTATTGCCTACATTGCCCAAAGCTCATTAGCTACCTGATGTTCAGCGTATGTAAGTCTCAAAGGATAGCTTAGGAAATCTCAAAGCCTGAGATCATTTCAGCATGGCAGATTCCTCAGGTTGAATGTGTTTCTTTTTAAATTAAAAAAAATAGATAAAAATAAAGCTGAAGATGTGAGTGTAAAATTTCATTTTGTTTAAAATGTGTATTTATTACCAGTTGAAATATGAATAATTAATATGTAAATCTAGAGATGTCAACTTGTAAAACTAATTCACCATGTACTAGGAAGGCCAAGCAGCTTGGCATTACCTAGGCTGTCTTACAATGGCACAGTATTTTTTTCAGGTTTTATTATAAAATCAGGGGGCACATGTGGAGTCTTGTCACAAAAGTATATTGCATGATGCTGTGGTTTGGGATATAATTGAACCTGTCACACAGACAGTGAGCACAGGATCCAATAAGTAGGTGTTTTTAGGTCTTGTGCTCCTCTCTCCCTTCCCCTTCTAGTAGTCTCCAGTATCTGTTGTACCCATCTTTGTGTGCAAAAGTACCCAATATTTAGCTCCCCTTATAACTGAAAACCTGCACTCTTTGATGTTCTGTTCTTGCATTAATTTGCTTAGGATAGTAACCTCCAGCTGTATCTATGTTGATGCAATGGATGTGATTTTGATCTTCTTTTTTTTTTTTTTTTTGAGACGGAGTCTCCCTCTGTCTCCCAGGCTGGAGTGCAATGGTGTGGTCTCGGTTCACTGCAACCTCTGCCTCCTGAGTTCAAGCCTCCCAAGTAGCTGGGATTACAGGCTTGCACCACTGTGCCCAGCCTGGGACTACAGGTGCCCGCAAACACACGTGGCTGATTTTTGTATTTTTAGTAGAGATGGGTTTTCAGCATGTTGGCCAGCCTGGTCTCGAACCCCTGACCTAAGGTGATCCACCTGCCTTGGCCTCCTAAAGTGCTTGGATTACAGGCATAAGCCACTGCACCTGGCCAATTTTGATCTTCTTAATAACTTCGTAGTATTCCGCAGTATACATGTAACAAATATTCTTTATCTAATTCACCTTTGATGGGCACCTGGATTAATTCAATATTTTGCTATTGTGAATAGTGCTGCTACGAACATATGGTTGCATGTGTCCTTTTGGTAAAATGATTTATTTTTCTTCCCCTGTAAGGGGATTGTTGGGTCAAATGGTAGCTCACCTCTCAGTTATTTTAAAAATCTCCAAACTGTGCTCCACAGTGGCTGGATTAATTTACGTTTCCACCAGCAGTGTATAAGAACCCCCTTTTCTCTTTTAATGAAAGCCATTATGACTGGTATAAGATCATATCTCATTGTGGTTTTTATTTGCATTTCTCTGAAGCTTAGGGATGATAAGTATTTTTTTCATGTTCACGGGCTGCTTGTAAGTCTTCTTTTGACAAGTGCCTGTTCATGTCCTTTGCCCACTTTTTAATGGGGTTATTTGCTTTTTGCTTGTTGATTAAAATGCCTTATAGATTTTGGATATTAGACCTTTGTTGGATGCATAATTTGTGAATATTTCCTCCCATTCTGTAGATTGTCTGTTTACTCCATTGATAGTATCTGTTACTGTACAGAAGCTTTTAGTTAAGTCAGTCCCACTTGTCAGTATTTGTTTTTGTTTCAGTTGCTTTTGAGGATGTAGCCATAAATTCTTTCAAGGTCAAAATTGATAAGGGTATTTCATAGGTTTTATTTCTAGGATTTTTACAGTTTGAGGTCTTAAATTTAAATCTTTAATCCTTCTTGAGTTAATTTTTTTGTATATGGTGAAAGGTAGGGGTCCAGTTTTATTCTTCTCCATATGTATAGCCAGTTACCCTAGCACTATTTATTGAATAGGGAGTCTCCCCATTGCTTATTTTTGTTGAACTTGTCAAATATGGGACAGTTGTAGGTGTGTGGCTTTATTTCTGGATTCTCTAGCCTGTTCCATTGGTCTGTGTATCTGTTTTTATGCTAGTATCATGATGTTTTGGTTACTGTAGCCTTGTAGTGTAGCTTGAAGTTTGATAATGTGATGCCTCTGGCTTTGTTCTTTTTGCTTAGAATTGCTTTGGCTATTCAGGATTTTTTTTTTTTTGGTTCCATATGCATTTTAGAAGAGTCTTTTTCCTAAATCTGTGAAGAATGTCATCGATAGTTTGATAGGAATAGCATTGAATCTGTAAATTGCTTTGGCAGTATGATTTTTCCATTTATTTTTGTCATCTCTGATTTGTTTCAGCAGTGTTTTTGTAGGTTTTGTTTTGTTGTGTTTTTATCGAGATCTTTCTACAAGAAAGAAGATGTATTCCTAGGTGTTTTATTTTTTGGTCGCTATTGTAAATGAGATTGTGTTCTTGATTTGGTTCTTGGCTATAACAGTATTGGTGTCTAGAAATGCTACTGATTGTTGTACATTAATTTTGTATCCTGAAACTCTACTGAAGTTTATCAGTTCCAGGAGCCTTTTGGCAGAGTCTTAAGAGTTTTCTATGTATAGAATCATATCATCAGCAAAGAGATATACTTTGAGGAATTCCTTTCCTATTTGGAAGCTTTTTATTTTTTCCTCTTGCCTGATTGCTCTGGCTAGGACTTCCTACTGCTGGGTTGAATAGGAGTGGTGACAGTGGACATCTTTATCCTCTTCCAGTTCTCAAGGAAAATGCTTCTAACTTTTGCCGGTTTAATATGATGTTGGCTCTGGGTTTGTCACAGATGGCTCCTATTATTTTGAGGAATATTCCTTTGATGGCTAGCTTGTTGAGGGATTTTATTGTGAAAGAATATTGAATTTTATCAAAAGCTATTTTAGTATCTTCAGATTATCACATAATTTTTGTTTTTAATTCTGTTTGTGTGGTGAATCAAATTTATTGATTTGTTGAATCGAACTTAAATCTCAGGAATGAAGCCTACTTGATTGTGGTGAATTAACTTTTTGATGTGCTGCTGGATTCAATTCACTAGTATTATGTTGAGGATTTTTGCATCTATGTTCATCAGCGTAATTGGTCTATGATTTTGTTGTTATTGTTGTTGTTGTTGTATCTTTGTCAGGTTTTGATATCAGGGTGATGCTGGCTTCATAGAATGAAATAGAGGAGAAACTCTCTTCCTCAATCTTTTGAAATAGTTTCAGTAGGATTTGTAACAATTCTTTGTTTTCTGTTCTGATATAATTTAGTTATGAATTTACCTGGCCCAGGGCTTTTTTTTGGTTGGTAGGTTTTTTCATTATTGATTAAGTTTTGGAACTCGTGACTGGTCTGTTCAGGTTTTCGATTTTTTCCTAGTTCAGTCTTAGAAGGTTGTGTGTTTCCAGGAATTTACCCATTTCTTGTAGGTATTCTAATTTGTGTGTATAGCGGTATTCATAATAGTCTCTGAGGATCTTTTGTATTTCTGTGGGATCACTTATAATGTCTATCTTTGTCATTTCTGATTGTGCTTACTTGTAAATTCTCTCTTTTTTTTTGTTCTTTGTTAATCTAGTAAGCAGTTTATCAGTTTTTTAATTCTTTCTAAAAGTTAACTTTTGGTTTCATTGATTTTCTGTATGGATTGTTATGTCTCAATTTTGTTTCGTTCTTCTCTGATTTTAGTTATTTCTTTTCTTCCACTAGCTTGGAAATTGATTTGTTCTCTTTTTCATTACTTCCTCTAAGTGTGATGTTAGACTGTTCATTTGAGATTTTTCTAACTTCTTGATGTAGGCATTTTGCATATAAGCTTTTCTCTTTACATTGGTTTAGCTGCATCTCAAACATTTTGGTATATGGTGTTTGTATTTTCACTAATTTCAAGGAATATTTTGATTTCAGCCTTAATTTCACTGTTCACCCAAGAGTCATTCAGGGGCCAAATATTTAATTTTCATGTAATTGTTTGGATTTGTGAGATGGTTTTGGTATTAATTTCTATTTTTATTGCACCTTAATCCACTAGTGTCTTTAGTATGGTTTCTGTTTTTTCGAATTAATTGAGACTTGCTTTATGGCAGAGCATGTGGTTAGTCATACAGTACAATCTATGTACAGATGAGAAGAATGTATATTCTGTGGTTGTTGAGTGGAGTATTCTATAGGTGTCTATTAGATCTATTTGGTCAAGTGTTGAGTTTAGGTCCAGAATTTCGTTGTGAGATTTCTGTCTCAAAGACCTGTTTAATGATTTCAGTAATGTGTTGAAGTCTCCCACTATTATTGTGTAGCTATCTAAGTCTTCTTCTAGGTCAAGAATAACTTGTTTTATAAATCTGGGTGCTCCAGTGTTTAGTACATATATATTTAGGATAGTTAAGTCTTCTTGTTGAATTGAACCCTGTATTATTATGTAATGTAATGCTAATTTTTTGTCCTCGATTGTTGTTGGTTTAAAGTCTGTTTTATCTGATGTAAGAGTGGTTACCCTTGCTGTTTTTGGTCTTCAGTTTGTATGATTGATTTCTTTCCATTCCTTTAATTTGAGTCTGTGGGTGCCATTACGTATGAGATGGGTCTCTTCAAAGCAGTACACAGTTAGGTCCTGTCTCTTTATACAATTTGCTACTCTGTGCCTTTAAGTAGAACATTTAGACTGTTTACATTCAAAGTTAGTATTGATATATGAGATTCTGACTTGTTATCGTGTTGTTAGCTGGTTGTTTGTAGATCTGATGACTTGATTATGTATTTACTTTGAGTGTCTGTGTGCTGAGTGCTTAACTGTGTTTTGGTGGCAGTTGATACTGTTCTTTCATTTTCATGTTTATCACTCCCTTAAGTACGTCTTGTGAGGTTGGTCTAGTGGTAACAAATTCCCTTAGCATTTGTTTTTGAGAAAAGGATCCTATGTCTTCTTTGCTTATGAAGTTTAGTTTGGCAGGATATGAAATTCTTGGTTGTGATTTCTTTTCTTTAATGATGCTGAAAGTAGGGCCCCAGTCTCTTCCAACTTGTCAGGTTTTTGCTGAGAAGTTCACTGCTAACTTGATGGGGTTCACTTTATAAAAGGGACCCGACCCTTCTGTCAAGCTGCTTTTCAGATTTTTTCTTTCTTGTTGACCTTGGTGAACCTGATGATTCCATGCCTTGGGAATGTTCATTTTTTACAGTATCCTGCAAGGGTTCTCTGTATTTCTAAAATTTACATGTCAATCTCCCTAGCAAGACTGGGGAGATTTTCAAGGACTGTATCCGCAAACATATTTTACAACTTGCTTATTCTCTCTCTTTCTCTCTCAGGAATGCCATTGGGTCATAGGTTTGGTCTCTTTAAATAATTCCATATTTCTTAGAGGTTTTGCTAATTTTTAAAAATTATTTATTTATTTATTTTTTGTCTCACTTACTTGCTTTGGAGACCTGGTCGTTAAGCTCGGAGATTCTTTCCTCAACTTGGTTTACTCTGCTATTCATGCTCCCAACAGTATTAAGGAATTCTTGTAGTTAACTTTTAAATTCTGATACTCAATTTAGTTCTTTCTTTAAAAAGGCTATTTCATCTTTCAATTCCTGTAGTGTTCTATTGGATTCTTTTCCTGGAGCATTTTATTGAATTCCTTGGATTGGGTTTCAACTTTCTTCTGAATCTTGGTGAGCTTCCTTGCTATCCAGATTCTGAATTCTATGTTTATCATTTCAGTCATTTTAATATGGTTAAGAACCACTGCTAGAGGGCTGTTTCACTCTTTTGGAGGTAAGGGAATACTCTGGCTTTTTGAATTTTCAGAGTTCTTTCACTGATTCTTTCTCTTCAAGAGGGCTAGTGTTCCTCTTTTTGATTAGCTGTCATTTGGATGGGGCTTTTGGTTTTATATTATTTATTTCTCTTGAGGGTTTAACTGTAATATAGGTTGAGTGTACTCAGCTGGCTTCATTTCTGGGTGCTTTCACAGGGCCAAGGCTCTGTACGGAACGTGTATTTGTTGTGAGATTGTAGCCCTAGATTTCACAGGCAATGTATATTTTGGGAATAGTCTTTGGGTTGTGAGATTTGGGCTGCCATCCAGTAGGTGGCACTGAAGAGTAATGGCCAGCAGATAGGCTTACTTAGCCATGTGGCTTTTGTGTATTTCAGTGCCTTTGCAGCACTCTCTGTGGCTGGCCAGGGGTGGTGACTTGTGAAGAGACATGACCCCCTCTCCTCTCCAGGTCCATTCCTGGGCCTTAAGGAAGCCTCTTGTGATTACTGGTGCTTTACATGTGTTTCTTTTGTTAGATGTTCTGGGCTATGGGGCTCCCTTGGGCAAAAGCTGCAGTTGGCAGAAAAGCCAGCTACATCCTTCCCAGACCAGCCCTGTGAGGGGAGGCCTGTTCTGCTACTCTGCCAGCCCACAAACCACACATCTTTTATCCCCTTTCAGTGTTCTGAGACTGAGGTCTCCCCTGTCCGCTCAAGCACCAGCCACAGATCGCAGCTTGACACTCCCAAGCTGTGTGCTGCAATCTTGAGGCACTGGGACTGAGCCCATGGCTCTGTATTCTGCCACCTTGAAGTTGGGCACTGGTTGTGCTGGGGGATCCAAAGTGCTTCTAGGCCTCTGGGAAAACACTCAGGTGGGGTCACTGGTAAAACTTCCAGGCTAGGCAGCAGAGGCTGTGCTGTGCACATGCTCCTGCAGGAGCAGCCAGGCAGGGGCCCCTGGAAGGGCTGGCAGGTAGGGAGGCTATTGTAAGTAATCTAGAGTTGATTTAAAGTGTATGGGAAGATATGCATAGCTTATAGGCAGGTATTACACCATTTCATATAAAGGACTTCAAAATAAGCAGATTTGGGTATTTGTGGGATGTCTTGGAACTAATCCAGTGATGCTGAGGGGTGATTGTAACTATAAATGAGAAGTTCTGTAAGGATATGACTGGGGTCCAATAAACATCAGGAATAGAAACAATCTTCCTTGGACCATGTGTTTAAATATTGTCTCTATGAAGCAAGGATATTAAAGCTGAAACTGAAGGTCCAGGATAGAGCCAGTTTCCCAGTAGTGAAAAGAAGAGTGGGGTCCTAGGAAAATAAGTATGTATTAAGCACCTGAGTTAGTCAGGGGCTTAGAGTTTTTGAAAATGTGAATAAATGTTCAATCTGCCTACATTGGGTTTAAGAAGGACAAGGAGAAAGACATAAGAGAAAGGGAGAGAGGAGAGTGAGTTTTAATCAGGAATGTCTCTTGATCTGATTTATATTGTAAAAATATGACTGTGGCTGCAGTATAGAAATTGGATAAGGGGGAGGGAAGACTGGGAGTGACATACTTATTAGATTATCTGCAAAGGGCATATATAAAACCTCCTCCATAGCTATCAAAAAAATGGTAGCTTAAAAAGTATTCTATGTGTAATTAGAAATTCAGCATCACTGTAACTTAGCTAATAGACTTATAGGTCTTTGACCAAAAGGTCATATTATCTATTATCTTGTCACCTGCTACTAGAATCTTCAGCCTCTCTAGAAAACTTCATAAAACTCTGATATTGGCTGTATTAAAATTTACTGTAATTCACATTTAGTTTTTTTCAATTTCCTGTCCCAATTTATTTATTCATGCCTAGAAAATTCCTTATCTCATTCTTCATAGGCATTCTTTTTACAGTTAGTTTGATTGAGTCTTTCTATGATGTATTTATAGATCTAAACAACACATTGTACCTCATAAAGATATACAAATATTTGTCAATTGCAAATAAATTAATATAAATAAATTGTACCCCACAAAGATATACAAATATTTGTCAATTGCAAATAAATTAATATAAATAAATAAATTGTTACTATGTTTTAAAATAAACTTTTATGCTTTCTTCTTTCTTTCGTAAATTATTTTCTTGTTTCTTCCTAAATATAAAGTATATTATTTTTTCTGGGAACTAGTATCTCTCCTTAATCTACAATTTTTTCTCTTAGGCTAAACCGTACAAAAGTTCCATTCTTGAAGGACAGGAAGAGTTGAATATCAATTTCATTTGGCTCAACTTAATATATTTAATGTAGTCTTTTTTTTTTTTTTTTTTGACAGAGCCTCGCTCTGGCGCCAGACTGGAGTGCAGTGGAGCGATCTCAGCTCACTGCAACCTCCACCTCCCAGGTTCAAGTGATTCTCCTGCCTCAGCCTCCCAAATACTAGGACTCCTGGCACGTGCCACCATGCCCAGCTAATTTTTGTATTTTCAGTAGAGATGGGGTTTCATCATGTTGGCCAGGATGGTCTCTTTCTCTTGACCTTGTATCCACCTGCTTCGGCCTCCCAAAGTGCTGGGATTACAGGCATGAGCCACCACACCCGGCCTAGTCTTTATTTTTAAAGACTTTTTTTTTTAAGAACAGTTATAGGTTTGTTTATTGAATGACTATTTTTGTGTTTTAGCAGTAATTGTAGTGTTTCCTCTCCTTCTCTTTCTATTCTATCTTTTTTGGGTGATAATTTTAGCTCAAATAAAGAGGAGGATCTTCCTATACTAAATAATTTTTCCACTGAAACAAGACAACATGTCACTCATGGTGTATTATTGTGTTTAAGATAATGATTTTTATATTTCCCTTCTCCCTTTTGCTACTGAAGTTTTAGAAAATGTAGCCTATATTTTGCACCAATTCCTCTATTTCTTGCAAACAAATTGTTTTTTGCCATTCTGCTTTCGTGAATTTTATTAGTAATAGCCTATATTGCAAAATACAAACATATCACATTAGTTCTACTTTATTTTAATATTATGCTGAGACCTGTTTTTTTAGGGGATGGGAAAGGGAAGCTTCCAGTGCAGACTGTCTGGGTTCGAATTCAAACAATAAAGTATTGTTATTAAAAGTTATTACAATTAAATAGATTGCAAGTTATTTAGGTTGTGGTATCCTCCTTTGCAAATTTGGGTTTATAACAGTAAACATTTCATTGAGTTTTGAAGATTAAATAATTTAATAAATTTAAATACTCCAGAGCAGTGTTTGCTACTTCCTCAATTATACCAAAGTGTATTGTAATTTCTCAATAAGTGTTAAATATTTTCACTATTGATGACATATTTTTCCTTTTTGTGGCACTACTCCCTGTCAGCTCTGCATTTCAGAGGGGTAAATTTTCGTAGGGATCATAGTATCCTTGTCATTTGCAAGTGATTTGCCATTCTGGAAAATGTTTTCATGTTTTTTCCTGTATAATAAAGCTTTTTGAAAGTAGAATCTTCATCTGTATCTGTTGACCACTGTGTAAATTATATTCATTACTGTGCCTGACAAATGGTGAGTACCCAGTGAATATTATTAGATTCATGAATGAATGAATGAACACCATTCAAAATTTATAGTCCAGAAACCTATGGTGGAATCTCAAATAAAAACTTAGAAATGGTTTAAGAGGATAACATGACCATTAATTTACATTAAAAGACATGTGAAACACAGATGGTAAGGAACTAATATTTAACTACCTTATTTCCTTTCCAGGTAATGGAAGTTCCCATGTTCAAAGTGTAAATTACCACATGGTTTTATTTTCTCTTCTTTTATTATTTTTTATTGTTGCACAAAAATTATTTAGAAACACTTTACAGTTAATTTAGCACATACGCCATGCTAATGTTATGATACTTGGGATTTAACAAATGTATAAAATAGATTCCTATTTTCAGAATATCCTAGTTTTTGCTATTTATTATGGGAGGTACTTTTGTCAAATTAAAACAATTATAGTACCAACAGTAATAGTAACCAAACAAAATATTGTATTACCACTTGCTACTACCTACATATCAGGGGAGGTGATAATTAATGTCTGGTTTATTCACAGACTTACTCTCTCCCTCAGCTGATATTGATCAGAGTAATGAATGAAGTAGAGACATGGAAAAGTGAGTAAGTCAAAACTAATTTACATAGGAAAGAAAGTTCAGGCACTGTATAAGAAAGGTATAATAGAAAATCCTATATCCTGGAAGGTGCAGGTTGGGGGCAATGAATAGAAGGTAGGTGGTTGGTGTAGAAAATGAAAAAAGGTAATGTAAATTTAGAGAGTTTGAGAAAGTTCTGAAATAGAGAACTGAGAGATTTAAGGCAGTCTCTGTAATGCATAGGTATGAAATACATAGATGTAGGAGGAATGGTGGAAGAAGAGAGATATTGACAAAAATGGACTTAAAAATATTTTGTTTATCATGTAAATGGCATCCCTTTTTTGTGTTTCTGACAGTCTTTGCTAAAGCTAAATGGTTTTGCAATTACATTATTGAACTGGGATATTTATAAATTTAATTCCATGCCAAGGTCAACTTCAAAGCAAGAGCAAAGTGGACTTTGCTTATGTGTTATGTACTATTTATGGAAATAATAGTTTAAGAAAAAAATAGTACCTGGCTCAGGAGTTACAACATTTGGAGTAGGATATATACAGACAGACTTGACAAAATAAATGCAATAAAAAATAAAACTCTTTAGAAATATTGTTAATTTCGTGCAATTAAAAATGATTTTTTTTTACATATAAATGAAGTGAAAGGTATCCAAGCTAAGTGACTACTTTAGCAATATTATATGAAAAGCATAAGGCAAAGGAGCTGAAACTTGAGAAAACTTAAAAATAATAACTAGATAAATATAAATTATTATTATTGCTTCCATAGGGGTTTAGATTTAAGCAGGTGATTTTTAAATTAAATGATTTCTTATTCATTATAACATTTTCAATGATAAAATGGATTTGAATTTAGAATAGAATGGTAGTACTTTAAAAATTATACTACTAATCATTGCATGCATTAGAGTAATATCATCTTCTAAATCTGTTAAAATAACTTTAAGTATCAAGAACATGATACACATTATTCTCTTAGATCATTTTTTGTAGTTACCAACACCATTAATTTCCATCTCAAAATAGTTAATCAGGTGATGGTTTTCTCTCCTTTTCGATTTTTTGATGGGATCACACACTGTCATCTTCCTTCTCATTATAAAACTACAATGGCAGTCTTGAAATTTCCACTGATAATTGCTGGTATATGGATAACTATCACTTTAAGTTTGCATAGAAACCATACTTTTCAAGCCTGTATCACAAAGTAATTCTAAATTCTGTACCCTCTGATTGACAGTGGGTCTGTGTCTTTCATAGAATTTTAGTACAAGAGGCAAAGCAAAAGAAAAAATCATTAGCAGTTGTTCACAGGCATACTCTGTGTTTGAATTTGGTAGTGAGCAAGAAGATAAGCTTATGTTATGGAGTATTTTTCTTAATGGTCCCCTAATGTCACTGGAAATAGCAAAGCAGCAGAGTGGGAGGAAAAAAAAAAAGTGTCTTCAGAACAAACGCAAGAGAGTCTGACTTTATCAGAGAAGCTTCCTTTCTATCATTCAGCTATATTTTTCACTTTGAAATTGTCTTTCTTTTGCCTTTCCATGTACAAATTATTAGTATATGTGAGCAGTAAGGAAAGTATAGACTCAACCAAACACCAAAACTTTCATTGAAAGCCAGCATAAATAAGAGTTGAATATAACTTTCTGTCACAATCTCATTCTTTTTTTGTTAAAGTTTTTCTGAGCTGTAGCCAAACCGGGCTAAACTGACCTTAATTATCTGCTCTCTATGACTTTGCCAAGTTCCTACCTTTTAACCTCCAACCTCCTATCTTGAATCAAAATTCTATTGCTGCTAGAAAGCCCAGCTCAATTCTGTCACCTTTTTCATAAAGATTTTTCTCCATAGGTGAAATGCCATGGTACTTCAACTTTACAATTTACAAACTATAGTGATTATACTGCTCCCTAGGGACAAAAGTGAGACAAAGGAATAATGTAAAAGGATGACACATATTTTATATACAAAAAAATTGTTTGGGTCTATTAAATAATGTGGCACTAATGGGGAGTTTCTGGATCATTATGTGAACCAGATTTTTTAAAATATTAAAGTATGGCCAGGCATGGTGGCTCACATCTGTGGTCCCAGCACTTTAGGAGGCCGAGGCAGGCAGATTGTCTGGGGTAAGTAGTTTGAGACCAGTCTGGCTGGCACAGTGAAACCCGGTCTCTACTAAAAATACAAAAAAAATTGGCTAGGTGTAGTGGCATACACCTGTGGTCCTGGCTACTCAGGAGGCTGAGGAAGGGGAATTGCTTAAATCAAGGAGGTGGAGGTTGCAGTGAGCTGAGATCACACCACTGCACTCCACCCCAGGTGACACAGTAAGACCCCATCTCAAAAAAAAAAAATTAAAGTATTTGACATGTCTGTTAGAGATCTAAAGCGGGTTTTTTGTTTGTTTGTTTGTTTTGAGGCAGGATCTCACTCTGTCGCCCAGGCTGGAGTGCAGTGGTGTCATCACTGGTCACTGCAACCTCCACCTCTTGTGCTCAAGCAATCCTCCTGCCTCAGCCTCCCAAACAGCTAGGACCACAGGTGCACAGCACCACATCAACTCATTTTTGTATTTTTTTTTTTTTGGTATGGGGTTTCATCATGTTGCCCAGGCTGGTCTTGAACTCCTGGGGTCAAGCAATCTACTTGTCTCACCCTCCCAAGGTGTTGGAATTACAGTCGTAAACCACTGCACCCAGCTGAAGAAAGGGCATTAATATTTAATAATGCTTTCAATAATGAAAAATTAGATTACTTTCTGAGTCATTTGGCACACCTACCTATCAGCTTTTTCCCGACTTTTCTTCCTTACTTCAACATTGTTGTCATTCAGTCAGTCAATAAATGTTTATTAATTTTCTGCTCTTTGTTACACACTGTGTGAGAAACAGGACAGAGAAATTTATGCCACAGAAAAGAGATATTGAAGAATACACACAAAAATTAAGTACACGATGGCTGTCAGAAACCATGAAGGGTCTGATATTTTACTGTACTTTTGACCTAGTAATTTCCCCTGCCAGAGTTTCCTGAATCCTGGTAGAAGGTGTGAGACTTCTGGGTAAAGGAAAAATTACTATTATTCACAGCACAGCAGGCAACATGAGCATCCTGTTCACAGCAGTTCTCCCTATTCAATCACACCCACATCTCATAGGGTTTATGCAAATATGGTCCCAATTAGATGCTACACAAACAGTTGGTTTGCTATATACCTGAGGAACCCGGAGAATATGAAGTCCAGGACATTTTTATTTATTTATCTTTATTCAAATCATAAACACATTTTTAAAAACAGCTCTATATATTCTCACTCATAGGTGGGAATTGAACAATGAGAACACATGGACACAGGAAGGGGAACATCACACTCTGGGGACTGTTGTGGGATGGGGGGAGGGGGGAGGGATAGCTTTAGGAGATATACCTAATGCTAAATGACGAGTTAATGGGTGCAGCACACCAGCATGGCACATGTATACATATGTAACTAACCTGCACATTGTGCACATGTACCCTAAAACTTAAAGTATAATAATATTAAAAAAAGAAGAATGCAAGGCACAAAGAAAAAACAAAAACAAAAACCCAGCTCTATTGAAAATATAATTTATGTTTCAAACAATTGATCTATTTAAAGTGAACAGTTAAACAGTTTTTTGTGTGTTACAGCTTTATGTAATCACCATCACCATCAATTTTAGAACATTTTTATCACCCTCTACATAAACCTTATCCCCTTCAGTAGGTACTCCCCATTAACCAACCCTCTTCCCACAACCCTAGGCAACCACCAATCTACTTTTTGTCTCTACAGATTTTCCAATATTTGGCACTTCATGTAAGTAAAAATCATAGAATATATGTCTTTTTATGACTATCTTGTTTCTCTTAACATAATGTTTTCTAGGTTCATTATGTTGAAGAGGCCCCAATTTTATATAAGGGGTATCTGGCAACCTGTCCCACCTTAGTCAGGAGAGGGATATTATCTAAATTACATTGGTAAGAAAAACTGCCCTCTCTTTCAGTGGAAGAGCCTATTCATCTTCCAAGGCTGTTTGCTTTGCACACATCCTGAAAAGATAGTCTATGATAAAGTTGTTATGAAGATGTATAGAAACTCCGTGGAGAATTGCTCCTCAATCCTCATCCCTAAACAAAATACTGAGAAAGAAAATGGCAAGCTGCTATGGAAATACATAAGAAGGAAACAAACCATCTGAGCATCCTTGGAGGCTTCCTCAGGAAGATACTTTTTAAACTGGGACCTCAGAAAAAGATGATTGAATTAAGAAGTAAAAACACAAGAGGAAAAGATAATTTTAGGCAGTAGCCTCAAACATTTTTATTTCTTTATCTTTACTCAGGTCATAAACAATCTTTAAAAAATAATAGCTTTGTTTATGTAAAGAGCATGCATAAAGGTGAAGAGGCAGAAGATGACAAGGTGCATGTTGCTGGAAAGTAAAGCAGGAATGACAGAATGTCATGAAGTGAGACTAGTGTGGCAGGGAGATGATAGATTATGCAAGACTTTGTAGGTAATAAGGGCTTCCAAATTCATTCCAAAATAGTGAGACACAATTGAAGGAATTTAAGCAAGAGAGTAAAGTTGTCAGATTTCTTTTGTAAGGAACTTTTCTGATGTGTGGAGCCTGGTTGGAGGGGGACAAAAATGGATTCAGGTGATCAGTTTAAAAAGTGTATACAATAAATCAGATGAAACATGTAAGTAACTTGAAAGAGAGATGATCAGAGGAATATCTAGACTAATTGGGGTAGGTGGTGGAAAGGGAAGTGTTGAAGGAGGTGATATCATGAACAACTGAAGGAATCATGATACCATCTACTGATCTATAAATATTGGCAAGTCTGAAGAAAGGATAATTAGTTAATCTTTAGGCAAATTACATTTGAAGTTATTTGTAGCTGTGTTAGTCCGGGTTCTCCAGAAAAACAGAATCAAGTGAAGTATATATAAAAATCAAGAGATTTATTATGAGGAATTGGCTTACACAATTATGGAGGCTTCTAAGTCCTAAGATCTATAATCAGCAAGCTGGAGATCCAGGACTGCTGATTGTGTAATTTCAAACCCAGGGCTGGCAGGCTTGAGACTGGGGAAGAATCAGTGTTTCAGTTTGAGTCTCAAGGCAGGAAAAGTCAGGGTCTCAGTTCAGACAGGAGGAATATTCTTTTATTCAGGGGAGGGTCAGTCTTACTTCACACCGGCCTTCAGCTGATGGGATAAGGCCCACTCCCATAGGGAGGGTAATCTACTTTACATAGTCTATCAATGTAAATGTTAAAGTCTCACAGAAACATTTAAAATAAGGTTTGCAGAAATATCCCAGTACCTAACTGCTCAGTCAAATTGACACATGAAATTAACCATCACAGTAGCTAAATGAATGAAACAGTTGGATACACAGTTTTCCATAAGAAAATTTTAAAGGAAAACTGAAAAGAGAAAAAGAGAATTATAGGCCAGAGAATTTTGGAAGTTTTTTTTGTTTGTTTGTTTTTTGTTTTCCTCAGTCTTGTTCCTCCCTATAATCTAAGTTGTTTTATGCCTTTCCCACTGCAAAATCTTCCTTATCCGTACATATACAAGAGTGATCTACTTTGTCCAACTAGTTATGCATTTTGGCTGGGATGGAAAATACGAGAATGGAAATAAAAGAATACATCAAGAAGGTTGTGAAGCATATGGGTAGGATTACTGAAAGAAGTGCAAGGTATGTACAAAATACAGGGGAGAGAGGATAGGGATTGGTACAAATGAAAAGAGATGTGGCCGGGCACAGGGGCCCACGCCTGTCATCCCATCACTTTGGGAGGCCGAGGAGGGGGGATCACAAGGTCAGGAGTTCGAGACCAGTCTGGTCAACATAGTGAAACCCCGTCTCTGCTAAAAATACAAAAAAATTAGCCAAGTCTGGTGGCGTGCACCTGTAATCTCAGTTACTGTGGTGGCTGAGGCAGGAGAATTGCGTGAACCCAGGAGGCAGAGGTTGCAGTTAGCCGAGATCGCACCATTGCTCATTGCACTCCAGCCCGGGCGACAGTGCGAGACTCTATCTCAGAAAACAAACAAACAAAAAAAAGATGCATTTTATAAAATTGTGAAGAAAATGATGTAGAAAGAGCTACAATGTACAAAACTTTTGAACAGAAAGATATGTTATATATATGCAAAATGAAAGGGAATTCAGTTTTGTTTGAAATTGTATTAAATTGCATGCATTGTCTTATTATCCCAGGCTGAACATTTTAATCACAGTGTTTTTTTCCTTGAATATTTTATCTACATATCAAAATGTAATTATAGAACTAGATTATATCACATATGAAAAATACTATGTAGAGTAAAAATAGAAGGAAGTCTAAGTCTAAACACAGAAGAATAAAAAAGAAGTAAATAAATATTTGACAGAGGAGGAAAAAACAGTGAAATATGAGAACATGTAGAGAGAAGAAAACAGGAAAGTCAGAGGACTGTGGATAGGAGGCAATTCAAAAAAGTGTTTCAAAGTTCCATCATTGAGCCTCAACTTATTAACAAAACTTTTTTTTAACACTGTCTTCCTTGTCCTTTTGTCTGCTCAATGTTTGTCTTAACTTATCAGAAAACAGGTTTATTCTTATTTTCTCAGCATACACATTCAAAAGCCTTTGCTACTTTTTTTCTACAATATCACACTTTTACACTCACTTTCTATTTAGTCATAATTTAAACTTTTTAAGAAGGTGAATGTTTATTCTAAAAATATTACTATGTTCCTTGGTGTCCACCTAAAGCTCTAAGGTTGCCTGAAAGATTTGGAGGTAATAATATCCTGAAAGACCCATGGAACTAAGGAGTCAGAGGTGTAGGTCATTAAATTCCAATTCTGCCTTTAACCTATAATACGGCCTCAGACATTACCTAGGTGCCTTGATTTCTTTCTATGAAAAATAAGATAATTGTACCTACCACATAGACTATTGTGTCTTCAAGGAGGCAATATTTAATAGGTAGTGACATATTATAAAAGAGAAAATCAAAGAGATAGTACAGTTTGGCATTTATTGAATGCCTTTTTGTTTTCTTTTGTTTTGTTTTTTGAAATGGAGCCTTGCTCTGTTGCCAGGCTGAAGTGCAGTGATGGGTCTCAGCTCACTGCAACCTCTGCCTGCCAGATTCAAGTGATTCTCCTGCCTCAGCCTGCTGAGTAGCTGAGACTACAGACGCATGCCACCACACCTGGTATTGAATGTCTTTTAAATGTCAAGCATGCTGGAAAATAATTTATGTAAAACTGACTTAGAGTCTGAATCAATTAGGTTACTTAGAGTCCTCTGTATGGATTTCCATGTATGCTTTTTTGGCTTTTACTATTATTTTTAACTGACATAATTATACATATTTATGAGGTGCTGTGTGATATTTGGATAAGTGTATACGATGTGTAATGATCAAATAAGGTTAACGAACATATCCATCACCTCAAACACTTATCATTTATTTGTGTTGGGAATGTTCAAATTCACTCTTCAGCTGATGGGATGCAGCCCACTACCATAGGGAGGTTGATCTGCTTTACTTAGTCTATCAGTGTAAATGATAGGTCATCCAGAAACACTCTCACAGGAACATCTAAATAAGGTTTGCAGAAATATCCCAGCACCCAATGGTCCAGACAAATTGACACATGAAATTAACCATCACAGTAGCCAATTGGATGATACACTTGGCCACACAGTTTTCCACAAGAAAATTTTAAAAGAAAACTGAAAAGAGAATTGTAAGCCAGACAATTTTGGAAGATTTTTTTTTTAATTGCTCAGTCTTGTCTTCCCCCATAAATAATATTTTAAGTATACAATACTTGAAACAAAACATTATTATAGTCTCCCTACAGTGCTTTAGAACACACTAGAGTTTGTTCTTTCTAGCTATAACATTTATATATTTTAAATCAACAATGTTGTATGCATATGTATATTTAATGTATAATCATACAATTTGAATATATATGTAGATATATATCTATATATCTATGTGTCTATATATCCATAACTATATTACATATGGATATATATGTATATAGATACAAATATATTAAAAATCAAAGATAGCTAACCATATGTTTATTATATGGTTATTGTCTATAACTCTACAAACAAATACACAAATAGCACTTTTAGGCATATTAAATAAAAGCTACTCTGTATTGATATTTTCAGTGTAGTTCATTGAAAATTATTAGAGGCAGGACAGCGGGAGAATAGAAACAACCATGCTTAACAGTATATTTTCAGTTTTGTTCAGAACAAAAATAGCCCCAACTTACTTTGCAGGTTGTAATTGTGACTGAGTTGACCATGACGGTTTACTGTGTCTATAAAAGCCTTCAAATTGAGTAGTACTAGTATTTTTGAGTCATTTGTTCCATTCCATTAGAGAATAGAAATCAAAACATTAAATAAACTAAAAGAACAGAACAGATATATCTGAAATTAGATAGTGGCTAAGTGCTTTCTTCTGTGTAAAAGAAATAACAGTGAAAAATCACAACAAAAACTTGTCTGTCCAGAAACATGTTCATTGCCAGCTACAAATAGACTTCTGCAAACTTTCCCAAAGGGAAATGTCACTCAATTTTGCGAAATCTTCTTTAATGTTCAAAATAAAGTAGCCATGCTATGGTTGAATTTGTTTGCTTTTTTTCCACCCACACCCAGTCCAGAAAGCAATGCACCCGTTTATTTCAATATGTCAGCAATTACCAACCAGAGAATGTCTGTAATAAGACCATTAGTAACAAAACTGGTCATGGCCTGTTTTCTCTTCCTCTCTTGCTTCTAATGTAAGAAACATTTTAAAAACCGGGTCCAAGAACAATTTGGAGCCAAACAAAAATTCAAAGACTTGCAGCAGGTGGGAGTACCACCTGTTCATCTCTTATTCCAGAAAAAAACAATCGCCTCCTCAGTTCCCAGCTGTGGTGAATTCCCAGCTTTGAATGCAAGCAAATATTGAGAAAAGCTCTCTTTGAAAGACTGAGCCTGCTAGGAAAAGTGATCATGTAATACAGGCAAAATAAAGGGTTAAAAAACTCAACTCTGAGCAGTAGGCAAAGTCTAAAGCCACCACAGGTGTGAATCTTAATGGTCGTTAATTAGGTAGAGGTTCAACAGAAAAAGAAATCACAGCAGGTGTGAGGTGTGTGTTTTTGCTGATGAAGGAGTAGTGTAAATATTCGACTCTGTAGCTGAAGAGACAAGTTCATTTTTTTTGTATGTTGTGTAGACTTTGTTTCAATTAGTGCCAGATGATTACTTCCTTTTCTGATTTAACAAAGGTAAAAAATTCTCCCTCCTCTAAATATTACCAAATCAGAAATACCAAGTGCCTCATCTGTGTGTGTTTAATTTTGATTCACTTTGAGGACGGGGCAATTTGGCATGGGTGGGTTAAAGAAAAAAAGAAGGAAATTCTACACTAATGAGAGTTTAAGAGATAGTCTTGTAATTTTTCTTTGGAGATGAATTAAACGTCTTCCTAGTTCATTGAACTAATCTAACCCACAACACTTTTGGCATTTCTAACCAAGTCAAAGCTGATCTAAGATAATTTTGTTTTCAACTTCTGAGAAATGGTCCCTACTAGCTGTTTTCAGAATGTCCTATTTAATGTATTGATACAGGATATTTTAGTATATATTTATCAGTATTTTAGCTGGAAAAGAACTAATGATATTAATACAATTTCATTATCAAACTCTCTTGTTGATTCCTAAGTATTTACTTAAATATGTAGAGACACATTTAGTTCTGATAATGTTAAATAAATTGTTTTTCTATTTATGAAATAATTTGCCATTATGCTAATCAATTCCAACTCTGGTAGAAAATCCCCAGAATGTTTTAAAAATGAATACTTAGAAAAGCAAAAGTGCATGTGATCTACTTTCATATGTGTACATGTATGCATGTGTGCACTTTCAGTTTTTTTCTTGGCTTCCCTCTTTCTATTTTATCTATTTTCAACACTTGCAAAGTAGAGAATTTGTCTTCAAATTATATATATATATGTATATATGAATTATGATGTGTAGTATATATTGTCTAATTTACTTCAAACCGTGTCTATAGCTAGGTAGCTACCATCACTACTGTCCAGACAATATAATGACAAGAAGCATGAAGCATTCAAAACATACTTGTACAACAAATAACTAGATGAATAAATGATCTGTTCCAAGTCCTCATAATGCTTAATTATGAAGACATGTAATCAGAATATGTTACCCTTATCAACGTTATTTCCACATGTTAATCAGATTTTTAAATTATGTCTACACAAGATAAGTAATTTACTCAGTATGGAAGAGAATTTCCAAAATTGTTTTGAGGTGTTGCTTCATGCCCTAGTCTTCAAAAGAGCTGAATAATTGTAATCACTTTCTCTTTTGGGTATAATTGAGTTAAATGACAGGAAAATATGACACTTGTTTGGCATTCTTTAGGACATTGTAACTTAGACTAAAACTGTTGTCCACAAGATTTGCAAATGCTACCACTTTTGCAGAAGTAGTTCAGTTATAACTTCTACTTAATCTGTTAATATTGGATACAGCTAAATATTAATCCAAATGTTTCTTTTATATACATGTGCTGTATCAATCCATCCTACTGGTATTTTGAAACAATTTTATCTACACTTAATGATTAAAACATTTAAATGTAAGCCCAAGTGGATCTTTAAACCCTTTCTGAAGTCCCCAGAATGATGTACCGTTTTCATTTGGAAAAAGCACACTGAGTATTATCTGTTGGTAAACATGGATTCTATGTTTCTGTATTTTCACATTTAAATACCATAATAAAAACATTCTACCAACCACAAACTATTCTTTTTAAATTAGCAATCTACTAAAGTTCAGAATTTGTAATGTTAGAAGAGTGTTATTAACCTTTAAGAATTCTGTGCTCATTGTGTAGGCCACTTTTGATGTAATATTGAAGATTCCAGTATAGTCATGTTCATTTCACTGACTTTATAGTTGGCCTATAAATTAGTAGATGAAAAATAAAACCTTATAGTGAAATAACATGAACATAATTAAACTACATAACCTTTCCTATTTTAGGAATGACATTTTGGTAAATTGAAACTGTAATTACTTTAACTTTTAGGAGGAGATATTATTGGACAGAAACCTTTATTCTTTTCACATGGAAAAAATGTATTCAAACTTTATTTAAATTAAAAAAAAAAAAGACTTGGATAGGTGGATTGTTAATTCTGGTAGGACTCCCTAAATTGTAGGACAAAAAATACCAGCAGAAGTTTAGTCATTTGATTCATATTGAAGAAAAGAAATATATATTACAAAAGCAATAAACATGTCTGTGTCATGCAGAAATTACATTTCTCATCTGTTAAAAATTTTATTATTTAGAAATTTATTAGGCAGGACAGAACCAAAGAAACTATCATACTACCTATAATTAAATGTTATTTTTAATATGTCATTTGAGTATTAAATAAAAATATAAGTATTAAATAGAGATAACTTCTATATTGTGAACAAATAATAATTTTAACATAGTTAAACATATTATTTAACATAGTTAACATATTATTTAAGAGAGTTAAAATAATAACCTGAATTTAAAAGATATCTAAAATAATTAAAATCTTTATTAAAGACAATAGACATATCACCATCAAAGAATAGAGAGAGTCATTTTTAGTTTTGTGACCTTGCGTCAGCCTCAGTTCTTCTTTAAAACTGTCGATTTAGGGTCAATCATTCCTATAACATATACCAAGCCTGAAATGATCAATCAAGAGCTAATGATGTGTTAAACTAGAAAGTTTTATTATTTACTACTTTCATTGTAAGACCACTAAGGTTGAAGTATTATTACAGATAAATAAACTCAGATAATATAGGATGTTTTCATTTTGACCTAGGTTTTCCAATTCCAAATTCAGACCCGAACGTAGATAGGCAACAAGCAATAAAAACCCATCCATCCATCCATCCATCCATCCATCCATCCATCCATCCATCCATCCATCCATCCATTTATCCATCCACCCACCCACCCAATAGATAGGCCACAAGCTCACCCAAACTAGATGGGCAACAAGCTCAAAACTAGATAGGCAACAAACAATAAAAACTCGAATGCACTTATTATTGTACCTGTAGTAACTTACAAAATAAGATTTAAAATATCAGCCTGTGTATATATCTTAGTTTTTTTCATAATAATTTGTTGTAGTTTGCTGCACCCATAACAGGAGTGGCTTTATAAAGGGTGTCACTCTTGCTCTATTAAGAAGTCTGTCCAAATGGGCAATCAGCAAGTTGGACCAAAATGGTGATTTAGAGTCTAATTGATCTAAGTTTTGTCTACAAATTAATGAGATTTAAAATATATAAATAACATGAAGTTCTAGAATTATAAAACAACAGAATTCATCTTATAATATTAACTATTCATCATATTTTAGTCAACATAGGTAAATGTATACTTGACTGAAATCTTCTAGGCTTTACCAGGTAGTTTGATTATGTTTCTTCAATATCTTGCCTCTGTCAGTACATCTCATAATATATTTTTAATACTTTCTTTTGTTATATCTTTTGATTTTCTTAATAATATGATTTTTTTTTACAGAGATAAACTGGAAGCTTTACTTCTGCGAAGGCAGAAACTGCCTGCAACTTTAAAATGACATTTTTTTCCAGTCTTTAAGATTGTTCAAAAATTCTTATGTCTTATGATGAGTAGAGTCACTTTCTTGTATAAGTATGCACATACTCATGCACTAAAATGGCAATCTCTTACTATATCTATTTTAAATATTTTTCTGTTTCTTATTAATGTACTGATAAAACTTTGAGCCAAAGGTAACTGTGAGAAGTTCCTTGGTTACATTCTGTCTTGGTGCTGCCTGGATACTCATTAATTTCCTATATTTTTATCTGCCTTGAATTATTTTCTGTGTCCAGTGCAATTAAACATCCCTGTCTAATCTAACAATTTATTTAAATCAAGGATTGTGTTCTCACTAATGATAATTATGCCTCACTTATGCCACGGTGTCAGTTTTTGCTATTTATAACATCTTATACTCTCTTAACTTTGAGATATATAAATTATGTTACACCATTTAAAAGGTCTTCTTCACATATTGTGAAGTTTCTCAGTGTCAATTTACTCTCCTCATATCCTTATTGCCATCACATCACACACTTTTACAAAAGATGAATGCATGACCCAGATGAAATAAAATGCCAACTTTTACTTCTTACTCCCCAGCAACAAAAAGTCCTTCACCCCTGACATCTTAGCCATGCCCAAAGGCTCAAATATCTTCAGTTTTTATTACGAGCAAGCGTCCTTGATGGTATAATAGGAAGACTATTAAGCTTTTCGCATAAATAACAATGAGAAAGAAGAATGATAGTACCTAATCTATAAACTGAGTATCCTTGAGTAAACAAATTAATGTCTTATTGCTTTAATGTCTTATTCTTCCCTTGACAATGAGAGTCATAATGTTACAGGTGTTATTAAGAAATTATTTTAGGCAGTTAGAGAAGATAAGGTGTCCTTGGGTATTATTATTATTATTTTAAAGCAGCCCAGAAACATTTCTTGTCTAGCAGAAAAGACTGGCCTGCAAACTTTGATATGCAAATGTCCACCCTGAGAAACTGGGTTCACTCAATATGGCGATTCCCGCCTTCTTCTTGTAACCACATGTGCCTGGCAAAATGGCAGCCTCCACTATCCCCACGTGTGTAGAACATCATGACGCCCTGCATTTGCATATTGAAAGGCTAGGGCAGGAAGGCCAGTTTTCTTCATGGGCTATGTGAATGGCATACCCGGTCAAACCAATACCCTGAGCCTTATGCAAATCAGACACCACCTCCTCCAGCCTCCTCATATAACTGGCTGTTTCCCACCACACTGGGGGTCTCCTCTCTTGGCTTGGAGTCCCCCTTCCTCTGCCTCTGTACGGGGGAGCCTCTTTCTTCTTTCTTACCTATTAAACTCTCTCTGCTCCTTAAAATCACTCCATGTGTGTCTGTGTCCTTTATTTAAACCCCTGCAAGACAAAGTACCCTGGTTTTCCTCCAGCCATCGGACCCGTATCATTTTGGTGCATTGACCAGGAGTCCAAGGTACAACATTCACCAAAGCAGAGAGTATAGGAGCGAGCTTGAAGTCTGTTCTATCATTCCAACGCTGTCTTGGCCTGTATTTTAAAATAAAACCAAATAAATCAATGGACGTCGTCAGCCAGTTACATATGGTTATCATTGCCTGCCATTGTAAAACCTTGGATGTGAGGCTTGCTGGTGAGAATATGCAGAACCTCCCAATACCCATGGGTCATTGGGAATGCTGGCCATGTTTGAATCAGTTTCCTTTCACAGGGAAACCTGGCCGCCATGCAAGGCTGGGAAAAGTTCTGAGGCAACTGAGAATTTCTGTCCAGGGCACACCCTGGCGTGATTCAAAGGCCTCTGGACCAGACCTGGCCTCCGACAAGCCCATTTTGAGTGTCGGCAGAGAATCCTCGGCTATCCTGTCGCAAAACTTTCTTTCCTTTTCTATCCAGGGTCTCTTAACTCTCTCTGTGTGTAGAATGTGTGGGAATTTGGTAACTGGGAGTTTAGCTCAGGAATGCAGTTGCAATGCTCTAGAAACAGAGCCGCCCCCCAACCCCGTGAGCGTCTTTCTCTCAGCCCCTTGTCTGGAGGACAAATGGCATTTCTAGATCTCTCTCTACCCTTGGTCTGGAGAGAACATGGCATTTCTAGGTTTGTCTCTACCACTTCTCTGGTGAGCACATAGTATTTCTAAGCCAATAATTTCACCTGGTGGAAACAGAAATCCTCTACATGAGGCACTTTTTTTTTTTTTTTTTTTTTTTTGACAGCACTGTAGCTTCCTTTTGCACCACTAGAAATCTGGCTTTGGGCGTGGTGACTCACGCCTGTAATCCCAGCACTTTGGGAGGCCGAGGCAGGCAGATCATGAGGTCAAGAGATCGAGACCATCCTGGCCAACTAAAAATACAAAAATAGCTGGGCATGGTGGCGCATGCCTGTAGTCTCAGCTACTCAGGAGGCTGAGGCAGGAGAATCACTTGAACCCGGGAGGCAGAGGTTGGAGTGAACTGAGATCGCTCCACTGCACTCCAGCCTGGTGACAGAACAAGATTCTGTTTCAAAATGATAATAATATTAATAATAATAATAAAAAGAAATCCAGCTCTAAGACTCTTCCTTGAATGGAAAAATTCTGCTTTCAACAGTAAGGAGTTAAATGTCTTCTGTAGCCAGATTTTAGTCTCAATATTGTCCCATCGGCAGGAAAATGGCCATTCAGCTCCTGTGTTCCTTTAAGGCACCTATTCTTTCTCTGATTAAGACAGTACTTAATGAGTAAGGGGATTTTAAGTCCGGAAGTTAACTGGAACTATTTTTCTAAAGGCAAATGCTTTAGCACAGGCCATAACAACAGGATATAGAGTTCAATCTAGCACGCCCCCTTCATTAAAGGGGCCTGCCCAGTTACTAAGATCCAATTTTTTTTAGGGAGGCACACAGGTCACGCAAGTCTAGAATATCGAAGGGAAATAATAGGCAGAGGACTAGGATTACTTGTGTAAGCGTGACTAGGCCAAAAAGTCTAGTTTCTCTGGCACCACGGCTTGCAGGGTCACACCTACAGTCATGGACAGCACATTTAACTGGGTGCCGGGTCCCAGGAACCAGGGAGGGACAATAGTTGAGGGAACACCCCCTAATGTTTTCTTCTCCACCCTGGGTGATATACTGAAAGGAAGGAGACTAAAAGGATGCTTTTATTCTCATTTCTTTTTCTAGATGGGTAACATTGTCTTCAGCATGCACTCCCCTGGAGTGTATTTTAAAGCATTGGGACTCCTTCGACCCTGAGATTTTGAAGAAAAAACACCTTATATTTTATTGCACAAGAGCATGACCTTCTTACCATCTTGGGGACAGACAGACCTGACTTGCTGGGTGGAGCCTTGATTTTAATATTATCCAACAGTTAGATCTTTTCTGCAAACAGAAGAGCAAACGGACTGAGGTCCCCTATGTACAGGCTTTGTTTGCCCTGTGAGACAACTCAGACCTTTACAAGTTTGGTACAATTGACCCAGCTCTTTTAGCAGCTACAGCAGGCAAGCCCACATGGAATAGTTCCCCAGAGCTAAAGCAGGTTCCAGAGGAGCAACCTGAGACAGCTATTGAATGTCCCAACCCTTCCAGCCTCCCTCCAATCATAGCATCAGCTCCTCCAGCTCCACCATCTCCAGTATATCCTACTCTCTCCCTTCACTCTTACCTCTGCAGGAAACACCTGATGGGAATGGTGCCATGAGGGTTCAAGTTCCCTTCTCATTACAGGAACTTAAGCAAATAAAGGGAGACTTAGGCCAATTTTCTGGTGATCTTAATTTATAGGTACATATAAATTTTCCAAAATTTAACTCAGGTGTTTGATCTCACATGGAGGGACGTTATATTGCTGCTAAATCAGACCTTCACTGTGGCTGAAAAGCAGGCAGTTCTGCAGGCAGCAGAAAAATGCAGAGATGAGCAACATGCCTCCTATAGTAGACCAAGGAGAAAAAGAGGAGATAGGGAAGGTGAGGAAGAGCTGGAAACTCCATTCGCACTAGGAAGAGAAGCAGTTCCAGCAGACAACCCTGATTGGAACCCCAAAAACTGAGGAGATAAATGAAAAAGGAAGAACTTTATAGGGTGCATATTAGAAGGCCTATGGAAGACCAGGGCCAAACCTCTCAATTACTCTAAATTGTCCATGATAGATCAAAGACCAGACAAGACTCCCACCGTCTTTATGCAAAGGCTGAGAGAGGCACTAATAAAACACATCTCTTTATCCCTTGATTCAGTCGAGGGACAGCTCATCCTGAAGGACACTTTTATTACACAGGCAGCTGCCAATATTAGAAGGACAAATTACAGAAGCAAGCTATAGGACCAGATAGCAGCCTAGAGAACCTCCTGAGAATAGCCACTTTGGTTTTTTACAACAGGGATCAGCAGGAGGCCTGAGAAAAGGAGAGGAAATACAAGAGAAGAACAGAGGCTCTAGTAGCAGCGTTGGAAGCTTGCAAAGTCCAGGATTCCTGAGGTGCATCTACTAGCTGTTATCAATGTGTTAAGTCAGGGCATTTTCATTAGAAATGGCCAGGCAGTAAGACAAAGTCACCTTGACCCTGTTCAGCCTGTGGCAGAGAGCACTGGAGATGGATCTGCCCCTGGAGGTGGAGGTCAATGGATTCAGAACCAGTCTCACAGATGGTCCAGCAGGACTGATGGATCCTGGGACTCAAACCCCAGGCTCTAGTGACTCAGGCTGCCATTACAGCAAAGGAGCCCTGGGTGATTCTGGAAATTGAAGGAAGGAAGGAAAATAGATCTCCTTCTGGATACTGGAGCCAGTCTCTCTTCTTTTTCATATCCAGACCTCCCCTCTTCCCATGGCATGAAAAACTCTAACCCGGTATTTTTCAGCCTTAGTTGCTGTTCCCCATTTGACACCCCTTTTCAGCAAGAAATAGCCAGAAAGGCTCATTGCCCCAAACCCCCTAACAGAATTTAGGGTGACATCTCCTCAGGGGGGAATGTTATAAAAGTTATTAGAAAATTATTTTTGACAAATAAAGAGGATAAGAGGTCCATGGGAACTTTTTTTTTCTTTTAAAGCAGCTCCAGAAACATTTCTTGTCTAACAGAAAAGCTGGGCCAGCAAGCTTTGATATACAAATACTGGCCATTAGAAACTGGGTTCACTCAATATGGCGATTCCTGCCTTCTTCTTCTTGTAACCACATGTGCCTGGCAAAATGGCAGCCTTCACTATCCCCACGTGTGTAGAACATCATGGTGCCCTGCATTTGCATATTAAAAGGCTAGGGCAGGAGGGCCAGTTTTTTCCGGGGCTGTGTGAATGACAAACCTAGTCAAACTAATCCCCTGGGCCCCAGGCAAATCAGATACCACTTCCTCCAGCCTCTTCATATAAGAGGCTGTTTTTTGCTGCACTCTGGGTGTCCTCTGGAAGCCCCCCTCTCTCTGTCTCTGTATGGGGGAGCCTCTTCCTTCTTTCTTGCCTATTAAATGATCTCTGCTTCTTAAAACCACTCTACATGTGTCCATGTCATTTTATTTAAACCAGCACAAGACAAAGGGTTCCCCCAGTCATCAGAGAAGATGGTGAGCATTCAAGAAATGAATGTATTTAGCATGATCATTAAAACTTTGTAGATACTTCTTAAATGATAATTCCTTCTTCTTTCCCATTGCTACACTCTGGATGTCAAGTTCCTAGTAACTGCTATGTCTCTAACCAAAACTACTTTGAATGCTGGAGAGCCTAACCAAGATTATCTCTGGGTAATGACTGCCATGTTGAAGGCTGCTATATTACACAGGAAGATTAGCAGAAGTAGTTTGAGGGATCTGGCACAAAAAAAATGGTAAAGCAAAATGACATTAAAGTAGGATTTATTTTTATCTCAACATCTGGGTAACAAAGAAATCGGCAGGAGAATGAAAGGGATGAGAAGAAGAGACATTCTGATCATCATGATCGCTGTTTCTCCTTCTTGATTCTATTCTTTTCCTCTATCTCTTTAAAACTGCCAATACAGGTGGTGTGACATTTAGAAAAAGCATTGCTATTGTGTTTGTTAATATTGAGTGTAAATTTGATTGGATTGAAGGATGCAAAGTATTGTTCTTGAGTGTGTCTGTGAGGGTGTTGCCAAAGGAGATAAACATTTGAGTCAGTGGTCTGGGAGAGGCAGACCACCCTTAATCCAGGTGGGCACAATTTAATCACCTACCAATGCAGCCAGAACAGAAGCAGGCAGAAGAACGTGGAACTGCAAGACTGGCTTAGTCTTCCAGCCTATATCTTTCTCATATACTGGATGCTTCCTGCCCTTGAACATTGGACTCCAAGTTCTTCAGCTCTGAGACTCTTGGACCTTCAACCACACACTGAAGCCTGCACTGTTGGCTTCCTTACTTTCGAGATTTTGAGACTCAGATTGACTTCTTGCTCCTCAGCTTGCAGATGGCCTATTGTGGAATCTCACCAAGTGATCATGTGAGTCAATACTCCTTAAAAAGCTTCCCTTTATATATACATCTATCCTCTTAGTTCTGTCCCTCTAGAGAACCCTGACTAATACAGCTGTAAACTACTAGAGACAGTAATTGTGGTCTAAAAAAATGGACAGCGTTAGGTACTTTGTGAATGTCGGCTGAATAAGAAAGTAGACTCTATTCCCTAACCTGACATTGCCTAACTGTAGGATCTTGGGCATTTCATCTCTTCTTTCTGGGTGTTCAGTTGCTCATTCAATGCTCATAGAAAACAAAAGCATTTATCCTGATGTGACTATTATACATCGTATGCCTTTATCAAAATATCACATATACCCCATAAATATACACACCTACTACATACCCATAAAAATTAAAGATTTAAACATTTAAAAAGTAAAAAAAAAAAGGCATTATTATTAGAAGTGATCTCTACATTCTCATTCTTGTATTTTATTACTTCTGAATGATATTTATGACTAGCATAATGTCAGAGACAAATAAAGCCACGATACAAAATAACATCTTAAACAAATCATCAATTTATCAACAATATTTTTTTACAGTTTAAAATATATGACTCATTATAAAACATAATATAGTAAGTCTATTTATTAGAATTATTTCATCTAACTTATATAAAATATATTATTTTGTTAGTTTTGATCCAGTGAAGAAAAGAGGTGAGCAACAGGAAAGCAATGGAGTTTATCTGAAGAGAAAAAGAGTGCAGTAGGCACTAGAGAGAGAAGGATTAGCTTTCTAGACATTGAAATGCTAAGTTGTCATGAAACTGGGTATATAAACTTTGTTGGATATGAGCAATGCAAATATCTACAAGTAGAAAAATGGCAACCTGAATGAGTGAATACAAGTTGAACGAAGTTGAAATTAATGATGATATATATGTTTTACCTGAGTTGTATAATTCACTGGTTTATCTGTATTAATCTTCCTGTTCTTGAGAATTTTTCTATCTTCTGTCCCCTTTTATCATTTGTTTTTTTTTTCTTCCTCTTGTAATTTGGTAATTTTTTGTTACTTCAGTCTCATTCTCAATTAGTTCCAATAAGATAGTCTTTAATATATTCGTTGTTGGTTTGTAAGATACTTTTCAAAATTAGGAGCTCTTTTAGAGGCTTCCTCAGGAAGTAATAATTGCAAATTAGTAGCAATTGCAAATGCCTTAATGTCATTAACACATAAAGGGGAAGGTGCTCAAGTACCCAACAGAAGCCAGTAACTAGAATTCTTTATTCAAATTCAAGCATCAGAAAAAAAAAAAAAAATCTTAGTGGATGGGTCCATAGTATAAAACTTATGTATCCTGGCCGGGCCTAGTGGCTCAAGCCTGTAATTCCAGCACTTTGGGAGGCTGAGGTGGGTGGATCACCTGAAGGTCAGGAGTTCAAGACCATCCTGGCCAACATGGTGAAACCCCATCTCTACTAAAAATATAAAACATTAGTTGGGTATGGTGGCGGGTACCTGTAATCCCAGCTCCTTAGGAGGCTGAGGCAGGAGAATCACTTGAACCCGGGAGGCAGCCTGGGCAATAAGAGCGAAACTTCTCACAACAAAACAAAACAAAACAAACAAACAAACAAAAAACTTCTTTATCCTTTGAATCCTTAGTGTTCTCCAAAAAAACTAATTCAATGGCAGATTTTATGTACATTTTTTGACACAGTTCGAATATCTAGATAGAAACAGAATAAACATATACTAATAGTAAATTTGTACTCTTTCTCCTGATTTAACTTAAATTTTTAGGATTTGACCAATGATTTTAATGATATAATAAGGTATATGTGGGTTTTCTGTGTCCATTTGAGAAAAACACATTTTCTCTCCATTTGGTAATGTTTGGATTGAAGTTTGTGGAGAAATGCTTTTTATACAGGTATGGATATTTAACTCATATCTAATTGATTTTCTGCTTCCGTATCAAGCATCATTAATTCTCTTTCATTTGTAACAAGAATGTTTTTTTGAGGTTAATAGTATGAGACGGTATATAAACTCAAGTGCAAAGGGGAAAACATCCTTTTGTTATAGTATTATTTTCCACAAAATTTAATTTCATAGTTAAAATGAACATGATGAATTGATGCTGTTGTCATCTCTTTCATGTGTTTAGAAAATAAGTTTAAAACTATGCAATTATAAATATAGGCATATTCAGTTTTGCATTTAATAGAGTAAAACCTTTTATGTTAGACTAAGTAAACAGGGCTATTCCAACAAAGAAAATTCTAAATTAATGGATATTATTAAGAAAATGGAATGTAATATTCTTAAGTATCATATTTATATGTGTGTGTGTGTGTGTGTGAACTGGATAAGTATGTGTTGATAATTTCAATGAAATTCTATTATGTATTAAATTCAATTAGCCATTAGATAGTGATTTCACATGATGCTGTTTTGAACATTTATGTTGCGTTATAGGTTATAAGCATTAAACTTGTAAAACACCTTCAGAAAATATATAGGTAAGTTTTAATTTGATCATTATAGCCTTTGTCCACTAGGAGTGGGCAAATGATAAGAAATAAGACTAGAGGTCTAGATGCTGAAAGATCATAATGGGACTGCTTTTCCATGCAAATAAATTAGACTCACCCCATAGTATAAGGATCTTTCTTGAAATTTGAGCAAAAATATGGTTATAATCTAATTTTGTGCTAGATAAGAGTATTAAGGCAGCAATTTTGATAATAAGCTAAAGTACTAGAGCCAGGGAATAATAACAGTAAGATATTGCCATACTCAGGGTGAATGAGAAAGTAAAAAGAGTTCTCAGTTACTTTAAGAAGGCCATTTACACAAATTGCTAATTCCCACCCACAAGATCAACCCAGAAGGAATTACGGAAGAGAGATAGAAACACAATGTTCGGAGATTGGCAGCGACAACAATAATTGAGACAATGAAATCAACCAACCAACCAACCAACCAACCAACTAACCAACTTAAGAAAACCACTAGGGAAACTGAAAGTCGGCCTTAAAATATTTGTGTCAGGGAGGTGTGAGGGAAGTGAGGGAATGGTTACTGTTAAAATATTTGGGAACTTTGGGAGGCTGAGGCGGGCAGATCACTTGAGGTCAGGAGTTCAAGACCAGCCTGGCCAATGTGGTGAAACCCTGTCTCTACTAAAAATACAAAAATTACCCAGATGTGGTGGTGGGCACCTGTAATTCCAGCTACTTGGGAAGCTGAGGCAGGAGACTCATGAACCCAGGAGACGAATGTTGCAGTGAGCTGAGATTGCACCATTGCACTCCAGCCTGGGCAACAGGAGTGAAACTCTATCTCAAAAAAAAAAAAAATTTGGGAAAAGAGCATCCGGAACAGCAATATGAAGACAGGCTGATGAAGTATTTTTAAAATTGGTTCCTCGTTTGAATTTCCCCTGTCTGCTCCACAGTCTAAAAAATCTCTCCAGGCAGCAAATTACCACAAGCAGAGGATTTATCTTATTTGTTTTCCATCTTCAGGAATCATAGTTTTTCCTTGACTGATGTCCAGTGCTTTGAAAACTATTGTCTCATTTATTTTGTCTGGATTTTCAATAGCTTCAAGAAGGTGGCTATATCTGGTTTTTGTGTCTGCGTTGCGTGGAAGAGCAGTCACATAAGAATTTGATATTTCATTTTCTATAGAAGGAGTAGGCCATTTTTTTCTATAAAGGGCCAGAAAGTAAATATTTTAATTTTTATGGGTTATACAGTCTCTGTCATAACTGTTCAACTCTGCTGTATTAGTGCAAAACCAGAAAAAGACAGTATGTCAATAAGGGGCATTGCAAGATTTGACTTACAGTGGACCAGAATAACTTGCAGAACCCTGTTCTATAACCACTAAAAATTGGGAAATAGTGTATAACTTTTAAACTAACAGAAGTAAAATAACAAAACTAGATGACAGTAAATTTAAAAATAAAATTCCCCAAGAAGCCAGATTTTTTTAAGAAGGAAGTCAAAATATAAAACAAATACAGTAATTAGAAAGCACATAAGATTGATTTAAATTAAACATATCAAAAATTCCATTAAGCATACACAGATTCAATGATCCATTTAACAAACAAGTGCTATGTTATTTGGATTAAAAAAAACCCTAATTTTGGTAAGTGGCATGTAAAAGACATACAGAATTTGAAAAGTGAAAAGAGAAAAAAAGATATACTATGCAAGTGTGACTAAAACGAAAATGCTGTAACTACATTGGTATTAGACAGCATAAATTAAAAGATAATATATAGGGAGATTTCATATTAATACAAAATATGTACAAAGATATAACACTCTAAAAGCGCAGGTGTGGCTGGTCACCGTGGCTCATGCTGTAATCTCAGTTTTCTGGGAGGCTGAGGTAGGAGGATCATTTAAAGCCAGATGTTTGAGACCAGCCTGAATAACAAAGCAAGACCTCCATCTCTACAAAAAATAATTAAAAAAATTATCTGAGCGCGGTGGTTTCCCAGCTACTTGGGAGGAAGAGGCAGAAGCATCGTTTGAGCTCAAGAGTTCTGAGCTGCAGTGAACTATGATGACACCACTGCAATACAGTGTGGGCAACAGAGTGAGACCTTGTCTCTAATCCAAAAGTACAAGCATTTAGTAACATGAACTCAAAATATATGAAGCATATTTCCACAAAACCACAATGTGAAATAAGCGGATTCACAATTAGAAGGAGAGATTTCAACATTACCATCAGCACTTCATAAAACAAGCAGGCAAAAAAATAAAAAATGACTATAATAATATAAATTATAAAATTTATTTATATAAAATAATATAAATATTAAAGCACTACTAGTACAAGAAACTAGTTCAATGAACACAAACATCCCACCAAACTTGAGTGAAAGAAGACAGAAAATAATACCTATTGCATAATTAAATGCATTAAAACATTCAAAAGTAGGCCAAATAAAATAAAAAAGAAGATGAAAAACTTAAAATTGGGTACAAATCTGGATATTTGTTACTTTGGGCCTATAAAGCATTGTCTTCAAGAAGTGAACACTGTGGGCTTCATAATGTGAGCAGAAATATTATTTGCACCCTGAAACAGCATCTTATATTAAAAATGTCTCACTCACAAACCTTCAGAATGAGACCTCTGGATTTGTGTTTCAAGGTCATAGAAAAAAGAAAATGTGCAGAAGCATTTGGAGCCCAGATTGCTTTAATCACAAAACAGAATATTTGGGATTACAGGTTGCACTGCACCAGCACTTGTAGCAGCTCTCTAAAGTGTCTAAAAGTAGTTATATAATGCAAATAACTCTAGGGACATATTAACCACTGTTCTATTAATTATATTAATTATGCAACTGCACTTTATGCTACAATATTAAAACTCAGCAAAACTAAAAGTGTACATATATATTTTCCAGTCTTTATTAATATACACTTAGTGTGTAATAAACATGAAATTTGCATTTTTGTAAGTCTTGCACATATATTTTTAATTATCTGTTTTTGTGTCCTTTAAAGATAGCTACAAAAATCATTTACTTTTCTCTTTATTATCAATCTATTTTCTCTCTTGTTTATGGCAACAGGTCTAAGTAGTCAAATCTATTTAAAATTTACTTACTCATTTAAAGATTTCTATATTCTGAAGACAAAATTTTTAAAACCATTAAATCCAGTGGCAAATTAGCTATAGATACTTGTTTCTCTAGAGTAAATATTTTAAAATCCTAAAAATGAGATAAGCTTTTCTAAAACATGATGAGAATATATGAATACTTTTTCTAAGTGTTAGATCAAAATCAAAGTTTTACTCAAGTTAGCTTCTAAATTTGAAACATATATATCGTCACAGGAGAGGAAGATGCTTAATCCTGTGTCTTCATTTTGATTTTGTATTTAACATGTATTAACAGGAGAAATATCAGTTTCTTCCGAACATTAAATCCTTACTAATCTCTTTAGTCTAACATACTGGCCAAAAGGTGATGTTTTACTATAGATAATTTTGTATATATTGCATTTGAATCACAATCAATGTGTTTCAATGATTTGTTTTATTGCAACAGTAGTTGTTAGTCATACTTTACCATTGTTGGGGGGTGGGGGAGTTACATACAAATGCATTAACAAAAACATTGTCCAGAAATCTATCTCTTTATAAACCTATTGATTCCCTACTTTATTATCAAAGATGCTTCTAAAATGATTTTGAGCATGCAAAAATCAGAAAATGGATCTTAAAAGTTTTTGCATTTCTTATAATGCCTGATATTCTTGTGAGTAAATGACAAATATTTAATATCTTTGCATTGGTAACAATTGCTACATTTTATCATAAAAAGCAAATTTTAAATGAAACTCATTCTCATCTTCTGAATAGGAAAAGAACAATTTGAATTGTAATTATACTAGTAAAAGTTGAAATTACTGTTGTGCTGAAGGAGAAACTACTTTCACCTGTTACAGTTTTTTATGCTTTTATATTTATAAGTATATAACATGAATAAATAAAATATATTTTAAGTCAAAATAACTTGCTTTAGTTATGTTATTCTGGGACTTGTTTTTTCTGTACCATATTGATCCATATGAGATTATTTTATTCAATCAGTTATTCCAGAAACCTACAGTGTCTCTATATCAAGTTCACTTTTTAAAGTACAAGGTCGTGGCTAAATTTATTATCATATCTCTGGTGATGTATTGTTCCTATTATTTCCTAGACAGTTTTGTGCAAATTACTAACAAATCATAATTACTTCCCAGTTGTGTAAAATATCTGGTACAATTGTGTGATGATTAATACTGAGTGTCAACTTGATTGAAGGATACAAAGTATTGATCCTGGTTGTGTCTGTGAGGGTGTTGCCAAAAGAGATTAACATTTGAGTCAGTGGGCTGGGAAAGGCAGACCCACCCTCAATCTGGGTGGGCACAATCTAATCAGCTGCCAGTACAGCTAGAATATAAGCAGGCAGAAAAAAAGTGAAAAGAGAGACTGGCCTAGCCTCCCAGACTACATCTTTCTCCTGTGCTGGATGCTTCCTGCCCTCAACATCAGACTCCAGTTTCTTTAGTTTGGGATTCAGACTGGCTCTCCTTGGTCCTCAGCCACCCTGTGATCGTGTAAGTTAATACTTAATAAACTCCCATGTATATATATAATATATATATATTATATATAAATCATATATAATATATATAATATATAAATCATATATAAATGTATATTATATATAAATCATATATAATATATATTAGATATAAATCATATATAAATATATATATTATCTTATATATAAATCATATGTAAATATATATATTATGTTATATATAAATCATATATAAATATATATATTATGTTATATATAAATCATATATAAATATATATATTATCTTATATATAAATCATATATAAATATATATTATGTTATATATAAATCATATATAAATATATATATTATGTTATATATAAATCATATATAAATATATATAATGTTATATATAAATCATATATAAATATATATATTATGTTATATATAAATCATATATAAATATATATATTATGTTATATATAAATCATATATAAATATATATATTATATTATATATAAATCATATATAAATATATATATTATATTATATATAAATCATATATAAATATATTATATATAAATCATATATAAATATATTATATTATATATAAATATATTATATTATATATAAATCATATATAAATATATATATTATATTATATATAAATCATATATAAATATATATATTATATGATATATAAATCATATATAAATATATATATTATATTATATATAAATCATATATAAATATATATATTATATTATATATAAATCATATATATATAATATTATATATAAATCATATATATATTATATTATATATAAATCATATATAAATATATATAATATTATATATAAATCATATATAAATATATATATTATATTATATATAAATCATATATAAATATATATATTATATTATATATAAATCATATATAAATATATATAATATTATATATAAATCATATATAAATATACATATTATATTATATATAAATCACATATATATATTATATATAAATCACATATATATTATATTATATATAAATCACATATATTATATTATATATAAATCACATATATTATATTATATATAAATCATATATATTGTATTATATATAAATCATATATATTATATTATATATAAATCATATATATATTATATTATATATAAATCATATATATTATATTATATATAAATCATATATAATTATATTATATATAAATCATATATATTATATTATATATAAATCATATATATATTAGATATAAATCATATATATTATATTATATATAAATCATATATATATTATATTATATATAAATCATATATAAATATATATTATATATACGTATCCTATTAGTTCTGTCCCCATGGCGGCCCCTGACTAATACAAATTTCCTACTCCAAATTGCCTTCTCTGTTATGATAATTGACAGGATATTATAGACCAGCACTGCCTTTTTGTCAGCAATAGAGTAACTCCTAAGGTGAGAACTACTAGAACATATCTTACAATCAGAAGTCATTTGTTTTGTTACTCCCAGTGCAAAGTTTAAAAACACTTCCCTTAGGTATCATTTGAAATTTTGCTTTTCACTGCATTTCCACTTTATTTTCTATACAGTAAAATAAAGCAAACAAAAACCAAACACAAAAGCAATGTTTAGTATTACTCCTATAAGTTAACATAGAGTATAGTGATGTATTTAATTTTCATTTTTTAAGTTTAATCTATATTGTTTTAAAAAAATGGCATAATTGAAAGATACATTTTTCCAACTAACTTGCTGCTCATTTCACAAATTTGTATCAGTATATGCATTAAAATTTTAAAAAATATTTTATTTGCTGTAAGTAAGGAAATAATTTTGCCCTTATAAGTATATTGGCTAACTAGTCACATATTTTACTAGTAATGGCAGTGTAAAAGGTTTGTTTACCTCTCTTCAAATAAGAAACATTATACTAACTTACAAAGAAATACGTTTAGTAATCCAGTCATTTCATATATATATGCTTTTAAAAAATTATTATTTCAATAGCTTTTGGGGAACTGGTGGTATTTGGTTACATGGAAAAGTTCTTTAGGGGTGATTTCTGAGATTTTCGAGTGTACTCATCACTCGAGCAGTGTACACGGCACTCGATGTGTAGTCTTTTATCCCTCACGCCCTCCCACCCTTTCCCCTTGAGTTCCCAGAGTCCATTATGTAATTCTTATCTCTTTGTGCCCTCGTAGCTTAGCTCCCACTTTGTAAGTGAGAACATACAATGTCTGGTTTTCCATTTCTGAGTTACTTAACTTAGAATAATGGCCTCTAACTCCATTCAGGTTGCTATAAATGCCATCATTTCATTCCTATTTATGGCTAAGTAGTAGCCCACAGTGTGTGTGTGTGTGTGTGTGTGTGTGTGTGTATATCCACTTGTTGGTTGATGGACATTTGGGCTGGGTCCATATTTTTGCAATTGTGAATTATGCTGTTGTAAACATGCGTATGCAAATGTCTTTTTCATATAATGACTTCTTTTCCCCTGAGCAGATATCCGGTAGTGGGATTACTGGATCAAATCGCAGTTTAGTTCTACCTTTAGTTCTTTAAGGAGTCTCCATACTGTTTTCCATAGTGGTTGTACAAGCTTACTACCAACAGTGTAAAAGTGTTCCCTTTTCACTACATCCCACCAATGTCTATTTTTTTATTTTTAAATTATGACCATTCTTGCAGGGTTAAGGCGGTATTGCATTGTAGCTTGATTTTCATTTCCCTGATAATTAGTGATATTCCATGCAAATGGAAACAAAAAGCAAGCAGGAGTAGCTATTCTTATGTCAGACTAAACAGACTTTAAAGCAACAACAGTTAAAAAAGACAAAGAGTGACATTACATAATGATAATAGGATTAGTTCAACAGGAAAATATTACTAACTTAAATATATATGCACCTAATACATGAGCTTGCACTTTCATAAAACAATTACTAGTAGACTTAAGAAATGAGATAGATGGCAACACAATAATAGTGGGGGATTCAGTACTCCACAGACAGCACTAGACAGATCATCAAGACAGATAGGCAACAAAGAAACAATGGATTTAAACTATACCCTAGAAAAAATGTATTTAACAGATATTTATAGAACATTCTACCCAGCAACTGCAAAATATACATTATTTTCATCAGCACATGAAACATTCTCCAAGATAGACCATATGATAGACCACAAAACAAGTCTCAGTAAATTTAAGAAAATTTAATAGATTACATCAAGTACTCTTTCAGACAACAGTGGAATAAAATTGGAAATTAACTCCAAAAGGGACCCTCAAAACTATACAAATACATAGAAATTAAATAATATGCTCCTGAATGATCTTTGGGTAAACAATGAAATCAAGATAGAAATTTAAAATGTCTTTGAACTGTATGATAATAGTGACAAAACCTATCAAAACCTCTGGGATACTGCAAAAGTGGTGCTAGGGAGAAAGTTCATAGCATGAAATGCCTACATCAAAATGTCTGAAAGAACACAAATAGACAATGTAAGCTCACACCTCAGGGAACTAGAGAAACAAGAACAAACCAAACCCAAACCCAGCAGAAGAAAAGAAATAAAGATAAGAGCAGAACTAAATGGAATGGAAACACACACACAAACAAAAAAAAATAAAAGATAAATGAAACAAAAATCTGGTTTTTGAAAGATAAAATCAATAGATCATTAGTTAGATCAACCAAGAAAAGAAGCTCAATTAGAAACAAAATGGAAGATATTACAACCAATAGCAGAGAAACAGAAAAGATTAGTCAAGGCCATCATGAGCACCTTTATGTACACAGACTAGAAAATCTACAGGAAATGGACAAATTCCTGGACATTTACAACCCTCTGAGATTAAACCAAGAAGAAATTGAAATTCTGAACAGACCACGAACAAGAAGTGAGATTTAAACAGTAATAAATATTGTCAATAAAAAAAGTCGAAACCAGATGGAGTCACAGCTGAATTCTATCGAATATTCAAAGGAGAATTGGTACCAATCCTACTGAATCTATTCCAAAATACAGAGAAACAGGAAGTCCTCCCTAAATCATTGTGTGAAGCCAGTATCACCCTAATATCAAAACCAGGAAAGGACATAACAAAAAAAGACAGCTAAAGGCCAATATCCCTCATGAACATACATGCAAAAATCCTCAACAAAATGCTAGCTAGCCAAATCCATCAGCATCTCAAAAAGATAATCCACCATGAACAAGAGATTTCATACCAGGGATGCAGAGATGGTTTAACATATGCAAGTCAATAAATATAATTTATTTATTCTATTTATTATTGTGTATTCGATTTATTATTCTGTATTATTGAATTTATTTAATCAATTGATTATTCTGTTTATAACTGTATAAACGGAATTAAAAACAAACATCACATTATCATCTCAATAGATGCAGACAAAGTGTTTGACAAAATCCAGCATCCCTTCATGATTAAAGCCCTCAGCAAAATTGGCATAGAAGGGATATACCTTAAGGTAATAAAAGCCATCTATGAGGAACCCATGGTCAACATTATAATGAATGCGGAAAAGTTGAAAGCATTTCCTCTGAGAACTGGAACAAGAAAAGGATCCCACTTTCACCATTTCTGTTCAACATAATACTGGAAGTCCTAGCCAGAGCAATCATATAAGAAAAAGAAATAGAGGGTATTCATATTGGTAAAGAGGAAGTCAAACTATTGCTGTTTGCTGATGACCTGATTATATACCTAGAAATCCCTAAAGATTCATCTAAAAAGCTCCTACATCTAATAAATGAATTTGGTAAATTTACAGGACACAAAATCAATGAACACAAATTGGTAGCACTGCTATACACCAACAGTGACCAAGCTGATAATGAAATCAAGAATGCAGTGGTTCATGCCTGTAATTCCAGCACTTTGGGAGGCTGAGGTGGGTGGATCACCTGAGGTCAGGAGTTCAAGACCAGCCTGGCCCACGTGGCAAAACCCCATCTCTACTAAAAATACAAAAATTAGCTGGGTGTGGTGGCATGTACCTATAGTCCCAGCTAATCGGGAGGCTGAGGCAGGAAAATTGCTCGAACCTGGGAGGCAGACGTTGCAGTGAGCTGTGATCGCACTACTGCACTCCAGCCTGGGTGACAGAGAAAGTCTCCATCTCAAATAATAATAATAAAATAATAAATAAAAAACTCAACCCTTTTTACAACAGCTGTAAAAATAAATTAAAATACTTAAAGATATACCTAACCAAGGAGGTAAAAGACCTCTACAAGGAAAACTACAAAACACTGCCAAAAGAAATCATAGATGACACAAACAAATGGAAATATACCCCGTACTCATGATTGGGTAGAGTCAATATTGTGAAAATGACCATACTGACAAAAGCAATCTATAAATTCAATGCAATTCTCATCAAAATACCATCATCGTTCTTCACAGAGCTAGGAAAAACAATCCTAAAATTCATATGGAACCACAAAAGAGCCCCCATAGCCAAAGAGACTGAACAAAAAGAACAAATCTGGAGGTATCACACAACCTGATTTCAAACTATATTACAAAGCCATACTTACCAAAACAGCATGGTACTGGTATAAAAACAGGCATGTAGACCAGTGGAACAGGTTAGAGAACCCAGAAATAAGGCCAAATACTAACAGCCAACTGATCGTTGACAAAGCAAACAAAAACATAGAGTGGGGAAAGAACACCATATTCAATAAATGGTGCTGGAATAATTAGCAAGCCACATGTTGAAGTATAAAACTGGATCCTTATCTCTCACCTTTTACAAAAATCAACCCAAGGTGGATCAAAGACTTAAATCTAAGACCTGAAACCATAAAAATTCTAGAAAATAACATTGGAAAAACCCTTCTAGACATTGGCGTAGGCAAAGAGTTTATCACCAAGAACACAAGAGCAAATGCAACAAAAAAAGATAAATAGATGGGACTTACTTAAACTAAAAAGCTACTGCACAGCAAAAGAAATAATCAGCAGAGTAAACAGACAACCACAGAGCAGGAAAAAATACTCAAAAACTATGCATCTGATGAAGGAATACTATTCAGAATCTACAAGGAACTCAAGCAAATCAGCAAGAAAAAAACAATTTCATCAAAATGTGGACTAAGGATATTAATAGACAATTCTCAAAAGAATATGTACAAATTCCCAACAAACATGAAAAAATATATATGCTATTTAACAGAGATAAAGTACATTGTTCTTCTTTTAATCATAATTTATACAGATATTACAGATATATCCAAATTTGTGAAGGCAAAAAGTAGTTCATCGATGTAACAAGATAAAATTTAAACACTGTTGCTAACTTAAAATATGATTTATTAGATTTTGCTTATCACTAATTTACCAGTATGTAAACTGACACACTGAAGTGGAGGACATATATGTATAATTTTGCTGTATATCATTGTCATCCTATAGAACCAAATAGCTAATATAAAGATACACAGTTGAAATCATCAATTTTAGAAAAGTGGACCAATTTTTAGCAAGATATAAGTATCCACTAAAGGTTCACAACTTTTAAATTCTATTTTGATCAAAAACTTGACCATTATGCTTTGCAACAGAAACTGTATCAACATTCACTTATCTTCAGTCAATATGTATCAGCAAGTATAACATTTATAATAAACCTGTTAAAAGGATATTTTTAAATGTTTACTTAAATCATGGAAGCATTACCACTTCTAAAGTGATTTAATACAATATAAAGGGAAATCCCCATGATATGAAAAACAAGATTTAAAAATCTATATCTATAATACTTTGACTATTTATCAAAATATGAAACTGTCTATATGCTAACCATCCATGATGCTGACCTTATTTTGCATTGTGGACATTATTTCATAATTTCCACAGCCAATTCATTTCTTGGTAACTTCTAAATCTATCTTTACAGAACACTGTTTCAAAACATTTTATAATGACTTTTCAAGTAAGACCTTGAAATATATAAAGGTCAAAAATGAATAGGTGTTATTGGCCTTGAAATGATTATCACTAGTCTTATCCAACACAAGAAAATAATAAGAATCATTATTTTGCTCATGTAGGCAATTTTGCTACTAGTATTGCCTCTTAGATTCCTAAAGACAGAACTTACCTTGATGAAATGTAACCAATTACTTCTTCTCTGAGATATGGGCAAATTAAATTAAAAATATAATAAATTGATAATACAAATATTCGATTATATTTGTTCATTCTTAATAGTGGATCTATAGATAAGTGAAATATTAATTTTTAATATAATTATATATGATGAAATTATTTTGTAATACAAAAACAAAAACCACTTTACAAATATAGTAAACCCTTAGTTGTAACTTAAAAAAATTTAAAAATAATTATCTGAAATATCACATAGGCCACAGGTCAAATTATCACTTTAAATTGGTAGAAATTATTATAAAACATTACAATTGGAAGAAAACTTACTTCATTCAACATATTTTATGGTGTTTTCAGTAGATGCCATATTTTCTTCTAAGTGCTAAAGGACCTAGCAGTGAGCAAAACAGAAAAAAAATCTGTTCTTATAAGGTTACTTTATAGAGTAGGAAAATAGAGCATAATAAGAAATAAACAAAATGCACTGAATATTATTTGGTAGTTAGGACAATGGAAAAATTAGAGTTGGAAAGGGAAGGCTGAAAGAATTTTAAAAAGTTTAAAGAATAGTCAAGAAAGTCCTCACTGGGAAGGAAATATTTAAATAAAGGCATAAAGTGAAGGAACAATGTTGATATCTTCATATCTGTGGAAATAGCGCCCAATTAGAAGAAATAGTCAACAGAATGTTTCTAAAGAAGATGATTTTGAAGACTTATAATGATACCAATATGCCTAGAACTGCATGAACAGGAGGGAGAGTTGCAGAAAATTATTTTTATACTTGAGGGAGATCTTTTAGCATCTTGTAGTCTGTTTATTGTTGTTGTTTTACTCTGAATGAAATAACAATTCATTAGATGTTATTGACAAAACAGTATCATAATTTTATAATGTGAATAGGATTATTCTGGCTGATAGAATAATACGAAGAATAACCACAGGAAGAAAAATGTGGGCAAAAGCATATAGTGGTTTGACTCACATTATAAATAGGAGGATGTGAAATGTAGTTTATTTCTTGGCCTACACTGAAGGTGGAGCAAACTGGATTCATGGTTCAGTTGGATTTAGGAATTAAAAGAAAGAAATTAAGAAATATATCCCTATTATTGCTCCAGGCCATGGGAAAAATGAATTTGCATTTGCCAAGATGATTAAGAATGCTAGAATGAAAGTTTTGGTGGGGGAAAGAAATATCAAGATTTGTTTTTAGACATAGTAAAGTTGGTAACAGTGTTAGAGTAGGCAGATAGCCAGAAATTAGAAATTAGCAGGCAAGTGAGCCCCTGGGAAAAGAAGTCCTGTAGATGCTGCCCACTGACAGTCAGGAAAAATAAATAAATAAATAAACAAACAAACAATGGTGACACTGGCTACTTCTGGCTTTGTGGTTGGGGTTCTCTGGCCCTGAAAACGACTTGTCAGGCTCTAGCCAGAAATAACCACGGATGGATTTATCCGCTGATGAGCATGCACACTCCTCCAATAACACCCTAGAGTAGGCTTTTTCTCATTATAGTAGTAAAAAACACACCTCTGGGTGGAGATTTTAAATGTTAATGAGACATGCAATGTGCATACTAGCATGTACAACTACAGAGCATGTGTGCCCAAAGGGACCGCCTAAAACATGATTGCAAGTGACACTCCATTGTGCCCCTTCATGAATAATTATGTAAGATTCTCATAAACAGTCCCCTAGCACTAGCTGCTGCTGGTTCATTCTCTTTCAGCAGCCCTCTCTGATTCATCTTTCAGAATGTACTGTCTCTTTAAATAAACATTGCTATTGCTACTTTTTCCAGTGGGACCAGCCTGGCAGCCTTTTCTAGCTAGGTCAGCCCACTCCTCTCTTGGAGTGTACTCTTCTCTTCTTAATAAACATTTTGCTTACATTACTGATTGTCTCTTGGCCAAATTCTTTCTCCCAAGTTAGACCAGAACCCAGGATACTCTGTACCCTTTGCAGTAACAACAGGACTTTTAGGAAGACTAGGTGTTACCATCCACTGTTAAATAACCTACACCACCCTTCCTCCCTAAAAAAAAAAAAAAAAAAAAAAAAAAAACCAGATGAAATATATAAAACAAAGGTTTTCACAACATTGACTATCAAGCAACAAATGACAGTGATCCCAGAGAATTAAGGAATAAATGAGGTGATTCATGTGTTTGACTTAACATAATCCCTCGAGAAATATCCCAGACCATAGCCCAGAGGGAGAGAATCCAGGCAAGGCCTGCCACATTGGCTGCTTGAGCAAAACGCCTGAGCTGATAGTCCAGGAAAACCAAGACAGCTGGAGTGCATGAGACAGAATACCAAAGAAAAGAAAATTGCACAGAGAGAACGCTCCAAAGATCTACCAAGTGTTTCCTTATATTCAACACAGTACTAGTCAATGCTTGTATAAGAGAAAAGTAATCAAGGCCTGGGAAGAACCTCCAGATAAGATTAAAGAGAATTGTTGACAGTGCACACTCAGGGCCTGATAGAATACCTTTTTCCACCAGCCAGACTGTGTCACTCAATGGTACGTTGTGAAGAATGCTAGAATGCGCCAGGCGCGGTGGCTCATGCCTGTAATCCCAGCACTTTGGGAGGCCGAGGAGGGTGGATCACGAGGTCAGGAGACCGAGACCATCCTGGCTAACACAGTGAAACTCCATCTCTACTAAATATACAAAAAATTAGCCGGGCATGGTGGCGGGCGCCTGTAGTCCCAGCTACTAGGGAGGATGAGGCAGGAGAATGGCATGAACCTGCGAGGCGGAGCTTGCGGTGAGCAGAGATCGCCCCACTGCACTCCAGCCTAGGTGACAGAGACTCCGTCTGAAAAAAAAAAAAAGGAAAAGAATGCTCGAATGGCCCTGTTCCAGCAGTAGGATTAACTAGACTTAGAATAAACATTGCTCAGATTTTCCCTGACAAATCTTAAAAGCAACACCTAAGGAGATCAAAGTGTTCCCAAGTAATTTAAGTTTATTCTAGAGCAAAGCTCTAGAAAATACAAAAAAAATCTAGTACTTAAGTCAAAATTCATAACAGTGGTATGAATAGAAACACCAAATACGAGCCATGCAAAAGGGCAGGAAAATTCAACCCATTTTACAAAATGTAATATCCATTTCTAATTAAGACATCATCAATGTAGCAATAAAAGGAAAATTTCTCAACTTGACAAAGGGATCTATAAATATCTTACAATTATTATACTTAAGGATGAATGACTGGGTACTATCTTAGAGAGATTCTAAGCAAGATAGAATGTCTACTCTCACAACTTTATTCAACATTGTGTTGGAGGTTCTAGTCGTTGTACTATGGCAAGAAAAACAAATAAATAAATAAAGATTCTAAATTAAAATTAGAATTGTCTTTTTTACACGACATGATCATCCATTAGAAAATTTAAGGAAATCTGGTAAATCAGACAAACAAAAACAAACTAAATCTTACAAGAAGTGAGTTTAAGAAAAGTGAAAAATATGAGATATATGAGATTAATATTTCAAAAAATCAAAAGATCAATATACAAAAATTGCTTTTCTGTTGAGCCTCCATGAAAGAATAAAACTCAAGTGAAATAATACTCAATCCAATTAAAAAATATAAAATTTTTGGAATAAACCTGACAAAAGATGTGCAAAATCTTTACACTGAAACCTTCAAAACTGAGCTGATGGAAATTGAAGAGGACTTAAGTAAATGTAGAAATCTGCCATGATTATGAGTCATAATATTCAATAATATTGACGTCAATTTTCTTTTAAATTGACTTGTGCATTCAACATAATCCCAATCAAAATCTCACGAAGCTCTTCTTATATAAATTGAGAAACTGATTCTAAAATTAACATAGCAATCCAAAAAACTCTGTGTAACCAAAACAAGTTTGAAAAAAAGATGAAAGACTAACATTACCTAACTATAAGACTTTGAAATCTATATCAATCAAGACAATGCCATTTCATAAAGATAAACTTGTAGATCAATGAAATGGTTTAGAGTGTCCAGAAGGAGACACTGGCATTCATACACAACTGAATTTCACAATGGCAATAAGGCAATACTAAGCAGAAAGTGTATTATTTTCAACAAAGTGCTAAAACAATTGCATATATATATGAATAGAACAACTGATCCATATCTTACAATTTATATAAAAATAAAATCAAAATGGATCAGAGATCTAAATGAAAAGCAAAATGATTCAAAACTTATAGAATAAACTATGGAGGAAATCTTTATGACTTCGGGTTGGGTAAAGATTTCCAAAGTAAAACATCGAGAGCACTATCCATAAAAGAAAAATGATGAGTTGTTTTTTAAAATGTCTGCATTTGTAAAAGATAATGCTAAAAGAATAGAAAGACAAGCCATACACTAGGATAAAATATTTTCTAATTATATCCTAGAAATATTTCAATCCATAATATTAAAAAATTACTCTCAAAACTCAATAATGACAAAACAAATATTCCAATGGAAAAATTAACATAAGGTTAGAAAAGATATTTCAGTATAGAAGGTGTAGCACAGCCAATAGGTGCATGAACAGATGCTCAACAATGTCTATACACATTAGCCCAATGCAAATTAAATCCACAAGTCGATAACCAATACTACTTGACTAGCTACAATTTTAAAAGATAGATTTTTCCAGTCATTGGTGTGGATATAGATAAACTGAAATTCTTATAAACCACTAATGGAAGTGTAAAAATTTATACAACCTTGGAAAAAAGACTCTCAATTTGTATAGAGTTTAACATATACGTCACATATGATCCAGCCATCCTACTCCTTGATATTTACCTCAAAAAATGTAAGCCCATACAAATAATTGCATAATTGTACACAAAAATTTATAACAATATAACCTGAAATTATATTTATAAAATATGTTTTACATTATATAATTTATATTAATATAATATTAATATAACATATATTATATCAATTTATATTATATTAATATTCTTGTATTATATTAATATATTATTATAATAATATATAATTTATATTAATTTATAGTATATTATATTACACATATATTGATTTATATTAATATTATATTAACACATAAATATTAATATAAGGTTAATATGATATAAATTATATTATATTAATAAAATTAATTATAAAATATAATTTATATTATATGTAAGTATATAATATGTATTTACAAAATGTTTATAAAATATAATCTGTAATAATCCAAAACTGGGGGGATGAGAAACAAATTATTGATATAATAATATATTAAGCAGCTTAATAACAAACAAATTGCAGTATTTCCATACCATGAAATACTACTCAATGATAAAAATGGATAAACTATTGATGTGTGCAACGACATGAATGAATCTCAAAGTAATTACACTGAGAGAAAGAAAACAGTCACAATGGAGTATATATTGTACGATTACATTTAGCTCAAATCCTAGAAAATACAGTCTAATCCATAGTGGTAGAAAGCAGATCAGTTGTGAACTGAGTAACAGAGCTGGGGGTGGGGTTGCGATAAGAAAATGAAGGAAAGGAAATGAGGTATTACAAAGGGATATGATGGAAGGGAGTAATATACATATTAAGTATCCTGATTATGGAGGTGGTTTATGATTTATACATATAAATATATTAAATTGTATGCTTGAAGTAGGAGCATTTTCTTTCAAGTAATTTTTACCTCAATAAATCTGATAATTTCTTGATATATTTATTAGACTTCCAAATTACACTGTCAAAAAGATAGTTTGGTGTTCAAGGAAACATTATAGGCAGAGCACATAAATATTAAATACATCAAATATAGGTCATGTTTAAAATAATGGAAATTGATATGAGGATAGAAATAAAAAGAAATGATCCAAGGACCATATCCTGGAACCCTCTAAAATTTAGTTTTAAACAATGAAGAACTAGAAAAAGTTACTGAAAAGGAGTATCTAGTGAAGGAGATGAAAATTCAAGAGTGTGCAGTGTCCTGGAAGCCCACTGATGCAATTATTTTAAAGGTGACGAAATGATCAGTCGTGTCAATTGCAGCTGACAACAATTCACCAGGTAAGATGAAGATATAGGGTAATAGGACATATATGCGGAGAGCACTGGTCACAAGGATAAAGAGCCAGAATGGTGAAGAGTGGAGTATTGACTGGACAATGTTCCAGACAGACACTGAAGCAATAAAGGATAAAAAATTGAGAGGAAGCAATAAAAATGATATGATAGAAAGGAAAAAAATGTTGATCCTGGAGACAGAGGACAAATTGTAACTATTTAAAGTCCAGCTGCTCTGAACTCAGAGGCTGAAAACACAAAGAGCTAGGTGTGGTGAAAGGAAAGTAGTTTTATCAATCAAATGCTAGCAGCTGGGGAATGGCCAGGCTCATGCCTTCAAAAGACCATTCCAAATTTGTGGGGTGAATGAAGGGGTTTCGAAGGGGTCTAGACACCACATTCCTTCCTTTAAAACAGGTTTAGACCCCACATCCGTTTCTTTAGAACAGGAGTCCCCAACCCCTGGGCCACGGACCAGTACTGGTTAGTGGACTGTAGGAATTGGGCCACAGAGCAGGAGATGAGCAGTGACAGAGCATTACTGCCTGAGCTCCGCCCCTCCTGTCAGATGAGTGGTCGCATTAGATTCTCCTAAGAGCATGAAGCCTAATATGAACTGTGCATGGAAGGGATCCAGGCTGTGCACGCTTTATGAGAATCTAACCAATGCCTGATGATCTGAGGTGGAACAATTTCATTCAAAACCCTTGCTGCCACCGCCCCGCAACCCCATCTGTGGAAAAATTGTATTCCACAAAACCACTCCCTGGTGCCAAAACGGTTGGGGACTGCTGCATTTGAAGGAAAAGTTGTGGAAAATTTGTGGGAGTGGTGCAGGAAGGTGCGGGGCTGCGTGTCTTGTTTCATGGTTATGTTGGGTAATCGCCTGTCTGGAGGTCTGGTTTGCATCATCCTGACTTCGGTCCAGTAGTGGTAGTGGTGGGCTAACTGTAATTCCCTCTAAGCAGGAGGATTCCATGGCTGGGTCTATCTGCCTGATTTGTTTCAATATTGGCCCTTGGAATTTCTAAGTAAACATGTAATTAATTAGATAAGCAGGTACTGTTCAATGGAAGTGCTTGGTGGGAAAGAGAGAAACAAATTGTTTCAAAGCATTATTTGAAGGTTGAAAGCAAGAAAGGGAAAAAAAGTTTTAAAATGCATTGTGATGAAATGATATTCCTGAGAGGAAAGGGTTTGTTCACAAGGAAAGGAGTTATGAATAGAGTACATCCATAGCATCAGGTGGAAAGGCAGAGTACATCATCCAAATGTGGGTGGGCGGATAGGTGTGTTGGCAAGAGCTTTGAGTTTTCTGATCCATTTTTCTTAAGAAAACAGGAGAAAGCTCAAAAGATGAAAGTGAGAGTAGGAAAGATTACTTCTTAATTTGATGAAAGATAAGGAAGGAAATAGACAAGATACAGAGTTAACAGACTATGCAAATGCAAGGGAAAATAAGGCCCGCTTGTATTCAGCAATACAGATTCAAAGTGAGATTTTGTTTACATTTTTTTTAAATATCTTTTCTATGTAAAAAAATTTTATTTATTTTGTTTTTAGTTAACAAAATTGCATATATTTATTGTATACAACATGTCTTGAGATATGAATACATTGTGGAATGACTAAATTGATGAGCTTAAAATATGCATTATCTCACATACACATCATTTATTTGTGTAAGGAGAGCACTTAAAATACCCCCTTAGCAACTTTCAAAATACAATGCATTGTTATAATCTATAGTCCCATGTTATACAATAAATCTCTTGAACTTTTTTCTCCTATGTAATTAAAATTTTATATCCTTTCACCAGCTGAGTTTAGTGTTCAACAAAATTTTAATAAGTAATAAAATAAGTACTCTAAATTTGCATTTTATGAAATAAAATTGTTTGCATTTTATGAAATAAAACTAATACCATGATTTATTTATGCTTTCCCTACCTTAAGTTTGATTATATTGCTTACATTTTATTGAAATATATGTTTGTTTTGAGATATTTTATTTAAAGAATACTGTCATTCTTCATGCTGACAGAAGAGTCATCTGAATGGCATGTTGTTCTTTAAAATAGTGCTTAATGAAATGCCTATACTAAACAGGGCACAGTTTTTCAAACAACTGAAAATACTCTAGAAACTGGTAATGTCTAATGTACAAAGTTTAAGTTGAATTTACTTCCATTACCTCTCCGTTATTATTCAATGTAAGAGTAGGCAATCAATGCAAACATGATAGCAAAAATGCTGGTGCAATATCTTTCAGAACTATTTTTATTTACATCTATAGACTTTTTAGACTGCTAATTATGAGTTATAATGAATAATATTAGGATTAATTATGTGATATATTTAGCAACAGAATTAATAAAATTGAATGACATAATTGATTTGAATAGCTAATTATGCCCTAATCTTGGTAATTCTGAATCTAGGTTACCAAGATTTAAATACAGAGCTAATATTTAATAAGATAGGTGTGGCTAATTAAAATGGAAAGCTAAACTAATTCCTTCATATTTTATATGATCCTTTACCATTTTTACTGATGATGTATTGATTAGAAATGTGAATCAGGTACATTTTAATATATCCAGTGTTCAAATGATAAAATGCCACTTACAAAAATTCATATGAAATTTTTAATATTTGTGTTGGAGGTATCAAGTACTTATAAAACCATTAAAAGAGAACTTTTCTGTGTGTGTCACATTTTTGTCAATACATAAAGAATATTGCACAAATAGATGAAAACTTAAAACATACTTAGAATATAAAAGGTTAGAGTGAAATAAATACATTAGGCATTCCCATTTAAAAGGAAGCATAGAAACAACTGCAATATGTGCAAATATCTTATAAAATTATTGTACATTTTTATATGCAAAAAATTTGACTGTTTCAGAATAATAAACTTTCTTTTTTGAGACAGTCTTGCTCTGTTGCCTGGGCTGGAGTGTGGTTGTGCGGTCTTGGCTCACTGCAACCTCCACCTCCTGGGTTTAAGCCATTCTCTTGTCCAGGCACGCGCCACCACACCCGGCTAATTTTTGTATTTTTAGTAGAGACGGGGTTTCGCCGTATTGGCTGGGCTGGTCTCGAACTCCTGATCTCAGGTGATTTGCCCACCTTAGCCTCACAAAGTGTTGGGATTACAGGCGTGAGCCTGTATGCATGCTATGCATTTTTGTAAAATATTGTCTCTGCTAACTCATATATTTATTCCTTTAAATGTAAGGAAATTAAAAAAAAACTATAACTATGTTATCTATATACTCGTGTGATTTTATTTTATGCTCTATGGCTTCTGGAAATATTATTAAACAGAGTCTACAGTTTTTTTCTGATAGTAGAACTTGAGTAATTGATAGTTTCATTTACCTGCATTTAATACATTTAACTAAATGAGTAATTGTTGTGGGAAACGGTAGCCTGACAGGACAAGTGTGATTATCTTGACATCTCAGCATTATGTTTTCTCTTATGTATTCCTAACTTGCTATTAAGCAATAATTATTTAAACAGCTATTCAAAATACAAACAAAATAAGACATAATCCTTTTCATATCATAGATATTCAATTTACTATCAAATTTATATTAAATATAAAAGAGTTTTAAAAGTGGGTATTTCCTATTAAACCAAATCTCACAGCCTTTTCATAGAATTCTAGGATTTTATCTAGTCAATTGTATTTGGATACAAAAGACACGTGGAATTCATTTGTAAAACGGATTTTCTAATAACTCAAACTGTTCACATGATTTTCTTTATAAGCGTATACTAATGCCATTAATTCACTATTGTATGTCACTTTTTATGGGTACTAGATTTCATGGAATAAGATTATTATGCTTACATTTTTGATCTGAGCATTTCTTGCATGATGTTGAAAACGAAGACCCAACCAAATACAAATTCAGGGAACAAAAAGCAAAACAAAATAAAACCACACAAAAATCAAAATAAATATAACTTCTCATAAGTCCAGATTGACTTCATCTGCACTTCCATTTAAAAGGTGATTCATTTGCTATTTCATTTTCTTCAGAGTTCATGATCTGTAGAAAAATGTACATATAGGACTTAATAAAAAGCACATATTATTTTTGTATCATTCTCTCAAACATTTGATTGCTTTGCCTAATCCCCAAATAACTCCTATTCCATCACTTTTATGACACAGTTTAATACAATTAGTACACAAGAAGTTGAACTCAATCTCATTATAAGCACCGTAGTGAGCAAAAACATATCCATTCTGTAAGGATCTGTTTATTTTACAACTAGAAACAAAATCTCTGTGGCCTCTATGCAGTACTGCTTCTTCTTGTAGTTTGGAAAGTGTTTGGAAAGTCACTTCTCCAAAGAAGCATTTATACTAGCTAGGGAATTTTTTTAATTACTTGCTAAAATTAAATGCTTTTGTTGGCATGGATTTGATTTACCATTTTTTTGTACTGTGAGATAAAAATAAAAGGAACAACAATGACTGTAGTTTAACAAATTCATCACATATGTGAATTTCTATTGTTTCTATCATTTTATCACTAATTTCATTTCCTTAAAGCAGTGAATCCTTATTTTGAAGTATTTTCCAGTTTCTAATGTGACTCTGATAGTACAGAATAACAAGAGCCATGAGTACAAATATAGGATACAGAAATATGGGTTTCATGTCAATGAGTTAACATCATTGAGGGCTTAAATGCTTAACATGATTTGCAAATATTATCTTATATTACTTGAGATAATAGAAGGAATTGTTTTTGTTTTTTTTTTACAATTTGTTTATATAAAAATAAACTTTAAAACTTAACCAGTAGGAAAAATAAAAGTAAAACCATAGAGTAATTGTTTTTTGTTTTAGATATTTTTCACCCATAAAACTCAGCCTCTGCACTGACCTGCTTTTCTCCTATTTTCCATTACTTTTTTTTGATGCTACAATTTGATGATGAGGTTATTTGTGCTTTTGTCTTTAAAATTTATAAACTTTTCTCCAGATTTTGTTCAAATTTTTCATCCTCCATGAAGACTTTGTATTCCATGAAAACTTACCTTATTCTACTCCCTATAATATTTATTTTCATGTTTCTGCACTCAAATCGCACATAGTCTTCTCCCAGTGGTATTTACTTGCTGTCTAATTATTTTATGTTCTTATTTTCTCCCTCAAACTAGTTTACAATCTTTGGAAGAAAGCTGCGTCTCTTACAGAGGTTCTCACAGCTACTACCAAAATGATTTTAAAAATAAAATTAATTGATTCATTTCTCATTAGCAAATATAAAACAATACCAATAATATTCTTGATTTCTTTTGTAATATTCAAAGAAATTATTCAAAGTCTTTTGTAAAATTTAAGTCAGTATTGTATCCAGAATAGGTCTCATTTTGCTCAAATACTAACAATACAAATATATGTTGAGAGATAAATCATTTGATTTCTAAACTTCTTTAATTAAATACACCTGTTGTAACTTTGCCAAAGACTAAGATAAGCAATCACTGTATTTGAGCCTTCTGTATCCAGTGAGTGCATTGTAAATCCCAGCATCATATATTAATCCTGTCACATTAATAAGATGTGCTGGATGCACAAACAAAGTTAATGATTGTCGTATTTGAACTACCCTGAAAAGAAAATTATGTTTGCCATTGGAGCCTCTGAAAAAAACTATAGGACATCGTCATGTGACCTGATGTGCTTTATATTCCAACAGCAGAATGAACTTAACCCTATAAACAATATTATGAGGACTATTCTAAAGCTATTTTTTTTTCCTGGAATATAAGGCTTAAGATACTTAGGTAGGTGTTTTCTGTACTTTTTCTTTTTAAAATCTCAAAATCTCACTATTGTGGGGTTTTGTTTATTTGTTTGTTTTGTTTGTTTTTAAGAAAAACATCATTGATAAAACCAGAAGACATACTCATTTCTGTGTCTCTTGCTATTAGTAATATAAACCCACAATTTGGTTGGCATGGTGCCAGGGCATAGCTAAACAGTCTAGCTTATTTCTCTGTTTCCAGCTTACCTTCTTAAACATATCTTTGTCTGTGCCTATTCCTTAATAGACTCCAGTTTTTAAATATTCAACAAATAGTTGTGCTACCTCTAAAATATGTTAATTTAAAACATTACTGTCTCTTTACTACCTCACAGTGTACCAAATCATTCCCAATGGAACTTAAAGTTTGAGTATTTTTATCTATATGTGTTCCTCCAAATTTTGGACCCTTCACCATGCCACTGTCAATGGTCCCTTCTATTTACCTCTCTCTGTTTATGATTATACTTCATAAACTATTTCAATAATTTCTTATTTTCGTAAGTCTTAAAGCACTAGACTCTCCTTCCACTGTGAACTCACCTGGATATTGTTCAATCCTCATTAAACCCACCTCTCCTACTCAGTGGATGTATCTGCGTCAAAACTTAATCTGACTGAAACTTGGTGATTCTAAATTCGCGACTGGGTTCCAAGTGGCTGTTCAGTTTTGTCTTCTCTTCTTCCACAGGCTCCCAACAAACTTCCAAGATTGCTATTTAATATTATCTTCCATCTTTTAAACCTTTAAATCTCCCTCATAGCCCTCTCACTCCCAATGGAAAACTATTCACTTTCAAAAGCGAATAGCCTTCTTCCAACCAAATCTACCAAACATGCTTCTCCGTTTACCCATATTTCTGCCTTTCTTCCTGTTACAGTGAAGAAACTGCTCCTGTTTTAAAGATCATAGCAATTACTTTTGCCCTGAATCCCATTTTTATTTTCTACTTAGGGCTTTTTCTTGTGTAATGACTCATTCCTACCTCATCATTCTGTTCTTTCTGCACTGGAGCATCATTGCCATCAGCATAAAAACAGGTTGTATATTTTACATCTTAAAAATAACAAAACACTCTTTGCCCTCATGTCCCCTCTTTGAACAGACATCTTCCTCTGCAGTAGAGTACAGCAATATTTCTTGTTGGAATTATCTATCCTCACTGACTCCTAGTACCTCACCTGCTGTTCTCCTATAGATCTGCAAGAATGAAGATAGGTTTCTACACTACAACCTCTTTCAAAATTTCTCTTTTTGAAAAGTTAATACAGTTTAAAAAGTAAATTTAAGTTTTATTTATTTTATAGAAATAGGGTCTCACTCTGTCATCCACGTTGTAGTACAGTGGCATAATCATATCTCACTGCAGCCTTGACTTCATGGGCTAAAGCGATCCTCCCACCTCAGCCTCCTGAGTAGCTAAGACTATAGGCATGCACTACCATGCCCAGCTAATTTTTAAGTTTTAAATTTTTGTAAAGACAGGGTTTTACTATGTTTCTGAGGCTGGTTTCAAACTCCTGGTTATGAGTCATGAAGAGTGTGGCTGGGCAAGTACTCTGGGGATTTTTCAGTGGCTCTCAAATGTGTAAGAGGAGCCCAAATCTTTGAAGTGCCGGCAAGCCCCCAAAATTTCTTCATTACACCTATCATTACCTACAAGTGTAGTAGTATGTTAATGTGTATTACTTATTTCCTCTACTAAAATAAAAATTTCATATTGGCAGACAATTTTGTCTTATTTATTTATATATATATAGGGCTCATTTCTTATTAAAATTAATTTTTACTTGAATGACTGTCTGAATGTAATATTGTACTACTCTAAATCACATTGGAATTATCAGTTCTTTAAAGATTGTTTGCTTTGAAAACAATTGGGCCTGACAAGATAATTTTCTATAATGTAAAAAAATCATTATGTTTAAACCGATATCTCTTGGGGTCAAACGTAGGAGAGTATATATTCTTAGAAAATTGTCCAGTCCTCCTAATTTTAAAATCCATTTGTACAGAGTGGTAGAAAATATAGTCAGAATCATAGTAACGATGTGATTTGCCATCCAGAAACTTCCTCAGGAGTGAGGGAATCATTTTGTAAGATGTCAGGAATATTGGTTAAATGGGATACAGCTGAATCCCTCTCCAGTATTTTCTCTCTGTAGAATAAAGATTCAAATCCAAGTTTACCCCTCCTTGGCAGCAGCCTGCATATGAATGACTAGTTGACACGGATGTACAAAAGTCTTACCCTCTTTTCTGAAGTGGAAAAACTCTGAAAGGCCACCAAGGCTCAGTGCTTACAAATGGATTGGTTGACGCCTCTGCTGCAAAATCACTGCAGCTCACCCTCTATGTTTAATCCTGCTTTCTGTATTTCTCTCAGTCGTTGTTATTAAAATTAGTCACAGATATATAACCTGTGCTGAAATCTAAAATATAATAGGTTATTTCCTAGTCAAACCAAACTATAACAATTCATACTATAGGTTGCTTTAGGAAGCAGACTCTAAAGTGGGATTTTGAGTTGGATCATTCACCAGCCAGCTGGCAGGGAAAACCTCACCATGGCTACAAATACAACATTGATAGCTCCCGATATAAGATTGCAAAGCAATATATACATATTTCATGGGTGGTAAAGTGGGAAGGGAATCACAGTAAAGAGGAATGTGCTAGCTATTGAAAGATATTAGGCCTTTGAGTAACTACAGTCATTATAAAGGTCATGGTATCAGATATCTCTTTCTGGATTCTCAATGCACCGGCAACAGACAATGAAAGGCTCAGCATTATTTCTCACAAATGTGAGATAAAATGTGATAGCCAGAGAGCCTCCTTGGCAATATATAAGTAACAGAAATTTCCTGCAGCCAGAGGATCAAGCCCAGGACTTAATTATAAGAGTAGTAGGTCTCCAGAACAAGTTGAATTCTCAATCTTGACAGGTCTTCTACAGCAAAACTAAGCCTTAATTGAAAAGATGCAGGGCCCTAAAACTTAAGGTAAGAAAATATGTGTAGATGTTCTTGAAAACTGTGAATTTTTAGGTTTCCCTGGAGCCTCTGGGCTGAGAGAAGTAGCTCAAAACAGAATAGTAAAAGATAGTACTTCCTCTTTGCTCAATGATGGTTCAAAACATCTGTACTGCAGGAAAAGTTTGCGACCTTCTCAAGATCTATTCCCACCTGCCCTCCTGGCCACCAGATCAATAACTGGGTGAAGTCACAAAATAACGCAGCTGGGAAGTGCTAGTCTTTGTAAAGAAAGATCATAACTATACACTCAAAGAGATGTAGTCATAAGAAACATGTAGTAGCAGGAGCTTTGACACAGAGGTAGCCAATTCAAGTGAAATGGAATAGAAAGTTGTTGATTAGAAAACATGTTGCTGAGTTAAAGAACTTAACTTTCTGGGAGGAAACCCTAAGATACTGCTAGGTTGACTCTTGGCAAAAGTGATTGGCATTTTAAATGAGTTAGAAATGCTTTCTCTTGTATGACAAATGATAGAGAGAAGAATAAAAATGGTAAGAGATCTACTAACATGGGTCTCCTATAAAGTCACATTCTAACAGGGGGCTCACTTTATGGCACAGGAAGTATTGCAATGGGGATAAATAATGGAATCCATGGATCTCATCATCTAATTCATTATTCAGAAGCTGATGGTCAGATAGAGAAATGGAACCATCTTTTGAAGATAAAGCTCTGACACCTCTTTAATAATGATACTCTGCATCCACTTAAATCTAGTAGTAAAGAAATGTGTTTGGTCTTTGTTTAATTATATTATAAAATATTTGCACGTGCATTACATGCACACACACACATATATGTGTGTATATATATATACCTCCATGTGGATTGTCTTCTTTGTATTATGTTGTCTTGCATTACTTAAGACAGATTTTTTGCATGGTCAACACTTCCAATAAATAATTTTAGATGTCCTAGGATATGTAAATAATAATTCATTTGTATTTTCTTCTCCATGCTTCTTCTCCCTCTCTAACCTCTACTTTTATCTAATATGAATATTTATACTAATATTTAACTTTAACCACTAAATTATGCTCATATAGATTTTAAGGAATAATACTTTGACATAGTAACCATTCAACCTGAAGTCACAGCAAGCTTATCTTTTCTTCACCTTTTCTTCGTCTCACTCTTCATATTTATTAAGTGCATTATGGTGCTCAGTTACCATTAACAAGCTCTGCCCTAAGCAATTCAGAGAACTTCTTCAGCATTTAGTGGATTGTACCTACACTTTCTCCAACAAGATTGAGTAGTAACTTAGGGAGGGGGCCTCCTTCCTTGGGAAGTCTTCCTCAGCCCTGAGATATTTTTTAGAACTCTATTTCTACCTTTAAAGTTACACCTCTGATACAGCAAATAAATTTTTATATGAAACTTTCTGTGTTCAAATTACTATGTCTCCTGAATGAATATTGATTGATATGGATGTGTCAGATATTGTTTTCTCTTAGGCATCCTTAGATAAACTTTATACTGAATGTCCTTCCTCTCATTCTAGGGAGAAGTGCTTGATTCAAACTTTTGACTACTTCTAGCTCCAGCAAATTTATTTTCTCCCATTTTAGCCAGCTTAATCTTCTTTTTTTAAAAAAAAATCAGACGTATGTAGAAGCACTTAAAGAAATATGGTGTTTTCAAATTTTGACTGTGTCCTCGTTTTGTTTCAAATGTGTTCGTGTAGTTGTTTTCTTTTCTTCTTCTTGTTGCTCTGTATGACCTAGAGAAAGGTAGATGCTGCCATATTCCTATTGGAAGACCCACCCAGTAAAGTTCTTTATTTGATTGGAGACCTATTTTATATACTCTTATTTCTAAAATTTAACTAGTTGGACAAGAGTGTCCAAGTGAAAAGTGAGAAGTTAAGGTTTGTTGTTACATTTTTTCTGAAATGCTAATAACCACAGATACAGAGTAAAAATGGCTATATCATTATACAAATTTGGTATAAACAGTATGATTCCAAAATAAGAACCATTTAGTTAAATATAAAATTCAAGCTGTCATTCCTGAAGAGCTTATCTTAGGGCAAAGCCTTGAAGCTCAGCCAGGCAATGATGGCAGTAGATACTGTCCATGTGGAGATGAATTCTCTGGAAACCTAAAGTGCAGAAGGCGAAAATAATTCATGAATATTTTAATAGGCATAAAAGCACTTATTTAGGGAGTGTGCATACTAAAAAACACCTGCTGAAGAGCAATTGTTTTCATTCTTTATAAACAGTCTATTGAATGGCTAGTTCTCTATCACAAACTAGTTCCTAATAAAGGAAACAAAAACACATAAATTGGTATAGAGCATTTAGGTTTACATTAACTACTACTACATAGATTTATTACTTTTTTTCCAACTGGCCCAAATCTTATATTTACTTATAAAGAATATGACTTTAAATTTAGTTTTCTGATCCTCTGGAAAAAGAATCTCATACTCTTTCCAATATATTTCTTAATTATAAATAATTTTGTTTCTTAGAGTAGATGTTTTGTGTCTAAAATTTCTCTTTAATTCTTTTGGGCCTTCTCTGCATGTATAAAATATATAGATAGTGATGTTACATAATATTTAAGAGCTACAAAGTTTAAGTTCCACAAAGGATACGGAACTATGCTTTGTCACCATAGCAATGAAAATTTTATAAATTGGAAATATGAATGATAGAAAATATTATACTTGTAGTGGCAGATTTTAGTCTATCCAGAAAATTACTCTGTAATGATGACAAATTATAACTAGGGAATGGACCAACGTTCTGGTTTTAATAATAGACAACTAATAATTATAGAAAAATGAATCACAAAGGAAAACATGGAGACTATCAAGGGAATTATAACATTGATGAAAAATTGCAAATTTATACTCTCGTCAGAGGAAGACATTCAAAAGTTGGGAACGGGAAGGGTTGAGGTGAAAGACGAGTTCGTTTTTGGATTTATTTAATTTTATTCACATGGTAATAGTCTTCTGTAGTCTATTAAGAGTTTGTAGTGAATATAGATATCCTTTGCCAAAATAAAATGCGAGGCAGATTCCATTTCTGGAATAACCTGCTTAATATAAATCAGAGTCCAAGAATATAATAGAGACCAGGTCAGGCGTTGCAATTGAGAAGTAGGGAAATTAAAAATAAATAAAAGAACTAAGCTAGAAAGATAAAAACCAGTTTAGTAGAAAGAAAACGTGATAGCAACTTCTTCCCAGCTAAGAATAAGTACTAAGTACCCAACATTGTAAAACAAAGATGTTTTCATTTTTTATAGCACCATTATATCCATAGGCTGACAATCACAGTGAATATTGGTAGGGCTAGACAGTATATAGTAACAGGATTGGTAAGGCATAAAATAACAGATATAATGAAATAGAATTAGCAGAACATCATGAATGAGACTGAAATACAAAAGAAAAAAATACCTATTTGAGGGAGTTTCAGGATATCAGCCCAATATAGCTGAAAACATTCAAAGTATTTGTCTCTACTTGCTCAACTGGAAAATGATGGGGTTGAGCTAGATATCTCACAAACACTCCAGCTTTAATGTTCTTTGATTCTATCTCAAAAATTAGTAATTTGCTTCATAGGATTTCATATTTAGATAGATATCATAAAATACCATAAGAAAAGTGACTACATAAGAATATAGAGAAAATTTCTTCAGTCTATTTGCTTAAATATATCCCTAAATTTCACTTTTAAGAAGTCGTTGTCCAGGCCCACGCATGATTGGGAGGCTGAAGAAGGAGGATCTCTTGAGCCCAGGAGTTCGAGACCAGCCTCAGCAACATAATGAGAGCCATCTCTTACAAAAAAAGAAGTCACAAAATCATGAGACATTCATTGCTTTGTTTTGATTGTAAAGAATGAAGCCTGGGGAAAAACAATTACGTATTGTCATAAATTTAATTTAGTTCAACAAACATTTAAGATATTGTACTAATCCCCAGGTTACAAATATGAACATTATATAATTTGGTACCTAAAGTGATTTATAATCTGCTAGCACTATAAAGAAAATTATATTGATTTAAAAATCTGCTGCAATATATTAGGTCTAAATTAAACTAGGTTTATATAAAATAGGTTTATACTTTAAAACATTTGTATGACATCAAGAACATTCAAGATGAAATGGGTTAAAACCAAAAGGCCAGAGATGTAAAGTAAATAGTAAAATACAAATTAACTGCAGAAAATAGTAACATGTGGACAAGGCACTAAGAGAAATTCCTTTTGAAGGAGCACATTTAAAATGCGATATAAAATAATAAAGACATTTTAAATGCATGGATGACGGGACACGAAATTAAGGGGATGTCCCAAAGCCTGCAACTTTTAAGAAAAATGAAAATCTAAAAGAATTTGAATACAGTAAAACTTGACTACATTTTGAGACTACCTGTCACCCCCTGGTGGTTTAGAATCTGAACTTTAATGTACAAAGCAGAGGAGACAACAGGCGGGTTTTGTTAAAATCAGAGTCTTCAGATTTAAATTCAGATCCATGAAGGGGAACTGAAAAAGGAGCTCTAATTGCTTGAACTAAAATAAATCTTGTTCTGTAGAGAGAGTCATGCTTTAGCTCTTGTTGATTCTCTCCTGGTTCTAAATAAACCACACACTTACGTAGGTGAATTGAATCTATAAATATAGTCCAAAACCCCAGCTCCACAATTTGGTTAAAGGAGGACCCAGGTTGAGGTGCATCTAAGTATCAGGCAAAGGCAAATAAAAAGATTCTGGAATAATGCATCTTAAAGTTAGGTTGAAAAGAGCCCCCATAGAAAATACTTCAGAAATACGCTATTCCAGAATAACGAAACAAAAGAAAAAAATCTATTGCAGACTGATAGCTCTCTAAAATATATGGATATAGAAAATTCTAAAATAAAATTATTTTAAATGTTATACTAAGCAAATCAAAATCTGAAGTGGTGTAATAGGCCAAAATGTGTTCCCACCTTCCACCTGCAAATTTGTAGGTGGAAGCCCTAGGCCTCCATATGACTATATTAGAGCTATGGTTCTTAAGAAGGTGATTAAGGTTAAATGACGTCACAAAGCATGGATGCCTCTTAAGAAGAGGAAGAGTAACTAAGGCTATCTATCCACCATGTGAGGACCCAGAGAGAAGGCAGCCAACTACAAGCCAGTAATTCAGCTCTGACTAAAAAACCCAGCCATGCTAGCCAACTGACCCCAGACTTCACATCTAGACTTAGCTCAGACTGATCCAAAAACTGATCTTCCAGTCTCTAGAACTGTAAGAAAATTCATCTCTCTTAGTCTATAGGTGTTTTGTTATGGCATTACAAGCTGATTAATACAGATGGCATATCAGTTTAGGTCCAATCATGAGAAAAAAATTACATAGTAATTTGAAAAAGAGAAACTTAGTATCAAAATTATTAAGTATAATGGAACATTGGGTTAATGAGTGATTAGAACATAAGAAGAACGCTAAAGAGTATAGAATCAAAGATAAATGGAACAGCCACTACCAATAGGACTGAGATAAAACATTCATGGAAGAGTCTCTGTAACCCAGGGCTGAGGTTCAGATACTGCTGAAGAAGGCATGGCCATAGCTGACTGGATGGTAGAGAAGTAAATCACTGTGTTGCTGCACCATGAAATGTGCTGAAAATCCACTCTCTAGGGTACCAGGGAAGGACCAGGGGAACTCTGCTACAGAAGATAATAAGATAGATGCTGGAGGAAGACATGGGCTACTCAGTACTGCTGACCACTGTGAAGGATGAGGGGACTAAAGAGGCCATGTGCATTACATGAGCCAGGGTTGGGAAGAAATCAACACATTCTGTGGAAGCCTGAGAGTGAGTAAACCCTTTATTCCTACAATGTCTCGTTAGGATACTCCACCCACAAAGATTAACATAGTGCCAACAGAAAAGAAAAAAATAGTTGAGGGCCATATATTTATTTTCACAAAGCAGCAATACAGATAACATTTGAAGCAGAGAGGCAATGCATCCATGACTAAAATTCATGGTATAATAGCTATATTGATGTATGAAATCTTAAAAAATAAAATTTTTAGCCGAGGTAAACAGTAATGCATAGGAATAGAAATTTCAACTTACTTGAACAGTGTTAACAATTCCAAGTAAATTAACTTTCAATGTACCAGATAAATTAACTTGAAAATATTTGAGGAAAAAGTTAATGTAACTCCAAAGAGAAATGAATAGCTCCATAATTGTTGTGGAATAGCTCCATAATTGTGGAATATTTTAACATATTTCTCTTTTTAGTAAAAAGTGAAGAGATGTAATAGTAGTTTGACTGTAAAGGGTTTGAAAAATGACATTAAAGAATACTAAAAGACATACAGAGAACATTGTATTCCATGCTTGTAGAATATATTTTTATTATTCACAAGGAGTACATGTACAAAATAATTGACTACATACAAGCTAATAGCACAAGTTACAAACTTAAAAATATTGGAGGTTACAGAACTTATCCAACCAAAAGAAAGTCATTTAGAAAGCAGAAATAAATGAATAACAACAAAGAGAAATTCCATCTGTTTGAAAAATAGAATATGTTATCCTCAAGAACGTATGGGTCAAAGAAGAAATGGTAATCAAAATTAAAATATGCTTAGAATTGAATAATTAAAACAGTAAATATCAAATTATGCGTAACACCATTAAAGCAGTACTTTAGAGGGAAAATACCAGATATCCAAGTTCCAAGGTTCCTTGAAATCAAAAAACAAAAGTCAGGTTAACTATTTTCTCTGCCAATTGTATATAGAGAATATTAACAGAAAATGTTAGAAAACATGTAGGATCATTCCAAATATTGATGACAACATCTGCAGCATGATATGCAATTCCCATGCATGCCAGGTGAGTTGGTGCTGTGTCCGTGTGGGGTCCAATAACACTGCTGAGTCTACAGCAACTGGTACACACGGTGAGCAAAAAGTCTTCTTCTCTGAAACACTTGCACAACCTCATTTGGGCCTTGATCTGACTGGGATCTTTAAAGCCAGTTCTCTAGTCTTGCAAAAGGATTCTGTAAGCACAAAGATTTCCTTTCCATAATGTTCACTTCTGTTCTAATCATCCAGAGTCAGCTGCTGTTGCCTGAAACTTTTAATCCCGACAGGTATCCTTTAGTTGTTAAATTTCTTTAGTTCTTAAATTAGGTTAAATCCTTTAGTTCTTAAATTAGGTTTTCTACTAACCTTCATATACACCAAATCTTCTTCTAGTCTTATTTTCCTTTGGAACAATTATTACAGTTGATATGTACTAGTAATTATAAACGTATTTCTTTAAAATGTGTCTCCCTGTGAAGTATACTAAGTAATGTCCTTTTTTTTCTCATCACAGTACAACCATTGACTTTCATCTGTTTAGTTAACTATTTACTTAGTTGAGGAATCCATTATGTGCTGAATGGTCTGCCAAGTTGATGATTCTATAACTTCATATTTATTGAGATCCAATTTACTGAAATTATTGTTTCTTGAAAGGAATATAGGAGCTGAACTCAGTTATAGACTTGAATTTAAACTCTGCCACTAAATAAATGACTGATATTCAGAAATTTATTTATTTCATTTTTAAACCTGTTTCCTTACTTAGAAAATGAATATAATTGCCTCTCAGATGTTTTTCTTGGGAAGATATTCTGCCCAGTTTATAATTACTTATTAACAGTTTATTTTTCCTTCATAACATCCTTTTTGATGTTCATTGATCATTCAACAAACTTCAGTAGATTAATGTGTGAGTCCAACTCTGTATTTCTTGCTAATGTATTTTTCTTTTTATGTGCTTTAACTCTATAGATTTTATTGATCATGTAACTCTTAAGTAAAGATCAAAGGTCTCTTCCTGAGTCAACTAAATGGCCTTGTGAGAGATGTGAGAGATGGGACCTATATTTATAACCTGACGTACACTAGCAAAACAACTATTCTTAATGTTACCTTAATCAGAAATTCTACTGTTTTTCTTTAAATTTATTCAAATAACTAATTTTACTTGGTATGCTTTATTGATCTGATCCAAAATATTTTGCCTGTTAACATAAAAACTATATGTGATTTTTTAACTATGAAGTCTTCCTTAAAAAATTTTAATGATTTGTTGCTTATAAATAATTAAAACATTAGTTGTTATATGAATTTTAATTATTTCTATTAGTTTTCAAGACCTGGAAACAAAAAGAATAACACTAAAGGTAGAAAACATATATTCTAGGACTTTTCTCTCTTTGTATAAGTTAGGAGCTCAGAGTCCCTGGCTCAAATATCTTATTTCAGACACCCAAGGGGATAAAAATCATACATCCTCTTATATCTTTTTAATATCTATAATTCTTTCATTGATATTCCCTGCCAAGGAAACACTGGGCACACTATGTCATGATTGTATTGCTTCTGGTGCTAAGGTGAGCTCTATCAGCATCTTCCAAAAAGCCCACATTATCTGAAGTAGTGTAGTAAATGCCTTCCTATACTAGTTTTGCTCCTTATTTGCCTTTTCAAATTTGCCCCCAAATTAATTATTATCACAAATAAAATTAGTAAAACCACAACATTCACAATATCAACAAAACAATAGAGTACTTAGAATAAAATCAAAAGAAGTTCAATTTTAAAATGGGCAAAATATTTGCATAGACATTCTATGCAAATCATAAAGTTCATATATGAATAGGAAATAGACACTTGAAATGAGGTGTCACTGTAGAAAAGGGGTTCCAAACCTCAATGAGCTATCACTGTACACCCACTGGACTGGCTATTAAAAAGGACAGACACTACAAAATATTGGAAAGGATGGAGGGAAACTGAACCAATTATTCATTGGTGGTAAAAATGTAATATATTAATTTTACCTTGGAAAATAGTTTGGCAGTTTCTTAAGTTGGTAAATAGAAACTTGCTATATGACCCAGCAATTCCACTCCTAGGAATTTAAGAAAAACATAAACATACACCCCCACAAAGACATATGCACAGATTTTTACAGCAGCATTCTTTATAATTTTAAAACTGAAAATAACTAATATGTCAGTTAATCGATGATTGAATTTAAAAACAGTATATCCATACAATGGAATATTATTGAGCAATAACAGAAAATAAACTTCTGATACATGCAGTAACATGGATGGATCTAAAAAATTATGCTGAGCGAAAGAATCCTAATGCAAAAGATCACACATTATATCATTCCATTTTTATGAAATGTCCAGAAAAGGCAAATCTATACAGACAAGTAGAGTAGTGATTTTCTGGGTTGTGGGTGCAAGCGAGATTAACTGCAAAAGGTCACAAGATAATACTTGGTGTGATGGAAATATGATAAAATTAGATTGTATTGGTGGTTGTACAACTCGATAAATTTACTTAAAATTTACTTGTTAAATTTTACACTTACAAGAGGTGAATTTTATTTATGAAGAAATACCTCAATAAGGCTATTATAAGATACAAATACGCACAGTATCATGGTATTTATACTTCTATATATTAGAGCAACTCATATAAATATTCCTTTTGTTTATAGTCCCTGGCTCCATAAAAATTCAGACACCAATTTTGAGATTGGGAGGTGAGATATGGACAGGTATATTTGGGCAAAATGGGAAACCAATACCAATTCTTACCTTTCTGTACTTTTCCTTCCCCCCGAGAATTCTGAGCAAACACTTCGATGAAAATCGACGTAATATCTACGGGAGAACACTAAATAGATGGAGGCCTAGTTGAAACAATATTGACCATGAGTTGATAATTGTTGAAGCTGGGGAAATTTTATGGTGATTCATCATACTTTTGTATGTTTTTGAAATTTCTCATACATTGTGTTTAAATATATAATAAAATAAAATGATAAAAAATTATTTATTATACATGTTCAAACCTGATTGATTTTACACTTTAGGTTCAAGTTAGGCCCCCTACTATATACTTGTACTGATTCAATGTCTCAAAATAACATTATTTTACAAGGCAATAAGGCAATTATCACAAGAGTTATCCATTTTATTTATTAACCGTTCTATCATTCTATGTCAAATATGACAAAATACTCTTTACTAACATTAAAGATAAAAATGGAAGTACAGCAGAAACTTCCGTTTATTGACTTCTGAAAGTAATGCTGCCAAGATTCAAAGAATTAGTTAAAAACACATTCACTCTTTAGCTTCATAAAGACTTTCAAGGTATTTGTGTTTTTATGGTTAAACATGATATGTTAGACTATGTTGGACTGTCAATGCTCAGGAACATACCAGAGAAGTGTTTGCTTTGCTGTTATTGCTTACCCTGTTCTATCACACATTCTCCTTTTTATTCCATAACATCACAGCACAACTGGAAAAAACGAATCACATAGTGATCTCTGAAGATTTCCTCCCTAAATGCTATAGGGTAGGTCAAAAGACATCCTTGAGAACTGTATTTCCTTTCCTGGATGAAAGAAGTAGTAGAAAAGAAACAAATTCCTATTTGGGGAAGAGGAACAAGGCTTTTGGGTACAAAAGTGATTGATGATTCCTCATCAGCCCTGAGAGGCTGTTGTATGTTTGAGCTCAATAAGATCTGACAGGAATTGATGCTTCTGACTCAAGTCTAGTTATCAGAACCAACTGATGCTGAGGGATTTGCTTTTTGCCATGATAGTTCTGCTTCAGCATTCACAGATCCACCAGAGCTGCAGGCAAATATTTTACTCTATCTCCAGGGATAGCCTAATAGTTTACAGGAAACTTATCTTCCATTAGCCAAATATTCTACTGCTGTAAACCTAGGCTCTGACTTTCCTGAGGATCACGTGTCGTGCAAATGTTGTCAGGGTGTAAAGAGTCACAGGTTTGCCAGATCTCAAATGTATACCATGTTATGTCTTTGAGGTGACAGAAAATGGAAAGAGTATTAAATTTAAGGACCTGGAAGTTTTTCCACCAGGTATAACCGTGGATAGTCAGATCACTTTAGCTATTTCATTCACATGACACATTAAGAGCAACTCTTCCCATTCGCCAGCAACTGCCTTGCATAAATGTGTCAACATAGCTTGAAGCTAGATGTTATCTCCTCTTCACTTCGGGACACAGCAAAGATGTCTTAGAATGTTAGGATTCCCATAATTGGGTGGGATTAAAAGCTTTGGATGAGAAGTAAGCTGGACTTCTATATATTCTTTACAGCAGTTTTAAGGCTAGAGCATTTCAGCTCCTGGGATGAACTAGAAAATATTAATTATGCCCTAAATATTGTTGACATACTCTAGTTATTAGAAAATTCTGCTGTATTAAAAAACAGGCAAAATTGCTCTAGATGTTCAAGACATCATTTAAAAAACTAAGTGAAAATCATTATGAATATCCAATTTGTAGTATACAGTAGCCTAATTATTCAAAAAAATAAAAATATGTATACAGTGAATAAATTGACTTGAGTTTGATTTCTGTATTCTTCATTATGAAGTCTGCAGCTCAGAACAATGTGCTCTCAGTTACTTGACAATTTCTTCTTCTGTGTGTATCAGTGCAACAGCTCATCCCTTACTCTGCTAAGGTTTTCATAAGGATCTCATCTTTTTTTCTCTAACCCTATAAATAATTTTTGCGTAGTTTGTAATATTTATAGCATTACACTAAAATAAACTGATTATATTTCAATTTATTCTACAAGATGGTATGTTTCAGTCATAGTAGTTAATAATTATTTGCAGAAATGGCTTTTATGTCCAGTGGAATAATCATAGAGAATTTGGCATTGCCTGAATTCTATCTATGGCCCAAAACTGGACTTGGAGCAATACTTTCTTTTCATTGACCTGTATAAAATAATTCACGTTTTCTAAATTCTAAAATATTTTTGGTCTTCTTTAAATCTTTTTCAGTTTTTTTTTTCCTTTAGTATTGGGAAACATATTTTAATGTACTCACCATGGGTCTCTGGGGTTCAAATCGCTTTTGCATCTTCTAAGATCCTGGGCAAAAGCAAATTTCAAGCTTCTTTTGTTCATAGAATTTTTTGATCATTTGGATGTTTTATCTTTTGGGTCTTCGGAAGTCCCTGTATTCTTTACCTATTGGATTGTTCCTATCATGAAAAATCTCTTATTCTTATCATTTTCCAAAAATTACAGTAAATATATTGTGTTCATATAGTGATTTATACTGCAGAATAAATTTATTAAATATTGACTTATTTAAACATCTCTGAAATACTATAATGAGGAAACAGAAGTATATAAATGACCTGCTTGATGTCATATAATAAGTAATAGATTCTGGATTCAAGCCTTGGCCCTTTGTTCCTAAACCATTTTTACTACAAGAATAAATCTTTGTCCCTTGATCCACAGTTACTTCAAGAAATAAATCTTTGTATGCTTTTGGTATCAGGGTTTTAATGGCCTCATAAAATGAACCAGAAACTGCTTCCTCCTCTCATTTCTGAGAGAATTGGGTAAGATTGCACTTATCTTTTTATTGAATGTCTGTTACAACATGCCTTAAAACTCTCTAAGCTCAGTGTTTCTTTGAGGACAGACTTTCAATGAAGACCATTTATTTAATGATATGGGTTCATTTAGTTTTTCTCTTCTTTGTGAGTCAGTTGTGCCAATTTATATATTTTTTAACATGATTATCCTTTATGCTTACTTTCTAAATGTATCAGGCATAATTTTTTTCATAATACTTTTAAATTTTCTAATATTGTTGAAACTTTTATGTCTCCCTCCTTTTATAATAATGTTCCAGCTCCAGAGCTGGTTTATCTCTCTACTTTCTAATTATCTCTGATCACCGAAAATATGTATTTACTTTTCAGAAATACTAACAATTAATTTAAAACCAAATGTTTGGTGATTTTAAATATGCATTTTAGCCATAATGTTACATATACTAGGAAGACATTTAAACACCTGCTCCACAATTATACTATAAAGAAACTTATACTATTTCCTTTGGAATATGATGTGCTTCAGGGCATTTCTGAATTCATAACTTGTTGTATTGGCTACATTAAATTTCTGATGGTCAGCTGTTTACCTGATATTCTATTATTGTGCTTTATATATCATTTAAGTGTCAAATTGCTTTTCTCTAGCAGAAAATCATAATTTGTAGATGTTATAACTTTATTTAAAAGTTCAAAATTATTGGGATTTTTTGTAGAAATTTGCCACAGAAGAAATAGAGCTGCAACATGAAATACAGAATCTTTGAAATCATTTACACATATTGTTCCATAAAGCCAAGTGGAAAACTAAGCTGACTGCTGCCTGAATGAGCTGAATAAACTACTTTTACTTCTTGTCATCTTCAAACTTGGTAGCCTTTTGTGTAAACTGGTTCACAACACATAAATGTGGCATATGTCCATTCCAGATTTAAAAAAATTAACAAATCTCAAGAGTAGCAACTTGTCCTTCAATTTGAAGATGATATTTTACCATAAACAGAAATTTAAATGAGGTGGCTCTAGTTTATGCATTGGTTTCTTATCACATTGTTTGGAATGGATGTATCTCACCAGGACTACCTACTTTTTCTCACACACAGTTTTATAAACATTTTGCATCCATGAAGAGGAAGAGTGTGATGGTCTTTAGAGAGAGAAAAATCAGTTTCTGTGAAATAAGATTTGATGGCACAGGATAATCCATAGATATAATGGAAAAAACATAATGTTGTCCTCACCACGTAAAAGTAATTTTTTATATTATATCAACTTTAATCAAATTAAGAAAATATTATTTTGCCACTCCAATAGCTACATGATAGTTTCTATGTGTATTTTTTCTAGAAAAGAAATAAAAATTCTGTTAAGTAAGTAAGGAAGTTGCATCCAGTGAAGCAGAAAACAAACAAAAAGACTGTGATGTTCTGAAAGCTGATTGAAAGAAGAGTTACAAAGAGGATGGAAATATCAATTTCAGTAATTGCTATGAATAGGTCAAGTAATAAAGGATTGACAATTGATTATTAGGTTTAGAAATATTTAGAGCCTTGGTAACCTTGATAAAAACAATTAAATAAACTGATGGGGGGTATCTGAGTAGAGTAGGAAATACATTCTTTAAATACATTGAATACATTGGATATAATCATAGCAGACTAATATTTTAAAGAGTTTTGCTTAAAGAAGAAGAAAAAGTATGAAAAGGAGTGGGAAATGATAGAGGTAGTAGGGAGGAAAGATGCATTATTGTTAATGTGCATGTTTACATGCTGATGGCAAAATCCAGTGTAGGAGGAAACTTGATAGTGGTGGACAGAACGAGATTTTTTGTAGTGAAGTTTTTTGCACAGTCAAGAGAAGAAGGGATTTAGTAATTAGAATAAAAACAGGTGTTAGATAAGAAAATCTATGGGACTCAATTTGGTCTGTTCAACATTTGAATTTCTTCCTATTTCAATCTTTGTAGTTTGTTTCTAACTGGAATTCCACTAATTCCATAGGAATTTCTCTAACTAGAGGAGGTGTACAAATTCCTCTAATTTTAGAGTTATTTGTTGACTGGAATTACAATTAGTACACTTCCTCCAGGTTTTCTGGTTTGTGTACACAGAATTGTTCTCAATAACTAAGGATCTTTTGTGTTTCTGCAGGGTTAAATTTAATGTCAAATTCTGTCACTTCTGATTATGCTTATTTGTATCTTCTCTCTTTTTTCTTTGTTGATCTAGCTAGTAGTCTATTAATCTTTTTTATTTTTTCAAAAAAAAAAACAACAAATCCTGGTTTCATTAATCTTTGTACGGATTTTTGATTCTCACAAATTGCATCAGTCATAAAAAGCTACCAACCTAAAAAGCCCTGGAGCAGATGGATTCACAGCCAAACTCTGCCAGACATACAGAGAACAGTTAGTACCAATTCTGCTGACACTATTCCAGAAATTTTTTGGAAAAACTCCTCTTTAACTCACTCTATGAAGCCAGCGTCACTCTGATAACCCAAACCAGGCAAAGACACAATTAAAAAACAAAAACAAAAACAAAAAAACTATAGGCCAATAACCCTGAAACATAGATGCAAAAATCCTCAACAAAATACTAGCAAACCAAATGCAGCAGCACATCAAAATGTTAATTCATCATAATGAAGTCAGCTTTATTACTGGGATGCAAGGTTGGTTCAATATACACAAATAAATGTGATTCACCACATAAAGAGAATGGAAAACAAAAACCAACTAAAGGGCTTTTGCACAGCAAAAGAAAAATATCAACAGAGTAAGCAGACAACCCCAAGAAAGGGAGAAATATTTGCAAACTATTCATCTAACAAAGGTCTAATATCCATCATCTAAAAAGAAACAGAATCGACAGGCAAAAAAAAGAAATAAAATAAAATAAAAAATTAAAAAGTGGGCAAAGAAAATGAGCAGACACTTCTCAAAATAATATATACAAGTGGCCAATAAACATATGAGAAAATACTCATCATTAGAGAAATGCTAATCAAAACACAATGAGCTACCAACTCATGCCAGTCAGAATGGCTATTATTAAAAAGACAAAAAAAAAACAGATGCTGGCAAGGCTGTGGAGAACACTGTTAGTGAGAATGTAAATTAGTTTAGTCACTCTGGAAAGCAGTTTGCAGATTTCTCAATGAATTTAAAACAGAACCATTCAACCCAGCAATCCCATTACTAGGTATGTATCCACAGGAAAATAAATTGTTCTGCAAAAAAGACACATGCACTCATGTGTTCATTGCAGCACTATTCATGATAGTGAAGACAACATATCAACCTAGATACCCATAAAGGGCAGATTGGATAAAGAAAATATAGCACATATACACCATGGAATACTACGTAGCCATAACAAATGAAATTATGTCCTCTGCAGCAACAAGGATGCAGCTGGAGGCCATCATCCTAAGCAAATTACCAAAAGAACAGAAAACCAAATACTACATGTTCTTACTTATAAGTGGGAGCTAAACATTGGGTACATTTGAATATAAAGATGGGAATAGTAGACATTGGGGACTACTAGAGGGGAAAAGGGCTGAAAAACTACCTACTGTGTACTACGCTCACTACCTGAGTGATGGGATTTTTCATGCCTTGAACATCAGCATCTTGCAGCATACCCATATAACAAACCTGCATATGTGTTCCCTGAAAGTGAAATAAAATTTGAAATCATAGAAAAGAAAAACTATGGTATTATAGAGAAAACAAAATAAGTTTGGCAAATGTGTTTTTGTTAGTTAGTGAAAGTTCTTACGGAAAGAGAGTAATTGGTGAAACAAAGTTGAGGTTTGGTGAGGTAGGAAAAAAATAGATATTAGATGAGACAGAAAAAGTGAATATTTTCTAATCAGACATAGAAATGTCAGGAATCTTTTCTAGTTTCAAATTTTCTTAATAATAAAGGCAGCTATGAGTCACAGGTAACTATGTGTCACAGGCAAAGCACAGAGAAGTCTGAGACTCCTGATGCATATTCATAGTTTCCTTTCCTTACATTAGCATGTACCCTGTTTCAGATTTAACATGTGAGGTCACTAAGTAATACATGTCATACATCACTTACACAAAAAAGCTAGTTTGCTTAGAAAATATCTCCGTATTAAACTCTTACAAATACATAGCTGACAATAATGTTTCCCATAGGCCATGTTCCATAAATTTATAAATTATAAGTTTATTTTTATATATCCCATAAAAAAGTTTGATGAGAATGTTTACAAGGACTTTTGATTATATCTTTTTTCTCTTTTTTGTCTCATTTCACTGACATCACCAAGTTAGGAAGGATGGATTATATGCTGTCTGCTAACATCCTGCTAATAAAATCTGTCAAATATTGCTTTAAAATAGAAAAAATAATCCATTCCTCTGTCTTGTAAAATGCCTATTATTTTGTCATTTAGCAGTAAAAATGGAAATGTCTCATTACAAATCAGTATTTCTTTATTAAAAACTGCTAGGGGATGATTTTGAATGGACTTCTCTACAAATATACAGGAAAATAATAAATACTAGTCATTTTCTGTCAACTATATCTCATATTTGTTTTCTGTACATATTGTTATAAATATGGATGAATTATTTTTTAGATATTTGTCAAGAACAGTGAAGAGTCTGAGACTGCACCATTCTTACAAGCTGACAAGTTATCCTGCCTCAGTTACTTGAATGCTGGCAAACAACAGAGATGCTTGGGAGAGAAACAAAGGATAGCTTCATACTCACTGCAATAGCAGTGACCAGAGTCAGAAATCCCAACTTTAAGAAAGCCAAATATTTGTGTGGAAAGAAGCATGTCTGCCCTTTATTTATAAAGGAAAAACTCTCATTTTCAAGAATATTTGCTCTACTAACATCCTTGTAAAGACAGTTCAGAACAAAGACTCTGCTCACAAGACAAGCAGAACAGTGAGAGACACATTGGTTAATTTTTTCTCCCAAGAATATCATGGTGTTCTTTGATTTGTGTATGTCACCACCCTTAAAAGGACAATACTATAAACAAGTTTCAAAGAAATACATCTGCCTATGTGTCACCATAAAACAAATGATGTGGCTTCAATTCTAATGTCTGCTAGCGTGAATTTAAGTTATTTCATTATCTCATTATTGTATTTTTTTGCTTCAATACAAATTTTGTATTGTATTTTTCTTCAATTTGATACAACTCTTTTTTTTGCTTCCCATCACCATTCTATGAAGAAATGTTTCCTGAAAGGTATAAAAATGACAGAGTTCTGTTAGTGTAACATCAAAATTGGCTTTGAAGACCCATAGATGTTAACAAGAAAAGGTTTGTTTTGGACTAAGATCTTGTTTTATAAAAATATTTCAATATTGTCCTATCTGAGTAAGTCAACATAAGCAAGAAAACAATGTGCTTTACCAAAACAGTCTGTTGGCAAAACCAAATATTAAGTATTAATCTGATAATACTTAATATTCTGATAGGTTATATCAGCAAGAGAACATTTTTCTTATCTTAAAAAACTAAATATATAAAATCTAAAAGAAATGGAATCTTCTCCAGCTTAGCATGAGATCTCAGGGTTTTTACTAGATGAGTAAAAGTAACCAAGAGTCAGGGCTGTGGTGATTGGATAGGCAAAGGGGCTAAAAAATCACATATGCAGAATATCCAAAAAGAATTTTCTGACAATGTCATTGCAAGCGAGATCAATGAAATGTGGTTCCTATGTTTGTATTACATAAACAAGACTGTACATCTTTAAGGTTGCTGAATTTCTTTCATGCATAAGAAAGAATATTACTGAACACCCTGAGACAGGTCTGGTGATGCCCTCTGTGCTGTGAGATTCCGGGTCCCTAAAACTCAAGGTTTCTTTGAGAGCTTGCAGAAAGATTATCTTGAGTATAAAACTTTGACTTGTGGGTTGAACAGCTAAGGAAATATCACATGATTAGAATGTCTCAGGAACAGAGAAAAGCAGGTGGATTATAAAGTGGATGTCAGGTCCTATATAAGAACCAAGAAGGTATCATTGAGTAAGGTGTATCAGTGGAGAGATGTCAGTACAGCAGGGTAAAGAGATCTGGATAAGGAATAAGTGAGAAATAACATCACAATGTAAGGCCATAAAGGAATTAGTTGAAATCCTGAAAAATTGAAAACTCTGTAACATCAACGTAAAAGTTAGCGTCTACCACCCTGAGAAAAATGATACATTTGCAAAGAAGAATATCAGGATGCATCAGGCTTTAAGAGGCTAACTTTTGGAATCTTTCAAAATCCTAACAGAAAACACTTTCAAGTTGGAGAAAGAGTATCATTTAAATATATTTCCAACAATATCACTTTACTATTTTACATTATGTGGTTGTATACACTGTCTTTAGTATGTAATAAAACATTTGGTCTCAGAATATAATTTCTTACAATGGTATTGGTGTCCTCATGCTATATTTTCCACATGCCACAGATCAAGACATGATATACTTGCAGGTGCAGTGAATCTATGTAATTTTGAGAAGCCTGCTGAATTTTTTTTAGTGAGTAATCTGCAAAGTCTAGAAAAGTGCCTCTCTCTTATTGAATTGAAAAGTAGTATATTGTAATAGTAAATGTGATTATTAAAAATATACTGTACTTTCTCAAAAAAAGAAGTGAACCATTGGGATGAATGAAGGGATCCCAGTTTGACTCAATATTTTATAAATCAAATCTGGGAGTTAATCAAAAGAATTATTACCATGTCTTTGAATTCCCATCTCTACCACACCACTGTCAGCACGACAAACATCATCATTAACATTAACATCATAAACACCACTACGAAAATATCCCTTTGTATCACACGTTATTATTCAAATGATAGTAAAAGAATGATTTTATTTTCAGGGAAGCTGATAAAGTTTCAGAGGAATGCTTACAACCTGCAAAACAAAAATCATCCTCCAATGAAAGATAGTTAAATAAATGGATATTATAAAAACAAATGTTATTCAACAAGGTAACACCCTTTCCCTCTTTGAATATAGTAATCATAAGGCTAGAAATACTATTCAGTTTCCATTAGAGTAACAGAATCAATGATAAAACGGAAGAAAAAGATGATGATGGAAAAGGAGTAAGAGGAGGTGGGTAGGAAAATCAGAAAAAGGATGAAGAAAAAGAGGAAGAGGAGTTTGGGGAGAGGGATACAAAGAGGAAAAAAAAGCTGCTAGGAGTTTTTGAGCATTTATCTCCATGCCATGAATAGTATAAGGCATTTTTGCATACATTAACCAACTAGATTCTAATAAATACTATCTGGGATATATACTTTCATTCTGTACAGAAAAAGAAACAATTAACAAAATGAAGAGGCAACCCACAGAGAGAAAGAAAATATTTGCAAACCACAATGTGTGCTAAGGGGTTAATATCCAAAATGTATAAGGACTCAACACTACAGTAAGAAAATAAATAATCCAATTAACAATGGCACAACATATGAATAGACATTTCTCAAAAGTAAACATACTTTTTATTTTTATTGGAAATAATGCTCACCAAATTAAAACCTCATACCTGTTAGAATGAATTAAAACGTCAATGAGATAAACCTCACACCTGTTGGAATGATTATTACAAAATGATGAACTAAGTGTTGGTGACGATGCAGAAAAACAATGAGAGGGCAGACAACAGGAACCCCTGAACACTGTTGGTGGGAAGGGAAATTAGTAGAGCCATTATGGAAAATCGTTGAAGTTTCCTCAAAAATCAAAAGTAAAACTACCATATTTTCCAGCAATGCCACTCTAGGTGTTATATCTAAAGTAATTGGAATCCATATGTTGAAGGAATATCTTCACTGTCATGTTCATTGCAGTATTATTCACAGTAGTGTATATATATATATATATACATATATTATATATGAAATATATATATGTTTTCATACATATATTCAGCTTTTAAAAAAAGAGAATTCTGTTATTAGTGACAACATGGATGGAACTGGAGGATATTATGTTAAGTGAAATAATGCATCACTGAAAGACAAATATTACATTATGTCACTTATATTTGAAATCTTAAAAAGTTGAACTCATAAAATGAAGTGTAGAATGATTCTGGTCAAAGAGTACAATGTTTCAGTTGGAAAGGAGAAAAATAGTTTTGAGATCTATAACCCAGCTTGGTGACTACAGTTAATAACAATCCATGCTATATTATCATGTGCTGCATAATGACATTTCAGCCAACTGTGGACTGCATGTAGGATAGTGGTCCCTTAAGATTATAACGGAGCTGAAAGATTCTTATTGCCTAGTGATGTGGTAACCGTCATAATGTCATGGTATAATACATTATCATGTATTTGTGGTGATACTGGTATAAACAAGCCTGCCGAGCTGGCAGTCATATAAAAGTATAGCATGTGCAATTATGTATGGTATATCATGTTTGATAATGATAATCAGCTATGTTTATGCACTCACTATACTATATTTTTATTATTATTTTACAGTGTACTCCTTCTCCTTATTTACAAAAGAAAAGTTAACTATATAACAGCCTCAGGTAGGGACCTCAGGAGATATCCCAAAAGAAGGCATTGTTATCATAGGAGATGACATTTCCTTGTGTATTTTTGTCCCTCCAGTGGGACAAGGTGTGGAGGTGGAAGGCAGTGATATTGATGATCCTGACCCTGTGTAGGCCCGGGATAATATGTGTATTTGTGTCTTACTTTTTTAACAAAAAATCATAAAAAGTAAAAGAAAATACAAATGCAAGTTTTAAAAATAGAAAACAAAAGCTTATACAATAAAGATTTAAAGAAAGAAAATATTTTATGGAACTGTACAATGTGTGTGTGTGTGTGTGTGCATGTAAATTTTAAGCTAAAAGTTATTACAAAAGAGCGAAAAAGTTTTTAAAGCAAAAAAAATTTACAATAAACTAAGGTTAATTTATAATTGAACCAAGAAAACTATGTTATTAATTATGTAGCTCAAGTGTACAGTGTTTTTAAAGTCTACAGTAGTGCACAGTAATGTCCTAGGCCTTCATATTCACTTGCGACTCACTCACTGACTCAGCCAGATCAACTTCCAGTCCTGCAAGCTCCATTCATAGTAAGTGCCTTATACAGGTGAATCATCTTATATATTTTACACTGTATTTTTGCGGTGCTGTTTCTATGTGTAGACACACAAATACTTGCCTTGTTACAATTTCCTATATTATTCAATCCACTAACTTGCTGTACACATTCGTAACCTAGGAGCTATACCATACAGCTGAGGAATGTAGTAGGCTATACCATTATGTTTGTGTAAATAACACTCTATGATGTTCACACAATGACAAAATTTCCTAATAACCCATTTCTCAGAACTATCATTATTAAGGTATACACCAAGAGAGTAAATTTCAAATGTCTCACCAAAAAAAAAAGTGAGATGATGGATATATTAATTAGCTTTACTTAATCATTTCAAATTATATGCATATATAAAAATCTCACATTGAACCCCATAAATATATACAAATATGATTTGTTAATTTAAAATAATATTAATATTATTATCAGTTATCAGTTAAGTTTGTGAGCAGATTTAAAGATGTGCATATTGATATTTCTTGGGCTAATGCCTATTATCTGATCATTGCTTTTGTTCTTGGCATCCTTACACTCTATACCTGCTGAAAAATATAGACGCATCATTCAAAATTCTACACTGTTTTATTTTCCTTTTTATTATTTTTTTTAATTTGGAGATCCAGAATTGAAACTCATGTTTATCCTAACTCGTGTAGACTTTTTGTAAATGCACTATCACTACCACTGTGTTGTTAAACACCCTCGCTTCCTTGCTCCAGTGTCAGAACTGTGGTTGAATTTTTGGCAAAAATTATCAGAAGCAGCCTTTAACAGTTTCTATCAACTTTTAAGTTCAGGGAGTATTTGAAGTGGTTGTGTGTGATTTTCTGGAATGGAATTTAGCCAGAAAACTATTATTTTTAATAGTTATATTGAGAAATAGTTCAGAACAGCTTTAAGTACTAAAATAGAGCCAGGAAGTCATTTAATAGCATCTTCAGTATCTTGATTCTCACTAACACCAAGTTGGGACTTTGGAAAAGTATGTATGAGTGAACTTTCCTGAATCACTGATCCCACTTATTGCAGTAACTAATGTTTCCTTGGAGGTTTCCCATCTACTCAATTCACTCAGCCAAGTTTATGAGATGTGACAGGTTTGTAGTGCAAGGAGATGTCTGCTATTTATGTAGTAGTGAATAAAATTTGACTGTAAACTTAAAGAAAGTTTTGCAAAGATACTTTCTTTTTCTCTAATTTCCTGTGCTTTATTTTATGTGATTTGTATTCAACTCCACCCACCCTGACATAAAACTCATTTTCTCTATTAAAAAATATCAAAGTGTTGGAAACAGATGTGTTTAAAAAATAAGAAATGGCTTCTTTTGTATGTGAACGGTATCACATAAGTAATTTTTACATAACCTTATATGAACCGAAAGTTAGAAACAATGTTTATAAAATTAGACGTGTTTTAACAGCTTTTTGTATTTTCCCCAGTATTCTATTTATTAGAATAGTTAACTTCAGTGTGAAGATAACTATGTATGTTATCTCCTTAGAAAACAGAGCAAAGAAGGCATTTTGATGGCAAATATCTACTTGTTAGTTTTTGGTTGTTTGTTTGTTTCTGTTTTGTTTTGTTTTTCTGTCTGAAAGCATTATTATTAGTCAACTCAAGTTTGGAAGCCATTGTTCGGAGAGTTTTGGTACCAATATTGGTGTCAGTATTTTTAATGAGCTTTTAATGAAAAATACAATTTATCTCTATTTCATTGTTTGACCTTCATATTCATAAAATTCTAGAAAAATAAGAAAATTTCTAATTAGTAAAATAATACCCTTCCATCCCATATCAGTCTTTAACAGTAAACAAATATTTACAGAGTTGCTTTAAAAAGCCATTTTTTGTTTGATTTTTGTGGCTATTAACAGGACCCCATGTGGGAGAGCCTTTTTGTGTGGCAGGTTGCAATCACAATCACCAAAAGATAATTCCAAGCCTACTGGTTTTATCCATACAATTGGTTTAATCGCAAATGGCTGGCTTAAAATTAAATGCCAGATATACTTTAAATTTCATATAAGGTATGAAATTTGAAAAATGTGAAAATTTAAAGAAAGAGTGATAGCTGAGACAGCTAGGGAGTAAGGCTTTAAAACATACAGTCCTGGGGTGGTAGTCTTTCCCTCTGCCCTAGCACTTTGAAGATATTATTTCAATGTCTTCAGGTTTTCATTGTTTATGATGATAAGTCACACTCATTTGAAATGTTATTATCCTGTATGAAATGCAATTTGCCTTCAGTTTTACATTGCAACTATTTGACCATATATGTAGGTTGTTTTCTTTGTGTTCATTTTGCTTAGGTTTCACTGTGTTTCTTAAATCTCTAAAATTAAATCTTTCATCAAAAGGGAAAAATTCACAGCCAGTATTTATTTCTTAAAATATTGTTCTTCCTGTCACATATTCCCTTTTCTTGCATTCTGCAACTCCAATTGCATGTATGTTCGAACTTAATACTGTCCCATAGGTTTATGACACTCTAATCATTTTTCAATATTTTCTTTCCTCTATTCTTTTATTCTGTCTGTTTTCTTCTTTTTGCTCTCTGACTCTTTTTTCCTGTTTTTCTGTTTTCTATTCTGTGTTTTAATTGCGACATTTTCCCTTGTTACGCACACATGTTATATCCTTAATCATTGTTAAAAGTACTTTAAAGTCTTTATCTACTAATTTCAAAATTTGGGTCATCTCAGGGTCAGTATTCATTAGTTGTCCCTTTATCAAGAATCACATTTTCCTTTCTCTTATGTAGAATAATTTTGGTTTGTATCCTGGCATTATCATCTACATATTGCAGGGAATTTTAATTGTGTTGTAGTTTATGTGCCCAAACTGCAAACTGTGTCCCTTGTGGGAAACAGCTGAATTTTAAAGTTAGTTTTATAGATATAGTTGAGGATACCTGCCATCTGCGCTGAATATTCATGTTTTAGAGATCAGACAGAGATTTAGGAAAGATTATACATAGAAATTGGTGCTTCCCCTCTCTGGAAGTTTCCTTTTCAAGATTTCTCTCCACACTTTTAATGTGTAGTAAATTCCTGAAACACATCTTCTCATTCCTCAAGTCTGTAAAAGGAGAGTGTCTATTTCAGTCTTACCAGCCTGGTATGGTGTAGACTGGGGCCTGCCCTCGTTCTAAAATTCATGAAAATGGGAAACTCATTCACTGCCATTCTATTCTTCCGAATGTTGAACCTTCCGCATTCCATGTGCTTTGGTCACTTTCTGGAGGCTTCACAAGTTTTTTATTTTTTGTATTTTGTTTAAATTTTGTAGTTTTTATTCATATGAGAGTTAATTTAAATAAAACTATTTAATGTACTTTTGAAATGATCTTATCAAATCCCCACAGAAATCCCCACAGAATGCCTATTGATTAAGTAAATTTAAGTTAATTAGACTTACTGTAGTAAGGAAGAATGTCACATTAATGGAATTTTTATATTGGCATGAAAGGTAGAAATCAGGAGAGAATATTTCTACAATCTTAGGACCTAGGCAGGATGACTTTAAAAGGATCTTGCAACGTGGAAAACTGGCTAGGTATATGAAGAGTTTATATGTTGGGTTTTGTCTTGGTGGTCAGAGTGAGGCAAAAGTTTTAAAATGAGTATTTAAGGTGTTAGTTTTTGTTTTTGTTTTGAGACAGAGTTTCCCTCTGTCACCCAGTCTAGAATGCAGTGGCATGATCTTGGCTCACTGCAAACTCCACCTCCCAGGTTCAAGGGATTCTCCTGCCTCAGTCCCCGAGTAGCTGGGATTACAGGTACGCACCACCACGCCCAACTAATTTTTGTATTTTTAGTAGAGACAGGGTTTCACCATGTTGGCTGGGCTGGTCTCGAACTCCTAAGCTCACCTGATCTGCCTGCCTCGGCCTCCTAAAACGCTGGGATATCAGGAGTGAGCCACCATGCCCAGCCAAGGTGTTAGTTTTTATAAGTTTCTATTTTAATATTTTATAGGCTTTTCTTCTAGGAACAAATATTTCCTGAAACAAGTTGCTAAGTGATTTTTACACTGTTTTAGTATTGATTAGCTCAGAAACAGGAAAGCATCTTTGTTTCTCTTTTCAGAATTTAATATTTGATAATATATTGAAAAGTTTTAAGTGCAAAATTTGACATAGGATTATGGAGAAATAAAAATATGATTTTTGTTTACTGATAGTATTTTTGACCATTAGAAGATATTTCATATTCCCACCTAAAAGAAATATCTAAAATACGAAAATATTTTTAAAACCTTGGTGTAAACACCAAAAAAAAGTAATGCTTGAAAACATTATTTTTATTATAATTTGACCAATGTGTTTTATACTTTCTGCTTTTTTTAAGCCAAATTTAAAATAGAATTGGTATATGTTTATTTTAAGGTAGAAGGGAAAAGTAATCTTTTAGAGCCAAAACAAAAGGTAAAATATTTGCTTGCATATAAATCTATGTATGTATTTTTCTATAAATGCAATAATGCATTGTATTGAATGTACCTTTTTTAGATCTCTACTTTTCCCCAATTCCCAACTCCTTGTTTCTAGCATCTAACTAACTTCCTTAGCAGAGAAAAATGGGTAAAAATATGTGGGGTAGGAGTTTGGGTAGCAAATGGAAAAACACAAAACAAGAGGCCAACACAAAGTTTTTTCTTTACCATATTTTACTGATGTTCAATTAGAAAACTAGCATTCACAAACAGAGCAGGTTATGTGGCTAAGATTCTCTTTAGTAGAAATTGCAGAAAAAATGGCAAGACTTTGGTAGTACACTATTAATGCTTTCAGTGTCACCAGTGTATTCTATTTCATTTATTTATTTATTTTTTCTGAGACAGGGTCTTGCTTTGTTACCCAGGCTAGAGCACAATGGCGCGATCTTGGCTCACTGCAACCTCTGTCTCCCGAGCTCAAGAAATTCTCCTGTCTCAGCCTCCCAGGTAGCTGAGATTACAAGTGACTGCTGCCATGGTCAGCTAATTTTCTGTATTTTTTTGTAGAGATGGGGTTTCACCATGTTGGGCAGGCTGGTCTTGAACTCCTGACCTCAAGTATCCACCCGCCTCAGCCTCCCAAAGTGCTGGGATTACAGGCATGAGCCACCGTGCCAGGCCCAGAGTATTCTTAAAGTTATGGTGTAGTACTTTCTAATTCAAAAATGAAAAGGAAAAGTTATGCTGTTTATTATTAACCAAAAATGAAGATAAAATAGTATTCCATTGTTTCCTAAGGTTTTCCTTTTTTTAAAAAAATAATGGTAAGTTTGGCTTAAAGAATATTGAAACCAATAAGAAAAAAATAACTAACTAAGAAAATAAAATTTTAGGTGTTTGCTAACAGCCAGAAGACTGCAATTTGAATTATAAAGGGGGTACAAATTTTAAATAATAAAAATCCATGGACATTATATCTTATTATGACATTTCCTTTTAAAATAGGTGTCTTGGAGAAGAGTACTCAGAGGAAATAAACACCTTTCTAGAATCAAAGAAATAATTTGGGTTTAACTCAGAAAAATATAATATCAGGGTCCTGGCTCACAGGACAAAAAGTAAATAACCACTACCACACAGCAATACAAAAACTACCACCAACAACATATACATCACCATTTAGAAACCTTGGATTCAGCTATGGGAAAATTGTAAATCAACAGGTTACGTAATAAACAGGAAACAAAATAGCAAGTCTGAATGACTCAAAGTAAAGGAAACAAATGTTTTTTCCCATTTTATTTATGGGAATGCCAGATAAAAATATGTATGTAAAATACGTAATTATTTGAGTCTGCTAATCTAAACACTATGATGCAGAAAGTATTTTATTTTTTATTCATCTGAACATTTTTATAGTCTCTAAAACTTCTTTTCTACTCAGATCACCATCAATTTCTTGTCATGTTTCATGTTCTAAATTAAAATTTCCAGTTAATCCCCATTATCCTCTCTCTCTAAGCAAGCTTACAGCCAAGGCTAGTGCGATGATGTGATATTTTTGCAAATTCAACTTCATTTTGTTGGAAATATCTTGGAAAAAGGGTAGTATATTTCACAGTGCAAAATGAGCCAGGTTCTCCTGGTAATTTATATATAGTTCCAAAACTAAAGATATCAAATATGTCTTTTTTGTTTCAAAGACTAATTCAATATCCTCATTTTTCCCTATATTTTCATATTACTCCTAGCTGATATTCTCACAGTTAATTACAGACTGTCTAATATTTTCTCTGCTTGTGCAAACTATGTAAATGTCCACCCTCCAACTAGTGTGAATCTTTGAAGCACAGACTGTTGAATCCTTTAGAATTACTGAGGTCATTGCTGGGAACTACATTGAAATGTAAGTTTTTCTATCCTTTTTTAAACTGAGAACTACATATTCTTTGTATACATTATTTAGAACATATGCATGGTTACCTAGTTGGATATTAATAACTTGAACCCTTAAATATTTTCACAATTATTATATCTTATTTCACAAATAAGATATAATGTCTTAATCAAGTTCACCCATGAAAAATGTATTGATTCACTATGTATTGATTCACTGTGTACACTATCGATCACTGTGTTGAGTTGTTTAATGGCATTGATAGAAACAACCAGTATTTTTCTCATCTAAAGTTTAATTACACATATTGTTACTTTGAGGAAATTTAAGACATTTATAGCTTTCATTTACTTCTTCTCTTATACCCACACCCTCACTAAACACCTTCATTACTTTAAGCAGGAAAACAATGTATTGCTTTAGTGTTATGATACTATGTGTAAATCATTCCAACTTGCATTCTCCCTCTTGCATTTTACTTTGTACATTACAGTGAAGGTGCCAAGGCATGTTTCCAATACAAGGGAAAGATTTTAGCCTAAACTGTATTCCCAGCTCTGTGTTAGATACCAGATTCCTTCACTAGTAAAGTTATGCTGTTGAATTAAACTATCATTAAAGCCTTACCTAATCTAAGTTTTCAATTTTTTCTGAAGATATTTTCTTAATACATGCTCTTTAATAAGCTTTTGTTGTTTGAAATGTTGTTATCCAAAACAAGGCTATCTTTAAATGACCCAGTATGCTTCAAATCTGTGTCCCACATCAGGAGAAGCAAGATTCAGAAAACAGTACCATTAAAGCAGTATTTCCATGAGAACATTTATCACCCTTCCTCTCTGATCAATAATCATTCCAAATTATATCCTAGTACCTTGCTTTTTTTATGCCTCACATTCTCATTGTCTCAATATTTTTGGACTTATTTCATTTGCTGTCACCTGCAATATAATTAAATTTGTCTAGATCAAAATACATCTTGCTCCATCTGGCTTTATCCTTCTACTATCACTACTAACATTTTACTTATAGAGAAATAAAATTTAAAAAAAATCTCATGCCAGCAGAGAAAATCCTACACAAAGGTTGAATAGAAAGAAAATAGTTTTATGTTGAGTAAACATTAAATTAGAATGTGATAACAATCTAGTATGAGATTTCAAAATAAAAAAATCATATTTTTATATAGCCAGGTAGATACAACCTATTATATGCATGTTCTGAAGATAAACAAAAACTAGTCCTCAAGTAAGAAGATGATGGTGCCATTTGTCACATACAGTTAATCATAGATTCACATGGTATTTAGGGTGGCCATCTGTGTTAATTGACTTTATATGAAGAAAAAACAAACTTTTTATTTTTTATATTTATGAGGTGGCTTTGCAACTTAGAGAGATGCACCCTTTGAGGTTAAGCTCCTGCCTTTTGATGGAAACCGAGAGATAGGGGAGCTGTCTTTCTTGATGATTAATTTCAAAGAGATAGTTTCAATGGCCTTGAGGAAGACATTTTGGGGGCTTAATTCTGGCAAGAAGCATAATGGCCTTTTAAAAAATTCACACGTATTTCAAGAAGACAGAGACACATCTTACAATGATAAGTTTTCTGAGGCAAATGCTCTAAGAAAAGGAAGGGAGAAGTCTTTTCAATTATTTTCAATAGGGATAATTCAACCTCTTATTTTTATTTGTACTTGTCTTTTACCATGTTAGAGTTCTCCAGTAAAACAAAACCATTCATTAGGTTCTGTTTCTTGTTTTCCCAAAAATCAGAACCCTTATATATGCAGTGTGTGTATATGTAGTGTATATATATATATATATATATATATATATACTCACACAATGATGTAGGCTGAAAATCACAAGATCTGTATTCAAAAAGACCCAGAGGGGATGATGGTGTCTTCAGTTGAGTCTGAAAGCCTTGGAACCAGGAACATACTGTGGCTTTAGTTCCAGAAAATTCTGTTTAGCCAAGGGTGTAAGTTCCAGTCTGAAAGCCAGCAAGTTCTAGACCCAAAAAGAGCTTGTGTTTCTACTTGAGTCCAAAGGCAAGAAAAGATAAATGTTCCACTTCAAAGCAGTCAGGCAGGAAGAGTTTTCTCCTACTAGAGGGAGGGTAAGTCTTTTTTTTTTTTTCCTCAAGCTTTAAACTGATTGGAAGATGGCTCCCCAGAATCTGAAAAGGCAATCTGCTTTACTAGGTTTACCAATTTAAAGGTTAATCTCATCAAAAAACACCTTTACAGACACACCCAGAATAATGTTGATCAAATATATGGGTCAGTCAAGCTGACACATAAAATTAACCATCACAAATATCAAGTCAAGTACCAAATAACTTTTTTCTAATAACTTAAGAAAAGATCCTCAGGGATTCTAGTTTTCTTATTAGTGTGGCGTGTTAGGTATCATTTGAAAAGAGTGAGTAATATCTGGAATAACCACTGCAAGAAGCACAATACTTAGCACTAGTAATGTCCTACTGATACCCAAATAAACATTTTCGCTTAGTACATCAAATAAAATTAACCTTTTTCCCCCAATCTCACACTCCTAATTTTTACCAGGCAAATTATAAGATTCTACTACTTATTTTCCTATACAATTCAAACTGCATCATTTTAACTTAGCTCTTGATATGGTTTTACCGTCTGTTGCTTTATATCTTGTTAATCACATTTTCAAGCTTCCCTGTGAACAACTAAAGGGATGTTTTACTGGTAAATCAGGAAGTAAAAATTTTAATTTCATCCTGACTTTGTTGACTTTATTTTCCTGATTTCATCCCATATTCTCTGCTTCAGTTAACCTGCTGTACCTTTTATTGTCCACATAATGTGCACTTTTCCTGTCTCTTCTATTTTTCTTAAGCCATGACCACAATAGGACATGCTCTGACCTCTCTAAGTTTCCTTTAGGTCTTATTTATTCTTTAATGGTTATCCTTACAACTGTAATCTCCTTAAATCTTAAAATGATCTGTCACCTGGAAGTGTATTTTTAATCTTATGAACATCATAAATACTTCTTTTGTAGTACTTATATTTCACTGTATCATACTTGTATTCACACTTTCTCCAAAATACTGTACATCCATAGACAGCAAACTATTATTTTCTGTTCCTTACAGTCTCTAGCAGTGTACTTTAAGTTATGTGTAAAATAAATCAATTGATATATTGATTGCTACATATAGAATACTTTAATACAACTTCTTTCTAGCCTTGTAAAAGCTGTGTATGCAGGAATTTCTCAGAGAAAATTTACACAATGAAGAAAAATAATTTGTTGTAGTTAAGTTCAGAGACAGTAACTTCAACTTAGGCCTTTTAAAAAATAATTATAGAGGAAAAAATGAGTACAAGTTTTACTATCTTTGCTAAATTTAAGTGTTTAAAAACTAGTGAATTTTGTTAATATGTAAAAATTCATTTTTGATATAAAATCTCAGAGTTTGTGTGTGTGTGTGTGTGTGTGTGTGTTCAACATGAAGTAATCATTTCGTGGCCAGGGACTGAAAAATAGTTGAAATAGATTTCTAGATAGGCATTTTTATATTGTTATCATCATTATCATAAATAAAACACAAGAACCAGATGAGGATTTAGGGGTATGAACAAATTTAACTAATAGAATTATTTTTTTAAAAAAAGTCCTAATTTTCCATCTGTATTTTTTTCTATAATAATTTCCAGAGAAATCTCTAATATCAGCATTCCAGTATTTCTGTGAAAAAAATGCATTATTTTTATATGCACAAATCTTTGAAAGAAAACAGTATTGTATTTTGATGTTGCAGTTTTGAATGCAGTTTATTTCAAATATTATATTGCAATGGTTAAGTTTAAAATTCTACAATAACAATTTTTCCTGAGTATTAATAAAAGGATTTAAAAAAAGCTATATGATGTTATAAGTCACTGCTCACCACCTTGCCACTATAGGGTTGCTCCTTAAAATACACTCTCCAGTGATTTGTACAGTGCAGTTTGAAATGGTTCATTTGATGGGTTACACATTTTTCTCCTGGGCAACCATTGTATAGTGTGATTCTCAATTGTTCTATTGCCAACAATATTTTATTGAATTGTTGCTTCTGGTTTTCTGTTGTTGTTGTTATGTCACAATTCAGTTATTTTTCAATGTATGTAATTTGTTAAATATATATTTCATGTTATTGGTCTCATTAATAGTATATTAAAATTTTGTATAATGTTTTATATTTTAATATATATTTTATAAATTAACTCCATTAGATCGGAATAAAAGAGTTAAAATAGAGTCATTGATTGAACATTTACTGTAGGTCAGGCACTATTGAAAGTACTTCACAGGTAATAATTCATTAAATTTTAAAACTGTGGGGCATGGTGGCTCACGCCTGTAATCCCAGCACTTTGGGAGGCCTAGGAGGGAGGATCATGAGGTCAGGGGTTCGAGACCAGCCTGGCGAATACGGTGAAACCCCGTCTCTACTAAAAATACAGAAATTAGCCTGGCATGGTGGCGCGTGTCTGTAGTCCCAGCGACTCAGGAGGATGAGGCAGAAGAATCACTTGAACCCAGGAGGCACAGGTTGCAGTGGGTGGAGATCGCGCCACTGAGTCCAACCTGGGTGACAGAGTGAGACTCCGTTTCAAAAACAAACAAAAAACAAACAAACAAAACTGTGTGCTAATTACTACAATCATGCATCACTTAACAACGAGGATAAGCTCTGAGAAATGCATCAAAGGCAATTTCGTCATTGTGAAAACTTAATAGAGAGTACTTACACTACCTACATGGCATAGCCTAGGTACCTAGGCTATACAGTATAGCATATTGCTACAAACCTGTACAGCATGTTACTATACTGGATACTGTAGGCAATTGTAACACAATGGCAAGTGTTTGTGTGTCTAAACATAGAAAAGGCACAGTAAAAATACAGCATTATAATCTTAGGGTACCATCATTGTATATGTGATTTTTCATTGATCAAAACATCTGTATGTGGCACATTTCTACCAGCCTTCCTTGTGATGAGTTGATAATGGTAGCACATTAGCTAATATCTTTGAGGAATTATCCACTCAAATTTCTTTTTTATTTTTTAACTCCCGGAAAGATCTCTTATGAATATTCTGCATCATATTTTCCTAAATGTAATTGTGTGACATTTGCGCACCAAACTATATGAGTATCTCTTAGCAAATGGAATCATTTATACCAACTCAGTGAATGATTTCCTTTAGAAAAACTTAGGAAAATAAACTTTTCTGTGTGTCTGATGTCCAGTGATGAATAGTAATAATGTGTTATTTAATTGGAAAGACTCAAAATTACGAAGTCCACATAAAGCTTTTGTAATATTCTTGAATGTAAACCATAGCTATGCCTAGTTTTTTGGTTTAGTCTACAAACCCACATATCCAGACTCATCAGTGAATTTCAGCTGCAACTCTACCATTCTCAAGTGTCATTATAGTTTTACTGCATGAATGAAGGAAAAAAGATAGGATAAAACAATACTTGTGGAAAAGAGTTAGCAGCTTTTTAAGTCTACAAATATAATGAAAATTTACTGAATGCACATATTTTTTAAAATACAGAAATTTTCATTGTGACACTCAAAATTGGATGAAAGTAATCATCCAAATTACTCATTAAGAATAATAACTCACTTTCTATTATGAAAAAGAAAAGACTAAAAACACCTTCAATATCTTAATTCAATTTAGATAATACAAGTTCTAAGTTACTTGTAAATTTAATCTGAAGAAACAGTTTAAACGCATAGTGCCATTCCTAGAATCTTAATGCTGTCCTTATGATTCTCTGAAATGTTACTAAATTTAGTAATTTTAGAGAATAAATTTACCTCTGATCTAGGATAAGATAATAAATTGATCATGGCCTCTCTTCCACTAAGAAGAAAAAAATATAGGAAGTAGGCTGCTAATTGCATACTATTGTATTCCAGTCATTATTTCCTAACTTCAAAGACAGGACTCTAAGAGTCTTTTCAGTATTGAACTCACATTCCAATTGATAAGCAATGACATCATAATTACTTCAAGCCCTAGATCGATCTGTTGATTCTTGATGGAGCAAGAACATTTAACATATTGATTTTTCTTATTTAAGTCATTTTCTTAGCTTCTTTGAGTCCCCTCATTCTATTGTCTTGACTAAATGTATTTGATAATATGTAGCTGATCTTTCTAATGTTTTCTCATATGTTCTATATTGTCTAGTAGACTTCTTCCAACTGACAAATAGTATCAGAATGTTCACAAAGAAACAGGATAGTGTGTGATATATATGATTATGGATGCTATGGAATTGAAGGTGTGCTTTCTGAGGAAGCCCTTCAGGAAGAGGGTTATTAGACAGTGATGAGGGTATTTTAGTAAGGTTGGTAAGAAATACAGAGACAGCTGGTAACTAAGGAAAACGGCTGTACTAAGGAAAATCACTATCAATTTAACAAGTTTGCTGAACAATTTTACTTGTCCAAGTTTGTTTGGAGATTGTGCTAGTTACATAGACTTCAATTTCAAGCACAAACAACTGAAAAATTATTTACACTGTTCTCTTTTTTGGGGCATTCTACCATTTTTATATAGATCCTATTGCTGCATTTTATGCTTTAACAATACTGTAGGTCTTCAGGATTTTGACTCTCCTGAAATATTTTAAAGGATGGTGCCATTTGCCTAGCTACCACATAAAATATTGTGGTAGACAGTGAGCCAGTGAGCTCTGGAACCATTTCCATGTACTCAAATACTCAATCCACAAGTGGTCACTGGGGACAACTTGGGGCAATTACGTAACCTCTCTGTGCCTCAACACTATATTTATAAATGGAAATTATAATAATATATATTATAAGATTGCCGTAAAGTTTAAATGTAATAATGATCACAATGTACTTAACTTAGAACTGTACGTGACACTTAATAAATGATCTAGATAAGTTTGCTATCACCGTGAGATCCTTGAACTGAAGTGTAAAAAGGTTATCAGCTAGATTTTTACTAAATTTGACAAACTGGTTGTTTCTATTTTCTTAGCAGTCAAGTTGTTCATTATTCTCATAAAATGCCTCAGAAAATATCGGAGCTTCCTTACACTGAATATTTTTGAAAAGAGGCTGTTTGATCAATTTTCAGGAATATTATAGAAGATACTGGGAAATTGAACTCAATAATGTTCCAAGTGTTTTCTAAGTTTATTAGTCAGAGTCCTTTTAGGTGACAGAGTAAAATAGAGAAATCACTCAGACAAAACAGACAAACAAAATAGCATTCTTAGAAAGATACACATATCCAAAGGAGGGGTAAACAATTCTAGAGAAGGGCATTCAGAGTCAGAGACACAGCTAAGTTTTCAGACAAAACATTGTCATAATTCTGTCCCTCAGCATCTTCTCTATTCTTGTCTGTAAATGTAAACATTGTTCCAATCGGATATCTTAGGACATTAAGACTTCCCAAGTTTCATGTTCTTTAATACTTATAAAAATAGAAGGGCTAATTGATATTTTCCCCCAGTTCATAACCTAGTTTCTAGAAAGAGTGGTATGCACTTATTAAATCTCTCATCTCCTTTTCTTCCTCTTCCCATTGTTCTTCGGTAACCATTTTCTCCACTTGGAAGAACTTTCACAAAAATCATCTGACTGCCAAATCCAATTGATCCTTATCCAGTCTGTATCTAATTTAAAACATTTGACTTTTGAAATACCTGTAACATTTTCCAATAACTTTTTTTTATTTAATCAAAACACTCTTTTTTTTCTTATTCTCTGTCCATTAATTGTCAGAAACGGTTTTAACGTTAGCTGTCGCTAGTGACCTCACAGAAGCCTGATTACTTCTCACATTACTGTCTATATGGGCAATTTCATTCAAAACGCACTACTCAATGAGAGGCACCATTTGCCTAAAAAGGAAACTTGAGAAACTTCGTATATGCATCTCACCATTTAACCTTTAAGAATTATTCGGAAACATACTATTTTAATTAACTTGTAAATATTTATTTGAAAGCATCAATTCCCAACTGTCATTTATTCATCCTGTCAGTCAATTTATATTTATTGTGCACCTATAATGCTATAGGCATTGAACAAATATTTTGGGACTGAAATAGGTATATACATATAGAATAAGAAGTAATTATAGTTTAAACATATAATTAAAAAATATTTACTTGCTAACTGTAATAATGCTATGAAGGGACTGGGATATATACTCTGATGCTTCAAGAGCATGAAAAGGCAATCACGGCTCATTAGATGTCCAGGAAGAGCATATGTTCACTGGGTAGGAGAATGAGGAGGCATGAATTGGCCTCTGTGTGTATAGTCACAGATCCTCATCACCATTCATTATATTTATGTTTTGAAAGTGTCATGGCAAATAAGAAGATTTGATTATTGGATACACCTTTAATATTTTTCGATAGATTCTAATCTCCTGAATTTTTTATAAAAAAAAGTTAATGTTCTTAGCAATATCTTCTTAACCACTCTGCTCACTCATCCTCTTCTAATATTGTTAAACTTTTCATACTTCTTTGACAATGTCATACTAGTGAAGGCCTTCATAATTTGTGTTTTCCCTCATAATATCTACCTGAAAAATGCTAACTAATTTCTCTAATATTACATCAAAAGAAGCCCGAGTTTTGCATTTTTTTACTGCTCATATAGCAGTCTATTATTTTCCACTGTGCTTTTCAAAATTTTATATATCTCTCTATAATAAAAATGATTTTATAAAAAATAATGAACTATTTTTCTGCTGTTTCTTAGAAGCTTATTGAGAAACTTGCTGTATTTTTTAAATAGTTATACCTTAGCATACCATAGAAACTCATTCAAATATATTCTAAATTCATTAATTTGAACTCATATCAAATATAATTTTATTTAAATACTAAAATATTTATTTTCTTATTTGATTAAAATATTTTGACATTCCTAAAAGTTGCAAAGGCTGTCATTTAATGTTAATAACTAGAAATATTTTTCCACATTTGAATTTTCATGTAAATTGTATTTATTTCTCTTTTTATTCAGCTTACTTTTTAGAGACATTCATTTCTGTTGCGTGAAACCATTCCATCCAAAATCTAGCATAATAAAAATACATGCATGAGTTAAGCAGAACATGTAAGCCAATTTAAAGTGAGTAATTTGTTTATGTATTAATGTGATTTGTAGATATTCTTTATCTTCTCTAGTTAAAAAAAAGTACCCCCTCCTGCCCAAGAGGGGCTAGTACATCCTGTATCCCTAATGAGTGTCTAATATTTTGCAATTTTTAGCCAAATAACAAGGTGATATAATTGTGTCATGGTAAAAATAATGAAGCTGGATTAAATAGCTCTCCTAGTTGGATTCTTTTATTCTTTTTCTTTGCTTTCAATTCCCAATAGCTAACCTTATTTTAAGGAGTTTTGCTCTTTAATGATATCTGTTCATGAAACTTAACTGTTGGGGCTTAGACTTCTACTGTAAGTTTTGGAGCTATATTGCAGTTCAGGGAATAGTGAGATATAGAAAATAATGAGACAAATTAATTTTCTGTTCCCAGAGGTCCTATATTCCCCATAGCTATCACTCAGTGGACAACCTCTTTTCTAAAAGATTGATATAAAAATAATTTATGTCAGGCTAAGAGGCAGAGCAAATCTATCTGCCTGGGAAAGCACGTAAATGCCTTTAAGAAAAGAGTAGTAGCTTGTGGAGACAGTGCTTCTTGGTAATTAGGGGTGTTTATTATCCTTGTCAGGCTTTAATAATCAATTCTGGAGTTATATAATGAAAAGGATCTCAACATTTAATATATAACCACGCTATCCAAGTGCCTGTGTAATTTAGCTTCAGATAATTCAAGGGTGTTCTGTTAGTAAGCTGTAAGATTTTTTCAGTTTAAAATGCTGCAGCCATAATTAGGAAATATTGAAAATGAACATCTTACTAAGCCCAATGAAATAATAGTATTCTAGACCTTGAAGAGCTGAAGTGAGGTCATGTAATTCATTCCCTTGCTGTTAAGTAATAATTCCACAAAACCAACCATTAAAAATTATAATGAAATATTTTATAAATATTACATATAACATTTTATATTTTTATAATGTAAACATAAATTAAGAGATGCATAAAAACGTCATTCTAATGTAGTTTATGTCTATGGTTTTGAAGGATATCACTAACAGAAATATCACAAAAAGAAAAGTATCAACATCAAATGATTCCAAATGAAAAAAAGATAAATTAAAAAAAAGGGCTCATTGTGAGTTACCTGAATTCATTTTTTTTCAATTTGAAGTAACTCTTCAACTAAGACTACTGGCTTAGTTGCCTATATAGAAATCTTTGTGCCAAAGTGTTTGGATTATTGTACGGTAATGTATTGTAAATAATGGTATTGACTTACTTTCACACATGGAGCCAGAGGGCTGTTCACTCATCCTGTGATATTGAACATATTTTCTGTAAATATCCAGACTCTAGGAGTTGAAGATGAAGATACTTACAGACTACTTCCATATTAAAGCTCTATTTAAAATGTTCTTGAGCGGGCGTGGTGGCTCATGCTTGTAATCCCAGCACTTTGGGAGGCTGAGGCAGGTGAATCACCTGAGGTCAGGAGTTTGAAACCAGCCTGACCAACACGGCGAAACCCTGTCTCTATTAAAAATACAAAATTAGCTGGGTGTGGTGACACGTGCATGTAATCCAAGCTATTGGGAGGCTGAGGAAGGAGAATTGCTTGAACACGGGAGGTGGAGGTTGCAGTGAGCTGAGATCGTACCATTGCACTCCAGCCTAGGCAAGAAGAGTGAAACTCCATCTCAAAAAAAAAAAAAAAGTTCTTTTTTCGGTCTAATGTTGATAAATTTATTTTTAAGCTAGATTTAATACCCACAAAATACTATCTTAGGTTCTGAGCTTAACACTGTATGAATATTAATTTTATTATTTCAGCATCTTTGAAAGATTATGTAATGCTGTTAATGCTGTTGTGCTGGTTGTCTAGTTCTTAATTTATTACCAGATTAACAGCATGTTCTTAACTATCATAATTGAGTCATGTGAAATCTGTATCTATATCTAAGTTTTCCAGTTTAGTTGAAGAGAAATACAATAACAACAACTACTACTACAACCATCATTTAACAAAGCCTTCATGGTGTTTGGGAAGAAGTTGTGACATGAGACTTAAATACTAAATTTTTAAGTCTACTCTCTACCACTGTAATCGTCCAAATTATTTGCCCAATTTAACATCTCTGAGACATAATTTAATCCCTAAGATTGTAAGCCATTTTTACTAAATAATGTTTAAATTGTTTCAGATTTAAGTTCTAATGAAATAACAAAACCAAATATTTTTGTGTATATGATTAAATATTAATTTAAATTGGTTAGAATTTAACCAATGTTGCTTGTAATGGTGACAACACATGAATTTATGTCCAGCTTTTGGTTAACTTCCTGCTATAAATATTATTTCTACAATAAACAGTTTTACCAATATTCTCTATGAGTTATTTTACTCAAATTGGAAAAAGTGAATGCCTTTCTTACCACTTTTAAATATTGAGAAGCCAGTACATTATTAGCTTTGCATATACATCCTTAAATAAAACTAAGATCATCAAAACTTAAAAGTACAGTAACATTTTCCCACATTGTCACATTTCTTAAAACACCAATATGGTTTTAGGTCTAACATTTAAGTCTTTAATCCATCTTGAACTGATTTTTGTATAAGGTGTAAGGAAGGGATCCAGTTTCAGCTTTCTACATATGGCTAGCCAGTTTTCCCAGCACCATTTATTAAATAGGGAATCCTTTCCCCATTTCTTGTTTTTGTCAGGTTTGTCAAAGATCAGATAGTTGTAGATATGTGGCATTATTTCTGATGGCTCTGTTCTGTTCCATTGATCTATATCTCTGTTTTGGTACCAGTACCATGCTGTTTTGGTTACTGTAGCCTTATAGTATAGTTTGAAGTCAGGTAGTGTGATGCCTCCAGCTTTGTTCTTTTGGCTTAGGATTGACTTGGCGATGCGGGCTCTTTTTTGGTTCCATATGAACTTTAAAGTAGTTTTTTCCAATTCTGTGAAGAAAGTCATTGGTAGCTTGATGGGGATGGCATCGAATCTGTAAATTACCTTGGGCAGTATGGCCATTTTCACGATATTGATTCTTCCCACCCATGAGCATGGAAAGTTCTTCCATTTGTTTGTATCCTCTTTTATTTCCTTGAGCAGTGGTTTGTAGTTCTCCTTGAAGAGGTCCTTTACATCCCTTGTAAGTTGGATTCCTAGGTATTTTATTCTCTTTGAAGCAGTTGTGAATTGGAGTTCAGTCATGATTTGGCTCTGTTTGTCTGTTATTGATGTATAAGAATGCTTGTGATTTTTGTACATTGATTTTGTATCCTGAGACTTTGCTGAAGTTGCTTATCAGCTTAAGGAGATTTTGGGCTGAGACAATGGGGTTTTCTAGATATACAATCATGTCATCTGCAGACAGGGACAATTTGACTTCCTCTTTTCCTAATTGAATACCCTTTATTTCCTTCTCCTGCCTAATTGCCCTGGCCAGAACTTCCAACACTATGTTGAATAGAAGTGGTGAGAGAGAGCATCCCTGTCACAAAATGGGAGAAAATTTTCGCAACCTACTCATCTGACAAAGGGCTAATATCCAGAATCTACAATGAACTCCAACAAATTTACAAGAAAAAACAAACAACCCATCAAAAAGTGGGCAAAGGACATGTATAGACACTTCTCAAGAGAAGACATTTATGCAGCCAAAAAACATATGAAAAAATGCTCACCATCACTGGCCATCAGAGAAATGCAAATCAAAACCACAATGAGATACGATCTCACACCAGTTAGAATGGCAATCATTAAAAAGTTAGGAAACAACAGGTGCTGAAGAGGATGTGGAGAAATAGGAACACTTTTACACTGTTGGTGGGACTGTAAACTAGTTCGACCCTTGTGGAAGTCAGTGTGGCGATTCCTCAGGGATCTAGAACTAGAAATTCCATTCGACCCAGCCATCCTATTACTGGGTATATACCCAAAGGACTATAAATCATGCTGCTATAAAGACACATGCACACGTATGTTTATTGCGGCATTATTCACAATAGCAAAGACTTGGAACCAACCCAAATGTCCAACAATGATAGACTGGATTAAGAAAATGTGACACATATACACCATGGAATACTATGCAGCCATAAAAAATGATGAATTCGTGTCCTTTGTAGGGACATGGATGAAATTGGAAATCATCATTCTCAGTAAACTATCACAAGAACAAAAACCAAACACCGCATATTCTCACTCATAGGTGGGAATTGAACAATGAGAACACACGGACACAGGAAGGGGAACATCACACTTCGGGGACTGTTGTGGGATGGGGGGAGCGGGGAGGGATAGCATTGGGAGATATACCTAATGCTAGATGACGAGTTAGTGGGTGCAGCGCACCAGCATGGCACGTGTATACATATGTAACTTACCTGCACATTGCACACATGTACCATAAAACCTAAAGTATAATAATAATAATAATAATAATAAATAAATAAATAATAAAAAAATAAAAAGAAAAAGAAAAAGAAAAAAACACCAATATATAAGGGAAAGAATAGTTTACATCCATATACACATGCATACTGTAACAGCAAAACCTATTAACAAAACCTATTAACCTATTATGGGATTAACAGCAAAATCCCATAGTTTAAAAAAACAATTTGATTTCGAAATAATTTGTAATGTTGTTAATTGTTGTAGAGTGACTACAAAATAAGACAAGTAATTATCATAATAGGGAATGATTGCCCTTTAAGTATGACTGAGGGGTTAAATACTTAAAAGCTGACTTAACATATTGCAAATACATCAAGGAGATACATTCACAAATAAGACTTTCCAAAAAAAATCTAGTGAAGTTTAAGCAAAATTGAAAGTTGATATATACTAATGACCTTAAAAGTAAATATAACTTAAAGCTCTGACCCCTGAGTATCTCAGATGTGTGATCATTTTAGTCAATGTTCTTTCACACATAGAACAAGCTGATATGAATATTAGAACTTATATATTTCTATGTAATACTTTTTAAATTAAAACCAGAGATTTTTGGCAATAGATAATTTCATATTGAAGCAGGAAAAAAAATCAACATAAATTATAAAAACAATCCTGCTCCCAAAGAATAATGATGATTTCAAAGGTCAGGAGTAGGACTGAGAAGACAATGGAGACAACTTGTAAGGAATATTTTTGGTAAAAAGTGACAATTTGAGAATTAATAATGGAATAATAATTGTATTTAGTTGGATCAATGTCAATCACAAAAATCATGTATCTATAGTATTATGTTAGGTGGGAAAAATATAAAATATAAACAAAGTACATTGGCTCAAGAAATAACATGACTATAACATAATACATAACGGGAATTGTTACGTAAATGCATAATTTATTTGCTATAAACAGGCCTTTATGGTATAAATTTGTATTGTTTATATATTATATATCTAGATCTATATTTGTTCTAATATATCAAGTAAATGGCAACTAAATTATTATGAGATAGGATTATTTACCAACAAGGACAGTTTAAATTAGAAGGACAGACTGTACCAAGTGTTGGGAAGAATCTGGAATTATTAACAACAGCTCTTATACAGGAGGAATGTAAATTGTTGCAATCACTTTGAAAAACTGTTTGATCTGATCTACTGAAGCTAAATATAAGTTTAGCCTATGACAGAGCATTCTATTCCCTACATATATATTTAACAGAAATGTGTATATATGAGTCAATACACAAGAATATGAATAGCTACATTTTAAAAATACTAAACAGGAAGCAACACAAGTGTCCATCAATCGTATAATGAATGCATTAATTATATTATATTCATACAATTGAGTATTATACATAGTGTAAATATATATACTATTACTATAGCAGCAACATGATAGAATCCCATTAACATCACTTAGGCAAAAGTGATTATAAAAAATGTTGCAAAAATGTTGGAGTTCAGTGGTGTGATCTCTGGTCACCGCAACCTCCGCCTCCTGGTTTTGAGCGATTCTCCTGCCTAAGCCTCCAGAGTTCCTGGGATTACAGGCGCCCACAACCACTCCTGGTTAATTTTGTACTTTTAGTAGAGATGGGGTTTCACCATGTTGGCCATGCTGGTTTTGAATTCCTAACCTCATCTTATGTGCCTGCCTTGGCCTCCCAAAGTGTTGGGATTACAAACCTGAGCCACTGCTCCTGGCCTATAATTTTATTTTTATAAAGTTAAAAAATATTTGGTGTGGGATATTAAGATAGTGATTACCTTGGGCTGGAAGAAGTATAGTAACTCAGATGAGAAATAGGGAGCACTTCTGGGGTAAGGGTGGTGTTCTGTTTTTTTTTTGGTTAGTTGGTTGATTTTTTTTTAATTTGGGTTAAGGGTTACATTGGTATTCTCATATAAACACTGTGAAAATGTATTGGGCTATTATTCCATGTTTTGTATATGAAATACAATGAAATACATATGAAAAGTGTGTGTCATATTTCAATATCAGTTAAAAAATAGGAGTGTTGCAATGATTCATCTTAAAGGCAGTGATATTCCACAGGGTGATTATGGAATTTTAAAATTATATCTTTAAAAAATTCAAATTTTTTGTACCTGGATTATGTTTCCTCAGTTACCACTAAATGGCATTATTTTTCTTTTGTGTCTAGTAACATAATTATTACCCTGAGTAATTTGTTAAAATAAGTATTATTATTATACAGGGAATATGTTAGAAAAATATAGATAAAATGAGACACTAATTCTATGGGATAGATATTTAAGCATTGATTTATATAGTAATTCATTTTTAATTTTCTTTTTTTACATGACGTTAGTATTTTGTTTATGGTTTTTGAAATACTTGGGAATATAACAAATACATAAATTTGTATTGATATTTATAACATCTAAGGAAATATAGTTAACTTTGTAATCACTGGTTAAAAAGCTTTTTATAGAAAGTTTTAAAGCCTTTTAACATCAGATATATTTAATATGTAAGAAGTCTGTATCTTAAAAATATTTTCTGGGCATTTATTTTAAAATACAGTTAATATTAAATAACATAATGGTATATTATAAAGTATTGTTTTCAAAGTTTTCCAAATGATTGTGTTAAAAAAGGGTGCAGCATTACAGAGGTGGAAATATCAGAAGGGAAGACAAGGGAACACAATTTTAGGTATTCTTGGTTTCTTTATTATATAAAATATGCTTTAGTTAACCCAAGAGCAACATATTCAAGAATCTCATTGTTCATTATTGTAACTTTCCCTACTGATGCTTTGTAAGAGGCTAAGTGCTAAAACTAGAAAGAAAGTTTAACAGAAAAATAAGGATACCATTAAATGTCACTTCCAATCTCAGATTAAATTGCTGCAAATGAGAAGCTTAGGACAAATGAAGGCATTATATAATGGGGGTTGAATAGAGCCAAGGTCATATATAACAAGAGTTCCAATTAGTGCCTATTTAAACAATGCCAAAAGGAAGCAGTTTAACAATGACTACAGGTTATTTCCTAGCACATGTTAAGAAATGCTATTTTCAGATATAAACGACCTAGTCAGAAAAGATGTGCCATGGAAAACTTACATTTTTCCTATTAAGTTTTGGCTCACAAATGAAAACACTTTATTTAAAATATCCCTTTTTAAAAAAATGATCTACAAAAATTCAAAAAATATTGATTTAAATAAGATGCTATTTAGTTTAAAACTATTGTAAAAATAAATCCTCACAGTATTGTTTGGAAGCAGAAGACAAAGTATAAATTTTAAAAATGAGGAATATTATGCAAACAAAATAATTGTTAGGGGTGAAATTAAGTTCTATTGTCTCTGAATCTGAGAGAGTGAGCTGATCAGGAATGACGTGTCAGTGAGGGAAGTAGGTAGTGGGCAGCGGGCATGTTTTGGAGCTAGCCAAGTGCTGAAAGTGCTGAAAATGAAATTAATGAGCTTCTAGTAGATATTGAGTAGTTCTGCTAATGCTAAGCAGTTGTCCTCATCTTCAATTCCTACTCAATAAAGATTTTTATTTCACACTTTTGAAGATTTTTCTCTATACGAATACTATTTAGGCTCAAACTTAAAGTTTGAATTATTTATTTGCATGATATATTTTATCATAATTACAATGACATCTAATTTTTATATGAAAATTAATGTTTTTATAAGTTGCATGTTTGTTTGAAGATGGTATTATATAAGCATAAACTTTAGAAAATAATAAGCATAGATCCATTTATAATTAGGAGAGATAGAAGATAATTCAAGTTCATCTGGATACATGTGGTAATAAAACACGGCCACTCAGAATGAACGCTTACATCTGCTAGTGAAGGGCACTAGTCTCAATAAGAATGCTTTAAATTATTCCAGATTGACTTAAAGCTGTAGATTAGAAAAGATGAATTGGCATTCAGTTTAAAGATTTTACAGCCTGATTACATTTTGAAATCCATAGAAATTAATTTGGTGTGCCAACAGAATTATGTGAAACTTATTTTTGATATGTAATAGAGACTACAGAAAGATTCTGTCCAGGATTTTTTCCCTTTCCTTCACAATGAAAAAAAATCTATATATACTAGGAAAAAATGCAACTTCTTTGGAGATAGAGCTTTAATTTGTATTCTTACATTTTCCTTGGCTTCCATAGTTAAAACAATACTTAAAATTCAGTAGAATGAGCAATATAAATTCAATACCTTTAGAAAACTTTGTTGCTCTTCTGGGCAGTAAGTCTGTGTGTTGGTCACCTTCTTTGTCCCACTCTACTGCATCCTCTGGTCCAATTCCGCTACCCCATCTTTCAGATATAGGTTGTCTGGCCCTCTGACTTTCAAATGGATTTGGACAATGGAGCCCCAAAAATTAAATGAAGAGAGAGAAATAAGATTGACATATTTATTTTGAGGTCTCTATCTGAAAAGCCACTGTAGCGTTGTGCTTAATTAAGCTCAGACCAATGTTTAATTAGACATATTTCTTTTAGGTTGACCTTTGACATTCCTGTCTTCCGTAGTTTCAAATAACTGCTTTCTCTACTTGCTTTTTCAGACATAGATATTGTTACTGCATTCTGCTGGTAGTTACCATAACTGTGTTATCTCATGTGACTTCCTAATACTATATGTTTTATTAAATTTCATTTATTGATATTCCTCAAATTATACAATAGGAGTGTGTCATCTTTTTTTTTGCTAGGATGCTCATTGATACAGCCAGTTGCTATTATTCTTTGAACTAACATAAAATTTCTCTGGGAGGGGAAATCCATTTGCTAATGGTGAAGAAAGTTAGCTGTTAATCATTCTTAAGATCTAGATACATTGTATAGATACCATGTCAGTATAATTTGTATTCAATTTTTAAAGGTCTCATTGGCCTTATAATGCCAAATAATGCCAAATACAAATAGTTTTCCTTATTTATCTTTTCTAAGTCCCATTTACTATATTTGAATACAAGCAGGACAGCTTATAATACCTCACAAGCCCAATATGAACTTACTGTACTGCTAATGGACATAGGTACATTCAAATTCACATTTCCTGGGACACAAACTATTGAAAAAAAAGTACCTTCCAAGAAAATTTGTAAAGACTTTCCTCACTATACTAATTCTTAAAGTCTTGACTTGTGACATTATCACCTAATCACTTAAGAAAATAAGTATGAAGGCCAGGCATGGTGACTCATACCTGTACTCCCAGCACTTTGGGAGGCCAAGGAGGGCAGATCACCCGAGGTCGGGAGTTCAAGACGAGCCTGGTCAATATGGTGAAATCTCATTGCTAGTAAAAATACAAAAGTTAGCCTGGTGTGGTGGCAGGTGCCTGTAATCCCAGCTACTTGGGAGACTAAGGCAGGAGAATCATGTGAACCTGGGAGGCGGAGGTTGCAGTGAGCCGAGATCCTGCCACTGCACTCCAGCTTGGGAGACAGGGCAAAACTCCGTCTGAAAAATGAACGAACAAACAAAGGAAAAAAGAAAATAAGTATGAGGAGAAATTAATACTGTATATTTTATAAAAGACAAACAGCAGTTTATAGAGGAGTTAAATAAAAATATTTGAGTCTAAAATGATGCATTTGAGAAGTTTATTATTTTAAGCATATGTAATATGGTTTTAAAATGTTACTTTTCTTGGGACAAAACCTCCAATATGCTTAGGGAAAAATTCTGTATTAAATCTTTGAGTTATAGTGAAATAAAGAATATTATTAATCCTTAGTTTAGGCATCCATATCTACTTATCTGCTTAATGTTCTTTGTTTACATGCTATCTCAAAAGGAATTACCATACACTTGCTCAGTCCTACCATAGACCAGCATTTATTTTTGCTTTTTTCCACACATAATCAGTGTACAAGATAGATACAGCTAGATGCCATGACAGATTAACTTTGAAATAATGTTGCTTTACACAATAGAAATTTATTCTCACTCAAATAAATCCAAGTGGCAGCATTAAGTGGAATGTGGCAGTGTAAGCCTTCCTTTTCATAAAGCTGGGGCAGCCGTATAGTGATGTTGGTTATATATAGTGGTGGGCATTATTTCTATTCACACTCTACTGGCTTGAACTCATTAATGCAGCCACTCTGTAACAACAAGGGAAACTACAAAAATGTACTCAAACTCCCTGCCTAGAATGCATAGGAAATAGTTTTAAAGAGAAGCTTTCCAATCTCTGACAAAATCAGTCATAGTTCAAAGAGACTTTTGTTATCTTTAGTTAACATTTAAATCTCCTAAATGTTCTCCCAGGTTTTAGTCTTCAGACAATGCCCTCTTCAATTCATATTTAAAATTGCCATATTTAAAGAAGATAAATCATAACCCTCTTTCTTAAATCATGTAAAGATTTACCTTCCTCCACTGAACACAGTCAAAACTCCTTAGTATGATATATAAATAAGAATTCACACTGAGCGAAAATGCCTATGTATCTACGTGTCAGAAACTATTAAATAATAGAGTATAGATCCACAAAGGAAAACTAAGCATAAACCTGGGATAAGCAAATGATAGCCTATTGCATGTTTTTAAAATAATGACTAGGATTTCCCAGGAAGAGGAGAAAAGAAAGAACATTCCTAGTAGAGGGCAAACACACACACATACACACACACACACACACACATGCACACACACACTGAATGTGGATAAAGTCAGGAAAAAAATTTGCTCACCAGATGAAATTGTGGTGGCAGTGATAATGTTTTAATATAATTTCCAAGGTTCTGTAACTAGTGATTAAGTTACACCATCAATTTTTAACCTGGCACATGAACTGCTCTGAATTTTTTTTATTTTATTTTATTTTTGAGACGGAGTCTCTTTCTGTCGCCCAGGCTGGAGTGCAGTGGCGCGATCTCGGCTCACTGCAAGCTCCGACTCCCAGGTTCTCTCCATTCTCCTGCCTCAGCCTCCCGAGTAGCTGGGACTACAGGCTCCTGCCACCATGCCTGGCTAAGTTTTTGTATTTTTTTTTTTAGTAGAGACGGGGTTTCACCGTTTTAGCCAGGATGGTCTGGATCTCCTGACCTCGGCCTCCCAAACTGCGGGGATTACAGGCATGAGCCACCGCTCCCAGCCCTGAATTAATTTTTAAAATATTTTATTACATTGAGATATAAATTCACACCCATTACGATGGCTATTAACAAGGAACAGGAAATAACAAGAGTTGGTGAGGATGTGGAAAAATTGAAACACTTGTGTATTGCTGGCAGAAATGGAAAATGTTGCAACTGCTATGGTAAATGGAATGGTGGGTCTTCAACAAAAGTAACATAGGATGATCGTATTATCCAGCAATTCCACTTCTGGGTATATACTTAAAATTGAAAGCAGAAACTGAAGCAGTTATTTGTAACCCATTTTCATAGCAGCATTAGTGATAGTCAAAACTGTAGAAGCAACACAAGTGTCCATCAATGGATGAATGTTTCAACAAAATGTGGTATATACATAGCATGAAATATTATTCTGTCTTTAAAAGGAAATAAATTCTGTCACATACTACAAAGAGAGATGAGTCTTAAGGAAATGCTAGATGAGACAAGTCAATCACAAAAGGACAAATATTCTATGATTTCAATTGTATGTGGTATTTAGTAAAATTCATAGCAAAAAGAGCAGAATGGTAATTGCTAATGCTGGATAGAAAAGGAAATGGAGAGTTAGTGTTTAACAGATATAGAATTGAAGTTGGAGAAGATGAAAAGTTTTGGAGATGGACGGTGGTGATGTTTGCATAACAATGTGAACATACTTAATGCCATAGAACTGTGCACTTAAAAACGCTTAAAATAGGACATTTTGTGATGCATATTTTACTACAATAAAAATATTTTACTTTCAATCTGTATTTTGAGTTTTACTTTACCTTAAATGTGTCAATAATACTGTTCTTGTCACTATAAAAATAAAATTTTCATTCCTTTAAATTTGGAAAATATATACGGTGGAGAATATTTTAATTAATTACACTTGAATGATAATTATGAAGAATGTATGATATTGTATATTTGACTTTTGCAGCAATAGAGAAATAATCTTTCTGAAATCTTCATTGTGGTGTCCAAAAGGACAGTGATTTTTGTGGCCTCAATAAATAGGAGTTAATAAATTATCACAAATAAAATACAAATAAATAATAATATATTTGTAATTGGGGAGATCAATATATTTCAGTATATTCTATATGCCTTTTGCTTCAAGGAGCTTCTAAAACTGATCTTCAGAAGATGCACTCTACAAATATTTTTTATTAAAATGGTATTCATCATTTGTGCTCTCAGATCTAGAAATAGAATTCCAAGCATGCTATTCTTGCAGACTTCCAGGATGTGCTATCTATTCATTTTATTCTGCACCTACTGAAGGAAAGCCTTGAGAAAATGGAAATAGGTTTTTCAGAATCTTATTTCATTTGGTGATTTAAACACATATAGGTTTTGAACCTGTTATTTCTGCTCATTTCTCCCATATAAGAATTTTTAGAGCAGTTACATTTCCAAAGATCTCTCAGACTTGTTGCAGTGATACAGAAACTGTAACAAAAATATGTTTAATTTTAATCTCTATTGTTTTTCAGTAAATAGCTGAGTTGCTCCTTAGTGAAAATTGTCAGTTTTCTTGGCCGAAAAGACAAGACAAATTATTAAAAGACTACAGAGACCATCACTTTCTTACTATATAATTCATAACTCCAATATACCATTGTCACTTTCAGACATTTCAGTTAGAATCTTCATTGCTTAATGTCTATCAGCATTTTGCCATTTATATTATTTTTACCATGAAAATATTTTTATGGGTTATAAATAAAAATTGTCTTTTTTCAGATTTAATCTTTTTCATTTGCTTAAATTACTCTTCTCCGAGTGGAATATTTCCATCAATAAGGGAGAAAAATTATGCTTTATAGTTATATAATATAAAGATCCTACTGTACATATCTATTGACTGTCACATATGGCCATACAATTGTTGTTTTATACGATCCAAGGATACACTTAATATATCAATTTTCTCAACTCATTATTCCCATCTTTAAATTACTAGTACTTACAAAATATACCCATCTTGGCAAAAGAAGGTATTTGATTATATCTAGTATTTAGAACGTTTTTTCAATAAAAATATTTAGTTAAAAAATAGATATAATTGAACAGTCTGGCCATTTTAAAAGAATGATTAAGAAAAGACAAAATCCAAATGGTAGGATAGAAAGTATAAGGCCTTACCCTCAATTGTAACAAAGCTGATTTGCAATGTAAAGAAAAGTGTGTGTGTGTGTGTGTGTGTGTGTGTGTGTGTGTGCGTAGGAGAGAAACAGAAAGAGGGAGATCTGGGGAGAGAGAACAGGGCATGGACAGTGAGGAAAGGTGTATGGAGAACTGTAGTCTCCCTGTAGATTAATACTGGACAGGATTTGGGAGGTTTAACTTGAAAAGATCTGGTGGAGGTGGAAGTGCTACTGGCTGGAAAGAGCCAAGGGCTAAGGGACATTTGAGGAATCCAGAGGAATCTTCACAAGGTGATATGAAAATACAAGTATATCAGATTAACTTCCGTTATTTTTGCCGGGGCTATGTACAAACTCTAGGAGATAAATATATATCTAAAATTTGAATTTCAGTTCATGTATTTGAGCAATTCAATGAATGTTACCATGGGGATGGAGAGGCAGTTTTTAAGTGAAAGTAAAACAGTATTTTTCTAGTCTTCCTCCCTCATGTGTACTTGGGTTCCGTCATTTGTTCGAGACCAATTTCATGTCACAATCCCGCTTGGGTTTAAGGTGTAGCTGAGTCTTAATTACAATTTAGATCCTACCAAAATAGCACATGATGAAGCTTAAATATCGACCATGATATTTGCATTTTTTTATGGGAGACTCAACTCTAGTACGATGGATGTTTCTCATCAGTGTATCTCATTGGTTTAGTGCGCCCATTAAGAAGTTCCTACACTGTTGTCAATTGCAGATATCTATTCTCTTTTAATTTCATTTATTATCATATAAATTATAGTTGTTCATTGAAAAATAGAACATAAATAGAAACAAAAAGAATTTAAAATATTAACCCCAATATTTAAAATATTAACCCCAATACTACCAAGAAAAAAAATCTATCATTTTCAAGACTGTTTTCATGTCTATGTTTGAGTGCCTTGTGCTATAAATGCATTTACAAAATACAGCCATAATTTGTATACTATTTTATACATAATGTTTTAATTAAACGATAGTATATCATGTCTACCCTATATTCTTTATGTAAATACATTTAACTTTATAATATATTTTGATATTGAGATGTCATATATAATATCTTGGGTTCACCAAACTTTTCTAAATCAGTGTTATTGTTGAGCATTGTTATTGTTGAGCATTATTTTGTAAATATTTTATTTTTATAAGAAATAACATGATTATTATTTCTTACAAAAATAAAAGTTTTAACTAATCCAGAGACTTAAGATATATATATCTTTATATATATATATCTTAAGAAATATACATATATATCTTAAGAGATATATGTATATATCTTTATTTCCTAAGAAAAAAATTGTAGATGAATTTCTGAGGCAAAAGCTATGTAGCGCTTAATGCATTTTATTCATGTTCTCAAAGTTTTCATTAGCAAACATAGATGCATTTACAAATCCCACAAGCAGTGTTTGAGGGTAACTGTCCTTTACACTTGGTTGTCATCTTTGAATAAATATGTTTTTAATTTCTTGAGCTACAACAGATACCTTGGAAGGTGTGAATAATTGAGGCAAGTTCTGCCTCACACTTGTTGGCTTAAATAATTGTGTCAACACTCCAGCTTTGTTTGTATTAGAGAAATAATGTGATTTTTTTATTGGTTAATATTTTACAAGGCTGAGTGAGATTGTCCCAAAATATGCAAAAGCATTTCTTAGAAAATACAAGGTCTTCAAGATGTTGTATTTAGCTATCTCAGTGGATGGTATTGATATACTCTATGCCAGAGGGCAGTGTAGTAGTTACTTTATTATACATCTATGGAACAAAATGTGGTATGCTAGAAAAGAACACCCAAATTTCCCAGAGTATTTAATGCAAAATAATTATTTCTATTCATTAATTGAAATTAATTTCTATATATTAATGTTTTCACTAGTAATTATTTTTAACTTTCAAAGAAATAGTAAATCCATGATGGCACAGCTCATTTTTCTAGCTTGGTTTTTGAATAACTTGTTTTTTACAATGATCTTGTAAAAAAGAGCATTTGATTTATTTTAAAATTTGGAAAGCTAGATAGTTTCTAAATTGCTTAAATTATTTCATATAATAAGAACGAGTCAGAAAAGAGGTTACTTCCTCAAAACTACAAAAATGATCATATTTCACACACATAAAATAATGTATAGATCATTGAGCTAGTTGTTTGTGATACTTGCTTGGAAAATGCAAAAATGAAATGGTCAATTTAAAGAGATATCATAAAATAGATGAGCAAAATCATGGAAGATTAAACATTCATAATAGGACATACTGTGGCCCACTCATGCTATGCAGGCATTCACCCAACTGTTGTTCTCATGTCTGTCACATAGGATTGTGATGCTCATCATGGCACTGTTTTCCACGAATAGGAGCATGATGAGATGCAAGGATAGCGAACTAATTACAGGCATGGTCTGTCCTTTCAGTAATGACTCTATCTTCAGCCTCCGGGGTCTGTCACTATTTGTGGCACTGTCTCTTAGTCTTGACAGGCCAAACATAACTTTTACTCAAAAAGACCTGCACCACTTCTCATTTTTAGAATGCTGGCACTTAAAATTTATCAATTTCTGTCATCTCTGAAGTATCAACAGGGGTAGTATCATTTTTTTTATTATTCTGTTTAATGATGTTAATGTTGAATGCGAAACAACAGCAATTAAAACAAAGGGGGAAGCCATATGATTATTTTAATTAAAATTAGACTATTTTGCAACTTTATTTTTATTCATATAACAATTTATTCGACATTTGTTCATTTCAGGGAGATACACAGGAAATAACCTGGCAGTAAAGACGCCCACTTTTCTTATTTATTCATCAGTTTACACTGTCACACATGCCCCTCCAGAGCTCTCAATCATAACTGATCAACACTTGCCAATGTAATATTACCTGTCATTTGAAATGAACATTCCTAAGGAACTTTTCTTTTTCTTTGTAACTATACTCAAATAAAACTTTCACTTGAGAAACAGAACTGTATTCCTGTGTTATGACTTACTGGCAATGAGATGTTATGGGTCATACAAAGCAGGATTCTATAATGTGAAACAGATAATGTTTCATGTGATCCCCCATATATTAAATGGACAATAATCTATACAATGTCAAATGTCTTGAATACATAATGTTCTGTAAAAATTCAACTGAAATGGCTAACTTAGATTTAGTATGAAATGTAAGAAATAAATATATCTTAAACTGTCTGCATTGGCCGGCCCAGTGGCTCACACCTGTAATCCCAGCACTTTGGGAGGCTGAGGCGGGCAGATCACGAGGTCAGGAGTTCGAGACCATCCTGGCCAGCATGGTGAAACCCCGTCTCTACTAAAAATACAAAAATTAGCTGTGCATGGTGGTGCTTGCCTGTAATCCCAGCTACTCGGGAGGCTGACGCAGGAGAATCACTTGAACCAGGGAGTCGGAGGTTGTAGTGAGCCGAGATCACGCCACAGCACTCCAGCCTGATGACAGAGCAAGACTTTGTCTTGATAAATACAAAAATAAATAAATAAATAAATAAATAAATAAATAAATAAATAAAACTGTCTGCATTAAACAACTTATTTTTCAATGATATAAATGATTAAACTCTGAGTATTCCTTTAGGGCACTGTCTTTTGGCCTTTTGTAGTCTCCGCAGTACCAAACTGAAACTCTTCTAACATGAACGCTTTTTTCCACCAGCACTACTAGTCCTGTTACCCCACAAATCTTCTTCACCCTCATTAGGATTCAAGAGCCAATTTCTTGAGCCAAGTGACAGGACAGCTAAAGAGTACTAAGGAAATATTAAATTGAATGATTTTTTTTCTCATTGGCTAGACTGTAAGTATTCTGATCTAGAGATGAATTTACAGATTAGTCACTACATTTGGTGACAAAATCACTGGGCATAAATACTTAGTGATTTGCCAAGAAATAACTATAAATTACTCTTGCAATATAAAACATTTAGGTCAAGTTTGGATAATGAAATTTTATCTCAAATTCTAATCTTTGCCCCATCAACTGATAACCTCCATGTTCCATGTTCTAAGCATAAACAAGAAATACTAAGAAGCATTTTCTTAATAACTCATCAAAATCTTTTCTATGTGATGGAATTAATTACAATTTCAACATGTGTTCTTGTAATCTTGTAATCTTCAGTAATCCTGGAGGGCTATGTCCAATAAAAGGGTTAGAGGGTATAGTTCAATAGATTTTATATAGCATCTGATAAAATATCTCAAAATATATAGGTAGCAATATTACTAAATTGAGCTAATTCAGTATTTAATGCTATCGATGTACTCACTTACACATACGGATTTGTTATTCTTTGCTCTGCATGTTATAAATGCATTAGTATAGAGTTTTAACTACTCCAGAGACTTGAAAATTGGCAGAGGTTGCTGCAATAAAGTCAGTCTTAAAATAACTGAAACTTCACAGCTGCCCAAAATATACTGTTGTAAAACTATCATCAGGACTTAGAAGAGACTTACTGTGAGATTAAAATTATTTGTAAAAGAGATATTGATGAGTCCATAAATCTAAGTAAGCGCTTCTGAAACTTGAATGAATTGTGCATTAAAAAATTATAGTGTGGTGATTTAAAGATCTTATTCTGTTTTAAGGGTTGTTATGTAATTTTAAAGCATGTAACAATTTGAAAGTATAATATGGATCAAGGTAATGTCAGGACATCTTTTTCTGAGAAAGAGAAATAATTTAATACTTTGGTGTTATTTCCCAAAGTTGTATTTAAACCGTATGTACTAAAAGAGTGCTATCTTAATCCAATAGCACTTGTCTATTTCTAATATACATATTTTTCTCTGTGATCAATTTTCAAGTCTGTGCTATTTTCTTCATTTTTCCATTCTCCAGTTCTAATAAGAGACAAATAAAGGAATTACTAATTTTATTTCACAGAGATAATTCAGCTGTTGAAATAATTATAATATTTATACCACCTGGATAACAAAATGCAGTATAGAAAAATTGTCTAGTAGAAGGTTTAACAGATAAACTGGTTGACTGTGTTATAATGAGCATTTAAGGCTGACAGAAAACAGGCGAGTAGATGAATCTAACATTTGCTGTTTAGTAATTTTATGGATATATAACCCAATACAAACATGAAAGAAAGCAACCTAAGAGACTTAACAACAAACAGAGTATACGACTATCACAGTAAGGTCTCTCCTTTTGAAAATAAATATAACTCATCTAAATGGAAGGTTGGGCATATTAAAAACACATACACTGATTCCAGTAAAACTTTGAGAACAAAAAATTAGTAAATTAGGACACTAAATAATATACAAAATATTAAATCCAAATAGAGATGCTTCCCAACTTATGATGGGATTATGGTCCAATAAATCCACTGTAAATGGAAAATATAATAAATCAAAAATGCATTTAATGTACCTAACTTATGGAACATCGTAGCTTAGCCTAGTCTACCTTAAAAGTGCTCAGAAGATTTACATTAGCCTATAGTTGGGCAATATCATCTAACACAAAGTCTATTTTATAATATGGTGTTGAATATCATGTAATTTATTGAATACTGTATATTATGTCAAAATTGTGATGATTTTGTACCAGGTAAGAGCAAAATAATTGTTTGTTGAACTATCTAAGCTGGGCATCTGTATTTCAATCAAACTGAACTGTAACATTTTGCTATTACTCTTGAGAAATCTTCATACAACAAACATTCTAGACTGGCTATATTGAACAGTAATAGGAAATTTTAGGAATGCAAGCTGAAACCATTTATCTTGATTACTAGAAAGCCTAACAGAAGTAATTGGCCCATATGTATTTTGTCATCTAATTCCTGATCATTTCCAAAGAAGTTATCATACTCTACAAAAAGTTGAGAAAGAGGAATAAATCAAAACATTATATCTTCTAACCATTAATATTTAAAGAAGCACAAAAAAGATAATGGAACACAACATTGCTTTTTTTATAAATCACAATCAAACAGCAAAGCCGTTTTATTATAAATCTGTCTTTAGAAAGGATAATCTGGTTAGGAAGTAAAATTATTGACAAATGTAGATTTGGGAGTTAGTTGTCCATGAAAAGATTTCATAGAGATTTTGTAGAATAATAAATTATACAAATATTAGGGAGATATAGTCTCCTAGTTTATAATTTTTTTTAGTTTCTTACATCACAAAATTATTTTTACCTACTACATTTTATCAAATTAGAAATAATACAGGTTAATCACAAAAATTCCAATAAATCTTAGAGAATTATCTTTAACCTAGAACCAGCTAAGATTTTTAGTGAATTATTTACCTTAGATGACTTGTGAAATAGAAAAATTCTGGGAAAGATCTTTGTCTTCTGTATAAAAGAAGAAAAATAGAAAAAGAAAAAATAGATTGACAGGCATTGTCCTTTATTATATTAATAGAATGAAGAATATGGAGAAATGGCAAAGAGAAGGTCTAAAATAGGATTCAATAAGATCTTATGTCTGCATGTCTGTTGTGGGAAGAGGAATGTGAATAAAGATAATTTTGAGAATGAGCAGCCAGAAATGTAGATACAATCCTGTGGAGTCTAGTCTCAGAAAGCCAAGGAAACCCAAGTCTTTCAAGATTGAGACTGTAAACAATGCCAAGTATGGAAGATAGCTGGTGTAACATATTGGTGATACTGATGAAATCTGGTTTATGAAATGTTGTGGGTGGGAATGAGCTTGCAGTCACATAAAAAAGAGTGAGAAATGAGATTCAGTCAAGGAATGACTCAGTGTCATTAGGACACAGTAGAAATGAACGTGGGCTACTCTTTCCAAAACTTTTGCTCTAAATAGAAGAGTTAAGATAACAGTAAATTCAGGGGAATATGAAGTTTAAAAAATTTTTCTTATTTTTGTTTTTTTTGTGGCTGATGTTTGTACAATTAGAGAGATATAAAAAAATGTTTGACGTTTGAATGGAAATTTTCAGAAAGAGGAGAATCAAAAAGCATAGTCCATGGAAATAAGTCTTTGGTAGAACTGCAAGAAGCTGCAGTAGGAAACCAGGGAATCAAATTTATACAAGGGAGTTACAGTAATTTCAGTGTGATTGAAATGAGGAAGAAAATAATATTTTTGGAAGCAGCTGAATTTGTATGTTTAGTCACGAAAGTAGACAAATCTCATCTGTAAAGAGAGGAGAGGGTTGTCAGGTGAAGAGTTTAGGGCAATAAAGATGGCATGAAATTGTTAATGTGATGAATGTGGTAGAAACCTAAATGAGGAACCTAAGTCTTACAGGGAGAGATTTGTGAATGAAAGAATAATACTGAACTATAATTGCTTCCTGTATTCTCTCTCTTCCAACAATTAAATCACAGAATGATTCTGCTTTCTGAATTGTTTATGGTTCTACTAAATTTTCAGCCCTTATGAAATCAAATAATATAATGACTTTTTATATCAATTGTGTATCGCAGACCTTCAGTACAATGCTGGTAGTTGGTGATCAATATATTCTTTTTTTATTTATTTTTATTTTTTTGAGACAGAGTCTCACTCTGTCCCCCAGGCTGGAGTGCAGTGGCACGATCTCGGCTCACTGCAACCTCCGACTTCCAGGTTCACGCCATTCTCCTGCCTCAGCCTCCCGAGTAGCTGGGACTACAGGCGCTCACCACCACGCCCAGCTAATTTTTTATATTTTTTAGTAGAGACGGGATTTCACCGTGTTAGCCAGGATGGTCTCGATCTGCTGACCTTGTGATCTGCCCGCCTCGGCCTCCCAAAGTGCTGGGATTACAGGCCTGAGCCACCGTGCCCGGCCTAATATATTCTTTTTAGATTAAAAATAAATGTGTTTATGTACACTATAGATCTCAATTCGTCTGACAAACAATTGCAAATGACTGAGACATTTGTCATACTAGGAAACAGCAGTCAGAGAATGGAGAGGTTAAATCTGAAATTTCAGATGTAGCACTTTTCTGGATTGATAACAAAGTCTAAAGAATGGTCTTGTCAGTAAATGGCTTATGTGAAGTAGAAGGGGAAGTTGTTTTAGGTTATGGTGGAAAGGAACTTGCAATTTTTATAGGCAGCAAGTTTCTTCTATGAATATATAATTTTACACACAAAAAAGTAGTTGGGAATACATGTAAAATTTATATAATATAGAGGGAGTTCCTTGGCTTATGTGATAAAATAAAACACAGTATTTTTTTCAGTTGTAAAATATTTTTTTACAAAAGTTAAAATCTATACTGATTTGGAAGGTAAGAAAAAAACGTAATGGGTATTATGGACCCCTGAGGTGATTCCATTGACAGAGCAATAGAGAAGGGAAAAGAAAGAATAAAAAATACAAAACAATAAGACATAAAACAGTAAGGGATTGAAAGAAAATGAATTGTATATTTGAAAGACTGCAGCGCTCATCAGACTAAAGTAAAATGTCAAATATGAGAAAAGTATTTTGTAGAATAAATCACAAAGAAAGGGACTTTGGGGAATTTTAAAAATAATATGAGCTATTCTTTGTGTACCTGAAACACATCAGATACCATACTAAGAAATTTACCTTTATTAAATAATTCAATTCTTCCACAAATCCTCTGAACTAGATATTACTTTTTAGTATTTTCCAGATGAGGTGACTAAGGTTTGGAGTAGGTAGATGATTCTGCCAAAATCTTACAATAAGCATGTGGAAACACTGGGAATTCAAACTTGCTTGACTCACCTTAAAACATATATCCTTAGCATTATCCCCTGTAACTTGTCTATGATTACAATGCTATGCTCTTATTACTTAGGCTACAATACAGGACTGAATAGGTAGTCAGATATTTGACAAAAGAGCCATAAATTATCACCTCTATAGTAAAATAAAGGAAAGGTTGATAAGGAAATTTGTTATTGAGGATGAAGAGTTGAAGACTAATAGCAAATGAGCAAGAACAAAAGAAATGGCATTTTACATGAAACGAAACTGACAAATATCCACATTGTTCAAATTAAAAATCTAACAGATGTGATTATTTTGAATTCCCGAGGAAGCAGATTCCGAGACAAAGATACGAATCCAAATAATTTACTTTGGAGATTTTCCCATGAAATACCCACAGAGGAGTGCAGAAGTGAAAACAAAAATAAAGGAATATAATAGAAAATATGTTATCAAGCAACTTATTGTGAGCAAGTAGGACTCAATGCTTCTGGAGAATTCTGGAAAAAGGTTGTACAGTCTGCACCTCAAAACTTTGTTCTCTGATGGGTTAGGGAGCTAAATCATATGTATAGCCACTTTCAGCAGTCATTGGTTGAAAGCGACTTCAAAGGGGTGTTAATTCCCTGGTACTTCTGGCCTGCTGTGCATGCATGCTGAGGGAGCTCTGCAGCCAGATTAAGTGGATGCTGACATTGCTATTTGGCTAAGTACATCTGAAATAGTAAACACTAAAGGGATATGACTAGAGCATCAACAGTGTCTGCTACAGTGATATTGAACTCAGAAGTATTAAAAACATGCCAAAAAATGAACTTTATATATGATTCTAGAAAATCTAAAGATTAATTCTCATATTTGAAAATTGTATTATAATATTCCACCCACTCATTGAATGAGGGAGAATGAAGCATAGTGTAATAGCACTGAACTTAAAAGCAACACTTAGTGAATTTATATAATAGGATGTGTCTATTACAGAACATATTTATTTGCCAAAATAAATTACACTGGAAACACCTGCCTACTTTTGAAATTTCTTTTTTACAACTAACAAGCACAATTCTTTACCATTTCAAAGTTGTCCTTGCTAGATCTAGATAAGTGAGCCAACACAAAGTACACATATGCAGAATTTATGGTAACTTGTGATACAACACATATGCTATATAGTTTGTTGGGATTATAAAAAAGTAAACCAATACCAATGACAGAATGAGATGACATATGCTAAACATTGAAGAAATACTGAAACAAAAGCATCTTACTTAGCCACAGAAATTGACACACACTTTGCCAAAACTTGATATTAATTATTGAATCTTTAATTACAGAAAGAGGAATCAATTTCTCAGGAGAACTAAAATTGAATTTCAGTAATACATCTAAATAATGCTCAATAACACATAGTTTCCTCAATAATAATTTCAAGTACTGAAATTGAGTGGATATATGCATTTATCATAAGAGAGACTTTGATGAAGTTAAGGGCATAACTAAATTGCAACTCAGTGAAGAAGCTAATTGGTAAGGGGATAAAGGCTGTCCCTAAGTATGCCATTGGTTTTTCTGTGTGTGTGGAGGGGAACACTGAAAACCTGGAAGCATAAATGGATACATAACAATAAAGAAATATGTGGTAGCACAAATATATAAAAATTCTTCCTGTCTTACTGATGATGACATGGGGTGCTGAAATGGCATACGTTCTTATATTCTAACATTATTCTTTGCATCTCTCAAACTGAAACTCATTTCAGCAGTACAATTTTCCACAGTTTGAGGAATCTCATGTTTGTTCATATTTTAAAGTCTTCATATTTGCTTTCCTTTGGTCTGGTATACAATTTTATTATCTTCTTCTATCTAAAATGTCAAATGTCTGCTTAAACTTATCTCTTCCAATAAGGAGATAATGTTAGGCATTTTTAAAAGTTGTTTTATTAACTCAATGCTCACTTTGATAATATTTTGACATGCCACACACAATAATTTTATAGTACTTCTCTATAACAGGATGATTTTTAAATAATGCCTGTAAAATTCTACTTAATTCCAACCAATACATGAATTCATTATATTGTCTCTTGCAATAAAAAATTTAAAATACTAAGCACTATAATATTTTTTGCTTATTATATTCCAATATACTCTCAGACAAAATTTTAAGTGGATGTTAAAGTATTAACTGTATGTGTGATGTTGTACAGCAGATCTCCAGAACTTATTTCTCTTGAATAACTGAAGCTTTGTAACCATCAAATGGCAATTCCCCATTTCCCTCTCCCACATCCTGCTCTAAGTTCTATGTTTGACTATTTTTGATACCTCATATAAGTGGAAACATATAATATTTGTCCTTCTCTGACTGGCTTATATCACTTAGCATAATGCATGTTGTTGCATATTACAAGATTTTCTTCTTTTTTTAAAGGCTGAATAATATTCCATTGTATGTTTATACCAGTATAATCTTTATCCATTCATCTGTTGAACATTTACATTGTTTTTACATTTTAACTGGTGTGAATAATGCTGCAATGAACAATAAAGTGCAAATACCTCTTTGAGATTTTGATTTCAATACTTTTAGATAAATACCAAGAAATGTTATAATAGTCCGTTTTTTTATTTTTTAGAACCCCCATTCTATTTTGCATAATGTATGAAACAGGTTACATTCAAACCAACATGTAAATGGGTCCATTTTCTGTACATCCTCGCCAATACCTTTTAGCTTTTGTTTTGTTGGTAATGCCTATCTTAACAAAAGATAATGTCTCATTGTGGTTTTGGTTTGTATTTACCTGATGGTTAGTGATGTCAGGCATTTTAAAATATACCTGTTAGACACTTGTATATTTTCTCTGGAGAAATATCTGTTCAGGTTTTTTGCCCAGTTTTTAGTTGGATTGTTAGATTTTTATAGGTTATCCAATTTGTTAAATGTAATTGTTCATTGCAGTTTCTTGTGATCCTTTCCATTTCTGTGGCATCAGTTGTAACATCTCCTCTTTCAGTGCTTAATGTATTTATCTGAGTCTTCTCTTTTTCTTAGTCCAGTTAAAGGTTTGTCAACTTCATTTATCTTTTCAAAACATTAACTCAATTTCATTCATGTTAGTATTTTTTAATTTCACACTTAATTCTTTTCTGCTTTAATCTTTATTTCCTTCTTTGATAACTTTTGGCTTAGATGTCGCTTCCTTTTCTAGTTCTTTGATGATTAAAGATAGATTATTTGAGATCTTTTTCTTTTTTAGGTAGGAATTTATTGCTGTAACTTTCCTGGTTAGTGCTGCTTTTGCTGAATCCCATTGGTTTTGGTATATTGTGCTTACATTTTCACTTGTCTCAAGATATTTTCTAACTTCCTTTTTTATTTTTTCATTGACCCATTCCATGTAGTCAGAAAATATACCTGATACAATTTCAATCAGCTTAAATTTGTTAATACTTGTTTTGTGGCCTAACATAGGCTCTATCCTGGATAATGTTCCAAGTGCACTTGAGAAAGATATATATTCTGTGGATGTGAGTTGGAAAACTCTGTATATGGCAGTTAGTTCTATTTGATCTATTGCCTTTTTCAAGTTTGCTGTTTCTTTATTTCTGGTTTAGATTTCCTATGATTATTAAAAATAGGTTATTGAAGTCTTTTACTTATATTAACATCAATTCTTCCTTCAGTTCTATCAATGTTTGCTTTGTATATTTAGATGCTCCGATGTTGGTTTCCAATATATTTATTCTTTTTATAACTTTCTGAGTTAACTCTTTGATCATAAAATACAGTAACCTTATTTATTTTTGTGATAAGTTTAGACTATTTTTTTCTGAAAATAAGCATAGCTACTCCTCCTTTCTTGCACAAAATACCTTTTTCAATCCTATGCTTTCAGACTATGTATGTTCTTAAGTCTATAATGTGTCTAATGTGAACAACATATAGTTGAATCTTAGGTTTCTTTTGTTGTTTGTTTTTATCCATTCAGCCACCCTATGTGTATTGATGTTTAATCCATTTACATTTAAAGTAATATCAATTTTAGAGAACTTGCCATTACCACTTCATAATTATTTTCTGTCTGTTGTATAGTTCTTTTGTCCCTCTTTTACTGTCTTGCTGTCTTCTTTTGTTTTTTGCTGATTTTGTTTGTATTGATAAGCTTGTATTGTTTTCTCTTTTCTTTTGTATTTTCTATAGTTTCTTTGTGGTTACCATGGGGCTAACAAAATTATCTTATAGTTATGATTGTCTATTTTAAACCAATAACCACTCAACTTCACTTGCATACAAAACTACATTTATACATCTCTCAACACTCCACCTGCCTCGGCCTCCCAAAGTGCTGGGATTACAGATATGAGCCACCGCACGTAGCCAGATTTGATCATTTCCAGCGACTTATCTGTACGTTTGCTGATCTTTTCTTCTGCTAGATCTAGTCTGCTGTTGAATTCCTCCACTGAAAATATTATTTCAGTTATTGTTTTCCTTATCTCCAAAATTTTTGTTTGGTACATTTAATGTTTTATTTCTGCTAAAAATTTCACTTCCTTCATGCATTGTATTCCTGACACCTTTGAGCATCTTTATGACAGTTATTTTATTTTATTTATTTAATTTATTTTTTTTTTTTTTGAGATGGAGTCTCGCTCTATAGCCCAGGCTGGAGTGCAGTGGCGCGATCTCCACTCACTGCAAGCTCCGCCTCCTGGGTTCACGCCATTCTCCTGCCTTAGCCTCCCGAGTAGCTGGGACCACAGGCGCCCACCACTGTGCCGGCTAATTATTATTATTATTTTTTTTTTGTATTTTTTTAGTAGAGACAGAGTTTCACCATGTTAGCCAGGATGGTCTCGATCTCCTGACCTAGTGATCCACCCACCTCGGCCTCCCAAAGTGCTGGGATTACAGGCGTGAGCCACCGCCCTCGGCCATGACAGTTATTTTAAATGTTATATCTTATAAATTATATATCTCCATTTCATTAAGATTGTTTTCTGGAAATTTATTTTGTTCCATTGTTTGGAACATGTTTCCCTGTTTATTTTTCTTGACATCTTATGTTGGAAAAAAATAGCTGAGAAAATAACACTATTTTCTCAGTGTTCATAGAGAAAGCAACCCATCATAGAAGAGAAATCATTCACAAATTAGCTTGGCCAGAGATTTTGGTAGCCTCTTAAGCTTTTATGTGAGTGCAACCTGCCTTCTTTTTTTCTAGTGGCCCTCCATTTCTAGAATCTGACTGTCTCTGTTAGTGCTCTGAGACAGTGAAACTAAAGCCAATCTGTTGGGAAGCCTCCAGAAAAGTTGAATTGTTAGACTATGTCCAATACTTTCCCTCCCCAGAGCAAACCTGATATATTTTGTTCTCTCCTGTTCACTCTATGCTGAACCCATGAGAGGGGCTATGGAAACTTGTTGCTTACTAGAAGAAACAACCATCTTTGTTTTCACGGATCCCCTGGTGTCTAGAGTATTGCAGTCTCCAGCATTCTGAAGCAGCCAAGACAGAAGCCATTCCTTTGGACAGCACCCAAAATACTTGGAACATTAGATGCATAGTCCAACTCTTTCCCTCTTCAGAGAGAAGCTGGGAGGTGAATTTTTTTTTTTTTTTTTTTTTGTCTACTTACGCTGTGCTAAGTCTAAGGAGGGAAGTATGGTAATTCTTAGCCCAAACCACTGTCTTTGTTATTATAGGCCCGTAAGTGACTAGAGTAGGCCAGTATGTCAGTTCCCATCAGTACTACATTACAGAAGTCAGTCTTCTTGGCATCCTTGGAAAAGTTGGGACATTGATCTTTTGGGTGGTCAACTCTTTCTCTCCCCAGGAAGAAACTGGGAGATTTTTTCTTGTGATCGTATGATGCTGTGTTGGCAGTAAGAATTATGCCTAGATGTCCTTTATTTATCTATTGGCTTAAATGTGGCTTGGTATCCTCATTCAGGATGAAGGAGACTTCTCAGTAGTTTCTGGATTACTTACAAAGAGAATTTTTCTGTGTATTGTTGAATCAGTGTGTTAATGAACGGAATGAGGGTCCAGGGCTTCCTATCACCCCATCTTGTTGACATCACCCCCTATATTAGAATTTAAATCCTGTAGAATCTCCAGTCCCTATGTTAGATATTATATGGAAGGTTCTAAATATTCCCTTCTAATTCATTTCGTTTTTCTTCAAAATAAATATTAGTGTTTGAGACAACAAAAAAACATAAATTTTCCCACTGTGTAACTTCTTTCTATATTAAAATGTCAGTGAAACCACTGAAATAATTGATTACCAAGTGACTAGAATAACATAAATTATTGGACTTATAAATGACAATTCAATGAGATTAATCTTACTACGAGGTCAAACATATATATGACTTTTAAAAATGTCACTCTCATTTTCTCCTTTTTTTGCTTTTAAATAATATTTAATTTAGTTTGTGCAATTAGAGAAAAATTATTTTAACATTTAATTCAACAAATGGCAGGCCAGACTAGTTGGTATATGAGCAATTTCGACAAAAATAAAGTCTTTAACAGAAAACTATACCTACTGCCTTATCTATATGTTTGAGACATACTGGGGAGGCTGATCAGAAAACTAAGCAAAGCTGCTATATTAACTTTATACTCTCGGTTAATCAATCTATTAAATTTTGTGGCAAGTAATATTTACTATTTCATAAATTGTAAAACTTTGTAGAAGACTGTTGTAGAATTTATTTTATAATTCTCTTAAAGCTTAAAGAAACTCATATGAAGTATTTTTGGATATTTCTTTTAAAAAATTAACTACATCTACCAATAAAGGGAAGTCAGGTGTACTGACCTTTAGTTTCTGAAACCATCTTAAGTGACCCAGAACTTCAGAAAACTTCTATTAGCATGGCTGACTTCTTGCCCACTTTTTTACTTAATAGCTTTGCTCTTAAGAATCTCATGCAAAATTCACTGAATATTATGGCAGAATGGATCATGTCAGCCTACTGTGCTGAAGCAGGAAGGAGAGTGAGAATGGGGCTTTTGCTTAATGCTTATGACACATCGCAAGTAGCACCTAGAAACTTAGAGCAGGGAGAGAGGAAAAGTAAAATTGCTGGGCTTTGCAAATGAGTAATATTTCTAGAGATGTCATAATTCATGTACCTAAATGCTGATATTATTTAGTCCACTTTGTTGTATAGTACTGAAGCAGAGCCAGTTCACAGGAAAACTCTTAGCCTCAGATTGGTACAGGATAATATAAGACACACACCACTTACCTGGAAAAGTGATAGAATTAAATTTAGAGGCTTAAGGGACACTTCTACCTAAATGCCACCAGACAGTCAGTTAAATTTAAATTTTCTCTATCGCAGACCACCAAATATTTGCTTTTTGATACCAAGCAAATCATAAAGTGAGATGTCTACAGAAGAATAATAAAAGCGAGTTTGTTATATACTGGCTTATCCACAGAATTCACTTTAAACATTTTCATACAACTCTCTGCATGATAAAAAATATACGTTCCAGCTGAAATTCTTCTAGCATATAGAAAATAGTGAAATGAGAAAAAAATAATAATCTCAACTTTTTGAAATTACACTCCATAAATAAGTCTCAAAATAACACAATAAGTGGTTTTAACACAGATCTATTTATTTAAAATATTGAGATATGCTTTTGGAAAATTTAAAATATAGGAACAGCTGCTTTAAATTTCTTTACTGAAAGTAATTCCATTTATGTAAAAAAAAAACATGAAATGTACATGCTGAAGAATTACAATTGCTTTTTACTATGTTCTGGGTATTATTAATAAAAGTTACATAGATGTATTATTTTGAATCTATACATATTGCTGGAGGGGAAAACACAGTGCTATGGTGCTACGAGAAGTTGTACACTCCCACCAACAGTGTAAAAATGTTCCTATTTCTCCAGCATCTGTTGTTTCCTGACTTTTTAATGATTGCCATTCTAACTGGTGTGAGATGGTATCTCACTGTGGCTTTGATTTGCATTTCTCTAATGACTGGTGATGATGAGCTTTTTTTCATGTTTGTTGGCCACATAAATGTCTTCTTTTGAAAAGTGTCTGTTCATATCCTTTGCCTACTTTTTGATGGGGTTGTTTGTTTTTCTTTTCTAAATTTGTTTAAGTTCCTTGTAGATTCTGGATATTAGCCCTTTGTCGGATGGATAGATTGCAAAAATTTTCTCCTATTCTGTAGGTTGCCTGTTCACTCTGCCGATAGTTTCTTTTGCTGTGCAGAATCTCTTTAGTTTAATTAGATTCCATTTGTCAATTTTGGCTTTCGTTGCCATTGCTTTTGGTGCTTTAGTCATGAAGTCTTTGCCCATGCCTATGTCCTGAATGGTATTGCCTAGGTTTTCTTCTAGGGTTTTTATGGTTTTAGGTCTTATGTTTAAATCTTTAATCCATCTTGAGTTAATTTTTGTATACAGTGTAAGGAAGGGGTCCAGTTTCTGTTTTCTGCATATGGCTTGCCAGTTTTCCTAACACCATTTATTAAATAGGGAATCCTTTTCTCATTGCTTGTTTGTGTCAGGTTTGTCAAAGATCAGATGGTTGTAGATGTGCGGTGTTATTTCTGAGGCCTCTGTTCTGTTCCATTCATCTACATATCTGTTTTGGTACCAGTACCATGCTGTTTTGGTTATTATAGCCTTGTGATATAGTTTGAAGTCAGGTAGCGTGATGCCTCCAGCTTTGTTCTTTTTGCTTAGGATTGTCTTGGCCATACGAGCTCTTTTTTTGGTTCCATGTGAAATTTAAAGTAGTTTTTTCTAATTCTGTGAAGAAAGTCAATGGTAACTTGATGGGAATAGCATTGAATCTATAAATTACTTTGGGCTGTATGGCCATTTTCATGATATTGATTCTTCCTATCCATGAGCATGGCATATTTGTCCATTTGTTTGTGTCCTCTCTTATTTCCTTGAGCAGTGGTTTGTAGTTCTCCTTGAAGAGGTCCGTCACATCCCTTGTAAGTTGTATTCCTAGGTATTTTATTCTCTTTGTAGCAATTGTGAATGAGAGTTTGCTCATGATTTGCTTCTCTCTTTGTCTATTATTGGTGTATTGCACATTGATTTTGTATCATGAGACTTTGCTGAATTTGCTTATCAGCTTAAGAAATTTTTGGGCTGAAACAGTGTGGTTTTCTAAATATACAATTGTGTCATCTGCAAACATAGATAATTTGACTTCCTCTCTTCCTATTTGAATATCCTTTATTTATTTCTCTTGCCTGATTGTCCTTGCCGGAACTTCCAACACTATGTCGAATAGGAGTAGTGAGAGAGGTCATCCTTGTCTTGTGCCAGTTTTCAAAGTTAATGCTTCCAGCTTTTGCCCATTCAGTATGATATTGGCTGTGAGTCTGCCATAAATAGCTCTTATTATTTTGAGATATGTTCCATCAATACCTAGTTTATTGAGTGTTTTTAGCATGAAAGGGTGTTGAATTTTATCGAAGGCCTTTTCTACATCTATTGAGATAATCATGTGGTTCTTGTCATTGGTTCTGTTTATGTGATGGATTATGCTTATTGATTTGCCTAGGTTCAAACAGCCTTGCATCCCAGGGAGGAAGCCGACTTGATTGTGGTGGATAAGGTTTTTGATGTGCTGCTGGATTCAGTTTGTCAGTATTTTGTTGAGGATTTTTGCATCAATGTTCATCAGGGCTATTGGCTTGAAATTTTCTTTTTTTGTTGTGTCTCTGTCAGGTTTTGGTATCAGGATGATGCTGGCATCATAAAATGAGTTAGGGAGGAGTCCCTCTTTTTCTATTGTCTGGAATAGTTTCAGAAGGAATGGTACCAGCTCCTGTATGTATCTCTGGTAGAATTCGGCTGTAAATCAGTCTGGTCCTGGGCTTTTTTTGGTTGGTAGGCGATCAATTACTGCCTCAATTTCAGAACTTGTTATTGGTCTATTCAGGGATTCAACTTCCTGGTTTAGACTTGGGAGGGTATATATGTCCAGGAATTTATCCATTTTTTCTAGATTTTCTAGTTTATTTGCATAGAGGTGTTTATAGCATTCTCTGATGGTAGTTTGTATTTCTGTGGGATCAGTGGTGATATCCCCTTTATCATTTTCTCTTGTGTCTATTTGATTCTTCCCTTTTCTTCTTTATTATTCTGGCTGGCAGTCTACATATTTTGCTAATCTTTTCAAACACCATCTCCTGGCTTCATTGATTTTTTGAAGGGTTTTTCATGTCTCTATCTCCTTCAGTTCTGCTCTGATCTTAGTTATTTCTTGTCTTCTGCTAGTTGTTGAATTTGTTTGCTCTTGCTTCTCTAGTTATTTTAATCATGATATTAGTGTGTTGATTTTAGATCTTTCCCACTTTCTCCTTTGGGCATTTAGTGGTATAAATTTCCCTCTAAACACTGCTTTAGCTGTGTCCCAGGAATTCTGGTACATTGTGTCTTTGTTTTCATTGGTTTTGAAGAACTTACTTATTTCTGCCTTAATTTCGTTATTTACCCAGTAGTCATTCAGGAGCAGGTTGTTCAGTTTCCATGTAGTTGTGAGGTTTTGAGTGAGTTTCTTAAAACTGAGTTCTAATTTCATTACACTGTGGTCTGGGAGACTGTTTGTTATGATTTCCACTCTTTTGCATTTGCTGAGGAGTATTTTATTTCCAATTATGTGGTCGATTTTAGAATAAGTGCTATATGGTCCTGAGAATGCACATTCTGTTGATTTGGGGTGGAGAGTTCTGTAGATGCCTCTTAGGTCTAATTGGTCCAGAGTTAAGTGGAAGTCCTGAATATCCTTGTTAATTTTCTGTCTCATTGATCTGTCTAATATTGACAGTGGGGTGCTAAAGTCTCCCACTATTATTGTGTGGGAGTCTAAGTCTCTGTGTAAGTCTCTAAGAACTTGCTTTATGAATCTGGGTGCTCCTGTATTGGGTACATATATATTTAGGATAGTTAGCTCTTCTTTTTGCATTGATCCCTTTAGCATTATGTAATGTCCTTCTTAGTCTTTTTTTATCTATGTTGGTTGAAAGTCTGTTTTATCAGAGACTAGGATTGCAATCCCTGCTTTTTCTTTCTTTTTTTTTTTTTTCTTTCCATTTGCTTGGTAAATCTTCCTCCATTCCTTTATTTTGAGCCTATGTGTGTCTTTGCACATGATATGGATCTCCAGAATACAGTACACCGATGGGTCTTAACTCTTTATTCAATTTGCCAGTCTGTGTCTTTTAATTAGGGCTTTTAGTCCATTTACATTTAAGGTTAATATTGTTATGTATGAATTTGATCCTGTCATTGTGATGCTAACTGGTTATTTTGCCCATTAGTTGATGCAGTTTCTTCATAGTGTTAATGGTCTTTATATTTTGGTTTGTTTTTGCAGTGGCTAGTACAGGTGTTTCCTTTCCATATTTAGTGCTTCTTTCAGGAGCTCTTGTAAGGCAGTACTGGTGGTGACAAAATCCGTTAGCCTTTGTTTGTCTGTAAAGGACTTTATTTCTCCTTCACTTATGAAGCTTAGTTTGGCTGGATATGAAATTCTGGGTTGAAAATTCTTTTCTTTAAGAATGTTGAATATTGGCCCCCACTCTCTTCTGGCTTGTAGGGTTTCTGCCGAGAGATCTGCTGTTAGTCTGATGGGCTTCCCTTTGTGGATAACCCAACCTTTCTCTCTGGCTGACCTTAACATTTTTATCTTCACTTCAACCTTGGTGAATCTGACAGTTATGTGTCTTGGGGTTGGTCTTCTTGAGGAATATCTCTGTGGTGTTCTCTATATTTCCAGAATTTGAATGTTGACCTGTCTTGCTAGGTTGGGGAAGTTCTCCTGGATAATATCTTGGAGTGTGTTTTCCAACTTGGTTCCATTCTCCCTGTCACTTTCAGGTACACCAATCAAACATAGGTTTGGTCTTTTCATGTAGTCCCATATTTCTTGGAGGCTTTGCTCATTCCTTTTCATTCTTTTTTTTCTTATCTTTTCTTTATGCTTTATTTCATTAAGTTGATCTTCAATCTCTGATATCCTTTCTTCCACTTGATTGATTCAACTATTGATACTTGTTTATGCTTCACAAAGTTCTCATGGTGTGTTTTTCAGCTCCATCAGGTCATTTATGTTCTTCTCTAAACTGGCTATTATAATCAGCAGTTTGAAAGGCTAAGGTAGGTGGATCACAAGGTCAGGAGTTCAAGACCAGCCTAGCCAACATGGTGGAACCCCATCTCTACTAAAAATACAAAAATTAGCTGGGTGTGGTGACACATGCCTGTAATCCCAGCTACTCTGGAGGCTGAGACAGGAGAATCGCTTGAACCTGGGAGGCGGAGGTAGCACTGAGTTGAGATCACACCACTGCACTCCAGCCTGAGCAACAGAGCAAGATTCCATCTGAAAAAAAAAAAAAAAAAAGAATAAAAGAAAAAAGAAAAAGAAAAAAAATGTTCTTAGCTTTCTTGTATTGGCTTAGAACATGCTCCTTTAGCTCAGAGGAGTTTGTTATTACCCACCTTCTAAAACCTACTTCTGTAAATTCGTCAAACTCATTCTCTCTCCAGTTTTGTTCCCTTGCTGGCATGGAGCTGTGATCCTTTGGAGGAGAAGAGGCATTCTGTTTTTTTGGAATTTTCAGCCCTTTTGCGCTGGTTTTTCCTCATCTTTGTGAATTTATCTAACTTCGTTCTTTGCTGTTGGTGACCTTTGGATGGAGTTTTTGCATTGTTGCCCTTTTTGTTGATGGTGATGCTATAGCTTTCTGTTTGTTAGTTTTCCTTCTAACAGTCAGGCCCCTCTTCTGCAGGTCTGCTGGAGTTTGCTGGGGGTCCACTCCAGGCCCTTTTTGCCTGGGTATCACTAGCAGAGGCTGTAGAACAGCAAAGATTGCTGCCTGCTGCTTCTTCTGGAAGCTTTGTCCCAGAGGGGCACCCACCAGATGCCAGCCAGAGCTCTCCTGTATGAGGTGTCTGTTGACCCCTGCTGGGAGGTGTCTCCCCATCAGGAAGCACAGGGGTCAGGGACCCACTTGAGGAGGCAGTCTGTCCCTTAGCAGAGCTTGAGCACTGTGCTGGGAGATCTGCTGCTCTCTTCAGAGCTGGCAGGCAGGAACATTGAAGTCTGCTGAAGCTGTACCCATAGCCACCCCTTCCTCCATGTGCTCCATCCCAGGGAGATGGGAGTTTTATCTATAAGCCTCCGATTGGGGCTGCTGCCTTTTAGAGATGACCTGCCCAGAGAGGAGAAATCTAGAGAGCCAATTCTACATTGGCTTTGTGGTGCTGTGGTGGATTCCGCCCAGTCCAAACTTCCCAGTGGCTTTGTTTACACTGTGAGGGTAAAACCACCTACTCAAGCCTCAGGCTCAAGCATCCCAGGTAGATTTCAGACTGCTGTGCTGGCTGGCAGTGAGAATTTCAAGCCAGTGGATCTTAGCTTGCTGGGCTCTGTGTCAGTGGGATCTACTGAGCAAGACTATTTGGCTCCCTGGCTTCAGCCCCCTTTCCAGCGAAGTGAACGGTTCTGTCTTGCTGACGTTCCAGGTGCCACTGGGGTATTAAAACACTCCTGCAGCTAGCTCAGTGTCTTCCCAAATGGCCGCCCAGTTTTGTGCTTGAAACCCAGGTCCCTGGTGGCCTAGACACCTGAGGAAATCTCCTGGTCTGGGGGTTGCGAAGACCATGAGAAAAGCATAGTATCTGTGCCATTTAGCACCATCCCTCACAGTAGAGTCCCTCATGGCTTCCCTAGGGTAGGGGAGGGAGTTCCCTGACCCCTTGTGCTTCCTAGGTAAGGCAACGCCCCTCCCTGCTTCTGCTCACCCTCAGTGGGCTGCACACACTATCTAACCAGTCCCAATTAGATGAACTGTGTACCTCAATTGCAAATGCAGAAATCACCTGCCTTCTGTGTTGGTCTTGCTGGGAGCTGCAGACTGGAGCTGTTCCTATTCAGCCATCTTGCCCAGGTTAAGCACTTATTATTATTTTTAAACTTCTATGGGTTAAATATCAGCTACACCATTTCTTAGTTTCATTGTCATGAATAAAATTGTTCTGAACTTTAATCTCCCCACCTATGAAACAATAACTAATATAGCTACTTAAAAAATTGTTTGGATTTAATAAAATTATACATTAAATCTGTAGGAGACTATCTGGTACTTAGTAAGCCCTCAAAAATCAATATTACTTTTATTATTTTAAACCTGATTGAGAAGTTTATAAAATATAGTTTTACAAAATTAATGGTATAATGTTTAAGTTGTTACCTTCATTTAAAAAGTAAGCTATTTAACTTACTTCTGAGGAAATAAATTGAGTCATTTTATAAGTGTGTGGTTTCTAATTTTTGTCCAAGAATGAACTTTGGAAACAAGAAATAATTTATAATTATTATTTCTCACAGAAAAGCTGATATTTTTGTCAATGGCATAGGTTAAAATTGAAAGGATGACTTAATAATTAAATCTTGAATCTTTGCTCACTAATCAATATTTAAGCTCTTACTATAAGACTTTTTACACTCATATGAACACAAATTTATGATATTTATCAATAATTCATCCTTATTTTGCAATTTTTATTGCTGGATGTTTCAAGAATTATCACTGTTTTTATACCAATTCTCAGATTTTTGAATTCCCAACATCAGAGGAAGGCTTTTTTCCCTATAAGATGGAATGGTTTCCTGAAATCCATACTTCATCTCTCACAATGACATTCATTTTGAAATGTGTATTCTCTATCTTTAAACTACTTTCTCTATACCCACAATTTTTCAGCTTTCCAAAATATTTCTCTCAAGATTGTTACCCTCCAGAGGATAATGCTAGATATTTTCTCTGAACAATGAAAAATTCCTGAAAAAATAGTTTTCACTCACCCTCTAAACCTTTTTATATTTGTATAATTTTTAATTATTTTTATTATTTTTTTCCATTAAAATAAGTCTCAGTTTATCAATGACTCTCTAATCAATCAATCTTATAATATTATTATCATTATTCTTTAATTGTCCTGCTTATTTTACTCTATATCTTCTTTCTTTATTTAGTTTTGTTTTGCATTTACTTTTGGTTACACTCTAGTCTTTGTGGTTCATCTTTCACCTCTGATTACACCTTCCATAATTCTTTTACTACATGCACTTCTATATGTCTATATCTATTTGTATATGTCAGTCTAAAAAGATAGCTGTTATTAAACCCTTCCTTTCCCCAAACTTCAAGTGTTGCCTCTCTGAAGAAAATTCAAAACCATTTTTTCACATGTGCATGATTCATAGTTCCTTGATGGAAATAGCTACCAGTGGTTAAATTATCCCTCCTTTCATCTACCTACCCAACAAAATTCTGTTGCATACCTTTAAAGGTATTTGGTTTTATTTGGTTTAATTTTTTTATCTGTGTATATATGTTTTTAGTTTTTAAGGATTACTCAGGCCTCACTTCACATAGTAAAAATAGTGAAAAGAGATTGCACAATGGCAGTGATGATGAAAGTGAAAGAAGGAATCACTTTCAAGACACATTTATAAAGAAATGCTTAAAACATCTAAATGATAATTTTTCACCTTTTCTCTCTCACCTTTTCTCTCCACAATTGTTCACCTTTTCTCTCCCTACTCCTGTCACTCTTATTTTCAGTGGTAACTAGATTATCGTATTTTGGAGTTTAAACCTATGAAGTGAAGAGTAGTAAAGATTTTGTGTTGTTGTCATGCTCAAAAAAGTAGGGTGAGCTTCGTTGGCATGAAAACTATGCAGTAACACAGTATGTTGTCCTCTGAAGTGCTTCATGCTTTCTACACTTGGCCTTGTAAATTATGTATCCAGTCTTGCCTGTAATAGTGTGCTGGAATGTATAGTGCCTATGACAGACTGCCTTTCTGAACAGCCACCACCCTGTATAATGTTTTCAATCACTTCTACCTCAATTATATTAGAAGGCTTTTGGGTAGTTTTTCTACTTGTACTTTTGCCATTCTTTACAATGCTGTTAACCTACATTTAAATCCAAATTCAATATAACATTAACTGTGAATTCATTATCCTGGCATTTCAAACATTACCTAGTATTATCCAATCCAGTTGTCTTCCACTGCTAACACACAGTAGGTATACACCTCAGAAAAGCCAGAAAAGCATAACTACTCTTTTCCTTGAACATGTTTCTATGCTGCATTACTTCAGGTCTTCCTAGAAGCAGACACCAAGACAGGATTAGACATACAAAATATTTAATGGGAAAATTGCTTTTGAGAGAAAAGTCAGGAGCAACTGGAAAAAGTGAGGAAAATCATCATATCTTTTTGCACATCTGAATATTTCATCATTCTTCTCTATTAAGTTCTATCATTGTTAATACTTTCTGTGGTCTTCCTGAAATATCAGTTGGCTATGAATTACTTCCCTTTGAAAGGCTATAGTAACTCTCTTTTTCCTAACTAGACACACATACAAACACACACATACACTCCGCACATATAATAGAATATTACAGATTATATTTCGGAATGTAGGAAAGGGATCAATTTTTATTGAATCTCAAGAGATGTAAGGAAGAGAAAAGCAGCCCTGGTGTCTGGCCTGATAAGGATAAACTAGGCCACTGAGTAGCCATGATTGTTCAAGACAAAAATAAAGCCACTTTATTATCATGTAACCTAGCTAGCCTTTTACAAACTTTTTTTTTTAACAGAAGTTGATTATGTTAACTATGTGTACAGTTGACTCCAAAATATTTATTGTCACTTTGTCTTACTGATTTATAATGTGAGGATAATAAAAGTTTCACCATATAGGTTTCTGTAGGGATTAAATGAGTTACTTACATATTAATTGCCTATAACTTTGCCTGGCAGATGGCAAATGCTCAATAATGGTAGAGTAATGCTATTGTTGTTATTGTTTTCCCAGTTTTCAAACAGAGGTTTTGTTTCCACTGTTTTGAAATGCTTAGAAATACTCATTTGATATAATATCAAGGCAAGCACAAAACTTAGTTTGTACATGACATGACTAGAGACAGCTCATGTAGCACATTCTTTATACTTATATTAATGAGTTTTATTTATTTATTTATTTATTTATTGAGATGGAGTTTCATTCTTGAGATGGAGTTTTGTTCTTGTTGCCCAGGCTGGAGTGCAATGGCACAGTCTCAGCTTACTGCAGCCTCCGCCTCCCAAGTTCAAGTGATTTTCCTGCCTCAGTCTCCTGAGTAGCTGGGATTATAGGAGCCTGCCACTACGCCCAACTAATTTTTTGTATTTTTAGTAGGGACAGGGTTTTGCCATGTTGGCCAAGCTGGTCTCCAACTCCTGGGCTCAGGTGATCCGCCTGCCTTAGCCTCCCAAAGTGTTGGGATTACAGGCGTGAGCCACTGCACCTGGCCATGAGAAATATTTATAATAGTTCACAACCCTATCAGACTAAAAGTCTCCTTTTAAAAAAATATTTTCTAATGTAATTTTTGCTATTGTGAAATGAATTTCAAACATAAAATAGCATACTTATATATATAACAAAACACTAATGCATCATTATAATTATACAAAAATGAAAAGTTTTATTTCATTAATATAATAATAATATATAACTTATTATAAATGTAATGCAAAATAATGTGCAGATGGTCAGGTTTAACCTTACAGGAAAACATTGAATTATTCAGGCACTTGTATTTCTGCATAGAAGCAGCATAAATGCAACAGCTACAAATGTGTTGTATTGGGATATGAATACCACAAATGTCAGTGCCTTTGGTGAAATAATTTTTTAAATATTGAACAATGCTTTAAAATTTTCAAAAAAGTAGAGTGTGTTCTTTATTTGGTAAACATGGTAATTTAACTTTGAAAAAAATAGAGGCTATTTTAAAACTGTGAAAAAATTTGCTTTGGTGTTAGCAGTATTAGACACTATGCTCAGAAAACTATTAGTCATGTTGTCATGTTCATTAATGTATGGTGAGACACTTGGAAGTAGTGTGAAATGTCAGAAAATTCTTCACTGAGGACAACCATCCCCAGCATGGCAGCATGCTTAGTATCTGAATACACCCATTAAGTCAGTAGCATGCCCATTATTTCCAAAATACCCCATATGCAGGGACTGCCCCATGCAAACTTAGAGGTTGGATAAAAGGAAAAAGAAAGTCAAATTCAAAATAAATCGTGCCTACCAGGAAAGTTGGATTGCTATAAACTGAGGAATTACTCATTCACAAATTAAAATTCAAATGTTAAACAACTGAGTTTGTACAGATGTCAGATAGAAACTAGAAAGTACATATTTTTGAAAAATGCTATATGCTAAAAAGTTAATAATCAGATGTGGGAAGTGTTGGCCCTGATAATGCTAAATAATTGATATAGTGGAGGAGTGGTTCCAGAAATAGTGGAACAAAGGGCCAAAGTTATTTAAAGCAATTAACAATGTCTGGATTGCATGTGTCCATGGTATATATTTTTAATCTCTTGTTGAGAAAAATATTTTGATAAAAATACCAGTTTAATGCCACAATATATTTTTTCATAAAGAGTAAATTTGATTGTAATTTATACTACTTTCTTACAGAATTATTCATCTAATTATAAAAAAATGTATTGAGTTTTCACAAGCATAAAATTAAATAGGTTTAAAAAATAGAAATTAACATTTATTTAATATTTATTTATATAATTATTCCTATATATTTTACAAAATAAAATAAGAGGAAATGTTTAGGTTTGATATTTACAGATGTGTCTTAGATCACATTTTTTCAAGCTTAATTTAAATTTGAACTTAAGCTTAATTTTAAATTTACATCAGTGATTTATTTTAATTTGACTTTAAAATTTTGGAAATTAGATTGCAATACTCCCAAGACTATTTGCTAAAGAGTTCCCAATGAAATATATTTAAATTTTAATTAAAATGTATTATTACATTCTCATGCTTTATTTTGAGGAAACAGGGTGGAAATTGTTTTGTTGTTAACCTATAGAGTCTTATCTATAGAAATGGTTTACTAAAATAATGAGTGACATCTATTTCACAAATGATTTTTAATCAATATAATATACAAAACATATTTAAAGTACTTTTGTAGATAAAACTTTGGTGTGTTTAAAGTTTCTAGAAAACAAGTTCTAATATCTAATACACATAGATTATTAACATGTTTGAAGGCAATTTAAATGTCCAAAATTTAGAAGGTGTTCTTGGCCAGGCACGGTGACTCATGCCTGTAATCCCAGCACTTTGGGAGGCCAAGGAGGGTGGAACACCTGATGTCAGGAGTTCAAGACCAGCTTGGCCAACATGGTGAAACCCCATCTCTACTAAAAATATAAAAATTAGCCATGTGTGGTGGTGCACACTTGTTAATGCTAGCTACTCAGCAGGCTGAGGCAAGAGAATTACTTGAACCCAGGAGGCAGATGTTGCGGTGAGCCAAAATTGTGCCATTGCATTCCAGCCTGAGTGACACAGTGAGACTCCATCTCAAAAAAATAAAAAAGAAACCGGTCTCACTTAAACTATTACTGTATAGTACAGCAAATTATTACTAAGATTTTATTGAGGATAAAAATACAAATCAACTATTACCTTAAGGCCTATTACCCAATTTGTGGGTCAACTACAGTAGAAATTTAATTCAGTGCTGATTTTTCTCTTCTAAAATAAGTTTTGATCAATCATGGTTTTAGACAATAAATACTACTATAATTTAAAAATTATCATTATTAACACGTATTTAGGAAAGTAACTCTGCAGCTAAAATATTTATGTGACCTAAGTATTATTAACATATCTTAATAAAGAGTTTCCCAAAGGGAACTCAGGCAGTAATAGGATTAGTTTTTATATGAGATTTAAGTGAGTTGTAAAATCTAATAAACCTGAATTATGAAAAACTGTTCAGAGTATCTAGTCAGTTTTATATTATGCACTGCCACTCAGAGAGAGTATATTAAGTAATGTCATAATTTATTGAAATCAGTGTAATATATTTAGAATTGGTTCGTTGGCTGTATAATAATTTATGGTATCTGAATGTATGAGTTTACTTATTATTGCATGGATATTGGTTTTTCCAAATAATCAGGAAGATTCTGATTGACACCTTGAAGATACACTTTTCTCTTAAAGATTTATGGTACCAAATAATTGCTTTTAGGTTTCAGTTGTTGTTGATTTTGTTTTAAACTCGATGTGTTGTTAAAAGGTTGTTTTTAGAGAATTAGATAAGAATGGATGGAGGCTTCCTAGTGAGAGATAAAACAACTGGGAGGTTGGTCATTTTCCTAGGGATACTGGAAATAAAAAATGATTAAAATATAGCTCATCGGACCAGCTGCCATTTACAAAAGCAATGAGTTCTTGGAGTTAGGTGAAATATCATTCACCCTTTCACTGTAAATTAACAAAAGAGAAAACAAATAGTAACAATTTTTTAATGTTAATGTAGAAATACATTAAATTGCAGCCTCACTGGGTTTTAAAAACAAAGAATGTCTAAACGGGGAAGAATGGCTGATGTTGTTGAAATTTTTGGAGAGTTCACATATAAAATAGGATTATAAATTATAATCATCTTAAAATTCCCAGAAATTTCTGGAAGAATACAGGCTGTGAAAAAGCACCTCTTCACCCAGCCTATCACAAGTACCTCCAACACCAACATAAACCACTTGGGACACAGAGGTTTGTTCCACCAATACTAATGCCATCACCTATGACACACCTACTTTGCAAAGACGAGAATTCACCTGCTTTCCCAGCTCACTTCTGTGATTCCCAGCACCTGAGTAAGCCATCTGGAGGCCCAAGAATTGGCCTGCTTGAACTTCCTAACACCAGTGCAAGTGTATGCTGCCCTGGCACACTTGGCCCCCTGCTGCTACCATCGGGACTAGAAGACTGGCCCACATGGCATCCCAGTCTTCAGTAAAATTTCACCACAACCTCTACTAACAACCATCCCTTAACCCACTAGGAAATTATAAACATCACTGACACTATTTACAGCAGAAGAAATAATCTAGAGACTACAATACTACATGCACCCAGAATCAAGCCAAAGTGCCCCACCCGACCAATACCATAGTCACAAAAATGTCATCTCCCGTAAAAGGAAATTCAAAAACAGTATTGGAATTCGTGGATGAGGCCACTGTTACAACTATGTGCAGATATCAAAGTAAGAATACTAGAAACATAAAAAAGCAAGAAAATATAACACCTCCAGCGGAATATAATAATTCTCCAGCAACGGATTTGAATAGAAAAGAAATTTCCCCAAACCCCCAAAAAGAATGCAAAATTTGACACTGAAGCTCAATGAGATATGAGAACACTGAAAAATAGTACAAAGAAATCAGAAAGACAATTCAGGATATAAATGAGTAATACACCAGAGATAGATACCATAAAAAGAACCTAATCAAAATTTTGAAACTGAATAATTTATTGAAGTAAATAAAAAACACATTTGAAAGCTTTAAAAACAGACTAAATCAAGAGGAAAAAAGAATCTCAGAATTGGAAAATAGCTGTTTTGAAATAATCCCATCACATAAAAATAATAATTAAAAAAATGAATGAGCAAGGCCTTCATGATATATTGAACACCATAAAGGAAACAAATATCCAAAGTTTTGGTGTCTCAAAAGGTAAACAGAAACCAGAAATATTAGAACACTTATTTAATGAAATAATATATAAAAACTCCACAAGTCTAGCAAAATATTTAGATATCCATATACAGGAATCTCAGAGATACCCAAATAGATACAATTCAAAAAGGTCTTCTAAGTAGCATGTTATAGTCAAACTGTCAAAGGTTAAAAACAAAAAAAATTAATAAAAACAGCAAGAAAAAAAGCATCTAGTCACATATAAAGGAATCTTCACCAGAATAACAGCATACTTCTCAGGAAAAAACCTTACAGGCTAGGAGATAATTGGATAATATATCTAAAGTGCCAAAAGTTAAGAACTGTCAGCCAAGGATACTATACCTGGCACAGTTAGCCTTCATAAATGAAGGAGAAATAAAATCCTAGACTAGCAAAAGCAGACAGAATATATCATTTCTAGACTGTTCCTATAGGAAATGCTTAAAAGACTTCTATACCCAGAAGTGTAAGAATGACATTCACCATCATGAAAACATAAAACCCATTGGTAGACCAAACACACAAACAAAAAAGAAAAAAGACTCAAATATTACCATGACAGAAAACCACCAAAGCACTATAATACGTAATAAAAGGGGGAAAAAGAATATTAAAAAAAACCAGAAATCAGTAAAATGAGGGAAATGAGCTCTCACAATGAATAATAATAAATGTCTCTCACAATGAATAATAATCTTTATTTAAATGGATTAAGTTTTCCACTTAAAAGACATAGATTTGCTGAGGATAAACAAATAACAAATGACCCAAGCTTATACTGCCTACAAAAATTCACCTAACCTGTGAGGACACATATAGACTGAAAGGAAAGGGATTCAAACAGAAACCAAATGTGAGCAGATGTAGCAATACTTATATATTTATATCAGATAAAACATACTTTAAGTCAAAAATAGTAAAAAGACACAAAGGAGATTATTATATAATGATAAAGGGATCAATTCAGTAAGAGAAATAACAACTCTAAATACACATGCACCCAACACTGGAGTATTAAGATGTATAACACAAATGTTATTATATCTAATGGGAGAGATAGACTCCAATACAATTATCACTGGAGACTTCAACACCCAACTCTCAGCATTAGACAGATCATCTAGAAAGAAAATGAACAAAGAAACATTGAATTTAAATTGCACATTAGATTAAATGGACCTAAAAGACATTTACAGACCATTTAATCCAACAGCTATAGAATATATATTCTTCTCATCAGCACATGAAACATTCACCAGGATAGACCATACATTAGGACACAAAACAAATCCAACAAATTTGAAACAAATAGATATCATTAACTTATCAGACCACAGGGAATAATGCAAAATCAATAACAAGAGAAACTTTGAAAAGTGTGCAAATACATGGAAATTAAACAACATATCTTTAAATGACCATTGGGTCAAAGAAGAAATTAAGGACAAAATCAAAAGTTTCTTGAAAGGACTAAAAATAGAAACAGCACACCAAAACATATGGTATATGGTAAAAAAAACAATGCTAAAAGGGAAGTGTATTACAATAAACTCTTACATTGAAAAGGTAGAAGAAAGACTTTAAATAACCAACCTAACAAAGCACTTCTAGGAACTAGAAAAAGTAAGAACAAATCAAACCCAAAATTAGAAGAAGGACAGAAATAATATAAGATCACAACAGAACTAAATGAAATTGAGACCAATGAAACAATTCAAAGGATCAACAAAATTAAAAGGTGATTTTTTTAGAAAGACAAACAAAATTGATAAAGTGACACTACAAACAATTGGAAAGACACCCTATGTTCATAGATCAAAAGAATTAAAATTATTATACTGCCCAATCAGTTTATAGATTCAATGCAGTCCCCAGCAAATTCCAATGACATTTTCACAGATTTTTTTTTAAATCCTAAAATATGTATGAGACTAAAAAACAGCCTAAAGGACCGTAGCAATTCAGAGTAAAAAGAGGAGAGCTGGAGGCATCATACTACCTGACTTCAAAATGCATTATAAAGCTATGGTAACTAAAACAGAATAGTATTTGTGTAAAAACAGACACATAGACCAAAGGAATAGAATAGAGAGCCCACTTATGTAATAAATCCACATACTTAACAGCCAACTGATTTTTGACAAAGTCTTCAAGAACATACCTCAGAGAAAGAACATCTTTTTCAATAAATGGTGCTGAGAAAATTGAATATCCATATGCAGAAGAAAGAAATTGGGCTCATATCTCTCTGAATAAAAAAATCAATGCAAGATCAATTAAAAACTTAAATATAACACCTAAAACTATAAAACCACTAGAAGAAAACATGGTAAAACACTTTAGGACATTGGTTTATACATTGACTAAAACATAAAAAACACAGGTAACAAAAATAAAAATAGACAAATGAGACTATATTAAAATTTTTCTGCATAACAAAGAAAAAAATCGACAGAGTGAGGAGATAACCTTTCAAATGGGAGAAAATATCTGTAAAGCATTCATCCTGACAAAAGACTAATATCCAGGATATACAAGAAACACAAACACCTCAGGAGTTAAACGAACAAACAAAAATAAAACAGATTATCCCTTTAAAAACTGGGAGGATATGAATAGATAACTCTTAATCATAAGGGAGATGCAAATTAGAACCACAATCAAATAGCATCTCATCCTACTTAGAATAGCCATTGTTAAAAAGACAAAAGATAACAGACGCTGGCAAGGATGCAAAGAACAAAGGAACTTTTACAGACTGTTGATGGAAATGTAAATTACTACAGCCACTATAAAAAACAGTACAGAGATTTCTCAAAAACTAAAATTAGAACTACCAAATTATCCAGCAATCCTGTTTTCAGCTATTTACCCAAAAGAAAATAAACTAGCTATCAAAGGGGTACCTGTTCTTATGTGTTTATTGCAGCACTATTCACATGAGCAAAGATATGAAATCAACCTAAGTGTCCATCCCTGGATAAAGGAATAAAGAAAATATGGCACATATGCACAATAAAATGGGATACTATTCTGCTATAAAAAAAGAATGATATCCTACCACTTGCAACAACATGGATGAAGCTCAAAGTCATTATGTTAAATGAAATAAGACAGGCACAGACAGACAAATATTGAATATTCTCACCCATATGTGGAAGCTAAAAAAGTTGATCTCATGGAGGTAGAGAGGAGAAAGGTAGATACCAGAAGCTGGGAAACTATGTTTGAGTGGGAGACGGGGATTGAAGAAAGGTTGGCTAATGGGTAGAAACATGAAGTTAGATAGAATGTATAAGTTCTAATGTTCAACAGCAAAGTAGAGTGACTATAGTTAACAACAATGTATTAAATACGTCAAAATAGGTAACAGCTAGGACTTGAAATTTTCACAACACACAGAAATGATAAATACTCAAGGTGATGGATACCCTAAATACCCTGACTTGGTCATAACACATTCTATACATGTAACAAAATAGCACAGGTACCTCATAAATATGTAAAATATTTTGGATCAATAAAAGACTCCTCTTTATCTTGAACTATTTTTATTAATCCTTAACATATGCATAATCCTTTACCATCTCCAACAGAAATAGAAACCCACTTTTAATTCCTGTGTCTCAACAGCGTTTATAGTCACATTTAGTCTTCTTTTGGCCTGAGGCTGTTTCAGTGTGTAATGAGGAATTTGACTGGTTTTAGCCCTGGTTCCTGAGAGATAATGTTTAAATCTTTGGAATTTGTCCAGTAATAGGCATGTATTTGTTATTCACGGTGAATCTCTCATACCACACCTGATAGTTTATGCTAAGTAGGTGACTCCAGTTGGGCCCCTAGTTTATGCTAATAATATAACTAAACATGGAGCTGGCCACAATAGACTAATCATATGATTAGAGAATTTGGGCTTCAAGCCATATGATATCAACCTGATCTCTATGGAGAAAAGGGAGGATTGAGATTCAGTTTGACCCCGTCTATTAATTTAGTCAATTATACTTATCTAATGAAGCTACATGAAAAACATAAATGGTGAAACTTGGATAACCTCCCTGGTTGGCTATACTCTGGTTATTGTTACACGTTGATGTGCCGGGAGGGTAATAGATGGCTGAGGATGACAGAAACTTCATGGTTTGGGTACTCTCCAACCTTGCTTTATGTGTCTCTCTTTGAATGGTTCTGATTTATACCTCTTTTCCTATAATAAACCTGTGATTGTCAGGCCTCTGAGCCCAAGCAAAGCCATCATATCCCCAGTGACCTGCACATATACATCCAGATGGCCTGAAGCAACTGAAGATCCACAAAAGAAGTGAAAATAGCCTTAACTGATGACATTCCACCATTGTAATTTGTTTCTGCCCCACCCTAACTGATCAATGGACTTTGTAATCTCCCCCACCCTTAAGAAGGTTCTTTGTAATTCTCCCTACCCTTGAGAATGTACTTTGTGAGATCTACCCCCTGCCCGCAAAACATTGCTCCTAACTCCACCACCTATCCCAAAACCTATAAGAACTGATGATAATCCACCACCCTTTGCTGAGTCCTTTTTCGGACTCAGCCCGCCCGCACCCAGGTGAAATAAACAGCCTTGTTGCTCAGACAAAGCCTGTTTGGTGGTCTCTTCACATGGACACGTGAGACACTAATAATAAGTATAAAGTGTTCTGAGTTTTGTAAGTCATTCTAGCAAATTTTCTAACCTGAAAGGATAGGAATCTCCAAAATTTTAGCCCTCTGTTCAGAAGTAAAAGTTGCCTAGGAACCCCAAGATTTTGGCTTGTGTCTGCAGTAAGTGGCTGACTGTGAATGCATTGTGGAGAAATATTCTTTCAGACTGTGAAGTTTGGTCTAATACTAGGTAGTTGGAGCCAGAAGTATTTGCACCTGGGATGTTACGTAGCTCTGTCTGTCTTAGTTCAGGCCACTAAAACAAAATGCCATAGACTAAGAAACTAACATTTACTTTTCATAGTTTTAGAAGCTGGAAGATTCAAAATCAAGGTGCTGGCAGATGCAGTGTCTGGTGAGGGCCCTCTTCTTAGTCTGCAGATGGCTATCTTCTTGCTGTATTCTCACCTGGAGGAAAGTGAGATCCTGTATCTGTTTTACAAAATCATTAATTCCATCGTAAGAACTCCACCCTCAGGAACTACTGTAGCCATAATTACCTCTCAAAGACTCCACCTACAAATACCATGACATTGGAGGCTAGAACTTCAACATGTGAATTTGGGGGGACAAAAACATTCAGTCCTTAAGACTGTCCAAAGAGTGAACCATATTGAGACTGGTTTTTTCCCTTGACCCGTCCCCTTCATGGGCAGGAACTGGAGTGGCTCATTTCACTCAGCCCACCACTGGCCACTCCTTGCAACAGGGAGCCTGCAAGCAAGCGAATGCAGGAACCAGAGGGAATGAACTCTGAAACCAGCCGGCCACTCCTCTCTGGCCTGAGCAGGCTCTGTGTGCACCCTGCAGCAGTGTCCAAGCCCCTGCCCTCTTGGCACTTGGGTTCTTGTTCTGCATGCAGGAAGAATCAGATCACAGGAAGGGATTTAAAGGTAGTGTATGCAGAGGATTTTAATGGGTGATGGCTCTCAGTGGGATGGGAGTTGGAAAGGGGATGGTGTGGGAAGAAAGTGATTTTCCCTTGAAGCTGCACAGTGTGAAGTTAGTTGCATCTAGGCGTAGTCTCTGACACTCAGCTGCTTGCACTCCCAACTGCTTGCATCAAACGCTTGTGTAGAGCTGCCAGCTGAGGTCTTTTTATGGACATAAGATAGGGGCATGGCAGGCCAAAAAAGCAACATTTGGGTAGAAAAACAGGGACAGCTGTTTTCACTTAAGGCTTAAGGGTGCGGTTTAGCTGGGAGCCCAGCCATTCTGTGTTATTTGCTCCCTCTGAAGAGGCACATGTAACTGCCATTAGAATATGGATGATGACTGCTCTTAGCTACTTCATGCTGAAAAGGGGCACTGTTTGGGGAAATCGGCAGTCAGATTCCTCCCAGAGGTCTACCTAAGGGTCACTGGCAAAAAGGAGCCATCATCCAAAGCTCCAGCTGCCTGCCCATTTTGGAGCCTCGATGGCCTCTAGGCAAAAGAAAAAACAAACTTCACAAGTTTAAGTATCCATGGATCAAACATGTGTATCATACAAGGAAAGAATCTAGTGCCAAAAATCTCAGAAATAAGAAGTGAAATATACTAACTACATTGCACCTCGAGCTGTCTCACGTTGGTGAAAGAAATTAAACCTTGTACTGGAGTTATAGTTACCTCTTTAAGAGAGAGGTAACTATTCTTGCCATATCTCTAGCAGTTAACAGGTGAACCTTAGGAATTCTCGGGTTTGTAGGCTTGCATGGTGGTCATTAAAGCTTTTGCCTCTTTCTTGTGTCTAAAAGACCGAGGGGGGCCTTCAGTAGGTCCTCTGAAGTACTATCTTGTCCCAGGGTCCGTTTCTGAATATAAACTGGAGGTAGTCAAGTTTTTTGGTTGTCCATTCTGAAAGACAACGAATTCGGCATCCCCCATTCCCTTCCTTCCTTCAGTGAAAACTCGGGTGTGAGGGAGAAAGAAAGTGGATGAATTCCTTTTTCTTTTTTGTCCATATCCCCGAGTTCCAGTGACCTTGGCAGGTGCCACCTATGGGTACCAAAGCGGCTTTCACCCATGTTAACAGGGGTGCCTAAGGAATAGGAGTATCTGCTCTTACCCACATATGCCCTATCCGCCCTGCTTTTGACAATCTTTGAGTTCCCTGGGCCTCATCTATACCGTGGAGCATGGCCTCCTTCCGTGAAGCTAGGGTTTAATTGGTAGGAATTGGTCCTGCCCATTTACACTGTGCCTGTTGGCTGGCTTTGGATCCCTCCGATATGGTTTTCCTTTCTAGGGCTTCAACCTGAAGCCTGGAATCAAGTTTGAGGGGAAAAAAAAAAGTATTTCAGGGGCTGCTTGGGAGTCATTTAGATGTCCCAGACAAGCTTTGCCAAATTTGCCGTTATCAGCCTGACGCTCCTCTGTTTCCTTCTTATTCTAGCAAAGCGCAGAGGTTGGAAAAGAATCCTCTCACTTAGAAAAAGAAGCAAAACAACTTAAAAGTGCATAAGGGGTTGGGGGCAGGGGTGGAGAAAGAGCCTCTTGCTTTGTAGAAAGTTTCCTTTAATAACTATTCAGACCGACTAGACCTCCGTGAAGGGAAACAGAGCCAACATTCCTTTTACTTGATGGGAAGGGAGAGATGGTAGGGTCTTGGAAAAGAGGCAGATCCAACAGTTCTGAATTTAAACTCACCCTTTTTCGTATCTCTGACGGACCCCCAGATGAGTAGGACTGTTCCCTTGGCTTCCTTCATGGGTGGGAACTGGAGTGGCTTATTTCACTCAGCCCACCGCTGGTCACTCCTCCTGAGAGGGAGCAAGCAAGCGCAGGAACCAGAGGGAATGAGCGTTGAAATCGGCCGGCCACTCCTCTCTGGTGGGAGCAGGCTGTGTGTGGCCGCGCAACAGCATCCAACCCCCCCGGCCCTCTTGGCACCCAGGTTCTTGTCTGGCATCCAGGAAGAATCAGGTCACATGAACAGATTGAAGGGTAGTACATGCAGAGGATTTTATTGGATGATGGCTCTCAGCAGGATGGGAGTTGGAAAGGGGTTGGTGTGGGAAGAAGATGATCTTTCCCTGAAGCCACACCATCTGAAGTTAGCCGCATCTATCCATAGTGTTTGATGCTCAGCCGCTTGTAAATCCAACATTCATCAGCTTGTATCCCCAACGCTCTGCTGCTTGGATCCCCAACCACTTGCACCAGCTGCTTGTGTTGCTCTGCCAGCTGAAGTCTTTTTATGGGCACAGGATAGAAGCATACATAGCAGGCCAAAATAGCAACATTTGGGTGGAAAAACAGGGTCAGCTGTTTTCACTTGGGGCCGTGGTTCTAGGCTTGAGGGTGAGGTTTAGCCAGAAGCCCAGACGTTCTGTATCAGTATCTCAAACCAAATATTCAGTATCAACAAGCTTTAATTCTATGAATAATTTCTGGACTTTATGAAAGTTCCTCTGAAAATTTTATTCACGGAACATAAAACCCACCACAACTGCCAATTAACGATTATAACTTCTCGTGGAAAAGAGATGGGACTATGATTATTTTCTACTGTCTTTAAAGCAAGGTGCTTTAAGAATATATTACTCATTCTGGAAGACACTACAAAATTTGTGACATAAATATTTTTCAAATTTCTTCCAATTTCTTGCAATACTTTTTTTTCTGTTTAGAAATAACACTAATATGCTTTTAATGTCTTAGTATAATTTATAGGTTAAGTGTGTAATCTCTAGTGTCAGATTGCTGTTGAATTGCAGGGAAGTATTTTCATTTTTTGCATGATCAAAGCTCTCTGAGCAGAGAAAATTAATATAAAGCTAAAGAACATCTTTTTTTCCTTATAGATGTTTGTTCTTTGCATTCTAAGGTGATAGATGATGCAGAGTCATGTGCTTATTTGTTAAAAGGGGGTTAAACCCATAGCCATTGGTTTAATATCCCAAGGGTTGTGAACATCAAAGGAACTTCTTTTCTCCAAAATATGAATTATTTACATTAGAAAATTAAGGTCCTTTTTCTTTTTTTATCTCTCAGGAGAGGCTATTGTGGAACATTCCTATGTAAGTTCTAAAATTCATATTTTGGGGGGGTTCTATTTTTGTCTTGCAAGAATTTGCTTTTGCACATGTAGGATCTGTTTCTCTTCATCTACTCATTTACACCATGGGAGGAGAGAATTGGACATAAGAAACTTCAACAGTTTTTTGTGCTTAGTAATAAAACCTATGATCTCTGATACAGGAAACTCATGTCTGATATCAAGAAAAATAAATCAATATAGATATTAAAAACTTATTAACTGGATGGCTTAAATGTTCAGCTGTGAATGTTTTCTCCTCTATAGATGTATGCACATTTGTTAATCTTTCTGTGCCTCAGTTTCCAGTATGGAATAGAAGCCCCAATTCTACTTGCCTAAGAGGGTTTTGTTAGCTTTAAACACATTATATAATGTATTTAGAGAAGTGACTGAAACATTGTGGTATTAAATCATCGCTTATGCTACATTTATTATACAACGGGCACAATTTTAATTGCCTTAACAAATAGTAAATCCTATGACAACCTTATGAGGTAGATGATATTGTTAGTTACATTTTAAAAATTGGAAAACTGGAGAACAGAGATATTTTACAAATTTCCTAAGGTTATGTTTCTCAGTGGGCAGGTCTATGTAAACCTACCTCAAAGTCCAAGGAAGCTGAGATGCTGAAGAAAGAGGCTGACAAATCCAGTTTCTTAGGAACAACCATTTAATGGGGACTTATGAACAGAAACCACTTCTCCATTTCTGGCAGTGGAGAGATGACATGGTTGATTCCTAAAAAATTACCCTCCAGACTCAGGGCTTAAATGCCATAGGGAAGGGGTAATTTGGAAGGGATATCTAGGACAATTGAAGTACAAGAACATCAAGGTTGTTAGGTCTAAAGGCAGGATTTACAGTAAATACCCATTCTTACACAAGGAACAACAGATAAACTGGAAATCTTGGCAGGATTTCCACAACTGGGGTAAATCAGAAGCCAACATATCAGATTAGCATACAAGATGAAATTGCATTAGCCTCCACAGGTTACACAGCAGATAGGAGAAAGAGCTAAAATCTGAATACAGGTAGCCTGGTTTCAAGGTCAAACTAAGTAAACATTTTTAATATTAGCTCAATAAATAGTAGCTGTTGTCATTATTATGACCAAAGTTTAAAAAAAGTAAAAGAAGACCATCAATTTTCTTCAAATGCCTCAAGACAGGTAATAAAAGGATTCAGAATATTTTTCCATGATATATTTAGGTTGCCTTACTCATCTTGCTAAGTAACTCATGTATACTTCTTCAGTGAAATGACTGAAAACCCTAATGAAGCGTGTCTTATTTTGGATCCAAGAATCACTAAACCAATTTCCAGCAGAAATCTGAACTTTGTCCAAACCTAAGAAGCCCCTTAGATTCTGTTCTATTTTATGCCCCATATTTTCTCTGACGAAATGAGTAGACAGCTGAAGATTTGAAAGAGTCAGTGTGTGAGGGAAGGAAAAAAATGGAGACAACAATTGGCTCATATATAACACTATAAAATACTATCTGTTTTCATCTTAGTGTTTTTTTAAAATAAATTTCCTTTTATCTTTATTATTGATGATAAATAAACAACTAATTTTGTTCTTGCTAAGTCTGGGGTTAACTGCATACACTTGGTTATATTGAACAAACACACCTATATAATATTGAATCTGAAGTACTTACGTATTTCTGACCTAGTACTAGAATTGTTGGCATAGGTCCCAATGCTTTAAAAATGACTTTTCATTCAACCTTTTTTCTATCACTTATGCCATTTTCTTACGTTGGTATATGGTAAAGGGCTGACTGTTACAGTGTATATGATTCTCAGCAGTACTTTGCCTCTACATTTTACTGTCTCTGTAGGCTTGCTATTGGAAAGAGGAACTCCATCATTCCTTTTGTACTGACTGCAGCACTAAACTTTCCAGAGAGATCAATCTACTTGCAATTTGCAGTTGTGGCTGGCACTTTATTTAATGCCTCTTGGTGACAGAAAATGGAGTAACACTTGTTCTAAAATATTTTGTGCTTTTGTAGTGCTCCCTTGTTGTTAGTAAAAAGCATAGTTATTCTTCCATTTCAGAAGCATGTTAGCGAGTGTATAAGAATAACTAATTATAGCTACAACAATTATAACTCTAAATTATAAATTCATTAAGGTCACCATTTATATGTAATATTTTATTAAAAAGAAACTTGAAGTTCAATTTACTTTTTCTACTGCTTTCAGCCATGTAACCATGAACATTGTTTTAAAGAATTTGGAGAGTTACTTAGATAACCTGGAACAATGCAATTAAGATTTTGATTTCTGAACCTAAGACAGATAAATGAAAAAGAAAACAAAACACACAAAAAAGCATATTTATTGAGTAAAGTAATAAGAAGGCAGAGCATCACTAAAAGATGGTCATCTCCTTCTGCCAATTAAATTGTCACCCTGTCACTCAGCTTAAATGGCTATTAGTCACTCACCCACAGGATCACCAGAACAAACAATTTCTTTACAGTGTGAACTCAGGAGGGTAGTTGAGGCTTTAAATATATCTTTTTATCTTAAAATTTTTTGAATGGAGTATCTGTGTAAAATAATCAAGAATGATAATTAAACTATAGAAAACCCTCTACAATTAATTCACCATAAAGACTTCCAAAACTAAAAATGAATAAGGAGAAAAAATCATAGTTTTATAATAATGATTATATAAATATTCCTGATAAAATGTATGACTATGGTACAGGATAACTTTTGCTTATGCATAATTTATCGAGAGATTATACCTTACAGAAGAGTTCTTATGGTTTTTAAAATTAGAATTGTTAGTAGTATTCCTATTGAAACAAAAAGACTGCATTTCTGGTTTTACTAGATTTTATGTTTTATTTTCTACAAGTCTTTGAAGGCCAAATGTTATCTTAAAGTATATATAACAGCTAAGGAACTTCATATAACTGATTGAGGTTCCAGTGGAGTTACAAAACCTGAAATTCCACTTATTTTCTATTTCTTCAGGAATAGATAACAGTAGAAAAGTAAAATTTATTATTAATATAGGTTGGTCAGAATTGTGGCCTGAAAAATTTTGATACAGACTGTAAGCTGAATACTCAGAAATGCAGAAAAGTACATGTTTATGAAGTAAATAAGTATAATAAATATACATGTTTTATTTGAGAAACAATACACTCCTTTATATATTTTTAGGATACCCTGAAAAAAATGTGGCAATACACAAGATTAACAAATGAACTCCAATTTTAAGGAAATGTTTTATTCAATTTTATGATTCTTATTAATTGAGACATCTAAATTCAAGTTGAGCATTAAGAGTGGTTCAAACATGCATAATGCTCAATTTTATTGTTCACACATAAAGATTTTTCTAAACTTTGATTACTAAAACATGAAACTCATTTATATCACTTAAAACAAGGTAAAAACTGCCACTTTGTGTAAGTGTTCTCATTATTTTTTCTTAAGCATATATTATGTTATTATAAATGGAAAAATGCTGGTTCAGAATTCAAACGATAAACCTTTTCTTAGTTCATCCATTCGATGCGCCTGGGATTGCTTATGGCAATAATTTATCCTGTGTGACCTCATTCATTTTTTAAATAGTATACTAATAATTGTTCACATTACTTAGAAACTTTATTAAAGGGTGTGAATAAAATGATCTACAAAAGTCAATCACTTTCCTATATACAGGCATATCTTGGATGTATTGTGGGTTTAGTTCCAGACCACTTCAATAAAATAAATGCCACAATAAAACAAGACACAATGTTTTTCTTTCCCAATGCATATAAATGTTTACACTACATGGTAGTTTATTATGTGTACAATAGCATTTGTCTAAAAAATAATGCACATGCCTTAATTTAAAAATATTTTGTAACTAAAAATTGCTAATGATCATCTGAGCCTTCAAGTTATAATATTTTTGCTGGTGGAGGGTCTTGCATGGATATTGATGGCTGCTGACTGATCAGAGCAGTGGTTGCTGAAAACTGAGGTGTCTGGGCCATTGCTTAAAATAAGAAATTAATAAAATTTGTTGCATCAGTGGACTTTTTCTTTCATAAAATATTTCTCTTTACCATGTGATACTCTTTGCTAACATTTTAACCACAGTAGAAATTCTTTCAAAATTGGAGTCAGTTCTACCAAAACCTACTACTGCTTTCTGAACTAAGTTTAGGTAATATTCTAAATAAGTTGCCATTTCAACAATGTTCACAGTATCTTCACTTTGAGTAAATTCTATCTCCAGAAACCACTTCCTTTGCTCATTCATAGGAAGCAATTACTCATTCATTGAAATTTTATCATGAGACTGCAGAAACTCAGTAACCTCTTCAGGCTCCACTTCTAATTCTATTTCTCTTGCTATTTCCATCACATCTGCAGTTACTTCTGCCACTGAAGTAATAAACCCCCTAATGTAATCAATGAGGGTTGGAATCAACTTATTCCAAACTTCTGTTAATGATAATATTTTGTCCTCCTTCCATGAAGTAGAACATTTATCAATTACATTCACTGTCATATGAGCAGTTTGTGGTACCCCAAAACAATTACAATAATATCAAAGACCTATGATAGTGATCACAAATCACCAGAACATATATAACAATAGTTAAAAATTTAAAATATTGTGAGAATTATTAAAATGTGACACAGACACATAAAGTGAGCACATGCTATTGAAAACGTGGCATTGATATACCTGCTAGATGCAGGGATGCCACAAACCTTCAGTGTGTAAAAAGTGCAATATCTGCAAAATACAATAAAGTGAATGCAATAAAATGAGGTATGCCTGTATCAGCAATGAGCAAGTAAAATTTGAAATTAAAAGAATAATACCATTTACATTGGTATTACCCAAAATTGAAATACTTAGGTATAGACATAGCAAAATATGCACAAAATCTATATTAGGAAAACTACAAAAGTTTTATCAAAAAAATCAAACAACTAAATAAATGTGGAGGTAGACCATGTTCATGGATAGGAAAATTCAATACTGTCAAGATGTCTGCTATGTTCTGAATATTTGTGTTCCTTCAATTTTATATATTGAAATATAATCTCCAATGTGATAATACTAAGAAATGTGGCCTTTTCAGAAGTGATTAAATCATGAGGGTAAGGCCTTCATAAATGAAATAAGTGCCTTATGAAAAGAGACTTGAAGCAGTTTCTTTGCCTCATCCAACATATAGACACAACTAGAAGGCACCATCTGTAAAGCAGACACCAAAGACACTGGTGCTTTGATCTTGTGCTTTCCAGCCTCCAGAACTGTGAGCAATTGATTTTTGTTGTTTATACATTACTCAGTCTAAGATATTTTGCTGTTGCAATCTGAATGGACTAAGACAATGACTGTTCTTCACAATTTCATCTGTAGATTAAATGCAGCCTCAAACAAAATCCTAGCACGTTATTTTGTGGATATCAACAAATTTATGTTAAAGTTTTTAGGAATCAGCAAAAGACTCAGAATCACCAAAACAATATTGAATATGAACAAAATTTGGGAGAATAATACCACTCAACCTCAAGACTTAATGCAAAGTAACAGCAGTCACAACAGTGTGATATTAGCAAAAGGATAGGCAAATAAATCAGGGAAACAGGATAAAGCATCAAGAAACAGTCAGGTAAATATACCCAAATGACCTTTGCCAAAGACGATAGGTAATCTAATGAAGCAGATATACCTTTAAACAAAGGGTACTAGAACAAGTGGATATCCTGCTGCAAAAACAAATAAATAAATCTAGACACATATGTTACTTTACAAAAATTAACTCAAAATAGATGATAGAGCTAGATATAAAAGGCAAATTTATAAAACTCTTAGAAGATAACATAGGAGAAAATCTAGATGACTTTGGGCATGGTAATAATTTTCAAATTAATTTAAAATTTTTTTAATTTATAATTTTAAATTTTAAAAATAATTCTTTGGTTTTGAATTTTAAACCCAAAAGAATGATTCATTTATTAAGTTGATAACGTGTAATTCATTAAAATTAAAAATTTTCTCTCTACAAAAAAACTACTAAGAGAATGATAAGATAAGCAACCAATGGAGAGAACACATTTACAAAAGATATCTGATAAAGAACCTATCCAAAATATACAAAGGACTCTTAAGACTCAATAAAGGAAAACAAATACCTTAATTAAAAAAATGGACAAAAGACCTTCACAGATACATTGCCAAAGAAAATATAAAGATGGAAAAGAAACATAAGAAAAGATGCTCTTCAAAATATTTTATCAAAGAAATGCAAATTAAAACATCAATGACACGTTAATACACACCTATCAAAATTACTCAAATCCCAAACACTGACAACATCAAATGTTGGTGACAATGTGGAGAAACATAAACACTAATTTATTGCTAGTGTAAATGCAACATGATACAGCCACTTTGGAAGACGTTCTGGAGATTTTTTACAAAACAAAACATACTCTTACCACACTATCCAGCAGTCACATTCCTTGGTGTTTACTCAAAGGTGTTGAAACTTGTATCCACACAAAAATCTGCATACAGATGTTTTTGAAAGCCTTATCTATACTTGCCAAAATGTGGAGGCAACCAAGATATTCTTCAATAGATGAATGAGAAATAAATAGTGGTACATCCAAACCATGAAATATAGTTCAGCACTAAAATGAAATTTGCTTTAAACCATGAAAAGACATAGAGTAATCTTAAATGCATAATATTAAATGAAAGAAGTCAATCTGAAAAGGCTAATAATATATAATTCAGGCTAGATGACATTTTAGAAAAGGCAAAACTATGAAGATGGTAAAAAGCTCAGTGGTTGCCAGGGTTGATATGAAAGTGAGCTCTCTCTTTTATGGGCTCTTTCACCTTCTACAGTGGAATAATGCAGCAATGGGGCCATTGCAGGGAGCTGACAACATCCTCTTGGGCTTCCCAGACACTAGAACTGTGAGCCAATTAAGCCCCATTTTTAAAAAGTGAATTACCCAGATGTAAATAATCTGTTATAGCAGCAGGAAGCAGACTAAGACCAGCAGAAATAAAACAACCAACAGTTATTGAGATCTTAGCATGTGCTAATTACCTTTCAGAGATCTTTATTTGTATGAACTTACATAATACTCATACCAACCTTATGAACATGTGATGTTATAATTCCTGTTCTACCCAGGAGGAATTTGAGGCACAGAGAGACTTTGTAAACTTCTAAATAGCATTTCAACAAAATGGTAGATCCAGGTTTAAACCTGGGTACACTAGCTTCAGTGTCTGTGCTCTCCTAACAAATATTGTTAACATTATTTAAATAAAGAGATAGAAACTTATTGACTCACTCAAGGATTTATTCTGCTAAAAATTGACCAAATGTAATCAAGACCTTTTTTTTAAGATTAACTTTATATTTGCTTCAGATTGACTAATCATATGCAAATTCAATGTCAGCAATAGTATTATTCTGTAGACAAAGACTAATTTTCTTAAAGATTTTTGTGGTTGATAATTCAAATAGCTACCTTTACTGATGTTATTACCTGTTATAAATACATTTTTTATTCAGTATAGGATTCTTTCTTTTTTTGCTTGAATACGACTTTTAAAAAATTGGTCTTCCTTCTTAATATGTCTAAAATAATTATAAATGCTGATTTTTGTTTCGTCAGTCCTTCATTACAGGCCTAAGTAAAGCAATAAATAACTCATCGTCAATCAGCCAATGTTAAAACTATTTTTAATTAAAAAAATACAGGCCTCCAGAAAGTCACTTCAATTCTCCACTGGAATTTGCTTACTGGCCAAAGCATATATTAATGCTTGAGGCTGAATAAGATGAACATATGAGTACCTATTTTCATACTGTTCCACTTGACTACCTTCCATTGGCATTGTTATGCTTAGTATCACGTAACACTCTCCTATCAACAGTAGAATAAACCCCATATTGCAAATGTTCAGTGATGTACACAGGTGTGTATTGGCCTCTGTCTAATATAGTCTAGTTTCTGCAGGTTTAAGAGTAACAAAGATTATTTCCTTTGCTCATGTATTACAGGTGGTTGCATTAGTCTGTCTTTTCATTGCTATAGGGAACTACCTGAGACTGGGTAACTTATATAGAAAAAGAGGTTTAATTGACTCACAGTTCTGCAGGTTGTACAGGAAGCTGGTCTGGGAATGCCTCAGGAAACTTAAAATCATGGTGAAAGGAAAAGGGGAAGCAGATATGTCTAACATGGCCAGAGAAGGTGGAAAAGAGAGCAGCGGGAGGTGCTACACACTTTTAAACAAACAGATTTCGTGAGAACTCACTGATTATCACAAGAACAGCAAGGGGGAAATCTGCCCTCATGATCTAGTCACCTCCCACCAGGTGTCTCCTCCAACATTTGGGATTACAATTTGACATGAGATTTGGGCAGGGACAAAAATCCAAACCATACCAGTCATGTTTAAGGCAGGTGTTTATTTCTTAGCTTTTTAAAAAGTTTACTTGAAGTCAATAATTAGGTGCTTGTTATTTTTTTTTTTTACTTTTTACCCATTATTTAATATTTTCTTTGATATTTTAACAGGTAATATAATTTAAACAAGAATAGTACTCACATATAATTAAATTTATCACAATATAAATTTTTTCATTAAATAAACTTAATAGCCAAAAAGAATTATTCACAAATACATGTCTTTTTCATGGTGATAATGATAATAACATACTAACATAAATCACTACAATCCCAAATTCTTTGGGAAATAATAATTTGTATTTTGTATTAAATTATGCATATATTTTTCCTATGCATAATTTAATAGAAAATGTCGATTATTATTTCCCAAAGAATTTCTATTAGGAATGCAAACAGTATCCTGTTTAACATAATATAATCCTGTATAGACTAATCCAAACATTTTGTTTTAAAATAAATTCTAATGTAAACTATTTAATATATTTGTATTTTAATTTTTCCAATATTTCATATGTAAAAGGAATAGTAAATGATTAACTCTACCCCACCTCCTTCATCATTCTGCTATCAAAAGTATCATATTTTTCAGCCTTATATACTTAGACTTCTTAATATCTGTATAGATGTTCTCTGTGATTTATATATGTGAGATAATATAATCTATTTGGACTATAGAGCTTTTTTATATAGACACTTTAAATGACATTTTTTTCTTTTTTCCTGATTACCTTAACTGTTTACAAATTCTACTTTATAATTTACAAGACATTATGTTGTTTCAGAGAAAAGCTCCTGTCAACTGTGTTTTTCCTCTGTTCTCACACTGCCACGTCAATCACCAATACAGAAGCAGACTTCTGTGACCAAATGTGTTGGTATTTTCCCCACACACCAAGCTGCAGACACCAGCGGAATGTCTTCCAATTCAATTTTCACACTATCTACCTAGAGATAGTGTCAGATCCCACATGTTGGGGACTGAGTCCCCAAGATTGCCCCACCCCCTTTAGACGCTCCTCACAGGTCCAAGCCTCCGGAACTTCTGACCCACTGGCTTCAAGTTGGGGTTCCCATGAGCCCCTCTTTGGGTCTGATTAATTTGCTGGAGCAGTGCACAGAACTCAAGGAATCACTTACACTTAGCAGTTTATTATAAAGGATATGACAAAGGATACAGATGAAGAGACACACAGGGCAAGGTATGGGGGAAGGGATGTGCAACTTCCATGCCCTCCCTGGGTACAGCATCCTCCAGAAACCACCACGTGTTCCACTTTGTAGAAGCTCCTCAAACCCGGGCCTCGGGCTCTTATGGAAGCTTCATGATGTCAGCATTCCTTTCCCCAGAGTAAAGGGTGGACTCCTCTCTGGAGAGGGTCTTAAGACCCACAGTCAGAAAGGCATGGGAAGTTTAGAGCCCTGCCTTTGGGCAAGTATAAGGAAGGTAAGAGCAAGATTCTGTTTCCTGAGTTCTAAAACAGCCAACATGATAACAAAAAACTTTAACAAGGGCTATGGGAATTATAAACAAAAAACCATGAATGAAAACCAATATATATCATAACACCATATATATAAAAAATAAGAACAAACATAACTATATATAACTGTTTGCACAAATTCATCTTGCTAATTTTCCAAATATTTAATAGTGTATATATTATTAAATCTAATATAAATGTTAATGTCTCAAAAACAGAGCTGTATGAACCCAGAAGCCAAAGCAAAACATTTCAAAACATTTTTCTCAGAATTTGTCACACGACCACTTATTATTTATGTCATTGATACCAAAAATAATATATATTTATTTTATAATGCTAAATATTTCTGTCATATGTTATGACTGTAGCAATGCATAACTACTTTTGGAATCTTAGCGTGATATTTACCTAGATTAACAATAGAAAATAATATTTTCAACATACACTTTAGTCAATTTGAAATACAGAAACCTTTTTAAATGAATATTATATCTAATTTGTACACTAATATATTAAATAGATATAATTCAGATATCTTTCACATACCAATTATACTTCACAATTATAGATCAAATCAAAGTTGTCTATTTATTTATAATATTTGTAGTAAGTAAATAATTTAATATATATTTAAAGAGATCTGTTTCTTCATAGTGAAACAATTATTTCTAGCTATAACAATAAATAAATTGAGGCACTAATCATGTTTTATGATGATTATGATATAATTTGCTCTTATAAATACAGGTAGTTACGATTTTTTTTCAAGGCCATAGAAGCACTCGAAAATTTATACAGACATACAAATATTAGCACATTTATTTTAAATTACTTAGATTCATAACTTACCAGATTTTTATTAAATTGATGCAAAAGTAATTGCAGTTTCTGCCAATAAAAGTAATGCCAAAAACAACAATTGCTTTTGCACCAACCTAATATCATACAGGAAGAAAGCAATGATACGTTGGATTCCACGAGGCCTGGTGCTCAACACCAACATTAACATGAATTACAGCATTCTTAGAAACAGGTGCTTTTAGTCACCTCAGGCTAAGATTTCATGTGCCCAATGGTAAGTAAAATCAAAGTTTTCATAATAAAATATTGCACTGAAACACATATTTGTTAGAAGAAGTGAGTTATTTTATTAAACATGTCTATAGGAATTTAGGATGTTTTATGAAAGTTTTATACCAATATATACTACAAACTTGGCAATAGTTCCATTTCCCCTTAGAAATGATTGGTCTAGCTATAAAAATCCCTCAAGTCAATTTCTGGTCTTCTATCATTTCCTAAAATTTCTGGGAATTAAGTTGTCTTTCATCAGGCTGACAGAAAACTAGACCTCTGGAAGGGGTATGAGTGTTCCTTTTTAGAAAGTAAGATTATCCTGATGAGTACGCTCTAGATTTTTTGCTTTTCTCAAGTGTTACAGTGAAACCTCAAAGACTTCTATTCTGAGTTACTTCTTAAATCTTACATAAGATATGCAAGATAGAAAATTTATATACATTTAGAAAATATACCAATATTCTTTATTATATTGAAAATATTTTATATAGAGTCACTGAAATCTAATAAAATGCAAACATTCATTTGTTTAGCAAATTTATATTGAGTATTTATTAAGTGCCAGAAATATTTTAAGGACAGAAAATAGATTAGTTTATATAACAAAAAAAAATTTTTGTCCTCATGGGCAAATATATCTTGTCTCATATGTTCTGTGTCAGGAATCTAGTAGCAGTTTACCTGGGTGATTTTTGGCTCTAGCTTTCAATGTTACTGCAGTCAAAACTTGTCAGGCAGGAATGCAGTCTTATGTGAAGGCTCATGTGAGAATGAATCTTTTTCCAAGCTTATTAACATGGCTTTGGAAGGCCTCAGTTTCACATCTACTGTTAGTTCCTCACTGCATGTCTCTCTATGTAGGCTAATGGAGTATCCTAATAACATAGATGCTCACTTCTGTCAAATACTATTGGTCACATAAAACGACTCTTGGAAAATGTGTGGAGAGACCAGAAAAGGGTGTGAATTCAACTGGTTGGAGATCGTTGTGACCACTTTGGAGGTTGAATATCACAAGGGGTAAAGAATATTATTGGGAAATCCCATAGAAGGTTTTAAATGGAGAAATAAATGTAATATATTTAAGTTATTGTTTAGAAGGAACAATCTGCTGTCATGTTAAAAATGGATTTAGTTAATAAACCTCTCTAACACGAAGTGTGCAAGCTCTGCTGGTCTACTAGAGTAAAAGCAAAAGTTTATGTATACATATATACATACACACATATATATGTACACATACATGTACATATATACAAACAGGTATGCATATACATACATACAGGCATATGTATACATACAAACATAGATATATTTAAGCTTCTAGAAATGGTCCTAAGGATAAACAGCAAATCAAGAAACATTTCTTCAAGAAAATCTAGAAATATTCAATAAGAAAGATGATAGTCTGTGGCATTTGAGCAAGACCACTACTTTCTTCCCCACTCCCAGCTCAGTGAGGTGAAGATTGCATTCTAGATTGCTTCAAACAAGAACAGGGCTCCTTCTATTCCCGTTTTTCAGTTGGAGTGCTTTCTGTTTCAAATAATCAGGACTTGGCATTTCAAATCCTGCCTTAGATATCCAAAGATAAGCCTAAGCCCAAGGTTGGTACAGTTGAGAGGTGAGAATTTCCACCTGCTGTCCATCTTTCACCCATGTACTAGAGGCTCTGCCTAGGGCATGGTATACATGGAATACTAGGGTCCTCCTTGACCTTGCCCCTGCTAATGCAGTGGTTCTTCCATGCCATTAGAAATAAGCCAGGAGGACCTTGGGATGCTGCCTTCACACATCCACATGACTGAGTACTCGGTTTCTAGAACAGGGTGACACTCAGAGAAGTGTTGGCCATTTTCAATCCAGTTCCAGGGCCGTCTCTTAGAGATTTTTTTTCTCACTGAGCAGATAAGCAGGGCTTACAAAAGATAATTTCTTTTCCATTTCCAAGGGTACTGACTTCATTTGAAAGAACTTGGGAAAATAGATTTGACCTGATAGTAGAAACAATTAGCAAACTTGAAGATAAATTCACTGAGATTATGCAAGCTGACAAATAGCATAAAGAATCAAAAAAATAAACAGAGCCTCAGAAAAGTGTGGGAAATCATCAAGCACACGAATTCACATGTAATAACAGTACCAGAAGGAAAGGAGAGAAAATAGAAACAAAAAAAAAATCTTTAAAAAACAATGGCAAAAATATTCCCAAATTTATTGAAGGGCACTAATTCACACATCCTGGAGGCTCAACAAACTCCAAGTAGGATAAACACAAAGAGATCCACAAACAGGCACGTCAAATTAAGAATACTAAAAGTCAAATACAAGGAAGAAAATCTTGAAAGTAGCAATAGAAAAATAACTCATAACAAAAAAAAAAATCCTAATAAAATTAGCAGCTAATTTCTCAGCAGAAATAATGGAGGCCAGAATGTAGTGGGATAATCAAAATACTTAAAGACAATGACTATCAACCAAGAATCGTGTATCCATGGAAACTACTTTTCAAAAATTAGCAAGACTTTGCAGATAAACAAAAACTGAGATAACTTCTTTCTAGCAGACCAACATGAGAGATACGAAAGAAATTTCTCCAGGCTGAAAGCAAATGACCTGAGATAGTACGTCATATACACACACACAAATAAACAGCATCAACAAGATTATTGTGATGGTTAAACTTATGTGTCAATTTAACTAGATCACAGGGTGCACAGATTAAACATTATTTCTGCATATGTTTCTGAAGGTGTTTTCTGATCTCATTAGCATCTGAATAGGTGAACTAAAAACAGTAGATTGTTCTCTCCAATGTGGGTTGTCCTGATCTAATCTGTTGAGGGCTTGAATAGAAAAAAGGCAGAGTAAAGGAGCATGCATCTGTTATGCCTGATTGCTGAACTAGGACATCAGTCTTCTGACTGATTGAAGAAAAATTTAGAATTTATATTTAACGATCAGACATATTAATTCTTTGAAGAAAAATTTAGAATTTATATTTAACAAAGAATTAATATGTCACTATGTTCAATTCTATGCCTTCTACTTTTAAACTTAACTTTCTCATAAAGCAACATTTCCAACTACCTACTCCACCCTGACTCATTCTCCACCCTGACTCATTCTCCATCCTGACTTATTCTCCACCTTGACTCATTCCGATCACCTGCTCCACCCTGACTCGTTCTCCACCCTGACTCATTCTCCACCTTGACTCATTGCGATCACCTGCTCCACCCTGACTCATTCTCCACCCTGACTCATTCTCCACCTTGACTCATTGCGATTACCTGCTCCACCCTGACTCATTCTCCACCCTGACTCATTACAATTACCTGCTCCACCCTGACTCATTCTCCACCCTGACTCATTACAATTACCTGCTCCACCCTGACTCATTCTCCACCCAGACTCATTACAATTACCTGCTCCACCCTGACTCATTCTCCACCCAGACTCATTACAATTACCTGCTCCACCCTGACTCATTCCGATTCATTCTCCACCCTGACTCATTCTCCACCTTGGCTTATTCCAATTACATACTCCACCCTGACTCATTCCGATTCATTCTCCACCCTGACTCATTTCATAACCATTTTTCCCACCAAATCACTGTCCCTGTCACTCTCTTTAAATTAGTCAATCAGAATTAGTTTAGCCTGTGCCATCTAACCCTAGCCAATAGGAGAATGACACAGCAGTAGGGACCATGCGCATCAGGAATAAGAACCCCTTTCCCTCCCTTGTCCAGGTGTCTGCTCACCATTGCTCCATCTGTGAGGGTGTACCCTTCTATAGAAGCACTTTGCCTTGTGGAGAATTAAAAAGAAAATTTTATATTCGAGTACTGCTTCTTCTGCAGCACCAAAACTTTATTTATAACACTGATGACTTACTTAAAACAGTGTCTGCCCTGGTTCTTAGGACATCAGACTCAGATTGAACTATACCACCAGATTTCCTGGGTCTCCAGGTGGTAGACAGCAGATAATTTTACTTTTCAGCCTCAATAATTGTATAAGTCAATTTCCCTTGTTGCTTTATTTTCTATTTATCTGCAGAACCTCAGATTTCAATTCAAATTTTAGTACCACCCCAGCACCTCTCTTTGCTTCTATACTCAAGTCTCAGCAGGCTCCTAAGGGTAAGATACAAAATATCTGAGGAACATGTGTGGAAATGAATACTGAGAGTGTGGGATAATCATAAAAGAAAACATAAAGTTGGTTCAGGCCAAATTTATTGATATGGGCTCACTAAGCAAACATTCTGCATTTAATTTTGCAGCTTGGGGAGGTAGAAGGTGCACTCATAGTTTGTGTGAGTGGTTGGCTGAAACTGTGATGGAAAGGTAGCCCACAGTGAGCAAACCGGAAATGCTGCATCTGCCTTCATTTAATGGAGAAAGAGATTCAAAGGCTTAGAGAAGTGGAATATTAGAGTAGATTTGTCATTTAAGACCCACTCACCCACATGGGAGAGTCCAGAAGTCATTCCTATCACCAACACTGTGAGAAATACATTTGTGACAGGAGCCCCAGCATTTTTGAAGAGCACTGTGATCACTCTGCTCTATAGGCCAGGTCTTTCAGTGAGAACTGCAGGCACTCAATTGGAAAATCTAAATGCAAAGTAAGTAATTGTGTCCTGGGGCAGCAGGGGCCAGGTGGCAGAATTGGCCAAGTTGTTGCACTTAACTGCCAAAAGCAGGGTAGGTGCAGTTACCATAATTGACAGCAGAGCTAAAGCAGCAACAGATTGACACAGACACATGGCATTGGCTAGTTAATCATGCTATTCCTAGAAGTTAAATAGATAGGAAGCCTACTAAATTCTTACTTGATCTGTGCAAGCAGAAAAGCCTAAGCAAGTAAACAAAAGTCTAACCTGAATCATAAAAACAGAGAGTCATGTTCTCTCCATTAATTTCCAGACATGAGCCAGTTTATAGATCCAGAAACCCTTGAATTAAAAGAAAGCTCGGTCCTTTGAGGAAGGACCATGGAACACTACTGAAAATTTAAACTGTTAATCTCTCTCTTAGTCATCTCCAAAAGGACCAATAGTCTCATCAGAGTAACTGTGAACTGGAAAAATTGAAATAATTAAACATTTCTGGGACTACTGGACGCTGGCTCTGAATTGACACTAATTCCAAGAAACAAAAAATCATCATCGTGACAGATGAGTCATAGAATGGGCTTAATGAAAGTCAGGTGATTAATGGAGATTTAACTAGAGTCTATCTCACAGTGGACCTAGTCAGTCCAGAACCCATTCTGTGGTTATTTCCCCAGTTCTAGAATGAATAATTGACATAGATGTACTCAGTAGTAGACAGAATCTCTACAGTAAATCTCTTACCTGTAGAATGAGGGCTATTATGGTGGGAAAAGCAACTGGAGGCCATTAGAATGGTCTCTACCTAGAAAAATAGTAAAACAAAAGCAATACTGCATTCCTGGAGGACTTGCAGAGATCAGTGCCACCATCAAGGATTTGAAGGGGGCAGGGGTGATGATTTCCACCACAACATCATTCAAATCACCTATTTGGCCTGTTTGGAAAACAGATGGATGTTGGAGAATGACAGTGGATTATCGTAAGCTTAACCAGGTGGTGACTCCAATTACAACTGCACTATCAGTTGTGGTTTTATTGCCTGGGCAAATTAATATATCCCTTGTTACCTGTATTAATCTAGAAAATGCCCTTTTCTCCATGCCTTTTGATAAGGCCTACCAAAATAAGTTTTGTTTCCGCTAGCAAGGCTAGTAATACATCTTCACTGTTCTACCTCATGGGGATATCAACTTTCTAGCCCTAAGTCATAATTTAGTTCACAGGATTCTTGATTACCTTTCCTTTCCACAAGATATCACACTAGTCTATTACATTGATGACATTATGATGATCAGACCTAGACAGCAAAATGTAGCACCTACTCTAGACATATTGGTAATTCATTTACATGCCAGAATAAAAGAAATAAATCCAGCAAAAGCTCAGGGGCCTTCCATCTTAGTGAAATTTCTAGGGATCCAGTGGTGTGGGGCATGTTGAGTTATTTCTTTTAATGTGAATAATTAGTTGTTGCACCTGGCTCCTTCTAAAGCCAAGACAAAGGCACAACATGTAGTGAGCCTCTTTGGATTTTGGAGGCAACATATTTCTCAACTGGGTATGTTAATCCAGCCAATTTACTAAGTGACTTAAAAAGATATTACTTTTTAATAGGATTCAGACAGGAGAAGACTCTGCAACAGATTCAGGCTGCTGTGCAAGTGGCTCTGCCTCTTGGGCAATATGGCCCACCTTATCCAATAGTGCATTAAATGTCAGCAGCAGAAAAGAATGCTGTTTGGAGACTTTGACTGGCTCCTATTGATGAATCACATCACAAATGCTTCAGATTTGGAGCAAAGCTCTGCCATCTTTTAAGACACAGCCCTTGACCTGCTACCATCTTTAGCAGAGACTGAATGCTTAATATGGGCCACTAAGTTACCGTGAGACCTGAGATGCCTATCATGAACTGAGAGATATCTGACCCACCAAACCATAAAGTTGAGCTTATACAACAGTATTCTATCATCAAATGAAGGTGGTATGTACATGGTCAAGCCTGATCAGATTGTGAAAGTATAAGTAAGTTGCATGAAGTGACCCAAATGTCCATTGTCCCCACTTCCGCTACAGTACGTTTTCTCTCCCAGTCTGCAATTATGGGCTCATGGAGAGTTTTCTACATTGAGTTAATGGAAGAAGAAGAGTTGGGTCTTGTTTATAGACAATCCTGCATAATATACAGCGACCATCTGAAAGTGCACAGCTGCAGCGTTATAGCCCCTTTCTGGGACATCCTCAAAGGACAGTAGTGAAGAAAAATCCTGTCAGTGGGTAAAACTTTAAGCAGACCACCTGGATGTGCACTTGACTTGGAAGGAAAGATGACCAGACATGTGATTATAGACCAATTCTTTGCCTGTGTCCAATATTTTGCCTCAATATCCAGGAATTTGGAAGGAAGATAATTGGAAGAGTGATGGTAAGAAATTTTGAAGAAGAGATATGTGGCTAGACCGCTCCAAATGGGCAAAGACTTTGAAGATATTTGTCTCATGTGAATACTTACCAAAGAGTGACTTCAGTGGAGGAAGATTTAAATAATGAAGTGGATAGGGTAACCTATTCTGTTGATACCAGTTGACCTTTTTCTCCAGACATCCTTGTCATCATTCAGAGGACTCTTTAAGAAAGTGGCCATGGTGGTAAGGGTGGTGATTATGCATGAGCTTTGCAAAATGGCTTTCTACTTACTAAGGCCAACATGGCTAAAATCACTGCTGATTGATGCTAATTTTAAGGGCCAATTGGACTACTACTCTACGATGAATAAAAGGAATGGTATGTCTGGTATATAAAAAATCTTTTAGAATGTCTTAGTATTTCCATGCCCTGTGATTAAGGTCAATGGAAAATTACAGTGACCTAGTCCAGGCAGGACTACTATTGGTCCAGACCCTTCAGCAATAAGGTTTTAGGTTATTCTACTAGGTAAAGAACCATGAGAAGCTGAGGTGCTGCCTGAAGGCATAGGCAAAACAGGGTGCTTAGAGGTAAAAGGTAATAATAAATACCAGCTATGATCATGTGACCAGTTACAAAATTGAGAATTGTAATTGTCATAGTTTGTTATGAATACATTTGTGTGTGTATATTTGATTTGTTTCCTTTCTTATTACCCTATCATGTCACATAAGAATATTAACTTTATATCATAACATACAAATATTGATACTTTTGTATCATAGTATTTAAATTACAGAAAATGGGCAAAGAGAAAACATCACTCAAGGACTTTACCTCTTTTGAGGAGGGGTTAGTGAATTTTTGATTGTACACAGGACAGTTCTATCAAGTCAGACAAATTTATAGTCTTATTGTCTTTATTTAGAAAATAAGTATAGTGTAAGAAAATGCATATGGGTGCCAAGCTGTCAAAGATTTGACTTGTGATAGTTATATACATTAACTTGACTGGATCCCAGGATGTGCAGCTATTTGGCTAAATACTATTTCTAGATGTGTCTGTGAATGTGTTTTTAGATTAGATTAGCATTTGGAGAGGTAATAATATACTCAGTAGAGCAGATTCTCCTCAATTTGCAAGGGCGTCTATTCAATCCAATGAAGGGCTAAATAGAACAAAAGGCAGACGAAGGAATAATTCAATTCTGCTGTCTGACTACCTGAGTGAAACTTAGGTCTTGCACCCTTGGAGTGAGACACACCATTGCTTCCCATAGTTCTCAGCCTCTGGACGTGTACTGAACTACAACACTGGTTTTCCTACGTCTCCAGCTTATGACTTATATTATCTGGAATATTTTTAGAAGCACACAGAAGCAAGTAACTTGTGTGTATATATTTTCACAAATCAGCATAGTTTAAAAAACATACTCTCCTTGTGAATTCCAGTTATAATGCAAAGTTACATAATATGGACATAAGTTTTTTTTTTATTATAAACAGAAATATATTAGGAACTGTGTATCTGTTATAAATAGAACTAAATATAATCATGGTCTTCAATAGCCGTTATGTTACCTAATCTTTAAAAGCTCACTATTCTTAACATCATCTCTAAAAATAAATTTGTGATGAACACTTATCTTAATATTTCATATTTAATTATAGAATCATATCATTTTAACTGCTGCTACTGATAACTTTTTGTCCAGCTTCCTTATTTTATAAAAGGGACTTTATGATGCATTTTTTTTCATTCTGATGGTTACATTAATAAAGAATGAAGAAGTATTATTAGAAAGACTTATAGTCTTTTAGTGTAGAGAGACATTATTAAACTAATTTTGGACGACTGACTATAAAATCTAAGAAGCTTTTTTACTTGCTTAGTTATAAATTAGTATTAAATATAAAAACAAGCAGTATTGAAATTTTAGTGCACATTCTGGTAAACATTTTCTTTAAAGAGCCAGACAGCAAATATTTTTATGCTTTGTGGGCCAGTCTCTAATGCAGCACAGCAACCCTATAGCATGAAAACAGTCATAGACATACACAAAAGGATGAGTGTGACTGCGTTCCAATAAAAATGTAAATAATAAATAGAACGTGAGTTGGATTTGGTCAATGGTCCATAGTTCGCTGACTCCTAATCTAGTGTTCTATAAGATAATTATGATTTATGTGCCTAGAAAACTCTTTACCTTTTTAAGTCCATAGAATTCATATAATTTATGTTGTTGGCCTGACATTAGATAAATTCACATTAAAACTGTTTTGGTACAAATTTAATAAAGACCGTGAAATACATTATGTTGATTGAGTCCAAGGCAAAGTCTATGCTCCAAAATTATTAAACGATTATTATTAACCGAATTAAAGATTTATTTTGCTTATTTTAATTTGAACTATGTTCAAGTTTCTCTCTCATGCAAACTTATTAAAACACTTTAGTTCTAAGGTAAATAGGAGTCATTGACTTATTTTTTGTTTGTTTTGTAATTTAGACTTACCTCTCTTTGAAAACAGAAGCTCGAGACTGATTTATTGGTATGGATAATGCAAAAGCAAACTACTCAATTCCTCCACATCTTAGGGGATTGTCTTTGGATTAGAGGTGCCAGAAGGTGGGTATACGATTTCTGTAAGGTTATTATTTTAAACATATTTTTGGATGATTATTGTGTGTTAGGTGCTGAGGCAGATATAAGGATAAATGAAGATGTTTTTTCCCTTGTACAATACAGTAATTTTTGAATTCCAGCTGTTATTAGTACTTGTGTATGTCTCGTATAGAAGTAACTTCTCGTTCTGTACACATTACTGAAACTCACTCACCACTGATATATTAACAGTAAGCACTTGATATTCGTTCTGCCCTGGAAGTTTTCCACGCTAGCCAGCACACTACTATTAATAATTTTCCCTTCTCCATTTTTCGAACTTAATGAAAGACTGATGAGTGTTTTCCAGGATTTGCCCTTACCACCTGATATCTTCTGGTAAAAGCCACTTTTAATTCATTTTCTTTGTCTATTTCTTTTTCTTCTCCTCCTGCTTTCCCCCCTCTTTCTTTTTATTCTTTTTGTCAAGATGCTCAATTTATTATAGCTATTGAAATCATATAACTATTTCCTCCTAGAGATACCAGCAAAAGAGAAACAGAAAGAAATGGTTAGGGAAAATAACTATACATGTTACATAAAATTAAAATTTTTTGTAAATGACTACTTTACATATTATTTACTGTTATATGAAATGAAACAACAATTTTAATTATCATGCCTGTTAGGCTATGGATAACATGTTGGAGTTTGCTGAAAAAGAACGATCTAAACTAAAAAATTAGCTATCTTCTGTATTGTCATTTTCAAACTAAAACTAATCTTTATTTTTAGTTTAGAATTTTGCATTAAACTTTAAAAATGTGATATTTATCATCTATCACAGAATATTTCAAATTAATATTTATTAATATAAACCAGTGAAGTGATAGAATATTTCAAGTTATTTATGCTTTTTTGCTTTCACCAGGAACCAAATTGTGAGACTTCTTGATCTTGAACTCCCTAGACTCAGGAATTGTGAGAAATAATATCTCTTGTTTAAGCCATCAGTCTATGATATTTTGTCTATGATATTTTGTCATAGTAGCCTTAGGAGACTAATACAGTTGGAATATAGGCAATGGAGACCAGAGAACATTCTATTTAATCTGAATGAATTTTTCAGTAATATTAAACCCTCAAACTCATAAATACTTAAAATGTGCTAGATTCTGATTACTTAGTCATTAGGTAATTTAATAATTGTAACCATCCTATTTTAGTTTTCTAGGACTGCTATAACAAATCGCCACAAACTGTGTGGCTTATAGCAACAGAAATTAATTTTCTCACTGTTTGGGAAGTTAGACATTTGAAATCAAGGTATGAGCAGAGATGTCTTCTCTCGAAGATTCTAGGAGTGAATCTATCTTATACCTTTCTCTTAGTTACAGTATCAACAACAGTCTCTGGCAGTCCTTGACTTGCAGCTGCATGATTCCAGTCGCTGCCTCCATTGTCCTATGATATTCTCTCTGTGCATCTTAGTCTTCACATGATGTATTCTGTTTTTATAGGGACAGCAGACGTGATGAGTTATAACCTGCATTAATGACTACATCTTCATTGATTATATCTGCAAAGTTTATTTTTAAGTAAAGTCATATTCACAGATATTGAGAACTGAGACTCCAACATAACTTGTTGGAGGACACAATTCAACCCATAACACAGACTATGAGAGAAAAATATTTTTATAAACAATTGTTACTATCTACATTTTATAGATGAGGAAATTTGGGTCTCGAGCACTTAAATGATTTACCAGGGTCAGATAATTAATAAGTGGCAAAGCTATACTTTGAAGCCAGAAAGCTGGGCTAGAAATGTATTGTCTTAATCTTGAGCCATATTGCCCAGTCCCCGGAAGTATAAAACATATGTTCATATAATAATATTAAATGTTCATCCTTTGCCTCTCCTTTTAATCTAGGCAAAATAAGTTCCATAAATTGCAATGAAAATGAACTGGAATACACATCCTTAAACACAAATATGCACTTAAACACAAATATGTGTTGTGGAAGTATATTTAAAAAAACACACTTTCCCTCCAAACTAAAAACAACCTTTGCAAGTATAGTCACCTTGGAACTCAAATACCAAGGAACAGAGCCTGATGACTTTGAACAGTACTGTTGTCTCTTATTTCACACTTTGACAATCGGTCATCGAACACTGCCCATCATTTACCAGTGTTGGTGAGACATATTTCAGCAGTTTGAAATGATTTGTATCAGTTTCAGGAAATCAAATAGAAATGTTGTATATTCTTCCCCATGAAATACACTTCCATGTATGGGATTTTATTTTAATCATGCTGGAGGAAGATGTTTTTGTCAGCATTTTTTCTTTGAAATACGTAAATAACAATAAAAATATATTTTTAAAAATGTATACTGCTTTCAAATTCAACAGATACATAGTGAACACCAAGAAGGGGTATTTATACACAATGCACAAGCTTCATGAAGGCAGGTTTATGTTGATTTATATATAGCTATACCTCCAATGCCTAGCATATTGCCTGAGGAAAAATCTATTATTTGCATGAGTGAAAGATAGAGTAGATACTGTTCCTTCTCTTCAGGAGCTCTGATTTTAAAAATCAAGGTAGATTATTTATAAATAGGGGTAGACTAAATAACAAATAAATATAATATAATTCAGAATTTTATTATGAGATGGTGGAGAAATAGCAATGTTTTTTAAAAACCCAGAAAAAGAATAGTTCACATCCGTATGAGAAAAAGTTAAAGTTTAGAAAGTTTAGCTATAATTTGAAAATAAGGGAGTAACATGAAGGCTGAGGAAAAATAAGTTATTTGAATCTCTTAGGCACAAATATTTGTAAAATTTTTAAATCATGCTACCTGCACCCGTATCTGCACATCCTATCCATCAGCAAAATCTTCTGTTCTACTTGAAATATATATTCAAAATTTGATCATATCCCACCTCTTTCTCTGCAACTACCTGAGTCCAAGACACCATCATCTCTCACCTACATTATTGAAATAGCTCTCTAACTTATTCTTCTATTTTCATTCTTGCCTTCATTCATCTATTCTGAATATAGCAGCTAAAATGAGTCTCTTCTAGGATTTCAGATAGATTGTATCATTTCCCTACTCAGCTCTCCAGTGGCTTTTCATCATATTCAGGTTAAAAGCCAGTTCTTATAATAGCCTACAAAGCCTTCTGACCTTTCCTTCTTTTTGCTTGGCTATTCCATTCCAGTCATACTGATCTCAGTATTTCTCAAAGGGTATAGGAATGGTCCTACTTCAAAATTTTTGCACTTGTTCTCTCTTCCTATTTTATTTTTTTCTGAAAACATCTGCTCCATTTGCCCACTCAGTTTTTCCAAGAGTCCAATAAATGTCTCCTTCTATGTGTGCCTTTTCTGGCTATCCTATGTATACATATTTATCTTATATGTACATTTATGGTTTTATTTAGTCTTCATCATCAACTCATCATCTAATTATATATAAGATATATTTTATATAAAAGTGTGTGTGTGTATATACATAGTATATATTCAATATATATTCATAGTATATATATACATATATACTATATATACATGTATACATGTATACATATATGTATATATATACATATATATACTATGAATATATATTGAATATATACATAATATACACACACACACATATATATATATATATTTTTTTTTTGAGACACAGTCTTGCTCTGTTTCCCAAGATGGAATGCAGTGGTACCATCTTAGCTCACTGCAATCCCACCTCCTGGGCTCAAGAGGTCCTCCCACATCAGCCTCCTGAGTAGCTGGGACTACAGGAACATGCCACCACATCTGGCTAATTTTTCTATTTTATTTTTTGGTAGAGATGAGGTCTTGCTAACTTGCCCAGGATAGTATTGAATCCTTGGGCTCAAGTAATCCTCCTTCTTTGGTCTCTCAAAGTGCTGGGATTTCAGGTGTGAGCCACTGCACCCAGGCTTCTAATTATATAATACCGTTCCAATTTTTCTTTCTCATTTTTATTCTGTCTTTACTGATTGGTAACCTCTATGATCCCAGGAATTTAACTCTTTGTTCACTACACTATTTCTATTTTTAAGAACTATAGCTGGAACAAATTATATGCCCAGGGATTTTTGTTTGTTTGTTTCTTTAATGAATGAGTGACTGACACTTTACATTTTGAATCTAAAAATATATTGTATTATGTATCGTATCATAATTCAAAAAAAGTAGTTTGGAAGACACCATTTTTTTCTATTCATCTATTTATTTCTATTTTTTTCTATTCAATTCTCATTTTTTCTTGGTATTAGAACCCTAATTTTAAAAAATGTGTTACACAATGTTATGCTTCATAGGTACCTTCCCCAGCAATCCTGCTAATCAGTAAATGACAGTTGCTTTGCCAGTAGTATGCTTAGGCATGAGAATCTGACTCCTCTAAATAATGACTCATAAAAGGAAATCTTTTTTATGGGCTCATGAGAAAATTTATGTTCTAGTATTAAAAAGAAAAATGTCCTCCCTATCTTTTTTATGTCATTGTGTGAGTATACAATCATTGATGTGTGGCCATCATGAATAAAGAAGGAGAAAGTCAAGGGAATTGCTGAAATGCTGCACTGAAACCCTGATGATGTAGAAACAGCAAAAGAACAATACAAATAAACACAAACAAATAAACGAAAAAAAAAAAACTGTATCATTTCTGACCCTGAGCTACTTTTAATGTGAGACAATAAAATTCTTATTCCTTCAGGCCATTTTATTTGGATTTTTTTACTGCTTACTTACTGAAACTATCTCATATAAATTATGCCCATGGTTTATTAAAAAAGGTAATTCAGGAGAAGGAGATCCTCATTCTATTTGTCTTGGATTTTAAATTTATGTATGTATTTTTTCATTTTTCACTTCTGCCAAAATGGGATTTAAAACAACCTACCAAGACATATATTTAATAACACAGAAGGGATATATTTGCTATATAATTTATATATATAAAAAAACAGGAAAGCAAAAATAAAGGTAATTGTAAATTACATTCTAAGATACACAAGTGAATAATTAAAGCTAAGCTATTATTTATTTGTGAATTCTTAAATAGCCAAATCAGAAATAAATACAATAAATTATGAGAAGTTCAGCATCCATATTGTGAAATTTTTCTTAGTTATTCAGGAGAAGCACAGATGTTCCTGGTACTAAGACCCATGGAAAACATTTTTTATGATTTGTGGGCAACATACTCAGCAACACACCTAGACAATTAAAAAGTTTCTAATTACCACTTTTGCCCATCCCCATGTCACTACCTCATACAACGCCAGTATTTCGTCTCGTCATTCTGAAGAGATCACTGTTCTATTTTATTTCCTTGAGTCTAGGTTTACCCCCCAACACGTATAATTAAATCGTATTATAGAGTGCCAAGATAGTTCAGATAAAAAAGTAAAAATGTAGACGTCTTAACTCTAAAGTAATTTACAGTCTAGACAGTAAATGTATGTAAGTAACATGACAGGAGACTTCTGGCTTTATCTGTGAAGGATAACTTATGGAAGATGAAAAATCTAAACCAGAACAACAGCAATAAAAAAGCAAATCTGCTAAAATACATAATAATATTACAAATATAAAGAAAATCTTCCAAAGAAATCATAACTTGAAGGTAGGATCCCAGAAAAATATAAACTACAGAGTTGAACCAACAATCACTGGGACCTTTTTTTCCCTTGGAACATTTGCCAATTAACGACATGGAACAAAGGCCAATAAACCAAAAATTTGCCAAGAATGAAAGAGGATGGCAGATTTTATTCTTACAATTATACAGTGCTTGAGAGACTGAGGCTGAAGTGATAAGAAAGTGAAAAAAAATTAGTAGCTAAGATATCAGTGAGAAGGGAGGCTCAGTGATGTTAACTTTTCATTTAATTGTTTGCCCCCAAGTCAAGGACAGTGTAAGAGGCACTCTCACCATATGGAGGAGATAAAAATTTGAGTCCATGACACACAAAATTGGAGTCGTCCACATCTTCAGTTGTGATCCTTGGAGGGCTTTATCCTAGAAATGAAAAGAAATCCTATGTACATAAACTTTAGAAAACAAAACAAAAGCTTGCAACATTACAGCACAGCCTTGAACAAGTTCATGTAATATGCCCTAACTGTATCTGTCTACAAGAGAATAGGATGATAAAAGAAGAAAAAAATCATTTAGAGCCTCGTAAAAGTTTCATAGTCAATGTCCAATGTTAAAATATCAAGGATTAAGAAGGAAAAGAAAAGTGATGAAAATACACCAAAAGATAAGTTATTGAAATTATCAGCAATTGGCTTTAAATACAAAATGACTCACGTGTCAAAAAAAAAAATAGATGTAGAGAGTCATGCTAGAAAACTGAACAGGAAAAATCAAAATCAAATAAGAAATATGGGATTCAGAAAAACAAATTGAAATTAGGAACTTAATCAACATATTTTATAGCAAATTGGAAAAGGGAACAGATTAGAGAACTGGAGAAAGTTGATATAAAATATTCTAACCAAAGCACAGAAAGTTAAATGGTTAGAAAATATATGAAATAAGTAGGAGAGGAGAAAGTTCTAACATTAGTGTAATTGGAGTTTCAGATGAGGATGAAAGAGAACAATTTAGAAGCAAAGTTTGAAAAATAATGGACATGACATTAAATCTGTAATGTTTAGTAAACACACCCATATCAATTAATTCAGCCCTATCTACTATTATATCCTTTCCTCTTTGGTCCAATACCCTTAATTTTCATCGCCATATATATTCTGTTTTCTGCCAAAATATATTAGGGAATTCTTGTAATTATCTTGATATTTAAGTTATTTTCTCCTAGGTTATAATGTATAGCAGCTTCCCCAGAACATGTTCATATTTGACAAACAGCTATGGATCTAATAGCAACAGGGAAATTGTAGTGGGTTTTGAGTAAAATGGGAATCCACTTACAAGGTGTCTTCCACAAATGAAGCTATCACTGTGTTTTCAAGAACAAAACAAAAGGACTATCTTCCTAGAAAATAGGATAAGCTACTGCTACTTTCATTCAAAATAATCTTTTTTTTTTTTTTTTTTGAGAAGGAGTCTCGCTCTGTCACCGAGGCTGGAGTGCACTGGCCCTATCTCGGCTCACTGCAAGCTCCACCTCCCAGGTTCACACCATTCTCCTGCCTCAGCCTCCCGAGTAGCTGGGACTACAGGCGCCCGCCACCATGCCCAGCTAATTTTTTGTATTTTTAGTGGAGACGGGGTTTCACCGTGTTAGCCAGGATGGCCTTGGTCTCCTGACCTCGTGATCCGTCTGCCTCGGCCTCCCAAAGTGCTGCGATTACAGGCGTGAACCACCGTGCCCTGCCCCAAAATAATCTATCTTATATCATGGTCTTTACATAATCATTGTTACCAAAACAGTCACGTACAACAGCCACATGAGCTTCCAAGATACATGAATCAATTGGTACTTCATCATAATCAGTCACAGTGATAGCTTGATTGAGATTCCACTGCATGTCAGAGATTACTAGTATTTTATTTCCCATTGGCAAGGAGCTCAGCACTGTGCTTAAACTCAAGGGCAAAACCAACACCAAATTCCATTTTTAGGGACTAGTCTTTTAAGCCCACTTCTGATACCAATTTTGTTTTAGTCCAAACACAATCAGGCGACAAGCCATGCAGTGATATAAACAGGGCAATTTTAATATAAAAAATAAACATGGCTCTAAGATACCATGTAAGTAATTAATAATAATACACTTATTTTTAATTAAAAGTAATTATAAGGTATAAGAAATATTTACATGGTATCTTAGAGCTGAGGGTGACTGCACAGGGAGAGTCATACTTAGAAGGGGGCCCACTACCAAAACGGGCTTAGATCTCCTCAGGGGTGTAGTTACAGGCCTCTGTATAAGAGAAAACTTTGCTGGTTTGCCTGGCCTAGAGTTCATCCACAACTGTGGGGCAAGCAGGAACAACAAATTACCTAGGAAACAGGAGGGATACGACTGGTAAGCCATAGCCGGTGGCTAGGCAGATGAACTCAGAGCAGGGGCGCCAGTGAAGGCAGAAAGCCTCAAATGCATGGTGTTTATGTTGGGAGATACATGGTGTTGCTAGGGCTGCAGCATCAAGAAAAATGGGAAATAAAGCTCTGGGGCCTTGGGGCAGGTAAGCATAGGAAACGTCGAATTTGCAGAAGCCATGCAGCATACAGGGTCTGTGGTGAGATAGCTGCAGTGAGATCATCACCAGCCTGAGGCAGGGCTGCAAGGATGCCAAGAGATCATACTTCTAGATGTGTATGTACTTGGGGCAGTTCTGATGCCCATATCACAGACCAAAATGTGCAACTCTGGAAATGCAAGAGCACTGCTTTCTCCTGCAGTGTCCCTCCAGTGACCTTTGCTGAGGAAGCTTAAATTGTAGTCTATATAAAGAAGAAATATTTAAAGGAAATATGTCTATTATCACAGAAAATATATTGAAGAGTGAATTTGGAGCTGAGAGGTAATAAATTGATAACTATCACAGAAATCAAAGATATATATATTAAAATATTTATAATTAATACCACGAATATCCCTTGATATCAGTTGATTCCCTTTTAAGACAGTCTTTGAATCCTGGATCTTATTTAATTCATATTAAGTCAATAATCACAGATAACACTATGTTTCTCCATTACATTTTTCTTTATATTGCCATCTGATACATTCACACACTTTAAAAAACCTTACAGGTCATGGAATAGAAATATATAATGCAATATGCTTATAATGAAAAACAATTCATCATTCAAACACAACATACAAAATACAAAATGTTAATTATAAATATGCTAAAATTATTATTATATATGATTAATTGTATAACCGACACAATCATCTTTCTATTTTCATTAAATGTTCTAAAAGTTTGCAGTTCTAGATGTTTTCACAATTTGATATTAATTCATTTTGTACAGCTGCTCAGTCAGCATGTGGCCACTAACACATCATATGCTTTGTCACATAATATGGTGTGATTTAGTGGGAAGAAGAGATCATTCCTCTTGGGTAATGGGTGACTCTGGACACAAGTTGTCAGTTATTAAAAATTTTGATTTTAAAACTTCTTTAAAAAATGGATGTATTTGACTTGCTCCAAACTGGTTATTTTGGAGGAAACATATTGTCATCTTATTCCACACGGGGGTTTTTTTATAGGCTCTAACTCATTTTGAACATCACAAAGCTTTGAAAAAATGCATATTACTTAATTATTGAGTACACATTATTCCTCTTAAAATACTATGGATTTCTGATTACTTGACTTTTTATTCTGTTTATTTTGCTTAGAGGTCAAAGTATTTTAGTTGCTCTTTATACAATTTCAACTTATTGACAAAATCTTTAAAAATCATATTGAAACCCCATGCATTCAAGTATCCAGAATTTTGGTATAAAATAAATTGATTTTTTAAAATTTTTCAGATTTACATTTTCATTATAAAAACTTGAAAATTTGCCAGATAAAATTTGCAATTGCCAGGTAGCTATAGAACCACATACGTATGTGTAAAATTTAAAAATCACATGTGTGTATTTATAATCTACATGTTTTGCAACTCATTTATCTTGATACATTGTAAATTGTACACATACTACATTATATAGTACTCTATCAAAATTGTAGTAATAGAATTAATATAGGGCAAGAGCTGTTTCAGACTGACCATTTTTTAGATGTAAAAACTGGGATTTGAATAAATATTAGCATATACCCACATTCTTTTAGGTATTATTATTAGGTATTAGGCATCTATTTCATAAAACATTTATTGACAAGCAGCTACATACGAGATTAGACTTGAAAAACCTGCTGACTCAGGAGGGAAATACATGGTCTGTCTTCATTAAAAGACAGGAAAGTTTGTAATGTATATTACTTCATTTTTCCTTATTAACTTCCTAACTTTTGCTACTTTCTCCTTAGTCTCAGGTAAAAATCTTATCCTGATCCCAGTTATTAGAGGCCTCTTTAAAATCATTTTTCCTTATTAACTTCCTAACTTTTGTTACTTTCTCCTTAGTCTCAGGTAAAAATCTTATCCTGATCCCAGTTATTAGAGGCCTCTTTAAAATTATGATAATGGTGATAATTGTTGAGAAAACAAATTACTTTCTACTAAACCAAATTGGAATCAGTAATCTACGATATTCATGTGTAACAAGTCAAGAAGGATGGTTTTACTTTTGCTTATTGTTTCTGGAGTCAGTCTCGTTTAAACTTGTGATCAAAATAGGATTAATTATAATCCTAGCAGTTCCTGTTGGATTATTTTTGATCATCTACTCTCACACTCTCCAGTTACAGAACAAGTTGGATTTATATTACAACAAGTATACCAGGTGAATCTGCTTCATTTTTACACAATATTGAGTCTTGTGTAACAACAAACACCCCGAATGGTTCTCCTAAGGAAGAAATAATAGTTATTCCCAGAGAAGCCACTAGAGATTTGGTCATAGAGGAGCAGGAAACCCATAACTCACAACCTTGCCTTATGTCTTCTAATTTATAATGAAGTAGAATGATTACTGTTCCTCCAATATTTATTCCTTAATGCCTGGAGGAGAGAAGTGTTTTGAGTGTAAACGTTTCTTTGCAAGGATAATTTGACTGCTGTGGTTGGCAATCAGTGAATTTATTCTTAAAAGAGTATGTCTAAAAAATAAAATGCACACACACAATTCAGTCTTTCCTTCAGGAAGAGTGTGCTTTATCACAGTTTACTGATGTTTCTTTTGGCTTCTGAACTCATTGGCAATATCAGACATATTTTAGAATTGTTGAAAAATTTAGTAAATCTCTGATCATGATTATTTAACATGTCAGCTACAAAAATTCAAGTGATTTTAGATTTCATGTGTAATTTCAAAAGATCTTTAATTATCAGTACTCAATAACCAGGCCCTGGAAAGTAGCCTCCTTAAATAAAAGACATGCAGGCTTAAGATTTATTTTCTTCATGGTAAATCCAACTCCAAAAGAAAGCAAATAATTTCAATAAACAGTTACAATAAAGTGAGAAACATTTTGAGAGAAATACAGGATACTTCTGGATGTATTTAGCAAGAAGCTTCTAACTTAATGTGGAGGCATTCTGGGAGGAAAGAAGAAAGTAAAAAAAAAAATGACTTTACCTGAATAGAGATGTCATGTACAAAATATCAGGGAAAAAAATTGAATAAAGTTCTCATTGGAACAAAAATTGAAATTGAACCTTATCCTAAGGGCACTGGGGTACCACTGTAATGATTTTAGAAGGTGTCAAAATCAGATCTATACTTTTAATGCAAAGGTAGTTATATTTAAATAGAAAGATTGTTGCTTTATTTCACTGACTATACAGACACCTGCAAACACAATGTGTGTCAGCAGGTAAGTGAGACTTCGAGTATAAAATTAAGAGCTTTCTGCATTTAAGAGCATACAGAATGCCTTTTTCTTTTAGGACATCTTGAAATTCTTTGTGAAGATAATGAAAGCAATGGATTTTATTCCCCAGGTAAATGTCTCCTCCTCAAACATAAACATAGTATTAAAAAATAAATATATGAAAATATTAAAATATTAACATTAATATTATATGGAAATTACTAACAGCTGTTTATGGTTTTCCAATATTGTTTTTTTTCTTGAGTGAATTTTCTTTCTTTCTTTTTTTTTTTTTTTTGAGATACTCTCACTCTGTCACCCAGGCTGGAGTGCAGTGGCATGATCTCAGCTCACTGCAACATATACTGTCCAGGTTCAAGGGATTCTCAGTCCTCAGCTTCCCAAGTATCTGGGATTACAAGCACGCACCATAATACCTGGCTATTTTTTTTTTTTTGTATTTTTAGTAGAGACAGGGTCGCCTTGTTGTCCAGACTGGTCTCAAACACCTGGCCTCAAGCGATCTGCCTGCCTCCGCCTCCCAAAGTGCTGGAATTACAGACATGAGCCACCATGCCTGGCCTCTTGAGTGAATTTTCTTTGCCTATCCTCCTGGAATTTCACCCTATGTGATGGTAAGTGACATTCATTAAGATGGGAAAACAAAACAAAACGCAGAAGAAAAAAATTATTAAAACAACGAGAGTAGTTAGGATGAAAATAGGAAGATAAATAACTTGACCTTTTTGATATGTTTATGTTGAGATAACTAAAAGAGAATCAAATGGATATGAACTTTAAGAAGTTAAAGCTCAGATAAGAGGTGTGGATTGGAGATATTGATATAAGTGAATAATCAAATATTATATTTGTCAACAGTGAACAAAAGAAACTGAATGTCAAGAATCTTATCTCTGCTATTTCTTCTGCCTTCTTTATGCTAGCACCTTACAATGTTATTTCAGAAATGAAATACCATAGATTATTTTTTCATTGAAGCTATATGTTATCTATTGTTCTTAATCAAATGTTACAGTAAATTGAATTGTCCAGGGAGAAGCCAAGTCAGATTTCTTTTCAGTATAAAAAAATATGCGATTCTTCAAAAGTGACACAATTTCAAGAAATTTGGTGTGTTTCTGTTAGTCACTCACGTGTAGCATTTAAAAGAAAATGCCTTTTGAACATACATATAATTTACTCATTCAGTATATTTACTGAGGGTCTATTATGTGGCAGGCACTGTTCCTAAAAGCTAAAAATACAATGATAACCCAGAGAAACAAAGTTTATTCTCTCATTCCATTGAAATCAGCAAAGAAACTTGAGGTTTAACATATAAAGCAGTTACAAATGCATGAGACATAAAAAAGAAAGGTTAGGCAATAGAAAGTATTGTGAAGTGGTATTTTAATACTGGTATCAAGGAAGGCTTTAATACAGAAGTGGTGCTATACCTGAATATAATGAAAAAATAAGCCATCCAAAGGAGAATGAATATAAGGCTCCAGCTTTTTAATGCTCAAAGCATGCAAGAATGTCAGAATGGCTGGAAAGGAGTGAGCAAGAAGATAGAATAGTGTGTGATGAGTAATTAATAGATATGGGAAGGGTTCTTGTCATGTATGACTTCTTTTTCCACACAAGATATTGTGGTTTTTATTCTTGGCATAAACAGGAGCAGCCATTAGAGTATGGGACTACAAAGTGATGCCATCTTATTATTATTTTTATATTATTATCTCAGGTTGAAATTGTGCTACAAAAACAACAATGGAGTATCGTGTGTTAAAAGGTGGCTTGTGAAGAAGAAAGAGATTCTAGAAGAATCTAAAATAATGATACTTGACCAGAGTCTTAAATGAGGTACGGGAGTGAATCACGTGGAGATCTCTAAGGGCATTTCGGCAATTGCTTTGGAGGAATAGCAGTAAGTACAGTTTGGTTTGAGTTGACCTGGTAGAGAGAATGAAAGGCAATAATTTTGGAGAAGCAGATTTGTGACAGATCACTAGTGCCTTTTAGAGTATGGTCATGTGCTTGAGATTTTGGGGAACGGATTTGAAGTTTCTGAGCAGGAAAGTGACAGGCTTACTCTTTTACTGAAAACACAACATTGTTTCACCAAGGTGACTTTTACTGCCAGGGAACAAGTAGTTTTTAGAAGAACAAAAGAGAAGAGGCAGGAACGGCACCTCTGAAATTATTGCAGGAGTCCAGTTGAGGGAGGGTGGTGGCAGGGTGTAGGGTCATAATGGTGGTGCATGGTGGGCAATTTGTGATATATTTTAGGTAGATTCAGACAATGTGAAAACAGATTGCATGTTGAGTATTAGAAGACTCAAGGAAACTCTTTTTAATAAGATCTTACTGTTCTCTTTCAACCTTTCATTTTCAAATTTTTGGTGATAATGTTATTTTGTTTCCATTTAATCCTTCCCTTTTGTCAAAGCTCAAAATGAAAGAGAAACAGCGAATAACCCTTCTCTAGCTCTTGCCCTTGTTTCCCACTGTGTTATTTCTTTCTACTCAGATGTGCATGTATGCTGCTGCACGTAATTATACATTTTTGTATGGAAAAAAATAGAACATTCAATGCCTGATGAGCATCACAATAAACTTTTCTCATAAGTAAACTTCCTTACAGTGCCAGACACAAAATGTCAAGGAGTTGTTTAGCACTTTTTCACAGACATCAGTGTTTTTATTCCCTGCTCAGCAGAGTTCTGTATTCAGTGACATTACAAAGTCATTTGAAGGGAAGTTGCCTGGTGAGAGGGAAGATGATAGTCTTCTTCGTCTTTTAAGTAACTAAAAATGTTTCAGCAAGACAAATTTCACAGTGTTCTAACTCAGTTTTTCTTCCCTTTTCTAAGTGAACATGTGAAGACTGGAAACTGAAGAAATGCCCTTCTAACTGGTGGGCAAAAAATAGGACAGCTTTCTCCACTCTTTCAATCTCTCATTAAAATATTGAGTATTATAAAAGAGAATGGCTAATTCATGTAGGGTAAGATTATTTATCTTATTTTACATTTTTGGAAACTAAGCATTTGAAAACAAAACATAGCGAGTCTCACCCTCCAACTCCAAGGAAATTTCAATTTAGATGGTTATACTCACAGGAAATGCATATAGGTCTTAAAGAATAATTCAAATCTCAAAAAAGAGACTGAGGATGGACACATGAAGAGGAATAAGAAATGGAAGATACAATGTTGTCAAAGAAAATAATACACTCAGAGTTAAACAGTCAAGGAAGACTTTATTAAAGATTATTATTAAAGACTTTATTAAAGACTATTATGATAGAGATCAAGACTATTGCAATAGAGGAGAAAAATGGAATTTAACTCCTCTTAAAAAAAGGCAGGAGAATTTTAAATATTTTTTTTAAGAGTTGGGTTGTTCTACAGCATAAGAGAACATCAGAAGGGATATTGGTCCATGTGATTAGGCCCTCTGTGTTTGCTACTTAGTGCTTGGTGAAGTTAGGCTCTTACCCTCCCATAGAGACCGGGAGATAGAGACTGCCTTTGATAATTACATTTCAAAGGGATGACTCCTATGTCTTTGAGAAAGGGTTATAAAACAAGGTTTTAAAACAGGGGTTATAAAACAAGCATTAGGCTGTTAGAAAATTTATATCTCAATGGAGAGAGAAAAAATTAAAATGTCAAGTTTTCTAAAGTAAATGCTCTAAGAAAAGGGAGGACAGGGGCCTAGAGTCAGGCAGAAGCCTGTCTAAAGTCTAGTCAAAGGAGAACATTAAGGCCATCGTGGTTAGTACAAAATGAAGAACATGGGTAGAAAGGTTGACCTGCACCAAATCATGAGGTCTGGAGACATTCCTTTTTCTTAGTGCTATTATTGGAATATTATTGCGGTTTTGATATAAACGGTAAAAGGAGATAGAGACATACTCAAGTAAACTCTCTAGGAAGCTACTATATTAGTCATAAACACTAGTTAATAAAGTCCTACTGTGGTATTAAAGGCCATATAAATGAAAGGATAGATGATCAAAGAATTTCTGAATGAAGTAAAATATTTATTGTATCTGTCCATTCATCTATCTATATTTACATATTTTCTGTCTTTATTTCTGATAAACCAAACTTTTCTGCAACTAGATTTTGCTTCCTTTGATTCTCCTGTGACTTGACAGTTTAAATAGTCACACAGGGCCCACAGGTTTAACAGACAGTTGTCCATCGGTTAAAATAACAGATGAGCAAAACTCTTGAGCCACTGAAGTTACTTAAGATTATAATTACTGTGGCATTAGAGTTCCTAGATGTCCGTATAATCCCTGTCCATTCTCTGGGTGATGGTTAATGGTTTTGTTTCTGACATTAAGAATGCTGTTTCTAATATTCATGGCAAATTAATTCACTAGGGAAAGGTGAGTGACAGTGTACTGCCAGCGGTCATGACTTCCTCTTAGGCTGTCATTTAGTCTGTTGTTTTCTGTTTTTAGCATAAGGAAAACTTTTACTTGTTTGTGTCAACAATGCTCTCCCAAAGAGCTTAATTGTGTCTGTCTGCATAACAAACTGTACAACTGAGCCAATGCAAACATTAGATACGTAGTGTGTCACATAATTGCTTAACTCTGATGCATATTTGGGAAAGGTCATTTAGGGTTCCTAAATGAAAAGTGTTGTCAATTTTAATTTACTCTTAGCAGAATTACATGAATATTTTTCATGGCACTGAAAAAAATTAAAAATTAAGGGGCTGTAATACCTACTCTGATTTTTAAAAATGCACTCATTCAGATTATCATCTTTATCCAAAATTTATTTCACTCTTTTATCAGTCATCTCATTTTTTTGGAATTCTTCTTTGTCTTTGTATTTATTTTGAATAATCAAAGTAATTCATGATACACCAAATGATAATTTTTGGTTAACTTTAGAAAAAAAAATAGATAAATTAAAGTCCAGATGTGAGTGGAATGTATTTACCTCTAGGTTTTATAAAATTCAGTATCAATCTTGTGCTATTCTTGTTTTGTTTTTTGTATTGAAATGCATCATCTTTATCCTGACCACATTCAGACACTATGATATGATAGATAAGTATATGTGTCTGTGTGTGTATTTGAATGTGAAACATTGAAAAATTTTTTCTACTTTATCTGTGAAAGTTAAAAACTAAGATCCAACTACGATTGTGCCAAGTTAAAACTGAGAATAAATGTGAAACATCAAGATGTAGAATCCTTGAACTTTAATTTCTATGACCTGTTATTGATTGTTGAACTGCTTGTCATGGAGAGACTGCACAGGTCTCAGGTCAGTCAGGGTAGGTCTTACTTTGATCACACAAACAGAAGTTTTTGTTTACAGAATATGGTTCAGAATTGTTTTATAACTTCTTAAACTGTGTATAAAACTATTTTGACTGGTAACATCTAAATCATGGATTTGGGTTCATTTGATTCACATGTGGTTCTATGATAAAGAAATTATGAGAAAAAACATTATTATGCCAACATTTGTTATTTTAGGGAATAATAAAGGTGAAATAAATTGATCATGGTATACAGATTTATGTAATAGTGTATGTAGGAATGTAAATTCCATCCAGCTAACACACATTGTTCTGGTGATCAGTAAGGACACTTCTGTGGTTCTTTTGCTCCTCGTGATTGATTAGAAAATATTCATGCATTTCAGAAATATGCACAGGGCCTCTACTGTGCACCACATATGAAAGGACAGTCAAGATTATATAATCCTTGCTCTCCTGTAGCTTGTACTTTAGTACTCTGCCTTGCTGTTAGTAAAAACAAAAAAGTTCAGTATCATTTTATGGTAATATATGTTAAGGCTATTGTTGTATGTAACAAGCACTTAATCTATTTCAGTAAATTGAAGGAATACATTCTTTCAAGTGCTAACCGTTTGTTCATTTTTCTGCCTCTGATCAAGGTAATCAAAATTATGATAGTGGGAAAATCTCTAAAGTGAACGGCTAGTTACAAAAAGGGATTAAAAAAGAATTGCATGCATTTCATGCTTGATATGTGTTACTAACAATATTTTCATTAATAAATGTTAACATATAAGGCTTAAATGACCAATGCAGAAATACATGGCGTCTATTTTTAGGATTTTTTAAATATAAAGTATATTAATGTGTGTATTAAGCAAGGGAAGTGTCCAAATTCGAGAATCTGTGTGTATGTTTAATAATGTCAAATTACTGTGTGTAGGGAGAAAAATGCCTATAAAGTAGATAATCTAGCTCCTGGGCATAAGTGAGGTGATGCATTTGTGTTATAGTTTCTTTTTGTAATCAATCAAATGTTCTTATTAGAATGTACATTAAAAGTACAAAAAAAATTATACCTCAGGTGTATATTTGTTTCAAGATGGTAAAAGTTTCATATTTATTTTATTTTAAATGACTCATAAAGTTTCTATTCCATCCTTCAGAGAAAGCCTGAAATTATCATTAAATAATTTCAGGAAAACTAAGCATATACATAAAATCAATTTCAACATTTTAATTGATTTCTTTCATGTTTGAGTTGAAATATGATTGCTTGGAAATTTTACATTTTGATATTCTTAATACCATTTTAAATTTTGTTTTAAATTTAAATATCAATTTTCAAATTCAAATACACTTTTATACCTATAATGACTAAGCATATGTATGGACAATGTATTTAAGTAATCCATTTTTTTAAAGTAAATTTAGAGGAGAGAAAATTAAAGTTAAAAAAAAGATGATGGAAAGAAGAGAGGTCCCCTAAATGCCATATATTTTAAATTATTAGTTTGAATAACTTGAGGGAGCATATTTTTCTTTCCTATTTTCTTTCTCTTTTTTTTCAATTTTTTCTACCAGATTAACCAATAGACATCTGTTATAGTTCAAAAAATGCCTTTTGTTCTTAATTTTCCCAGAATTTATATTCTCAGCAACTGTGCTATAAATACAAATGAGTTTTCATTGTTATGTAAGCGTTTAGAGATTTAATATACTTTTCCATCTGTGAGATAGTTATCATTTACCATTTTCACATTATTTTATCATTACCAATAATAAATTGACTATAAAGATTCAAATGTACTAGCTGACTTAACTTTACTGAATCACATTCATATCTTGATAAGTCTTTATAAATGAGTGTACCACATATAGATAACATCTGATTATTGGTAGAACTAAAGTGTTTCAGTCTGTGCTTTAGAATGAAAGTTGTTTGTGGTAATATAATTTTCATGCTTCAGAGTTCATTATAGAATAATATTTGAATGGTTTGGAAAATTATACAATTTTATTTGCTTAAGTAGGTCTTGTTTGATGTCCCTTACCTAATTCTTTTTTTTTTTTTAAGAATATTTCACAGCATTTGTCTTTGGTAGTTTAAATATACTTTGTCCTAAGATATGTTTAGTTCTGCCTATGCCATAATGTGGCAGCAACTTGTTTCTTTTAAAAGACGAAAGCAGAGATTTTCACTCTAACAAAGTAGTCAGGGTATGTTTGTCCACGTGTTAATCAACCATTAGATAGATTTCTGTAAGATCTTTTCATAAATCAAAAACAAAATTCAATATCTTATTCTTTACAATTAATCAGAAAATCACATCAAATAAGCAATGGATATTGCTGTATTTATTAGAGTATCCATTGCATAGTAGTGCAATCCTATATTTTCATGAAATCTTCCATAGCGTTAATATTTGGGGAATGCATGGCACTACTCCTAATTACAGAAATTCCAGATGGTCCAGTATTTCCTATCCTCATTCTCTGGTAGCTAAAGTGCAGATTATAATCAAGGCTCCACCTGTTAGACACCCACTCAATGCTTTCCGATGGGATGAATCCTTGTGAATCCAGAGCTGAGATTAGAACTCATTCTTTTTTTTTTTTTTTTTTTTTGAGATGGGGTCTCGCTCTGTCGCCCAGGCTGGAGTGCAGTGGTGCAATCTCGGCTCACTGCAAGCTCTGCCTCCTGGGTTCATGCCATTCTCCTGCCTCAGCCTCCCGAGTAGCTGGGACTACAGGTGCCCGCCACCACCCCTGGCTAATTTTTTGTATTTTTAGTAGAGACGGGGTTTCACCATGTTAGCCAGGATCGTTTCGATCTCCTGACCTCGTGATCCGCCCTCCTCGGCCTCCCAAAGTGCTGAGATTACAGGCATGAGCCACCGCGCCCGGCCTAGAACTCATTCTTAACAGGATGTGTGAGCAGAACAGAGGAACAGTGTCTGGTGGTAGGCACGTCTATCATGGCAATGCACTTTAGTGAGAGGAGTAGCAGCACGCTCTACGTAGATTATTCGTTAGATGCCAACTTGGGAGTGGCTTTTCTAAAACCTATTCTAACTTCCTTTATGTCAATAATGTGAATTTTCTGATATCTTCCCATGAAGTCATATTTGCTTACTTGGTTTTGGTTGCTTTCAACAAAGAACCCTGAAAAGTATAATTTCTCTATGAAATCTTATACAAGCACCCATGATAAAAGGTAGACGTAATGCTTTTGTTCTTATATAAACAAGTATAATTCTACAGTTATTAACTAATATAAAGTAGAGCCTAGCATCCTTCCATATGCAGATGGTGTGTAGTTTAAAAGTCAGAGATTATTTATTTTTTGAATGCTTTAAACATTTTTACTAATTTCAGTTAGTGTTAGTCATGAACTTTAAATGTATTTTTCTGATTGTGTAAGTTACATTGCACGTAACATAGCTAATTATGTGACATAAATTACATAGGCATCCTCAATATTCATGAGATATCTGTTCCAGGATCTCCTCAAGTCCCAGATATAAAACAGTACAATATTTGCATATAGCCTATGCATATCTTCTCATATACTTTCAATTATCTCTGGAATACTTATAATACTAATACAATGTAAATGCTACATAAATTGTTATACTATATTGCTTAGGGAATAATGACAATGAAAAGTCTGTGCATATTCAGTACAGACACAACCACCCTCTTTTTTCCCAAATATTTTCGATCCGTGATTGATAAACTTAATAGATGCAGAACCCATGAATACTAAGGGTTGACTGTATTTATAAATGTAAGCTTGCCTGCCTGCAAACCTGTTCTTCTTTCTCTCTTTGTTTCAAAAATACAGGACCAGAGCTTTCTTTAGCGTTGTGATAAATATAAATTACCCCTACTCTCTGGAAACTTGAAGTCTATACTTTTAAATAGTATGAGTTCACTTACTGAAAATCTAACTAGAGATAGAAAAACTGAGGCTGTCACATGCTTCTTTGCATGGAGTCTAAAACCCTGAGGGATTAGATGGTTTGCTTAGAATCTCACTATGCAGGGGTATGTTCATGAAACTGTTGGAGTGGTATGAAAATGTAGAAGGTAGGCTTCTCCCTAAGCCTGCAGAAGAATGTTATAGGATGTCCTAGATGTTTATGAAGGGCTATATTTTGTATTTTCCAGAGATGGTTGAAATTCACTGTTGCATAGTTCATTATGAGAGGAAGATCCATAAACAAGCAAGCAAACTTTTACCTCTCTAACTGGGATTTTAATGTAAGTTACTTTAAAAAATAAGCTTTTCATTTAAAAAGAGAGAGAGAGGCAGAAACTGTTTCTAACCATGGCATTTCAAACTAGAAGAATCATACTATTTGCCTCTCTCAAAGTGTAGATTATTGATGACAGACTCTTAGAAAGTGGCTGTGCTCCTTGAGTGGATATTATGGGAACATAATAGAATATATCTTTGTATTTATTTATTTTTTTTGGCCCTCCCTAATATTTTTCACATGTGAGAGAAAAAATCTACTCAGAGCTGAACTAAGTATAGCAGCAAACTCAACCTCCACTCATTTCTCAAGCTTGTCAGATGCTCTTGAATTTCCTCATAAATTATAGAAATACTATTTGGGGCTGGGCGCAGTGGCTCACGCCTGTAATCTCAGCACTTTAGGAGGCCGAGGAGGGGAGATCAAGACAATCTTGGCTAACACGGTGAAACCCCATCTCTACTAAAAATACAAAAATTAGCTGGGCATGGTGGCGGGCGCCTGTAGTCCCAGCTACTTGGGAGGCTGAGGCAGGAGAATGGTGTGAACCCGGGAGGCGGAGCTTGCAGTGAGCCGAGATAGGGCCACTGCACTCCAGCCTGGGCGACAGAGCGAGACACTGTCTCAAAAACAAAAAACAAACAAACAAAAAGAAATACTATTTGGATGTTTTATTTTTGCCAACTCAATAATGCACGTTTATTAACTATTGGCTCTTAAGAAAGCATGTTCAAACATATCAAAATGTGTTATTGTTTATATTTGATATCTATAGAAGCATTATTTAAATTTTATATTTATTTCCAACATGATTGCAATAATAGAAAAGAAGCTTAAATTTTAGTGCCTAAGATTATAAAAATAAAAATGTATTTACTATAAAACAAATGTATCTATGCTCCTCTGATGATAGCAAAAAATATTCTGTATCATTGTTGATTTTACAGATAAAGTACTGAACACAACCAATTGTTAATAAGCTGTCTCTCATATTATCTTTTATAAGTATTTGTTAAGTATGAGGGAATCTGAAATATATTTCCAAGTTTCTTAATCAAATCCTTAAAATTTTTGCCACTGAAATCATACTTTGATAATATCTTTAATGTCAAGAAATATAAAAGTGAGTAATAGAAATAATAAGTAGGGATAAGCTCATCCAATTTGATACATTAGTAATTGACAATAACTCTTGAAGTGTTTATGACAGTTTTCCAATCCTGGAATGAAAATTTATTAGAATTTCTGACCAGATTATAATGCTCTTACATAATTTGTTAAATGGCTTATGTCAACAGGACAAAAAACATGGATACAGATAGAAATGTTTGACCTCTTTTAGTGTTTGAGTAACTATTGTATGTTGGTAGCATAGCTCAAAGGAAAACAACACCTACAGAATCCTCTCATTTGAGCCTCTCTAATGCATGTGGTACTGATCTTTAGTAATCATTCAATATAAGCAGGGTGATATCCTGAAAGGCTAGGAAAATTACAAAGTCTTAATAAACCAAAATATATCATAACGGAATTGTCTTAATTCAGTTCATCAAATAAGTAGTCACTTCTATGTCTTTCAGATATTCCAATATAACATTAATGTGTAACTGAAAGCTACAATTTTCATTGTGATTACTCTCTATTGATTGTCCACTACAAATAATAGTTTCACAGCATGTGGTTATAGTTATAGTTCATATAAAATTGCACATAATTTTATTATTAATGTTATTTTGTCTAGTTTTCAGGTAAGATAGAATCATTGAAAAATAATTAAATGTAAAATTTGAATCTAAATATCACCTAGGTAGAATTATTATTAACAATTTATGTTTTTATCTTTTTTTTTGCTTTTTTGCCATTTTCAAAATTTTCTAAAAATTTTGCTATTTTTGAAATCAGATTGTATATTTTGAATTAGTTATTTCAAAATCTTCCTTTTAGGTTACTAATAAAATAAACAAAAAAATAAAAAAAGATAAATATTTTAAAAAATATTTTTAATTAAGAAAAGAAGCAGGTTGTCCAATATAAAATTGAAAGATAAAAAATATAATTGCTAAAACTCTTTTATAATAAAAAAAACTTGTAGAATAAAATAAAATCCAGTCTCTGCATTAACAAAGAATTGTGTGTAGTAAAATCTTTTTAGCCAGTGTATAAATAACTGTATAAATAATCTAAATTGTTTATTACAGATATAATTGAAAAGTAATTTGTAAGTTTTAACCAATTGAATTATACAATTCAAATTTGGAGTATAGACAAGGATTGAGACATATACTATTACTGGAGGTGGAAGGCAGGAACAAATGGTGAAGCTAAAGAAGGCCAAGTTTCTCTTCCATTTCAAGAATTCACTTTGGTAACGTGTTTACACTCTTTATTCTTATCTGAAACTGAATGAAGACAGGCCCACAAATTAATTTCACAAACATTCTTTCTAAAATTATGTTTATTAATTCATTTACCTGTTCAGGTTCTATTGTATGTAATTTCTGGAGAATTATATATTTGTGGTTGGTATATGTGTGAGTCCCTGAATAGATAGGCACACCATTTATGTCTATTACATATAAATGAGGTGCTTGCCTGAATACAGAACCCTCAGATCAAAAAATTTTGCCCTAAATTCCGTAGTGATTGATAGATTGCAAAAATTTTCTCCCATTCTGTAGGTTGTCTGTTCACTCTGATAGTAGTTTTGTTTGCTGTGCAGGTGCTCTTTAGTTTAATTACGTCCCATTTGTCAACTTTTGCTTTTCTTGCAATTGCTTTTGGCGATTTCTTCGTGAAGTCTTTGCCCATGCCTGTGTCCTGAATGGTATTGCCTAAATTTTCTTCTAGGGTTTTTATAGTTTTGGGTTTTACATTTAAGTCTTTAATGCATTTTGAGTTAATTTTTGTGTAAGCTGTAAGGAAGGGATCCAGTTTCAATTTTCTGCATATGGCCAGCTAGCCAGTTCTCCCAGCACCATTGATTAAATAGGAAATCCTTTCCCATTGCTTGTTTTTGTTGGGTTTGTCGAAGATCAGATGGTTGTAGATGTGCAGTTTTATTTCTGAGTTCTCTTTTCTGTTCCATTGGTCTATGTGCCTGTTTTTGTACCAGAACCATGCTGTTTTGGTTACTGTAGCCTCATAGTATAAGTTGAAGCCAGGTAGCGTGATGCCTCCAGCTTTGATATTTTTGCTTGTCTTGGCTATGCAAGCTTTTTTTTTGTCCCATATGAATTTTAAAATAGGTTTTCTAATTCTGGAAAGAATGTCAATAGTAATTTAATGGGAAAAGTGTTGAATCTATAAATCGCTTTGGGGAGTATGGCCATTTTCACAATATTGGTTCTTCCTATCCATGAATATGTAATGTTTTTCCATCAGCTTGTGTCCTCCCTGATGTCCTTGAGTAGTGGTTTGTAGTTCTCCCTGAAGAGGTCCTTCACTTCCCTTGTTAGCTGTATTCCTAGGTATTTTATACACTTTGTGTCAATTGTAAATGGGAGTTCATTCATTATTTGGCTTTCTGCTTGTCTGTTGTTGATGTATAGGAATGCTTGTGATTTCTGCACATTGATTTTTGTATCCCGAGACTTTGCTGAAGTAGCTTATCAGCTTAAGAAGCTTTTGGGCTGAGTCAATGGGGTTTTCCGGATATAGGATCATGTCATCTACAAACAAAGACAATTTGACTTCCTCTTTTCCTATTTGAATACAATTTATGTCTTTCTCTTGCCTGATTGCCATCTCATGCCAGTCTGTATCACGATTATTAAAAACTCAAGAAACAGCAGATGCCAGTGAGGTTGAAGAGAAATAAGAATGCTTTTACACTGTGAGTGGGAATGTAAATTAGTTCAACCTTTGTTGAAGACAGTTGAAGACTGTTGAAGACAGTGTGGCAATTCCTCAAATATTTAGAACTGGAAATACCATTTGACCTAGCAATCCCATTACTAGGTATATACCCAAAGAACATAAATCATTTTATTATAAAGATACATGCATGAGTATGTTCACTGCAGCACTATTCACAATAGCAAAGACATGAAATGAACCCAAATGCCCATCAATTATAGACTGGATGAAGAAAATGTGGTACATATATACAATGGAATACTATGCAGCCATAAAAAGGAATGAGGTCATGTCTTTTGCAGGGAAATGGATGAAACTGGAAGCCATTATCCTCAGCAAACTAATGGAGAAACAGAAAACCATACACTGCACGTACTAACTTATAAGCAGAAGCTGAACAATGAGAACACATGGACACGGGGAGGGGAACAACACTAACTGGGGCCTGTCAGGGAGCGTGGGCAGGGGAGAGCATTAGGGAAAGAGCTAATGCATACTGGGCTTAATACCTACATGATGGGTTGATCTGTGCAGCAAGCCACCATGGCACACGTTTACCTATGTAACAAACCTGAACATTAAAAAATGCTATAGTGATTGCTTCATTTTCTTCTGAAGTTTTGTGATACAGAAAAGCAATTCCCAGTTTGAAGAAAATGAGATCTTTTGTCCAAATTTTTGTTATTCTTGAAACTCAAAAGATGGCAGAATTTTTTCTAAAGAAATACTTGTTGGCTGTTTTGTTGTTGTTGTTGTTTTTTGTTTTTTGTTTTTTTTTTCAAAAATCAGAATCAGAATTTTAATGTACATATTCAGGATGTTTTTAACTCAGTAAGCGTTTGGCCATGAAGGATAGTATGACAGTTATTTTCAAGATTTTATGTTCTTCTTCAACTGCTCTATCTCCTTTTCTTCTATTACCATTTTACAAATTTTCTTTCTTCTTATGGCTTTTTTTCCCAGATTCAAGGAGATTGTGTATTCTTTCAACATAGTAACTACATAAACTTATAAAGTTGTTTTTTTCAGTTTTCATTAACAAATTTTTTTTAATATTTGTTTGCCCTTTCATTTTTTTTTTAAATGTATTCTCCTGCTGTAGTTTCCAAAGGCAATAAAAGTTTTGAAAACAGGAATCAAGGACTACCAATAGTATAGGGAGTGCAAGCTGCTGTATATCAAACCCAGTGCCAATGTCAGCAAGCAAGCTACTGAGTCTGGTGCCCAGAAGTGGCAGTAGGTTCTTTCATCATGTGAATTTGTTGTCAGTCAGATGATACAGCTCCAAATCTAATTATCTACCAATGATCCTATAAGTTATACATAATTTTACTAACAAACATATTTTGTCCTGGAATTGTTCAGTTTCTGTTTATGTCATTTGTATCTGAGATCTAACTCAAAATAGAAAATCAGAATTATTTGCTCCTTGGCCTCTTTTGTTTATTTTCTCATGTATTCTGTGTTATATATCTTTGACTTACATTCTCATATATAATTTTATGGATGATATATTATTGCTACCATTTTAAAGATTTGTTAGCTACAGCTACCTTTCTTTCATATTTTCTGTATTTTTAAAATAATCATTGTTATTCTTTAATCTTTTTAGATAAAATTTTAATTGTTAACGTTTATATATAATTCTCCTCAACACACAAATTCTGAAGTTTATTCTGGTCAGGAGGTAGATATTTTATATAAAGAAAGCCCCCTAGAATAATACCACAGGCCCTTCTGGAAAGAATATGACCAGGTGCTTTCTCCATGGTAACTGTCCCAAATAGAATTTCTATTTACAGAGACCCTATCTGTTCAAGATAATCCATATTAGTTGAGCTCTAGTCTAATTTATATGAACCACTGAACTGATTTAACCATTTACTGTCCTTTAAAGTGCCTTTGATTTCTGAGCCCTATATATTTATTTTTGTCAGTTCACTTATTTTTTTATTACAGGTCTGAGCATTTCTCCTCGCATTCCTAATATTTTATACTGCGGCCTTACTTACAACTTATTTCATTGGCTGTTCTTCCCAAATAGGTTTTTGAGCTTGCAATTCAGCCATTCCAAATGTGCTCTAATAATCACCTGCATTTGACTGTTCTAAATTAGCCAAATTACTCTCTACTTTTTCAATTATTTCTGATAGTTGTACTTATTATTTTATTCAACACATGTGTAATAAATTCCCATTCTTCTAAGTAAAGGTGATGATTACTTTTATTCAAAATTAATGCAACATTATATGGCAAGAAAAACACCCATACTATTAATAGGCAATAAGCATACATTGTGGTTTCTTTAATAGCCATCTGGGAAATTTACACTGTTTTTTTGGTTTCTAACCATAAAAAAATTAATTAATGTGAATTAACACTGGCTCTGAAGAGAGAGAATTTAATCAAACTCCATTATCCTATTAGTATTGGTAATGTTTGAGGAAGCTGTTTGAGTCTTATTAAATTCTCAAAGCTCTGTGGTTCCATAGCTCTGAAATGGTAATTAAATTGATGGAAAACATTCAATCTTGATTGTAGATTCCTTTATATTGTTTAAAGTTTTAACCAAGAAAACCACATAATAATGAATTATACAATAAAGTTAAATAAATACCAAGAACATTTATTTTTTAAGGTACAGAATTATATCACTGATTATCCTTTTTGTCCTTGCCTCTGTGATCTCTATTTTCAACAAATAACAGATCAACCAGATTGATTCTTCTAAATGCCAACGGATCTCATTATTCACCTACTCAAGATTCTCCAGTGCACTTCCATCATTATCAGATTAACAATCAAATTCTCGATGGTCTATGAAGCCCTTTATGGTCTTTCACCACTCTCTCTTTCTCTCTCCACTTTAGGCATATATCTTTATTACTATTCCTTTAACATGACAGATCCTACAACAAGGTCTTTTCCTTTGCTATTCCCTCTTTGCTTTTTCTGAAAGCTCTTCCTTCAGATAGACTCATCAGCATGATTTATACTTAATCTCATCAGGGCTTTGTTCAAGTTTTTCATAATTTGTAGATTCCTATGTACTTTGGAAAATACAAAGTCATTGGGATTTTCTCTGGAAGAGAGTTTTATTCATTCTGTTTCTTCCATGGAGAGAATCATCACAGAACCCTTTCATCCTAATCTATGTAATTTGACTTCAGGTTTTGCCTAAAAATTGAACCTGGGGTATTTGAAAGGTTGAACATTTTTTGAATAAAGATAAAGGCTTGCCTATATACATTAACTAAATACAAAATAAAGAACTGTTAAACACATATAATTTTAACAAAATAAAAGAAAAAATGACTAGAGAGACAGTGCTATATAGAAGAGAAAAGAAAGCTGCTACAAAGATGGTGCATCATTAGCCAGGAATAGTGGTGCCTGCCTAGAGTCTCAGTTACTAGGGAGGCTGAGGCTGTAGGATCACTGGAACTCAGAATTTCAAGACCAGCCTGGGCAACATAGTAAGACCTTGTGTCTAAAGAAGAAAAATAGATTGTGCGACAAAAGGGGTGTGAACAATAAAGTAGGTTTTTCATAGAACCCTTGAGACATCCAGGTGCCGAATGTTGTTTTCAAAGGATGGGTAAAATAGTAGCTGAAAAAGTAATTTGAAATTTTTAATATTGAAAACTTGTCCCCTCTCTATATCCAGTGTTCAAGCAATTGGACTTCTATACCCCTAGGTAGTAGATAACGAGTGTTATTGGGAAATTTCAGCACCTCCAAAGGACAAGATTCCAAGCTTTGGTATTTTAGAATTAATTAACCTAAAGCAAAACTTGCTGATTGACAGGGACATTAAGTTACTAAGTTCCTAATTGGTTTTTTTTTGTGCTATTTTATTCTTACATACCAACAGTTAACTCATGATAACCAGACAGTTTAGGAAAGTTTGCAACACAAAATAATGAAGGATGATATCAAAAAGTAATTACCCTAGAGGAAGCAAAGATAATCCATGAAATAAAAGAAAATTTAAACAAATGTCACTCTAATTAGGATGTTCAACAAATTTCCAGGAAACACTGTATCTATCATAAAGAGAATGTTTGGAGAAAAATCTGAGAAAAATAAATCTGGAAAAATATAACTATAGATATTTATGTGAAATAACTGGGAACTGTAGGAAAATTAAGTTAAAACATCTCCCGGAAAGTAGGAGAAAAAAGAGAGAAGTAAAAAGCATGAGCAAAAATATAATATAGAGAAAATTTTCAGGAAATCCACTATCTGATTTATACAATTCTCTGTAACTTATAAAAATAGAGAAAATTGAAGGAAGAAAATCTGTAAAACAATAGTGGAAATCTTCAAGAGAAAAATTATAGTACTCTCCAGATCAGATTTTATACATTAAATAAACAAATGCACACACATCTCAAGGTACATTTTCATGAGATTGTAGTAAAATTGGGGAAATACACCTAAAAGCTGCTAGACAGATAAACAAAACAAAACAAAACCAAACGGGTTATCTACAAACAAAATGGCCTCTAACATTTTCAAGAACTACGTTAGCCATTGGAGGGCAAGGGAGCAATACTTTCATGTTTCTCAGAGATGCTGTCTCTTCAACTTTTAAATGTATAATTTCCTAAGCTACCAATTGATTAAAACACTATAAAACATTTTTCAGAAATGCCAGGACCTGCCACACACCCGCTCCTCTGAAATTATTGGCATGTGTTTTAAGGAAGACCTGTAATTGGGACTGGAGTCAAAGGCAGCCTCAGGAAAGGTGGTTCACAGCAGGAAGAGAGGGCAAACTGTTTAGATGAGGCAGGAGAGCGAAAGAGTGTGTTTTAGGAAGAAGGTGTCAAGGGTCAGACTTCATAAAATACCGGAGGTGTAACTTAAACATTTCTAAAAGTTCAAATGAGGAGATAAAATAAATAAATAATGCAAATACAGCAAAAGACCACAAAAGCCTATTAAAAATGCAATTAATTAAAAAAATAGAAAAGCCAAACTGCAATTATAACACAGTAATATTTCTAAAGCATGCATAATAACATAAAGTTAACTTTAACTAAAATATGGCTAGAAAAATACTGAGAAAATTCATGACAGGTCTGATGGGTAAAGGAGGGGAAAAAGTAAAACAACATTTCGTCTCTTATAGCAAGGTGGCAATAATAAGGTCTAACACGAGTATTAAACAACACAATGCACATATTAAAAACATGAAGGTAACTGCTGAAAAATGTTTCAAAGTGAGTGTATTTGAGAAGCAGGGATGGGGTGAAGGTGGCATTGGGAGTATGGGGAAATAGGCGAGTAACATTTTTTACTATGTTCTTTTGGTACTTCTTAAATTTTTTTTGCTAAGTTATAAACCATTTTGATTAAAGCTTTTTTTCCAGTTTAAAGAAGCATTAAAATATCTGATACGGTAGGACTCCATTGATTTTTATGGACTTGCAGAAGTCAGGATTTACTTATAAGGTTATCTTCATTTTAGACAACAAAATACTACCACAAATACATTAGAAAGAGACATTTTAGCCTAGTGAAATAAAACAATGTCTCTCTCTCTTTGTCGTGCTTTTGGCTCTGAAATTCACTTTACCTGACTTTATTTGGTTTGATTATTTCTACTCCCACTTACCGTTTGTTTATTTTTTGCAGTATTTCATTCCTATCTTTTTTTTTTTGAGACGGAGTCTCACTCTGTCACCCAGGCCGCAGTGCAATGGCAAGATCTCGGCTCACTACAACCTCCACATCCCCAGTTCAAGGAATTCTCCTGCCTCAGCCTCCCAAGTAGCTGGGATTACAGGTATGTGCCACCACACCTGACTAATTTTATCTTTTTTAGTAGAGACAGAGGTTTCACCATGTTGGTCAGGCTGGTCTCGAACTTCTGACCCTCATGTTATCCACCTGCCTCAGAGCCCCCCAAAGTGCTGGAATTACAGGCATGAACCACCACACCTGGCCTCATTCCCATTCTTTTAACTTTTACGTTTCTTGTCATTTTGTATTTGATGTGTCATTAATAAACTGCCAGATTTTGTTTTGTAACCACTTTGAGATGCTTCAGGTTTTTGTATTTTATAAGGGAATTTAAATCACTTGCATTTATGGTGATAAATAATCTATTTGGTTTTATTGCTTCTCTTCATTTTGGTTTTACTACTAATTATTTATTGTTGTATTTTCATTTTACTCTTTCATCATGCTTGTTTTGTTGGTTATGTTTCTTTTCCTTCTCTCTCTCCTATTGATTTCAACTTATGAGTTGTCTGAAACCCTTTTGGGCCACCTTGGCATCTTTGCTCTTTACCTGCCAAAGCTGGACACTTGGCTGTCCCTAGCCAGCCTCCAGAAGGTCTGTGGTATCAGCTTGTGAGACCCACAGAGATTCCGTCTCCCTCCACTTGCATACTTGAGTATTTCTGTGTCAAAAAGCATAGAAGCAGAAAGCATTGCAAGATTTTTGTTTTTTCCATAGGATGTTTCCTTTGGGAAATTATTTTTTCTTTGTATAGACTGATTTTTTATGAATATTTTTAGTTTTAGGATGGAGTAGCACATGTAGGTGTGGATGTCAGAGTGTGAATATTCTTTTCTAAAATTGCCTTCCTAAAGGAGATGGAGATCAGAGGATGTTGATTTCAGAAATGACCTAGAGGCGTATTTTCCTCTGATGTTCGCACCAGACTGTAAAAGGAAACAGACTGAAAGTTCCAAAGTTCCATTTACACTGCTTGGCTGATTCCCATATGTGGTATTACTGAGGATGGACTATCTTATTCTGTGATAAAGATTCTCTAGCGAATTGTACAGTTGTGGAAGTTTTCAATGGAGGCCAAATAGGACAAGGCCAAGATCAGTGGGTGAGAATTAGTCTGATTTTAATTTTTCTTCATGGGAGTAAGTGCACAGAATATAAATCACCCTGCCTCTCAGAAGGTGAGTATTAAAGTGTTAAAATACTGGGATCTGGAAGAAAACCACCTGTGATGAAAAATATTGATCAGCTGTGCGACCTTGAACAAATAACATAAACTTTCTCTGCCTCAGTTTCTTCATCTGTAGAATATTGGTAATATTTTTGCCTATTTGTGGAATTGTTATGCAACTTAACAAATAGTACCATGTAACGTGATTACAACAGGGCTTGGCACATTAATAATATATTTTAGCTGTCATTTATTCTATAAATAAACTCTGCTATGTTCTATACTATGCTGTTTATCCTGCAGAACTTCTAATTGCATATATTAGTATTTTAGTTTTTAATCTTTGATTTTTCCATCTTCAAGTTTTATTTAACTGTTACCTTCTCAATGAAGCCTCTCCTGACCACTCTTTAAAACTACATCTCTCCATGTTGTTTAATCCCTTCTCCTCCCTTAATTTTCTCCTTAGTATTTAATACCTTGTAGTATACCTGCCTTATACTGTTATTTTACTTAACTATGTATCTGCTCCCACTAGAACAATGATCTGTTTCTGTGCAGTTTGCTACTGTATCTACAGTTCCTAGAATATTGATTGGTACCCAAATTGAGCAAAATAAGTCTTTTTAATGAAATTAAATTATTAAATTTTAATCCTGAATTTATTCCTGAAGAGTCTTATCTAAAAATAGGAATGAAAGGATCAATAAAAAGCAACTGATTTCAGGGCAAATACAAGAGAAGAAAGCTGTTGATGTTTATATTTTGAATGATTAGAGATTAGACTATAGACATGAATGAATGAATGATGTCAGAAAGTGGGGTCTGTTATTCATTAGGAAACTCATGTGACTCCTAGACTATGGATTCAGGAAATGGTCAGATTTAATATATGGCATTCACTTTTTAAATTAATTTTAATTTAATTCATGTACATTTATTTTGTAATGTTTGCTACATACAGAATTCTTTATATTATTATCTCCTGGCCTTTATTCTGTGTTAAGAGATGTGTCTTCCTGTAGCAAATCAGTGCAGAGTGAGCCACAGCTGCTGACATGCAGCAAGACTCAAGAGGGAAAATAGTGAACTTCAGAAATGTAGAGAAGTTATCACAGAACAAGGTGAGATGAGGTGACAACCGAGATGGGTTTTTGGAACTTGTTAGCCTTCCCTTGTTCATAAAGTTAACTTTGGCAATTGCTGCCCATCTGTTGTATGGAGTCCAAGAGCCACATTTTGCTTCTTGTTGGTCAACAGCATTTCATATTGAAGCACTGAGAGCCAGGATCACATTTATTGACTCTGAGAGAGTTCTTAAGCTTTATACTTTGGTGAAATCCCTGCCTTGTGGCTACAGGGTTCCAAATGTTTTCTTGTATCTTATGCTATTTCTGCCTTGTATTCTTGTGTATCTATCTTGTGTTCCTTAGTTTGCATTCCTGAAGCCAGTTCAGATTAACATGAGAAAAGTTTTCTCATCATAGGATATTAAGAATAAAGCATATGTATAGATATATAGAGATTCATGTATTTACTTAAGGAAAATGAACAAATGGAAAAATGCTAGAAACATTTTATTCTAGAAAAAGCAAGCGGTTATAACAACAATGGAAAATTTAGGAAAAAACTTTAAATTTTGAAAATGAATAAAAACTAGAATGTACGTTTTGAAATCTCTGTGGGCCCAGAGGAAATATCATACTGGCACAAATCTTTCATTTAAATTGTTGAAAATATAATTGCCAAAGTTAGTCACAGAACTGGATTAGTCCTAAAACTGTAAGAGTGGTTCCTGTCTAGACCATATAAAAATGAAGTCATGCAGTAAAAGAGAAAAAAAAAGGGAATATTGGCCAATCAAGGAGAAAAAGCAAGCAAACAACAAAAAAATGAAAGATTTGTGTCTTTTTTGAACTTTGGAATCCTCAGGAGAAAGAAGAGACAACACATTTCTTATTAATTTTATATTAAGAAATATTAGAATACCACATTTTATATACTATATCAATGTAATATGAAGAAAACATAAAAGCACCAATCACTATATGATTAGGCAGCTTTCCCGTAATAGCAAGTTGTTCATAAATTCAGTTTCATATAGTATTTTCTTTGATTTCTTGTGTTGCTTATCTTTTAATTAATTTCATAAAAAGTAACTTTCAACGTACCAGTGTCTTCTGCATCCTTTATTGGATATTAAATTACTTTTAAAGTTTTGCATATAAATACATATGTATTTGAATATGTACACATATGAAAATAAATCATTATAATCACTAGTTGCAGCCAAGGCTAAGTATAGTAGAAATCATCAGCCTCAGGTTTAAATAACTGTCAATGAGAAACACTGAGAAAATGATGTGTTGTCAATACAGTTGTTTCCAAAGTTCATATACGATTAGTCATTATATTTCGTGTGGTAAGACACTAATACGTTAGAAAATATTTTTTTACCAGAATCCGTAAAATGTAAACTAAAAATATACTTTGATCTAGTTAATAGAGTTGAATTTCTATCTTTGTGTACTAGAAATGAACAAGTAACTCTTGTAAACTTCAGAGATTTGTTTGAATATTTAATTCCCAAGTAATAAAATTATCTGAAAATTTTCCTTCTCTCATGAAAGAAATGCAACTAAAAATTTAAAGTTGCATATGTAAGTTCAACTTAAAACACGAGACAGCATATTGTTATACACAAAATATATTTAATCATATATTTAACCATACAATAGTTTATAGTTCTTCATATAATTGGTTTTCAGAATTCTAACACTGACTAGAATTGTCATATTTAACTATCACAGCAACCTTAGGAGGTAGAAAATACTAAAGCTGAGGAACAGGTATTTTACATAAATTTGCCAAAGTCATACAACTAGTGCAACATAGTCAGGATTCAAAGCCAGGTGGTCTGACTCCAGGACTGAAAATATTAATCACAATGTTAAGCTATAAATTTGCAAAACTGTATATTTGTGTTTTTTTTACTCTTTACACAAATGGTGGCACACATTTCTCAGCACATTGATTATTCACTCATTTAAATAAAAATATACAGGTATGTCTTAAAATTTATACCAAATTAGCACTTACTAGAACAGTGAATAATGGACATGTCATAGTTCACTTAAAACATTCACCTATTGATAGATATATAGATAAATTCTGATTTTTGCTAATTCAAAGAATTCCACAAAGATTATTGTTTGTCTTTCTTATCTAAGTGTAATTGTAGCTGTAAGGTAATTCAAGAAAATGAAATGTTATTTCAGTAGGTATTTATACCCACATCAATATTGCCAAATATTCAGGTCTAAGAAAATATAATTCTGTCAAGCATATGGTATTGACTGTTTTTCCATAACCCTTTTATATTAGAAATATTTCTTATCATATCAGTTTTTTGGGGGAATCTGAATGGTAAAAAAAGTTATGTCTTTTTTTATATTCACACATTTTTTATCTTGGAAGAAGTTGAAAATCTTTATACCTAAAAACAGTAATTCCTTCTCTGTGAATTCTTAATTCACATCCATTGCCCATGTTTCTATTGAGTTACTGGTCTGTTTTGAATGGATTTGGGAGAGCCCATTGCTGTCATATAGTCACAATTTATCCCTGAGATTGTACTTCAGTTATATGATTAGTATTTTGTATTACAGGCATTTTTAGATTTCATATACTTAAATTTATTTTACACACTTTTTCTGTCTAGAAAAACATTGTCCTTTATTTCTGAGTATTTTTTATTATATTAATTGCTGGAAATTTTGTGATATGGTTCTTTTCAAACTGATATTAGAAAACATTAGACATCTTGGTTTAATCTTCTAATTTTCTCATCTTATTGCCATTCCTTTCCTTTTTGATTAATTACGAAGGCATTTCCTAGAATTTTAATCCCAAACTTTTAGTAATTTTTAAAAATCATTTCAGTTATCAAATTTTTAATTTCCAAAAATTATTTCTTGTTCTATGATTTTTATAATAGTATTTGATTATTATTCTTGGTCCAATATTTTATCACCATTAAGTTTTTTTTCTGTATTCTTCTAATAATTATACCATTTCTATTTCATCTGTTTTTCTTTCTATTACAAGCTTTGACTTCTCTTTTATAGTGGGGGTTTTCCTCAATTACCTGGTGATCCTTGAGGTTCCATCCTTATTAGAGGTGAAATTTTGAAAGGCAACGTGAGGGCTCTTCAGTAGTACACTACTGGTGGTCAGCAGAGCAAGTTCCCCTGTACCTGTCAACTTTTCACTGAAACTCCAGAATTCAGTATATAGATGATTTTTGTTTTGTTTTGACTTTAAAGTTAAGTTTATTTTTCTTCATCAATATTGTCCAGACTTCTCCAAGAATATGTAAGCACGGCTGTTTGTGTTTGAGAGTTTGGCTGGGAGCTGTGGGTCTCAGTGTTCAGTCATCAGACCTTCACATAGTTTGCTCTGTTTCCAGATAGTACCTCTTCACTGTCATCCTCTAAGTCAGCTTTCCAAATTACAGGCTAGTTTTATTGTATTATTTTTAAAAGAACTTCTTTCTCCTATGAGGTGGGGAAGGAATGATTTTCCCAATGGCTGTACAGCTAGGGGGTATAAATGGAACATGTAATTGTTGCCTCAGTTTTGTTTTTAGCCATACCCATTTTTTCCAATATTGCTGCCAAATTTCTTTTTTTATATTTTTTTCTGCATCTTTTTATTATGACTTCTTTCTGATGTGTTCCTTGCCTACCATCAATTATTGGAGTTTAGGGTTAGAGAAGTATCCTTGCTTCATAAAAAAATGCATTATTGTATTTTTCTTTTGGTTCCCATTGTATTTGAGATAATTTATTGAGAAAATGGTGAAAGTTTTTATTTTAATGTAAAGTCAGAGTCAATTTTTTTACATTAATGTCATATTTTAACTTGATAACTCTTATTAATTTTGAAATTTGCTAAATTTTATCGATGCTTTTAAGTACCTGTGGCTAAAAATACAGTTTTTCTTTATTAATATGTCAATGTACTGAATTATGTTCATGGGTTCTTTGATATTGGATTGTGCTTACCTTTTTAAAGATAAAGATATTAATTCATAAACATTTATTTGTAGTATAATGTTGAGTTGCATTAAAACTTTGGCATATAAGTTAATATATTGAATTGGACTATATAGTGTTCTTTTTAATAAAACTATAAAGTACAATAACTATAGAGCTTTGTGCTATTTTCATAAAATGATTTCAGGAAATATCCAACTTCTATAGGTGGCTTAAACACAGTTTAAAGAATAGTGAAATGTCTGCTTGTTTTAAAGTTCAGGTGGTAATTATTTGGAAACTCACCTAGTTCTGGTGCTGTTTTGAATGGCATCACTTTAACCACATTCTCTATTTATTTTATATTGGTCTAGTCCAGATTTGGGGATCTCATATAGAATTCTTTTTTTCTCACCTTTATTAGACTAGAGTATATACATTCTGTTTCACATTTTCTAAAATTTCTTATCAACTTGCATGTAGTATTATGTCTCATCCTGTTTTGTGCAGCTATACCAGAACACCTGAGACTTGGTTATATATAATGAACAGAAATGTATTGGCTTATGGTTGTGAAGGCTGGAAAGTCCAAGATCAAGGGACCAGCACCTGGTGACGATCTTTTTGCTGAGTCATCCTATGGTGGAAGGGCAAACAGGGAGAGGTTGAGGGCAATATCTTTTTTTAGAAGTTACCCACTCCTAAATAAAGAACCCGCTCGTGTGATAATGACATTAATCAATTTGCTCCATTCTTATGACCTAATCATCTCTTATTAGACCTCTCCTCTTAACACTGAAACATTGAGGATTAAGTTTCCAAAACACATTTTTGGGGGTTTGTATTCAAATCACAGCATATTCCTATGTATTTAAGCTTTCAAGAATGTAGCTATGTGTGTTTTATTGTCTCTAATATTGTACACGTATGATTTCTGCACTGTCCCTTACCTCCATACTGATTTAATTAGGATTTATTAATGTAATTGTTTCTTTTTAAAAATAAGCTTCTTTATGTATTTGCTTGTCACTACTGTTTTCCTTTATTAATTTTAGTTTTCCTCATTATTATTCTCTATTCTTCCATTTTGGTATAGTAATTTCTTTTTATAACTTCTTAAGATGAATATTAAATTCTGATGATTTATTTATTTCTTTTATTTTTAACCAGTTAATGTATTCATGCCTTTAGATATATGCTAGAGATTTTGGTATAAGTTGTTCTCTTTTTTGTTGCTTTATAAACAACATATTTTCAGTTTTTCTTTCTTCTTGCATCTAAGGATTATCAAGATAATACGGAGTTAATTCCCAAGTTGTCAAAATTTGAAAGTTTTTTATTTCTAGTTTTCTAAGTTGTAAAATTTACACATTTTAATTCTGATGAGCTTTTCTAAAATATGGACAATATTTTGATTGGTAGTTTATAGACATAAGGGGAAAATACATATTTTATTTATTGAAAAATGTTTTCATGTTTTTATTCATTCAAACATGTAACAACATGAGTTTGTTGGTTTTATTTCTCAATTTTATCATTTCTTACTTGTTTTCTACATCTTTCAAACCATTTAAATGACTATCACTATAAAGTTCTCTTGTATAATAGTATTTATATAAAAATCTCTGAGTATTTACTGTTTTGTATATTGGTTGTTATACTGCTTGATGAATACATTTTTGTGGATTAATATTTTATTTGTAAATTGTACTTTTGTTATCACTTAATATATCACTTTGTTCTAAATGGTAATTTAACCTTTAAAACCATCTTTCACTAACTTAATATATTGTCTTGAATTTTAAGAAATATATCTGATAATGCTTTGAGGAGCTACATTAACTGGAATATTTTTCAAAGAAGCCCAACTCTATTTTCACAATATATTCTTATTACTCTTATCTTCAAATTTTTTTTCCTTTCTTGCTTTGTGTTATATTTTGGGAGTCAAAATGTTTTTCCAATAATAAACAAGAAGAGTTTATCTTTAAAAAAAAAAAAGGAAAAGCAAAAATTTGTCCTCACAGAGAATGCTAGCTGTCGTTTATCCTATACTTTTCCATTTGAATTATTTTTTAATGTTCTTCTCCTTATCAGCTATTGAGGATGAAAATGTTATACATAATTGCTAAAACAATCTCCAGTACCTAGAAAATTTGCATTTAATCTAACAGTGCTAAACTAAAATAAATATTTATCTAGCTCCCTGCCAAATCCTGCCCATGTGTGCAAATAATTTTTAGGCCATATTGCCTACATTTCTGATGGTGGAAGCCAGGGGACTTTGAACTGAAGCAAAGAGATGCTGAAGGGATAGAGACTTCTTGTACCAGTCAGTGTTCACATAGCCCAGATGAAACACTGTTTCCCGGTCAGACAAAAACTCCTCACAGATTTTGGAATTAAGCTAGTCATCAATCTAAGTTTCTTGGAAAGAAACTCTTCCTGTGTCATTAAAATCATTTTCATGGAAAATTAGAAAAAAATATGAGATTGATTTTTAAAATCGATGTCTTCTTCACACATTTTAATGTTTATATTTTCTTCAACTGATTTCTCTCTGCTCTTCTCTTCCCTGCCATTCGAGCTGAAACTATTTTAAAATTCTGATTTTATATAAAAAACATATTCTTTGTTAACTTCTTCATGCATTATACCTTGTAGAACATGTTCTTCTTTCAGATAAGAGGGCGTGTTAAGTAAGAGAACAAGCACAGGTTTGGGATTTGAAAACATTAGCTTCTAGTCCTATCTGTCACTTGTGAGTTCTGTGACATTTTGCCTCAGTTTCTCTATGTCTAAAATAAAGATAAGAATTACTGCAGCATCAGAAGAGTTCTGAGACTTAGAGAAAACATATAGTTATTTCTTGCCACATGATTTGCACCTTTACTACCTAGAGCATTATTTGTAAAGGTATTTACATCTGGAAAATTTCTAAATCATATTTGATAAATTTAAAAATATTTGTAATCACCTCCCCCCCCTCCAAAAATTAGGGCAAAGTAAAATATGTTGAAAATTGAGATATTTTAAATTACACTATGTGATAATGAAACAGTGGTATGTTATACACAATGAATAAATTATTAATATTAACTCTGCATCAGACATAAATGCAGTATTTCTTATGTTAATGAGTTATTTTAAACCAATCTAATACATTTTTATTGAGAAAAAGTCAAGAAAATGAAAAGCTTTTTAAATATAATTTAAATTAATTTATACTTAAGGAATTACAAAAGTTCTATATTAATTCAGCTGTCAGTTCAAAAATTTTAAATGTAAAAATCACAATGCATTATAAATTACTAAATTGTAATGGTGCTGCCAATGTATTTCAATATTAATAGTGCCCTTAGTGTTGGGGCTGAATAGACCCTTTATTCCAAATTTTATTGTAATTACTTTGATGGATCTTATAAGATAGCTTACTCCCAAATAATTAGGACTTCTATGAAATTTTGGAAATAAATATGAATACCTAGGCACAAATCGTTGACTTTGAAGATTATATGAAGACTAAATGCAGATTAATTTTAAATTTGTTTGTTCCAAATAGTCAAACACAGTTTATAAACCCAGCAATTATGAAATAATTTTTTAAAATAATATTTATCAAAATTATTTTAAATACTAACATTTTTTATCCATGTAATAATAGTCTATTGTCTTGAGTATGCTTTTCTAAAATTAATTTTAGGCCTTTCTACAGAATCATCAGCTGCAACTTGACAGGTAAAAAGAGAATATAGAAGTTTGTTTTAACAGATAAACTTGCTGTTTCTATAATTTTATTAGCTACAGAAAAACAAAAACAATAGTAATTTTAAAAAGCAAGAATAAAACAATGACCTAATTTAATTTAATAACTCAAGTAATAAACTAAAAATGAAACAAGCATGACTTGAAAGGATGTTTCATAGATTCCAAGAGCAAGAATAGTTAGGCTTCAAGAAATGGACTACCAGTAATCTTTTTTTTTCTTTTCTTCTTCTGATTTTTCTCTTTGCTTTTCTCTGTGTTCTCTCTTCAGTCATTTATCTTTTACTCTTCCTTCAAGGTAGACCACTTCACAACTCCTGAAGTTATACAGGTGACAGGATAAGATGATAACCTGTGACTTTTCTATAATTGTATTTTGTAGAAGGCCCAAAGGCTGAAAACCATAGAGTGGATTCCATTCACCTGAACATTCAAATGGCAGAAAGAAATCCTTCATTGCAGATGTGTTAAAACTATGAACACTTTTTGCCAATGTGATCCATCACCTGCTTCCAGGCTATTTAGAATTCATCAGGAGAAACTATACACTAGGAAAGAGGATTCATTAGGGTAGAAGAGATGGGAGAAGAAAAACTTTTGAAAAAGATTCAAGGAAATTCTTCATAAAAGAACCCAATAATGAAGGCTCACTGTGATGATTAATATTAAGTGTCAACTTGAATAGACTGAAGGATACAAAGTATTGTTCCTGGGTGTGTCTGTGCCGGTGTTGCCAAAGGAGATTACCATTTGAGTGAGTGGACTGGGAGAGGTAGATCCACCCTCAGTCTGGGTGGGCACCACCTAATCAGCTCCAGCACGGCTAGAATAAAGCAGGCAGGAGAGCCTGGAATGAGGAGACGCTGAGTCTTCCATCCTTCATCTTTCTCCCATGCTGGATGTGTCCTGCCCTTGAACATCAGTTCCAAGTTCTTCAGATTTTGGACTCTTGGACTTACACCACTGATTTCCCAGGGGCTCTGAGGTCTTCAGCCAAAGACTGAAGACTGCATTGTCAGCTTCCCTACTTTTGAGGTTTTGGGACTCGGACTGGCTTCCTTGCTCCTTAGCTTTTCGCTGGCCTATTGTGGAACTTCGCCTTGTGATCATGTGAGTGAATTATCCTAATAAACTCCCTTTCATATATATCTGTGCTATTAGTTCTGTCCCTTTGGAGAACCCTGACTAATACACTCACCAAATAATGAGCACCTAATCCCATAAAGGTCCCACAAGAGAAAGACAATTAGGGGATATAGATTCTAGATAACCACCACATTAGTCAGTCAGACCTTTCCTGATCCTCATTTCCTTTCCCCTGTTCTAGCTGAGAAGACTCTCTTATTTCCTTGTGTATATATAAAATCTTATTAAGGATATATAGATATAGTTATATATATGTATAATATCTTATAAAATTGTATAAGATATTAATTATATGTAACTTATATAATTATATACAATATTTTACGTATCTATAATTATATAATATTTTATGTATACATAAAATATGAGATTATATATAATTATAGAATATACACATTCTATAATTATTTAGGATATAATTATAGAATATATAAATTCTGTAATTATACATAAATATTATATAACTATGTTGCAAGAATTTTCCTGGTTCGGCTAAAGACAGGGTTCTTGGCTGTCCCACAACCACGAAACTTTAGGCTTGCAGATGGTTTAAAGGATGAGTAAAGCAGGGTTTTATTGGGTGAAAAGGGAAAAAAAGGAAAAAGGGGATCCTGTGTAAGGCCAGAGTTCCTGCTAGAGTGCTTCCCACCTGCTGTTTGAATCTCAGGTTCCACACAGGAAGAGGAGGGGCCAGGCTCCTCCCCACTGCAAATGGGGCAAACATCCCAAGCCTCCATCTCAGTGGGCAGGCTGCTTGGAGTTTCTCCAGTCCCTGGCTGTCTAATTCTCCCTCTAAAGAAGTACATCTAACTGCTGGTGATTAAGGTAAGGACAAAGATCGATCTTACATGCTTCCTGCTGACATGCGGCGCTGTTTTGGGGAAACTGCAATCAGAGCTCCCTCAGAGGCCTATCTAAGGGTTTCCAGAAGGAGCCATCATCAGAAGCCCCAGTTGCCTGACCATTGAACAAAGCTGGTTATTAGAAAACCTGTATCAAAATGAAACAAGGGGAGGGGTAAGGACAGCTCAAAAATTTTGAGGCTTTTTACCAGTTTGCACAGGGAGAGGGAAACCAAAAGCTCAACTGGTAAAAAAAATACTTTACCTTTTGCCGGCATGTTGGGCTCCTGGGTTCCCTTCCTCTAAGCCCAATCCTGAGCCAACCAGTTTAAGGTTTGGGAAATTAACTCTTTCCGGTTTGAAAGATGGTCAGAGGGGAGTGTCTCATAATACGGAGACACAGTTACTTACTAGTGAAGAGAGAACTGAGGAGAAGAAACGAAAAAAAAAAAGGAGACATTTTTTCAAAGGAGTTCTGGGGGTTCAGGGTGCATTTGAAAGGGGTACAGACTGAGGATGAATGGCTACCCATCTAGAAACAGGGGAGCAGGCATCCCTGGTTCCCTCCTCTTCCTAGCAGATACCCGGGGTATGTGAGGCAGAGAAGGAACAGCGTCCTCTTTTCCTCCTCTGTCCTTGCATTGCCAAGTTCCGGCAACCCTGGCAGGCACCTACTTAAGTTCAAAAGCGGCTTGCACCCATGAAGCAGGGAGGACTAGAGAACAGGCCTCTATTATCCGCTCTCACCTGTATCTCTTTCCCACCTACTGTCAGTAGCCATGGAGTTCCCTAGACCTCATTTATGCCATGGATATTAATGTGGCCTTTATCCATAAAACAGGAAGCTTGGGGTTGGCTTAATCATCAGGAATCAGCCACGCTCACCTGCGCTTGGCCTTTTAACCTCTGTTATCATTTGCCTCTGGATCCCTCAGATTCAGTCTTCCTTCCTAGGTCTTTGACCTGAAGCTTGAAATTGAGTTTGGGACAAAAATGTGTCTCAGGAGGTTGCATGGACTCCTTATCATAAGCTGAATGCTAAGGTGAAACTGTGGAACTGAGTCCTACTCCAACAAGGGAGAGGAAAGGATGACTTGCAATATACCCAGATAACTGGTGGCTATAGTCATGGTTGCTAAGATTTGGGTGCATGGTGCTTGGCTTTGGTTTGCTCCCTTGGTCTTACTTTCCTAAAAGGAAACCTTTGAGTGGTAGGCATCCTATTTATTCCCATCACCTGGCAGGATTTGCAGGACAATTGCTCAGAACTAGAATATTGATCGGGATTCTACATCACCCATCCCTCGTGTTCTTTCTGAGCTACAGCCAGAGGTTGCTGTTGGTTCACAGGAACAAGCAGGGTTGGTCTTAAATGTAGGTGAAAACTTAAAAACAAATAGTGAGTTTAGAATTTAATGCAAATATATGATAAGTTTTGAAACATGATTTTCCTCTCTCCAGTCCTCATGTTTGTTAAAAAATAAATCATCATAGGACTGAGTGGTTCGCAAAATAGACTTTAGTTTTATACTTGGCCTGATTATTTGCATAAAGTGCAGCAAGAATAATTATTTCTACATAGGCCTTTTGGATTGACTTTCATGGAATTCTGTTTCACAAGGAATCTCAGATAAGACCTTTTAAAGCCAAACCCAACCATGGGTTTGTATCCTCAAATTCCTGTGAGTTGGGTGATCCTCTCCTCTTTAGGTACCAAGATAAACTTGGAGTTCCTCGACCTGTTAGAAAGAGACATTCATTACTGACCACAGGTCAGGAACTGTGTACAGGTACTGTGTAGATGACGGTATGAGGCCAGTGTCCCCCTTGGGCTTTTATTGGTTCTGCAAATCAAGATTGACTCCTTAAAGGGAAGCATGTCCTTCCAGTCAAAGCCTTGATAAAGTAACCATTTCCTCCAATTGCGTCCTGCTGCAAAAAAAAAAAAAAAAAAAGACTCTTATTGCACTGATGCAAGCAACTATACTGCCATAAGTTAAGAATACTCACAGATAGTTTACAAATTCTAGAGGAACCAGGCAGAGAGAAACAAACATTCTCCAAATTTTGATCATAGGGTATACCTTAATCAATTTTTAAAGGCCATAAATAGTTCAAAATAAATTTCTTTGACTCTGAAAAACTAAACAAGGATCAGCAATATTCCAAGCAAAAGTCAAAAAGTTGCTTCAGTTTCCTGAGTTCAGTCCATTTAGTTAACCCTGGTTTTCCTTGATATTGAGCATTTCAGCTCTGCGTTGTTGTAACCAAGTGAGTTATAGAGAGACGCCACACTTTGAGACTAATTCAGGAGTCCTTTATTGCTGGCGACCAAAAGATGGCTAGAGCTTAAAATTCTCTCAGCCCTGAAGAAGGGGCTAAATTTCTTTTTATACCTTGGTCTAAATAGGGGAGGAGGAGTCTAGCTGAAGCAATTTTTACAGAAGCAGAACAGGCAAAAAGTTAAAAGATAAATGGTTACAGAAACAGTTACAGGAAAATAAACAGTTCCAGGTGCAGGGGCTTAAGCTATCACAAAGTGATAAACGCAGGGGCTTTGGATACCATCAACCAAGTGCATTTCCAGGAGTGGCTGGTGCAGCTTGCCTCAGTATCTTATCAATAAGCGCATTCCTGGATGTGCTAGGAGTCAGTTTGTACTAGTTATGTCCTTAAGGGAGAGGGGACAAGGGGCTGCAAGCAAAGAAACCAAAATGGAATCTGTCCGGCTCTCTCAGCTAAGAGAGAGTCAATCAGATTAAAACAAGGTAGGGTATCACAGCATGAGTCCTGTACATCTTCATTTATTTCAAAGTTACAATCTCTAAAATTATCAGAAGACTGTGTTTAAGAGCACCTGCTAACGTTTTATAAGTCATTATAAACCATCTTTGAAAAGGACTCAAACAAGACAACAATTGTCTGTGAATAGCAAAATGTCCAGGGTAGTTACAGCTAGAAGCACAATTGAACAAGAAGTTTGGTTATCTCTGTGGTTTACAATAACCTAACATAACAACCTTAATTATGATTGATAGCATATACTCTGACATTAGAATTTCACAAATTCCATACAACTTTGGAACATATATTAGCATTATTCACAAAAATATAACCTAAAGAAGATTGAACATCACTTTGGCAATCCCAGGTACCTGAATATGTCAAATAATTCTGTTTACCTGTCTTTTCTGGATACTTCAGCTGCCCTCTGAACTATCTGAAAAGCTGGGTGTCAAAAAGACAATTTTGAAACTGAAGTTTGATTTTGGGGAGGCTGCTAAGTGTTCAAAGTTTAAAACACTTGATATTATTGTCATATGTAAAAATGTTTATTTAGAAATAGAATTCTTTTTCCCCGGTGCTGCAAAGAAATAGCACTCGAACATAAATTTAATTCTCTCAACAAGGCCATTTTTACTTTCTGCAGAAAGGGTGCTCATCGTAGATGGAACAAGGGTGAGAGCACACCTGAACAAAGAAGAGAAGCAATTTTTGTCCCTTATGCAGTTTGTTCCTGCTACTGCGTCATGTCTTCATTGGCTAGAGTCAGACCTCACAATCTAAACTAAAATCCGATTGGCTAACAGTTTAAAACTTTTCTAAATAAGTAAAAGTAATGGAAAGACAAAGGAAAAGAGGAAGTTGCTTATGCCAAATAGTGAAGGGGCATAGGCTGTGAGCTGGAATGTGCCTGAGCATGTCCAGCACAAACATCTTGATTAAGGTACAAGGACATAGAATGTACTACATGCCTGTGAGCATGTTTAACAGCTACACAGGATAGGGCTTAACAGAGAGTTATTAGAACAAAGCAAGGAGGCTTGAAGGAAGTTAGTTTTAAAACAAACTATTATTTTTAACACTTATGATTTATTCTTTAACAAGAAGGGAAACTTCAAAGAGGAAGTTTCTACATTATGAAACAGAATTCCAGATTACCTTAAGTTATGTATTTGGCAAAATGATGACTTAGTAATTTTAAAGATGCAAAAACATTTTATGACCTTTTACATATTTTGCCAAAGAGCAGAGTACCACCTTAAGAAAATCTTGTTATGCTTTTATTTCAATGCTCAATTTACAGAAAAGCTATGTATTACCTTTTTTTGAATTTATGTTCGCACGGAGAACCTCTTCTGCAAGATCAATTTCCACAGTTCTTCCATCACTTCTTTGAACCTTTAACTTTTTCCTAATTTAACTCAAAACAATCCTTTAACCCTAGGCCAAAGTTTACATTTCCATGCCTTCTTATAACCTTTTACTAAAAAACATATTTTACTGTTTTTACTCCCCTTGCGTGTAAATCTATTTTCCATAGTTTCAATTACATGTTATAAATGGTAACTCCTAGTGATTTTTAACTTTAAGGTAAAACTTGGTACGTTGCTTTAATTGAGTGCTAAGTGCAGCCAAGTTTTGCCTTCTCAATTAAGGGTGTGTTTAGTTCCATATGTCCCCAGGCCTTATCAATTGTGAAGCTGGCAAGTCAATTAGTTCTCAAAACCCCAAAAGCTGTTTGTAACCTCAAAACCCTTAGCAAACCTTGCATTTGACCTGCATTTTCCCAATAGTCTTCAGGGCTGTTTTTATTCCTCAAAGATTAAAGTCACATGAACTGAAAGGATCCACAGCTTTTAATTTCCCTTTAAAAAATATTAGATCCAAGGATTTGTCTTTCTTTAAGTCAAATTAATAAGAGCTCTTTTTACAGACATCACACGCAGCACATACACAGACAGGCAGAAGAAATCCAGTCACTGGGTGGGGTCCTTTGAGAGACAGAGCTAGGAAAACATACAGATATCCAAGCAGAGAGGGCTCATCCCCTAAGGCAGGATTGCTACACAAAGCCTTGCCAAGCATTTCTGGCTATGTCCCCCGGATGTAAAACAAGATGGTGAGAGGTGAAGCTGGCTGGGCTTCTGGCTGTGGTGGGGACTTGGAGAACTTTTCTGTCTAGCTAAAGGATTGTAAACACACCAATCAGTGCTCTGTGTCTAGCTAAAGGTTTGTAAACGCACTAGTCAGCACTCTGTAAAAATGCACCAATCAGTGCTCTGTGTCTAGCTAAAGGTTTGTAAACATACCAATCAGCACTCTGTAAAATAGACCAATCAGCACTCTGTAAGATGGACCAATCAGTGCTCTGTGAAATGGACCAATCAGCAGAACATGGGCAGGGCCAAATAAGGGAATAAAAGCTGGCCACCTGAGACAGCAGCTGCAACCTGCTTGGGTCCGCTTCCACGGTGTGGAAGCTTTGTTGTTTAGCTCTTCACAATAAATCTTGCTGCTGCTCACTCTTTGGGTCTGCACCACTTTTATGAGCTGTAACACTAACCATGAGGGTCTGTGACTTCATTCCTGAAGTCAGTGAGACCACAAACCCACCAGGAGGAACAAACAACTCTGGACATGCCACCTTTAAGAGCTGTAACACTCACTGCAAAGGTCTGCGGCTTCACTCCTGAAGTCAGCAAGACCACAAACCCACTGGAAGGAAGAAACTCTGGACACATCTGAACATCTGAAGGAAGAAACTCTGGACACATCTGAACATCTGAAGGAACAAACTCCATACACACAATCTTCAAGAACTGTAACACTCACTGTGAGGGTCTGTGGCTTCATTCTTGAAGTCAGCGAGACCAAGAAACCACTGGAAGGAAGAAACTCTGGACCCATGTGAACATCGGAAGGAGCAAACTCCAGACACACCATCTTTAAGAACTGTAACACTCACTGCGAGGGTCCGTGGTTTCATTCTTGAAGTAAGCGAGACCAAGAATCCACCGGAAGGAAAGAATTCCGGACACAATGGAGGCTTAGAAGTTTGTTAGGAACCATTACAGACATGCAAAGCACACCAGACTGGCCACAGCCCAAAACTAGCCCCACAAATCCTTTTTCACAATTAAAACTTTATAGAGAGTACAAACAGTGATAGTTGGGGGCCTGGCCCAGTAAACATGTCTTCAAAAGGGAAAAACTTTTAACAGTTAACTGCTGACGGAGTAGAGAAGGGGAAGAAAAAAAAAAAAGAACAGTTTAAAAATGCCTGTCCGATAGAGCTGAACCCCTTAGCAGGGGAAGGAGAAAGCTCCCGTGCCTGGTGGGAACCAGCCAGCCGGCTGTGTGGGAGCCTTGAGTCATGCGTCCCAGCCCCAGCACAAAGCGAGGAGTAGCTGGGAGCTGCTGCTTGCTGGTCCAGTCTCAAAAAAGGAAAGAAGAGCCTATGAAAAGGCAATTGTAGGATATAATAAAGTCTTCTTCAAAGGTTTTAGCCTGTAAATTGTTAAGTACAATGAGTTCTGAGATCCTCTCCAAAGAACCAATGTATCAGTATGTTCAGCTCTCCTGTTCTTTGTTCTTCATTTCAAAGCTCAAATTACTAGTTCTCTTCATCTCCTTGCTCCTAGCTTCAGTAAACAACCCCCTCCTAGCCTCTATCACCTGCTCTGTCCTGAGTCACCCCTGGTCACCTGTTCTGTAACCGTGCTTCCTGCCAAACTACTCACCCCGCCACTCTGACTCTACCCCTGCTCTTTTTAAAACAGCCAATTGGAATTAGCTTAGACTGTGGGGTCCAACCCTAGCCAATAGGGGAACCACACGGCAGTAGGGGCTACCTGCATCAAGACTAAGAACCCCTTCCCCTTTCCTTGTTCAGGTGTGCTCTTGCCATTGCTCCATCCATGAGTCGCACCCTTCTATAGAAGTAAAATTGCCTTGCTGAGAAGATTAAATTTATGTTCGAGTGCTATTTCTTTTGCGGCACCAAAAATTTATTTCTAACATCATGAAAAGGCTCCTGACCCCTGGGAGCAACAGGGGGTGGGGGCGGAAGTTTCTCATAAACTCAGAAGTCTGAGAATGAAAAGGCTTAGAAACCACTGTGAGAGGTTTTGAGTCCCCATTTCACTTACTGTTTCCCAAGCCTCCATGTTGCATGCCAAAATTGTTGCAGGACTTTTTCTAGTTCAGCTAAAATGAGGTTCTTGTCCATCCCAAGCCATGAAAATTTAGGCTTGCAGGCAGTTTAAAGAGTGAGTAAAGTAAAGTTTTATTGGGTGAAAATGGAAAAAAAAGGAAAGAGGATCCTTCCTAAGGCCAGAGTCCCTCCTAGAGTGCTTCCCACCTGCTCTTTGAATCTCAGCTTCCACACGAGAAGAGGAGAGGCCAAGCTCCTCCCACTGTAAAGGTTGCAAATATCCCAAGGCTCCACTCAGTGGGCAGGCTAGTTGGAGTTTCTCCAGGGCCCCCTCCCACCTGGCTGTCTCAAATATAAATAATTATATATAATTTGATATATAATTATATTATGCCTGTAATAAATATTATAAGTAATATATAATATAATTATAGCCTATATGTATCTAAAATCTGTCAGTTGGAGAAGGAGGAGGTGGAGAAAGAGAAGAAATTCACTGTCAGTTTCTGGCCTATGGTGGGATCAATCCAGATGAGGGAAGGATGTTTAGGTTAGATAATATTTAGATTTTGACATTACATTAGCTTGAAAAACACTTCCACTAAAAATAAAAGTCACTCACTTTTTTTCTAAATCTAATTGAGAGTGATTAGAAAAGCTATAAATTTTCACAAAATTATATCCTAGGGCAAATTTAAACACAGTTATCCCTCTGTATCAATGGGCTCTGCATGTATGGACAACCAATTACAGTTCAAAAATATTCAGAAAAACAATTTATGAAGTTCCAAAAAATAAAACTTGAGTTTTTACATTGCATCAATGAAATAAAATGTATAGGTGAAGTGTATAGGCACTATACTTAATATTATAAGTAATCTAGAGATGACTTAAAGTATATAGGTGGATTTTCATGTTAATTGCAAATACTACACCATTTTATATCAGGGACTTTGGCACCCACAGAGATTGGTATCAACCCTCAATGGAAATGGAGGAACGACTGTGTAACAGTATCAGGTGAGAAGGTGAGAAGTTTGAGAGTCTCTGTCTGCAGTCAGATAGATTCAGTTTGTTCAAAAAGCTAGTTATGCATTTGACAACTCTAACCACATTCAACTTTTCATTTGCTGCATTATAATTTGAAATTCTTGGAATTTGATGGTTTTATCTTGCCTTAAGTATTTTCATCAGTAGTGTTGTATGTGATAAAGAAAATATGGCTTCTGGGACTCCCATACTTTATTCAGGTACCAAAAAACAGATACTATCTCAAATATGGTAAGTACATTCCTTTAGGTTATCATTTTACCTTATTTTGCCATATTTACAACTAAAAAGCTCATAAACAACATAGTCCTGCTGGTATTTAAAATTAGAAAATAAATAAGCATGTTCCATTTCCTATTATCTTTTCTTATATTTTTGTTTTGCTGTTTCCTGATTCTAAATAAAAATAGGCTATCATATTGGCAGGAGATGATTAAGACATTGTTATCTAAAATAAATTTGAAAAAGCTATGTTTAATAAAAAAGGAAAACAATCTAAATGTTTATATGACAAAATATCTGCTTACTGTCTTGTACTTGGCTAAGTGCTCCACTTGCATTATCTCTTTTAACTCTGACAACTATCTATGTGTGTTTTGTGTTTTCATACTTATTACACACATGATAAAATAAGACTCAGAGTGATTACATAACTTGTCCAGAGTTACATAGTTAGTTCAGTCTTTTTTATCACTTGATACTGCCTTCTAAGGGCTTTGCAATGCAGGCTTTTCTTTTATAATTTACCAAACATAACTTGGTCGGTGCAGACATCCAAGCAATTTTAGCACTTAGGGAACCCTCATTTATCTAGTGTACTACAAGCAGGGTTGTTCTCCTCTCATCTTACTGCTCCGATAAATCACTGCCCAAGGATCCTTGGCAGTTTTTTTCTGAAAAGAAAAGGTTTCACATTCTGGCTAAAGTGTTTAATAGAAATGAAGCACCACATATAACTATGAAGGGCTACATCAACACTTCTAAACCCAAACCTTCTTCTCCCCAGTGCATACATATGTTCTCATCTGCTAAATAGGGAGCTACACTTGGACTTTTAGCAGCCCTTACAGGCACCCATCACTAAAATAGAAATCTGACTGTAAACTGCCTGATTGTTCCTTTTCCTTACCACTCTTACCTAATCAAAGAAATTCTTTGACTTCACATCTAAAGTACTATTCAATACCAGCAAGGCAAATTAGGAAGAAAAAAAAGTAAATTTACATTTCAAGTGAAAATTTACATGTGTTTTTGTTTCAATCACCTGAAATTTCTTAAGCAAAACTGAGCTCAATTGTCTAAATTCTCTCAGCAATGTAATGCTCAGGCTATCTTTTATGACAGTTCTGACTGTAGAATTTACTTTTCCTGATTCACACAGCATCCTTCAATATATTACTCCAGTGACTTTAAAGTCTCTCAAGAGGATCATGACACATAAATTTGATATTTCATACTGTTTAGAAAATTAGTTTTGCCTGAAAATGTTTAAAATTAATTTCTATGAAAGGGACATTTGTTTCTAGAAAACCCCCTCGAAATTTAGCATTTTTCACTTGTGATTCAATAAATATAAATTTATTGCCATAAAAAAGTAAGAATTTTCTTCAAGAATTATATTGCTATCACCTACTTAAAAGAAGACAAAATTATCAATTTTGTCAATTGTATCCATCAACACTCCCTATCTAGTTGATACCTCAGTTGCGAAAATTTCCTGTTTATTATTAAATTGTTCAGTAAATACTTCTTAACTCCCAAATGTGTGGTACAGAAGACAATATTAAAGGCTTTGTCTTTGTGAAATGGAAAATATATAGCTCTGGGCCCCACATATTCTCTCATTTTTAGTGAAATAGTCCACTAAATTTTTATCATTTACAGAAAGTCCTTTAATCATTCCTTATTTTCACCACTTCCTGAATCTTCCCTTTGTTTCATCAGCACATCAAATTGATTTATAAATTGTGCTTATTATATCTCAGGAATTTTCTTGAGTCTAGTCTATTTGATCTGTTCTTATTCAGGGCCATGTAATTATTTGAAAGAAATATTACAAAGGTCTCCTTTTTGGTCTCCCTTCTACTGCTTTCTATCTACAGCAGACCAATCTGTTGCAAATCTATATTTCAACAAGGAGTATATAATTGCCTCCTTTAGTAAAAAGTAATCTGACTTTCCATTGCATACAAATATTGAACATCTAGAACCCATACATAGCTTCACAAACAAAAATCTTAAATTTAAATGGAAATTCCTACTTCACTCCCCTTTTATCTATTATCTTATATATTATCACTATAAGATTTTTTATACTATTCTGAATAATTTCAAACTGTATATATATGTTTTCAACTGTATATATATACAGTTGTGTATATATATACTGAGAAACAACTGTATATGTGTTATGTATATATGTATATATGTGTGTGTGTGTGTATATATATATACACACAGTTGAAAACACATATACATACACAGTTGTTTCTCAGTATAGGTGAGGGATTTGTTCCAGTAATCTCTGCATATACCCAAATCTGCATACTCAAGTATGCAGTCAGCCTGTGGAACCCACTTATATGAAAAATTGGCCCTCCATATACATTGGTTTTGTATTCTTTGAATACTGAATTTTTCCCTCTGCATTTAGTTGAAAAAAATGAAGATATAAGTAGACTAAGGTAGTCCAAACCCAAACCCATATTGTTCAAGGTTCGACAATATTTCTTTCTTACAATAAAATCTTTTTAAAATTGAAATCTCCATCTCAACTTTTTTTTTTTTTTTTTTTTGAGGCGGAGTCTCACTCTATCACCCAGGCTGAAGTACAGTGCCATGATCTTGGCTCATTGCAACCTCTGCCCACTAGGGTTCAAGCAATTCTCCCACCTCAGCCTCCCAAGTAGCTCAGATTACAGGCATACACCAATATGCCTGGCTAATTTTTGTATTTTTAGTAGAGATGGGGCTTCACCATGTTGGCCAGGCTGGTCTTGGACTCCTGAACTCAAGTGACCTGCCTGCCTTGGCATCCCAAAATGCCGGGATTACAGGCATGAGCCACTGCGCCTGGCCCATCTCACCTCTTAAATTTAATATACATTCCACCAACCACTAATCTTGCTGAAAAAGTTTTAATCACATGTTCTACTTGGTGAGAGGCAAGGGACAGGTGGATGTGGGAGGAGGGGGGAAACAGATGACTTGAGAGGTGAGGGTGCGGCTTCCCATTTCAAATGATAAAAAAAGTCCATCTCTCTCTGTTTAAGGTCATTTACAACCACATTCACTCTTTTCTGTTTTCTACACTTGAGACAGAATGGAGATATCTTCTGAAACTATAATATCAGGATATCTTCTCACTGTCTCATTCCTATATACTCTCTCTTCTAACCCCTCTTTTTTTCTTTTTTTTTTCTATAAATCTAATTCTTTCTCTTCTGTTCAACTTTTTTCATTACTCCAAGCCCCCTTCCTTTCTTTGTGAGACATTCTTAAGAGTGGATTCTAGTCTCCTGTCTACTCACTTCTGAATTGACAACATTTGGTCTATTTTGGAAGTGAAATTACTTATAGTACCTTTTGGCCTTCAGTTCTCACCTTATTACGGGTTAGTCCATAAGAGCTAGAAATTGAATGAAATGATGCAGGCACAAGACCTTTCCTTTAATTTTGGAAGGTCTAAAACACATTCATCTCTGTACTTCTTTTTTTATTAATTCTTTTTTAAATATGTAGTTGAGGCTGGGCATGGTGGCCCACACCTGTAATCCCAGCACTTTGGGAGGCTGTGGCAGGCAGATCACTTGAGGTCGGGAGACCAGTCAGGCTAACATGGCAAAACCCCATCTGTACTAAAAATAGAAAACTTAGCCGGGTGTGGTGGAGGGTGCCTGTAATCCCAGCTACTTGGGAGGCTGAGGCAGGAGAATCAATTGAACCTGGTAGGCAGAAGTTTCAGTGAGCCGAGATTGGCCACTGCACTCTAGCATGGGCAACAGGGTGAGAATCTGTCAAAAAAAAAAAAAAAAAAAGTTGAAATTACATACAAATTACTTCAAGATAAATGGTGGTAGCATACAACTTGCACTAAAATATATAAATGCTTGATTGCTCACTGGTTGACTCTTGTTTTCAAATTTTGAAAACAGAAGCACTGCCTTTTCTATTAAGGTACATGAAAACTAACAAGATGCTTTAGTTGAATCATAATTTTTTTAAGGCTTCAAATTTATCCAGCAGCTCACTATTTTCTTCATGGAATATTTGTATGCATTTTTTTTTTCATTATCAGTGGTGTAACATTTCAAGCTTAAGCTCTATAGTACCATTTTGTATACCTTTTAAAAATATTCATTGTGAAACATTTATTTGTACTTTTTTTACAAGGCCCAATAAAAAAGATAAACCATTAATGGAAAAATTAGAACTATTAACCTGTAATAGTCATTCCATCACTGGCACTATAATTGAATTAAAATATGCATCAATGCATCACAGACTCTTCCATTTACTCAACTAGCTTTTTTTTTCATGTAATAGAAAGATTAGGTATTCTCAGGCATCAAAGTCGAAGTCACTCCTTCAGATAATGAATCTTACAACTAAAAACAGTTAATGTAATACTAAAGCTATGAAATAGAAAGAAGTAGTATATATTTTTTGAAAAAATTTGCTAACTCATAAAATGGAAAATTCGATCCCAAGAATTTAGAGCTTTCATTTTAGGAGAACTTTATGGAGAAAATGCTGTTAGGACCCCAGCTGTGGTTTTTAAAAAGACATTTATTTTAATTTAAATTCGATCTATTTTTACTTTAACGACAGTGCCGGTGGCTATTTTATGAACAGTTGCTTAGATTCAAATTACAATGTAACTTTCTAATTAAAAAGTTTAATTTCTTTTTAACTATAATAAAAATAATTACATTCTGTAAGTGGTTCAAAAAAATTCTTAGTTGTTTCCCATACAGTCACTGTTTGTTAAATTCTCATTTTGAGAAAAGCTTTGATTAAAATGACTCCAAGGGTGTATATGTAGATTTCTTTATTGAATAAAAATTCTCATTTTTTGTATGCTCAAAGAATATTATTTTTGAAATTTTACATTATTTTACAAAATAAAACAACTTGGAGAGGGATATATGTTCATTTATTTACATGCTTTTGGTGATACCATAAGCTGTTATTTCTAGAACATTTTTCAGTATTTTTGAAACTTTCCTTGAAGTTGTATTGATGGAGCTCAATAAATTTCTAGTAGAAAACTGGCTCTTCTGGAAGGATAACATTTAGTCCTATTAATCGAATATTATCTATCATACTTACAATGACAAAAAATAACATCAATCTGAACTAATATATACAAGCCTCCTACTTCCTAAAGTGTGTATTTTTTTCCTTTGGATTTGAGATCTCAATCTAATAGTATATTTTGTACTTTTAATGAGAATACCTTTAGCATTGCCATTTATTAATAAGCCTACTCTCATATTTAGCCATTAAACTATATTTTAATTGTATATAGATATGATTTTTCCATTTTTACATGGCAATTATAGTCAATTATGACCCTGATTATTAAATGCATTGGGGCAGACCAAATGAGTACATAATAAAGAAATGAGGCTGATCGAATTGTGTGAGGTATTCCCTTTATGAGGGATAGAACTGAGTATAGATAATGGGGTAGTGTTTAAATCCAGAGATTTCACATTATATTTACAAAAACAGGCAACTGCTAGTCTTGATGTGAAATAAGAATATGCAAGATCCAAACCGAAGTAAAAAGGGTATCCGAGACTGCTACACTGTAGCACAGTAACAGTGAGCTAGGAATTGATGATATTAGATTTAATCAGACAGGCAGTTTTTTCTACCATGAATTCATTAGCAATTAGTAGCATACCAAACAGTCTTAACCTGAAATTGGCTGCACAACAAAACCCAATGTCCTTCAAGTGAGAAGGGAATTGAGGATACCTCTGAAGCAAGGATTCAAGTATTAAAAACAGAGAAAAGGACACAAAGTCATGATAAACCAGTAACATTTATGGTATTAAGATAAGCTCCATCATAGTGATACCTTACTCTAAGGATTTACACACATACAGTGGGTCGTAATTCAGTTGTAATTACTTCCCAAAGGCAGTAGTGGGAACTACTCAGCTGTGAGATTCAAAGGATGCATCTGATACAATTCTCCATGCTCTTTACTGAATATAATACTGGACCATTACACCCAGTTCTTACTGGGATTTTTCATTCTCACTGGCCATATTTTTTTTTTCCTAAGTACTATTTAGTTACACACTTTCACAGTAATCCTTGTTTTTTATTTTCTATTTTAAGTTCCAGGGTACATGTGCAGGATGCGCAAGTTTGTTACATAAGTAAACGTGTGCCATGGTGGTTTACTGTGCCTATCAACCCATTACCTAGGTATTAAGTCCCGCATGCATTAGCTATTTTTCCTGATGCTCCCCCTCCTCATGCCTGCCACCCCCACAGACCCCAATGTGTGTTGTTCCCCTCTCTGTGTCCACGTGTTCTCATCATTGTTCAGCTCCCACTTATAAATGAGAACATGTGGTGTTGGTTTTCTGTTCCTGCATTAGTATGCTGAGGATAATGGCTTCCAGCTCCACCCATGTCACTGCAAAGGACATAATCTTGTTCCTTTTTATGGCTGCATAATATTCCATGTAAGCCTTGTTATTATATTTCCTTTTGATTTTGAATAAAAATATTAATATAATAATATGTCTTTACATTAAATTAATCTAGTTGTACTTGTATAAAACATACCAACTAATCAAATGCAAGTATAAATATAGATATAAATAAAATTAAACATAAATATGAATATTTTTGTTGTACTTAAAACAGACCATGTTGCCATACTGTTAGTCATTTTGCTTCTTCCTCTGAAAAGTTCAAAATTAAATATATCTATTTACCTGGAATGAAGTTAACACATTCATTTAGAATTTACAGATTATTTCACATAATTGATGTGCCACAATTTGTTCGAATTTTCCCCTCTGATTGGTATTTACTCTTTAAATTTTTTCATAATACAAATAGCATTTCACTAAACATCCTTTATCATGTATTTATCTTTATGTATTAATGCATTTATTTCTATGGGTGAGAATCCCAAGAAGATTGGTAGGTCAAAAGTGTGTTGTTGTCTTTTTAAGAAATACATATGTTCAATATTATCAAAAAAGTCTAATGTGTAAAGTGAAACGACATCTCTACATTAATGTAATTTGCACTTTGCAAAACAATAGCAGAGTTTTTCTTTTATTTGTTAATATCCATTAGAATTTGTACTCTTTAGAAGTAGCTGTTTAAATTCTTAGTCCATTTTTGATTTCAAGTTACAAATTTTTTTAAAAATATATTACAGTTTTTTATTAGTCAGAATTCTTAGAATTGAACAATGAAAAAAAATGACCGAAATTAAACTGAAAGGAAATACATAGAAAGTATATTGAGTAGCTCACAATATTTAATGCAAGTCTGAAGAAACAGGCTAAGAGAGAAGGGAAAGGACAGGAGGAGCTAGACATCTCAGTAGCTATTTCACCATGATCTGTCAGGCAAAAACCACACTGCCACTGCCTTTGCACAGCGTGCTCAGAATTTGCTCTAGTGCCATATGTGAAACTGGGCACTGGTCATGCTGCCAGCACAACTTCAGGTACTTCTGCCATAGCTACTAATGAAAATAAGGTTTTCATGTCATCACTATCCTCCAAGAGAATCCATGTATTCATTCTTTTGTTAGCTTCTTGTTCCGCCTTGATGAATTCAGATTGATCTACTCTAATTCGTACTCTTGTATTCACACTTCCTCGTCGGTATTTGAGCTTCCAAGTAGATGGTGATTAAGTTTTTTTAATATAGTACTCTCTTTACTGGAATACTGGCTTTATGACCCACCAAACTAACTGTATAGGGGATTCTCCAATTATAGCATGTGTACTCAGATACAGTGCATTCGATATTAAAAAATATATGTTAACCATAGTTATATTAACCTTACCCGTGCTTCTGAATTGTAAATTATTTCTCTATATTCTATGCTAGCCTTCGTTCATGGGATATATCTACAAATTCACTATGAAAGCCCAATTCAAAAAACTGAAAAATAATCTGTGCGAAAAGAGGCAGAATCATGGCTTCCCAGGTGCTTCTGGATTGTATATGAGCTGCTAGATTGTATGTATCTTATTGATATTATTGACCTTGCACCAATTTATAACTTGGTACTATAAAAACACATACAACTTCAAAATGAGAAAAAAAATGTACTTGAGCACTTTGAAAATTTATTTCTTTTCAGTGTATTTTACTACTATTACTATTATTCTAGATATTATAATGCAAAAGACAATTTTTCCTTGCTCATAAATAAACTTATGCAAGTTATTTACGATTTCATCCAAAATAAAGTGACAAAACTGTGAGAGGCATTTTGGTGGATTATTTAGTGAGTTTAGGAGAATGCTTACCACACAGAACAGAAGAGAATCAAACTAATTTTTCTCTGGCTATTGTCAGTTTGAATCAATTTTTCTGTTATTTATATAGGGCAGCACAATGTTTTAAATTTGCCACTAAAAGGTAAAATCCATATCTTTTTCCTTAACTATTATGGATCACCCTACATACCTGCTTTTCGCAGATATCTGCTTTTCAAAAAGTGAGTATTTGCACATTTGAAGCAATGTGTCACATTTCTGCTCCACTGACTAGCATTGCTTTAAGTCTCTTGGATCCCATCATCTTGTGTTATGTCAAATTACACTGGCTTTTCTATGCGACAAAATATACAGTGATGGAAGGTGACAGAAGAAATGTAATGCAATATGACACATCAGAAATTTAAAGGGTAAAGAGATTAGCTATTTGGTGTCAAATTAGATAGGGAATGTCAAATCCAAAATGAATCTGGCAGTTGCTAATGGAGTGAAAGGTACAGTATTCACCCTATCTATGAAACAATGAATTCTGAACTTCATCAGAACATATTAAGCTAACTCAGAGATACGGTCTGGTACATCAGACAGTATTCTGGAAGATCATAGGCCTGCGCTGAACTTCAAGGTCACAATGACATTGTTTACATAGATTTGATCCATATGATTCTTTTTTATAGAAAATGTGCAATATTGATTGTCATTGATAATGTACATGTTGTATTTAATAAATTATGAGTTTTGACTAGATTTTTCAAAAGTGAAAGTAATGCAATGGCACCCTGCCATGTTATACAGGATGGCATTATTTCACACAAACCAGCAAAAGCATTTTAAATTATATGGAATGGAATAAGAAGAACCCTTATGACCATGATAATACAAATTTCTGAAGATTTAGTTTGTACCTTTTACTATGTAGATTAAAGTTTTAAAATAGACATGGTATTAGAGGATTTTAACTTGGAAAAGAATTGGTAAAAAGTTATATAGATTTATCTTTTCCCCTTCAATGAGATAATGGTAAATGAGGATAAAATAAAGGCTAAAAGAAATTGCCCATTTCTCTTGTCTCCTGGTTGGTAATATCTAGTGATTAAAGATTACCATTTATCTGGTTTTTTTCTGCACTTGGCACAATAATTTTCCTTACTTACCTCAATATATTATTTTTTTAGAAAATTATATTGTTTTCTACTTATCATGTTACAATTTACCATTTGCAACTGTCAGCTCTCTTCACTAGGGCATTTTGGAATAAAGATTATTGAGGAGAAAACTTCCTACTGTTTAATTAACATTCACTTTCAAAGAATAATTTTAAGAAAAAAAGCAAACAACTATTAAATTTGGGAGAAAGTAGTTTATCCTGTTCATCTTCATTTCTCTTCCCCCTTATCTCTTTCTCCTTTATCATCTTGGGATTATTGAGCCAAAGCAAATGATTCCTAATGTTGACATTGAACACTTTTTAAAAGACATAAAAACATTGAAGCTCTAATAGGAGGCTGGGGCAAACTCTGAGCTATTTTAATTTTATATTACTCCGTAGATTAAAGGTGTAGGGTTATCTAATGAGAAAAGTTAAAAAACAATCTAGATGTAAACAACACACATGGATTACTTGCAAATAAGCTACTTCTGCTTTCTATCTTTTGTTAATCTAAAAGGTTTTTTGTTTTGGTTTTTTTTTGTTTAGCAACCAGTGAATTTCTGAGGGAAGGCAGGAATATAAAGAGATCTAAAGAACAAGTAACTGATTGCTCTGCAACTCAGAGTGAATTATTGTTTGTAAGCCTATTAGGATAAATTTATCAAAGATTAATGAAGGGTATTTTGAGAATTGGAGTTGAGATCATTAGACCATTCTAATTTGTCCTCCCTTTCTATCTCAGAGTAAAAATATCCTAATGGAAATAGAATGTCACTATATTATTAAAACTCGTCCTATATATTTTTTTGTTTGTATGTTTTTCAAGGCAGTTTATCAAACAAAATTCACTAAAAGGAGTTTAAAAACTATCACTAAAAGGAGTTTAAAAACTATCACTTAAACGGTCAAATTTAAACATTTTCAAAAAGAAGATAAAAATCTCTAAGCCAAACTTTTATTTATGGCACTTCCAAATACATTTCTGCAATTGTGGAAACTGCAATCTAAGCAACTTACTTAAAAATTGGGAAATTGTTAACATGCTTTTAATGGAAATTAAAAAAAACACTAAATATCACTCAGTGTTCTAGCATGGCCACTTCTTTCTCAGCCTCAAGTTATACTGAGTCAGTATTTTTGTTCGTGCCCACATTTATAAAATTTTACTTTGAACTTACCTAAATTAACTCTTCAAACATTGTTTTATGATTTTGATATATATAATTAACCTATTCTATTAACATGTACACAAAAGCTATACATCCATTCTTTTAGTAATTTGTAACCAGAAAAATATTTAAATAAAATCCAGTCTTTGGACTATGTTTTGTATGTTTAAACACTTATGAGTATGCAATGAAAAACAACAAGAGTAAAATTCTCTTGATAAAGTCACATTCTCTGAAATTAGGACTAGGAGAAGCTCCTGGAAAGTCACATTCCTCGACAATATAAACTGGTGTGATGTATTGACTCTGATTACCGAAGTTTATAGACAGGTTATTCAGAAGACATTTGCGAAGGTGGAACACAGAGATGTCCTAGGATACTCACGCTCACGTGATATCCTGAAGGTATTTGGCAGCTAGGTTTGCTTGATTGGTATGCCTCATTCAAGTAAGGATGATGGGCCTACACAATAGAGTTAGGGAGTGGCTTCATGCTTGTTAAATCTATGGCTTTTTCAACCTGTAAGGATCATCTCATCATCTACTCCTGCAAATCAGAAGGGAAAAGAGAAAAGAAGAAGAATATAGACCTACTTTGTAAACTCATAAATTAGAAGAGGAAAAAGACAAGTTGTAGAATGTGAAAGCCCTTCTTAAAATGTACCTCTGGCATACACACACAAAAAGGTACATGTTAATTCTCTTAGCCTTCCTTTGATTAAAATAAATTAGAAGACCACACCAAAGGGAAAAGGAATTTAGAAATAGAGTACCTGGCTGGGCCCCTGGACCTCCACACAAACTGTCTACTGCGGACAGAACAGCATTGCTTTGGTAGAAATTTGGACATCTCTCCTAGACCAAACACATTCATTAGAGAATTATTTCTAGGCTCCACAATGTTGTTTAACAAATGTTAATGGAAAGTTTTGGATAATTATATTTACAGTGCTTAAGTAATCACCTTTGTTCTGTTTATCCCTGATATATTTCAAAAGCTAACAACTAGTGGACCATATATTTATACACAAAGTAATTCAAATCAAATAACTGAGCCTGGAATATAGATAAAAATAATATACATATTTCCCACTATGTATACTGCAGTCCTTTAAATGTAAATTACATCAGACAAGGTGACAAATAGAATATTTACATACAATGTGCTTTTCATCTAAACCCTTTAAAAATATGCTGGAGGTATTCAATAAATAAGTACTACTTACTTATCTTTCTTTAAACATCATAATGAAAGTGAGAAAGACAACTATTAGCATGAAAGAAATGAAGGAAACTTTTCTCTTCTTGCAGAAGAAGGAAGCTTTGGATAGTAAATACTACATAGTAGCTTCTGTATTTCCAGGGACAGTACAAAAGAAAGGATTCTCTTAGGTAGAGCTTTGTTTATAATGTAATTGACAAAAACTCATGAGACTTTTTAAATTCTACCATAGTCCCAATCCTTACACAATGAACTGAAATTTGAAACTTATGGCAATGCTTGGAATTTAGTTTGAAGTACAGTATACAAATCTCAACTGAAAGAGTGAATTCCTCCAAGTATGTCATTACAGTTTGATCAAATTATACACTAGTTGAGAAAAACTGCCTTTCAAATGTTTTAAACAATACATTATTTCTTTTGCTTGTTCAAAGATAGTATATGATTATCGGATAGTATATGATTAGGAAACTCTGTTAAAATCATTTCAGCCAAACCCATGGCAAAGTGTTTATAATGTTTGTTCACTGGCATGTTCTATACTGAACATTATTCTCCCTACCCAAGAGTTCTCAAGATTTATCACCAAATTTTGAACCATGTTAACAACTTTAGAGGTTCAAGGTAAATTAAAAATGAAGAAAGCCAAATGATAAGTTTTATTTTACAGAATTAAAAGAAACGAAAATCAAAGGCCAGGCTTAATGACTCACACCTGTAATCCCAGCACTTTGGGAGGCCAAATTAGGCAGATTGCTTGAGCTCTAGAGTTTGAGACCAGCCTGGGCTGTAACATGGTGAAACCCTGTCTCTACAAAAAAATTAGCCTGATATGGTGGCATGTACCTGTGGTCCCAGCCACCTGGGGGACTGAGGTGGGAGGATCGCTTGAACCCAGGAGGCAGAGTTAGTAGTGAGCCGAGATCACACCATCTAGCCTGGGTGACAGAGCCAGACCCTGTCTCAAAATAAATAAATAAAATAAAATAAAACAGAAAGTCATACAGCAAGTGGTCAAACTAAAAATGACAACAAAACTGAACCAAAGGACAAAATTCACATTATCACAATGGGAATAGTTAGTCCATCTCTGAATAAAAGTATAAAGATAAATTCTTTCTAGAATTCTTGCAAGTCGGCTTTCTATCTAATAATTTAAAAAATGAGAATAAACTAATAAACCCTTTACTTAAGGCTTTAAAGTTTTATTTTCAGAAAAAGTGGGTGAATTAAATTGAAAGTCAGAATTGCAGCTATATTTTAGTGCATAATATATTTTTTATTAAAAAACATATATATTGAAAAATACTGCATGTTTTTGTATGATTATAATCAAAATAGATAAATATAGTTAGGAGATCATTTGAGGATACCATCTGAGATAATTATAGCAGTATTTGATAGTTCTGATCCATGTGAAGTAGTGAGAAGATTACATTAAAAATAAATATGCTAGAACAAATTTGGCTAAAGTGTGCTTTCAATAGAATCTATCTTAGAATGTATTTTGTGTGTATATTCTAAAATTTATAATGACAGCATCTGCTATTTATTCATTATCAGATTATTTCAACTTGCTTTGAAAAGGTTCTTGAACAGCCTTTATACCATCTGCCAGCAGGATGGGAATGTTTGCCTACAAAATTATCATTTTATGCACTCATTACAAAGTAGATAGTATGTCATCCTTATCACTTGCATGAGGACATAAGAGGCTGTTAAACTAGACTCTGTTGCAAATATATGTCATTTACATAATGTGATAAAGTATAATATTTAAGATACACAGGGCTAAGATGGATTCTAAATCATTTTAATTTTCTATTATTTTGGCCACTGTGGTCACCTTAAAGGGCTTGGAGCCCTTGAAATTGATTTTGATTATAATCATTATGGTTTTACAATGAAAAGTGACTTGGTATGAGAGCACACCATCCGTCATAACTTTAATGTAATTCCAATGTACTAGGACAAAGCAATCCTAATTCAATCTAATAGATATTTAAAAATATATTATACAGCATTCAGAACTGCCAACTAAATATATACTAATGGATTTTCTGTTTCCACTGTCTAAATGACATTTATAAGGCTATGGTGAAGATGCAAAAATGATAATTTCTGAGCAATTATTTATTTTAAGAAACCAGTAAATCAATTAAGCTACCTGACAGTTTATCATCTGATGAAAAATTTATAAGCTCGTTTGATTGTCATAAAAATAAAAAGATCTTGTCTTTGAAGATTCTAAAAGTCTTCTCAGAGCTAACATTACTGATAGTACACTGTTCAGACAGTGAAAAGGACATTTGAAGTTCACACCAAGGAGAATCAAGGAAAAGTTCAGTGTATACTTCTTGTAGTTATTGGGTATACATTTTTTACCCTTTTTAATAGAAAGAAATGCAAATATTAATGGTATGACTCTGTAAAAGGGAGTTATATTTTGTTATTTGCTTTAACATTTCTGTTGTAATATTTAGTTATTGTTTAATTGATAATTTGTTTAGTTAACCAAAAAGAATGTTCACAAACATATTGTTTTTTACTAAGCCACTTTTAAAAGATCCATTAATAGAATTGCTGCTGGCAGTTTCATCTGCAGATCAGCAATTTTAAAGCCTTAGTTGTCACCAAATGGAAGAGTCCGCAGAAGCTGAATAAAATAAGGAGAGAGATATATGAGAAAATAGTTAAGAGTTCAACACTGGGATTCAATTTATAAAGACCAAGAAAACCCAAGTTTTTGTTTATGGTATTTGCACCTAGTTCCTCCTAGACTTAATCTCTTTTAAATAACTTTTCTAAAAAGCTTATGTTGAATTCCTGCCTTCTGTTAGAATTCAGATAGTATTGGATGTAGCTAGTTTTGTCGTGATATGCAGTGGTATATTTTAATTCATCTTTTTTTAGAGCACTTTTTAAAAAAAATATTAAGACCTTAGAAAATAAATTTCTGTCCCAAGTTGTTGTCTCCAAAGTAAATTTAAATGTACTTTTATAGAAGACACGTTGCCTATATTATTTTTATAATTTTTGTACAGCTGGTGATACTAATAATTATAATTTATTCAATACCAGAATACAGACCAGAGGACATTTTCTAATATTTTAAAAACCTGTTTATTATTAGTAGATGTCAGAGTAACACATATTGCTGCATTACAGAACCTGTTCCATGAACGATAACATTTTAGAACAAATCATAATCTAAAAATGATTTACATTATATTTGTATTGACTGATTTATTTAATAATGAAATAAAATTTATATTTTAAACATAGTTATATTTATTCATACAATACTCAGTATAATCATCTTTCTCAGAGGAGTCGGCTCCCTTGGTATGCAGCATAGTAGCAAAAATTATTGCTAATATTATTGAAATCCTCTCATGGCACTAATAAAAGTACAGCTAGTCTTTTCACAGTACTGTGTCTATTTTATCATATTGTGTTCTGAGCTGAAACATCCCTATTACATTTTTTGACTTAAAATATTTTAGCATATACATTCACCATAATGTAAAAAATGTCAAGAAGGTATATATACTATTAATTATTTTTATTTATGGAAATGTTTACTTTCAGGAACAAATACACTTAAATATTTACATACATAAAACTTAAATTTCAAACTATTTTGTTTTATGTATTCTGGTTTGATTGGCTTGGATTGCCTCTTCGCATATTTGAATTACAGTTTTCATGATTCATTCATTTTTTTCCACTTATTTTGTAATATATTCTTTTCAGCTCAAAAATATGTGATAGCATGAATGAAGGTACAGTGTATACATCCGTAAGAAAGCTAAGCTACACATGTTTTAACATCAGTGTCCTGAGTTGCATTTTCATAATATTGACAGCTCTTGTTGCCATTGTACTGCACCACACTGAGTGTGCTGACCCTGCTGTGAAAGACCTTCTGTTATCAGAAATTGATGCTAAATCCAAGCTGTTAGCCGAGCTTTTTATGTAAGTGCAGTAGATTGAACAAACAGTTTCAGTGCCCTAGAGTCATGGAAAGGTTGGAAATAGCTCTGACCATTAAATGATATCTGTTAATTTTGCTCTGGAGAGCAAGCTGCCCAGTTAGGCAGTGATAGAGATAATTGCTTTGACTGTGAAACCATTAAGCAAGTTTTAAAGAATTTCATCAGTGGAAAGTATGATAATGTCTACTTAATGCTTTAAGGTAAACATTAAAAGTTCAAATGAGAATGAGAAAGACGTGTGTGTGTGTTTGTGTGTGTGTGTGTGTGTGTGTATGCATGTATAATTTTTCTATGAGATAAACTCTTATAGAAAATTAAAGTCCAGCTGTTGAAAATATTTGGATTTATTTGCCTAAGAAGCTATTTTGTTTGGGTTTTAAAAGTGTGAAATAATGAATTAAAAACAAGGCCAAGTGATTTAAGACACATATTTTCTAATTTAAGGGATCTTTCCATGATCGAACAGAAATAACCTGATAAAAGTATAAATAATTAAAATTTCTTGGGTAAAACTTTTAAATTTTTGAATACACACACATCTAAATAATATAGTTTTTGTCTTTCTCTGAATTTCATGACCGAGCTGTTAAGTTAAAGGGCAAGGACACAGAAAGAGGAAGCCTGGCCTACAAATGATGAAAAAATGTAGGGATATATCATCTTGGAGTTTATCATATTTTTAAGAGGGAATTAGAAGCCAATGTGCATTGACAAGGAAGAAATTCAGGGCATCATAACCCAAATCTCTAGGATGACGGAAGCTGCTGGCTAACATAAAGGCTATCTACAGGTATACATATGTGTGTGTGTGTGTGTTGGGGGAGTGTACTATGACTTCTAAAACTGAACATTTCTGAAACTGAAATTTAGTCTCTATGTCCCAGTGTTTAAGATGTGCTCTCAATATATTAAATGTTAAAACAAGGTAGTCAAACAGATAGGCAACCACATTAAATAACATTCTGTAAAAAAGATTGTATAACAAACAAAACACAACGATAAGATGATCATGGAACGTGCTACTCCTGATCTAATGAATCACTCTTAGATGAAGGCATATCAGATAAGTGAAGGTAGGAGGTTGTAGAATGAAAGAAATGTGCATTAGAAGCTTTGAATATCCCCTGACAAATGATTCATCTTTTCTACTTCTCTGTCTAATCGTGTGTTGTGCAGGTGCATGGAATAGTCATTCAGTTGTCTGGAACAGAGTAAATTGAAATGAATCAGTGTCTGTGAATCATCAACAATCAATCAACAAAAACCTTCTGATGTATTTGTGGCTCAAAGCTAGTTGAAGGATTTCCTTCCTCAGGAGCCCATGGAGTGTGCACATTTGTGTGTCTGTATTTAATAATGCTCACCATAAAGTAATAGTGTACCTCATTTTTTCTGTTTAAATACAATTTTCAGTTTAAATATTATTTCTCATTTTTTAAATGAGAAAGACGAAGCAAGAGAAAGTTGAACAAATATCTCACTGTCTTTTAGTCATGAAGCAGTGAAAATTGGATGTGAACAGCTAGTCTGGTTTTAAAATCTATAAATTTAAACATAGTATTATACTTTATAGTGTGAGTAGGTGTCTTTTCTTCCCCCAACTCCTCTCTCACCTTTCGTTCATCTGTTTCCTGTCTCTTTTTCTCTCTGTTTATCCCACACTTTCTCCTTCCACCTCTACCTTCTTGTTCTCTTCTCTACTTCTTTTTCTTTCTCCTGTTTCCCTCTTTGATTAATATTTCTTTTTCATTTTTCTATTACAAATTCCTAATAAATTATTTTAGATTTGTGGAATGTTAGCAAAAGCTACAAAGTAATATATATCTCAGAAACTCCAAAATGTAAGACAGGAAACTTTTTTTAATATACAAGTTCCCTCGGCTTCTTTGAGAAAATGAAAAAGAGAGCTCTGAATATGCTTCAGGGCACAGGAATGAAGACCCTTAACCCAGGAAAGGAGAAAGCTGCCAAGCCCTACAAGAGAACTACCCTAAGTAAGATGGCAAAATACCTCCCAGATGTGAAGGAGACAACAAGGACAATTTATTGAATATGAGGAGGAATAATTTTCAGTGTTCTCCTGGTAATATTGCACTGATTATTGTTTATGAGAGTGGAAGGGACGTAAAGTAGTGAGAAGAGGGAAGGTAGCTTTTTGTTTGTTTTGTTTTTGTTTGCTTAAGAATATATAAACACTAATACGGGAAATTATACTCAGTGACATGTCAAACCATGTCACCAAATATGTCAGCCACAAAATTGCTAGGTGGGAAGTAACCCAGTTGGAAGTTACATCCATTAAAATGAAATGTTTGCTAATAACACTCAGTGAGACCTCAGGGACCTGATGGGGAAAGGGAAATGCCTTTTATGACTTGGATCATTAATTTTAATTAATGAGGAACCTTTTGTTAAAGGTGTTTTGAGAACATTACTTGAATGCCTACAACAAGAAAAATGTATAATGGGAAGCAAGACTTACATCGCATAAACAATTCTTCTAATAGGACACATGGAATGAATAAATATTTCAGAAAAATAAAAAATGCAGCATCCCATATTTGTAAGGTTTAATCTCTAGAGAAATCAAAATGTAAAATACCATCTGATAATGTTAAATTCATAATTTGCAAAAATACAATCAACTTTATTCCCCACAGTTTAAATACAATTATCAAATAAATCTCTGTATGACTACTTGGCAGAAGGCATTTATCTTAATATTTATGTTATAAATTCTATATGCTTAGTAGCTACATACTTATGCATAGTAAACATGTGTTGTGATTTTTAAGATCATGGTAAGAACAACTTAGCATGGGGTTGACCCGCTTAACAAAATTTTAAATGCACAATACAATATTGTTAACTATGAGCCCAATGTTGAACAGCAGATCTCTAGAACATATTTATCTCACATAACTGAAACTTTTATACCCATTGAACAGTAACTCCCCATTCTCCCCTCCCTCTAGTTCCTGATAGCCACTATTCTACTTTCTGTTTCTATGAGTCTATTTTAGATACCTTAAATAAGTGGAATTATACTGTATTTATCCTTCTGTGACTGGCACATTTTTCTCAGCATAATTTTCTCCAGGTTCATCATTTTTGTTGCATATGGCAGGGTTTTTTTCCTATTGAGGCTCAATATTATTCCAATATATATAAATACCACAGTTTCTTCATCTATTCATCCATCTATAGAAATTTATATTGTTTTCATATCTTAGCTATTGTGAGCAATGATACAATGAGATGGAAGTGCAGATACATCTTAGAGATTCGGATTTCAATTCTTTTGGATATATACCCAGTTATAGGATTGCTGGATCATGTGATAGTTTGAGGACTACTACAGTTACTTTTGAAATAGTTTTTAATTTTTTCAGTGGTTATACCATTTTCACATTCGTACCCACAGTATACAAGAATTCTAATTTCTCTACATCCTTAATAACATTTGTTATATTTTGTTTTGTTGTGGTGGTGGTTTTTGTAATAGCCATTTTAACCAATGAGAGGTGATATGATGGTTTTGATTTGTACTTCTCTTATGATTAGAGATGCTTAGTTAAACATCTCTTCCTATCTCTGTTGACTGTTTGTATTTATTCTTTGTAGAAGTGTCTATTTAAGTGCTTTAACTATTTTCAAATCATTTTTGTTTTTGTTTTACTTTTGTGTAATAGAAGTTCCTTATATAGTGTAGATATTAACCACTTATCAAAATATTTTCTCCCATTCTGAAGGCTGCCTTTTCACTGTTGATTGTGTGTGTGTGTGTGTGTGTGTGTGTCTGTGTGTGTGTATGCGTGCTGAAGCTGTTTAGTGTCCTATAGACCTACCTGTCTACTTTTGCTTTGGTTGTTTGTGCTTTTCGTGTAATATCCAATAAATCATTACCAAAACCGGTCATAATTTTTTTCTCCTTTTTTTCCCTAGGAGCTTTATATTTTCAGGTCCAAAATTTAAATATTTAATCAATTTTGAGTTAATTTTGTGTATGGTAAAAGTTATGCATTCAATTTCATTCTTTTACATGTGTGTATCCAGCTTCCTCAGCTCCATTTATTGAAGGCACTAGTTTCCTCATTGTGTGTCCCTGACATCTTTGTCAAAAATCAGTTTACTGTGTATGTGTGCATTTATTTCTGGGTTCTATATGTCTATATTTTTTGCCAGTACAATACTGTTTTAATTATTGTAGTTTTGTAATACATTTCTAAATCAGGAAGTGTAATGCCTCCAGCTTTGTTCTTATTTCTTAAGATTGCTTTGGCTCTTCTGAGTCTTTTATGATTTTATATAAATTTTAGAAGTTTTTTTTTTCTTTTCTTTAAAAAAATGGCATTCAGGTTTTGATACACATTGCTGGAATCTGTGATCACTTTGGGTAGTATGGACATTTAAAAAATTTTAAGTCTTCCAATCCATAAATACGGATGTCTTTCCATTTATCTGTATCTTCTTTAGTAAATGCTTTGTAGTTTTTTAGCATACAATTGTTTCAACTCTTTGCTTAAGTTTATTACTAAGTATTTCATTAATTTTGAGGCTATTATGAAGGGGATTTTTCTTAATTTCCTTTTTGGATAGTTCATCATTAGTGTTTAGAAACACAACTGATTTTTGTATATTTATTTTGTATTCTGCTATCTTACTTAATAGGTTTATTATTTCAAATGGTTTTTTGGTGAAGCTTTTAGAATTTTATCTGTGGAAGATCATATCATTTGCTAAAAGAGGTAATTTTGCTTTTCCTTGACTATTTTGAGGTCTTTTATTTCTTCTTGGCTAATTGCCCTGGTTAGGGATTCCAGTACTATGTTGAATAGAAATGGTAAGAGTTCTTGATGTTAGAGGAAAAGCATTCAGATTTTCATCCTTAAGTATAATGTTAACTATGGGCTTTTCTTACATGGATTTTACTGTGTTGAGATAAATTCCTTCTACACTTAGTTTGTTGAGTGATTTTATTATGAAAGGACGTTGGATTTTGTTAAAAACTTTTCTGCATCTACTGAGATGATAAAGTGATTCTATCCTCCATTCTGTTAATTTAGTGTATCATAATAATTGATTCACCTGTTTTGAACCATCACTGAATCTTAAGGATAAATTCCACTTAGTCATGGCCCTTCTACTTTGCCATTGAATTTGGTTTGCTAGTATTTTGTTGAGGACTTTTGTATTTATATTCACCAGGGGTATTGGCCTATAAGTTTCTTTTGTTGCTGTTGTTTTTCTTGTCGTATCTTTTTCTGGGCTTGGTATTAAAGTATGTGATTGTTAATTATATTTTCTGCTGACATATTTTATTATTGGTTTCCAGGTATTTTACTAGGAGTTAATTATTCTGTAAAAAGGTGGAAACTTCTTGGATAATACTGAGGAAACTATCAAATGCTAATACAGAAAAAAAATCAGTTTTTGTTCCCCTAATTGAATTCTAGTTGTCACTTGGGGTTATAGATTGCAACATCCTATCTCAGACTACGGTACAATTATCTCTGTGGTGCCACACAGAGTTCCCGTGAAAACAAATGAGGTTGTTAAGTTTAGTGGGAAAGAAGAAGAAACAAGTCTTTGTTCTTTCTCACTATTTCAGACTGCAGTACAATAAATGAGTTATCAGAGTTCCCTTATTTTCAGCTTCTTAGAAAAGAAAAACATGAAAGTTTGAAAGAAAAAATGAACTCATTTATTAAAATCTTAACATCTTCTTATAGCTTTATATATTTGTTTTATTTATTGTTTAGATACAAAGAATTTTCCTAGCCATATGATTTAAAATTCTAATCTAATAAACTCAATTTTATGAAGCTTGAGCATGACTAAATGCATTTTGTCAGCACCAGGCTACTTTCAAAAATGTGTTCAGACTTCTCACCCTGACAGCTGTTGTCTTTGCATTCTGCTTTTTACGTAATACACTTGAGGCAGGGCGACATCAGTCAAGCCATATTTGAACAGAAGAGAGAGTTTCCTGTGTTAGAATTTCTAGGATGCATCATTTAACTTCAAATGATGCATAAAGCATAGTCATAAAAAAAAATCTTATGTTGTAAAATCTGTGAAATAGTTTCCTTATTATATCAAGGTAGTAACAGCCATGCCAGGTAAAACTTGGTCTTCTAAATGTTAGCTCTAGTACACAATACTTTTTAAAAAAGAAAATGAAAGCTATGATTTTTTAAACTATCTATTTTGATCAGCTTATAAAAATATAGGGTAGAGTCTCTCTCTCTCTCTATTTTACTTTTTCTCCCTTCCTGTTTCTTCTACTCTCTGTGAACTAAGTCAAGGCCTATTTATCTGAGGCAAAATAATACATATTAGTACAAGTTGTATACAGAAGCACTAAAACTTCATTTCAAAACTTATCTAGTGTGTGAAAAATCAACATTATTACATAGGAGTGAGACAACTTACTAATATTTAATAATAATGACTAATCTTATTTATTTCATTTGTCCTTTATTTCTTTTTTTTTTTTTTTTTTTTTTTTTTTTGAGACAGAGTCTCACTCTGCCACCCAGGGTGGAGTGCAGTGGCGTGATCTCGGCTCACTGCAAGCTCTGCCTCCAGGGTTCATGCCATTCTCCTGCCTCAGCCTCCCGAGTAGCTGGGACTACAGGCACACGCCGCCATGCCCAGCTAATTATTTGTATTTTTAGTAGAGACAGGGTTTCACCGTGTTAGCCAGGATGGTCTCGATTTACTGACCTCGTGATCCACCCACCTAGGCCTCCCAAAGTGCTGGGATTACAGGCATGAGCCACCTTACCTGGCCCCTTTATTTCATTTTTAATGTATAAGTTTTATAGTGATAGAAATATTCTGGTCAAAAATAGAGATAAGGTCAGAAATAACCCAACATCCATCAATAATGGAATATTAAGATGAATAATGAATCTGCATATTATTAAACAACTGAGAGGCGAAGCTGGCTGGGCTTCTGGGTTGGGTGGGGGCTTGGAGAACTTTTCTGTCTCTCTAAATGTTTATAAATGCACCAATCAGCACTCTGTAAAAACGCACCAATCAGTGCTCTGTGTCTAGCTAAAGGTTTGTAAATGCACCAATCAGCACTCTGTAAAAATGCACCAATCAGTGCTCTGTGTCTAGCTAAAGTTTTGTAAATGCACCAATCAGCACTCCGTAAAAACGGACCAATCAGCATTCTATAAAGTGGACCAATCAGTGCTCTGTAAAATGGACCAATCAGCAGAACGTGGGTGGGGCCATTTAAGGGAATTAAAGCTGGCACCCCAGCCAGCAGCAGCAACCGCTTGGGTTTCCTTCCATGCTGTGGAGGCTTTGTTCCTTTGTTGTTCACAATAAATCTTGCTGCTGCTCACTCTTTGGGTCAGCACTACCTTTATGAGCTGTAACACACCACGAGGGTCTGCAGCTTCATTCCTGAAGTCAGCAAGAACCCGAACCCACCAGAAGAAAGAAACTCTGGACACACCATCTTTAAGAACTTTAACACTCACTGCGAGGAAACAATTCCAGACACACAGTGAAACATAATGGGGTAGATATTTACTGATGTAGAATTAACATTTTTAAAAGAAAAATTAAAAACAAGTATGAGAGCACTTTGTAAACAAAATAAAACAAAAAGTAGATATTTTTAGGCTTGTGAAGGTTTATGCTAAGTTGTTGAACATACAGTCCTATAATTGAAGAAAGAGTGAAGTTGTGGCTGGGCGTGTTGGCTTGCACCTGTAATCCCAGCACTTTGGGAGGCCGAGGTAGGCGGATCACGAGCTCCAGAGATCAAGACCATCTTGGCCAACATGGTGAAACCTCGTCTCTACTAAAAACATAAAAATTAGTTGGGCGTGGTGGCGCGCACCTGTAGTTGCAGCTACTCAGGAGGCTGAGGCAGGGGAATTGCTTGAACCTGGGAGGCGGAGGTTGCAGTGAGCCAAGGTTGCGCCATTGCACTCCAGCCTGGTGACAGAGAGAGACTCCATCTCAAAAAAAAAAAAAGACTGAATTTCTGACAAAGTTCTTTGCTGTTTTATTTTCACCTTATTCATTAATGTAAATAAAAATATTAAGAAACAATGTCAGAACTACATCTGCTTATCACTTGCAACAATATAATTGCTGCAGATATAAAAGTTAAGCAAAATCAACTCACGTTTTCCAAGAAAAATATGTATGTGGAATTCACAAAAATGTTTTACATACACATTATTTGTATCATTAAAATGTATGATTTGTAGATGTATATTTCTTGTACTTCATGAACCTCCTTATAAAATGAAAATTCAGCGTCACAAGACCAAAGATGGAGTCTCAGGCTCAAATCGTTTTATTTTCCTCAATAACTTTAATTGCAATCCTGTTTATTTTATTTTTTATTTTTTATTTTGTGCCTGCTATTTATTTTTTATATTCAACCCCTCATCACAAAACCAGACACATCCAAAAGTTGTTTGTTTCTGTAGTTTCCAATTTATCTTCTACTGCCTAAAACATGATAATGCTATAGTGGAAAGAGACTTACTTCACATAGGTTCTCTTTTGCTTTTCACTATTTGCTGATGAATGTATTCTAGTTCCCATCCAAATCAACCTCATACATTGAAAGAATCCAGGGCCAGTAGCTTGCAGCAAAAATTTTATGTAATGTTCACAATTACTTGTTCTAATCAAACTTAGGTTTTCCTTTTTATCTAGTCAGTAGAAATCTACTTAATTGTTCCTGCAGTTTTCTATATATCTTATCACGTAAAGAGATAATTCTTGTTAGTATATAGTAAATTACAACAACAACAAAAAACCTGACAACTGGTTGCTAGTTAATTTTCAGTCTGCTAAACCATTTCATTTTCTATTAGATAATTGACTTCAGAAACTTTGGACACGTTTGAGCCAATTGTAACTCCTTGGGCTATACTCTAAACATCCTATTAATATAATCTGTATATTTGCTATAATTTATTGTGGCTAATTAATAAATATATCCATATTTTATTCTTCCTTAACACCTTGCAAGACTACAGTCACAGCACTTTGCATTTAATTGGAGCCATATGACTCTTTCTCAATAACGGAATTAGCTGGGTTGTTTATTTCAGTGCATGGAGTACAAAGAGGTAAAGATCTAAAACTAAACAATTAGGAACTCTGAGTAAGGATTAGCTAATCCTACAAAAGATGACTGAAATTTAGTGGCCAGGTGGGAAAGAATCCAGGTGAGCAGTGTGCATCACAACTCTGAGCAATGTATGTTTAAACAAGAGGGTTGTCAACAGTGTTAAATACAATTGAACCTTGAGAAACATGGCTTTGAATTGTGCAGGTCCACTTATGTATGTATTTTTTAAATAAATATATGGGAAAATTTTTTGGAGATTTTTGACAATTTGAAAACCTCACAGATGAGAGTTTGCCTAAAAATATTTTTAAAATAAGAATAAGGCATGTTATAAATGCCTAAAATGTATGTAGATACTAGTTTATTTTATGACTTACTGGTGGAAAATATACAGAAATCTATTATAAAATGTTAAACTTTATCAAAACTTATGCACTCACATACACACTATTCATGGCTCCATTTGTAATTGAGAAAAATGTAAAGAAACAAAAAAATGAAGTATGAAATTGTAATGGCATAAAATTAATGGTATTACATAATGTACTACTGTGATAATTTCATAGCTACCTCCTGTTTCTACTGCAGTGTGCTCATGTGTTGCTAGTATCTACCAAAATGGCCATGTGATGCTAGTTGTCTACACGTGAGCAGTTTGGTATTACATAATGTACTACTGTGGTACATTATGTCCCACATATGTTATTAGATAAGGCAGTACTGTGATAATTTCATAGACACCTCCTGTTGCTATTGCGTTGTGCTCATGTGTTGCTAGTATCTACTGAAATGCCATGACAACATGCTAGTTGTCTTCATGTGAGCAGTTTGTCTTTCTAGTAATCATATATTGCAGTAAAAAGGGATCTCTCACAGCGCTCATGTATTTTTCATTGCATTTAGTGCAATACCATAAACTTTGAATAACACCATGGGACTCATATGAAGAGCCACTAATGATGCTGGAAGTCCTCCCAAGAAGCAGAAAAAAGTCATGACATTGCAAGAAAAAACTTGAATTGCTTGATAGGTATCATACATTGAGGTCTGCAGCTGTGGTTGTCTGCCATTTCAAGATAAATAAATCCAGCATAGGGACCATTGTAAAAAAAGAAAAGAAAATTTGTGAAGCTGTCGCTGCAGCAACACCACCAAGCATGAAAATCTCATGCTTTTTGAAAATATCTTTTCATCTCATATTGAAAATGCAATTTTTATGTGGGTATGGGATTGCTGTAAGAAAGGCATACCTATATACTTTAATACAATTTGAAAAAAAGTGAAGTCCTTTCATGACAATTTAATGTAAAAAGAAGGTGAAGGATCTAAAGTTGGAGAATTTAATGCCAGCAAAGAATGATTTGATAATTTTAGAAAGAGATTTAGTTTAAAAGATGTCAGTTAACAAGAGAAACATCTTCTGTTGACCAGGAATCAGCAAAGTCCCCAGACACCGGTAAGAAAATGATTGAGGAGAAAGGATGTCTGCCTGAACAGATTTTTATTGCAGATGAATGTGTCCTATTCTGGAATAAAATGGCACAAAGGACATTTATTAGTAAAGAAGAGAAGCAAGCCAGGATTTAAGACAGAAAGAGATAGGCTAACTCTACTGCTTTGTGCAAACGCAACTGGCTTTATCATCAGGTTTGACCTTACGTTATAGCTGCTGACCTTTGAGCCTTGAAGGAAAAAGATAAACATCAGAGGGAAGTCTTTTGGTTTTACAACAAAAAGCCCTGGACAATGAGAATCTTTTTTCTGATTAGTTTCATCAACACTTTATTCCTGAAGTCAAGAAGTACCTTGCCAGTCAGGGACTTCCATTTAATGTTTTCTGATATTGGACAATGCTCCTGGACACTCAGAACCCCGTGAGTTTAACGCTGAAGGTACTGAAGTAGTCTACTTGCCCCCAAATATAGTATCTCAAATTCAGCCTCTAGATCAGGGACTCATAAGGACCTTTAAAGGCTTATTACTCATGGTGCTCTATGGAAAGAATCATCAATGCCAAAAAAAAGAACCCTGATAGAGAGAACAGCATAATAGTCTGTGAAGATTACCCCATTGAAGATGCCACCCTTGTTATAGAAAAAGATATGAAAGCCATCAAGTCTGAAACAATAAATTCCTGCTGGAGAAAGCTATGTCCAGAGGTTATGCATGACTTCACAGGATTTACAATGAGATAATTGAGGAAATCATGAAAGAGATTGTGGCTATGACACACACACAAAAGAGATGGGGAATGAAGTGTCTCAAGAATGCTGTTAGACACCACAAAAGAGGAATTAACAGAAGATGACTTGATGGAGATGAGTGCTTCCAAACCAGTGCCAGACAATGAAAAAGAAGATTGTAGAAGAAGCAGTAGAAGCAGTGCCAGAGAACAAATTGATATTGGACAATCTGGCAGAAGAGTTAAGATTATTTAAGGTTGCTTTTGACCTATTTTCGGACATGGACCATTCTAGAATATGGACACTAAAACTAAAACAAACGGGAAGAAGGATTGGTGCCATATATAAACATTTTCAGTGAAAAAAAAGCAGAAGAGTCAGAAAGAAATCATGATGTATTTCCATAAAATTTCTCCAAGTGTACCCACCCCTCCTACCTCTCCTGTCACCTCCTCCACCTCTTCACTTCTACCACTCCTGAAATAGCAAGACTAGTTCCGCCTTTCCCTCCCCTTTATCATCCTACTCAATGTGAAGACTGTGAAGACAAACACCTTCAAAATGATCCACCTCCACTTAGTAAATATATTTTCTATTCGTTGTGATTTTCTTAGTGATATTTCCTTTTCTCTGACTTACTTTATTTTATACAGTATAAATACATATAACCTACAAAATATATGTAAATCGACTATGCTATTGATAAGGCTTCTGGTCAGCAGTTGGCTATTAGTAATTAAGTTTTGAGGGAGTCAAAAGTTATACACAAATCGTTGACCCTGCAGGGCATCCATACCCCAACCCCTATGTTGTCTAAGAGTCAATTATAATGCTTAGAAATCAAATAAAATAAAGTCTAAAAAACTCCCATTAAGAATGACCAAGGAGTCACTAGGATAGGATTTTGTACGTTTCTAGGATTCTACCATGTTGCAAACCTTTATTTCCACTGCACTTTGGCTCTTTATCTTGTGCTCTTTTCATCTCTCAGAGTGGAAATGCTTTACTCTCATTAAGGGAAGCTATATTTATCTTTTGCCCTATCTTTTGACACTTGATATCCTACATAATCAGATTTTCAATTTTTATTTCAAATTTTATTAAGATGCTTTTGAAGACAAAGTTAATACCCTCAGCTGTTAAATTTTTCACCTACAATTATATCTACCATACGCCATAAAAAATTTGAGCTATAAAAGGCATGGCAATTTTTCCTACATAACTTAGAAATGTAGTCATAACAAATCAACAATGTATTTGTAACTATGTTCTTCCTAGAATTGTTAGCTCTTCTTAAACAGAGTCAAAATGTTCACATATTAGAAAGTAGTAGAACCAGTGGAAACTATTTTTTTCATATAGATGTCAAAATAACTGACTCACACCTTAGCTCTCCTCAGTCTATGGCAATTCCCCATTCCATTTCAAAGTGCATTTGGAAAGTCTAGCTCCACAGTGACTGAACTAAATGCCATAATATTTAAAGGCAGAAATTAATTCAATATGATTGTAGAGCAGTAATATTAGCAGAACATATTTATATGTGATTCCTTCAAGAGGACCAAAAGAATGACTACTATGGGCTCTCATACCATAAATAGAAATGTATTCTTTTATATTTTCATAATGCAAAGCCTGTAATAATGCTCTAGAAATAGAAAATAAACTTTCACTAGTCACTGTGTGAGAGAAGTTACAGATATATCAAATATATCAAAAGTGTGTTCCTGCTTCTCATATATCAAACATATTTTTTACCTTTAGCAATATTAACAACATTTTATCAACTTTAAGCCTTACCTGCTCATGAGAATCTTTTTTTTTTCCATTTATTCTTTACTCCCAATGCAGAGCTCATAAATTGTAATAATTTGAAGTTGAGCAATTTATGATTGCCATTTATTTTCAGGTCTCTTCTTCTATTCCATTACATGTGTAGGAGAATCGTATGTGTCCAACTCAATTCAATATGCTCATTTCAAAAGTCTGAGTTTAAAATGCAACCTCCCCCTTCATTTCTTATTTCTGTTTATCTGAGAAATTACCCTTCTTTACAAATTTGGAATTAAAATATTCCTACAAAAGAGGAAACAATCATCACTAATTTAATGAGGAGAGAAAGAATACAAATATTCTTTAAATGGCAATTACTATTTATATGTTTCAATTAGAATGAAAAGTATGGAATTTAGATTTGAAAACCATAATTAATCTCACTTTTGCCAATTATTTTGTGATTCGGAAGTAAGCTTTTAATCGCTTAACCTCAGTTACTAGATCTGCATAGCACATGATTTGCTACAATTTAGGCATAAAGATTTATGGAAAATATTAGAGAAACATATGCTGTTATTGTTATTATTGATCTTTACATATCCTACTGTGTAAAGTATTGCTACATTGTGATTTTGTTAAAATTTAATTGACTACATTAAGTTTTTATTTTTAAAATTATAACAAAAATGTCTATACTTACGAAACAGTCTAAACAAGACACAATAATAATAATACTTGCAATGCTTAAACAGTTTACACCATGAAAGACATCATTCTGTATGCCTTATATATAATTTTCCATTAAACATTTGCAACAATGTTCTAAGGTATGTATTTTTGTCTTTAATTGACAAAAATTATATATATATGGTGTTCATAATGTTTTGACATATGTATACATTGTGGAATGGCTAGATCAAACTAATTAACATATATCTTGTTTTAAAAATGGGCCATGGACCTGAATAGACATTTTTCAAAAATAAAAAGACATATACATTTGGCCAACAGGTATATGAAAATGCCCAACATCCCTAATTATCAAGTAATTACAAATTAAACTATGAGATATCACCTTACATCTATTAGAATGCCTTTTATCAAAAGGTCAAAATTTAAAGTGTTGAACAGGATGTGGATAAAAGGGAACCTTAGTATATTGTTGGTGAGAATATAAATTAATAGAGCCATTATGGAAAACAGTATGGGTATTCCTCAAAAATGATAACTACCATGTGATTCAACAATTCCTACTGGGTATATATACAAAGGATTTGAAATCAGTATGTTGAAGAGATAGCTGCACTCCCATGTTCGCTGCATTATTTACAATAGCCAAAATGTGGAATCAACCTAAGTGTTCATCAACAGACGAATCTATAAAGAAAATGTGTCACATGTATACAATGGAATACAATTCAGCCTTTAAATAAGAAGGAAATTTTGTCATTTGAGACATCATGGATGAACCTGGAGGGCATATGTTAAGTGAAATAAGCCAGGCACAGAAAAAGTAATACCACATGATGTCACTTATATAGTCTAAAAAACACTAACTCATAGAAACAGAGTAAAATAATGGTTCCCTGGGGCTGTGGGCTGGGAGGATTGGGAAAATAATGAGTAAGGGGTACAAAATTTGAGTTAGACAAGAGGGATAAGATTGAGAGATTTGTTGTGCAACATGGTGAACTCACCATGAAAAAATGAGGTATATGTTTCATCATCTTTAGGTGAATAAACCAATGCAAAAAATATTTAAGTAATGTGCTCAAGACTAGTAATTATCATACATAGGTTTGGCATATATAGGCTGAAATAAAATTCTCTGCTTTAAATTACAGCATTCCATTCTCTGACTATTATAAATATTGTTGTGTTTGTATAGGTCATTTCAGAAAAAAAATTCAAGTACAGATTTTTAAAAACTTTTTGCTGCTCAATTGAGAGAAAAAAACAAACTTGTTTTCAGAGCAATTTGTTTGCCTGAATAAATATTTTATTTCACATAGCCAGCTTTATTTTTAAGAGTTTCATAAAATACGTGTTAAAAAATAAAATGCCCTAATTTTTTATTTACTTGCTGTAGGAACAGCAGACATCTTTTAACTGTACCTCACATTATCCTTTCAAGAAATAGATATGCTATTTGAAATAGAACTTGCTAGAGTAATTAAACATTAATTCTAAATTTTAAAACAAATCATATAATAAAATCTACTTACAGAAAGGATCTTTAGCCTATTCTGCAAAATTATCCTGCTTTTAATAAACAACAAATGTGTGAGATAATATAATACATTGTGGAACAAATTTACTTCATTTTCTCTGCCATGCTTACATTTACAACTACTTTATTATATAAAGAGAAGAGATTCATAAGAGGAGACAACTGGCAATAAATTTTCTTCCATAGAAGGGATGCACTAATGTGCCATTTAAATGCTGCATTAACATTCTATGAATTGGGACTAAGACAATTATTGTCTGCCAGCCACAACAAAGAAGACAGGCCAATACTGTTTTTTCCCTTTGAGTTTTGTTTTTATTGTCTTGTTGTATGCTGGAGTTGAAAAAACAAGCTTTTAAGGAATTTGTTAGCTCATTAAGCATAGGCTATTCTTGTAAATCAGAGTTAAAAAAAAAACCCTGAAATATAAAATTCTTTGAGCCATAAATACACTATGCCCTTAGGAAATTTGCTTTGTACTATGTATACTTCCTGTTTTCAGTGAAAATATAACATGGAGCTATGGTAATTTCAACACCTTAGAAAGGTTTGATCAAAGATTTTAAGAAACAGCAAATAAATCTGAGTGCAGAAATATTCCTAACGTGTCAACTAACATTTTATGCTCCCATGCATAAATTTAGAATTCTATATCTTTCACTTTAGACACATTTATCATCCATTCTGAATGCTGGTGTTTTCCCTTCAATTGCCATTTTTAATAATTTACATTTCCTTTGAGTATTAGTATATCTATTAATCCACAATTGAAATCTCATTATGAACCAAGCATATTGTTAGGCAGTGGAAAGACAGCAACTCATTAAAGACAAATGTCAAGAACCTAAGAACGTAGAAAAATTGGAAAACACCCATGATTGTCCAATTTGCAGTGTTATGACAGAGACATGTACTGAGTGCTTGGCGAACACACATGTTGACTACTCCCTGTCAGCTTATTCAATGATATAATGTGTGCAACTGCATCGATGTTTTTTTGGTCATTTTAATGAATTATGCAAACATGTATCATTATTATTTATTATTCCCTATGGTAAAGATAATTCTGAGATGACTCCTACTGACCCATATCTTTGTGCAACTCACTCCCCTTTAGTGTGGCAAGGACTTGTAACTTTTTCCTAAGCAATAGGACATAGCAAAGCTGATGTGCTATCACTCCTCAAATAATGTTACATCACATGGCAGAGGTGAAAAGATTTCACTGATAGAATTAAGACCTCTAATCATTTGCCTCTAAGTTATTCAAAAGGCAAGTTTCCTGGCTAAATCTTATCTAATCAAGTGAGCAGTGTATAGAGGGTCTAGATATCAGAGATAGAAGATATTAAAGGTTTCTTCTTCTCTGCTGTCCTGAAAGAGCCAAGCCATATGTTATAAAGCAGCAATAAAATGAATTTTGCCCACATCCACGTAAGCGTGGAATAGAACTTTATTTAGGATCACAGTTTTAGTAGACACCATGATTGCAGCATAGTTAGACCCTGAGCGTAGGAGCACTTAAGCAGTTTCTAGACTCCTGACTATGAAATAATAAATGTTATTTTAATCTGCCAAATTTGTGATAATTTATTAGGTAGTAATAGAGATCGAACACGTTTACCAACTTATTTTTAGTCCATGTTGTAGAGGAAGTGTACACTAAGAATTAAGAAAGAAGAAAGGTAAATAAGGCACAGTTCCTGACCAGGATGATTTTATATTCTAGTTGGGCAAATAAGACAGTGTTTGTATATAATGTGATTGAATAAGTGGATACAAAAATTAAAATTGATTAAACAATGTGATGAATGCTTTAAAAGCAATACAAATAAAGTGGTTTGATAAAGCACTGATAAGAGAGATAACTTGGATACCATGGGAAATCAAGTGAGGTATCATTTTAACCAAGTACTGACAGGTTGTACATGCAAAGTCTGTGCTGGGGAGAAGAAAGAGTTCCAGAAGGTCACAGTAAATTGAGGGCACTCTTAGAGATGAGAAATCTTTTCTCAAGCTCAGTTGAAGCGCCACTTAATTAGACTAGGTGACCCACATATTTAAATAAGAAAGGTTAATGGTGGAAAGGAGAAGGGCCCCAGATCCCTTATGTTCCTAAGTGAAAACCTAACAAGGATAGTTTTTATTACATGGGTAATGGAGAATATTAGAGTTAGCACTCTCCAACATAAATTGTATTATAGTCGAGTGACCCATTCTTTATTCTGAAGCCTCAGTTCTACTTAAGAGTTAGTTCACCATCCTTTCCTTCTGGTTTTGATATTCTCCTCATTTGTCAAAGTCATGCTGCAAATATATGATGATCAAGCGATTCTGTGGTGAGTCTTCCTCCTCTCAATTCCCTTTTCCATTAATTTCACCCTTAAACACATGATTGGCACATAACTTATTTTGTTTCAACATTAAACAACATTACAGTGAATATCTGTACACCCACAGTCTAAAATCTAGCATTCCATGATACTTGTTTTATTATGTATCTATCTATTCCAATGTTTATTCACCATTCATCAGAGTTTTTTGATACATTTTAATATAAATTGCAGCCATTATGACTACACCACCTCCACCAATATTTTAGCCTCCATGTCTTTAGCTAGGGTTTAAAAATTCTTTGCTGTCTTTTTCCTTTCATATAAAATGTAAAAGCAAAAATGCACTGTGGTGGATTTAATTTACATGAATCAATTTATGTGTCAATCTGCCTAGGCCGCAGTGCCCAGATATTTGGTCAAATACTACACTGGATGATTCTGGAAAGGTATATTTTTGATGAGATTAACATGTAAACCAGTAGACTTTCAGTAAAGCAGGTTACCCTCCTTAATGTGGCTTGGCCTAATCCAATCAGTTGGAGGCCACAAGACAAAAAAGGCTGACATCAACTGAAGAGGAAATTTTGGCAGTAAACTGTCATCTTTTAGTTCTAGCTGCAATATCAACTGTTCCCTGGGTCTCCCACCTACCAGCCTACCCTACAATTATTTGAGTGTATTCCTTAACATGTCTCTTTCTCCCTCTCTGATATATTTGTGCATATATTATTCAGGGTTCTCCAGAGAAACAGAAGCGATATTATGGAGAGAAGTTGGTTTTATTTCTCTGGTGAATCTTGACTAGTCTATGAGCAAATCTTATATTCCTTTGTTAACGGTGTTGAAGATCTTTTCATGCACTTATTGCTCACTTGTTTTTCTTTGAAGTGCCTACTAAAATCTTTGACTATTTCGTTTTCTTTTGTTTTCCCTGACTTTTTATTGAGTTGTAGGAGTCCTTTGTATTTATTGGATACCAGTCATTTGTCAGATATGTATTTTGCAAATAAACTCTTCCATTCTGTGGCTTGATTATTTATTATCTTTCTGGCAATGTGTGATGAGGAGAAGTTTTTTCTTTGAGTAATTTTAATCATTGTTTTCTTCCATTATCTTTTGGTTATGGCACTATGTGACCTAACCAGAATCTTTTCAGTAGCCCCAGGCTACAATAATATTCTCTCATGTTTCTTTTTAAAAAGTTGTATGGTTTTAACTATTATAATTAGGTCAATGATCAATATCAAATTATATTTTGTATATAATATGAAATAGGGAGTTCAGATTTCCATTTTTGCCCACATAGATATCCAGTGACTCCAGAACCATCTGTTAAAAATTTTGCCTCTCCCACTGGATTATTTTGGCAACTTCTTAGGGAAAAAATATATTGTATGAGATAATTGGTATATAATTTCTGGGTTCTCTTCTGTTCATTTCTATATCTGAAATTTGTAAAGCTAATTCTACATTGTAGTAACTATTGTACTTTATAGTTGGTCTTGATGTCAAATAGTTTTCTAAATTTTATTGATTTTTAAGGTTGCAGAGGATATTCTTCAATGCTTTAAATTTTATATAAATCTAAGGATATGTTTGTATTAATTTTAATAGATTGTATTTTGCCAGAAATTTGTCCATTGTGACTAAGTGCTATTGGCATAAAGTTATTCATAATATTGTTCCAGTATCTTTTTAATGTTTGCAGTTTCTGTCTGATAACACCTCTTTTGTTCTTGATATTGGTGGCTTGTGTTGTCTCTTTTATTTTCTTGATCCATCTAGTTTTGAGGTTGTTAATTTTGTTGGTCTTTTTTCATAGAACCAGGTTTTGACTTTAGTTTTGTTCCATTATCTATGTTTTTGAGATGTTAATTTAAGATCTTATTTTATTATCTCCTTTCCTATACCTGTTTTGATTTTAATTTGCCCTCCTTTATCTAATCTTTAAATGTGGAAGATTAGTGAATTTATCTTTTTAATTATAAAAGACAAGCTTATTTTGTATAAGATAAAAGATTAGTGAATTTATCTTTTGAAATGTAATTGTAAAAATAAAACCAAAATATCCTCTGAAGCACTAAATTAGCTTTATATCATAAACTATGATATTTATTTTCATTATCATTCAGGTAAAACTATTCCTAATTTCCCTTCTACTTTCTCCTAGATCCAGGGATTGTTTAGAGATTTATTACTTAATTCCTTAAATGTTTGCTATTTTGCTAACTGTCTTCTTAGTATTTATGTATAGTTTAACTCTATTGTGGTTAGAACGTATGTTTGATTCCAGTCATTTTAATTACTATTTAGGCCAGGATATGGTTACTCTGTAATAAATATACCAGATATAATTTAAAAACATGAATTTTACAGTTGTTGAGTATAGTATTCCATAAATACTAATTATATAATTATGGTTGATAATGTTGCTCAGGCAATCTACATATTTGCTATATTTTTGTGTGGTTTGTTGATTCTCAAAGTGTAATCCAGGTAGTCCTGGGGCCACCAAGAACCCTCAAAGATCCATGCAGCAAGCATGCAAGATAGAACGGTGAGTTTTAATATAGAAGCATATGAAAGTTTACTAATATGGATTCATTTTTCATGTTAAAATTGAGCTTTAGTTTACCAAACTAATCAAGTTATGATGTGGTATCAAAAAGATACTACCTTACCTGAAATAGTTACTAAAATATTCCTCCATTTATAAGCATCATATGTATCTAAGCCAAGTTTTTCTTTAAACACAACCAAGGAAACAATGTATTGCAACAGATTAAACGCAGAACCTGATATGATAATCCATTCATCATTTTTTTTTTGTTATTATACTTTAAGTTTTAGGGTACATGCGCACAACGTGCAGGTTTGTTACATAGGTATAAATGTGCCATGTTGGTTTGCTGCACCCATTAAGTCATCATTAACATTAAGTATTTCTCCTAACGCTATCCCTCCCCCTGCCCCCACCCCACGACAGGCCCCAGGGTATGATGTTCCCCGCCCTGTGTCCAGGTGTTCTCATTGTTCAGTTCCCACCTATGAGTAAGAATATGCAGTGTTTGGTTTTCTGTCCTTGTGATAGTTTACTCAGAATGATGGTTTCCAGCTGCATCCATGTCCCTGCAAAAGACATGAACTCATCCTTTTTTATGGCTGCATAGTATTTCATGGTATATATGCGCCACATTTTCTTAATCCAGTCTATCATTGGTGGACATTTGTGTTGGTTCCAAGTCTTAGCTATCGTGGGTAGTGCTACAATAAGCATACATATGCATGTGTCTTTGTAGTAGCATGATTTATAATCCTTTGGGTATATACCCACTAATGGGATCACTGGGTAAAATGGTATTTCTAGTTCTAGATCCTTGAGGAATCACCACACTGCCTTCCACAATGGTTGAACTAGTTTACACTCCCAATAGTGTAAAAGCATTCATTTTCTCCACATCCTCTGCCACATCTGTTTTTTCCTGACTTTTTAATGATTGCCATTCTAACTGGTGTGAGATGGTATCTCATTGTGGCTTTGATTTGCATTTCTCTGATGAACAGTGATGATGAGCATTTTTTCATGTGTCTGTTGGCTGCATAAATGTCTTTTTTTGAGAAGTGTCTGTTCATACCCTTTGCCCACTTTTTGATTGGGTTGTTTTTTTCTCGTAAATTTGCTTATGTTCTTTGTAGATTCTGGATATTAGCCCTTTGTCAGATGGGTAGATTGCAAAAATTTTCTCCCATTCTGTATGTTGCCTGTTAACTCTGATAGTTTCTTTTGCTGTGCAGAAGCTCTTTAGCTTAATTAGATCCCATTTGTCTATTTTGGCTTTTCTTGCCATTGCTTTTGGTGTTTTAGTCATGAAGTCCTTTCCCATGCCTATGTCTTGAATGGTATTGCCTAGGTTTTCTTCTAGGGTTTTTATGGTTTTAGGTCTAACATTTAAGTATTTAATCCATCTTGAATTAATTTCTGTAGAAGGTGTAAGGAAGGGATCCAGTTTCAGTTTTCTACATATGGCTAGCCAGTTTTCCCAGCACCATTTATTAAATAGGGGATCCTTTCCCCATTTCTTGTTTTTGTTAGCTTCATCAAAGATCAGATGGTTGTAGATGTGTGGTGTTATTTCTGAGGCCTCTGTTCTGTTCCATTGGTCTATATATCTGTTTTGGTACCAGTACCATGCTGTTTTGGTTACTGTAGCCTTGTAGTATAGTTTGAAGTCAGGGAGCATGATGCCTCCAGCTTTGTTCTTTTTGCTTAGGATTGTCTTGGCAATGCAGCCTGTTTTTTGGTTCCAAATGAACTTTAAAGTAGTTTTTCCAATTCTGTGAAGAAAGTCATTGGTAGCTTAATGGGGATGGCACTGAATCTATAAATTACCTTGGACATTTTGTCCATTTTCATGATATTGATTCTTCCTATCCATGATCATGGAATGTTTTTCCATTTGTTTGGGTACTTTTTTATTTTGTTGAGAAGTGGTTTGTAGTTCTGCTTGAAGAGGTCCTTCGCATCCCTTATAAGTTGGATTCCTAGGTATTTTATTCTCTTTGTAGCAATTGTGAATAGCATTTCACTTATGATTTGTCTCTCTGTCTGTCTATTCTTGGTGTATAGGAATGCTTGTGATTTTTGCACATTGATTTTGTATCCTGAGACTTTGCTAAATTTGCTTATCAGCTTAAGGAGATTTTGGGCTGAGACGATGGGGTTTTCTAAATATACAATCATGTCATCTGCCAACAAGGGCAATTTTAATTCCTCTTTTCCTAATTGAATACCTTTTATTTATTTCTCTTGCCTGATTGCCCTGGCCAGAACTTCCAACACTATGTTAAATAGGAGTGGTAAGAGAGAGCATCCCTGTCTTGTGCCGGTTTTCAAAGGGAATGCTTCCAGTTTTTGCCCATTCAGTATGATATTAGCTGTGGGTTTGTCATTCATAACTCTTATTATTTTGAGATACATTCCATCAATACCTAGCTTATTGAGAGTTTGTAGCAGGAAGGGCTATTGAATTTTGTCAAAGGCCTTTTCTGCATCTATTGAGATAATCATGTGGTTTTTGTCGTTGGTTCTCTTACTTGCTTTATGAACCTGGGTGCTCTTGTATTGGGTGCATATATATTTAGGATAGTTAGCTCTTCTTGTTGAATTGAGCCTTTTACCATTATGTAATGGCCTTCTTTGTCTCTTTTAATCTTTGTTGGTTTAAAATCTGTTTTATGAAAGACTAGGATTGCAACCCATGCTTTTTTTTTTTATTTTTTTTGCTTTCCATTTGCTTGGTAGATCTTCCTCCATCCCTTTATTTTGAGCCTATTTGTGTCTCTGCATGTGAGATGGGTCTTCTGAATATAGCACACTGATGGATCTTTACTCTTTATCCAATTTGCCAGTTCTGTGCCTTTTAAATGGGGCATTTAGTCCATTTACATTTAAGGTTAATATTGTTATATGTGAATTTGATCCTGTCATTATGATGTTAGCAGGTTATTTTGCTCGTTAGTTGATGCAGTTTCTTCCTAGCATCAATGGTCTTTACAATTTGGCATGTTTTTGCAGTGGCTGGTACCAGTTCCTTTCCACATTTAGTGCTTCCTTCAGGAGCTCTTGTAAGGAAGGCCTGGTGGTGACAAAATCTCTCAGCATTTGCTTGTCTGTAAAGGATTTTATTTCTCCTTCACTTATGAAGCTTAGTTTGGCTAGATATGAAATTCTGGGTTGAACATTCTTTTCTTTAAGAATGTTGATTATTGGCCCCCACTCTCCTCTGGCTTGTATAGTTTTTGCTGAGAGATCTGCTGTTAGTCTGATGGGCTTCCCTTTGTGGGTAACCCAACCTTTTCGTCTGGCTGCCCTTAACATTTTTTCCTTCACTTCAACCTTGGTGAGTCTGACAATTATGTGTCTTGGGGTTGCTCTTCTTGAGGAGTATCTTTGTGGTGTTCTCTGTATTTTCTGAATTTGAATGTTGGCCTGCCTTGCTAGATTGGGGAAGTTCTCCTGGATAATATCCTGAAGAGTGTTTTCCAACTTGGTTCCATTCTCCCAGTCACTTGCAGGTACACCAATCAAACGTAGATTTGGTCTTTTCACATAGTCCCATATTTCTTGGAGGCTTTGTTAGTTTCTTTTTACTCTTTGTTCTCTAAACTTCCCACTTTATTTCATTCATTTGCTCTTCACTGATACCCTTTTTCCCATTTGATCAAATAGGCTATTGAAGCTTGTGCTTGTGTCACATAGTTCTCGTGCCATGGTTTTCAGCTCCATCAGGTCATTTAAGATCTTCTCTACACTGTTAATTCTAGTTAGCCATTTGTCTAATCTTTTTTCAAGGTGTTTAGCTTCCTTGTGATGGGTTTGAACATCCTCCTTTAGCTCGGAGAAGTTTGTTCTTACCGACCTTCTGAGTCTACTTCTGTCAGCTCGTCAAAGTCATTCTCTGTCCAGCTTTGTTCCACTGCTGGCGAGGAGCTGCAATTCTTTGGAGGAGAAGAGGAGTTCTGGTTTTTAGAATTTTCAGCTTTTCTCTCCAGTTGTTCCCCATCTTTGTGGTTTCATCTACCTTTGGTCTTTAATGTTGGTGACCTACAGATGGGGTTCTGGTGTGGATGTCCTTTTGGTTGAGGTTGATGCTATTCCTTTTTGTTTGTTAATTTTCCTTCTAACAGTCAGGTTCCTCAGCTGCAGGTCTGTTGGATTTTGCTGGAGGTCCACTCCAGATCCCGTTTGCCTAGGTGTCACCAGCAGAGGCTGCGGAACAGCAAATATTGCAGAACAACAAATATTGCTGTCTGATCCTTCCTCTGGAAGTTTCGTCTCGGAGGGGCATCTGCCTGTATGAGGTGTCAGTCAGCCCCTACTGGGAGGTGTCTCCCAGTTAGGCTACACAGGGGTCAGGGACCCACTTGGTGAGGCAGTCTGTCTGTTCTCTGAGCTCAAACACCATGCTGGGAGAACCACTGCTCTCTTCACAGCTGTCAGACAGGGACATTTAAGTCTGCAGAAGTTTCTGCTGCCTTTTGTTCAGCTATGCCCTGCCCCCAGAGATGGAGTCTACAGAAGCAGCAGGCCTTGCTGAGCTCCGGTGGGCTCCACCCAGTTCGAGCTTCCATGGCTTCTTTGTTTACCTACTCAAGCCTCAGCAATATCAGACGCCCCTCCCCGCACCAGGCTGCATCCTCACAGGTCAATCTCAGACTGCTGTGCTAGTAGTGCTCAAGACTCTGTAGTAGTGCTCAGCAGGGCATGGGACCTGCTGAGTCAGGCACGGGATATAATCTCCTGGTGTGCCATTTGCTAAGACTATTGGGAAAGTGCAGCATTTGGGTGAGAGTATCCCGTTTTTCCAGGTACCCTCTGTCACAGCTTCCCTTGGCTAGGAAATGGAAATCCCCCGACCCTGGGTGAGGTGATGCCCTGCCCTGCTTCAGCTCGCCCTCTGTGGGCTGCACCCACTGTCCAACCAGTCCCAATGAGATGAACAAGGTACCTCAGCTGGAAATGCAGAATTCACCCGTCTTCTGTGTCGATCACGCTGGTAGCTGCAGATTGGAGCTGTTCCTATTTGGCCAACTTGGAATGGAATCCATTCATTCTTTATTAAATTACATAATAGATCTGAAAAAAAGTGTAAAATAATACCAAGCATCTAATTTTCTTTTCTGAGCAAATAGTTATGTTTTTGTAATGATAAGGTATGTATTTAGCATGGAAGAATTTGTGTTTCAATAAAATATTAATTAAATAATAAATTAATAATATTAAACTTTTGCTCATTTCATAAAATGGTAACATTAGTACATATAACCTAATGAATAAAAGTTTCAAAAATGTAAATGGTTTGAGACCAAAATGTGTAAAAATAGATGGACAAATTTTTCTAGCAATTTATGAGAATGTTAAATTGTCCTACAATGATTGTGATAGGCACATATATGTTTATGAGTATTATGATTTCCTGATGAACTGGCCCTGTTATAGTTGTAAAATGGCTCTTTTTATTTTTGTCATAGTCTGCCTGGTTGTATATTTTATCTGATATCAATTTAACCACCCTAGACTTCTTACTGCTTGCTATTTGAATGATTTTTTAAATTAATGTATTTTGTTTTTATATTTAATCTTTGTCTTTATATTTAAATTTTATCTCATACAGGCAGCTTATAAATCATACATAAACAATCTATTTTTTGAACATATGCTATAATTATTGAGGAGGACAAGTTAGAGTTGACCATTATTTGTATTCTTCCTGATCCTTATGATTATTCCTCACTGTTTCCCATGTTGTTTATTCCATTGATTATTTGAATATTGCTTGGAATAAATTTTTAAGTCATTTATTGGCTTCTTAGCTATACAAACAGTTATGTATTTTTGCTTTTCAACTTGGGAGCCACTAGTCATATATCTTCACTGAGAACTTACAATGTGGCTATTGTCACTGAGGTATTGAATTTTTAGCTTTATTTAATTTTAATTTTAAATATATATTAAAGTTATATTTAAGTTCACTATTGGAAAATTTTTAAATTGTTTGAGCAACTTAGGCATGTTTTGCTACCTTTCTACCTGTAAGCTTTAGGAATTTAAATGCAGATAAAGTATTTCTACTTAAAAAATTATGAAGATTGAAGTTTGTTATAAGGGTCAAATACAAACTGAATTTCAAAAATTAATTATAAAATAAAAGAATATATAATATTTTATTTTTATCAATTACATATTAAATAGATAATGCAATGATTATATTGGATTAAATAAAATACATAAATTCACTTGTTTCATTTTGCTTTTTCAAACGTGGCTATTATATATTTTAAAATTACATGTATGTCCCACATTATTTTTCTCTCAGACACTGATACTCAGGTATGATATTTATTCTTAACATTTCTCAGCCTACTTCAATGGATGTTATAGCATTACTTTAAATGTAGAAAACTTGAAACACACATGCCCATTTAACACATCTTCCAAAATCCTCTAGGCTTTAATCATAATATATTTCACAGCCATGTACATTATACACTACACAAGCAAAATTAATTTTGTATAAAACTGCCTCAATTAAGAAGAAAAATGGCCTTTTATCCAGCAAAATATTTATTTATTTATATTTACTCCCAAATTAGCCCAGTATTTACACTTATGCCCAAATTTTTCTCACCTGGAGATCAGAGTTTCTTTCTGTTATCATTTTCCTTTGGCCTGAATAACTTTCTTTAGCATTCTTGTTCAATAATTTTTTGGGGTGACAAACTATTTTGGTTTTCTTTTCATTGATGTTATCATGTGACATTCATTCTTGAAGTATAATTTTGCTAAACATGGAATTCTGGATTAACTGTTTTTGAAAATCATTGTAAAAATGTCATTTAATGGAGGGCTCACCAATCTTCTGAGTGTATTGCTGCAACGGTTCAAGTATGGCCATTAGAATTCCTCTCTATGGGTCGCTAACATCCTTAGAACTTCTATAGTTGTTAGGGGTGGCAGATTATCTTGCGTCTTTACCACCATATTCCTTGATGTGGCGATCTTCTGGATCCATCAAAGGAAAAAAGTCTGCTGTTGCTGAATTCCATGCATTAACCAGTGCACATCCAGAAGAGCTGTAAACTGAAAACATTGTGTGAAGTACATCTGCATCTGGAGCACAGGAAAAAAAGTCTTTAAATATGTAATATCAGCTGGTGAGAAAGGAATATGAATTACCTGGCAATCCTGAGTTGCTTCCCAATGTCCTCAGCTTTGTTGATTATCCACATAGGAAAGGCATGGTTTTTCTGGCAATGAGGCAAGATAAATGTAAATTACATGGCACTTCGGCTTGCTTTCCTGTGTTGACATTCCTCAGCTTAAAGCCTTGTTTGTTTACCGTTTTCTAAACGATTAGAATATCTACTCGCCATACTGCTGTCTTCATATGGAGGTAGAGTATTTTATCCTAGTTCTCAATTATTTCCAGATTAATTATCTTTATCAAATCTGCATTTCAAATGCATTTGTCTGTTCTCACACTGCTGATAAAGACATATACGAGACTGGGTAATTTATAAAGAAAAAGAGGTTTAATGGACTCAAAGTTCCATCAGGCTGGGGAGGCCTCGCAATCATGGCTGAAGGTGAAAGGCATGTCTTACATGGTGGCAGGCTAGAGAAAATGAGAACCAAGTGAAAGGGTTTTCCCTTATAAAACCATCAGATCTCATGAGACTTATTCACTAGGATGAGAACACTATAGGGGAAACCACTCCCATGATTCAATCATGTACCCTGTAGCCTGGACCCTCCCAGAGCAAGTAGGAATTATGGGAGCTACAATTCAAGATGAGCTTCAGGTGGGGACACAGCCAAACCATATCACCGAGATATAGGTTGTGAAGGTGTTAGGGAACTCTTGGAGGTGGAATCTGGGATAGCTCTAGAGGCACCTCTAATTATATCCTCAAACAGAGTAGGTAATTTGTTAATCACTAAAGAAGTTGTGATTCCTCATCCATTTTTTCAGGGAAGTTCACAAACAAAGGCAACAACCTATACAAACATCATCACCTCCCTCTTTTCAGGACTCAGTCTGAGGGAGAGAAGGAAAGTGGTAATAGAAGCAGAGGGATTTATTGAAGACAGATGAGAAAGAAGACAAGAATTCTGTGAAAGGGAAAGTGTGTTTAATGGTGGAATTTTCTTTTTCATTTATCTCAGTATTTTTTTGGTAATTCAAATTATTTTTATAATGATATTCATCTCATAAGTGCCAGTAATTCATTTGCTTGGGATAAGCTTCTGCAAACACACTCATTCATCCAAATCAAAAGAAGTATCTTTAGCCACTGCAAGAGTGGATTCTCATACACATTTCAAATATGACATAAAATATTTGCTCTTTAAGAGAAAGACCTGGAGGCAGCATTCATGGCTTCCCATATTTTCCAACCACATGGTGATCCCAATGGGTTATTAGAGCCCATGTTTTCCATGCTAATTCAATAGTAATATTTGGATTTTGAGAAGTTTGTCAGATTCATATTCCCAAAAGCGGAGAGGACTTGGAGGATCTTTTACCTGGTTGTTGTGCGAACATAAATTTTCAGCGGCTCCATTTAATTTGGGAAGTCCTAGACATCCTGTCCTTGTCACCAGCCATATGGAAATATAAGTGAAAACAAAATCTCCTGTGAACTCAGAAAATCTCCCTACCAAGTTAGAAAAGAAAGTGAATAATGAAACCAGGATGTGATGAGCATCACAGACAATCTGCTTGAGCATCACAGACAATCTGCTAGGAAACTGAAAAGACAGAAATAAGTTGTTCCCTTTTATACAGCGAAGCAGACATAACCCATTACATGTTCTCAAGATAAATAATAATTAGCTCTCAAGAAAGAAGACTTGACAGCATAATTTGTTGTGTATAGTTCATCTTAAATTCACTTTTTCTAGGAATGTCTTTGGTTATTCAAGCTCTTTTTTGGTTCCATATAAATTTCAGGATTGTTTTACTAATTCTGTGAAAAACGATGTTGGTAATTTGATAGGAATTGCATTGAATCTGTAGATTGTTTGGGCAGTATGGTCATTTAAATGATACTGATTTTTCTAATCCATGAGCGTGGGATGTTTTTCCGTTTGTTTGTGTCTTCTGTGATTTCTTCCATCAGTGTTTTGTAGTTCTTCTTTTAAAGATCTTTTACTTTCTTTGTTAACAGTATCCTAGATATATGTGTGTGTGTTGGCTTTTGTAAATGAGATTGAGTTATTGACTTGGTTATCAGCTTAAGTGTTATTGGTGTATAGAAATGCTACTGATTTTTGCATGTTGATGAATCCTGAAACTGTACTAAAGTCATATATCAAGATAAAATGTCTTTTGGGGGAGTCTTCAGGTTTTTCTAGAAATAAGGTCGCATTATCAGTGAAGTGAAATAATTTTACTTTCTCTTTTCCAAATTGAATGCCTTTTATTTCTTTATCTTGCCTGAGTGCTTTGGTGAGGACTTCCAGTACTATGTTGAATAGGAGGAGTTAAAGTGGGCATTCTTGTCTTGTTCCAGTTCTTAAGAGAAATGCTTTCAACTTTTCCCAATTCAGTATGATGTTGGCTAAGGGTTTGTCATGTATGGTTTTTATTATTTTGAGGTATGTTCCTTTGATGCCTAGATTGTTGAGCATTATTTATCACAAATGAATCTTGGATTTTATCAAATGCTATTTCTGCATCTATTGAGATTATCATATGGTTTTGTTTTAAATTTTGTTGTGTGGTTGGCCACATTTATTGATTTTTGCATATTGAACCATCCTTGTGTAAATCTGCTTTAACATTCTAGTTTGCCAATTTTTCAGACACTCCTTTTTAGCTATCCACGTATTCATTCAAAAAGCAGACACTGATAACGTGATTAACCTGTTTCCTTATTAGGCCCTAAAAATTCAACTGGGGTGGCCACTACCTACAAGACCAACTCAACTCGAAATTTTCAAAAAAAACAAATTTTTATGTCATGATTATTTTCTCAGTAGGTGTTTAACGTCTTTCTCCAAACAGCCACATTAATCAGATGGGCACGAGTTGCATTGTTCACACTGCTATCCTCTACACAAAAGATTGTTTTGAGAAGTATGTAAACATTAATTTTAAATATTATTTACTGTGAAAAGCTTAAACATGTAGAAAAATATAGAAAATAATAAACAGCCATGTACCCAAGCCATCTTTTAAAAGTTGTTAATGTATTTTACATTTGTTTCTCACTTTTCTTAACCAAATACATTGCACAAAGCTTTCTTTCCTAACATATAGTAGTTTGAGGCAAGAATAAAATGAGAGTCCATGGCCTTCAACTCTTATTCCTTTCTTTTTGTCCTTGGCTCTCTCTTTAAGCATTAGGACTATTGTGCACATGTACGTGTCCGTTGATAGCTAATCACTCAGATCCTTTCTCTGTTCAAACCTTTTAAAATGGACACCATTTGGCTACTCCTTGAGCCTAGGGTGAACAAAATCAGAACTGTGCCTTTATTTCATGAAAACTGGCCTGGGCAAGTGGCCCACATAGAACAAGGTAGGTTAAGAAATTTTAGTTACAGAATGTGGTCTAGAAAGAACAGCTGGAAAGGGCTCTAGTGGTTCATGTTCTTTATCTCTGCAGAATCTTTTTCCTCTGGAGATGGGTGCTGACAAAAGAGGGTCTGACAGAGTCCTCTAACATGCCGGAATCAGGACAGCAGTTCTTATCTCCCAATTCGGAATGTAAAGCTGAAGCCTGCAACATTATGGACTCTGTTCTAGTACCATTTTACCCTCCGCTGCAGATCTAGCCACTCTCCTAAATGTGTTTATAATTTGCTAGACATTATTTTAGCACTATATAGATATGCATTACAAAATGATATAATATTTAGTTTTCTATTAATCAAAAATATTTTTGATTAATTGTACTAGTTAAATTACAGCACTCATATTTAAATGTACTTTTCTTCACTCAAAATTTTGTATTTTCTTTTTGAGTGTAAATGTGTAGATACATGTACTTTTACTTCTTTCATTTAAACTTTAGTATGTTCCACCATAAAATGAATATATTGCAATTTAAATATATCCCTTAGTCCAGTGAGTTTAGGTTGTTTCCAAATTTTAGTATTAGATATAATGCTATAATGAACGTTCTTTCCACATTTCCTTGTGCACATTTGCTAAGTTGTATACCCTGAAGTGGAATTGATATGGCTAACTTGTGCTTTAAAGTTGTAGAAATTTATGCCTGAAGTATAAATGTTCCCATTGTTCCATGCACTCACCAATAGTTGATATGAGTTTTCTAAATGTTGCCAATTCTGGTAATTTGCATTTCTCTGATTACTTGAGAGATCCCAAATATTTTTAAATGCCTGTGACCATTCAGAATTTCTCATCTGTAAATTAGTTAAAACTTTTGCCTCCTGTTCTGTTTTCTGTTTTGATTTGTTTTTTCTTGATATGAGATCTTTATAAACACATAATATTAACCATTCGTTAGTCATATATACTATAAATATGGTTTTACCAATGCATGGCTTGCTTTTAATTTTGCTTTCTTATAATAATTTTAATTTACATTGACTTTTAAGTTCACCTTTTATTTTTAATTATAATGTAGGAATTTTGCTTAATAAATCCCTTCCTTATTTTTCCAAGTGGTTGAAAATTTTGGTTTTCAGATTTAAGTTTTTTATTAGATAAAATACTAGGTAAGGATAAACAACTCAGATAAAGGTTTTACTTCTGAATATGATGTAAGAAAGGATTTTAATTTTTTAACTATGTTAACTAATTGCCCCATTACCAATTTTTAAATAATTATTTTATTTCATATTTATTTATAAAACAACTACTGTCACATGTCAAGTTTATGTCTTATACATTCAGTAGATTTGGCCTCTTGTCTATTCTATGGCAAGACCACAGTGGTTTAATTACAATAATTTAAAAGTAGGTTTGATACATGCTCATCTTGTTCAACTTTTAAAATAGGTTAGCCCTTCTCAAATAAATATGTTGAGAAGTTTTATTGGTATTGTGTAAAACTTTTAGGCTTCTTTTGGAAATTGTGTAGTGTTATGAAATAAGTATTCTAATCTGTGAACGTGCCATATTAGCCATTAAATAAATCCTTTTTACATCTTTAATAAAGTGTGTATATTTTCAACATTAATAACTTCCAAGTGCTCTTAAACTTAATCATAGATAACACATTTATTAACCCTTTGAAATGGAGTTTTTAAATTCCAGTTGTAATTATTTTTCCTCATATGGAGGGATTATTTTATTTGTTGCTTATGCTGCAATTTTCTTGAACTCTGTTCAGTTCATATAGCATGTGGAGTCTCTTGGATTGTAAATGGAGATCATTATGTTGTCTGTAAAGTATGAAGTGTACTAGTTTGCTAGGACTGCTGTAATAAAGTATCTAAGACTGGGTGGCTTCAATAACAGCAACACATTTTCTCACAGTTTTATAGGCTAGAAGTAAAGAGCAAGGTCTCAACAAAATTCATTTTCTTTCGAGGGCTCTCTCTCTTTGGCTTGTAGATGGCTATCTTCATCCTGTGTTTCCACCCCACGGTCTTTGTGCTGTACATGACTATGTCTTAATTTCCTCTTTATAGAAGAACACCATTTATATTGGATTAGGGTCCACTCTAATGACTCCATTTTAGTTTAGTTACTTATTTAAAGAAGATTTCTTCAAATAGAGTCATATTTTGAAGAGTTAGGAATCAAATTTTAGTGGAACACAATTCAGCCCATAATAGACGGTATCTATTCAGTTCTTCTTCCTAGCTTTTTTTGTTGTGGTATGCTAGTCTATTATTTGAAGATTAGAAGCATATGACAGAATACACTATAGTTATCTCAAGCAAATAAGTATTTATTAAGGGTTGTAGATATAAATAGAAGACATTAGAAGACAAGACACAAACATTAGAATGACATTTCAGAAATCACTCCTAAAATAATTCTTCTAGATGTAAGCTGTCTTTGAACAGTTAGAAATGATGACATCAGGATACTGCCCCTCCAACTGGTGACTTCTTCAGAATTTTCCTTCTTAGTATGATTCTTGTAATGATTCTTAACCTTTAGCATCCTATAAGGATTTTTATAAAACGCTGTATAAATATCCTGATTTAGCAAAACCATGTGGAATCTTAGCTGTAAGGGACACTGAGAAATAATGAATTTAACTGTTCAGCTTATCATGATAGGAAAGCTGTTATTCAATGCTACAGAATTTCTGTACAATAGTGCACACACACACTTATGTACACATACATATACTCTTGTATGTACATAATTTTATTAAAAAATCCTGTTACTTAATTTTGCGTGCTTTGTACACAGCACAAAGCTGAAAGGTTGTATTTTTTTAAATCACGGGTAAGTTAATCTATTTACATTTTTGGTATTTATATATTTGACTTATTTCTAACATCTTATTTTGTTCTGCTTACATTTTTGAAAAACTTTGTGTTCATTTATTCCTTACTTCATCTCTTAATTTTTTCTTATTTTCTTCCTTTCCACCTGTTGATGTATTTAATTTATTTATTTAGAGTTTACATTTGCAATGCTTAGTAAATGTATTTTTAAGAATACTTTTCTATGTAGTTCTATAAAATAGCCTTTTAAGATCTAATCTGATTAAATATTTTTATCCTCTATCTGATATAACATAGAAGTTAGCCTATTGTGATCACTAGTTGAACTCATGAACACAAACACACATAGATACCCCTTACTGTTTTTGTCAAGGGTTTTATACTTCGTCTTCTTTAAATACAAACATTTAGCAATTAATGCTAATGATTTTTATTGATATGGAATATACAAGCAGAATATTTCACATAAGGTATCTGACTTACAACAAACAACAGAATGGTGCTACCAACATCCGGAACAAGAAACACACCCTTCCCAGCTTCTTTTTTTTTTTTTTTAATTAGAGGGAGTCTTGCTTTGTCACCCTGGCTGGAGTGCAGTGGCGCGATCTCGGCTCACTGCAACCTCTGCTTCCTGGGTTCAAGCGATTCTCCTGACTCAGCCTCCTGAGTAGCTGGGATTACAGGCGCATGCCACCACACCCGGCTAATTTCTTATATTTTTAGTAGAGACGGGTTTTCACCATGTTGGCCAGGTTGCTCTCGAACTCCTCACCTCAAGTGATCCTCCCGCCTCAGCCTCCCAAAGTGCTGGGATTACAGGCATGAGCCACTATGCCCAGCCCTTTCCAGCTTCTTTAAATAACTGCTGTGGAATACACTTTCCTTTGAAAATCTAAATATATAGCCACTAATAAAATGTACTTAGCTTTTTATTTGTTTCTGACTTATAAACTATATCAACCTTTAAAATTGCATATAATAAGTAGACACATTTTCCTTATTTTTCTTTCATTATTTTATTTAACAATTATAAAGTTGCTGGATTTTTAAAAATCTCCAGAATTGTATTGTGCTTAGAATAGAAAGAATGATGAAAACGTGTCCTTTATCTATAGTTCTGTGAGGCTATATTAACAAAAGCATGCTTTACTTTTCAGTTTTTAAAGAGATAATATTATATTTCATTACATTTTTATATCACTCAAACACTTTCCTGATATGTTTTATATGATGTCCTTTATAAAGTTTAATGACGTTTTTCTACTAATAGAATTTTCTTTTACACATTAAAATTCTTCCTTTTTCTGAAGCATTTTCTTCTATTTTTATGTGTCATTTTTATATATCCAGTAGTTGTTAACAATTATGATTATATTTTTAAAAAGTCAAATCTCATTTTGAATGCTCATCTGTCTTAGTCTTCTCATGAATCATAGATTCATATAAAGAGATACAGTATAACTATGGCGGACATGCTAATTTTGTCTTTAATATCCGTTCCTCTTCCTCATCATTAGGAGATCCACGATCTTTTAGGTGTAGCACTCTGCCCTGGTCCAAGGCAATTACATTATCATTATTTGTCAAGCCAACCATAGCAGTCTTTTTCTCCTCTTCTGGGGACTCAATTTCTCACACTCCTTGCCATCAGAGGTGTCCTAAGACCCAGTTCTAATCAATTACTCCCCAGGGAAAGTGTGTTGAGGCTTTGAGTTAACTTTTTGCTTTCCTAATGAAAGGAATAAACACGACTGATTCTACCTTGCTTTTTTTCAGGCTTCTTGTATTGCCCAGAGCAGCAGCAGTCAACTTGTAACAATAAACTAACAGTCTTAAACATGGAAAAAATCCCTCCTAAGGATGGGTACATGGTGGCATAATGAAGTTGATGCGTCAGTTTTTAAATTATTGTATAATAAGAGACTGTATATTTGAGAATTAAATTGCTGTATTAGCTAATCCACTGTTAGTGGGAAAACCTACTTAACATGACACAATGTTTCTAACAATTTAAAACAGTTGGGGGAAACTGTGTGTGTGTACACACACACACATATATAGTTCTAGGTATATAGAATACCATATATATAGGTATATGTAAATATACAGAATAGATAAAAAAGAAGCAAAGGCTAATTGAGTCTCGAAGAACTATTGTGAATCAAATAAAAGGGAGAAAATAAACTGAATTTGATTATATCCTCTATGGAAAATATTACTATATTAGTTGCGCATACATTTTTAAAGATTAAAATTTACTTGGTTTGTTTGACATTTTCATTGTATTGACTGTAGTGATGATTTTTAAGTCAAAATGTTTCAAATTGTAGACTTTAAACAATTTATATTGTACATAAATTATACCTCAATAAAGTTATTAAAATATGCTCAAGGAATTTTGTTGTATATGGCTTTAGGTTATGTTCCAAGAAAGAAAATGGGAATGTATTTTATCTTTACCTTTTATTTCTTAATAAAAAAGCCTTTTATGTAAAATTGAAAGATTTTAGTTAATAATAATAGTCAGAATGTCATTAATGATAAAGTCAACTAGCATTTATTAAATGACCATTATGTGGCAAGTCTATAATTACATTACCTCTAATCTTCTTATCACAAATGCAAGGAAAGTTATTATTACCTCCAATTGAGAGATGAGAAAAGAAACTCCGAGAAGACAAGTAGGTTGTTGAAACCATCTGGATAATTAGTTAGATCGGCTGTGCTTTCAACACAGGTCATCAAATCCCAAATGTGTCCCCTTTCCAATCTGCTATTTTGCCCCCAGCATGGCTATTCTCCAGAGTATTTATTTTAAAATCTGAGTACTAGTTTCATCATCTGTAAATATGAATAATGTAAAGTATTCTGTATACTACGTAGGCTTACTGTGAAGATGAAATTATACATGTGGATGTATGTTGTAAACTTCAAAGTCCTATAAAATTCTAGTTTTCATAATCAAAACTGTCATATTCAAGTCAATGATATTTATTTACTTTTAGAAATATACCATGAATAATTTCACAGCTAATTCTAACTAAATATCTTCTCCAGCTTTCTAGATGTCATCTAACCAGTTATATTCTCAGTGATTCAGCAGCGTATTCAAAGAGACAGAGAAGGATTGACATGATGTTGATGAAGTTTAAATTTCAGAGTCCCTGTTGCAGGGGCCCTCAGAGTGCTGAGAGGCCTTGGGAGTCCATGTTCTAGCCGGGAGGAGACATGAAGAGGCCTTTCTCTTTAAGCATTTGTGGCAAAGAGATCTCAAAAGAAAGGGAACCAGTTAACGGAATCATTTTGAAATAAATACTTACCTTTGCATCTAATTTTGTATTCATAATCTTTTCCTCTTTTTCTTAAAGAGGACCTTCCAAATTGTATGAGCTTCCAAGTCCACTAATCAAGAGTCTGTCCTGATACAAGGGAAAGCATGTAAAAGTACTCCTTAGGTTGTACTCTCCACTGTGCAGGTTTTCAATCTATAAAACAACTGCTGATCTTTAAAAATAAAAAATAAAGACTGGGGAAGAGGATAAAGAGGATAAAGAGGATAAAGATTTGGGGAAAAATACAAAATATATTTATATATATATTTTAGTATTATTATTTATACATATATTGAAAAACGTAAGGTGATTTGGGCTTATTATTGCACTGTAGGTGCAATATAAATATATATATATATATAAAATGAGTGTATATTCAATTACAGATTTATTTTTTGCCCAGATTAACCTCTCTCATGGCTTTATCAAATACTTATATTTAATCAGATTCTTTGTAACAGTTATAAAGAAATAAAATATATTATTTCTGGTTACAGGTGCAAACTATCACAGGAATAGGAAGTAAATTGAGTCATCAGTATTCACATTTTAACTCAGGTTTAGAATTAGTACTTCAGAGCGCCGTGAGAAGGTCTACCAGGAAGAAGAAGTTAACTAAGATATGTCAACCTAATATCTTGCTTTCAAAACTTGATGTTGGTTTTAAGATAAAATAGGATCGTGTAAGACATGTTGTGCTATCTATTGTATTATGATTCTATGAATAATGAGTGTATCTCACATATTAGAGTATTTGTAAGTATTCATGAAATTTTGTAGTATGTCAAGGTACAAGTGTTAAGTAATTGAAGTATTTGACTCCTACTAACCAAAATAATAAAAATTTAGGCTTATAACCAAAATGAGTAATTATTTACTGTGAGAAATATTATTTATAGAAAAAGAATACACAAATTTTTCTCCTGGTACAATAAATCTGTGAATTTCCATATGAAAGATTGTTTAGTGATCTTGAAATAAGTATAAAGTGAAATTATGACTTTCAAAGAAGAATTCATTATGACCACACTGAGAATTTCCTTTAGTAACGATTTCACTTATTTATTTTACATGTATTTGTTTTGATCACATGACTTAAAATAGTCTGAGGAATACGAGTAAGAAGAAAAATAAAATAAAACAAAACATGGAACTGGAATTATAAAAAAGCTATATCCCTCAAAGGAGACTTTAGTCATAATGGCAAGATTCCTTCATTCTCTAATGAAAATACCAGATGAAGACAGCAAATTCTTAATCTCTAGTGTTCATATAGATGTTACATTTACTTTGGGCATTTCTTCAAGTATAATAATACCATTTGTTAGGCTACATTATTCTGTAGTTTAGGTCATTCTGCGTAATCTGATTCCTGCCTGAATTCTAGAACTCCATATTTTGCAAATTTTTCACTCTTTCTCTAGGGCAAGGAAGTTTCATTTTCATTGCATTTACCCAAATTTGTAATTACCTTTTGATTATTGTATTTATTTCTTTTTTGTATTTCCAATTAAGTAATGAACTTCATTTTATTCAGTATCTAGTAGCTTGGCATCTAATAGCCTTTCTATACATATTCAGTAAATGAATGAATAAAGAAAGACAAAAATAAATACATATTATATAATTTTTTATATTCTTTTTCTATCAATCTCATCATGTGGGAAGTAGTTTTTTTTTTAAAATAACTTCTTGATGAAAAGCAATAGTTAGCATATACCATTTTATATGCTACTTGACAGAGTACTTTTATTTTTTAATTTTCTAATTTATGATGAGCACTTTACAATGTATTGACTATCTACTCTTCTTTTCTTTCTTTCTTTTTTTTTTTGAGACGGATTCTCACCCTGCCACACAGGCTAGAGTGCAATAGCTCATTCTTGGCTCACTGCAACCTCTGCCTTCTGGGTTAAATGATTCTCCTGCCTCAGCTTCCCAAGTAGCTGGCATTACAGGTGCACGCCACCAAGCCTGGCTAATTTTGTATTTTTAGTGGAGACGGAGTTTCACCATGTTTGCCAGGCTGGTCTTGAACTCCTAACATTGTGATCAGCCTGGCTTAGCCTCCCAAAGTGCTGGGATTACAGGCGTGAGCCACCGTGCCTGGCCAGCTATTTACTTTTCTTTAGGCAGAAAAGTATCATAATAAAGATGTATATTCTTTACATATATGAAGACTTTTGTATTGTCCAGAGGAGTTGAAATAAGATGAAATAATACACACTTCAATTTAATCTTTACTGTTCTTCAAATAATTCTCAATTCTAAGTCATTTTCTCTTAAATTTAATTTAATTTTAGATTCAGTAGATACATGTACAGGTTTGTTACATGGCTATATTGTATAATGGTGGAGTTTAAGCTCTTACTGTATCCATTACTTAAAGAGTGAACATAATACCCAACAGGTAATTTTTCAGCCCTCTGCTCTGCCCAACCTTCACTCTTTGGAGCCCCCAGTGCCTATTGTCTCCATCTCTATGTTCATGTGTATCCATTGTTTAGCTACCACTTGTAAGTGAGAGCATGCTGTGTTTGATTTTTGTTTCTGAGTTATTTCTCTTAGGATAATGGCCTTCAGCTTCATTCATGTTGCTGTAAAGGACATGATTTCATTCTTTATTATGCAGTCATGAACAAAAATGAAATCATGTGCTTTGCAGCAATGTGGTTCATATATACCAAACTTGCTTTACTCAGTTATCCCTTGATGGATACTTAGGTTGATTCCATGACTTTGCTATCATTTTCTTTGTATTTCCTTTTTTCTACCTCGGTTCCACATGAAATCTGAGTTAAATATGTTTTGTCATTTTAAGTTTAGTTTGCCAAGTAAGAGATAAATGTGTGCTTTTCCCTTAGGGTTAGAAAAAACTAAAATATACAAAACAGAAAATAATAAAATCAAGATATTTTAAATTTTTGTATGGCTGGCCATCTCAAGAAAAACTGACAAAGAAACTGTCGAGCATTTTAGTATTATTATTTACACATCTATTAAAAACTGTAACGTGATTTGGGCTTATTATTGCACTGTAGGTCTATTAAGCTTTCAAATTCTCCTTAAAGTAATGACTCAGATAATAAAGTATAGGGGTCATGACTTTAAAAGTAGCCACCCATGAAGGATTATGAGTTTTAAAATTATTTGGACATATGGTAAAGAATGTTGGAGATTCCTTAGTATTTCCAAATATAGTTCTTCAGTCAATACTCAAAAAGTAATTAAATCAAATTAAATTAGCCTTGCACAAGCAGCTATAAATGTTGGAGTGGGTGACTAAAAACAATAAATAATCATACATGATGGAGGTTTCAATAGTGGAATGTATTCAAATTGTGAGGAAACACTTAGATGAAGACCACCATGAAGTTAGGGCAAAATTTGGTTATTTCTCAAATAATTTTTTAGACCAACTTTTATTATGTGTGATAGTATTTGGAAAAAGATAGTGATGGAGCCATGTCCATGGTCCACTAGGCTTTGCTATACAGATAGCCCTCCATATCTGTGAGATCCACATCCACAATTAAGCCAATTGCAGATCAAAAATATTAATAAAACAAAAAATAATACAGCAATAAAATAATACAAACTCTAAAACATAGTATAGCAAATATTTACACAGCATTTTCATTACATTAGGTATTATAAGTAACCTAGAAAGGATTTAAAGTATAAGAGAATATATTACCCTGTTCTCACATTGCTATAAAGATACCTGAGACTGGGTAATTTACAAAGAAAAGAAGCTTAATTGGTTAATAGTTCTGTGGGTTGTACAGGGAGCATGGCGACATCTGCTTCTGGGGAGGCTTCAGGGAGCTTTTACTCATGGCAGAAGGCAAATTGGGAGATGGTGTCTTACATGGCAGGAGCAGGACGAAGAGAGAGAAGGGGGAGGTGCTACACCCTTCTAAAATAATGCGCTCTCATGACAACTCACTCACTCACTGTCATGAGAACAGGGAGAACAGCATCCAGTGGATGGTGCTAAACATTCATGAGAACCTAGCCCATGATCCAGTCACCTCCCACCGGGCCCCACCTCCAACATGGAGGATTATAATTTAACATGAGATTTCGGCAGGGACATATATCCAAATGATATTAGGGAGGATTTGCTTGTGTTATATGCAAATTATACATCATTTTGTGTAAGGAACTTGCCCATACTCAGATTTTGGTATCTGCGATGGTTCTGGAATCAATTCCTCACATATGCTATAAGACAACTGTACTCTATATAATCTAAGAGTTTGAGAAGTGTAAAAACTATATAACCTTTTATAAGGAGGTGGAGACTTTAGAGAAGCCCTTCCAGCATTCAGAGGCATTTTTGTCTTACTTGTGTTAATGCAAGTATGTTAATTACATGTCAATCATTAAAATTTCTATTAAAATTATAAAAATATATGCCAAACTTATTTAAAAGATATTTGAGTTTATTTAACCCCACAAATTAAGTAATTCATAAATTTTACAAAAATAATGTTTCAAGACTTAAGACTTCAGAATGAGAGCTAAATTGGAACAATTTGATTTGTGAAATAGAGAGCTGACTTTTTGTTGTTAAACTTCTGTGTGGATATGCAGGCTGTTCAACAGATACCTCCTATTTATGTCTGGATAAGATAGTCTCTCAATGTGGTTGGTAGTTACCCCCACTAAATGTGTATGTCCTAGTCCCTGGAAACAGCAAATGTGATATCTTAAATGGATGAGAAGAAAATAAATTTTGTAAATGTGAGGAAGTTAAAGATCTTGAGATGAGGTGATTATCCTGGATTATCCAAGTGAGTCCAGTGTAATCAACAAGGATCCTTGAAAGATGGAAGATGGAAAAGTCGGAGAAGAAACTGTCATGATGAAGCAGAGTGTGGAAGCAGAGATATTAGATGATGTTGCACTGCTGGCTTTGAAGATGGAGAATGAGGTCATGAACTAAGGAATATAGTTAGCCTCTACAAGGTAGGAAGGCCCAAGTAATGAGTTCTCCCCCAGAGCCTCAGGGAGGAAGACATACTTAATGATTCATTTTAGTCTTCTCACCTCAGGAACTGTAAAATTTCAATTTGTTTTAAGACATTAAGCTTCTGGTAATTTTTTAAAGCAACAATAGGAAAGCAATATACTGGATAATTTACCTGGGACAATATAAAATAAAACATTATTTAAAGAGTTTAAATTATACTCATGGACAAAGTGATATGTTTTACATAATGGCATTACTGAATTTAAGGCAACATTTTCCTTTGCATCATTTATTTTAAATGTGTGAGATTTTGTTTGTTTAAATCAATGATAGGGATTAAAGCTTTTCCATGTTTTCCACTTAGCTGACTTATAAAATTTTGTCTTTCCTACTTTCCTTTTTCTTCCTGTCTGACACATCAATTCTGTCACTGGAACTGCAGCAGCCACTTTGAGACATGATAAAAACGTGAGCATGGGTGAGTCATGCTAGAAATATCGGAAGAGGAAGACAGAGGGAGCATGGGATGCTAATGATACTTTTGGGTTACTGGATAGCCCCGGGCCACCTGTCTCTGAAGTTCAGTTACTGTAAAAAACATAAATAAAAATGTAAGTAAACTGCCTTATTAAATTCCTCTTTTTTTCCTTATCAGGCAAACTCACACCTATCATAGCAATTATAAAATCCATCATACATTGTTCTAGTTACTTTTTGATGCTAATTTTCATGCAAAATTATAAATTATATGCTAAATTCCATGTTTGATTTTTCTTAAGTTTAAAAAAAATATTACTGTGCTATTATTTGAGTAAATCACTAAACTTCTCTACATTTAAATTTGCCTCAACAGAAATGATTGTGTAATAAAATATAGTTAATAGACTGCTAAAACTAAATAAGATATGCGTATGAACTTTGAAAGTAGAAAGTGCCATAATAAAGAGACATTAAGTATAAAAGAAAGCAGATATATTGAGCAACTGCTACCAGTAAGGGCAAGATGCTTTGGTCTCACCACCTAGTTCAAGTTTGTGTAACTTTCACAACTCTATATTACAGGTTATTTTATTATTGCTTACAAATGAAAAAAACAATCAGGAAGAATAAATAGCTTCCCCAAGACCACACATCTAATATGAAGCTAGAGTATAGGATTTGAACTTCACATTGAATCTAATGTTTATATACATTCTATGGTATCAGATTACATACAACCAGTACACATTACTGCATAATCTTTAGTATATAATTCTCAATTTTAAATTAAATTAAATGATAAATTAGTTAAAAGAAAAAATCAGTTTGTATTTGCTTTTAGTAGTATTTATATTTCTTATTCATTTTGTATTATAAAAATGTACCCTAAATATTTACATAAATTCCTCATCTTTACATGATGATTTTTATCTAAAAGATGGTTTCAAGGCTCTCCTTAAATAATTATTTATTCTCTAAGTAATTGTCTTATATTTAGAAAGTCTACAGAAATCCAATGTGATTTTAAAATACGACTATGATGAAGGGTTAATGTGAATCCAAAAATATCATCTTGATTACTCTCTGCCTTCAGACTCATTTGATATAGGCATAATTCAAATGAGAAATTCATTTCCTTCATTTGTCATATCATTGGCCACTTTGGCTAATCTTAGAGTGGGTGTAGCCCACAACTGGCACCTCTAAAATTGCCCAGACACTCCTATTAAAGTCAGTGAAAGTTATAATGTGTATCTCTACTCACCATTTTGACAGTTTGGAAACAAGAGATAATGCATCATTAATAACCCACCAGAAAATGTGTACTAAAGAAAAAGAATATAATAGAATTACAATTTATTCTATTTCTTTACTTGTCAGCTTTCTGCATGTGGTTGATTTAAAACCTTGTAAAAGAGTCAGAATGTTATTTGTAATTTTTCTTACTAGAAGTGAAAGCCTTTTGAGCCCTGGCAGGTTAAAATATCAAATATGTTAACAGTTTTGCTATTTGACCGAGATTTTTTTTTTAAATAAAATACAATGTGACAAAATATTCTGACTCAAGAAGGTGACCATTTTCAGGGAGATAAAAGCTGACATTGATAACCAAATGTTTATATTAGTGGTTTGTAATGTAAGAGTTCCATGCATAATTTTGATATTTCTCTAGTTATGGGGAAGTATATTACATTTCTATATTTGACATATGTTCAAGGTGAAAAATATTATTTTTATTCTAATGTTTTGGGCCCAGTAAAAGGGAAAGAAATCAAGTTTGTTGCTATAGTCAGTATGTAGATAACAGCAAATTTAGCAAAATAAAGTTTTAACTACTCAGTTTGAATGTATGCATTGCATTTTATTAAAATACAAGGATTATTTTTGTGTGTATGTGGAAGATACAAGGTTTGTAGTAATTCTCATGTTAATTGCAGTTGAATATTTTTTAAAAATGTAAATTCATAAACCACATGCAATCGCCATAATTTCTTGCTTTTCTTATATATGTCTCGAAACTGCCCTAAACCAGAAACAATCTGACTACCTTATATTCACTCAAATCTATTATTATCATTAATTATTATTATTTAGCTTCTTGTAAAATAGACGATAATAAAGATAACAAAAGGCACACTGAAGAGGAAAACTATACCATCTTTTACCATAGGATCACCAATTATTAAGAAATTACATAAATTATTTGGTTGAAACGTTCCCCATAGCATAAATTTATTTTTAAAAATACAATTTTCAGGACAGATAACTACAAGGCCTTATGTAACTTATGTACATACATACATTCATTTAACATCATCAGACTTGTGAGCACAGAAGATAAAATTTTTTTAACAGTGTTTTTAGAATAGAAACCAACTTATCTAAATTAAGGCTAGGATTAAAACAAACTTAATTTAAATATCTCATTTTAAAAGTGAGATCAGTGAAAAAACAATAAACAAAGAAATGCTTATGGCCACACTTGCTATGTCACGAAACACACAAATAATAATGAACAAAAAGGACAGAAACATTGTACCATGTAATAGAAATATGCTGTCCTGGAGTACAGGTATTTCATGACAGAGCGTCTATAACCCCTACACCACTGAGAGGAGAGGTAGTTCCTTCACTTATATCCAAATAAGAATTCCCAATGTACATGGTCATCACAACAACACAAGATAAGAGACTTCCAAAAGAGCTTTAGAACCATGTCCTCAGGAGTTTTCTCCTATTCCATGGGTTTACATCAGCTGGTGTTGCATGACAGACTAGATGTCCTATAACAAGTGGACATTGTTGAAAATAATAGATGTTGAAAATAGTAAAGTAGATATTCAGTTAATATTTGTTGATAATGGACAATGTCAAAAACAAACAAACAAACCCAAGGTGGAAGGAGTTGTTCTACCAATATCAAGACCTTTTATAAAGCCATGCTATATACTACACTGCCATACTGAAGCAGGGAACAAAGTATTTAATGTAACAGGTCTTGCACACAGGAACAGATCCACATATACTTGGATATATAACAGAGGTGGTACTGAGAAAAATGGAGAAAGGTTAGGCATTTTAATAAATCATACTATGGGGGAATTACAAAATGAAAATGAGTCCCTGTTCCAGTCCATAAAAATAGATCACTTTCGTGTAAATTGATTACTTTATAGTAATAGGCAAAACATAGAGTGTTTAAAGGGTATCATAGTATATTATCTTTATGAAACCATGGTGGAGAAAGAGTTCTTAAATACAAATTTTAAAGAAAAATGTAGACAGAATATTAAAATTAAGAATTCAGTTAACCACAAGGTACTAAAAAGAGAATAAAAATGTGACTTTGGGTTATAACCCACAGCATGGCAGCAAATGAGCTACAGTCTGTGAGGGGATATTTTCAACACTCATATAACCAATTGTGCTAGTTCATTCTCACATTGCTATAAGGAAATACCTGAGACTGGGTAATTAATAAAGAAAAGAGGTTTAACTGACTCGCAGCTCTGCATGGCTGGGAAGGCCTCAGGAAACTTACAATCATGGCAGAAGGCACCTCTTCACAAAGCAGCAGGAGAGAGAATGAGTGCAAGCAGGGGGAATGGCAGACACTAATAAAACAATCAGATTGTGAGAACTCACTCACTATCACAAGAACAGCATGGGGGAAGCTACCCCCTAATCCAATTACCTTTACCTGGTCCCACCCTTGACATGTGGGGATTTTAGGGATTACAACTGAAGGTGAGATTTGGGTGGGGACTCAGAGCCAAACCATATCACTAATAAATGACAGGCAAATATAGAAACAAGAATACATGAATCAATTAAAAATAGACTACATAAATAGGCAAATGACTTGAAAAGTTACTACAAAAAGAGTAAATTGAAATTGCCAATGATCACATTAGAATAATACCATTATATCCCAGGAATTTAAAAGAAAAATAACAGTGTAACCACAGTAGATACATGATAGATTTTCAAAAATAAAAATATTTGGCAATGCCAAATGAGTTTATAGACCAAGCACATCTCTTATCTTCTGTCATATATTGGCACAATTTCTTGGAATAAAATGTAACATTATCTAGGTAAGTTAAAGAAATACAAACTATGGCAACAATTCTGCTCTTAAGTAAACATCTTAAAGAAACTCAAGTATTTATGCAGTAAGGTATGTATTCATACCAACATTTCTATAATGCACCCAAACTCAGAAATATATAATGTTTATACACATTAAAATTGATTTTAAAAAATGTGGTATCCTCATTTAATGGAATGCTATTTAGCAACAAAGAAGAACAAATTCTTGCTACTATGAATAATTATGAAAATTCACAAATAATAAGGAAAAATGTGAGACAAAAAATAAAGACACATTTTAAAGTTATTGTTTCTGGATGTGTCTATAGTTGGTAAAACTATCACTGAGAGCAAGAAAATGATTATCATGAATGAAAGGAGAGTGGTTACTTTCAGAGAGAGGTGCACCTTTATTCTACCCTCTACAATATAATTCTCTTCAAGTTGTTTTTCCTCTTTCTATTCCTTACTTCACCTTTACTGCAACTTCTAAGTAAATCATCTCTAAACTTTTATCTGAATTACTGAAACAACATTTTCACTCACTCCAGATTTGCCCACTATAATTCTGTCAATAGACAGTAGCAGGAGTGATCTTTTTAAAAGTGTAAATTCCATAGCTGGGTACAGTGATTGGGGCCTGTAATCTCTGCTATACAGGAGGCTGAGGCTGGAAGATAACTTAAACCTAGGAGTTTGAGACCAGCCTAGGCAACATAGACCCTTTCTCAAAACAAAACAAAACAAAACAAAACACTGTAAATTCTGTACTATACCGTTCAAGCTTAAAAGTATTCAGTGATTTAAACTAATAAAATTTGTAATTATTATCTTGTTTTTAAAAACTAAACGTCATTATGCTTCTTCCTATATTTTTAATAACAATCATTTTTCTATTTTAAAAATTTTCATTAGCTGTGTCTATTAATGAAATTCACTTTGCTTTGATCTTCAAATGGCAAACTGCTTCTTAACATTTACATCTGTATATAAATATTTTCTTTTCCCTGAAAATCTAGTCTTAGGTAATCAAAGTCAATCTATATTAAATTATCTTATTTTTATGTTTTTAGATAATTTTTGTCACTTCCTGATTTTTACTTTTGCATTTTGTGTATTAGTTTATTGTCTTTTATAGCCCATATTAACTAAAAGGATAGCATGCTGTTTATCTCAGTCATTGCTTTTGGGGATTACTAGAACAGTGGCAGTTAGAAAGTAGATGTTCACTTAATATTCACTGGTGATTTGCATTTATCTAATGGCCAGTGATGATGAGCATTTTTTCATGTGTCTGTTGGCTGCATAAATGTCTTCCTTTGAGAAGTGTCTGTTCATATCCTTCGCCCACTTGTTGATGGGGTTGTTTTCTTCTTGTAAATTTGTTTGAATTCTTTGTAGATTCTGGATATTAGCCGTTTGTCAGATGAGTAGATTGCAAAAGTTTTCTCCCATTCTGTAGGTTGCATTAGGAGATATACCTAATGTAAATGATCAGTTAATGGGTGCAGCACACCAACATGGCACATGTATACATATGTAACAAAGCTGCATGTTGTGCACATGTACCCTAGAACTTAAAGTATAATAATAAAAAATATATTTAAAAAATTCACTGATGAGATTTGATGAATTGCCAAAAACCTAAATTTTCCACATGGAAAAAATAAGTCAAATAAAATACAAATGAATCGCATGGGGAACTTATACAACATATGTGATAAGGTTTCACAGTTCTTAATATAAAATGTTTCAAAATCCACCAAAATAAACAGCTTATTAGGAGAAAAATACTAAAAGCAGATGTAGGTAATTAATATTATATTGAAAATTTTCAAACCGTACTATAAATTAATAATACTTAAAATAAATCTAATATATTGTCCAATAAAGGATCTTTTGAGGTTGTTGTAATAATATATTCAAAAACTGTCAGTGTGGAAGGAAATATTACAACCTCTCTAAACAAATAAATTATATATTAAAAGTTTCTACAGTTGTATAATTTTTATCTAACAAGTAAACTTTTATAATTCATATATGAATATATTTGACAAAAAGAATACAATGTATATACAAGTGTGTTCAGTTCTGTTTTAGCTATAAAACACACACACATACTCATACATTGGAAATAGTGCCAAGATAAAATATAGGGTACTAATTATATAAGTATGTGTTATAACTGCAAATGGTAGCATCATATAACAAACAGCTTGGGAAAAAACATTTGTTTTGTTTTCCTTATAATGGGAAGAAAAGTCCAGATATTTCCTGAGACTAAAGAAAAATCAATATGTTCAAATTTTAAGCAATTAAATACCCATTAAATTTTAGCCTTATTGCCTACTTTCAATTATTATACTTTCCAAGAATGTTCCCATAGAAATTAACTCTTAATATTAAGAATCCATTTATCCAGTCTCCAAAGTGAATCATGTCCCACTTTCATCCATTAATCATCAAGATCAAAGCTCAGGACCACATTTCCATTCAAGTTCTATGTTCGCCCTGTTTCAATACTCAGTAATTTATATAATTTATATATATTTATATATATTTATATATATATTTATATATTTTATATATATTGATATATATTGATATATATTGATATATATTGATATATATTGATATATATTGATATATATTTATATATATTTATATATATTTATATATATTTTTATATATATTTATATATATATTTATATATATTTATATATATTTATATATATATTTATATATATTTATATATATTTATATATATATTTATATATATTTATATATATTTATATATATATTTATATATATTTATATATATTTATATATTTATATATATATTTATATATATTTATATATTTATATATATTTATATATATTTATATATTTATATATATATTTATATATATTTATATATTTATATATATATTTATATATATTTATATATTTATATATATTCATATATATTTATATATATTTATATATTTATATATATTCATATATATTTATATATTTATATATATTCATATATATTTATATATTTATATATAGTCATATATATTTATATATTTATATATATATTTATATATTTATACATATTTATATATATTTATATATTTATATATATTTATATATATTTATGTATATTTATATATATTCATATATATTTATGTATTTATGTATATTTATATATATTCATATATATTTATATATTTATATATATTTATATATTCATATATATTTATATATTTATATATATTTATATATTTATATATATTTATATATATTTATATATATTTATATATTTATATATATTTATATATATTTATATATTTATATATTTATATATATATTTATATGTTTATATATATTTATATATTTATATATATTTATATGTTTATATATATTTATATATATTTATATATATATATTTATTTATATATATTTACATATATTTATATATATTTATATATTTTTTTATATATTTTTATATATATTTATATATATTTATATATTTATATATTTATATATGTATATATTTATATTTATAAATATAAATTATATATATTTATATAAATTATATAATTTATTTATATATAAATTTATACTAATTTATATAATTTATCATTAACAATACAACCTTATATACAATAATAACATTAAGATATGGGAAAACATTAATTTGTTTTATATACACACACACACACACACACACACACACCCCTAAGATATTTAAAAAATAAAAAAGGAAAGGAAATGATTCTAACTTTTTCTCTGCTTATAAAAACTTATAAGTGTTTATGATTTTTCTTTATTTCTACTTAATCCTTCCTTTCTGTTATATAAACATCAATTGGTCAGTATTTAAGAACTAATAGTTACTAGGCCTTCTTTCTTGTGATGTATGACTCTCGTTGATCATACATTATGGAGTCAAGAGTATTTCATTAGCCTTTATCACCAGATATGACATAGAAAAAGGCACCATAATTTAAATGATTATGTCCCATTCATACTTGTCTTTTGCCCCCATTTTTAGCAGTCATACAATTTCACCTTCATAGTAAAGCTTATTCACACCAGCAACCACTTCATTTTCACATGCTTTTCTCGGAGGCAGAAACTGAAATACCAACTTGTAAACTAAAGTAATTATTGTACTGTCACTAGCAGAAGAATTTAAACTTTTAGTACTATTACCTCTGTATCACTAGACCTTGAAACTCTAAATGGGTGAAAAGCAAATATTTTCAATTTGATAAATAGGCATAATAGTGAGGCATGATGTTGACAATTCTTAAAAGAAGATATACAAATTGCCAACAAACATATGAAAAAATGCTCAGCATCACTAATGATCAGGGAAATGCAACTCAAAACCACAATACAATGCCATCTTACTTCTGCAAGAATGGCCATAATAAAACAATCAAAAATCAGTAGATGTTTGTGTGGATGCAGCGATCAGGGAGCACTTCTACACTGCTGGTTGGAGTGTAAACTAGTACAGCCACTATGGAAAACAGAGTGGAGATTCCTTAAAGAAGTAAAACTAGAACTACCATTTAATCCAGCAATCCCACTACTGGGTATCTACCCAGAGGATGTCATTACTTGAAAAAGATACTTGCACACACATGTTTATAGCAGCACAATTTGCAATTGCAAAATCATGGAACCAACCCAAATGCCCACCAATCAATGAATGGATAAAGAAAATGTGGTATATGTATATGTATATATATATATGATGGAATATGTATGTATATATGTATATATATATGATGGAATACTACTCAGGCATAAAAGTGAATGAAATAACAGCATTTGCAATAACCTGGATGAGACTGGAGACTATGATTCTAACTGAAGTAACTCAAGAACGGAAAACCAAACATTGTGTGTTCTCACTGATATGCAGGAGTTAAGCTATGAGGACACAAAGGCATAAAAATGACACAATGGACTTTTGGGACTTTAGGGGAAGAGTGGGAGGGGGGCATGGGACAAAAGGCAGCATATATGGTACAGTATATACTACTTGGGTGATGGGTGCACCAGAATCTCACAAATCACCACTAAAGAACTTACTCATGTAACCAAATACCACCTGTACCCCAATAACTTATGGAAAAATAAAATAAAATAAAATACATAATAAAAAAAAGTCCATTTGGAAAAGTGTCTGTGTTTAGAGCCACCAACCTAATATGTTTACAATAGTTTACCATTAATTTCAAAGACATAGTCATTTTCTGTATTGTCCAAACTGGAGAATTCATTGTAGATGTGATAAGAATAATGTTTTGTGGATCTTTAAATTATTTCATGCTGTCATTAATTTCTGAGATAAACCCAGATATACATTATTATTTTCAATCTTGAATTTTGAATAAGATTAATATCATTAGGTCATTTATTTTCCCCTTTTGATTGTAACGGATCTTAACCCATGGGTTAGAGAATTAATATGGGGATTACACTAGCTATGGTTACAACTAAAGACCAAGTATCCGGAGAATTAATTATGGGATTAGTGTAGGGAGCCAATGAGCCTTCAATAAGGCTTGGTTTTGTTTTGTTTTGATTCTTTTTCCTTTTATCCTCTGTTTTTCATGAAATTCCTCTACGAGGTAGATGACAGTAATTATTCTTCCCATGAAATTAATATCTCAAAATTGGTGTCTAGTAACCTCATCTACACTGGTACATTTCTCTTCTTTTTTTTTTTAAACAGAGTCTCTCTCTTTCGCCCAGGCAGGAGTGCAAATGTGCGATCTCTGCTCACTGCAATCTCCGCCTCCCCTGCTCAATCGATTCTCCTGCTTCAGCCTCCCCATTTCCCTTCTTTAATGTCGTATTATGATAATGAATGGAATAAGGTACCTTTGGAAGATTAGGGAAAATTTTAAAGTATAGATTTTTATACTATTTTAGTATTTCTTTATGTATACACATGGTCTTCTTTATTTAAAGAGGTCTAAATCAATAGACAGTGAGTTAACTGAAAAAAATAAGTTATGAAAGATTAAAAATTTGTTTCTTCCATCCATCATCTGGTAAGTCAATCATATTATTATATCCTGATTATACTATAAGCCCTAAAGATTTTTATTATGACTATTCCCAGTGTGCCTTTGAAGTTAAATTATATAACAACCAAAATTTTTAAAAGCACTGTCTATTTGTGGGATTAATTCTATAGCTATTAGTTTATATATGACTAAAGTTTTTCCTGAATCTCACAGATTTTTGTATTAAGTTCTCTAATTATTGTTGATTTATAAATAGTTTAAAACCATAGTTTGTTTATTCTATTATACATTGTTAATTCAAATATTTTAAAATAAAAGTTTATGGTTAGCTTAATTTCTTTTTGGCAATTGACCCTAATAGAACATATGTATTTTTCTGTGTAGTTAAGGCTTTTGAGAGTATAAAAACTAACATATTTAAATCTGTTTGTATGTATCAATAGATAGATGCAACTTTATTCTTGTTTGTTTCTTTAAAAATTCTCAAGATTTTTATATTAATTTACAGGGTTTAGTGTGCTCTGAATTTTTAGTGGTTGCCAGCTTCAAATTTATCTTGGAATTTTTGCTCTGAACTGAATGATCTTTGGTTGAGATAGGATTTTAGGTTCAAAATAGTTGCTACTTAGAAATTAGCAAGTATTCTTTTCTTCGATGTTTATGTGATATATCTGACAGGAATTTTAATATATTTTAAATTTCCTTTAAAGTTTGCCAGTTTTACTTTTGTTGCCTTCTTTGTTGTCTTTTTTGTTTACTTTTGTTGTCTTTTTGTTGTTTTGTTGTTTTACAAACAACCAACAGGTTAATGAAGAAATTAAAAGGGAAATAAAAAATCTATTGAGACAAATTAAAATAAAAACATAGCATTCCAAAACATGTGGGATGCAGCAAAAGCAGTTCTAAGAGTTCTAAGTGGGTGGTTTATAGTAATAAACCCCTACATCAAAAAAGAAGGAAGATTCTAAAGAAAGAACCTAATGTTATACCTCAAAGAACTAGACAAACAAGAACAAAACTAAGCCCAAGTTAGCAGATGGGAAGAAATAATAAACACCAGAACAGCAAGAAGCTAGAAAAACAATTGAAAAGATAAATAAAAACTACAAGCTGGTTTTTGAAAAGATAAAAAAAAATTTAAAAACCTTTACCTATATACGAAGTAAAAAAGAGAGAAGACTCAAAATCAGAAATGTTAGAGGAGACATTAAAACTGATACCACCAAAATACAAAGGATAATACAAAAATATTATGAACAATTATACACAAACAATTTAGATGACTTAAAGGAATAAATTCTTAGACACAAGCAACTTAGCAAGACTGAGTCATACACAAATAGAAAATCTGAGCAGACCAATAACAAGGGAGCAGATTTAATCAGTAAGAAAATGTCACTTATCAAAGAAAAGTAAAAAACTTATGGTTTTACTGCTGAATTCTACCAAACATTTAAAAAAGTAATACCACTTCATTTCAATCTCTTCCAAAAGTTCAAAAAGAGGAAATACTTTCAAACTCATTTTAAAAGGCCAGCATTATTCTGAAGCCAAACCCAGAGAAAGATATTATAAGGAAGGAAAATTATAGGCAAATAACACTGAAGAACATAGCCACAAAAAAATACTCAATGAAATACTAATAAACTGGATTTAACAGTACATTGAAAGGATTATTCATCATGATTAAGTGGGATGTATTCCAGGATGCAAGGTGGTTCAACATATGCAAATCTATAAATGTGATATACCACTTTAACAGACTAAAGGACACAAGCCATATGATCATCTCCATAGATTCAGAGAAAGCATTTGACAAAATTTAACATTTTTTAATGACAAAATTTCTTAGCAAATTAAGCATAGTGGTAAAGTACCTTAGCAAACTAAAAGCCATTTATGACAAACTAACAGTTGAAATCATACTCAGTGGTGAAAAGTCAAAAGCTTTTTTGCTAAGATCAGCAACAAGACAAGCGTACTCACTCTTCCAATACCAGTCAACATAGTACTTAAAGTTCTGCCACAGCAATTTGTCAAGAGAAGGAAATAAAAGGCATTCAATGGGAAAGGAAGAAGTTAAATTGCCTCTGTTTGCAGATGATAAGATCTTATCTATATAAAACCCTAAAAAATCCACCAAAAAATTGTTAGAGCTTGTAAATAAATTTAGTAAAGTTGCAAAATGTAAAATCAACATACAAAAATCAGTAGTATTTCTATACACTAACAATGAACTGTATAGAAAAAAAAACAAGAAAACAATTTCATTTAACAGCTGTCAAAAACAATAATAATTTTAACCAAGAGGTCAAAGACCTGTACACTAAAAATTATAATCATTCAATGAAAACAATTTAAGTAGACACACACACACACACAAAATCCCAAGTTCATGGATTGGAAGAATTAATAATATTAAAATGTTCATTCTACCCAAAGTTACCTAAAGATTCAATTCAATCCCTATCAAACTTCCAATGACATTTCTCACAGAAATAGAAAAAATGAATTCTAAAAATTTTATGGAAACACAAAAGACCCAGAATAGCCAAACCAATCTTGAGCAAAAACAAACAAACCAACAAACAAAACACAAAGCTAGAAGCACCAAATGATGTGACTTCAAAATATACTACGAAACTAGGGTAATCAAAACAGCATTATATTGACATAAAGAGACAATGAAACAAAGTAGAGTCCAGAAATAAATCCATGCATTTATGGTCAATTGATCTTCAACAAAAGTTCTATGAATACTCAATGGAAAAAAGACAGTCTCTTCCTTGAATAGTGTTTGAGTGAGTGGATAGCCACATGCAGAAGAGTAAAATATGACCTTCTTTTATACCATTTACAAAAACCGACTCAAAATGGATTAAAGATTTAAATGTTAGAACCAAAACTGTAAAACTACTAAAAGAAAACTTAGGGAAAAAGCTCCATGATATTTGGTCTGACAATGATTTTACAGGTATAACCCCAAAAGCAAAGGCAACAAAGCAAAAATGGACAAATGGGATTGCATCAAACTAAACAGCTTCTGCACAGCCAAGAAAGCAATCAACAGAGGGAAGAGACAACCTGTGGAATGGGAGAAAATATTTGCAAACCATACATCTGATAAGGCTTAATATTCAAAATGTGGAAGAAAATCAAACAACTCAATAGTAAGAAAACAAATAACCCAATTAAAATGTATAAAGTATCTGAATTTTTTTCAGAGATATATAATTGTCCAACAGCTATATGAAAAAATGTTCAAAATCATTAATCATCAGAAACACACAAATTAAAATCACAATGAGATATTACTTCAGACCTGTTAACATAGCTATTATCAAAATGATGGAAGATAAGAAGTGTTGGATAGGACATGGACATAAGGGAGCACTCATACACATTTGGTGGAAATTTAGTACAACCATTATGGGAAACACTATGGCAGTTCCTCAAAATTTAAAAATAAAACTACCATATGAATAAGTAATTTCACTACTGGATATATACTCAAAGTAAATAAAATCAGTATGTTGACAAGCTATCTGCCATCCGACATTTATTGCTTATTAAGCACCATAGCTAAGATGTGGAATCAAGTTACGTGTACATCAATGAATAAACAGATAAAGAAAATTTGGTTTATATACACAATGGGATACTATTAAGTCTTAAAAAAAGAAGGAAATTCTGTCATTTGTCACAACAAAGATAAATTTGGAGGACATTATGTTAAGTGACATAAGCCAGGCATAGAAAGACAAATACTGAATGATGTCACTTATATGAGGAATCTGAGAAATAAAAAAAGTGTTAAACTCATAGTAACAGAATGGAATGGTTGGTACCAGGGGCTAGTGTTGGGGGGAAGGGGACAACGGAAATGTAAGTCAAGGTTGCAATTTTTTAGTTATAAGAAGAATAAATTCTGGAGCCCTAATATACAGTATGTTGACTATAGTCATGGTGACTCTAGTTATTAGTACTATACTGTATACTTGAAATTTGCTGAAGGAGTAGATCTCAAGTGTTCTTAGCAAACACACACACACACAAACACACAATAGTAACCAGGTGAGGTGGTAGATATGTTAACTTGATTGTTGAAAACATTCCAAAATATATACATATCAAACTATCATGTTATACACCTTAACTAATTTTTTGTGGATCAAACATCAATAAAGATGTAAACATAAAACAAAGCAAAAAACAAAAAGAAAATAAATCATGACCAAGCACAGTGGCTCACACCTGTAATCCTAGCACAGTGGGAGGCCGAAGCAGGTGGATCACCTGAGGTCAGGAATTTGAGACCAGCCTGGCCAATATGGCGAAACCTCATCTCCATTAAAAATATGAAAATTACCTGGGTGTGTTGGTGGGTGCCTGTAATCCCAGCTACTCAGGAGGCTGAAAAAATAGAATCACTTGAATCTGGGAGGCTGAGATTGCAGTGAGCCAAGATCACACCACTGCACTCCAGCCTGGGCGACAGAGTGAGACTCCATCTCAAAACAAACAAACAAAAAGAAAATAAATAAAAAATATGTATTAAATATAAGTATGGAGAGGGAACACTGAAAATTTGGGAATAGAAATTAAAAAGTATATATTTAGAAGAGTGAGAAAATAAATAGAAAAAGAACTATATAAACCTTGGGTAGCTTTAAGAGTACAATTAAAATACAGAAACATAAATTTAAATTGAGATCGGTCACAATGGCTGCCTCTTTAGCTACAACCAAGTATCTAGCTACTTGGTTACAGCTAGAGCAGGCAGAGAGATAGATTTAACCAGTGCTATTTACTTCATAAGTACAGATTGCAAAGTTAAGGAGGAAAACATATTTGAAAGTACCTGAATAAAGAATGACTAGAAAAATAACATAAGGAATTGAGGGTCAATAAAAATGTTGGTAGATCAAATAAACACAGGTAGAAATGACACAGGAGATATTACAACTCACCACACAGAAATACAAATAACCATCAGATTATATCATGATCACCTTTATGCATGCAAACTAGAAAATCTAGAAGAAATAGATAAATTCCTGGACACATACACCCTCCCAAGTCTGAACCAGAAATAAACTGAATCTCTGAACAAGCCAGTAATGAAATCCAGAATTGAATCAGTAATAAATTGCTTACCAACAACAACAACAACAACAAAAAACTCAGGACCAGATAGATTCACAGCCTAATTCTACCAGATGTATAAGGAAGAGCTGATATCATTTCTACTGAAACTATTCCAAAAAACTGAGAAGGGAAGATTACTCCTTAACTCATTCTATGAGGCCAGCATTAGCCTGATTTCAAAACCAAGCAGAGACATAATAAAAAAAGAAAATATCAGGCCAACATTGTTTATGGACATTGGTGCAAAAATTTTCAACAAAATACTGGCAAATCAAGTCCAACAACACATCAAAAAGCTTATCTACCATGATCAAGTAGGCTTTATCCCCAGGATGCGAAATGTTGGTTCAATGTATGCAAATGAATAAATGTCATTTATCACACAAACAAAACTAAAGATAAAAACCACATGTTTATCTCAGTAGGTGCAGAAAAGGCTTTCAATAAATTTCATCATTCTTCATATTAAAATTTTTCAATAAACTAGGCATCAAAGTAATATATTTCAAAATAATAGGAGGCATCTCTGACAACCCCATAGCCATCATCATACTGAATGGTCAAAACCTGGAAGCATTCCCCAGGAAAACCGGCACAAGACAAGGATTCCCTCTCTCACCACTCCTACTTAACCTAGTATTGGAAGTCCTGGCCAGGGCAATCAGGAAAGAGAAAGAAACAAAGGGCATCCAAATAGGATGAGAGGATGTCAAACTATCCCTATTTGCAGATGACATGATCCTATACCTAGAAAACCTATATACTCAGCCTGAAAGCTTCTTAAGCTAATAAACAACTTCAGCAAAATCCCGGGGTACAAAATCAATATGCAAAAATCACTAGTTTTTCCATACACCAACAACAGTCAATCTGAGGGCCCAATCAAGAACACAACCCTGTTCACAATTTGCACACACACACACACAACCTAGAAATACAGCTAATCAGGTAGGTGAAAGATCTCTACAATGAGAATTATAAAAGACTTCTCTATGAAACCAGAGATAGCACAAACAATAAAAAAATTTCACATTCATGGAGAGGAAGAATTAATTCTATTAAAATGGCCATACTGCCCAAAGCAACTTATAGATTCAATGCTCTTTCTATTAAACTACCATTAATATTCTTTACATAACCAGAAAAAAAAAAGCCTGAATAGCCAAGTCAATCCTAAGCAAAAAGAACAAAACTGGAAACACATTGCTACCTGATTTCAAACTATACTACACGGCTACAGTAACAAAAACAGCATGGCGCCAGCACAAAAATGGACACATAGACCAATAGAACAGCATAGAGAGACCAGAAATAAGGCGACACATGTACAACAATCTGATCTTCAACAAACCTGACAAAAACAAGCAATGGGGAAAAGATTCCCTATTCAATAAATGGTGCTGGGATAACTGGTTAGCCATATGTAGAAGATTGAAACTGGACCTTTTTCTTAAATCATACACAAAAATTAACTCAAGATGGATTAAAGATTTAAATGTAAAACCCCAAACTATAAAAATCCTGGAAGACAACCGAGGCAATAACATTCTAGACATGGTAACAGGCAAAGATTTCATGATGAAGACACCAAAAACAATTGCAACGAAAGGAAAAATTGACAAATGGGACCTAATTCAAACAAAGAGCTTCTGCACAGCAAAGGAAACTTATTAACAGAGTGAACAGGCAACCTACATAATGGGAGAAAACTTTTGTGAACTATGTGTCTGACAAAGGTCTAATATCCAGCATCTAAGAGAAACTTAAATTTACAAGAGAAAAGAAACAAACAACTCCATTAAAAAGTGGGTAAAGGACATGAACAGATACTACTCAAAAGAAGACATGTGGCCAATGAGCATATGTAAAAAATCTCAACATCACTAATCATTAGAGAAATGCAAATCAAAACCAGAATGAGAAACCATCTCACACCAGTCAGAATGGCTGTTATTAAAAAGTCAAAAAAAAAAACCAGATGCTGACAAGGTTGTGGAGAAAAGGGAATATCTATATACTGTTGGTGGGAGTGTAAATTAGTTCAATCATTGTGGAAGACAGTGTGGCAATTCCTCAAAGAGCCCAAAACAGAAATACTATTCAACCTAGGAATTACATTACTGGGTATGTACCCAAAGGAATATAAATCACTCTATTATAAGGACACATGCACATATACATTCATTGCAGCACTATTCACAATAGCAAAGACAGAATCAATCTAAATGTCCCTCAAAGGTAGACTGGATAAAGAAAATGTGGTACAGATACACCATGCAATACTATGTACCCATAAAAAAAAAAGAACGAGATTATGTCTTTTGTAGGAACATGGATGGAGCTGGAGGCCATTATCCTTAGCATACTAATGCAGAAACGTAAAACCAAATACTCCATGTTCTCACTTATAAGCGGGAGCTAAATTATGAGAACACATGGACACATAGAGAGGAACAACACACACCGGGGCTTTGGGGCTTATCAGAGGATGAAGACTGGTAGGGAGGAGAGGATCAGAAAAAATAACTAATGGGTTCTAGGATTAATGCTTGGGCAACAAAATAATATGCACGACAAACCCCCATGATACAGGTTTACGTATGTAACAAACCTGCACATTTACCTCTGAACTTAAAAGTTAAAAAAAAAAGTCAGTAGATCAATGCACCATGCAATTTGGCAAGTCTGAAGAATTACTGGAATGAGATTACTAGGAGTGCGTAGGAAAGGTAACTATGTGGAAAGGATAATTGGATGGTCTGAAATATGAATTGTGGAAGGCAAATTATTCATTAGATAAGGTCAATAAGACCTAGGGAATGATCTTCAGGATGTGTGACCAAAGCAGGGTGATAATAGGTTATTAGAGGATCAACATTCCTTAGGAATGTATGTTTATATTATTTTCTCAGTTTTTTTTTTGACAAACTGCTTTTTTAGTAGTGACTTACTAGTCCAAATGGTACGTACATTTTTAAAACTTTTGATACATGTTTTTAAATACTATGGCAATTTACATTCTCCATGCAGATATACATATAATTATTTGTATATATTATAGTTGACTTTAGGTATTATTATATTTTAATTATTTCCAATTTAAGAGATTACAATACTTCAATATTTTAATAAACATTTCTTGTGTACACATGGGCTTCCAGAGTGAAATAATAAACACTGGAGACTTGAAAAGGTGGGAAGATGAAAGGGAGTGTGTGATAAGACACTACCTCTTGGCTACAATGTTTACTATTTGGGTAATGGTTATACTAAAAGCTGAGACTCCACAACTATGCAATATATCCATATAACAAAACTGTTTTTACCCCCTAATCTATAACAACACAAATTAAAGTTAAAAAAAGTACACTAAGAAAACTATAAAAATAGACACTTTTATTTAGTGTTAAGTAAAATCTTATTGGATGTCTATTTTTATATGTTTCATTTGTTAATTTCTAATGAAATACAATGATTTCATGACACACATTCTTAAACATTTGAAATTTTTATCAAGTAACTATAATAAAAGTTCACTGAACGAAAAATAATTTATTCACTATAATGCTATTTTGGATCCTACTTTCCCAGAAAAAAAATAACTTCTTTATTTTAAAATAAATAGGTTATTTGCCCCTCAGACAGAGTGAGATTTATAATAATAATAGTAGTAGTAATGATAAGTATCATAGAATAAGGGTGAAAGATAAAAAAAAGAAATGAGATGTAAACTTCCTTAAGTTTGTTTATGTAAGTTTATGGTTACGAAGACATGACAAATTATCCGCTATCAAGTTTAAGGGTAATTTGGATCAAAATTACTTTTTGTTGTGCTTTCAATCTTATGAAATTTTAAAATGAGGCTTTAAATTTAGAAATTGCGATTATCACATTGACACCATATTTGAGTAACTTAATTATAGGTGAATAAATTTTGTCAGCATCATTCCGGATGATTTAGAAAAATGCAGATCCTGAAACTTCCCAGGACTTCTTGATAGTTCCATGTAGTCTGCATTTTTACAAAGTCTCCAGGTGATACTTCTACTCACAAAAGTTTGAGTATAACTGATAACAACATTCTCTGACATATTTGCAAACTTAATTATGTTAGAAATTGTGAGAATATGACAAACAATCTTTTATATCTCTGAGAAATGCTGTCTACATGAGCACTGATATTTATTCAAAGGGAAAGTTAAAAATAAAACTATCAGTAAAGCACATATATATGATATGTTAGTAACTCTCCATTAACATGAAACAAATGTGCCAGATGGTAAATGCCCTACTTACAAAACTTGGGGAATTGACTGATCCCCAAGCAGAGATCCCTGGGAAATAATTTATGTCACTCAAGGCAACAAACATATTGATAAATTGTGCTCCGTGTTCATGAAAGTGATTGGATTTAACTGAAGAACTTGAACATGTGGCATTATGGAGCAGAGAGCTTTTAGTTGATTAAAGTTCTCTTGCAAATATCCTGTATCAGAGAGCCAAAATCAAAACTGTGGTAAATGACTTTATTTATATTGATATAAGTGAAGTTTTTAAACTTACATTTTGGATTATGAATTTTACATATATATATTACTTTTTCAGTTATTACAGATGACTAGAGTAAGGAACGTTTATGTGCTCAAAGTCTCCTTGTACCTTTCGATATAGCATTGCAGTAATATAATTTAGAAGGTAAGGTGCATTGTGGCTCAGGCACCCATTTTCATTATTTTAATTTTAAATGGTGATTGTACAATTGTGATAATGCATTTTTTAAAGATATGTAGTAACCATGCAAGTAAAATGCGATGTTAAACAGGAAATGATATTGTCCTATACATTAACATAGATTTTCTCATTTACTCTTTGAACCTATTTGAAATTTATCCTTCAAGTAAGCCTATTAAAATCTGAGGTTGAAAATGTTCAAATAATTAAAACCCAAGTTTTCTAAGTGATTCCAAACCAAAAACTTCTCTTTTATACTAAAATGTCAGAATATATTGCTGATCAATATTGTTTTGTATTTCTTTGTATTTAATTTAAATAATATCTACTCTTCTGATTTTAAACTTAATTTTTTTTTTGTAGAAATCTGGTAGATAAAAAACCATTCACATGCTACTATCCAGAGATGATCAATTATAAATTTGTGTGTGTGTACTGTATATAAAATATAATTTTTCTATGAGTCTTGTATGTATGCATGTATTTATGTATGTACATGTTTGAATGTATGTATGTATGTATCTATCATATGTCTTTCTGTATAGCTATATTTGTTTGTTCCGGTTTTTTTGCTGTTGTTACTAAGCATCTGTCTTTTTTTTTGGGAAACAACCCTAGTTCTTTGAAGAACTGCATATTCTTCTATCTAGAGCTGTGGTTTTCAGAAAGTATTGTTGCGGGATCCTTGGGGTGTCGCTTTTCTGGTCAAACACCTCTGTGACTGGTGGCTCCTTTGCCCGAGTTTGGCTTGGGCCCACTGGGCACGTTCCGCCCACTCGGCCCGTCAGGCTGTGCTATGCTCATGCTACCAGCTTGGATCTTACATCTGCCAAGGACGAGCCAGGCATGGAGTAGCAAGGGGTGTGTGGGTGAGCTGATGTGGGGTCCGGCCACTGCGCACAGCCAGGCACACCAGCTGCTGCAGCAGGGCAGGCAGCTCCAGGTGCTGGCACGGTTGCCAGCTCTCTATGAGGCTGTGGCTGGACCAGGTACACCACAAACAATTTCCATGACTGCCAGTGGGGAGCACGGTAGCACATGGAGGCTTGGAGGTTCCAGGAACTGCAGAGCCCCAAAGAGGGAATCACAACCCTGGCTCAGGTAGATCCCAGGCCTGGGGTCCTTGAAGGGCTGCAGGTCTTCTCTCCTTCTCTTCACCCGCAATGGTGTAAGCAAGGGGGGTATTTCAGCCCTGTTTGTGTTATAGCTGTTTCACCCCTGCCATTCTGCAGGTCCCGAGTTCTTGTCCTGCGTCCAGGAAGAATGAGGTATGCAGACAAATGGAGGGTGATCAAAGTGAAGTAGGCAGAATAGCTGAGAGTGACGGAATAGCTGAGAATAGAACTTGGAGTGGATAGCTCTCCTCTGCAGCTGGATATCACCACCACCAGTGTTCACCTCTCAGCAGAGAGGACACCCTAGAGTGAGTAGCTCCTCTCTACAGCCTGTTTTCCTGACATCTGCTCAGCTCTGGGCTGAACCCGGCTTTAACTGGCCTCAGATGGGAGGAAGTACATGCCGATTGGTCAACGGGTGGCCCTGGGCAAGCCCGAAAAAGGCACAAGTTCCCACTCTGGTCTGTGGGACTGGCAGCCTGGCCCCCAGCCTTCAGATTCTCCTTGGCCTGAAAGTGATGCCTCACTGGGGATTCACCCCCTTCCATCCAGGAACCTGTCTGCCTCCTGCTACCATTTACGGTGCCAAGGCTGTAGGTATCAAGACGTGCCTGCTGGCCAGTGCTGATTTGCCCTCATGTCCCCATCAGCTTCCCTCCTATGTTCGTCTGTGCCCAAAGCCTGGAGGGGACCATGGCGGCAGTGGGCTGGTGTGGCAGCACTGCCCCAAGTGTGTACACACCGACTGGGCTGTGGCAGTGCCTGTGCTCAGTCCAGAATTTGCTCCAAGATCGGAGTGGGCACTGATAGCAGGGAGAAGCCAAGCAGTGGGAGCAGTCATTTCCCGGCTGGGGAGGGCAGAGTGGGGGCTTCCGGGCCCCGAAGAGTGCAGGGATGCCTGGGTCTGCAGCGGCTGTTTGGGCAGCTGCAGTTGTACTTGGATGGGGGTGGGCTCTTGCCTGCTCTGTGGAGCAGTAGGCCTAGGTCTGCAGCCAACAATTTGGGCGACTGCAGCTGTGCCTGGAAGGGTGGGATGCCTGCCTTCTCCATAGACTGGGAGGCCAAGGTGTCAGCTGTTGTTTGGGCAGCTGCAGCTGCATCTGGGGAGCTCCCATTCCACCAACTCGGAAGGAGTGGGGCTCCTATTATTCCCCCACTACTGCCAGCTCCATGGAGTGTGCAGCCTTAGCCCCACCTCCCTGCTGCAGCTGGCGTGATGGCAGTGCCTGCTCCAGATGGGCTGCTGCTGCTTCCATCAGTATCAAGTTCTTACCTGACTACTAATCTAATAATGGTTAATTGGTTCAGGGTTAGGCAACAGATTTCTTATAATCCTTCCCAAGAATGTCTTCAGAAGGAATTTAGAAGGCTTTAACATATAGTATTGTATTAGAATGTATAAAATATAAGAAGTAGGAGCTATCAATAGTTAATTGTCCTAGCATGTGGAGGAGGGTTGTATGTAATGGAAGAATAAAGAAGATAGATGCATAAAATAGAGGTTTTGTAAATACTAAAATATACACTATGTTAAAATTTTGCATTGTTCTCTAAATTTAATATGTGTAATCAACATTTAGATGTCATAAATAACTCGTTTTAAAATTTTATGAGAAAAACTGTGAAAGAACAAAAAATAGTAAATATGACTTTAAACGTGTAACTATGAGTATGTGACCTGAAAATCGGCAATTGGCAAAGTCCACCTAGAAATATCAGACCTCTCATGCATCTTTTGATAGAGAGGGATAGAGAGTTAGAAAGAAGCTAGTCTTTCTTTCCACATCATTCCTGTTGATGCTAGAGGTTTCCTACATTGTATATCAAAAGTGACAGAAAAGTAGAGCAAACCTATTCCCAGAAAGGATCATTACTCTTCACTTTAAAAACCTTTAAAATGGTGTTATTGATTAGTCTCAATTCAACTGAGTACAACATTGAAAGATTTTAGTATTCTACCATATCTACTTTTATTGTTACCTTGTATAAGTTCTCTTTCCTTTTCTTAATGATAGCTTAATTAAATTTCACTTTCTGGTCATTTTTACTTCATAAAATCTTTTTTCAATTGTTTTTAATTTTGCATTTTTTACTAGTTTTATTAATACAGTTTAATTTCCCAATACAAATATTATTTTACCAGGCATCGTAGATATATTAATATATGTATGTATAAATGCATAGCATATTTATATTTTACTTCTCTATGGTTTTACACAAATGCACTATACCCTATAATCCCCAAGTGTTTTTTTTTGTTTGCTATTTTTTTTTTTTTCCTGAGACCAAGTCTCACTCTGCCACACAGGCTGGAGTGCAATGGTGCAATCTCGGCTCACTGCAATCTCCGCCACCCGGGCTCAAGCAATTCTACTGCCTTAGCCTCCTGAGTAGCTGGGAATACAGGTGTGTGCCACCATGCCCAGCTAATTTTTGTATTTTTAGTAGAGATTGGTTTTGCTCTGTTGCCCAGGCTGGTCTCGACTCCTGGGCTCAAGTGATCCACCTGCCTCGGCCTCCCAAAGTGCTGGGATTTCAGGTGTGCTTTTATATTTTGGAGGTATTTTTTTCAAAAGTAAACTAAATAGTTGTTGATTTTACTGGGGAGCCAAATTATTCCATTAGTGAATACACCCACATTATTTAAGCAGCCTTCTATTTTGGATACTTATATTATTTCTAATATTTTACTATTAAAAATAATGTTGCAAGACTGTAACAATTAATCTTGTACTCATTTCATGTGTATTAGAATAAATGAGTAGAAAAATATTTTAGAAGCAATGTTTGTAGAATGCACATTTTTATTTTGACAAATACTGCAAAATTGTCCTTTATAGATGTTACAGAAATTTATATTCCAATTAGAAATGACTAAACTTCCTCTACAACCATACCACCCTGAACATGCCTGATCTTTTCTAATTTTGGAAGCTAAGCCCATTAGTTCTCAGGTGAGAGAGGTGAGTGAGCTTTGTAGTTTCTTTACACCCCTTTCATTCCACTATTTTATGCAACCTCTAGATCTTTGCCATTATAAGAAATATTTGTGACTATATTTTTAAAATTTTATCTTTAATCAGAAATTATTATTTCCCATAATTAAGGATCATTAGCATTTTCTGAAATGGATTCTTTATATCTTCTGCCTTATTTTTCTATTTGGGATGGAGTTTTTTTTTCTCAGTGGCCTGTAGGAATTCTGTTAAGAATCAGCATTTTTTGTAGATATTAACTTCACATATTATTATTCTTTTGACTTTGCTTATGACCATTTTTTGCTACGTAGAAAATTTTTAATATACATTTTTATTTATCAATAATTTAATTTTATGCTTTTAGAAGTTTTATGTTTTATTTAGAAGGATGTCTTCCATCCTGAGTTGTAAAATAATTAGCCCATGGTTTGTTTTAGTAGAGTTATGATGTGCAATTCTTTAATTAAATATGTGGTTTATTTAAAATTTATATTTTTATGTGTTAAGAGGTTTTCTTTTTTTGATCTTCTAGATGTCAGTTTCTTTAAAAATTTAAAATTTCCCCGAATATTTGAAATAGTAAGATTTTCATACTGTTTATTTACTTTTAGACTTTGAACAATTGTACATTATCTTTACCTCTATTCATGTGCCAGTATATACTGTTTATATAGTTATGCTTTGCAGTCTATTTTAATGTATTTTACTGTAAATTAGGATTCCTATTACACTTTTAAAAAAATAATTTTTCTTTGAACTTTTTCATATTTCTATGTGAGCTAGGTAGTGTTTTTGTTTCAAAATATTGTATTTTATATTTATTTAGACACCATAAAAATTGTAGTTTACTTTAGGGGAACTGACATATATGTAAAGTAGTATCAAGGCACATATTATGCTTTCCCATTTGTGCAGGTTTACCTTGAAACTTTTTAAGACTATTTCATGATTTTCTTAATACAGATTAATTTATATCCTGCAACTATTTTCCCCAAGAAATATTTTCATTCACATTGTAAAATACTTTAGCATCTCCTAACAGTTATTTAAATATATGAATTAAATTTCTACATGTTAATTGAATATATTGCCATCTTATTGAAGTTCTTGATATCTTGATGTTTTCCATGAATAAAATTATATCATACATAATCTGTACGTTATCTTTTTAAAATTTGCAGTTACATATATATTTTCCAGTGCTTCCCATGTTTATCCTTTTGTTTCTCACGCTTCTTAATATGTTTGTTACTTTATTTGTTTATTTAGAAACAGGGTCTCACTCTGTCACCCAGGCTGCAGTGCAGTGGCACGATCATAGCTGGTGGCAGCCTTGAACACCTGGGCTCAAGCAATCCTACCACCTCACCTTCCTGAGGAGCTGGGATTACAGGCATGTTCCACTGCACCCATCTCTTCTTCATATATTTAATGTGCATTTCATTTTGTTCACATTTTTTATTTCTATTCACAAGACCTTCAGTACTCCTTGGGCTCCTTGATTTTTCTTATTATCAGGAAAACTATGTTGATTACAAATTTATATAATATTTCCCAATACACAGAAATACATAATTCTCAAAATGTGTTCTTTAGAAATCTATAAAGCTACCTACAAAATGTTAAGAATGGTTGTTTTGGCCCTCTGAAATGAAAATATTAGGAAATACAGTTTAGTCTACGACTTAGTTTTGTATCAATGAAGTAACAAGTTAAAACAAACATAACTACTCTTAATTACACAAATTTATTATTTTTCAGTGCTGTATGTAGAAGTTCAACATAAGTCTCACTGGACTAAAATTAATGAGCTACAAGGCTGCATTCCTTTCTCAGTATTCAAGGGGAAAATCCATTTTCTTGCCTTTTCCAACGCCTTAGAAAAGTCTCTCTCTCTCTCTCTCTCTCCGACTCAAGTAGACTAGATTCTCCATTTTTAGAAATTCATATAATTAAATTGAGCCCAAGTGAATATTCCAGATAATATTTTGATCTCAAGGTCCTAAACATTGATCACATCTGTGAAATGCCTTTTTCCACAGTAGGTAAAATATTCATAGGTGTTAAGGATTAGGAGGTGGTGGTGGTGAGGAAAGGTGGGGAGGTTGTAGTCATTTGGCCTTTCCCCCTCTATTTTAAATAATATATTCCAAAATATTTTATTTTATGAAATTTTAGACATAAATGATCACATTTAAGTAAATGTACAGGCAGACATAAGGGAATAATAAGATTACAATTTGATAAACTATCACAGAGTACAAACTACTAGATAATCTGACACATTGTCTACATTCTGTAAGAACTTTTTGGTGACTTTGATCATGATCAATTTTAATTTACTATATTTGAATTTCATATAAATAACACAATGTAAGTTATCTCTGTGCTTGGCACCTATTGGTCAACATTATGTTTGGAAAATTTATTCGTGCTGTTTATGTAGTGGTAATTTGTTTATGTTCATTGCTATGCATTATTCTATTATGTAATTTTATCCCAAGGGACTACTTCATTATACTTTTGATAGGTATTTGGATTCTTTCCAGATTTGAGCTATTATGAACAATGCTCCTACAAACACTGGTAAAAGACTTTTATGTGTATTATTTTGCGTTTAATTGAATGTATAGCTAGAAATAGAATTTCTGGAAATAAGGTAAATAGTATTTTTAGTTAGTACAGTCATTTTATTTTTTAATCTGTGGGAATATGAATAATAATATAATACATAAGGATATATATAAAATAAATGTGATATTAAAAATAGCTGAATACAAATCAGAACAATCCTTAAAATAGTATCATTTTCTATTTCTTAAGAATTGGAAATAGAGAGAGTGGTAGGATTTTGCATAGTATTACCTAGGCAATATATTCACAAAGGACAGTATGCATTATTTAATTAATGACTTCTTATTTACCAATTATAATAATGCATATTTTGCAACAAACTTCTCATCAAATATACAACTTGACAAGTTAGATGAAAGCTTTGCAACTTCAAATTTCTTGCTTAAAAAAGATCTAGTTACTGATCAGAATGATGAGAATGCACATGAGTATTATTCTCATTATATTCAGAACTCAGATACAATGTATGCAACTTTGGATTGCTCTTTAGAACCTGAACACCTTTATATTCATGAATTTGGTAATTGAGACAACAAAAATCAAACCCCTGGTGCCTTAGTGCTTTATTATATTTATTAGAAAATGTTTTTGGAAAATTACCAAGTCATCTTTGTGACAGCATGGGGATATTTCCAACAAGACATTATCCAATTCAAAGTAATGATCATGATTTGTCCACTGGAGGGATCATGACAGAACATTTGTAATTGTATTTTGTACCAATATATTGAGAAGTAGAGAAAAATTATAAAAACCAAATTTATATTTTAAATTCAAATGCAGATATATTTTTGTCATAGGAAAAAGAAAACAGAGAGATAGATTTTGTTGTTACAAGATAAGCAGTACCAATGAAGGATTTTTTGCCTGGAAATACTTACATTCTCTAATACAAAAAAAAAAAAAGTAAATTACACTCGCATACTAATACTAGAATTGAAAAAAAAGAGAGATTTAATAAATAACATAGAATCAACAATATGTAACGCAGATGTGTAAATAAGAAAAACTTACATACTATTTTTAAGTAAACGAAAATTTATAAGTCGGTATCCAATATATGCTAAATATACAGATAAATATTTTGGCACTAAACGCACAGTGTTTATAGAAATCATAGAATATGACATTAAAATTTGCTACAAGGATGACTGAGCATATAAAACAACGATAAAAATAAATGCAATTTTGAGAATGACAGTATCAAAATGAAATTATTAATGGGAAAATTAATAGGATGATATAATAAGTCAGGCAAAATAAGAGATTAAATACTACTCTATGAGGTTGGAAAAATAATGCTAAAGACTTCCTCTTTATTATATATTGTTGAACTAAAAGGAAAACAAGTGAATAAAAAGTAACATATATGTCATTGTTTTATACCTGTTTAGAGAATTGATACTAACACTTAAGTGAATCATAAAGGAGAAAAGTAATTTAGTGCACTAATTTAAAATATTGTGGAAGTTAAGCCTGTGTTGTTAATGTTGTAAAGCAATAGGTGTATAATCCAGAAAATTCAGAAGCATTTTTATTGTGATTTTTATTTTAATTTGGTCTCTAGGTCTTTGTGTAGAGTGTCGATAAGCCTAGATAGCCACTTTCTAGGAGAGACCTGCTCGAGGGAAAGTTAAGTTCAGGTGTATGTGTCAGATGAGACAAAATGAGGAGGTAAAAGAAAAATGAATGAAACGGAAGTATATTACTTGCAGATTCCAGAGAGGTTAGAGGCCCTGATGAGAGGCCAGTGGGAGAGGAACAAGAGAGAGAGGTCCTGTGGGATTTCTCTAATAAATATAATAAAGCACTAAAGCACCAGGGGTTTGATTTTTCTTGTCTAAATTACCAAATTCATGAATATAAAGGTGTTCAGGTTCTAAAGGGCAATCCAAAGTTGCATACATTGTATCTGAGTTCTGAATATAATGAGAATAATACTTATGTGCATTCTCATCATTCTGATCAGTAACTAGATCTTTTTTAAGCAAGAAATTTGAAGTTGCAATTACGACCCATAGATTTTATCTTTTAGGCTTTCCTGTGGAATTGGCTAGTTTAAAGAAAACAAGTACAAAGGGGAGCCTTATTTATGTGATTTTGGTATTTACTACCAAAATTCATTTTGGTTTTATCATGCCCAGTAGCTATGGGTGTTTTAGGTTTGGGGTCAACAGGATGAGGAACAAGCAGGCTATACTGCAAACAACCACAGGGAAAGGAAGAGTTTTAACTAGGCCAAAAATATGGGGTAGGACTGGGTTTTAAATAACTTGTGTCAGGCCTAAAAATGGATGCCAAAACAGAAAATTTATTAAAAGAATTTACAATATTTTTCTGTTTAATATGTATGTTTACTACTATAAGACATGGTCTCAGTTATATGTCAATCATATATTCAGAGCAACTCAAATTGAATATACAAAATTTTGGTATCAACACAACAAACATCTTGATTAACATTACATTCAACTGTGCAATCACCCAGATATACGATGAAAATAGCCAGTAAGTTTTGTTAAACCAATTAGGTAATTTAATTAAAATATAGTATGCACTTAAGCAACATCTTTATATAATAAAAACTTATAATATTTGAAGAAATGCAAAATTATTTTTGAATTTTTACTTTTTACTATTCACATTTATTTGTATCTCTTACTTGCTACTAACAATGTTAACAAAAGCTGACAACAAAACCAATCAAATCTGGTTGTTCCTATTTTACTTTTTAACAAATTAAAAATAATTTAAAGGATATTGATTATACATTATTTATTTTTGATATTAAATATGTATGAAATGCATAATATTCAAAATACGGTTTTGGTGGGTTTTTTTTTTTTTGAGACAGGGCCTTGCTCTGTTACCCAGGCTGGAGTGCAGTGGTGCAATCATGGTTCACTGAAGCCTCCACTTCCTGGGGTGAAGCTATCCTCCCACCTCAGCCTCTCCAGTGACTGGAACTACAGGCTTATGCCACCACACTTGGCTAATTATTTTTGTATTTTTTTAGAGACTGGATTTTGCCATGTTGCCCAGGCTGGAATATTCACTATATAGTATATAATGTTTTAATATTAAAATAAAATCCTCTAATATTATGCAGATTTGTTTCTCTAAATGGAAATTAATCACATGTGAAATATCAGCAAATGTGACATTAGAGTTAAATAAAGGTAATCATAAAAAGGTAACAAAATTTGTTTGGGAGTATGAGGGAGAAAATACTTATGAAAAATTCCAAATGTAATGCCTATAAGATATTATTTTCTAGCCATTATAGATCAAAGCATTTTTCTCAATTGATGTGATATTTGAACAAATTGAGCAATATTATGATCGTTTGGCTTTATTTGTAATGTTGCAACCAAAGAAATATTGAGTAATTTTAAAATATCTGTTAATTTATATATTTCATTGAGACAATGAAAAATTATAAGAATGAGTTATGTTATGAAATTATAATATTCTAATATATATAAAAATCTTTACATGTGACTTCTTTATATTTAATAATTGCATGCCAATTTAAATACACTGTCTTAGAACTCTGTTTTCATTTGTTTCACCAGTTTTGTATTTTTTACCCTTTCTATTTTTTTGATTGAATCAGATTTATTGACATATGTTTTCCACTTATTACTTATGCACATTTACATACACACAATATTTACTAATTCTTTCATATTAGTCTACAGCATGCAATCTTGACTTTTACCATGACTGCATAATGCTATTAGAAACTTTTCATCTATGGCAGTCTAACTTTAAAAAAATTTTTATTTTTAATTTTTGTGGGAACATAGTTGGCGTTTATATTTATGGGGTACATGAGATGCTTTGACACAGGCGTTAATTGTGAAATAGGTACATCATGGAGAATGGGGTATCTATCCCCTCATGTATTTATCATTTGAGTTACAAATGACCCAAATACATTCTTTATTGTAGTAACCTAACTTTCTTGAAGGATTTTCAATGTACTTAAAATTTTTCTGTATTTTAAAACTCACAGACATCATCATTATTAATTTTGTTTAATATAGGCAGTTTTCATGTAGAATCAATTATATATTCGCTTTTTCTATTGAGCATTTCTGAGTTTTTATTAGATTATTTTTCTTCTCTATAAAACATCTATACTACATTTTTCTCAGTTTTTGTGTGCTTGAACATATTTTTATTTTTATGTAATTTTGAGAAATATTTTTACTGTATGTGAAATCTTAGATTTGCCACTATGTTGTTTCACCTTTTGGAAATGTAATTTCCTTGTTTTTATTAGCTCCCGGTGTTTTTGTTTTATTTTTTACCTTTTCTTCAGAGACCATCCCCTGCAGTGTACGTGTGTATATGTGTGTATTTCAAAATGTTACCTATGTCTCTTATAACCTTTATTTCTCTTTTCTTCATTTCCTGTGTTTTAATTTTATTATATTTTTGTGAAATGTTTCCCAATTCACTTAATCTCTTTTGGTCCATCTAATCTTCTGTCAGTTAAGCCACCTATTGAATTATTCATTTTCGTTCCAGTGTTTGTACTTTATATCTTCTATACGGTTTTTTTATTCTCTCAAGTCGTATATCTTAATTTTCAAATTCTAGAGTAAATTAATTATAACTAATTCAGACTGCCTTATAATATCATTATCTGTATTTCTGTGAATATGCATCTTCTTTTTTCCTGGTTTACTGGGTAAGTTTAAACTACATGTAAGACTTTTTGTGGGAAGAATTATAGAAAAGTAATATGTGATATTGAATGTGTTAATTTTTTTGGGTAAGAAATTTACTTATGCTTCAACAGGCAATGAGCATGGGTGAAGGATTGCCTTAATCGTACCATGAATTTGGCTATTTGAATACTGGTATCAATTTTTTAAGGGTTGGTCTCATTATGCTTTGCTCTTACTCTAGGTTGTGGATTTTTGCGTTTCCCAAATGAAAAAGTGTGAAGTTGGCAATACCTCTCCTTACTTGTGCACACTTCACTCTGGCATTTTCCCTCTCTCTCTGTAGCATGGCTGCTTAAACTTAAACCACAGCCACTCATAAGTTTCCACTTTTTTCATGGGTGACTTGTTTGGTAACAAACTATTCAACCAATACCAGCAGCACAGATTCTTAGTGGACATGGAGCAAATGTCCAGTTCTTCTTCACTCAGACTTTGCTACATTGTTTAACCAGTGTGGGGCAGATGGTTGACTCTATTTTGAATTACTTAATTGTCACATTTCATTTTTGTTGGTTGTCATTGCTAAAAGAAATATAGTATTCTGATTAGCGCAGCAGGTTTCTGAACAAGACCACCTGGGTTTATATCTTGGCTTCTCCATTTACTTACATGTAACTATGACAGGTTGCTTCATTTCTTTCTTATTTTCCTGATATGTTAAAGGAGATAATATTTATCTTAATATTAAAGATTGTTTTCAGAAGGAAATAAGGTTACTTACATAAAGCATCTGGAAGGTTTATATTCTTGATGTTCTGAGTATTTCAAATTATTTCTTACCATATAAAAATATTTCAATGTTTACATCAGCAAATACTTCTATTTCTCTAGTGATGGATAGAGTTCTTAGCGATTTACTGCTTAGGAAGATTGTCTCATTCAATATGTGCTTCAAAATGTACATCTCATGTATAACTAATCTGAAATAATCATTTACTGTTGTATTTCATGGACTCCCTGCAGTTCACATGAAAGAGTATTTAAAATTTTGTGTGTATGCACAAATGTACTTTACAGTTTTGTAGGAAGGTATTACAGCATTCGTCAGATGTCTGGTTGTAAAATAAACTGAAAGTGTTCCAGGAACAATTTATTGTGTATTCTGTGTACTGAAATAAAGGGAGAATTGTGTTGTATGTAGTGGTAGTTCGTGTCATTGTTGTTGAGAGTGAAAACATTTAGGCTCTAAGCATAAAGTATTTTCCCTCCATGGCATGATGTTAAGGCACATTTTGTGTTATACAAAAAAACACTCTTCCAGCTGCAGAAGATAAAGGAATAATTCTATCTTATTGCTTTATATCCACGTATGTGTACTATATTTGTAAATTATATTCTTTATCTCTGATGATGATCTTCCTTTCCATCTAACAAAATCATATGTAACTGTAAAAGCCTTCCTGTAATATGGCCCTATCTCTGAGATTCATCCTACTTAAGGCAGAATTAATTTTTGTGACTGTTTAAATTGTGTAAACAAGGACTATGTCTTCATCATTATTTTGCTTCTATGTGGTACAGAATGAACATGAAGAAAATATTACTGGACTTGGTTGAATTTGTTCAGCGTATGAGAGACAATATATAACCATTAAATTTCACAGCCATTTTCTAGTGACAAGGTGCCCGTGTATATGACAGATATTGCTGGAAGAATTAAGGTTTGTTTCCAAAACACACTGTGATTGTTTTGGTTATCCTGCTTCATAATTCAATACTCTTTCATTGACAAACAAAAACTAGCACTCTTCTTTTTTTTTTACATTAAGCAGCAATTCCATAATTCATGCATTTACTCAGTAAATATTTATGGAATACATTTCAGGCACTAGACACTTTGTAGGCCTTTTGTATATGGAATTGAACAAAAGAGACAAGGTGCCTCTCTCTATGGTATTCATTCAAGTGTGGAAGAGAACAATAAATAGACAAATGTTACCTTAATCTCAGATTATATCCCATCTCAGACCACTTCCTATCATCACACAAATATGCTGTTATTTTTTCCATTTAGATTTTCCCATTTCCATCTAGACTGCATTTTCTGTCTTCATGTACCACACCATTTTTGTTCACCAATTTGAAGGAAAAATTCTTAAAAGAGTTGAGAGTTGTCTTTACTTGTTTTCCTCCTGTTCTCTCAAATCTTAGCACTGGTTTAAACCAACATTATATCTTGTATGGATTATTGTAGTAGCTTTCAAATTATGTATCCAAGTTGTATCAAAATAATCTATGTAGTATTTCAGCATAGTAGCCTGAAAGTTACTATTAAAATGTCCATGACTTCATGTCACCCCTCTGCTTAAAATCCTCCAATAGCTTCCAATTTCTCTCAGAGCAAATGCTGCATCTTCCCAATGTCCTGCGAGGTTCTAAGTAACTGCACCTCAAATACCTATGACTTCATCTCCTAACACTCTCACTTTTCTTTTATTTCAGCTTTATGCTTCCACTTCAAGCATGCCAGGCATGCACCCATCTCAGAGACTTTGCATTTTCTTTCTTTTTATTCTGAAATGCTATTTCCTGTATATAATTCCTTACTTATTTCAGGGATCCTCTTAAATGTATCTTTGTAGGAATACCTGCCCTAGAAGACCTACTTAATATTGCATGGTAACTTCAATTCTTCCTCATTCTCATTCTAATCTAGTCATACCAGCATTTGAACTGTTTCCAAACACACCAATTACAATTCTACTTCAGCAGCTATTTACTTAATATTCCTTATGCATAGAATGTTTTTCTCCTAGACATACAGTTGGCCTTCTTATTCTCTTTGAGTCTTTCTTCAAGTGCCATTTCTTAATAAACTGTTTCCTGATGTTCCCATATGAAGTTGCTCTCTCATTTTTACACTTGGTATCCTCTTTCTTATTTTATTATACTTAATTGAATGTATCAAATATAAAACATTATTTTTTACTGGCTTCCTACCTATGCCCTCCTAATGAAACAAGATTTTTATGATAGCTTGAATGTTTACTTTGTTTAATACATGAGCATGTGGTAGGCAGTAAGTTAATATCCACACGTAGTATGATAGTTACTGTTTAATATCAGATAGTTTTAAGTACTATGGAGAAATAAAGATGGCTAAGTGGGAAAGCTGTTATGGCAGCGTGTGCCTACTTTTTATAATGTTGTCAGGGAAAAGATCAATGATGGGATGACACATAAATGAAGAACCAGGGTGACAGAGCAAGCTGGAGGGGAAGAGTTTCAGACATAAGAAAAATAGCCCATGCAGATCCCCATGAGAGGAGAATTTTTGGCCTAATATAGGAACTCAGGTAGACTAATGATTCAGGAGATAGAATGAAATTATTTAGGCCGATAGTGAGGGCAAAAGAGTCCTCAGCAAAACTTCCATCCCAGTATAACGCAGCCCAAGACATCATTTCTTTACTAACAAAGAGCAGCCTGAGATGGAGCTGCAAACATACATAAGGAAGTTGGAAGCTTGCACAGGGGAGTGCCGGCAGCTGCACCAATAGAAAAGGGCTCCCCGGGGGTCAGGAATGTCCAACATGGAAGCTCTATCTTTTCTTTTTTGTTACCACGTGTGCAGTAAGAAGGAAATGGGCAACATGGAGAAGCTCAGGCCGAGAACCCACCTGCATAATAAAAGATTGGGGGTGGGGAGATTTGCACCCTATGTAGATGGCACACCTGGTCCTAACTGGTATTTCACGCCCTATGTAGATCAGACACCACTTCCCCACTAGCTCATCTATAAAATCCACCACTTCATTTCACTGCGGATCGCCAATCCACTTTTCCAGGACCTCCTATATAGCAGAGAGCTATCCTTTCTTTCCCCTATTAAATTGTGGCTGGTAACCTCACTCTTTGTGTGTCCATGTACTTAATCTCCATGGCCATGAGACAATGAACCTCGGGTGTCACCCCAGACAAGGAGGCCACTTCGCTAGTGTATCTGCATCAGAGTGAACCCCGAGAAAACAGGAAATAAGGAAATAAGGTCAGAGGGAAAATGGGGCCCGTTCATATACACAGTCAAGTTATTAAAAGAACATTGGATTTGCTTACAAATGATTGGAATTACACTAAAGTGTTTTGAGCAGAGTGATGGCATAATCCAATTTACATCTTGAAAATGATCTTTCTGGCTGAAGGGGGAAGGGCTGGTTGGGATAAAAGAGTGAGATCAGTGAAAAGGCTACTGCCATAAAAGCGATGTTTGTAGCTTGGCCAAAAAGGTGACAGAAACTGCTTAGGTTCTAGTTATGATTTAAAGATAGCGGTAACAATATTTTCTGATTGACTGAATGTGGAGCTTGAGAGAAAGTTGGTCTTCAAGGTTGATTCAGTGTTGGATAGGTTGAGTTGGAATAGTCTATTTGCCATCCAATTTGCAAGTTAAGGGGAGAAATCTAGAGTAGAGAATATGTATGAATTGGCTATTTTTATTTAATCCACTTTAAGTTTAAAAGTAAAAGAGATGAGGAGCAAGAATGAAAACAATTAATATGAGAAATAGATGAGAAACAAATAGAAAGTATCGTCCTGGTAGCTGGGCGTGGTGACTTACCTTGTAATCCCAGCACTTTGAGAGGCCGAGGCAGGCGGATCACCTGAGGTTGGGAGTTTGAGACCAGCCTGACCAACATGAAGAAACCCGTCTCTACTAAAAATACAACACTAGCCGGGCGTGGTGGCACATGCCTGTAATCCCAGGCATGGGGAGGCTGAGGCAGAATTGCTTGAAGCCAGGAGGCAGAGGTTGTGGTGAACCCAGATTGCACCATTGCACTCCAGCCTTGGCAACAAGAGTGAAACTCTGTCTCAAGAAAAAAAAAAAATAACGAAAAAGAAAGTATTGTCCTGGTAACAACAAAGAACTATTTAAAGAAATGAGTATGCCACATGACAATGATAGATCAAGTGACCTGAAAGCTGAAAATTGGTCATGGGTTTTATGAGTAGGGGAATTACTGGAGACCAAATCAAAAATCGTTGATTGCACTCAGAGAAAGTACAGCTTGCAACGTTTCTGAATGTCTATGTCTAACGTGCAGTAGCTATTACAGCAGAATATCTATCCTCCATTCGTAATTCTCCATAAACTGACAAGACACATTATAACCCAATTATGACCTTGCAATTAAGAAATGTGAATATAATGATATTAAATTTTTCATTTAATTGAGAGAGGTACTTTCACAAGAATTAGAACTCTTGGAATCCATAGCATTATATGAGGTCTGATGGTAAGAATCGAAAATATTTTTAAGCCTGAGGGTGAAGGTCTAATATTTTAAAGCCAGATCTCATTTCTCAGTTTGCATAATGATATCAGTTTACTAAAAATAAATAAATAAGCCTTAGGTATCTGAATTCTCTAAGTTCTTCACAATGTCTTGGTATTATCAAAATGTATTGGGCCTGCCAGAGAGAAATTATTTGATTTGGCTATACCAGGTCTGAAATGTTATAAATGCTCTCTACCTTAAGAAATTTAGTGAGACCATAATTTATTTTATAGATATCTCTTATTTATTGTTCTAGGATATTAATGGAAGATAGCTTAGATATAGAAGAGAAATACAAAAAATCAACAACGCTTTATTTCTGTTGACAGACGTTAATCTGTGTTAAATTTCCATGCAAGATATTATAAAATTAAGACAAACTTAAGCTATTATAGAAGGAGCATAATATTAGCCATTTACACCTGGCATTATAAAATATGATGTAATATCATTTTGCAAGCAGTAAGATATAATATCCAATCAGAAACTAATTAGAAATATAGTATTTTATCAACCGTATCTTCTGTCATTTCAGCTTCCTTTTAAATCAGAATTGTCTAAAATTAAGATATCTTAAATATTTTAGATGAATGATCTGTCCTCCTGGCAGAATTAATATAAAAATAAAAATGATTTGCAAAGGGAAAGGTTTGAAAAGTGTAATAACCTATACTTAAAATGTAGCAAGACTTTTAGTACTTTCATCAATTTTGATATTAAAGTCTTCCCAGTCATTTCTCAAACTATAATAATGTGTCCTTAAATAATGACTTTCAACTTTAAAATGTTGGTGATGATCTTTGTATGAGAACAAGTATGTATTTATGAACTTTAGTTACCCAGTGAAACTCATGAATAAGTTTAACACTGTGTTTAGAGAATGATTTACTTTATAAGTTAGTCTGGTGTCAGACATGTTAAAATCATAGGAATACCTTTTAAAAAAGTCACGTATACTACAGCTTGGTTTGTGAGTCACCAGTTTGTGGCACTGCAGAAAGCTACATTAAATAGAATTGATTCTGAATGGTTGGATGAAACTAATTTGTAAAGTTATTTATTTTATTAATATTTTAAAGTAGACTTTAATATATTGTTGTAAATTAAATTTATTTTCTATTTTTCAACCAATGTTTTAAAAATAATATTTATATTTGACTTAGAAATAAAAACTTTAAAATCACGTAGAATTAGGTATTTTTGTTTATTTATTTATTTACATTTAACATCTGATTCCAGAAATTAATACTATGAGGAAGTATGACTTAAGGAGAGTGATAGGAGATTATTTCAATGCAATGTTTTATTCACCTAAAATTATATATAATTCATCTAAATTTACCCATAAATAAAATTCTACTATAAAAAAGTTTTCTCAATTGTTATTAATGCCAGTTATTGTAATAAGGTAAGAACACCTCAAACATTCCAAATATATTTTAATGTAACTTTGTTAAATCAAAATGAGAAAAATATTTATGTTCATATAAGGTAAACAAAATAATAAACATACCAATTTATACATGATTAATATACTAAATACTAATGACTACTAATGTACTCTAATTGTAAGAATTTAGAATATATTATATAATAATTTATAGTTTAAGTATCAATAGTTTGTAACTAATTTATAGTTTAAGTATTATGTTATTTTATAAATAAGTAATGTGGTTCAATTAAACTATATGATCATGTTTACCTGGTTTTTCACAACAGGTTATTATAGCATATGTTCTTAGAAAATCAAAACAGTAAATGTATATTATAACCGAAATACATGAGCAGGATTGTGATGGTTACTTTTGGGTGCCACTTGACTGGATGAAGGCACACCTAGATAGCTGGTAAAGCATTATTTCTAGGTATGTCTGTGAGGTGTTTCCAAAAGAGACTGGCATTCGGCTCAGTGGACTGACTAAGGAGGATCTATCCTGACCTAGTGTGGATGGGTACCATTTAATCAGCTGAGGGCCCAGATAAAACAAAAGGAAGAGGAAAGTTGGATTATCTTTCTCTTCTGAAGCTGTGACACTCTTTTTTTCTCCTGCCCTTGGATATCAAAACTCCAGGTTCTTGGCTTTCAGAGACTGGGACTTGTACCAGTATTCCCACAGTTTCTCAGGACTTTAGTCTTGTATTTAGAGTTGCAGCTTTGGCTTCCCTGGTTCTGGGCCCTTTGAATTTGGACTAACTGATGCTACCAGCTTCCCTGATTCTTCAGCTTGCAGATGGCTTATTGTGGGGCTTCTCAACATCCATAATTAGGTGAGATAATTCCACTAATAAATCCCCTCACATCTCTCTCTTTCTAGAGAACCCTAACTAACACAAGGATCTATTCCTATTATTAATAGAGTTTAAACTTGAAAACAGAAATGGTTATTTTACTTTGTTTGATAACTCAAAGCTATAAAGGTTCACTGGAAATTTTTAATTTTTTAAAATATAGGGAATCAAATAAATAACTTCATTGTACTTTGATGTTTCATACGCGTCAATATTAGCTGGCACTACAGTGAATCAGTCTAATCTCAATATTTGGCTAAATTATACTGAATTCCAGGCATAAAACTTTTCCCTGTATTTGGACCTGGGGTGCTTTTCTCTAGTGGATTAAGCATTGTAGCCAGGATCCTATGAGTACGCATCTGAGAAGATGGGATGAGGGAGTTCAGATAATAAAGGAAGCTGGTAAAGAGGATTCTCAGAAGACTGACAGTACGCTCAAACTGGGTATCTGTGCCAAAAACCTTACCCACTACTACAGAGGAAAGATAATTGGCTAACTAGTTTAAAACCATGGAAACTTGATAAGAGTTAGAGAAACTCAACTAACCCTTGAAAGATGAAAATTCTAGAGATGAATATCTTAAAAAGATGATTTTTGACATTATTGGGACCCTAGCTGGCTTGAAATGGCCTTGAGAAAGGTTTGGCTTTCTGTGTTTTTCTGCTGGGTACATGCACCAAAGGTCGTGGTGAGTTTTTGTTGTTGCCTGTGTCATTGTCAATCATATTACTTGATTGCTCTTATTTCTTCCATCTAAGGACATAGGTATATACTTGTTTTGCTTCTTTTTGAAACATTTTGATGAAATAAGATGGGGAGAAAAAGAGGAAAAAAGAGAACAAAATGAATGCAAGTGATTATCTTTTTTATTTCTCAAAGTAGTACTTTTAAAATGACTTATTTTAGCAAACTAAAAGATGATGTCTGACTACTGAGGAATAATATAAATCACTGACAACTTCTTTCATTTAAGTTAATAGCTGTAATCCATAATTTGTATAAACATTTTTAATTGAAATCGGAATGCCCCTCTGCCATAGATAATGAGTATGTTTCCTTTATTTCACTTCAGTATTTTCCGAAGAACATCATTTTACATATCACTAAATAGAAGCTATGTCTCCACTTTTGAAAACCCTCAAACACCCAAAAGAAAACTTTAAAATGACAGGGAAAAATATTAATAAAACATGCATTGAAAACAGATTGCACTTTTATATTAGTAAAGGTAAGTTAAAATTTACACAAGACAGCACCACTGATAAAGAAGACAGAGTACACAATGACCATGGTTTTATCTTTTTCTAAAGAAGTTTTTTTAAACGTCTTCAGCTTAGACTATATCATTATCACTTTTATTTATATACTGACCTTACTTGGATAAAGTTCATAGAACTATGTTAAATAAGTATTTTCATATAATAAAACCACAGTTCAACATTGCAACTTACAAATTAGAAAAGATAATAAGTAAAAAGTCAGGACATTTATTTTATATTACTATTAAAAAAATCTCTAACTTCTGTTTAAAAGAAAATTATTGAAAATAAAATTTAAATTATAATGCACAACATTATAAATTTAGCACATTAATCAGATACAACAGATTAATGTTTGTATTTGGAATTACCTAAAAACTAACTATTGAATTAAAGAATCAGTAAGATGATGATCCCAGTAATTTTTGAAAATGTATACGAAGATTACTTCAAATAAAAAAATTACCAAAAAGAGTAAATATATAATTAAAAATGGTTACTAATATGCTGGGATGCACCTTATTATTAAATCACTAACATTTAAATATTGCCTCTTGCATATAATTGATCTCCTACATATATATTTTTTTCACAGGTAACCAAAGAATTTGAATAACCTGGTCAATTGCCTTATGTGCTAAAGACCATCATCTTGTGGTTGTTATTTATTTCTTTACTTTGCACTTAACACTTTTACCACAGCAACTAATACTTTCCTTTACCAACAATTATTGCAGTTGGAAGCAAAATTAACTCCTTCAAGTCCTTGTGTTGCCAAATGACATACTCAAGGGATATTGTCTCCAGAAACTATTGTATTTTCTTTGAACCATACTTTGACCCAAATAAATAAATACATGTATTTTTGTTTTCATTTGCAACAAGTACATATCCCTGGTTAGATATCCAATAGAGCAACTAAAATATTCATATTTTGGATAGTGGAAGGGATAATATCTTTTTATATACTATATGTACTGTCACATTAAAATGTTTTTATGCAGAGAAGAGTGGCTCATGCCTGTAATCCCAACACTTTGGGAGGCTGAGGCAGGTGGATCACCTGAGATCAGGAGTTCGAGACCAGCCTGGACAACCTGGTGAAACCCCGTCTCTATTAAAAATACAAAAATTAGCCGGGTTTGGTGGTGGACTCCTGTAATCCCAGCTACTCAGGAGGCTGAGGCAGGGAGAATTGCTTGAACCCAGGAGGCGGAGGTTGCAGTGAGCCAAGATCTTACCACTGTACTCCAGCCTGGATGACAGAGTGAGACTCTGTCTCAAAAAAAAAAAAAAAAAAAAAGGTTTTCATTAGTTAGTCATAGAAAATGTTAAAATATGACATTTTGATTTAAATAGTTGGGTAGAAGGAAATGATGTAAATACACTTTGGAGATGGGAAGACTTCTATTTTGAAACAATTATTATCCTGAAACCTTGAGTCACATATTCATGCAATTATTTCTTATAATTTTATTATAATTATCCAAGTTAAAGATATTATATATTCCACATGATGCATGAATTAAAGAATTATTGAAGAAAGAGATCTTTATAAAAAGAATCCTTGATAGAACATAAACAGATTGAAAGTAATCAACACTTTGCAGAATAATCCCCGCTTTTTCACTTTACTTATTCATGGTAGACAGTGAGGGTCTAAGAAAAACTTAGAAACTTAGATAGTTAGAGGTTAATAACACTTGCTCTGTGCTGATCCTGGCTAAAATTGTGACTTTGGACAGTTATTACTTGTACTTATCTATCAAATTTTGGTTCCCCTGCTCCTTAAAATTGTATCTAGAAATGTCATAGCATTGGAGTGTGTACAAGTTTCCGGTGAGGGCCAAGAAAGAAATTGTGGTTGTATTCATTTTGCCTGGTAAATCAAATGGATATTTTCTCCCAATCCTTTTAATACTTATTCAAATCAATCTCTCTCTCTTTCTCTCTCACATGCACATACACTGTAGATAGATACTTAGATATTTGCTATGTGTGTGTATATATATATATATATATGTAGAGAGAGTGCTATATATACACACCAAAGTATGTGTACATTTCTATATATGTATATTTATTTTAGTATGTATTTTTGCTATATATATTCACACATCTATATATACCTGTATCAATATTTATATATTTGTATCTATTAACTATCTACGTATGTGTGTATATGTGATGTGTGTATATATGTGTGTGGAGAGAGACAGAGAACTATAAATATGTGTTCATAAAATTTTTCTTGAATGAAGAAAAATCCTAGATCATTTTTTGAGCACATTAAATCCAAGTTAAAGAACTTGCTCAGTGATTAGAACACTGGGAGAGAAAGCATAATCATCTTCTTTGTGACAAAGTAACCATAATGGCTTGACATGTGCCCAGGCTCGTGTACATGCATGGAAGGAGTTAGACATTAAATGGATCTTTTACATTTTCTGGTGATTAGAAATGTTTTGTGGTTTTTGACTTTGCCTTAGAAGAAAATTTTTGTCTAGCAACTCTGCCTATTTATAAGGTTACATTTGAGCCTCTAATGCTGTTGTGCTGTTTTGATGACAGTTGTTCATTTCCAAATGGGGCTGTACATTCTTTCTATCTACAATGATTACAACTGAATTGTGCTTACCTGGAAATATCAAAGGACAGAATAAAATATTTATGCTCCAGTGGACAGTCGCTGAGGTGTTTGTCCCAGCAGGGTGATTAGAAACCTTTCTGTGAAAGATATTGATTGTGACATATATCACTATCTCCATCCTTTTTCACCGTCCCCTGTACTGAAAGGGAAGTGTTGGCTGAAAACTATTGAGGGTTTGGTTTGAGTTCAGCCATTAGAGATACTTGTAAGACATTTGGAGGACAAAAGAGAGAGGCTGTCCTTTTAGGGTAGTAGTTGCTGAAAGTTGTGGGCAATAACATATGAAAAAGTTTTTCTCATGATTTTCAAATGTCCTTTTAAGAATCTCCTGTTTCGGGGAGGAGCCAAGATGGCCGAATAGGAACAGCTCCCGTCTACAGCTCCCAGCGCGAGCGACGCAGAAGACGGATGATTTCTGCATTTCCATCTGAGGTACCGTGTTCATCTCACTAGGGAGTGCCAGACAGTGGGCGCAAGTCAGTGGGTGAGCGCACGGTGCGCCAGCCAAAGCAGGGGCGAGGCATTGCCTCACTCGGGAAGCGCAAGCGGTCAGGGAGTTCCCCTTCCAGGGGTGACAGACTGCACCTGGAAAATCGGGCCACTCCCACCCGAATACTGTGCTTTTCCGACGGGTTTAGGAACCGGTGCCCCAGGAGAGTATAGCCCGCACCTGGCTCAGAGGGTCCTACGCCCACGGAGTCTCGCTGATTGCTAGCACAGCAGTCTGAGATCAAACAGCAAGTCGGCAGCGAGGCTGGGGGAGGGGCGCCCGCCATTGCCCAGGCTCGCTTAGGTAAACAAAGCAGCCTGGAAGCTTGAACTGGGTGGAGCCCACCACAGCTCAAGGAGGCCTGCCTGCCTCTGTAGGCTCCACCTCTGGGGGCAGGGCACAGACAAACAAAAAGACAGCAGTAACCTCTGCAGACTTAAATGTCCCTGTCTGACAGCTGTGAGGAGAGCAGTAGTTCTCCCAGCACGCAGCTGGAGATCTGAGAACCGGCTGACTGCCCCCTCAAGTGGGTTCCTGAACCCTGACCCCCGAGCAGCCTAACTGGGAGGCACCCCCCAGCAGGGACAGACTGACACCTCACACGGCCGGCCAGGTACTCCAACAGACCTGCAGCTGAGGGTTCTGTCTGTTAGAAGGAAAACTAACAGAAAGGACATCCACACCAAAAACCCATCTGTACATCACCATCATCAAAGACCAAAAGTAGATAAAACCACAAAGATGGGGAAAAAACAGAGCAGAAAAACTGGAAACTCTAAAAACCAGAGTACCTCTCCTCCTCCAAAGGAACGCAGTTCCTCACCAGCAACGGAACAAAGCTGGACGGAGAATGACTTTGACGAGCTGAGAGAAGAAGGCTTCAGACGATCAAATTACTCCGAGCTACGGGAGGATATTCAAACCAAAGGCAAAGAAGTTGAAAACTTTGAAAAAAATTTAGAAGAATGTATAACTAGAATAACCAATGCAGAGAAGTGCTTAAAGGAGCTGATGGAGCTGAAAACCAAGGCTCAAGAACTACGTGAAGAATGCAGAAGCCTCAGGAGCCGATGCGATCAAATGGAAGAAAGGGTATCAGCCCTGGAAGATGAAATGAATGAAATGAAGCGAGAAGGGAAGTTGAGAGAAAAAAGAATAAAAAGAAACGAGCAAAGCCTCCAAGAAATGTGGGACTATGTGAAAAGACCAAATCTACGTCTGATTGGTGTACCTGAAAGTGACGGGGAGAATGGAAACAAGTTGGAAAACACTCTGCAGGATATTATCCAGGAGAACTTCCCCAATCTAGCAAGGCAGGCCAACATTCAGATTCAGGAAATACAGAGAACGCCACAAAGATACTCCTCGAGAAGAGCAACTCCAAGACACATAATTGTCAGATTCACCAAAGTTGAAATGAAGGAAAAAATGTTAAGGGCAGCCAGAGAGAAAGGTCGGGTTACCATCAAAGGGAAGCCCATCAGACTAACAGCGGATCTCTCGGCAGAAACCCTACAAGCCAGAAGAGAGTGGGGGCCAATATTCAACATTCTTAAAGAAAAGAATTTTCAACCCAGAATTTCATATCCTGCCAAACTAAGCTTCATAAGTGAAGGAGAAATAAAATACTTTACAGACAAGCAAATGCTGAGAGATTTTGTCACCACCAGGCCTGCCCTAAAAGAGCTCCTGAAGGAAGCGCTAAACATGGAAAGGCGCAACCGGTACCAGCCACTGCAAAATCATACCGAAATGTAAAGACCATCGAGACTAGGAAGAGACTGCATCAACTAACGAGAAAAATATCCAGCTAACATCATAATGACAGGATCAGATTCACACATAACAATATTAACTTTAAATGTAAATGGACTAAATGCTCCAATTAAAAGACACAGACTGGCAAATTGGATAAAGACTCAAGACCCATCAGTGTGCTGTATTCAGGAAACCCATCTCACGTGCAGAGACACACATAGGCTCAAAATAAAAGGATGGAGGAAGATCTACCAAGCAAATGGAAAACAAAAAAAGGCAGGGGTTGCAATCCTAGTCTCTGATAAAACAGACTTTAAACCAACAAAGATCAAAAGAGACAAAGAAGGCCATTACATAATGGTAAAGGGATTAATTCAACAAGAAGAGCTAACTATCCTAAATATATATGCACCCAATACAGGAGCACCCAGATTCATAAAGCAAGTCCTGAGTGACCTACAAAGAGACTTAGACTCCCACACATTAATAATGGGAGACTTTAACACCCCACTGTCAACATTAGACAGATCAACGAGACAGAAAGTCAACAAGGATACCCAGGAATTGAACTCAGCTCTGCACCAAGCTGACCTAATAGACATCTACAGAACTCTCCACCCCAAATCAACAGAATATACATTTTTTTCAGCACCACACCACACCTATTCCAAAATTGACCATATACTTGGAAGTAAAGCTCTCCTCAATAAATGTAAAAGAACAGAAATTGTAACAAACTGTCTCTCAGATCACAGTGCAATCAAGCTAGAGCTCAGGATTAAGAATCTCACTCAAAACCCCTCAACTACGTGGAAACTGAACAACCTGCTCCTGAATGACTACTGGGTACATAACGAAATGAAGGCAGAAATAAAGATGTTCTTTGAAACCAACGAGAACCAAGACACAACATACCAGAATCTCTGGGATGCATTCAAAGCAGTGTGTAGAGGGAAATTTATAGCACTAAATGCCCACAAGAGAAAGCAGGAAAGATCCAAAATTGACACCCTAACATCACAATTAAAAGAACTAGAAAAGCAAGAGCAAACACATTCAAAAGCTAGCAGAAGGCAAGAAATAACTAAAATCAGAGCAGAACTGAAGGAAATAGAGACACAAAAAACCCTTCAAAAAATAAATGAATCCAGGAGCTGGTTTTTTGAAAGGATCAACAAAATTGATAGACCACTAGCAAGATTAATAAAGAAAAAAAGAGAGAAGAATCAAATAGATGCAATAAAAAATGATAAAGGGGATATCACCACCGATCCCACAGAAATACAAACTACCATCAGAGAATATTACAAACACCTCTATGCAAATAAACTAGAAAATCTAGAAGAAATGGATAAATTCCTCAACACATACACCCTCCCAAGACTAAACCAGGAAGAAGTTGAATCTCTGAATAGACCAATAACAGGAGCTGAAAGTGTGGCAATAATCAATAGCTTACCAACCAAAAAAAGTCCAGGACCAGATGGGTTCACAGCCGAATTCTACCAGAGGTACAAGGAGGAGCTGGTACCATTCCTTCTGAAACTATTCCAATCAATAGAAAAAGAGGGAATCCTCCCTAACTCATTTTATGAGGCCAGCATCATCCTGATACCAAAGCCTGGCAGAGACACAACAAAAAAAGAGAATTTTAGACCAATATCCTTGATGAACATTGATGCAAAAATCCTCAATAAGATACTGGCAAACAGAATCCAGGAGCACATCAAAAAGCTTATCCACCATGATCAAGTGGGTTTCATCCCTGGGATGCAAGGCTGGTTCAATATACGCAAATCAATAAATGTAATCCAGCATATAAACAGAACCAAAGACAAAAACCACATGATTATCTCAATAGATGCAGAAAAGGCCTTTGACAAAATTCAACAACCCTTCATGCTAAAAACTCTCAATAAATTAGGTATTGATGGGACGTATCTCAAAATAATAAGAGCTATTTATGACAAACCCACAGCCAATATCGTACTGAATGGGCAAAAACTGGAAGCATTCCCTTTGAAAACTGGCACAAGACAGGGATGCCCTCTCTCGCCACTTCTATTCAACATAGTGTTGGAAGTTCTGGCCAGGGCAATTAGGCAGGAGAAGGAAATCAAGGGTATTCAGTTAGGAAAAGAGGAAGTCAAATTGTCCTTGTTTGCAGATGACATGATAGTATATCTAGAAAACCCCATTGTCTCAGCCCAAAATCTCCTTAAGCTGATAAGCAACTTCAGCAAAGTCTCAGGATACAAAATCAATGTGCAAAAATCACAAGCATTCTTATACATCAATAACAGACAAACAGAGAGCCAAATCATGAGTGAACTCCCATTCACAATTGCTTCAAAGAGAATAAAATACCTAGGAATCCAACTTACAAGGGATGTGAAAGACCTCTTCAAGGAGAACTACAAACCACTGCTCAAGGAAATAAAAGAGGATACAAACAAATGGAAGAACATTCCATGCTCATGGGTAGGAAGAATCAATATCGTGAAAATGGCCATCCTTCCCAAGGTAATTTACAGATTCAATGCCATCCCCATCAAGCTACCAATGACTTTCTTCACAGAATTGGAAAAAACTACTTTAAAGTTCATATGGAACCAAAAAAGAGCCCGCATCGCCAAGTCAATCCTAAGCCAAAAGAACAAAGCTGGAGGCATCACACTACCTGACTTCAAACTATACTACAAGGCTACAGTAACCAAAACAGCATGGTACTGGTACCAAAACAGAGATATAGATCAATGGAACAGAACAGAGCCGTCAGAAATAATGCCACATATCTACAACTATCTGATCTTTGACAAACCTGAGAAAAACAAGCAATGGGGAAAGGATTCCCTATTTAATAAATGGTGCTGGGAAAACTGGCTAGCCATATGTAGAAAGCTGAAACTGGATCCCTTCCTTACACCTTATACAAAAATCAATTCAAGATGGATTAAAGACTTAAATGTTAGACCTAAAACCATAAAAACCCTAGAAGAAAACCTAGGCATTACCATTCAGGACATAGGCATGGGCAAGGACTTCATGTCTAAAACACCAAAAGCAATGGCAACAAAAGCCAAAATTGACAAATGGGATCTAATTAAACTAAAGAGCTTCTGCACAGCAAAGGAAACTACCATCAGAGTGAACAGGCAACCTACAAAATGGGAGAACATTTTCGCAACCTACTCATCTGACAAAGGGCTAATATCCAGAATCTACAATGAACTCCAACAAATTTACAAGAAAAAAACAAACAACCCCATCAAAAAGTGGGCGAAGGACATGAACAGACATTTCTCAAAAGAAGACATTTATGCAGCCAAAAAACACATGAAAAAATGCTCACCATCACTGGCCATCAGAGAAATGCAAATCAAAACCACAATGAGATACCATCTCACACCAGTTAGAATGGCAATCATTAAAAAGTCAGGAAACAACAGGTGCTGGAGAGGATGTGGAGAAATAGGAACACTTTTACACTGTTGGTGGGACTGTAAACTAGTTCAACCCTTGTGGAAGTCAGTGTGGCGATTCCTCAGGGATCTAGAACTAGAAATTCCATTCGACCCAGCCATCCCATTACTGGGTATATACCCAAAGGACTATAAATCATGCTGCTATAAAGACACATGCACACGTATGTTTATTGCCGCATTATTCACAATAGCAAAGACTTGGAACCAACCCAAATGTCCAACAATGATAGACTGGATTAAGAAAATGTGGCACATATACACCATGGAATACTATGCAGCCATAAAAAATGATGAGTTCACGTCCTTTGTAGGGACATGGATGAAACTGGAAATCATCATTCTCAGTAAACTATCGCAAGAACAAAAAACCAAACACTGCATATTCTCACTCATAGGTGGGAACTGAACAATGAGAACACATGGACACAGGAAGGGGAACATCACACTTTGGGGACTGTTGTGGGGTGGGGGGAGGGGGGAGGGATAGCATTGGGAGATATACCTAATGCTAGATGACAAGTTGGTGGGTGCAGCGCACCAGCATGGCACATGTATACATATGTAACTTACCTGCACATTGCGCACATGTACCATAAAACCTAAAGTATAATAATGATAATAATAATAATAATAATAAAAGAAAAAAAAAAAAGAAAAAAAAAAAAAAAAAAAAAAAGAATCTCCTGTTTCAAGATTTCAAGCAGCCAGGATTCCCTGGCTGAACTGTTTTTCTCCATTTTGTCTTCTTGCCACTCTTGATACCCACATGAGAGAATGCAAGATATTACTAATAGCCTGGAACTCCTGGGGGAAAATAGGAGGCACCATGGACCCCATTCTGCAAAAAACCTCTGTTTTCCCATAGAACCTCAGGAATTGACATGAAATAAACCTTTCTCAAAATCTAAGGCTCCAGAATGGAGCATCCAGAATCCGTGGGTGTCATCCTGGAGGCAGTCTCTTTGGTTTTGCAGGAAGCTGAGATCACTAGTTGTAGCCTCTATGACCCTGTATTTTCTATTACTTCTACAACCTTCCAATGGTTATTGTCTCTAATCACCTTATTAAAAATCATTTTATCATAAAACAAATAACAGCAATAAAAAACTTGAGAGATGCACTAGGTTGGATAGTGTCCCCTGCAAAATTTATGTCATTTCATGAACCTCAGAATAAGACCCTGTTTGTGTAACCTTTCAATGGGGTCTCCGGGAGTTATCTAGAATCTAATGTTCCACAATTGGTAAATTGAACAATTTTCAAAAGACAAAGAAGCAGTTTATGACTTTAAGCATTTAGCAAATTTGATATTTGACCTTAATTTAGACCAAATGTTCAAATTTTGAAGACATTTTTATTTTACCAATAATCTTTAAAGTTGTCTTTATTTGCAAAAGATTACTAAAGTCACATGAACAAAAAATCATCAGTTTCTACTTTTCTGACATAATATGATTTAAGTGTTTATTTTTCTGAGCCAATTAATCAGATATCTTTTATATAAACATCATACATACAACTCATATAAATATACAGACAGACAGAAGATCCAGTAGTTGTAAGATTTTTCTTTTGCCAGTTTCTTAATTAGATTACTGGTTTCAGGGTGGAGCCCTTGGAGAAACAGAACCAGGAAAGCTTGCAGTTTCTAGAGCCTAATAAGCAGGCACAGCTAGAAGGCAAAAAAGAGATCCCCCAAATTAAGGGTGCCATTTTATATTGGATCTTGGATCCCCAAAATAGAGGGAAATACTATGGGAGGAGATAGTGCAGTGCTTCTACTATGCATTTCATTGCAAAGCAACCCAAAGTCAATCAGCCCATTTTGTACTCAGCCCATCCCCCATGGGTCTCATCTCTCAGTGAGGGGTAAGGATATTTCCATATTTTTCAGGTGGCCAAGAATATGCTTCTCTAATCCAAGTGTGCAAAGGGCAAGTATTTCTCCATAATTGCCTTAGCCATCCTGTAAAGTATATTTCCTCCCTAGTTATTTACACAAGGCTAATATACACAGTAATTTTTGATACTCACAAAAGTCAAAATTGTCAGCTAACACAAGGCAAAACAGAACAGGGTCTTAGATTTTGAGAAAGGTTTATTTCATGTCAATTCCTGGGTTTTATGGGAAAACAGAAGTTTTTCCCAGAATGGGGTCCATGGTGCCTCCTCTTTCCCCCCAGGAGTTCCAGGCTATTAGTAATATCTTGCATTCTCTCATGTGGGTATCAAGAGTGGCAAGAAGACAAAAGGGAGAAAAACAGTTCAGTCAACTGAGAAGGAAACTTTTTTTAATTAGAAAAACATGATTCAGGAAGAGAAGAAAGATAAAGCCCTTCTAAATATATATAGCTTGGATATCTGTTTTTATTAAGCCAATTTTAACCATAGAGTTCTTTTGTTAAAAACAGAAAATCTTAAAAACATGTCTTATTACCAGACTCCAGCCATGACAGCCAATATGTCTGGCCTTTGAATTCTACCCCAGGTAACCTCCTACATGAAATCAGTAAGTTTTAACTAAGGTTATAACTTAACTGTAGATGCATAAGGCATTTTAAAATGATGGTAAGAAGTTTTTTTTTTTTACAAGATTTAGAAACTCCCCAAGGGTAGTTCAGAGAAAGGAGAATTCAAGACAGGAAGTCGGAAGCTATCCATGGCGGGTGTAAGGGGACAATCTCAATAAATGGCAATTACACAAATAACAAACCAGAAAGGAATCATTCCAGATGCCAAGAATTGAACCTGGGTCACCATTGTCAGGAGATAAAGCCTTAGTTACTGAGTTACACAGCACTGAGCAGTTTCTACTGGTTTTCCCAGAAGAAATCTAGAGCAGCCAATGTCAAGCTTGCAAAGCCTTTTAACTATTCAAGAAAAATTTTAGGGCTAACTGTGACGTGAACCCCAAAATTTCTGTCCTGTGGATGGTAGAGACCAAGATAAAGTGTCTTCACATGGTCACAAGGTTAAGCTCTTAAGGACTAAAAGCAAGACAGAAATGTCATGTGGTATTAGTTTCAGAGACCTGCAGCAAACTTGTAACTGACCAGCCTACTGGACTGGCTTGAAAAGCAGGCTTATAGGGGTCCTAAACTCATGTTCTATCCTATGATACCCCTCTCTCCATTACAGAAAGACAAATTATTAGCACAAAGTGCAACAGATTTGCTACAGCCTAAGACTAGTGTCACAAATCTTTTTTTTTTTTTTCACTATTAATCAAACCCTTCCAGAGGAGACACACAGTGAGGTTTATCATTTACCCTCCACACCCCACCTCTACCCCACACACACAATGCAGTAAGAGAGAGAGAGACTAGCATCTCGGCTGTAAGAATTTCTTACAGCCAAGCATACCTGGTTTCCGGGTTCCCTTTCTCTGCAGCTTCCAGAAGATTGGAGCAGGCTTTGATGGCCCTGTTCACTGTGACATAGCTGTGAGGGACCAAGCCCCGTTACAAAAGAAAATCATCTTTCTCTGTTTTATGGAACCATAGGCAAAAGCTTTTCAATTTCTCAAGATGCTCCCTGACAGGCTGCATGGGAAACCAAATTAACATTTTCCATTCCAGCGGAAGCAAAATACACATAACCCAACAGACACTGGTCACCTCATTCAACACCCAACATCGACCTGGCAAGGCTCAAAAACTTTTTCCCATTGCTTCCTGTTGTCTTTGATCCACTCAGAGTGGGGAGGGGTGACCTCTTTTTGGGAATTCAGTGGGTGGTCTCTGAGCAAGATGAAGAGCAGTAACCCAGAATCAGGCCTGTTAAATTTCTTTCAGGACTCACAGAATGTGACCAGATAGATAAGGAGAGTTCTCCAAGTTAGGCCCGCTGGACTTCCGCCACAATTCCTTCAGAGATCCCCTCCACATACACAAACATACACACAAAGACAAGATGGACAGAAGGCCTTCCAAATCAAGATTCCTAACCGAGAACTCCAGAGTATCCCTTCCAAACTACTCACCTATACTTTGTCTGAGAAATCTCTGTGAAATCTTCCTGATTGAGGAGAAGCCTCCCAAACCAAGACTTTTTCTACTAGTTAGGGAAAGCCAGCCAAGACCCCTCAGGAGCCAAATCGAGACAGATGCCCTGCAATGGGGCTACAGACATACACCCCATGATAGGGCTACAGAAACAGTCGGGAGAAGGAAGGAGGCATTGGCAGTGCCTAGGATACTCACCAACCCAGACACCCAGAAATGGGGCTACAGACAAACACTTTACCAAGGGGCTACAGACAGACACCCTGTGATAGGGTTACAGTTATGGGACGTCTCCCCAGAACTATTTCTCTATTATAATTAAATTCATGCACATTCGGTTGGCAGCGCCCTGCCAGTAGCGAAAACTACCAGGGTCAGCCCCCAGTCCGAGAGAACTAGACGGCTGCTTGGGCTAATCTCTGAATCCATTGTTGGAGGGTGGCTACTGAACCTTGCACGGACAGGTAGCCACAAGGGCAATCCCTGACGAGCCCCCAGATTTGTAACTGCCCAGTGGATTCACCTTGCTCGCTGCCTAGACAGAGCTGATTTATGAAGACAGAGGAATTGGAACAGAGAAAGAGTAATTCACACAGAACTGGCTGTGTGGGAGTCTGGAGTTTTATTATTACTCAAATCAGTCTCCTCATAACCTTGGGGATCAGAGTTTTTAAGGATAATATGGTGGTAGGGGGCCAGTAAATCAGAAGTGCTGATTGGTTGGCTCAGGGATGAAATCATAGAGAGTCCAAGCTGTTCTCTTTTGCTGCGTCGGTTCTTGAGTGAGGCCATAGAGCTGGTTGGCAGGTCCAGGTGGGGCCATCCAGTTGTGAGAAATGCAAAAGCCTGAAAAGACATTTCAAAAGGCTCATCTTAGGTTCACAATAGTGATGTTCCCTTAAAGAGTAATTGGGGAAGTTAAGAATCTTATGACCTCCAGAATAATGGCTGGTAATATTTAGAATTCTAGCCCCCTCGTTCTAATTTGGTGGCTGGTGGTTTTTCATTCCGTTTACAAGATCAGTTTCACTTTTGGAAAGGGCTAGGCTATTATTTAAACCATAAACTAAATTCCTTCCCAAGGCTGGGTTGGCCTACACCCAGGAATGGATAAGGACAGTTTAGGGATTAGAAGCAAGATGGAGTTGGTTAGGTCTGATGTCTCTCACTGTCATGATTTCCTTAGCTATAATTGTACAAAGGTGGTTGCATTCAGAAATAGGGGTTTGCTATAATATATAATAATAATAGTTCACTATAATAATAGTGAAGGTGAGATAATACTAAAGTAGGGTATACCCTTATTTCAATATGACTGGTGTCCTAAGAAAAAAAGAGGCACAAAGAAAGACAGAATGCCATGTGAAGACAGAGGCAGAGACTGGAGGGATATAGCTTCACACCAAAAAACATTGCTGATCACCATCGTAAATTAGAAGAGGAAAGGAAGATTCTACTCAGCCTGTCTGATCATGACCCTGCTGACAGCTAGGTTTCAGTTGTCTGTCTTCCAGACTGTGAGGGAATGGATTTTATTTTTTTAAGCCACCCAGTCAGTTCCCAGTACTTTGTTATGGCAGTCCTCAGAAATTAATACAATAGATGGTTCCTATTTCTCTGACTAAACTTTCAAGAACCAGGCATTTCAGGAAACAGAAACCAAAACAAGATTCCTTGGCACAATCTTGCCCAAGTATTTTAAGTGTTTCTGTGTTGTTAGAGACAGAATCAGTGAAAATTTCAGTGCCATATAAAAAGCCCATTTATTTATTTATTTTTACAATTTATCTTAGTGAAAGTTAGGGTCTGAAACACTTGAGTGTAGGATTAATGATTCCTATGACTCAGAAAACTTGGGACTAGAATAAATATCGTTTAAGAAGATGGAGAATAGTAAGGTGAAGTTTGTGGAGCAAATTCAGACAGCTGAATTTAACCTGAAAAAGTAAGGCAGATACTATAAAGACAGTAGACAATGGAAAGCAAAGCAAAACAAATTTCCTTTAATAGCATGGGCGAAGATCAGCTATTTGAAGTTCTTTGCAAAAGAGTAAATGCACATAATAATGCTTATTTAGCAATCAGAGAGGCCAGTATTCTAAGAACATTCTGCCAATTATTATATTTAATCCCCATAATAATTTTATGAGGTAAGTACAAAAACCCCCTTTGGAAAGATTATTACAGTGAGAGAAATCTAACATATCTGACTCTATCTTGTGTCTCAACTCACAAGCTAACTGGGCTTATTCATTCCTGGGCATAGGCCAAGCTACCTATGGGAGAAATGTAATTTACAGTTTAACCTTAAAATAAGAATGATAATAGCTTTTTTGAAAAAACTGCCTTCCTACTTGTTCAGGGACCAAAACCACCTTCATAAAACTAATGAAAGGCCACAAGGTTAGAATTATGGGAGGGGCTTGAATTCTGCTAAGGCCTATGCATAAGACTTAACCTGTGCAAAGGTTAGGCAATAACCAGCTGTGGTTCTATAACTTGCTTACTGCTTAGGAGTCATGAAGCCTGAGGTCATAAGATTCAGAACTTTCCCAATTGCTCCTATAGATAGCATCACTATTGTAAAAAACCTAGGATTGGTCTTTGAGATATTTTTCAGACTTTGCATTTTAGTGGACCAACTGATACCATCTGGACCCACCTGGCAGAGTTGGTTATTTAAAGTCTTTAAAGAATTGGTCGGTGACACCCCCACCCAGAAACTGATTCAATGTGTGAAGACAGTTTGGGCATTCTTAAGATTTCCTCCCCAAGCAACAAGCCGCACCGATTCCCTAACCCCATGCCTGTCAATTATCCTTAAAAAGCCTAGCCTCCAAGATCTCAGAAAGTCAGATTTGAGAAATATCTTCCATATTCCTGTTTGGCTGTCTTGTAATAATTAAAATCTCTGCCGCAACATTCCTGCTGTTCTCAGCGTATTGGCTTTTCTGGGCAAGAAGAATCTGTCCGGCTGTAATGGTACTTGCATTATCTTTATTTTACCGGTGAGGAAACTGTCATCTCAGCATTTGTTGACTGAGTGAACTTGGCAGAGTTGGTTATCTAAAGTCAGATGGTTTGGGTCAGAGCTGTTTTCCTGTGCGTATTTCTCCTCTTATATTAATACAGGTGGGAAGTTTTAGCCAGCTATTTATTTATTTATTTTTTTAAGACCACACTCGTTTTTATTCCTGAAGTTCATTGGTAAGTTATTTCTGCTTTTCTGTGTTTCAAGTCTTTTTTTCTTTAGGTGTTAGCTACAATTGTGATATTGATCTCCAATAACATTTAGATTATCTGATCCCACATAAAGATTTTTTCCTTTATAGTAAGAATAGGTCATACTAATTTCTTATTGTTTGTTGAGAAACAATCTTAGAATAAATATTTTACAGTGTATCATTTTACCAATTATATCACATTGATAATAATGGATGAAAAAGATGAAGCAAATAAATTTGACTTACAGAAGATTTCCAGCATTTGTTTTCTATTTTCAGTGTTTCATATTTCTCAACTGAAAGGCTATAAAGCTCTGAAGATCTAAAAGATAAAAATATCTTCAAAACACTAGATTCTAACCTCCCAGACCAGCATTGGCATTATTAACTTTTAATAGGACAATAGCAGAAAACAAGATTTTGTTCTTCTTTTATCCAGTAATGAAAATTTTATTAATAAATAGGATAAATTACAGTGTCAAGAAATTTTTTTTATTAAAGATTTTTTTCCTTTTTTTCTTCCCTGGGGGCTAGGCCTGGGAATTCCACCATCTATCTGAGAGAATGAGTTTTTTTTTTTTTTCTTGTTCAAATATGATTCCCTTATAACCTACAGCATTTTTTATTCATGGTACAAATATTAGTGGTAGTGTTGGGAGATAAGATTAAATTATATTCACTAATATAATGAAGTATGGGGAAGAGAATAGAAGAATCGAGTTTAGTGTTTGAAAAATCAATAAACTTCCCAGTATCTGGCAAATCCAGAGAGGATAATGATTGGAAGAACCACAATAAAGTAGATCATATATGTATCAGCTTTATTTGTAAGGAAAAAAATGTAGGAAAAAGAATAGCAAACACAATTTGATATACAGTTGTGGAAGAAAACACTACATCCTCCAACTTTTACTATTTTTGTTTTTCAAGCATTACATAAATAAGCTAGTACTTTGTTAGAATCAGACTATACTTCGACCTTAAGAAATTAATAGTTTAGAGGTAATTCTTTATCAAAATTTGGAAACTCAGGAAATCTTAGGCAATATTTGTTAGCCCTTTTGAGCTGAGAGAACAACTGTCTTAATTGCTGCTGCTTAGAACCCTGAGATGACTTTCATGATGAAAAAAAGTTATGAACCACTCTGGAAAATAAGAGTTCATGAGTTGAAAATTCTGCTGTAGGTAATGAAACAATAATGGAAGCAGAAAGGTTAAATAGCTTTTCTAAAGATCAACAACCAGTAAGTAGCAGAGCAAAAATCAGTATAAAATTTTACAACCTCAGGGGCTTTTAACCGTATCACTGGTTTTTTCTAGAGCCTTTTGTTAATGAAGTAACACTTTCTATAGACATGATGTTGTAGCTAAAGGGATAGCTCCCAATATTAATACTTAATTTTTTTTGGCTATACATTTTAAAAATTATTACCATAAAACAAAGTAATAAAATCTCCTTCATGCAATGGATTCCAAAATGGGTAAAGATAATACTAAAGTTGTCTAGTTGTCCTTTAATGTACTGTACTATAATTTCATTATAAAAACTGTTAAAATATTGAAAAACATTTAATATTACATTCTACATGAATTAGATTTTATAGAATTTTCTGAAATAAATACAGTCATAGCAATGTATAATAAAAGAAAGATATGAACATAGAAAAAAACTTCAAAAAAGTTAAAACTTGATTTTTTATATTTTTCAGAATGAGAGAAACAAGTTTTTAACTGAAAATGCATTATCAGGTAACAACTACAAAAAATTACCAGCTCCTCAGCTTGCAAAGATCTCAAGGCCAAGTGCCTTTTCCATCATCAAGGATAAGAGCACTAACCTTAATACTGATTTACAGGAAAGTTTTTATTTCTTTACTGCATTTATGAGCATTTATATAGTTTTCATACCTTAGGCAACAAAATGACAAAGGCAGAATTGACCTTTTGGAAAAAAAGTATATTTTTACTTGTTTCAAAAGAGAAATGAGTTCAGACATGGAGCTACAAAGTTCAAAAAACAAAAAGATAAAAGATGCTGAAAATGAATGGAATATGGTACATATATTTTTAAATGTATATAAAATGTAATATATTAAAGTAAAAAATATAATTAGAGGTTAAAGTCTAAAAATTTTGAGTAAGTTGTTTGGATTTAAAAAATGTATGCTTTACTGAATACAGATGATTAATTTCTGGTGTGTAAGGGAAACATTATCTTTCTCAATAATATATTGCCATAGTATGTTTGGGCCGCTGTAACAAACACAACATGGACTGGCTTGCTTATAAAAACAAAAATGTATTTCTCACAGTTCTGGAGGCTGAAAGCCTGAGGTCAGGGTGCTAGCACAGCTGGGTTCTGGTGAAGACCTGCTTCCTGGTTCATAGACTGCCATTTTCTCCCTGTATCCTCACATGGTGGAACTTGCAAGGGATCTCTCTGGGGTCTCTTTCATAAGAGCTCTAATCCCATTCATGAGGGCTCCACCCTCATGCCATTATCACCTCACAAAGGTTTCCCTTCCTAATCCAATCACATTGGGGGTTTAGATTTTGACATATAAATTTTGGGAAGGATACAAGCATTCAGTCCATAACATATACACGCACACACGCACATACACACACACACACACACACACACACACACACATATATATATATGGCTGGGGCAGTGATAAAGTGTTCCATATTTTATATATATATGTTATATATGTTTCATATATATGTTATATGTTATATATGTTTCATATATATGTTATATGTTATGTATGTTTCATATATATTATATGTTATGTATGTTTCATATATATTATATGTTATGTATGTTTCATATATATGTTATATGTTATGTATGTTTCATATATATGTTATATGTTATATATGTTTCATATATATGTTATATGTTATGTATGTTTCATATATATGTTATATGTTACATATGTTTCATATATATATATGAAAATTAAGCAGATAAAATTCCATTTTCCATCCTTCCAAGAAGAAAGGGTGAGCCTTCTATTAAGGATCTACTTGCTAAACTTGAAAGCCTGTTGAGAACTCAACCCTATATTTTTTGTACAATTATATTTTGGCATAATGAAAACATATAATTTATAAAATGCTCAAAGATACATCATTTTAAAAGCAATACAAGAACAAAATACAGCATTTATATGCAATAAAGTGTTGTTACAAAAATAAGGATGAATTATTTGGAATGTAACATGTATGTAATATGTTTTTACAAAATTGTAAAAAATGAACAAGAACATAGGTCATGAATGAATGTAGATATATACTATAATATTGAATGTAATGTGCTTAACACTTAGGTTTAAAAAAAGAGTTTTGGAAACGGTGTTAAAATAAGTTGGCTATTAATGTGATGTATTCCAAAAAGTTTTGGTTGGAAGAGAAAATGAATAAGCTGTCTTTCACACAAAACCAGAGCAAAAAATAAGTCTGTTTACTGACAATAAATAACTCCTTCTATTACACCAGAAAAGAAATGACTATGTACACTATAGAGCTTTTTCCACAAATAGGCCTTTAGTACTTATCTTTATGTATGTGCCTTACAAAAACTATTAATATAAAATATTTAATTAATTGCTGTAAATGTGATAATTATTTATGAGAGTAAAAGTAGGTCTGTTAAGTCCACGGCCCTTTATTTTGAGAAGTGTATATGTGTGTGTGTGTGTATGGGTGTGTGCATGTGTGTGTGTGTGTATGGGTGTGTGCGTGTGTGTGTGTGTGAGAGCGAGAGAGCGAGAAAGGGAGGGAAGGACAGGTATGTTTGTACATGCTTATGTTTGTTTGCCTGTTTGTTTTAACATTTATCTAAGATTGTTTTTTTCATCGAGGGGTGGAGGGCGGGTGGCTTCAAATGACTTAGTTGGCTCATGTTTGCAAACTCAGGAGTAATGGCTGGGGCAGTGATAAAGTGTTCCATATAATTGAATTAAAACAACACATTGAAATTAAGTGAGGAAATATATAAATCCAGGCTAAGTGCATTTGGAAAAGAATCAGAGAGAAGAAATGCAGTGATGTTGAAGTGCAGCTGAGACTGAAGAAACAACAACATGTATCTAAAAGGGATTTTAAAATGGAATCTCTTAGGGGATCTTACATAAGATAAAAATTTTCATAAAAGTTAGAAATGTGCTGTCCTGTTTTCAAGTTAGTGAGGAGATTTAAAAAATGCAAAGACAGGCATACGGAAGTTGGAAGACCTAGGATAGCACTATCTCAGTTATAAAAGAGACTGGACCAGTAGCTGCAGAGGACTAATAAAAACCATGATGGCTATTAAATTAGGCTATTTGTAAGTTTTCAATGATGATATTGTCTGGAGTACAACATTTCTTCTCAATATGTAGACAGTAAACATTTTAGCAATGCTTTCAACTTTCAACTCAGCATTTATTTGCATCATTCAGTTAGACATAAACTTCTAAAATAAAATGCACCTTTTCCTCTTTTTGCATTCTTAAATATTCTTTAATATTTATGAAATTAGGATAGCTCTTTCAGTTTTTTTATTCTTTGAAATAACATAAATGGTCCTAAAATGTACGAACTCAAAGTTATCTTAATGAATCAACTATACAAGCAATAAACATAGGACACAGGAAAATCATTTAAATTAATATGGAATTACATTGCAATTATATTGATGGCAGCAGTGGTCCATCTGGAGCGGCTGTTGCCATGACGGAGGCTGCAATGTGGGAGGCATGGCCGTGGCTGCAGCTCCACAGAGCCAGAAGGAGCTAGGAGTAAGCGGAAGCCCAGTCCACTTCTGAGTTGGCAGGACAGGAGCCTCCTGCTTCCCAGGCGCAGCTGCGGCTGCCCAGCCACGGCTACAGATCCAGGCATTCCTGTGCTCTTGGGGAGCAGGAGCAGGGAGGAGCTTCTCCCTCCTGGGTCCAGCTTCAGCCTCTCAAGCTGCGACTGCGGACCCAGGCATCTCTGCACTCTTGGGTGCCTGGGAAGCCTTCTTTCCCGACAAGCTCAGAGGTGCCTGCTCCCACTGCCTAGCCTCTCCCGACTCCTGGCTACCACTCTGATTTCAGAGCAAAGTTAAGGTTGAGTCTGGGAGCTGTTGCAACCCAGCTGGGTGAGCCCATGCTCAGGACAGCACTTACATGCCAGCTCCCTGTCCTCTCGGCCCCCTCCGGACTTTGGGTGCCAGTGAGCATGGGAGGGAGTCTGAGGAGGGACTGAGGGTAGTTTGGTGCTGCCTGCAGGTGCCCTTCGGCATGAACAGCCTGGGCACCCTGAATAGCAGCAGGAGGTAGACAGTCTCTGGGTGGAAAGGGGTGGGTCCCGGGTAAAGCCCCATCTTCAAGTTGGGGAAGGCCTGAAGCATGGGGGCCATTCTACCAGCCCTGTAGGCTGGAGTGGAAACTTATGGTGCTTTGTCTGGGCCCACCCATGGCTTCCCATGGACTAATCAGCATGCACTTCCTCTCTTCTGAAGCCCGTCAAAACCCGTGACTCAGCCAGACTTAAGAAAATGATGGGATGACCTGCCTGCAGAGAGGAGCTATCCACACCAGGGTCTCCTCTCTGCTTAGAGCTGAAAAGAGATGACAGGATGACAAGCTGCAAAGAGGAGCTACGCACCCCAGTGTCTCCTCTCTGCGGAGAGCTGGAAAGATGTTGGGACAACGTGGAACTGCTCACTCCAGTGTCTTCTCTCTGCTGAGAGCTCAACACTTGTGGAGACACCCTGGCTGTGGAGAGAAGCTTTCCACTGTGGGTCTCCTCTGAGCTGTTCTATCACTCCATAAAGCTCTTCTTCATCTCACTCGCCCTCCACTTGTCTGTGCATCTTATTCATCCTGGGCACGGGACAAGAACTTGGGACACGCTGAATGGTGGGGCTGAAAGTGCTGTAACACAAACAGGGCTGAAACATGTCCCTTGCTCACCACATTGCAGGGTGACAAGAAGGAGAGAAGAGCTGCAGCCCTTTGGGAAGTGCAGGCCTAGGAGCTCCCTGAGCCAGGCCTGTGACATACCTTTGGGGCTCTGCAGTTCCTGCTCAGTGGCCAGACCACATGCACACACCCCTTGTTGCTCTGCTTGCCCTTGGAAGGCATGGGATTCAGGCCAGTAGCATGAGCCAAGTGCAGCCTGCTAGGCCAAGTGGGCCAAGCAGGCCCAAGTAAAACTCGAGCAAAGGTACCACTGGCCACTGAGGTTTCCAGCTGATGAAGCAACATCCCAAGGATCCTGTAACAATTTGTATTACAAACCTTATATTTTTCAAAGGTATCTTTTTTCAAATCTATCTAAATTATAATTTGTCTAATAAGTGCTTTACCTAATGTATTTATTCCTACTCGTATTACATTCAATACAAAATCAGAAATCTTTTCAGAATACTTTCTATCAACAATTTAAAGATAAATGGAGCTGCTTATGTTTGTCTCCATGATGGGCCACAGAAGTTGAGATATCAGTTGACAGACTTACCTGCATAGCCTTTTAAATAATTTCTGTTTTCAACTCCATTTTTTTCTTCCACTTACCTATGATATCTGAGTCCAAAGTATCTCAACTAGTTCCTTGGGTAAACTGCACCATTTCTCTTGCAGTACCTTGGTTGGTTTTGTTCTAGTTTTATGTATCAATCTGTTTTTATTTTCATTCAATTATTTTTAAGTACATTTTTATGGATTACATAGATATGTATATAGCTGAATGAATTTACACAAAAAAATGCCCATGTAAGCAGCATCTAGTTATTTAAAAGACAGTTTGAACTATATTAAATTCCAAGTTTTAACAATTTTTGACCATAAATACAACAAGTTTATGTATTTTTTTTACTAGTACTCCAGTTTTCTCCTGGAGTACACTCCCAGTCAATACTATTGTACATATAGCTACCACTCTTGTTTTCTGACACACCATAGTTCTTGCCTGTTTTTGTGATTTATACAGATGGTATCATGTAATATATATTATTTCCTCTCTTCTTCTACTGAAATCCTCAGTGAAATTCATCTCTGTGGCTGCATGCAGTGAGGATTCTTTGATTATCATAGCTATATATTTTCCATTGTATAAAAATACTATGCTTTATGTGTTCTACTATTAAGAATATATTTGAGATATTTTCATCTTGGTGTTATTATTGTTAGTATAGCTATATATTTTTATTACCTATCTTGTAGTGAATAACTCCTTCTTTCTGCTCAGGATATTTCTAATAGCGAAAGTGATATGTAAGAGTATGTGTATTTATGGAGCTTTATCAGATACATCAGATGATTTTCTATTTGTGCTTCAGTTTACACTCCTACTAGCAGAGTATGAGAGTTTTTGTTATTCTATATCTTTGCCATTGTTTAGTATTGTGGTCCTTTTTAATTTTACTTCTTCTGCTGAGCATGTAAAGGTATTACTTTGGATATTTAATTTACATTTCTCTGACCCTAATGAAATTTGATCAGATACCTTCTCCTGTTTGCTGGTCACCTATGTATTTCCTTGGGTAAAGTGTTTCTTCAAGTATTTGCCTATTTCATTTTTTAATTATATTATCTATTATCAATTTATAAGAAGTTTTAAGTGTGTAGCAATAACTACTAAAACTAGATATTAGTATACCTATGACCAGAATTTCCATGCCTGGATATAGACCCTCTGTGATATTATGATATCATGTGCATATGGTTAACATCGACAGTTCTTGGTTCATAACTCTCATAGCCCTTATAATAATGTTGGGGTGAGTCAGCCCTCAGAATCAGGCCTTAGAAAATAGAATCTCACTCTCTGACCTGCTGCTCTCCTTACATTTGCTCTTTTTTTCTCCCCAGGCAGGAATCTTCCCCTATGTTTCTGTTTTGAAATTCTCTGACCTCCCTTATCTGATTGCAAATATGACTCCCATTTCAGAAGGGGTCCTGCCTCCTACCCTGTAGGAAGGAAAGCTTCACTGAAAGACCAAGAAGAATCTAAACAGACAGACCATGCTGTGTTTCCTTAAACAGTCTATTAGTATTAGATCACACCCTTTTGTCTAGTCTATACAATTGTCCTTACTTCAATCCTACTTACCTAACAAAGTTCTCCAGAAAATGCCTGAGAAGACAGGGTATGGGCAGCTTCCAGGACAGTTGACTGAAGGCATAGATATTACTGGGGGGGCGGTTCACCTTGGGAGGGCATGGAAGTTATACATCCTTTACACTTTACCTGGCTCTAGGCATCTCTTCGTCTATTTTCTTTGCAGTATCATTTATAATAAACCAGTAAACGCAAGTGTTCACCTGAGTTCTGTGAAGCACTCTAACAAATTAAACCCAAGGAGGGTATTGTGGGAATTCCGATTTATAGCCCATCAGTCAAAAGCACAGGTACAACATTCTGAGGCTTGTGATTGGCATCAAAAGTGAGGAGCAGTCTTGTGGGAATGAGCCCTAAACCTGTAGAATTTGATGGTATTTCCATAGAAGACAGTGTGGGGATTTCATTGGAGGACATTTATCTTTTATCCACTGAATAACTGATTGCTTGCTTGCTGGTGGGGAGAAAATCTCACACATGTAGTCACAGAAGTCTTCATGTTGATTGTTGTGTTGTGAGAGCAGAGAAAAACTATTTTTTCCACTCACATCCTTAAAACATATGCCTTTATGAATAGAAAGTTACAACCAAAAATTTCATTGCATCGTAACATGTAATAGCCAAAAACCTTGAAATAATTGAAATCTTCATTAACCATTGAATACATAAATAAAATATAGTATGTTCATATAATAGACTATTATATTATACACCATTGAGAATGAAGTATAATATTGATGAGACTCACACATATAATTGTATGATTTTTGTATAAGATGTATACAAAAAATATAGGCCACATGTTTCCATTAATATAAATCTAAGACACAGGTAAAACATGTTTATATGTTAGAAGTTAGAAAGTGATGATGTCATTGCAATAAATGGTGATTGAGAGGGACCACAAAGGGGTCTCTGGTGTTGATAATGTTCTGTTCATTGCAGTTTAACCTTTTCAGGCCCAGTCCTTACAGACATAAGTTTACTTAAAAATATTTTTAAAAAATCAGATACTGAAATTCACTGATATACTGTTGCATTTCCGTGGAATCATTCTGTTTTTTTTTTTTTTTTTTTTTTTTTTGAGACAGAGTCTTGCTCTGTCACCCAGGCTAGAGTGCAGGGGCACGATCTCAGCTCACTGCAAACTCCGCTTCCTGGGTTCACACCATTCTTCTGCCTCAGCCTCCCGAGTAGCTGGGACTACAGGTGCCCACCACCATGCCCAGCTTATTTTTTTTTTATTTTTAGTAGAGATGGGGTTTCACCGTGTTAGCCAGGGTGGTCTCGATCTCCTGACCTCGTGATTCGCCCTCCTCAGCCTCCCAAAGTGCTGGGATTACAGGTGTGAGCCACCACGCCTGGCCGGAATCATTCTTAAGTGACATAAATTTCAACAGTAAAATTCTAAATAAATCACAATAAATTTTGAAAAATTCCTGGAGAATTTCCAAACTACTAAATATAGGAATATTGATTAATGCAATTATAGAAATAGCGATATTTTCATGAACAATTCCTTTATGCAAGGTTTGTTGAAACAAGGATGAAACTTTCATTATCAGCCAAAAATAATCTTGGCATAAAAGCATTGGGATCCACTATATTATTAAATGGACAATACAGTATTTATATTTCATAATTAGATTTCAAATTTATTCCAGTAGTACATTATATGAGGCTAAAATTCATCATTAAAGTAATTATCTTTACTTTCCTGTTTCTCCTCAATCAGTTTGGATATAGTGGGAAGAAAAGCTATTGTTTTTAGGATAAAGTCTTATGCAATATACACATGAAAACTGGAAAATATTGTTGAGAAGATTGTGTAACTATTTGTGTATTCATAAGTATGGAAAATATATAGTGTTTACAATATTTAGTTCTGGAAATGAAAGAAAATATTTCTTTGTAGCATATGGTACATTCAATTTTAACAAGGAGTATTTTAGGAGAGAAATTATATAAAATAAAAATTTTGAATATAGGCAAGAAAAATTCCAGTGGGAATAGTTAGAATAAATTTAACAGTGAATGCTACTATTTACAAATTCTAGTGTTCAGTAAATAATAATCTAAAATCAAATGCTTTATTTAGCAGAACATAAAACTAAAGTCACTTAAATATGTCATTTGGTCTGGCAAAAAGCATTTAACACTATATTGAACTAAAAATGTATAATTTTATATTACAGAGAAATAGCAACACTTTCACCTCCTGAAAATAAGAAAAATTATCACTGACCTCTGGGTTCTTTTCCTCAAAATCAACGTTGTGGAACCCAAGATGTAAAGATGAAGGTAAATTACAGGAACTAACTTTTGTACATTAACCTTAGTTAATTTGGTTGTGCAGAGTTCTTAGTTCCTTTTGATAAATAATTGTAGCCATTGGTAAAATTTGAAATAGATGGACTTATTTACAAAGTCTAACAATGTTCTAGTTTGCTATATCTTAAAAATTTTCTAACACTGACTTGCAAAAAAAGCTCAGTGAGGCTTATTTTTGAAGGCAGGTTTCATTTACTGTTATGGCCAACTTGAAGAAATAATAAGTTAGCCATATCGATAGTTGGACTTGAGACCATTTAGAAATTAAACCTCAGATGACTTCGTTAAAGATACAGGTTATAGGCATTGTTAGATATGTAGGGTGTTGAGAGTATTTTAATCAATCTAAAAACTTGAATACTTTAAACTTTACTAATAAGAATTTACATCTACTGTTTATAATGCTAATTAAAACATTAATTGTACCAATAAAAAACTATTTATGACCTTCACTTTAATAATTTGCAACATTTCTGATCTAGATCAGAGATAAAAGTAGCTGAAATATTTGTAGGAACCACCTCTGGAGTTTAGACATTCAGATAAAATGATAATTTACCACTCCTGAAATGTATAAAGTATTTTATTGTACTGTGTATGTATTGTATTGAATGTATATTGTATTGGCTAGTAAAAGACTAGCCAATCTGTATTATAATTGAATTTATTTGAAAAAACACACAGACACGCACACATACACTTGCATATATCATACTATACTGTCTTTGGGAAGGATTTTAGAGTACTTTAAAATATTAACTGTAAAAATGTGAGAAACTCTGGAGAAGCTATAAACAATATTGGACTGCCGTGCATTTGTTGAAGGTAGGTAGGGCTAGAGAGGAAAAGGTAGGTTAAAACCTGATAAAGAAAGAAGTCAGAGGCAGTTCTGAAGGAATAGCAGAAAAAAATATTTTTATGTTCTGATAATGCCGGTACACATTTCCATAGCTTTAAAGCAATAAAGGCCAAGACATTTATTGATGAAATCAGCGACAACTCATTCAGAGCTACCAGTGCCAGTGTCAAGCAAGTCTTTTTGTTGAAGACTTACTGGATTGAAATCTGTACTTCCCTCTAAGAGGATAAAGTGAAATTCTGACTAAATAAATACCTGGCCAAGTGGTCTCAGGCAAGGGTTATCAAAAGTGCCACTGTGAGGACTTCTGGTTTTAGCTCTTGCATGTAAAGTACGTGGAAGTTGCAATCCCATTCTTAAAACAAGAACATGTTAAAAAAATTGAAAATAAATTACTTTCCTTGGATCCATCAATAGTAAGCTACCACTGTAGAATTATTAGAATGGTTACAATCCATAAACCTGACAGCACCCATTGCTGGTGAAGATGCAAAACAACAGGAACTCTCAATCATGGTTGACGGGAATCAAAATGGTACAAACATTTTGTAAAATGTTTGGTACGTTTTTTTACAGAGTTAAACATAGTCTTACCATATAATACAGAAAGAACTGTCCTGGTTTTTACTCAACTTATTTGAAAACTTATGTCTACACAAAAACTTGCACATAAATGTTCATCACAGCTTTATTCATAATCACCAAGAACTGAAAAGAAAAAAGATGTCCTTCAATAGATGAATCATACAGTATATATACTTTAGAGACTGGCTTATTTAGCTTAGCAATAGGTATTTAGGAATTTACCATGGCTTGATAATTTGTATAAGGTGATTTCCACCAGAATATAGATTAACAATTCTAAAATCTTTATACCTGCATCCTGAAGTTGATTTATTAAACAAATGATGACAAATGGTAGAAGCCAGTCCTTCTTACTATTAAAGTAGAATGTTACAGATAAGCAAGGGGTTTAAGTTTGATTGTGTGGTAGTAGACTAGATTTGGAAACATAAATATAAACTCGTGTTTAACTTAATATGAATAGACATGCTTACATATGGGAATATTTATAGATATGTGTACATACTTTGGTTAGTACACATACATATTTCTTTATTCTGTCACGTGAGAGGTTCTAGTAGCAAAGACAGTCCATTAGCAACAAGCAAACCAAGCAGGCTGATTATGGTTTCTAACCGCAATCTCTGGTAAAAGAAACTAGGGCTCTGTGGGAAAAGGGATGGTTGTCTGGCTGGACAGAAAATATATAATATGAACCTGGGGTATTTTGTAGTGCCAGAATGTAATAACATACTCAAAAAAGAAAATAAAACAAACAAAGAAACCCCCAACAATAATAGTATGTCAAAAGGACACAAAGCCAACTAAAAGAGCTTCCAATAGTCAAGGCTCAAACAATTTGAGCAAGGATATACATAAAGTAGTGTTAGATTTTAACCCAACATAAAATAAATATTCATGTGCCTATGTTGACATAAACATATAATTTGAGTTGATCAATGGCAAGGAAGATACAAATGTCCTCTGCAGAAAAATCTGAAGTAATTTAGATAGCTAGCTACTCTGTTTTCAAGGAGGTTAAACATAGCTCCTCACTTCTTAACTGTGGGCTATACATAGTGATTTCCTTCCTACAATATGGAAAAGGGAAAAAGAGTAAATTCACAGTGAAGAAACCTGATAAAAACTACCTCAACCAGATGATCAAGGTTAGCATCATCAGTGATAACTCATTTGCATAGTGTCTACCCTCGATATGATGTATTGAGAATTGTACTTTTTCTATGTAGTCTTCTGCCCCAAAACCCGTAACTTTGACCCTGAAAAAAATTGCAAACAGATCCCAATTGAGAAATATTCTATGAAATATCTCACCTGTACAAAACACTGTGAAAGTCATCAAAATCAAGGAGTGTATGGAAAACTGACATCAAGAGAAGCTTAGGAGACATTACTACCAAATGTCACGTGGTATCCTGGATCAGAACTTGAAAGAGAAAAAGGACTTGTATCAATATGGGTTTATACATTTTAACAAGTGCATTATCCTAAATGTAAGATATTAATAATAGAAAAAACTGGGTGCTGAGTATATGGGAACTCAGTAGTATATTCACAACTTTTAGTAAACCTGAAACTATTCTAAAATAAAAACATTGATTTAAAATAATAAAAAGCAATAACTAAAAAAAGTGTCTCTTTGATGCATGTAGATAATTACTTTTCATCTTTTCCACATTCATAAACTCATCAGGATAGCTACAACTGGTATCTAGACATTTGGTATCTAGGCATTAATATGTTCCTCAGAACATATTAATAACAGAAATATATAAAATTTGTATAGTCATTGCTATGTGTTAGTCATTTTTCTAAGATTTACATACAAACACGTACATACAGACAGACCCAAATACATATGTATATGTGCATATCTGTGGAGTGTGTGTATGCAGCATATCTGTATGTGTATATATGCATGCATACACATACATTTTATGTATATATCCATATATATTCAATATATATGTTTGTTATAAACACATACGTAAATTAAATGAACCTTATAACAACTGTTGCTTTTACTACTATTCTCAACTTACAAGTTAGAAATTTGGAGAAATACTGGAGATATATATTCCAATAAAAATTGTAATTTGCTCAAGTATATCTTATAATTTTTATTAGCATAGGGACATTGATAAAACCTATAAGTGATTTATGATAATTGGCATTTAATTCTCAATAAGTTCCCCAACGAGTTACCTACTAATATTTTTCCTTTTTTACATATGGGTAAACTGAGGCACAAAAAGGTAAATTTTCTACATGCCACACATCCTTTGACTAGTAAGTTGTAAATATTACCAGCAGTGTACTTTGAATATAAGGGATCTGATTTCAGAGTAATGTGCTTAACCTCTTTTCTATCATGGCTCCCAGGCTCCACCTTAAAAATTCCATAAAATCACAAACAGGAGAGGAACAAAAAGGCACTCCTATATACAGTATATAAAATTTAAGAATATCAGAGGCCAAAATGAAAATTCTAAAATTTTATAGAAGAATAGAAACTCATTCTAAGAATTATACTAAGAATCAGATTTTTCACCCGCAATATTACATGCAAGAAGACAAATAGAGCATTTTGGTTTTTGCAGGAAACTATTAAATACATTAGCATCTAAATTTCACATTTACTCAAACTTTTACTTAATTTGGGGAATAAAGAAGCCATTAGATAAACAAGTTATTTTTGTTCTACCATACAAAATGCAGGTTGAAATATTTTGAAGGTTTTATATTAATATTTACAGAAATAAATCAAGGAAATGCTTGAAGACATAGAAAACAGAAATGTTCAAATAGCTTGCCACTTAATAGTTTCTTACACCGGCCTATTATTTTTGAGAACTAAAGAATACCAAATGTTATTACAGACTATGTCTCATTTTTATGCTAAATGAGAAAATAAGAGCATTCTGAAATACTCCTTTTGTGAGATTATATAAATATATATATATATATATACACTACTTAAACAATCAATTGGTTTAATGAACATACGTGATTAACATACGTGATTATCTCATAGTGGAACATCATGGACATAAAAATAGAATGCACGTGCATGACTATTAATCCAACAGAGAAAATTTGGCCTATGTATTGCAAAACACAAAAGTGGGGCAGGAGGATTAACAAAAGAAATTCTGTAAATAAAAAGTATGAAAAAACATGGCAGGAAAAACCTGAACAATGATCTGCTAAATGTAGCGTAAATGAGTTAAACTGACAAAGTAAAATCCAAAGATCTTTTTGCATATTGGCTAAAGCAACATCATTCACCATTATACTATCCGAAATTGACAATAAACAGAATTTTCAACACCCCTCTTCCACACACAAATACACACAGAAAGACTGGGAGATGGGAATGATATTCAAGAAAAACTAAAGATTTCAGTGGTCAAGGCATGGAATTATGTATTGCGTACTGGTAAAAGTAACAATGGAACAAGGATGTATAGCTATCATAAGTATTTGTGAACAGACCCATAAAATAAATTAAATAAAGTGGACAAACTGTATGGAGAGTTAAATAAATCAGTAGTTGTGGGATGTAGGATATGTGAGAGTTTTAACACAAATTATGAAAAAAGTATTTAAAAATTAGCAGATGCATCAAATATTTAAATAACACAATTTGTTCATTTGCATGTGCACATAAAACATAAATATATCATTGGGCAATAATACAATTGAAGAAATAAATAACATGGTAGATTAAAAATGGTTTCAAAACATAAATAGCGTTGAGTCTACATTCTCTGAGAAAAAAGTGAGAAAATAAAAATTAATCTAAAATGGATAGATTCAATATGATTGACATATAACATATTGTCAAATAATTTTTAGGCCCCCAAATAACAAAAGAATCTAAAGCAAATATAAAGGAAAACATTTAAAAAGTTCAGGACTGTTAAAATTATAAAGCTAAACACACATAAGGGATTACTTAAACAGAAGTCACAAAGGATTAGGCTATAAAATTATTCATCATAGTTATTATATATAAAAATATCTTAAACATACCAAGAGGGAAAAAGTATATAAACATTTTTTGATTTTTTACCAGTAGCTTGTGGAACATTATTGTCCTTTCATATTTTAAAATAAAATTTAGTATAATCAAAATTATTTTAATTTCATCTTTCATAATATAAATTACCTGTATATTTAAATTTCAATAACACACAAATGTATAAATATTGGGTGATTTTATAAATATTTATTTACGCTTTAAAAATTTTTTTCCAAGTTTGTATAAACCTAAGGGGTACAAGTACAGTTTTGCTACTTGGATATACTGTGTGGTGGTGAAGTCTAGGCTTTTTGAAGAATTATCACCAGAATAATGCACATTGTACTCAGGAAGTATTTTCTCTTCCCTCACCCACTTCTCATTCTCCCAGCTTTTAGTCACCAATGTTTATTATTCCACACTCAAAGTCCATTTGTATACATTACTTAGCTTCTGCTTATATGTGAGAATTTGATATTTAACATTGTTTCAGAATTGTTTCACTTAAGATAGTAGCCTCCAATCCCATCCATGTTGCTGCAAAAAACATGATTTCATTCCCTTGTATGGCTAAAAAATTGTTCCATGGTGTATATATACCACATTTTCTTTATCCATTCATCTGTTGATGGACCCTTAGGTTGATTACATATCTTGGTTATTGTGAATAATGTGATAAACATACAAGTTCAGTTATCTTTTTCTTATAATTATTTTTTCTTTTGAATTGATACCAGGAAGCAAGATTGCTGAATCAAATAATAGTTCTACTTTTAGTTATTTGAGAAATCTCCATACTTTTTTTGAGAGAAGTTGTATTGATTTACATTTCTACCAACAGTGTATAGGCATTCTTTTTTCTCTGCACCTTCACCAACATTTGTTATTTTTTGACTTTTTAATAATAGCCATTCTGACTGGTATAAGATGATATTTCATTGTGGTATAATTTGCATTTCTTTGACAATTAGTGAGCATTTTTTAATGTACTTGTTGTTCATTTGTATATCTTCTTTTGTAAAATGTCTATTCATGACCTATGTGCACTTTTTAATGAGATTGTTCGTTGCTGTTGTTGTTGTGTTGTTTGAGCTCCTTGTAAATTCTGGATATTAGCTCCCTATCAGATTCATAGTTTACAAACATTTTCTTCCATTGTGCAGGTTGTCGGTTCACTCTATTGTTATTCTTTTATTCTATTATTTCTTTTGCTGTGCAGATTTTTAGTTTAATTAAGTCCCATTTGTCTATGCTTGTTTTTGTTGCTTGTACTCTTGAGGTCTTAGTCATAATTTTTTTTTTTTTTTGCCTAATCCAGTATCCTGAAGAATTTTGCCTAGGTTTTCATCTAGTATTTTAATAATTTCAGGTTTTACATTTAAGTCTTTAATCCATCTTGACTAGATTTTTATATGGTGAGAAATAGGGGTCTAGTCTCATTTTTCTGCTTATGACAGTCCCATTTTCCCAGCACCATTCATTGAAAAGGGTGTCCTTTCCTCAGTGCATGCTTTTGTCTACTTTGTCAAAGATAAGTTGGCTGTAGGTATTTGGCTTTATGTTGAGGTTCTCTATTTTGTTTAATTTATCTATGTGTCTATTTTTACAAGTACCATGCTGTTTTAGTTACCAAAGCCTTGTAATTTATTTTGAATTTGGGTAATGCGGTGTCTCTTGTTTTATTCTTTTTGCTTGGGATTGCTTTGGCTATTTGAGCTGTTTTGGGGTTCTATATGAATTTCAGGATTTTTTCCTAATTCTGTGAAAAATGATATCAGCATCACTTAATAATGAAAACCTTAGCAAACTAAACATATAAGAAACATACCTCAAAGTCATAAAGGCCATATGACAAACCCACAGCAAAAGTCATAATTAATGAGAAAAATTTGAAGGAAATCCCCTTAAGAAATGGAACAAGACAAGGATGCCCACTTTCACCACTCCTATTCAACAAAGTACTGGAAATCCTAGCCATTGCATTCAGGAAAAAAAAAATAAAAATAAAAATAAAAAATCCAAATTAGAAAAGAGGAAATCAAATTATTTCTGTTCACTGATGATATGATCTTATATCTGGAAAGCCCTAAAGAATTCTCCAAAAATCCCTTAACTTTAATAAATGAATCCGGTAAAGTTTCAGAATAAAAAATTAATGTATAAAAATCAGTAGTATTTTTACACACCAACAACAATAAAGTTGAGAATCAAATAAAGAAGGCAATCTCATTTACAGTAACTACAAAAAAAAGTAAAATAAAATACTTGGGAATATGCTTAACAAAGGAGGTAAAAGTCTCTATAAGAAAAAACTGCAAAATACTGATGAAAAAAGTTGTAGATGGCACAAACAAATATACAAATAGAAAAATATCCCATGTTTATGAATCGGAAGAATTTATATCATTAAAATGACCGTACTGCACAAAATAATCTATAGATTCAAGGCAATCCCTATCCTAGGTATATTTAAAAGTTCAGTACAATAAAGATAAAATTTTCATCTGAATAAGTCATGTTATGGCAACTCATTAATTTTCATAATATTTAACTTAATTTTGGTTTTTGGTCATTTTTGAAATAATTATATCAATTGTATGTTATCAAATTTCTCTGGAATTTACAGGATTTTGAGAAAGTATGAGACTTGCTCTTTTAATTAAACACATCTCTACATAGCAGTTCTTTCGACTGTGTTTCTTTTTATGCTCTCCAGTGCTCACACCCTTAAAAATTCTTTTCTGAAAAACAAGAACTTCCTACCAATTGACTCCATGGGGTTACCGAGTAAGAGCAACAAGAGCTAAGAAACAATCTTTTCTACTTACAGAAGAGCTTCCTACTATAAAATAAAAAATTGAGGATATAAGGCTCTCTGATGTCTTATTTATATTTCTTAAGCTTTTTCTGTCTTGTTTGAAGATAAATATTTGTGTTAGATATTATTTGATAATGCTTTGCTGTGTTCAAATATTTGTCCCAGACCACTTTATTTCTGCTGAAGTCCTAAGTATTCAGTAAATGATGGTGGTGCTTTCTTATAATTTCCACCTCTATCTTTCCTTTTTTTTTTTTTTTTTTTGGTTATGTCAATTCTATAAAACAGGGAAGAGAAACTGATTTGGCTCATTTTTACTGAATGGGAAAATGACTGATGAAGAAGGAGAGGGTTTCACACAGCTGATGCTATTAATTCTATCTGGTTGAAGAGGTAACAACAGCACAAACTAGTTGTAGTTGGGAGAAAATTATACTCCTGCTGAAAACAGAAAAGGGTTTCCTGGAAATTTTTTCTTACAAGATTAATCCATCTGGTGTCAAAGCTTCTAATTAGCTCTTGGTATCATTCCCACTACTTGGTATCATTTGGAAATTTATGAGGGAAAATTACCTACAAAAAGCTTTCAAGGAGCAAAGACATTTTCAATTCTTTCCGGAATGAGAGGGTAGCTATGGCCACGGAAATAGAAACTGCAGTAAAAGTCTCATAAGTTTGTGGACAATTTCAGGGATATTAAGGCAAAAATGAAATAAGATACAGTGAACAGATATATGGCATCTTCATAGACTTAGAAAATAAAATTTATATTATTCACAAATTAATTCAAATTCCTATCAATTAAGATATCTCCAAAAGGGTATAAATTTTATTAGCCATCTAAAAGCATCATTTACTAGAAAATATAATAAAACTCTATACAATGCCTTAATTTATAACAATTTCATATTTATCAATTAACTATTCCAGGGCTTGTATGTTTGAAACAATATTTCTCAGTATGTGTTTTATAAGATAATAACTTGTTAGATGATAATAGGGAGTGGGAACATAAAGCATTTGTGATCAAGTATAGTCAAAATGTATTGATTAAAAAAATTATTTTATTTATTTCAGTATTTCCCTGAGCCTTCAATAACTAATTCATTCAGTAACTAATGATTATGACAATTTTATAAAAACTGTCTATGGCCTCTGAGCACTTGTGCCTCAGGATATACTCTGATAATTTGTGACTTTATTCTACTTTTCTTATGGCTCACGGTAGTCATTTTCTTGTATTTTTGTTCAAATAGAAAAGATATTTTACTTGTAATGATCTACACCTAATTGTATCTTTTATATCTTTCCCTTTTAAGTCCTCAATTTAGCAAATAAATGAACTCATCTTCTCTAATAGACACATTTTTGGGGTTATTTGAGTGTGTGTGTGTCCTTACTTTTTTAAATTGATACATAATAATTGTGCACATTTAGGAGGTAATTGCAGATATTTTGATACGTGCATATGATATGTAATGATCAAATCAGGGTATTTAGGATATCCATCACCTCAAACATTTGTAATTTCTTTGTGTTGAGGACATTTCAAATCTCTTCAAGCTATTTTAAAATATAATATAAATTATTGTTAAACATAGTTGCCCTACTATGCTATTGCCCTACTGTGCTATTCCTAGCTGTATGTACCCATTAACCAATTTCTCATCCCTCCCTGTCTTTACCCTTTCCACTCTCTAATAACCATCATTCTACTCTGTGCCTTTAGGAGATCAACATTTTTTAGTTCCTACATAAGAGCGAGAATAAGCGGTACTTGTCTTTCTGCACTAGGCTTATTTCATTTAACATAATGACTTCCAGTACTACCTATGTTTCTATGAATGACACAATTTCATTCTTTTTTATTGCTGACTAATATTCCATTATGGATATATACCATATTTTCTTTATCTGTTGATGGACAATTCAGGTTGATTCCAAATCTTGGTTATTGTGACTAGTGCTGCGATAAATACAGAAATGCAGGTATTCCTTTGATGTACTGATTTTCTTACCTTTGAATAAATAGCCAGTAGTGAGATTGCTGGATCAAGTGGCAGGTTTATTTTTAGTTTTTTGAGGAATCTCAAATAATGTACTTCGTACTTTTTTTTTACTCTGTAACTTCCAATGGGTTATTTAGCAAAGTAACACAGTCCTCACTTATTCTTTCATTCTTCATATAGTGGACACAAATAATTTTGTGTCAGCCATCCATTTCCAGTTTCCTATTTTTGAACAGACTTTTATTATTATTTTTTAATGTATTCACTACGTAAATAAAACTCTTGTATAGTTTTTGATAAGATAGTTCGGGGAGGAGAGATGGATAAATAGGTGGAACACAGGAGATTTTTAGGACAATGGGATAATTCTTTATGACACTGTATTGGGGGATACATGATATTATGCATTTGGCAAAACTCACAGATCTGTACAATGTAGAAAGTGAATATTAATGTAAACTATAGACTTGAGTTAATAATAACATATTAATATTGGTTAATCAATTATGACAAGTGTGCCACACAAATGCAAGATGTTAATAAGGAGAGAAATTGAAGATGAGGGAAGTGTATGAGAACTATCTGTGCTTTCTGTTCAATTTTTCTATAAAGTGAAAATTGCACTAAAATATAGGCTATCAATAGGACAATAAATGTGAAGCAATAGTGCAATTATGACATGGACTCTGGTTAGTTTTAAATTGCTTTTCTTTGATGACTGCTATAGATCCAATTGACATTGTTTTTGTCAATCAAAGAGAAAAGGTAGTGTTTCTTACATTGGAAAATATATAGTTGATTTTTATCATTCATTATGAAAAAATTATACTTTTTAAAATTGCTGTGATAGGTATCTAAAGACCATAAGAAGAATCAGACTTAGGATAAAGGCAATGCTTTATTTATGTGTCAAGTCACTGAGCAGAGAAAAAATATCTGGTCTTTGATGACAGTGTTTGACAGCTGAATGGAACAACCACAGATACTGCCCTACATCTAATTTCATGTTTTGTATCACAAAAATCTATTGCTTAAGCCACTTTAGTTAGAAGCTTCAGTTTCCTGCAGACAAAAGCATCCTAAATGATAGTACAATCTTAAGTTTTTCTTATGCCTTTTTGAACATACTAGAACCATTGACTTCTATTCCCTCTTTCCTTAACTCTCATTCTCTCCACTGCTCCATATAATCTAGGATTTGAAAGAAACACAGAAAAACAAAAACAAAAACAAAATAAGCTAAATGAATGTCAAATGTAAACCAAAAAATAAAATTCTAAGCCCCACAGCAAACTGAATGGCCCCTTCTCTAGGTCAAGGGGACCCAAACAAACCTGAAAATACTAGTTCAGGCCATGACAGAAGAGGAGGGTTGGACATGTCTCATTTTGCTCTGTTTCTCTTGGAGTTTAGACACAACTGACAAGCATTAACATTAAAATGAAGATCTTAAGACACATCTATCCTCTTAGAAGCCTGCTAACTGGAGGCTTCACCTCTTCATCTACATGACAAGAACTTGGCTTCCACAAGCTCCCCTCTTCTTACCTTAGCTCAAGCTAATTTCAGCTCTTCAAGCAGAGCTTAATCTTTTTAACCAATTGCCAGTCAGGAAATCTTTAAATCCACCTATGACCTGGAAGCTCTCCTGCTTTGAGATATTGTGCCTCTTCAGGCTGAAGAAATGTAGAAATGTATCAATACATGTATTGATTTATGTCATTGCCTGTAACTTCTATCTTCCTAAAATGTACAAAATCAAGCTGTAAACCACCCTCCTTGGGCACATGTTCTCAGAACCTCCCGAGGCTGTGGTCTGGGTCATGACCCTTAACCTTGGCAACATAAACTTCTAAATTGATTGAGACCTGTCCCCGATACTTTCTGGCTTATACCGATAATCCAGGCACCAGAAATCTACATTAATAGATCTAAGAGTTCGAATATTTGTCTCCCAATCTCATGTTGAAATTTGATCCTCAATGTTGAATGTGTGGGATAGTAGGAAGTATTTTGGTTATGGGGGCAGATTTCTCATGAATGGCTTGGTGGCATGGGAAGAACTATTGTTTATAAAAAGAGCCCTGCACCTCCTCTTGCCCTCTTTCTTGCTTTCTTCCTCTCCCCATGTGATGCCTGCCCTCTCTTACCTCCGGCCATAAGTGGAAGCTCCCTGAAACCCTCACCAGAAGCAGATGATGGTGCCATGCTTCTTGTACAGGTTATAGAACTGTAAGCCAAATAAACCTCTTTTCTTTATAAATTACCCAGCCTCAGATATTTCTTTATAGAAATGCAAAGCGGACTAAGACACAATATTAAAGACTGTAGTGTGAAATTTTCATCATTCTGCTCAACTAAGTGCTTGCATATGGTGAAGATATCTTTGGACTTTCTTTAAATTATAAACATCAATATTAAGATGATCAAGTCTCATTGGAGTGAATTCATAGAAGTAAAAGCAAAAGATTATTTTTTCTTCATATCCTTTTTATCTTGTTATTTATGTTTACATGGAAATAAAGTTTACATGAAATAACTTCACAGTACATTTTTGCTCAACATTATTGTTGTGACATATGCTCTTGTTAATTACTTCATGGATACTGTATATACACCAATACATTAATATGTTATAGTTTATTATTTATTTTTCAGAAACAATTTGCTATTTTTGTTAATCCAACTATTTATAAACACAGTCACTAACATTTTATGATATATTATACATCTTCCAAATTCTTTTTTTTGTGAAATTGTTTATATATGTGTGTGTGTATATATATATACAGTAACATCAAATAACGACATAGAGAAGTACACATGACTATAACGAACAAATATACATTTAGTACTATGAATTTTACAGTAAAATGCATTAAATTATTGTGCTATACAACCATTATAAATAGTATTGTCATATTTTTAATCTAATTTAAAATGAATCTAATTTTTGCTTTTATCTTTTCCATGTATTTAATTATATTTTGACTGCCAGATTATTTGTACTTGCTTGTATCCAATAGGAATGTTTTCTATCAGTATATATACATTATTTAGGATATTTTTAGGATTGTAGTAAGACTCAATTTTAGACTGGAATATGCAGACATGAAAGAAGAATTGTTTTACTCACAAAATTTTCCTTTCATAAAAAGGCCTATTGATTTCTTAGTGGAGTGAAAACTAAGTTAAATAGCTCACTGTCAGGTAACAGATGTTGAAAAAGATTAGCACAGTATTTGAATATACATTTACTAAAAACATATACATAAAATGCTTAATGATTCAGTGTTTGTGCTCTTTTTGGTTTAAGATTCAAATACTTCTAGTCAAACTAGTTTTAAACAGAAAACAATAAAATGAATCATCTGAGAAATAAAATAAATAATTTCAATTGACAAAGAATGTTTCATAAGTGTATTCTTTTCTAGAGTATAAAAATTTTTAATTATTCTGCTGGTTCCTACAGTATAATGGCTACTGCATATGGTGTGCAATGAAGGCCAATTTTTCAAACTAATAAGAATTACTGATTTTAATCTCAACTAGGCCTGGCATCTAAACTCAAATTTCCTATCTTTAGATTCTTTTACTCCTGTTCTTTTCATGAAATTAAGAACTTTATCAGATAGAGTTCAGTGCAGTCAGTTAATATCCCTCTAGTTTTATACCAACAAAGTGATTTAATACATGCAAATATAGGGTTATAAAATAACTAGCAAAACTTGAAAAGTGGGTTTCAAGAGGTGATGTCCAAGAATGCCTGTAATGTTAGTTCATATTGGACATTGAAATGCTGTTCCAGATATTTCAGATATCTCTGGATAATCACACTTTCATGAATTTTCTTTCCAGCATGAAAGCGGCCAAAAGGGGCAAGGAAATACCCTCCTCTTTACTTCTATCTCTCAAATATTTGCAAGTGTACATCATTAACAACCAAATTAACCTGGAATACTATAGCCACAGATTGGTCTAAAAGACATAGTTTTGAAAAATTATAAAAACATCAAGTATATTTTTAGGTAGCAAGATTAGTAAAATATTGTCCATGTACAATCACCCAACTTTATCAAAAGTATCAATTTTCTGCTGCTCTGTGAGAAACCACCTCAGAATCGTGCCTTAAAACAACATTCATTTGTTTGTTCATGATTCCGCTATTTGAACTAGATTCAGGTGGGCTGTTTTTCTGGGATTGTATCTGTAGTTACTAATATGGATGCAGGAATGTTATAGTCACCCTGTAGCAGGATGTTCCCAGTGGTTTTAGCTTCAAGTCTGATAGTTATTTTTTTCTAGTCCCTTTATTTCCTGAAAACTGTTAAATAGGTCTATAAGCATGATTAAATTTAGTTTCAATATATTTGGCAAAATTTTTAATGATGATGATGTTTACTGCTGTTTACTTCATACCAGGAGGCACAAAATGATTGATTCTCCCACTTTCAATAATGCTATGTTCAATCGATAGAGTTGAATCAAATGTGAGCCTGACCCCTCCATTGTAGTGGCTTTCATCAAAATGAGGTTAAATAGCAATTTCCAACTGTTTCCAAAAGCTGTTATTTTATTTGAGTTTTATTTGATATTTCTCACTTCCTGGCACAAACATAAATATATGCATTATTGGTGGGCACGTTAAAATATTGAGTACATCAATTTTTGTTTCATTAAAAATTCCAATTGATATCCAAGGGACGGAGAAATGATGCATACATAGCATTGCATAAGTGAAGGAGAGGTTACAGGATTTTAAAAATACATACTGGAATATAAGCATGCTAAACAATACCTTTCTAAATATATAGATGTATAATTATAAAAACACACAACCCAAGTTGATATTCTTTTGGAAACACTTCATACATGAGATTAAAAAAAAAAAAAGACAATGGGAGTTCTAGGAAGGTTCAGCAAACTTTTACTGAAAGAGCTAGATAGTAAATATTTTGGGCTTGGAGAGCTCATTGTCTTTATCACAACTACTCAGCTATGCTGTTGAAGCATGAAAGCAGCCATCATCAACGTGTAAACAAATAATTGTGCCTAAATTCCAGTAAAATTATATTTCCAAAACACACCACAAGCAAGATTTGGACCATAGATGAAACTTTACAGACCCATGATTTAAAAAATAGAAATAAAGGCACAAACAGAATTTAAGACTCATGGCCCTAGACATTCCCTTTGGATCGATTCTCAGTAAAGTGGATGGGACCAAGGGCATTTACTTCCCCAAGTGGATGCTTTATAACTGAACTCAACTTCTTACAGTACAAAGAGTTTCCCACACCACAATAATTGGACATGAGCTTGGTCCCATCTTCCCTTAGGTTTTCAGTTGCCCGGTGGCAGCAATTCATTAAGCTGGATGGGACTGATTCTCAGTAAGATGGATGGGACCCAAAGCATTTACTTCCCCAAGTGGATGTTTCATAACTGAACTCAGCATCTTATAGTACAAGGAGCTTCCCACACCACAATAGTTGAACATGAGCATGGTCCTATCTTCCCTTAGGTTTTCAGTTGCCAGCTGGCAGCAATTCATAGCAGGTGTATAATAAGTGGCTACCACTAAAGCTTAGACTCTCTGGTACCTAAACATTTGTTTTTGCCCCATGACCTAAAATTCTATTCTCATATTGTCCTATAGAGGTCAGTCCACTGGAGCATGGCACTCTTTGAATAGGTGGTGGAAAGCAGAGGATCTCAAGAAGCACTTGGATCCAACACATATAAAGTTGTTCTTGCTAATAGTTGTAGTAACCACACCCATTGTCAGACACAATCATTTAAATGTTCTATCATTTAAATGTTCCATGTACATCTAAATGTACATGGATATTATTGATGAAGTGATTGCTCTTAAAAATTTAGAGCTTTTTTGTATATATTATCTCTATAAAATTAACTTTATGACATTTTCTGGCATATATTGCTTGTTCAAAATCAGTAATTTTCATATACAGTATGCCAACAGTATGCATCAAGAATGTTAGAGTTAAGCAGAAAAAAAATGAGCCATCAGTTCATCTCACTGCAATTAGTCAACAACTTTCAATAGAGATTGACTGCATTTAAATATTAAACAATGTGTATTATTCAGGAGACATATATCTTTTTTTCTAAATCACATTCATGTGCTGCATAAAGACCTTTGGCTCAATGACCAACAGCATATAAAATAGGATCCCCTAAGGTCATGATGAACCTAAAAGTTTTCTATTGACTTGACATTGTAGCCATCCTAAAGTCATAGTGCAACACATTACTCATTTGTTTGCAATGATACTGGTGTAAACAAACCTATTGTACTCCCAGTTATATGAAAATGTAACACATAATTATGTACAGTATATAATACTTTATTATAATAATAAATGGCCATGTTACTGGTTTATGTATTTGCTATATGATTCTTTTTATCATTAAAGCATACTCCTTCTTCTTATAAGAAGAAGTTAACTGTAAAACAGCCCCAGGCAAGTCCTGCAGGATGTATTCCAGAAGAAGGTATTGTTATCATAGAAAATGTCAGCTCCATGCATGTTATTGCCCCTAAAGACCTTCCAGTGGGATAAGATGTGGAGGTGCAAGACAGTGACTTTGATAATCCTGACCCTGTGTAAGCCTAGGCTAAGGTGTGTGTTTGTGTCACAGTTTTTAACAAAAAGGTATAAAATATAAAAGAAAATAAGATTCACATACAAAAAACTGTATAGAATAAGGATATAAATAAAGAAAATATTTTTGTACAGTGGTACAATGTGTGTTCTAAGCTGTGTTATTACATAAGAGTCAAAAAGTTTAAAAAATTAAAAAGTATAATAAAGTAAAAAAAATTACAGAAAGCTAAGGTTAATTTTTTGCTGAATAAACCAAATATTAAAAATAAATTTAGTGTAGGCTAAGTGTACAGTGTTTTTGAAGTCTATAGTAGTGTACAGTAATGTCCTGGCCCTTCACATTCACTCATCACTTTCACTGAGTCACCCAGAGAAACTTCTAGTCCTGCAAGCTTCATTTATAGTAATTACCTCATACAGGTAGTTACTGCTTGTCTTTAAAAAATCTTTTATACTATATTTTTATTGAACTATTTCTATGTTTATTTATGCTAAGATACACAAATACTTAACATTGTGTTACAATCGCCTTTAGTATCAGTACAGCATCATGCCTAGTTTGTAGCTAGGATCAATAGGCTATAGCATACAGCCTAGGTGTATAGTGGGCAATACCATCCAACTTTGTATAAATACACTCTATGATATTTGCATAACAAGATCACCTAATAACATATTTCTCAGAATGTATTACCATTGTTAAGGAATGCATGACTGTATTGAATTTAATTGTGGCTAACTGAATTATAGACCATGCATACTCTTGTATTATAAGAAAATATAAAAGGCACTAGCATAGACATTAACAAACTAGTGATGTCAACAAATTTTAGAAGAAAGTATAAAATGTAGAACAGAAAAAATTCATGTATCTCTGATATGACAATTATGATGTTTTATTTTTATGGCCTTTATGCCAACATATTTATGTATAGACTACATAATTATAAATGTACTCTGTGTACAGTTGCACAATAATTTTTAATATTTCATTTGGATATTCAGTGATGTGTATGCTAACAAAGACAGCAAAATTTAATAAAGTAGCTATAAACAAAATATTTTATCCTCATTTCATAGTTCTGCTATTTACAATTATCTCAGTGTAAGATTAAACTTGCTAACATTTAATACATTGCTGAATACATATTAAATGCATTCTGTAATTAATTTTTGTATTTCTTCTGATCAGAAACATGTAACCAGTTTACCTTAGGTTAGGAAATTTTTATGACTGAAATAGAACAGTTTGAGTACTCTTTGTAAATTATGTTTTTAAGTTTAAATACTATTTGTATGTGAATTGTGGCTTTACCACTCAAAAATGATGACATGTTGAAGACATTAGTTCACTTGTTCATTTAAAATATCTTGGTGATAATTCCTACCTCAGAGTATTATATTATATTAAAGACAAAATATAACAATATATGTGAAAGTTCCTCCCCTATTGCCTAATACTAAATCTAAATTCACAATTTGATAGTCACAAAATGCTCTCATTATTTTTGAATCTAAAATAAAGTGGGAAAATATTACTAATCAAACAAAACACACTTTATGTGTCAGAAATATATGTGGTTTCTAAGGACTTGCTTATTTCATTTATGTTGGTAAAATGCTTAGGGCAATTTTGATCATAGTATTTCCTTTTTGTACTTCTAATGTTGGTAGGAGTTATAGTGATACACTATTTCATTTCTGTTACTGGTACTTTATGTGTGTGTGCACTTGAGTGTGTGTGTTTCTCATTTGTCTTCCTAAATCTTTACATTGTTTTAGCTATCTTGTTAACTGTTCCAAGATCTAATTTTCTTTTTAAATTGTATTTACCTCTACTTATTTTGGTTTCAATTAGCTTTTTTTTCTTGTTTTCAAAGCTACCATTTGGATAACAGATTTTAAACTTTTCTTATTTCTCAAGATAGAGAACCTTGTAATTTCCCCACCAATCATATTTTCATAGTAGCCTCTTAGGTTCCACCAGGGGCATATGAAGGGTTAAGGCATGGTAAATGCAATCTCTACAGGAAAGGCAGAGTTTGAATATTGAATCTTGTCAAGTTAAAAGAGTAGGATAAGTACCTTGGGTACCTCACAGATTCTCCGTAACACAGCATAAATTTAATCTGATTTTCATTATCTCTGTTTTATTCTCAACTCTGTAGCGGCCAATTTCAGGTAAGTCTTGTGTAGTCTCACCCTGCCAGTATATCAAGAGGTCCTCTACCAAGGACTGTCAGGAAATAACCTTACAGTAGCAGCTCCTTCTTCTCTGGCATCTGTCTCATGTCACAGACATGTCTCTGTTCCTAACTTTCATCTGTATCTTCTGTATTCAGTGGATTTCCCCGCCACCCCATTTAGTTTGGAATTCAGCACCCTTCATAGCAGGGTTGGAACTTCCTCTGTTAGTAAGCCAGGGTAAAAATGGGATTCATCTCATGTGTTTTCCTCTAATAATTTTATAGTCTCTGTTGCCTCAAAACAGCTACATATTTTGCCCAGTGTTATGGTTGTTTAGCCGGGGGTGCTAGCCCAATACCAGTTACTGCATCATAGTTGGAAGTAGATGTTCCCCTAGATGATTTTTAATTATGCAATAAAAAGACTTTCCAAAGAAACATAAGATAGTGACATCAATTGTGACCTATTAATAGACATGGTATGAATGTTTAATAAGACTATTATAATTCTATTATAATTTGTTTTCTAATTTCTAAATTTTTACATCATTCTCCAGTATGAACAAATAAAATAGCACTCTAATGAATTTCTACATTATCTGTTTCACTGTATGTATCACTTAGGAAAACATATTTTCAAGGGGAAAGAAAACTTTCATACATTTAGAGGTACACTAGTATGAAATGTTACAACTTGTATGAATGCTGACTTTAATTTGTAAGCAGGAATTTGATTCACCTACCAAGGCATTAAAATCTTTAATAGAACTTGCTCTGTCATTATTATTCATTATTCATAAAGTGATGCAAATGGAATTAGAGCCTCAGAAAGGTTAGGATACAGATAAATCCATGCCCTAAAGAATTTGTAATTTAAAGACCCTTTCAATTAGCTGTCCATCACCTAACCCCTGGGCACTCATTAGAATAAGACAGCTTGTGATCACTATTCCATTTGGCATTCAAAATAGAAGTTATAATTCGAAAGTATATTTTAAAATTTGAAAGCAAAATGTATAATACTCTGCTAGATCTATATTATCTTCTTAGGTTTAAAGTATAATAAAAATATTACCTGAATGATTTACGGTATAGCAGAAGAGTAATATTTTATTTCCAATTTAATGTTATGCCAGTTTTTTTCCTATGGCAACTAGAACTGGAAACAGAGGTAGAGCTACTCCTCCAGTACTTGAACAATTGGACTGAAATAAATAAACTTAATTTTTGCCTGTACTTCATATCTTAATGAAAATCATTTTCCCTGATTCTGATCACTGGGCACATATCTACATAGTGATTTGCTGTCTTAGTTATTGCTTTTTGTGACTTACTGTAATCTTCAGAAGTAAATGAGATAAATCAGAATAGTTCAAAATTTTATAGAAATTAATATCTTAACGAATATTGGAATCACTACAGCAACTTCATTTAGAACTTACCTTTCAGATTAGGGTGGAAGGAACAAATTCCTTATATAACATTAAGAATGTAGAAAATCCTTTTCTTAAGTTAATTCTATTCCATACATGTTCTAAAACAATTCTACTTAATACTTTATCAGCTGAGAATAATACGGTTTTCTTTTTAAATAAGCATGTAAGTGGAGAATCTCATATTTTTCTACAGCTACATGAAAAAGCTCTGTTTCAAAAAAAAAAATGCCAAACTATTTTTATGAGTTTCAAAGAGAAAGCAGAATCATCTCATCCTATGGAATTTTGAAGAGTTTCTTGGCCTAATGCTTCTGACAGTGTGGATAAAACTCCATCCCAAGGAACCCAGGGAGAAGGTAGAATAGGCAGGGTTCAGGAATCAGTAGCTGAAAGCAGACATCCTCTTTCTTGTAGGAAGAGTCTCTACTCTTGTTTCTGAGGGTGTTCCAGTCTTCCGTCCTCCTTATTCCACACCTAGGAGGCATGGTACCAAAAATAAGGACTCTAGCACCACTGACTAGAGTTGAAGAGAAAAGTTTGGTGATCAAAGAAGTTTAAACTCTCGTGTTTCTGTATTATATTCTGTAATGTGTGATCTCTTTAGAACACTTTTATACAATTACTTTGTATTCACACTTTCTTGACTTTACCTTTCTTTCGGAATTTTCCTCTCTTCCAACTGGCATGGTAAATGGACACTAAAGCTTCCTCTATCTCAGGAAGGCTCTTCCATATAAAGGTGGAGAATTTAGGCCAGCTGTGTTCTGTGCTAGGTTTTTGGGGAAAAAATCATTTTATTTTGGTGCTATCTTTCTAAGAAGCTTCCCCCAATTTGTTTTTCTGATCAAGTTGCAAAATTTCAGGGGCCAAGATTAAGATGGGGCCTAATGGGATGCTTGGAGTGTCAAGGCCAAATCTAGAACTGACCACATTTGGGGTTTTAATTACAGGCATAGGGGACAAAGCACTCTCATAACTAACAGTATTCTTTTGTTTGGAACATCCCTTACATTGTTGAGTTTTTAAATCTGTTGTGGAAAGAGTCAAGTGGAGAATTCTGAGAAGATGAGAGATCCTGACATAGCTAACATTCTTTACTACAAAAGAGGTGACAAAAGGAGATAGTGCAAGTTATTAATTTTCAAGTTTACAGCCAGTTATTTCAAATATGGGGATTTTTTTTCTATATTGACCATGAGAACTTTAGAGTTGAATCTTCAGCCTGGTAATAGCATAACCCTAAAATATCACACTTGTCAGGATTTTTTAAAAGTCTGGTAATGGGACCTTAAAATAGAAAAATTACTAAAGACTGCTTTGTATTTTAATATATTGAGGTACATCCTAATAAAATAGAAATAGGTACTATGCAGGATGCAATGTAAATAATGTAATTTTAAGTGAAAGTAAATCACAACACAACCCATGTAATGTGATTTTTTTTAAAAAAAAACATTAAAGTGAAATATATGTGTGGCACATATAAATTTTAAGGTCTTCAAAACTTTGCAAATTGTGAAGTCTAAAATACTGAATACACTGGATTTCATTGATTTTTGAGTTCTACATTACCTTACATTTTGACATTTCCAGTGTCAGAAATGTGTTTAATAATAGATAGTGTATCACAGTTTAATAAGTACAGTTTTTTTAACTCAATGGTAGATTTAATAACACTAACATCCTGGAGCTAAAAAAAAAATGCTATTCTTATCTGAATTTTCTTATTTCTACCTGTTAGCAAAACACAATCTCGTCACTTTTTCTCATTCCAGCACAAATTTTATGTTAATTCCTGTTGGTTTTTGTCTTAGGCATTTTCCTCTATTAACTATCCCAGAGTGACTTTGCCTCTTACCCCCTGAGGATGTTTGTCAACATCTGGAAACTTTTCTGATTATCATACAGGCATCTACAATTATCCAGTCTAAAATGTCAATAGAGCCATATTTGAGAAATCCTGCCAGGAAAGTTCTCTATTGTGGGCAGAAAAATTTGTCCCCCACCAAAATTATTCAGATCACCAATGCTTCTGGGGTATGAGTCACATATAAGATAATATAGCACCTCACCATTTCAAATAAACACAAAAACAAAACAACAATGCAAATCTTACAACTCATTGTGGTAGTAGTGACCTAGAACATATCAACTGTGCCACCATTTTTACTGAAATAGAGTTTTTTCTATTTTGACTTTCTATAGAATCACCTAAAAAGCATTAAAAATGCTGATGCCTCAGTGCCACCTCCAGAAATTCTGATGTAGTTTGGGCATTGGGATTTTTAAAACTCTCCCAAGTGATACTAAGCCAAGGAGAAAAATCAATTCTGTAATGTCTCTCTTTTTGTAACTCAATGGAAAAATTATTTTAAGTTGAATCAATGTACTTTGAACTCTAATATTAAGCTGATAACTTTTGAACATATAAATTTAGAGAAATGGCATTTTATTTCCCACTTTTTTAAGTAGGAAATGTTGGTCTGATTTCTTATAGCCTGGGAGAAACTCTGAGAAAAGAAAATGTTGGAGATCCAATGCTACATATTACAGCCCACTAGTGCCACACCGTCAATAGAGGCTCAAGAGAAATTCCTTATTTTTCTCAGAAAAAAGTCCAATGCCTGACTGATAGTACTGCAATTTTGGGGATAATGCAATTAAATTTCCAGTGTGAATTCTTTAATGAAATGTTGTAACACTACTGTGCTAATTGTAGTACTGTAATACACCGAGATTAGTGTGTGTGGAATTTTTCTTTGTACTTGTATGCACATTTATCTATTTAAGTGTACAAATATATATGAAGTGTATATATGTACTTAACATTTATTATATATAATATTTACATTTATATGGTTTATTAAGATTATAATTATAATTCATATATATATATAATATAAAATCTGCTAATTTACATGGAAAATGATTCAATGTTATATACATCTGTGCCAGAGTGAAAGGCAGTGTTATTAATTTAAGGATAAAAATTTAGGGAAGAGATAAATAATTTAGTGCTAGGTCTATTGAGTTTTATTTGCCTGTAAGATATTTTGGTGGGAAGTATGATTAGGCAGTTAGAAATGTGTAACATAGCTTATAACATGTTCAAGCTATTAATATAAACTTAGCAATCATCTATAGTCGGATGGTGCTAACAATTTAACAATAAGTGGTAGTTTATAGTGGAAAACTTTAAAATGGAATAAGGAAAATGGCAAGAGATGTCATTCAGGGGGGAATCACTGCATTTGTGTGGTAAGAGGCGAAAAAGAACAAATAAACACAGAAGGAACACTCAGAAGACAAGGAATACAATTGGTAATCACCTGCCACAGAAGGCAATAGAGGAGACTATTTTAAGATGAACAGAGATAATAAATTGGCACAATGCTAAAAGGAAATTAAAAATTATGACAAAAGAAGATGGGTTATTGACTTTGGCATATAGAAAGTTATTAGTGATTTTTGTGATAATAGCTGTGTAAACAGGTGAGTAAAATTGAAAGAGCCAGAGCAAACGAGTCAATAAGTGAAGGTCTTACACACAGATTATGCTATCATATGTTGAGTAATACAAAAGGAAAAAATAAAAGGAAAGTAGCTTGAGGTGATAGCTGTGTACAAAGAAAGTATGTATTTGCTTGCTTTAAAGATTTTTAATCCTTATTTTAGTATATTTAGAATATTGAAGACAGCTTAATTGTGAGACAAAAAGGGGAGCAGTAAGACATTAAAAATGAAGATTAAGGGTTAAACCAATAATTGATATAACCTTAATAAATAATTTACAAAACGAGTTACTATTGCATAGTGATGAGAAGCATTGGTGATCAGTTAGCTTTAGATAAAAATAGTTACTTCAACGGTAAGAGAAACAAGTAGTGAAAATGCAATCTGAAATGTTATGTTAGAGGCAGTGTAATCTGCTAAGGGTGAGCTGTCTGGGTATCTTTTCACAGAATTAGTTTGAATTTGATGTGCATTGAATGCCTACCACTATCTAGATAAAGTAGTAATACTGAGGATACAGTGTGATGCATGGTGACAGTCCACACATGTCATATACTCCAGTGAAAGATACCAATATGTTTCTCATTTTTTAAGATAAAATTTCAATATTTGAAATGATATTATTATGATTTTAGGGTAAAGTAATATACGGACTTCCAAAGTGAAATTAAAAAGCTGAATTTAAATTAATAAGTATTAAAAAAACGAATTTAAAAATATTGCATGCACATAAAATACTTCTAAATAAACATTTGGCAGAAATTTAGGATTCACTAAGAATTACTTTTATGTGTTAAAATATTTTCTTTATAATTACCATTTGTTCTTGAATATGAATTAAAAGTTTTAACTAATTTGGGGAAAAAAAAAACTAAATGTTTATCCTCAGGGCATCATAATTGGCCAGAAACCTACTTTTTCAAAACTAGAAAGTACATGATGAATATAAATTAATTTTCTCTTCCAGCAAGCAATGAAAAATAGTTTTGAAACATCTCCTGAAGTGTGAAGCAAAGGCTTTCCTCCTCTGTGGGATCATGGCTGAGGTTTTCAGAAATCCATAATTAACACAAAACACTTTAAAGAGGAAGCCAAAGTAAATTATGATGGAATTGATCATGGTATTTTCCTTTTGTGTCTCCTTTTCCCTGCTATTTCAATACTAGTTACCATTTCCTTGGTTGCCTGTGGGAAATAACATTCATCTGCTGATCAAGCTAAAACTAATTAAACATTTCTATGTGAAATTTTATATGTGAACCTATAGAGTCAAATAAAACTAGAGAATGCATATCATACTGCAAGAAATAAAGTCTTCATTATGTGTTTAAAGATACAATTTTTTTTTTCCTTTTTCTTTTCTTTTTTTTTTTTTTTTTTAGACGGAGCCTCATTCTGTCACACAGGCTGGAGTGCAGTGGCAATTCTCCTGCCTCAGCCTCCCAAGGAGCTGGGATTACAGGCTCCTGCCACCATGTCCAGCTTTTTTTTTTTTTTTTTTGTATTTTTAGTAGAGCCCGGGGGTCACCATGTTGGCCAGTCTGGTTTCGAACTCCTGATCTCAAATGATCCACCCGCCTTGGCCTCCCAAAGTGCTAGGATTACAGGTGTGAGCCACCAAAAATTGTCTAAAGCATCAAATTACTTCTCTCCTGAAATTAACAACTAAATGACTTAGTTTTCTATTCAGTTTTGATCTTGCAAAAATCACAGTTTAAGATTACACATGTTCTGTTCATGTGGGTGTAAACAATGTTGAATAGTCAAACTCTTCATAGGTCCTCAGGAGGATACACAGAAGGCTTACAAATCAGCCTCTCTTTCATCATAGACATTGTCTATATGATAATGGAGTCGTGCTTAGAAGGCTCTGAAGTCAGTGATTGGAATTTGCACATTGTATTTCCATATTATTAGGTTGGTGCAAAAGTAATTGCGGTTTAGTCATTACTTTTAATGGCAGAAGTTGCAATTGCTTTTGCAGCAACTTACTTATACATGCTTGGCAATTTACATGGGCAACTTGGTATTTAAGTTTCTTCAGTGGCAATTAAAAACATTCACTGATTTTTTTGTAGTATTCATATAATCAATAGTACAAGAACACTAATAGTTTTCATCAATTATTATAAAAAAGTAATAGTAACAATAATAATGAAGACAGCACAATAAAAATGAAGCTCTTTTTCTTGTAATGCAAGGGCTAAATTATGCAGAACAAATTTGTGGATATTCAGAAGTAATTGTTCATATTCTTATTTAAGATTTGTTTTTGAAATTAGTTTCTAAAATTGTCATCCAATTTGACTTAGTTTTCTGGTTGACTAATTGACCATTTATCACCTTCAGTATTCCAATAATGCTGTTGTTATCACCTCTTGTTTCAAGACCATGAGTGGAGAGAAACAAGTACATGCTCTCCTACAGTAGAAAATGAAGTTACAATGGGGCTATGGTACATATGTCTTCCATCTGTCTGATTTATGAGGGAACATAACTGAGAATACCATACAAATGGAAATAGACACCAACCTAAGTAATGCGTTCTCCTATGTAGTTAGACTATTGCATCTAATTCAAACCAGATTTAAATATAGACAGAATAGATAATTGTACAGGATTTAAACTTTGAGTGAAATTAATCATTCTCCAGGTAATTAGTCATTGCCAACCTAGAAAGATGTTTTTCTTTTACTCATTTTCAAAGGTGTGGCTCCTTACTAGCCAATTATTAGGCTTGCTTGTATTCAATATCCTGTGAGCTACTTCTTAACTGTATTATCTAGATAAGAATTTCAATGTATTGGATGATCTTATAATTACCCCTCACAACTACTGAAGATAATATAATGTTTTTGTACATATCCAGTGATAACAAGTCAATCCCTAAAGAATTTTCAGTGATATTTACAATATATATTTAATATTCTGTAAGTTTCACTATACTTCAAATTGACTAAGACGAATGTGCTTGTGTATGTGTGTGTGTTTGTGTGTGTGTGAGAGAGAGAATCAAAAGGAGACACAGAAAGTTATTGGAAGTTTAGAAACTGATATCAGATAAAAGCACTAAAGATATGCAGCACAAAAAAACTTTCAAGATCAGCTTCTTTTACTTAGCTTTACATTTTTTTTATTTTGCATAGTATATGGATACGTACCCTTTGATTTCCTAAAATTTTCGTATAGATATAAATTTCAAATTAGAAAATCAGAAATAACATATTATGATGTGCTGCCTCTGAATGGAATTGCAGATTTATTTACCATTCATAGGATATCATTGGCAGCTCTGAAGTCAGGGTATAAAATAAAGATAATTAAACATTTATTTGACTTTGTTTTTTCTGTTGAATATAGACAGCATCACTCTATGTCCTGGCGTTATAACAAAGCAAGATACAACAAGGTACTTGGTAAAATAATTTAGAAAGGATTGATGAAAGTTTGATAATAGAATACTGATGTTCCATGATTGAAAGTAAAATACATGAAATCATTGGGTGGGCAAGAGAAGGTTATTATAAATTGTCCCTAAATTCTTTGTTCAATACTATGGATCTCTGAGAATAACATTGCTATACTTGCTTGGGAAAAAGGTATCCAGCTTAGAGCTCAACTGCGGTTGGTTATCGGTCATCAGATTATTCCATCTAGAAGACAAGAGATATCAACCTAACCTCTTCCTAAAGCATCTTGCCGGCTTACTCAGGAGTTTTGTTTCTTTTAGGCCCAGTAGATGGCACTTATATGCTATTCCAATCAAACCAAATAGAAATAGTTTCAACTGCCAGTCTCAGCTGAATCATGTCATGATCTGAGGCTTTTTGTTCTTTCGTAGAACTAAATCTGCTTTGTTAGTCTATTTAAAAGTACCTTCAATCATATTGATATTTATTTTAAAACATATACTTACAATTGTATGCTTACAAAATTATATGAGTAAAAAAGTTTTTAAATTAATTTTCTGTGCAGAAGGCCAAATGTGGTTAAATCTCAAGAAGAAACCAGTGATCCTATGTTCACTGTTTGTTAGGAAACATCGTAAGACATGACAGAGGGTTGACCTTATACAAATAAATCAGGTTTATTTTATCAGAATTGGTATAATTTACATACTTTATCTTTTGTACATTTTGAAGTGTAGCTTTTATACATTTTGATAAACATACATTGTTGTGTAGCCACCGCTACAGTCAATCTCCAGTTCATTTCCACTAGCTCTTAAAGTACCCTAATATCCCTTGTAGTCCCTCCTAGTTCCTTGGACCATGCCAAAAATTGACCTATAGTCTATCATTACAGTTACTGCCTTTTCCAGAATCTCTTAAAAATTAAGTCATATATTATCTAGGCTTTTGATTTGGCTTTTTTTACTTATAAAAATATAGTTGTGGCCAGGAGCAGTGGCTCAAGTCTGTAATCCCAGCACTTTGGAAGGCCAAGGAGGGTGGATCACGAGGTCAGGAGATCAAGACCATCCTGTCTAACACGGTGAAACCCTGTCTCTACTAAAAATACAAAAAAATAAAATTAGCCAGGCTTGGTGGCGGGTGCCTGTAGTCCCAGCTACTAGTGAGGCTGAGGCAGGAAAATGGCGTGAACTCCGGAGACGGAGCTTGCGGTGAGATGAGATCACACCGTTGCACTCCAGCCTGGGCGACAGAGCGAGACTCCATCTCAAATATATACATATACATACAGTTGCAATTATATAATATATATATATATATATATAGTTGCAATTATTTTGTGTTGTTAGAAATATAAGTAGTTCATTCCTTTTTGTTGCACAGTAGTGTTTTGCTATTTATATGTGCCACAATTTGTTCATTCACCATTTGAAGTACCTTTTTAATTTCTAGTTTCTGGTGATTAATGTATATATGTGTGTATCTGAAAATGTATTTTATATTTTTTCCATTAACTCTCCTGGAGTGAAATTGTAAGAGATACATCTTCAAACCTTTTTCAAGATGTCTGTCATTTTGCATTCACACCAGCAACAAATGAGAGTTTAAATTTCTTTGCATCTTTCTCACCACTTACTGTTAAGTCTTTTCTTATTTATTTTTATTTTTTTAGACAGGGTCTTGTTCTGTCACCCAGGCTGGAGTGCAGTGGCGTGATCTCAGCTCACTGGAACCTTTGCCTCCCCGCTCAAGTGTTGTGCCTCAGCCTCCTGAGCAGTTGAGAATACAGGCATGGGCCACCATGCCTGGCTAATTTTTGTATTTTTCATAGAGATGGGTTTCACCATGTTGGCTAGGCTGGTCTTGAACAACTGACCTCATGTGATCCACCTGCCTGGGCCTCCCAAACTGCTGAGATACCAGGCCTTCTTAAACATGCTAATGTTTTACTTGTATCCATTGTGGTATAAATTTGCATTTGCCTAACAGCTAACAATGTTAAGCATCACATAATATCTTTGCCACTAATTCCTTGCTGAAGTCTCCATTTAAATACTTTTTCTTTATTTTAGTTTTTTTTTAGGCAGAGTCTCACTTTGTTGCTCAGTTGGAGTGCAGTGGCTTGATCTCGGCTCACCGCAACCTCGGCCTCCCAGGCTGAAGTGATTCTCCTGCCTCAGCCACCAAGTAGGTGGAACTACAGGTGCACACCACCATGCCAGGCTAATTTTCTGTATTTTTTTTATAGGGACAGGGTCTCATTCTGTTGCCCAGGGTGGTCTCAAACCCCTGGGCTCAAGCAATCCATTTGTCTTGGCCTCCCAAACTATTGGGATTACAGGCGTGAGCCACTGTTTCTGGCCACATTTCCTTAGATGTATTTTAATTTCTTACTATTGAGTTGTCAGAATTTTTAATATTTTCTTCGTATTTATCTGTCAGATATTGGTCATATATATGTATATAAAATAATTTAAAGATACTTATTTACATATACCCATTATATAACCATTAAATATGTATTTGTTCAATATATATATTTTTATTAAATATACATGTGTATATGTGAATACTATATATCTCTCCCAATCTATAATTACTGTTTCTTACTTTTAACAATGTCTTTCCAATACAAAAGTTTTAATTTTGATCCAAGTTTTTCTTTTATTTCATGCTCTTTTTGGTCCTGAGATAATTTTGTCCAACCTAAAATCACAAAGTTTTATCTCCTATGTTTTCTTCTATAAGTTCAATAGTTTCAGATTTTACATTTAATATATGATTCAATTGACGGCGGTTTTTTATGTGGTGAAAATATGGATCAAAGTTCTTTTTTGGGGCATAGAACTGTGAAATTCTATATTGTTTATTGAAAGATTATCTTTTCTGGATTGAGTAGACTTGACACATTTGTCAAAAAATCAACTGACTATATATGTGTAAGTCTGTTTTCACCCTCTATTCTTATTCATTGAATGGTATGTCTATAGTTTTGACAATAGTATGATTTATGTATTACTGCAGGCTACTAGTAAGTCTCTAAAGCTGTTCTGTTACTAAAGTGTTTAGGGTCCCCTAGTTCTTTGCTTTGCCACATCATTTCTATAATAACTTGTCTTAAAAAAAATCCTGCAGGGAGTCTGACTGCCAATGTCCTTCCTGCAAGCCTGCACTACCTGCCCTGCCCTTATTCTGTTCCTCCAGCAGCAAAAGGAGGACTGAGAAAAAGAGCATATGAATGAATGTGAACTTCCCTGTCTTGATGGGAATCTCATTGTAGCTATACCGTCACACTAACCTACACTTGATATTTGGTAGCCATTAAAATTTTAGCTCATTTCTTCTTACCAGCTTTTCTGTCAGGCTGTTCCTTCATCCCATGCTCTGCCTCAGATGAGACAGTCAAGTATTGTCTTCCCTTGACATAGGAACATCTTCCTTACCTTTCTGGCCACTCCATTGTCCTAGGATCTTACCTCTCTCATGGGTTAAAAACAAATGCTGGCTTAGTAGTTTAGCTGGACTTTTCTCATTGCTTTTTGCTTTCTATATTGCAGGTGGACACAAAATTGAGTTCTCTTTTTATTATTATTTTAATGAATTAATCTATAAAATTGTAATGTTAAACTATTTTTCTAAAACCATTTTAGAAGAGACTTTTGCAGTAGGAGGGCTTGGGTATCAACACAGGAAATTTTGAATTTGCAAGTAATGTAATTATTGACTGATACTAATTATTTTCCTAAAGGACACATTCTATTGAAGAGATTATAGTTAACAACATAGGTGTAAGCAGGAGGAAATCAACATTAAGAAGGAGCAACCAGTAGTCAACCTTAAAGAGACTATATTTACACAGCTCTGCCAGACATAAGCATTCCTCATTATCCTTTCTTTCCCTTTTTCCTTTTCTTCCTTTTCCTTGTTTTCTTTTTTCTTCCTTCCTCCCTCTCTTTCTTTCTTTTTTAGTTCCTTCCTTTTTTATCTTATTTTTTCATTTTTTCTTTACTTCAATTTAATTTTCACCTTACTTTCTCCCCCTTATTCCTACTAGTCATCAAGCCATTTCTAAAAATCCATTCTCTTAAATGGTAAGTATACAGAAATGATGTTTTCATTTTTAATTAGTTCACATTCTAATGAATTAAAATATATAATTAATATGACAAATATAATAGAGATATGAAAAAAATTTTTGTAAACATAGCGTAGTACAAGATTAACTGTACTGGAGCTGGATGTAAATTGATACAAAACTATATCTTGAAGACAATTTCAGCAGGTAGTACATGGAGATAATGGAAATTGACATTTAACAAATTACACACAAGGACCTCAATTAAAGAATGCAACATACATTTACAAGTGTGGTAAACTAGACATTCTTGATACGTAACACTAAAATGTCCTTGAAGATATACCAAATTCAAGTAACTGAAGATAAGATTTTAACTGGAAATAATAGCCTTTTTTCTTAGCCAAGCAAAGTGTAAGAGGTGTATGAAGCTATGAACTCAGAAAAGTTATACAAATTCTGTTTCTCTTTACAAACTCTATTCTCGTCAAAATAGGTCAAAATGTTGCATAAAGCTAAGAAAACTTTGATGGTGCTTTCCGATTGAGAAAAAGCTTTTTTTTAAAAAAAATATTATTATACAGATGGCTTCCAACAATTTCCCCCTGGAAGTTACCAGAATATCCAGTTTCTTTATTTGTAATTTAATATTGTAACTTTAATTGTTCATAAATATTTGAAGGAATTTGATAACAATAAACTATATTTTAAAGCAATATTTTTATCTTTTATGACTACTTTTCTTGAAATGCAATTGATATAAGTCGAAGAAACATTTTTCAATTATAAAAATTTAATAGAATGCATGCTACATAGTCTTATTTTAAGAAAAGAAAAAAGCACATATGAGACTAGTAGCATATTTTTTTGGCATCAATATCAATATTTATTCATCTAATACTATGTAACAAAATATTTTATGTAGATAGACCATATTTTAGAGACTTCTTTTATGTCAAATACATTTCATCACAATGATAATCAATTTGATTTATGCATTATATTGTTCAAAGAAATGAAGTGATTACTTAAAATCTCCCAGCTTGTTAATGGTAGAGATGGCTTTAGGTAGTGCTGTGGGGCCTGCAAATATAAACATAATGGGTTGCAAAGAGTTGAGCAAAAGGTAAATGAGCAAAGAATATTTGAGACAAATGAGATTAAGATGGGATGAATTTGAACTCATCTATTGAGAACTTATGCTGTTGTAGAATACCCATATTAAAAATCAAATTCAGTTTGTTCTTTGAAACATTTTATTCTAGGTTAATTAAGAGTATTTTTAATAAGACAGATGAACAAATTAAAACAAACAAACTTTAATTTTTATAAGGTACAAATATAAAACTTAAATCTGACTATCATTGTAAGCATATAAACTTTGATGTCCCCTTTAATATCAATTATGTGTGGTATGTAGACTCATATATGAAAAGCCATGCCTCTGTTTATTTTATTCACAGTTCAAATTTTCAATTTCATTTTGTACACAATAAACACAGATGGCTCTAAATTTGGTTGACTGCTTCTAAGTAATTTTTATGTGGATATAATTTTATCACAATGACATCTCATCAGAATAGCGAATAATTTAAGAATACTGTTGCAAACACATGTGTGTGTCTGTGTGTATATATATGTTTGTGTCTCTGTAGCTCTATTCATCAGGATGCAAATAGTGTTAGTCATGATAATAGTAACTTTGTAATTTTAAAAATTCATTTAGAAAATCCATGTTATATTTTGTTAATATTTAAATGTTTAACATTAATAATAGTGAATACTGCTGAAAATATCTGCATTGTTAACTTAGAGCCATGATGTAACCAGAAACCAACAGAGACATATACATGCCCTGGGAGGAACAGCAACTCCCCGGCAGGAATTCTAAATTGGAGTTGGAAGAGCATCCTTTGGATCCAGTTTCAACATTGACTAGCTCTACGTAAGTTATGTAGCCCTTCAGTATTGCATTGTATCCTTAAAATAGAAAAGGATATGTGTATGCTAGACTGTTTTTGTAATATACTCATGTAATGTTTGAGCTGAGTCATCTTCCTTCCAGCTTAAAACAATATTGATTATATTACAAATACAATGATGACTATGTATGTATTTGTAATATCATTTATCAGTTTTGCTTTAAAATAATAATTTTTCAGTAGCTCATGCCTGTAATCCCAGCACTTTGGGAGGCCGGGGCGGCTGGATCACAAGGTCAGGAGTTCAAGATCAGCCTGGCCAAGATGGTGAAACCCCTAAAAATACAAAAATTAGCCTGGCGTGGTGGCAGATACCTGTAATCCCAGCTACTCGAGAGGCTGAGGCAGAGAATTGCTTGAACCCGGGAGGCGGAGGTTGCAGTGAGCCAAGATCGTGCCACTGCACTCCAGCCTTGGCAATAGAGCGAGACTTCATCTCAAGAAAAAAAAAAAATTTTTTTTGAAATGACAATAAGATTGACATACACCAGTATATGTATATCCTTAATTTAAATTCATTAGAAAAAAGGATACCAAAAGTGAGAAAATTTGTTTTTATATGGATATGAGATATATACTAACTATATCATTGCACTAATGAGAATTATTTCAAGACAAAGAAAGTACATCAGTGTACCTATTTTTTAATATTTTTAATATTTTAATAAAATATTAAACATGTCTGTTTTAAAATACTTAAGTCACCTATACTTTATAAGGAAGATTATAAAATTGAATTTATTCTCATAAGGATTTACTTTTGAGCATAGAATATAATGTAATTTTTAACTACAATCACATATCTACATTGAAATTACTTTTTATCTTTGGAGGGGAAAAGATAGCAATGACATTGCTGTAAAAGCACATTTTCTTCCTGCACTCATCTCTAACAAAAAAAATAAAGCCCATAATTGTTGTTAATGTAATACACACACTAACACTGTATTTTTGCTATCAGTTTCTAGGCCATAATAAAGATAAGTAGGCAGCTGACACAGCTTTGAAGACACTATTTCAAATGTCTGGCTTGTAAAAAATTCATCATGCTGTCTAATACTTACCAATGAAAGTAATTCAAGCACAGCTCACTCTGTACCAGCACTTCATCATTTCAAAAAGCTTACAGCCAAAGGATAGTTTTTAATTGTTTATGTGATATATGACTTGATTTTCTCCACTCTGCACCTAGGAAGAACAGAGTAAATTAATAATAAGCTTAGGCACCACTGCAAAAAAAGTTGCTAGGAAATTCAAGTGATTTATATCATGGTTGATGATGCTTGGACATTAGATAAATGAATAAGGAATATCAATTTTCTTCTAAATCTCAAGTCTGAATGTAGGTTTTCCAAATTTCAGTTGAAATAATCATCTTTTAACTATGAAGGTTAGGAAGAATACAATTGTGTGTTCACCTTGATGGGAAAATGGCAGATGAAAATTGGATGACTTTCTGTACTATGTTCTTTAGCTTTGTCATACATTTATATGGAGCAGCAGGTACTGAATTTCTACAAGGAAGCAATAATGAAAAGTAATGCAGACAGAAATAGCTTGCCTCCAGCTAGACTAATGGCAAGGTCAGATTACATCAATTAAAACAGAAAGTCTCCAAGATAAAGTTCACTAATACATTCAGGGATTTTATTTTTCCCCAAATAAATGTCTGCTTTTATAAGTGGAAAAATTTTACTGTAGTTTCATGTAGGTAACAAAATACATTGAAAAACAGTAAAGAAAAAACAAGTAAAGTTATATAACTATATAAATACATATATATAATTTATGTGAAGTGGTATTTGCAGAAAGCCAAATACCTTTTTCTGGTAAATGTATCCTTACATTCATTGATATTGTAATGATATTGCTAGTAATAGTTGAGTTTTATTTGCACTCGGAAACAAATGTTGACCGAAAAGTGCCTAGCCTAGTCATTTAAAAAAGTGCCATTTTTCTTATTCAATATTATTTTAAATTACATTAATTATTTGAGACATAGCATGCAAAGTTAAGAAATAGAGTAACCATAATAGGTAACAAAAGGAGTAGGTCTGCATGGAAAATGAATTTTAGCAGTAAAAAATATATTTTTATTTCTATATTATTTTTCTTCAGAAATTAAAAGTAGTACATCAGTTTTTAATACTGCAGAAAATAAAGGAAGACTGTATCTAACACTTTCTATTAATAACCTTTACTAACTGCCTACTGTGTGCCAAACTTTTTTGCAAGAAATATAGAAAAGTTGAAGATGAACTCTACATAAAGGCATCTCTTAGGTAAGTTAATAAGCAAAAGAGAAAGGCACACCAAGTAACTATTCTACATGATAATGCAAAGGTTTGAGGTAAAAGCATTGTCAGAACTGATGATTTTCAGTCAAATAATATGTGAGTAGATACATCCAATTAAATAACAATTCATAGAAATTTGGAGCCTAAGAGCCCTTTCCCATTATTGTCATATTATAGTGTAGAGAGATAAATCATAACATTTTCAATGTACAATAGCAGAAAAATAGATATCCAAAATTTTAAATATGAAAAAAATTTAGTTTATCTGTGTAAAATAAAAGTGAAGTTATAAGGATGTGTAGAAATATAAATTATATATAAGAAATCTATAAATTTTCTTATAATTTTTAAACCATCACTACAGAGAGCACATGTGATCATTAAAACAATGTTTCAATTATAAACTTCTATTTTTTAATGATTTTCTGTGTATAGCTTTATGTATATTCTGTGAAGAATAAATGAATTTGAATCTCAATTTTTAATCTGTGAAGTTGTCACTAATTGAACATGATAGCTTCATGATTTTTTCAAAAAACTATTAGATTATCTTCAGCAATAACATTACTAAGGTATATCAGTCTTGTTTTGAATTGGGCCCAAGTCAATTAAAAAAATTTTATTGCATTTATTTGAAACTTACAAAAATTTAAAGAGAGGTCAGTATTTATGTAAATATTTACTCATTAATAAACTTGCATTATCAATAGATTTGTAAGGGTTACTTAGTTTCCATTAACTCATGTTTGTATGCACACACACACAATGTATATATTTATTTTAAGTTTATTTTCTAATTTTCTCGTCTCATTTTTTGCATCCTTCTTACTGACTCATCAGTTTATTTTTATTTAATTTTCTTCGGAGGAGTAACTTATCTTGACATCCTTACAAATTTTATTTAATTTTCTTCAGAAGAGTAACTTATTTTGACATCCTTATAACTTGAAAAGTAACTATTAATACACACAATTTTCTAAGCAATTCTGTTTCTATTGATGGCTCACATTGTGTTTAACCTGAATCTCATCCTTTGCACTGTCTCCATGCTTTTGTATCTTTTGCTATGAATTCCTGGAGTACCTTTAATCTTGTTTCATTTCATTGGACTTAAAGTTACTCTGGTTTGAGCATGGTTATTATCTTCTCTGCAGGGTGTTTCTTGAGTCCTCCTGCTATGTTAGGTGGGCACCTGCTGTCCATCAGCGCATGTCTCTCTCTTTTTAACTCCCATTATTTTTATGACCCTCCTGGACGACAGGCTAATACAGAACAGACACTTTGGCTTATCTATTATTTTAGCTTCAGAGCCTACCAGTGCTAGAAATATATAGTCCGTATCAAATTATTATGTATAAAATAACTAAAGATAGTATATTAAGAAGTTATTTTTAATTTCTTTATATTTTATATAGATCTCTCACCCATACTTTTTCACAATATGTCCCCTTTTTCTTGAATCCAGCTGACATCATTCTAAAATAGATTCTTACTCTCCTATTCCTATATTACCCCATTTAATTTTCTGTGGTTTTCTTGTTCAAGGAATCTTCTTCCAATCTATCATAGACACTGCACTCATAATAATTTCCCTTGGATGCTGAAGGTTTTAGCAATTAAGTTCAGCTATGGATTGTTTCATTTTAAAGGTTTGGTTTTTGTTCTGAGTGAGGTAGGAAGCCGTTAGAGGGACCTCCTGAAGCTGTGTCATGGACGGATCCTTAACCTTGGCAAAATAAACTTCCTAAATTGATTGAGAAAAAAAAAAAAAAACAGTGATTATGTCCAATTTAAGATTGAAAAGGCTTATTCAAGCTGTGGAAATATAAGCTGTGGCAAGGTTCAAGTGTGAAAGTAAAGAGTACTGTTAGGATGCTATTTTAATAATCTTGAGGGAAATAATGGTAAAGATAAACCAAGGTGAGACCTGAGAATGTGTAAGAAGTGGTTGGGTTTTTTACATCTTTTAAAAGTATATCTAGCTTCAGAACTGAGAGGCAAAATATTAACAGGATATTATTAGTGTTTCTGACATAAATAGTTAATGATCAACTAACTCATAATCTACTTTGCTCTTCTTTTTTAATTAATAGAAAACTGGTTTTTCTGGAGTTATCAAAAAAATTTTGACTCACCATTGAGAATATGGTGACTAATAACTATGTCATTACTTATTAGGGAAGCTAAAGTTAAAATTTTTATGAGATTCATCTACACAGCTCTAGAATTTTAACAAAATAACACAATGCACAACAATGGTGAGTGCTATGAGGATTTAGAGCAACTGGAGCTATTATACATTACTTAGAAAACAGTGTGGTAGTTACTGTAAAGTTAATCATGTCCCACTAATCCAACTCATACTACTAACTTTAGGGAACTAGAGCTTATCTTCGTATAAAAATGTACATAGATTTTATACAGTTCTTTTGGTAGTCACCAGTAAGTTGAAAGAACTCAAATGCTATTCATTTGGTGAATGGATAAGCAAAGTGAGACTTATTCACATAATGAAATAGTAGGTAGTAATAAAAAGAACTAACTACCAATACAAGCCTGGGTAACTCTTGAATGCAGTGTGATAAGTGAAGGGATGCAGGTTCAATGAATATAGAAAGTATGAATTGGTTGATGGCAGAGAGTCACAAGGAAACGATCTGCTGTTATGGGAAAGCTTTACATATTAATTACAGTGGCTGTTACATGACTGTATACATTGTTAAAACTATACATTGTAGAGGGCAAATGTTTTAGTATGTAAAATATATCTCAAATTCTGAAATATACATCAATAAATTTGAGATATATTTCACATACTAAACATATTTATTGAGATATATTTCACATATTAAACTATACATTATAAAGGGCAAATATTTTAGGATGTGTATATGTTTCACACACAAAAACATTTGCTCCAAGCCTGATCCTACGCATAAAAAGTTGTAATCAAAGCTAGGGCTGAATTTATCATATATTTCTAATTTTTGAATCCACATATTACATCATGATAAATCAGTTCCAATTTTTGTTTAAGGGACCATTATCCCAGTGGATGGGGCAGGATAAATAAATATTGATGGGACTGGTAGTACATCATTATCTACATTGCATGTGATCAAAAAGATCTTTATATAATAGTGAATACAGTCAAACTTCCGTTAAGAAACTTATGGGGTTAATCTTCTAAAATTAGAGATATTTTATCAAATAAAAATACCTAATTATATTGTCATGTCTTAAATATAATATATATATATATATACACATGTATATATAATGTTCATTGACAATTATGTAGCAATTCTCTTAAAGGTTGGGTGACTACCTATTCCAGTTTATGATTTATGAAGAGGTTCTGACCTTTGTAGGACTCCTTCATGTATTACAGAAATCTTATAAAAGTAGTAACTTTATTCACAAAAGACATCTCATTTACTGTTGGTCTAAAATAACTAGATGAGGATTTTATTAGTTCATTCTCATACTTCTGTGAGGACTACCCAGGGACTAGGTAATTTAGAAAGGAAAGAGGTTTAATTAACTCTCAGTTTCACATGGCCAGGGAAGACTCAGGAAACTTACAATCATGGTAGAAAGTGAAGGGCATGCAAGACACCTTCTTCACAAAGTGGCAGGAGGGAGAACTGCCAAGCAAAGGGGAAAAAGCCCCTTATAAAACCTTTAGATCTCTTGAGAACTCACTCACTATCACGAGAATAGCGTGGGGGTAACCGCTCCCATGATTAAATTACCTCCCATCTGATCCCTCCCACAACATGTGGGGATTATGGGAACTACAATTCAAGATGAGATTTGCTGGGGGACACAGTAAAAACATATTAAGTATGAGGTCCTATAGTCTACTTCTTTTAGAACAAGTACTTCTGTGCTCTCTCTTGCTCTTTCTCTCAATGGATTAAAAATTAAGAATGCAGCAGAGTTTACCCTAGACCCCCAATGCCTTCTACAACTTACACAAGCCCAATATTAAGACAAATAGTGGGATGTAAATTTTAGACTTATAAACTATTTCTGTTCTTCCAGAACAAACTCACTTGTAGTTACTGGATATTTTTGTACATTAAGGTACATACATGATGTTCTTTATTTCTTGAATAATTCTAGGTATGCAGAACTTTTATCTTCCTATATAATGGTCTTAAAGAACATTACCTTTGCATTAGACAGCACCTTTTTATATCAACTCGCATGAAGCATGGGGTATTATTCATTATTTTCATTTCCTTTTATTGTCACTCATACGATAAACAAGGCATCATCATCTTGTCATTAAAACTTTTTGAAATTGAACTGTAAAATATCATACTTTGCAAAGTCTTCATATTAGTACCTTATATATATGTGACTTGTATATTACTATTTATATCTATCACTGATTTTTATTATTTCCTAATTTTGTACTTTTACACAAATTATTTGGAAGTAACAGTTGTAGTTTTACCTCTAGTTGCTGAAGTACTTTCAAATAGATGATTTTAAATAAATATTAGTTGAACAAATGAACAGATACTTGCATCAACATTAATATATTGTAATGTTTTAAAGATAAATTTTGCTAAAATTTATCACCAAGATTGAAACACACAAAATTAAATTAGTATCTGGCCATAATCTGAAAATCTTTGATTTTACCCCTTTTGTTTCCAAAGTCTAAGTTTTGAAATTTTATTTCATGTTAAAGGTTAGATGTTCCTGTCTGTATTTTTCTCTCCAAAGGTAAATGTTAAGTGTTTCTCCTGTAGGAATTCCATTTTCAATAGTTTTCTGGGACATTAACAACTACAACAACTGAAGTGATAATTTCTACTCTTCTTCCCTCTTTGCCTGTTCCTCCTCCTTCTTCGTCTAAATTTGGAAGGTTTACTGATTCACTTGTAAAACTTTGATGACTAATGAAATAAAAATGGAAATGGGCGAAAATATTTTTGTATTCATATATCATTAACAGACATTTATGATTATTTTTAGATTGTTTACTATTTTTCCTAAAAGAACCACATTGATGGGATCTTCTGTGTATAGAAAATAGAAAACTTTCTGCCAGTATATCTTGTAAATAAATGTCATAATGCTTTACTAGCCCATAATCTAGACAGAAATCATTCAAATATTGGATGAATCTTAGATACTGCCTCTGGCTTAAATATTGCATTTGAACCTAATGTGCAGAAATGTGTGTTTGTAGCAAATGTTTTATGTTATAAGAAAAGAGATTACAGTATATGGTGTATTATTTTCTGAAATATTTACTGAATATGTTTCTTTCTGGGAATGTATAGCCACATAATTTACCTATAGAGGAAAATAAAAGAGAATATAGCAGGTATTGAACACCATGTTGTTGCACGCAAAAGAAATATTTACTTACAAATAAATTCTGTTTGCATTATCGAATAGGTTGATTAAGTTTAGTATCCCAGAAAAATAAATAAAGAGAGATTTTAACTGCTCTCTAAAGACAGAAACAACTAAATCTACAGAAGTTGTCATATTCTTTGTGAAAATGTTCAGTGCAGAGAGACCTACACTCAATCTTTTGTAAGCCAAGTAGTCTCATCTGTGTTTTAGCAAAAACATCAGCATTTTATGAATTTCAAGGTAAAAAGAGAGTATTGTTCACTCTGCAGACATACCAGCAGTAAATAATATTTATTCATATGAATCAATTAGGCTACATTTAAAACATCAACAACCTCAATATTAACTACTTTAGTATTTAAATGCTTAAGTAAAAACCTTGCATAAAGTCATCTCTTGGCTTTTCTTGCATTCGTACAGTATTAAGCCTATGGAATCTGCTAAAAACTTAGAATATTTAATATTTCTAAATTAAAACAAATGTATCTGAAGAACTTTTATAATGAACATGCAATTATCATTAATAATAATGTAAATTTGTTTTTAAGAATCAATCCAGCTTCCTTAAAATTATCTTAGTTTTGGGAAAAAGTCCTTAAAGTATGAATTTTATTTGAAGTTACTTTTACAAAGTTTTTCTATTATATATTACTACTATTTGAGATTGCATCATGCTGGCAAGAAGTTAAAGAAAAGGGGAAAGTGTAAAATGCTTTTCTATATAAATGACATACCCTTGTGGCATATAATTTTGGTTAAAAATCAGTTACAATTTAAGAAAGCACTTCTAAAATTGGTAAGCAGGAGGAAACTCAGGATGTCTTACATGTTTTGAACACATAGATGAGTAATGATGAATCACCCATAATAACAGGGAGAGATGATCTTATAACAATTTTCTGCCAGTCTCCCAAGTAATAATTTTTGTTTTATTGTTTATGTTGCTCAGCTTTCTGTATCACATTAAGTGTATATCATTTCGCTTTAGGAAATATTAAATGGTTTCACAGTAGAATAAATTGCCAGCTTTCAATCAGTTTTCATAATGTCCTTGACCATAGCAGGTAGTCATTGATGCCATGAGGTGTAGCTGAAGTCATACGAGAATTTGAAATGAACTGCATACTGAATTTTAAGAGAAAATACAATTCCTCTTCATATATTTGCAAAATATAAAGATCCCTTCACACACCCTCAACAGAATGTTTGCAATTATCACTGAACTTGTTTCTTAATTTCTCCAATCACATCTGTCTTTTAAGGGGAAAAAGACCCAAAGCTCCATTCTCCTTCTCCCTGCCTCTTTGTACAACTCATTCTTCCAGATATCTCTGCAGTGCTTTTTAATGCAATAATTGAATTGCTTTCGGTTTGCACAAGTAGCATATTAAGGACTGTACAGTACATACTCTCAGTCCTATATATGAATAGCACTTGGACATTTTCCACTTCTAATTGAAATGCTATTTACTATATGAATTAAAATATCTGTGGGATGTAGTAAATAAGCTTTTTTAATGCTGGATATTTAATCTCGTAATTTAGTCTACTTTAATCTAATATTGCTTCATTTTTCCCTTTAGAATTGCGTATTTTACTCTTTGCTTTGTGTTAAATTCATTTGAATTCACCAAGTATTTCCACGCTACTGAAATTATATGCAAGGTATGCCAGCAACTTATAACCTAAATAAGCAGGTTAAGCAGGTTAATTGGGTTTTCACTTTCCCAATTACATCCCTGCTTATTTTAATGAATATTGTTAAAGTATATTGATATTATATTAGCATCTGCTGTATAATTTTCTTTCATTCAAGTGCAATTTGTGGTGTTTGTCCTTTACTTTGGAGAAGCCATTCCTTCAAGAAAAAATATATTTAACAAGTATTAAAGCCTTCTTTTTTTCACTTCTCTTTTTCATATGTATCTCAGATCTAATTAAATGTCTAAGAAGGTTGTGTCTCCTGTTTAAACAATTGACTGCATACACAGTGCTACCCCACTGGTTTATTGGGCTGAATTAAGTTGTTTATCCATTATCTCTTGCTGGAGCTGAAGAAATTCAAAATAGTATGGGACCCATAAAGGATGTCACCACTTAATGTCAAAAGCCCACATAAAAAACATTTGATTCAGTAGACCTTTGTAAGGGTTTAGTATTTAATTTCCATGTGCAAATGATCTCATCTATAATGTTGACACTGTTTTCCTATGATATAAGTGAACTGATCACATAACACAGTTTAAGAGGTATACATTGATTTATGATTTTTAGCATCACTTTACTAAACTTCATAAGATACATGTCTAAGCAGCTTACTTTCCTTCACTCACTTAATTGTCTAAGCAACTTACTTTCCTTCGCTCACTTAATTTCCAGGACATTTTTGTCATTAATTAGTCATCCATATTCTTTATTTGATATTAGCCCTTCACAGTTGGTATTATTTACGGAGTCTAAGAAAAGGTGTCTCTCTCTCTCACACACACACAAACACACCAAGCATTATAATGTTGGAGTACAGTATTACGGTAACAAACTGAGCCCAAAGACAATACAATGTAGTTGTTTAAAAATATGCCCTCAATAACTGCAAAGCTGGGGTTCAAATCCTGACTCTTATTTTTACTTGTGCGATTTAAAAAAATTTTAATTTTGTTGTTAGACGGTAGGTGTATATATTTATGGGATACATGAGATATTTTGATACAGACATGCAATGTGTAACAATCACATCAGTGTAAACAGGATTTCCATCACCTCAAACATTTATCCTTTGTGTTACAATCTAATTATACTCTTTTAATTATTTAAGAGGTACAATTAAATTATTATTGACTAGACACAGTAAGGTTAAGTAAATTGCTTAAAATTGCATGACAAATTTGTGGGAGCTAAAAACTTGTATGATTTTAAGCAATTTATTTAACCTTACTGTGCCTTATTTTTCTGTCCTTAATCAATGTCATTGTAATACTACCTGCCCTTGAGGTACATAGTACCACTCATTACTCTAATAACGAGTGAGTTGCTATATGTTGTTATTAGAAGAAGGCCTGCCATTAAGTACTAAGTCAGTGCTAGCTTCTATTTATTCTACACAAAATCTTAATGAAGGCATAGCTGTTCTAATACTATACAATATATAAATAATTTGTTCTTGGGATGGTCATATATCCTATTATGCTTAGGAAATTTTTAGTTTATCATAGTTTCCAGTGTAACATTGTCTTTGTCTAAACATTCATTCATATGATAATAATTCAGTGCTGCTTTTTACTCTCAGAAGTGTAAGTTCTTAGCATATGGTCACACTATGATAACTCTACATCTTCTATGTAGCATTTACTGTTTTTCAGCTTCTTCCCATATTTCTTCGGTAAAGCTGTTCTCCCTCAATAAGATGACTAAAGACTTCCTTTAGGCTAATCCCATTTGATATTTTAAAATTCTTATCTTAAACTATTATAACATTATGAATGTTATATAGCATATAACATTGCTAATCAATTCCCCATTCTTAAAGTCATCTTCCCTCTCAGAGTCTGTATCTTTCTTTTTCCTGAATGTCCATTCTCACTTTCTTTTGTGTGATCCTCTTCTTACCCTATTTACTATATATTTTTAATTGCTCATGGTTTTTCTCAGGTTCAGTTTTCTTCTCATCCTATAACTTGTACCCTGGAACACGCATTTATAATTTGCACAGACTACCAATATCGGGTGGTGGTTAATTTTAAAGTACTGTCTGCCGATCAGTCTCTTTTATTAAGTTAAAACCCCAGATATTATGCTGCTCATGTGAATTTACCACAGATATCACAAACACAACCAGTTCAAAATTTAACTTGTCACTCACTTGCTGTGTGTCTACTTCTTCTATATTTCCCATCTTGATGTTTCACACCATCATCAATCCAATCCCTTAAGATATAAATATGAAAAACATTCATGTATCTCCCTTTTGCCTTACTGAACCGAATTATGAAATGATTACTTTTTGTTAAATATTTACACGTTTTATTGTTTTTTCTTCTTTATTACATTAGGTTGCTGTACATTCTTGCTAGAATTTATTGGACAGTCTATAATCTATTATCTCAGACGCTAATGCTGCCATCACATGATACATTTTTATAAATTTCTGCAAGATTTATCTTTGAAATGTCAATGTGTTTATAATATTCTTCTGTTTATGTTTTTTAACTGAATTTCCACTGGCTTCAAAAACCAGTCAAAATGACACAGCTGGATTACAAGGCTTTTAGCCTTCCTCTAAATTTACCCGTAACTCCTATTTCTTCAACGAACTCAGTGTGTTGCAACTGTGTGAAAGATTATATATGTATGGATATATGTATATATGATTGCTATATATATATTTACTATATATATAACTTCTCAACTCAAAATCTGCAGTTGAATTAAAAACAAGCTAAATGTTTTTTCTCTAATATCTATTTTTTATTTTAGTCAACTCAAAAATTAACAGTCTATCTATTTTCAAATCTCAAAATCTCTTTCTCCAGACTTATTATTTTTTGCAGATACATACACACTTTTTCATATTGGACATGCTGAGCCTTGTTACTTCTATGAGCTTTTACCCCTTCAAGAGCAATCCAGGAGAAGCACAAAAATGTATAAGTCTAGTAGTAAGCTTGCCTAGACGCTTGGAAGTGATATTTAGTTTTTATTTTACATTATTTAATTCTCTATGGTAAAAATCCTAGAGTGACTAACAAACTTTAATCTGAACGTCTGTGTTATTGTATGACATATCAATGCAGTCTTTCAAAGGGATGGCACAGAAGTGCTTGGTGATGACAGGTTGAATTGAATGAGTAATTTCAGAGGAGATCCTTTTCATTAAAAATGTATTGAAAATGCCTCCCATATGTCATCAACAGATGCATTTTGTTGATGTAGTTCACGATAGTCATATTTAATGAGGTATAAGAATATTTGTCAAACATCAACTAATTGGAAGTTCCCATTATGAAAATTTAATTTTCTCAAAAGACTCATGTTTATAAATTTCCCTAAAGTGTTCAGTAAACAACAAAACAATATAAATAATCAAAAACGTGCCTTTACATCCGGTATACTCAAAAATGTTTGTTGTAGAATTATGTGCTTTTTTATAATTAGTAAACTCTCATATATATTTTTAAATATTATAATATTTTTTGTACCTCACGGAAATTTTATTGTACATAAATATTTGTTTCCCTCATAAAAATTATATCTACACATATCAGTAGATGAATCTTCATAGTAATAAGTGATTTTCAATAATTTTGTTTCTTCAATGATGTAAGAATTTAAGCCAAATATAGAAAACACCAGCATCAATAGATTATGAATTAATTTACTTAGAAAAAATTCCATTACAGAAGTCTATTTTATATACCATCAAAATTATATTGGAATCTATATTTACTTTATGTGTATTGTACCATGCCTTTGAAGAATTACTCAATTTTTATTCCATTTGGGTATGTATTCATGGACTATCTTGCAGAAACAAGATTCTTACACATTGACATGATCACAGATTCCACGAATGAAAGAAGAAAGAAAGAAAGAAAGAAAGAGCAAGAGAGAGAGAAAGAGGGAAGGAGAAAGCAAGAGAGAGAGAAAGAGAAAGAAAGAGAGAAAGAGAAAGAAAGAAAGAAAGAAAGAAAGAAACAAAGAAACAAAGAAAGAAAGGAAGGAAGGAAGGAAGGAAAGAAGGAAAGAAAGAAAGAAAGGAAGGAAGAAAGAAAGAGAGAAAGCAAGAGAGAAGGAGGGAAGGAGAAAGCAAGAGAGAGAGAAAGAGAAAGAATGAAAGAAAGAGAGAAAGAAAAAGAAAAGAAAGAGAAAGAGAGAAAAAAAAGAAAGAAAAAGAAAGAGAGAAAAGACAGCTGTAACAACAACAAACTCTAATCTAAACAAGGACACACAGACATTTGAATCTCAGAAATCTTTGCCAAGACCAATGTCTTGAAGGGTTTCCCTAATGTCTTCGTCTAGTAGTTTCATAGTTTCATGTTCTACATATAAATCTTTAATTCATTTTGGTGTGATTTTTGTATATGGTGAAAGAGAGGGGTGTAGTTTCATTCTTCTGCATATGGATGTCCAGTTTTCTAGAACTGTTCATTAAAGAGACTGTATGTTCTTGGCATCTTTGTCATAGAGTTGACTGTAAATATGTGGATTTTTTTCAGGGTTCTCTATTCTCTTGCATTGGTCTATGTGTTTGTTTTTATGCCAGTACCATGCTGTTGTGGTAACTATAACTTTGTAGTATGCTTTGAACTCTGGTAATTTGATGCCTCCAGCTTTGTTCTTTTTGCTTGATGGCTTAATGTATGCAAATCAATAAGTGTGATACATCACATTAGTGTAATGAAGGACAAAAACCTTGTGATCCTTTCAATGCGTGCTGTAAAAGCATTCAATAAAATTCATCATCCCTTCAGGATAAATACACTTGAAAAACTGGGTATAGATGGAACATACTTCAAAATAAAAAGGCCATATATCATGAACCTAGAGTTAACGTAATAAGAAATGGGAAAAACCTGAAAGCCTTTTTTTTAATAAAAGCTGGAGCAAAAAAAATAATTCCTGTCTTTAGCACTTTTATTCAACAGAGTACTAGAAGTCCTAGACAGAGCAATTAGACAAGAGAAAGAAAGAGCATCCAAATTGAGAAAAGGTCAAATTGTCTTTGTTTTCAGGTGGTATAATCTTATATTTGGAAAAAATAAGACTCCACCAGAAAGTCTATTAGAACTGATAAACTGATTCAATAAAGAGTCAGAATACAAAATCAACATAAAAAATCGGTAGCATTTCTATATGCCAACAAAGAACACTCTGAAAACAAAATCAAGAAAGTAAGCCCATTTACAATACCTATAAAATAATAAAATACTTAGGAATAAACTGACAAAAATAAGTGAAAGATCTCTGCAATAAAAACTATAAAACATTCACAAAATAAATTGGAGACACAAAAATATTGAAAGATATTCCGTGTTCATTGATGGAAAAAAGCAATATTGTTAAAATACCTATACTACCCCAAATTATCTATAGACTCAAAACAATCCCTAACGAAGTACCAATGACATTCTTCACAAATATAAAAAAAAATTGTAAATTTATATAGAACCACAAAAAACTTAAAATAGCCAAAGCAATCCTGATCAATTTTATTTACTTTTGAGGCCAACATTTCATAATGCCCCCACTGATGATGATCGGAAGAGCTACAGTCAACAAACACTCATGCTGTTTATTCTTGAATCTCAGTTCCTGGTTCCACTGTTAGCAACTGTGAAATACAGCTGTTATCCTTATCTGCTGGGGATGAATTCTAAGACTCCTAATGGATGCGAGAAACTGCTGATAGTACCAAACCCTATATATATACTATGTTTTTTTTCCTATGCTTACATACCTATTATAAAGTTCAATTTATAAGTTAGCCACATTAAGAGATTAAAAACAATAATAATAAAATAAAACAATTATACTGTAATCAAAGTTATGTGAAAGTAGTCTGTCTCTCTCTCAAAATAGCCTATTGTATTGTACTCACTCTTCCAGTTTTCCTTTAATCTTATAACCAAGATGGCTACTATCTGACTAATGGATGGGTGGGATATACAGTGTGGATATTCTGGACAAAGGGGTGTGTTACATCCTGAATGAGATGGAGTGAGATAGTGTGGGATTTCATCACAATACTCAGAATAGTGCACAACTTAAAACTTATAAACAGTTTATTTCTGGATTTTTATTTTTTTTAAGTTTTAAAGGTTTTTTTTTATACTTTAAGTTCTATTTAATGTTTTTGAACCACGGTCAATCCCAGGTGACTGGAACAACTGAAAGCAAAAGCAAAACTGAGGATAAAGGAGGATTGTTGTATATAAACATTATAATACAATAACTTAAGCAAAGAAGGATAGTGATAAGTCCCTCATGTTTCACAGAAAGAAGTTGTGGCTTGTTTTGGCCTTTTGTTTTAGTCTAATGCTTATTCTTCAACTTTAACTTTCTGTATTGTACTTCATTAACACTTTCTACATATTAAGATATTTTACATGTTATCTAAATGATATACAGTACTTTGTTAATGACTAAATAAAAACAGGATAGATGAAATGCATTACTAGTGAAGTGACAGAACTAATGTGTAAAAACACATTACAGTGCAAAACTGCTCACATATTCTCATAGAACAAGGAGTTATAGTATTAGAATTACACAATTATCCCCTAAGTATCATGTGCTATTAAGCATTCGTCAAAATTTACTTTTGTGGTGTACTTCTTTCATTTTAAATTAGCTAAAATTTTCTAAAAATACTGAGTTACTTTTTAAAAGAAGTGGGCACACACTCATAAATTTTCATGTGACAGTAGTTACAATGCTATGGCATTGTTATACAGAGGCATTTATTTCTGAAATTCAATGTCTAAGTGTCCTTGCTTAGAATTTGTATTTTCTGCTACAATTGCCTTTTTCTTTCTTCCTTACTTTCTTCTCTCCTTCCTTCCTTCCTTCCTGCCTGCCTGCCTTCTTTCATTTCTTTCATTCTTGTAATTTGTAATCATGTCAATATGTAAGAATTTTGCTTCTGCAAAGTATTCCATGCATACATACCCAAATGGAATGAAAATTGAGTAATTCTTCCAAAGCAATACACATTGTCTGCTTATATTAAAATATCACACGTAATCCATAAATATGTACAGCTATTAGGTATTCATTAAAATTTAAAATAATAAATTAAAAAATGACAATTGTTATGAAACATTTCTGGTTCTTATGGTGTTCACTAGTCATTGTAAGAAAACAATATTTTTGGATATTTCTAAGTGTGTTTATATTTTTTCTATGAACAAGAAATTATAATATTACCATTAGTTGATGATGTTTTAGATCTTGCATATTGATCTTATGTTCTAAAGAAATTTTCTTTACCTCACAAATTAGATTTGCTTTCTTGTTTCACTGTTTATCTTCCTATTATTTTTTACGTCAAGTTGTAAGCCCAACATTACATTAGACAAGTGTTGTTATGAGACCCAAAGCACTGAAGATCAATTATAATGTTTTAACTGTTATTACTGGACTAATTTTAATTGTCCCCTGAGTCCAAACAAATTAAGAGTTTGTTTTTAATATGCTACATTCTTTCAAGAGCAGATATTCTGAGGCTGCCAACTGTACACCAGTTGCTCTACAGGAAGTATTACATAATGTAGATATACCTTTCTTACAGTTTTCACCCTGTTGTTAAGTTATTGTCATTTTATAAAATCAACTTGATTTAGAAAAAGTTAACTTAGTTTAAGAGGGTACAGATACATGTGGGCATCAGCGACTGGCATTTGTATTGTTTTAAAATAGTTAAACTGGAAATGATGTCTTGGGAGTGAGGATAAGTAGATAAACACATAGAGATAATAGGTACACATAAACACACATATCCAGATGTAGTTTGCTGATAAGAAAACATATGATCTCAATTTCTAATATGAAAGATGATTAATGCTACTTTATTTAGATAGAGCATATGTCAAAGGAAGGTAAAATAGAAAGGATATTTGCAGTAGCAGAAATAAGAAAATATGATCTATAAAAGAAGTCGGCACGTAGGTTTTTAAAACCCTGGGTATATTAAGGAACAATGTCCAGAAAAACTTGGTGATAGATTATCTGTTGTAACATAAAAAGTGATATATCTACAGATAAATTCATTCTTTATTTAAATAAAAGTGTAAAAGTCCAAAAATATGTCATTCAATGAATATTTATTGACTGCTAACCATGGCCCACTGTAGATCAGGCACCGTTCTAAGACCTGAGGATACAGTGGTTAGCAAAACCACAAGGCCTCTGCTAACATGTAGACTGATAATGTTTTTAAATTGAAAGACAACTTAATTATTAAGCTGAGAGACAAATAATTAAAAAAATACACTTAAAGTATATTAGGTGGAACCAAATGATGCTGTAGGAAGGGTTATTTACAGAGGTTCATCAGGACAGGACACTGTGATAAGTGAATGTGAGACTAAGAGTTTATGACCAAGAACCCAAAAGCAAATGCAAAAAAAACAAAGATAAATAGATGGGACCTTATTAAAGTAAAAAGCTTCTGCACAGCAAAAGAAATAATCATCAGAGTCAACAGAAAACCCCCAGTGTGGGAGAAAATCTTAGCAAAGTATGCATCTGTCAAAGGGCTAATGTCCAGAATCTATAAGAAACTCAAGCAAATCATCAAGAAAAAATAAATAACCTGTGCCATCAAAAAGTGGGCTAAGGACATGAATAGACAATTCTCAAAGGAAGGTCTGTAAATGTACAATAAACATATGAAAAAATGTTTACCATTACTAATTATCAGGGAAATACCAATCAAAACCACAATGTGATACCACCTTCCTCCTGCAAGAATGGCCATAATTAAAAAATCAGTAAATAACAGATGTTGACGTGGATGTGGTGAAAAGGGAATACTTTTACACTGCTGGTGGGAATGTAAACTAGTACAACCACTATGAAAAACAGTATGGAGATTCCTTAAAGAAATAAAAGTAGAACTACCATTTGATCCAGCAATCCCACTCCTGGGTATCTACCCAGAGGAAAGTAAGTCTTTATATGAAAAACACACTTGCAGATACATGTTTATAACAGCACAATTCACAATTGCAAAAATATGGAACCAGCCTCAATGCCCATCAACCAAAGAGTGGATAAAGAGAATGTGGTATGTATATATCATGGAATATTGCTTAGCCATAAAAGTAATGAAATAATGGCATTTGCAGCATCCTTGATGGAATCAGAGACCATTATTCTAAATGAAGTAACTCAGGAATGGAAAAGCAAACATCATATGTTCTCACTCATAAGTGTGAGGTAAGCTATGAGGACACAAAGACATAAGAATGATACAATGGACTTAGAGTACTCAAGGGAAATGACTGGGAGTGGGGTGAAAGATAAAATGCTGCACTTTGGGTCCCGTGTACACTGCTCGGGTGATGGGTGCACCAAAATCTCGGAAATCACCACTAAATAACTTACCCATGTAATCAAAAACCATTTCCCAAAAACTATTGAAATTTTTAAAAAATTACATTTTGCATCTTTCCTAAGAACATTATTGTGCTGATATTTTCTATCAACTTTGACATACGGTTAACTGAATTATTGGTCCAATTCTGCACACTACTCAACTCGGGATTGACAGTCTTGACATGGCCCATGTGACTTGCTTTAGCTAATGATATGTAGACAGAAGTAACAATGAGCCTTCCAAGCCTACGCCTTGAGAGACTTTATGTGTTTCCAATTGTCTGCTTGTCCTTTGCCATTGCTATGAGAATAACATGTTTCTGCAAATTTGTTGGTCCATCCAAGAGGGAAATGTGGACCAGAGCCACCCCAGTCAACACACAGACCTGCAGGAAAAAGCCAAGCTGGGCCAATCATCACAGCCTCAGGTAGACTTGCCCAGACAAGCCTAAAAAAGATCAGACCAGCCTTATCCAACAGGTGGACACAACAGCAATAATACATTTTTTTGTTGTTTCATGCCAGTAAGATTGTGCTAGGTAGTATTTTTACAATAGCTAACAGATGCAGTCAACTATATAGATGCTCTTTAATTTAATCTCTGCTTTAAAAAAAAACTTGAAAATCAAAAATGTCCTTTTTTATTGGAGTTAAACTTTTCTGCAATTTTTATTTGATGGGGCATGAAGAACTTCACGATGAAGTGTGTGTGTGTGTGTGTGTGTGTATGTATCTATATATGTATACTTTTCAATTAGCTCCTTTTTTAGACATCTTATAATAATTTAGTATGCCTTTTGCATATAAGACAGGGGAAAATCTGAGCAGTGAACAGTGAGTTATGTGTAAAATTGTCCTTTTCCATTCTTACATTTTGGCGTCAGTCAAAATTTGTTAGATTTAACTTTGTGTCTCAGAGTAAGTTCTATCTATACCTCCACTTTTAAGGGTTTAGATTTTTGTCGCCAGAAGGTTAAAGTTTTAAACCATAAGTGAAATATGAGGGAGATATTGTTTTTCCCAGGTAGTTTCTCATGACTGTGATTTAAGAGGTCCAAATAGATGCCCCTTTATCAACTAAGAGCTATAATAAACCCTAAGTTTAAGGAAACAAAAAGTTACTGGTCTAGGGCTCAGGGATTGGCTGGCATGACAGCTCCCTAAATTCACACAGCTATAAAACACAAAACAAAAGCAAAATCACATTCTTGCTAAGCTGCCTAGCAAATAAGAGCTATCAGGCAAAATATTGGACCCTTCTGGCCTCTGATTTACTTACTACCCAGTCTGATTGGACATGGGACCGGACTTAAAAACATTCTTTCCTGAAAAACAGCCATAGACTTCAAGTTAGTTTTGGCCAGGTTTTAGAGACTGTGCACACTGTCTTTGTGCCCTACGGTTCACCTTTTGAAGTAAGGAGCCAAATTCCACTTTATTTTAATACTAAAACTCCATTCCAAAGTGAACGTGAAATGTATGTTACACATGTTTACCATTGCACATGCACTTGACTCACCTTATAAATATGAATAATTTCCCTGAAACGTGCTAAATATTTATGTCGTTATTGTGTAATATAGACCTTGTGAAGCCTAAAAACCAACCTCTACCTTCTCTCTTTGAAGAGTGTGTTCATGTCATGCCAGAGACTGTCTCTCTGTTTGCAAACTGATAGCACCAATAAAACTCTCTTTTCTATTACTTAGCCATCCTGATATTCCTTTTAGATGACAATGCCTTCAATTGAAATGACTTTCTAGTTTTTGACCATACTCAGAGATGCCTGAATTTGTGGTGTGCTACCAGCCTAAGCCTTGATTAAAGAGCCCTGCTACCTATGATTTAATCAGCATTAAACTTTGCTTTCCATAATGAAATAAAAAAGTAAAGGCATATAAAATTATATAAGATGATGTTGATAATGTTCTTGCATAGGATGTTGACTCAAGAGAAAAAAACAAAAACAGAAAAAAGCTTGTCAATGGATTTGTCATTGACAAAAAGCACATAGGAGAATAGGAGAATAAAAAGCAGTAATAAAGGTGTGGCTGATTTATCTAACTTATTAGACTTAGATAATCTTCTTGAAAAGAGAAACAATCAAATTTATCTGACAACTGAATAACAATAACCCAGGCGGAAGGAGGAAAAATAGAAAATGGAATTTACACAAGTCTCTATATTATAGGATATGACAGAGATTAGCACAAGACATCCAGTGCTTGTAAAATTGCAAGAACATATGTATAAGTAGACATATGTTTACTCCCTTACAAACCTAAGGAAGAGGCCTTGTATGTTAATGTGTTAAATAAAGGGTATGATACTTTATATTTTTAATTGGAATGGTTTATTAAGACCATATAATTATTAAACTTAATAAGAAATTGGAAATAATGGCTTTCCGAGTATAAGGGAGTTTGTATTAAATTGAAACAATGGTAAAATTTATAGGCAACCTATATAGGCTTACTTTTCTCACACTCCAGGTATTTGAGAATAAACTATATGGCACATTTTTGAATCTCCTGACAATTTGGAGGCATACAGAGAAAAAAGTAATCTTTCTATCTTCTAGGTACTCTATTAAAAAAATCTCACTATAAAACCAAAAGCAAAACTTAGTCTTAAAATATTTTTTCTACATTTCCTTAACAGACTTTAAGTGCAGTGGTTATTATGTACTGAGTATTTAACATGAGCCTGGTACAGTGCTTCACTTTCATGCATAGTTTCTTTCATTGAATTCTCATGCAGCTCTGTAACATAACATTTAATTAACTTTAAAGTCATACAACGATTATGAGCTAAAACAGCTACTTGAACCTAAATTTGACCCATCTTATAGCATTCAAAATTCAATGTGCTCAAGATAAAAATATATCTGAAACTACTTTTAGTGGTTTTGTAGATCAATACATGGTGAATACAGTAGATAAATGAAAATGTTACTAAAAGTCTCCTGGAGAAACCAGATATGATAAAAAATAAGGATTCCTATTAAATGGATACTTATTACTTCTTTGACAATCTTCTCCTCCATCACCAAACAGTACATAACTGCATATATTAAAAATTTTTAATGCTTATATATTGTATGCTGAAGATACACTTCTTAAAATATATGATAGAGAAATTCAGAACAATTCTGGGCTATGAAAATCTCACTTGTTAATATCAACTAGATGACCTTAAATAGAGCTTAGAAACTAAAGCCCATTGGATCAAATCCAGTCAGTCACCTGTTTTTATTTAAAAAAGCTTTATGGGAACACAGCTACACCTTCATTCATGTATTGTCTATAGCAGCATTTGGGCTCTAATGGCAGAGTTGAACAGTTGCAAAAGAGACTTGTGGCCCAAAATGCCTAAAACATGTAATACCTTGGCCTCCCTAGCAAAAGTTTTCCAACACCTACTCTAGGAAAGTAAAACATTGTCCTGTAATACTAAAGTTAATTTGTAATCAAGGCTCAGGGCTTCCTGACAGTCACCACACAGCCCACACAGGTGTTATTATAAGGTAGTAAGTAGAGAAAATCTTTGCTCTCAGAAGCTTTTTTTTTCTTGCTATCGTTTCCAGGGGTTTTGAGAATATGTCATAATGTGACAATGTGACAACTCTTACTTTTGTGGGGTGGGCTTGTTTTTTACATATTAACTAATTTTATCATGGGTCTATACAACATTCTTTGAAAAAGTTATATTTATTCAAGGAGTTTCAAGCTTTATTTAACAGACTTATCTTTCATTTGTTGGTTTTTAAAGTTTTCCTTAGTAACTCTTACTTTTAAAGTTTTCCTTAATAACTGTGATTGCATCTTGGTTGCTTTCAACCTTATTATTTTTTGTGTGCTATTAGAAATCATTCCTAATGAGCAGTCTTAAAAGTGGCAAGCATCCTTTTATTTATTCACTTACCTGAATAAGTATTAAAGCAAGCACTATATTCTATATGTATCAGTTATAGAGAATAAATAATATGTATATGCTGCCAAGACAGCCAGTTAGTCAAATAAAATCACGTGAGTTGATAAGCTAGATTTCTGTTTGAGAGAAGTTGAAAAATTATCCATTAATTATTTTTCACTGATAGTTGAAGGCAGTGTTTAGAAAACATAAGTATCTTAGTGTTATACACAAAAATAAGAAGACGCATATATGACCAGGTCTTTTCTAATTATTTTACATGAGGTCATCCAGCCTTTTCAAATAGTAGATTTCTGGAGATTATATTTTTTATAAATAAATATTGTAGGATTAAGAACACAAACAATTTTGAGACATTTTTGTTATATACATATTTTTAACATGTGGAATCTTATTGATAAAAAAATATGTAGAGCCCATATAATATTTTAAAATAAAAGTGATTATATAAAGATTGCAAGAAAACTAAATTTAAGTAAACTATCTTAATTTTAAAATAAAAATAATGTTCTAAGTTTGTGTAATATGTAATTCTTATGCCATAGGAATATATTGTAACCTCTTTTTAAATTATATCATTAGTGATTTCTAGACATATAAGTTTCCAAATCTCAATATTACTAGAGTAATAAAAAATAAGGTTGATCTGGTTTGCATTCTAAGTAATGGTAAACATATCTCATCCTGTCCCTCTAAAATAAAATACTGTGCCAATTTTTTAGGCTCTATAACCTCAGAGAATCACCAGGGGTGCAACTGTCTCAATCAAGTTGTATTAGTCTCTTTTCACACAGCTATAAAGAACTGCCTGAGACTGTAATTTATGAAAGAAGGAGGTTTATTTGACTCACAGTTCCTCATGGTTGGGGCGGCCTCAGGAAACTTACTATCATGGCTAAAGGCAAAGGAGAAACAAGTACTTTCTTCACAAGGCAGCAGGAGAGAGAGCCAAGTGCAGAGGAATCTGCCAGTTTTAAAACTAACAGATCTCATGAGAACTCCCTCACTGTCAAGAAAACAGCATGAGGGAAACTGTCTCCATCATCCAATTGCCTCCCATCAGGTCCTTCCCTCAGCACATGGAGATTATCATTCAAAATGAGATTTGGGTGGGGACAAAGAGACAAACCATATCACATGTGTATCATCTCCATGATGAAAGATAAGATGTTGCATCTTGCACCACATACCAGCAAAATAAAGGCACATTGATTGATCAGACTTCTTGGATTTAGGAGGCAATGTATGTTACATTAATCTGTGCTACTCAACTATTTCCCAATTCTTAAGGTTGCGAGAACTGAGTAGGAAATTGAACACAAAAACAAGCAAGTCTGCAGCAAATCTTCACTGCAAACTGCTCTCCTTTGGTCTTCCCCTGTAATGATCCTTGAAGTGTCTGTGGAAAATCAAACCTTTGGCATATTATGATACAATAATTGCAGGGTAGTTCTCTATGGTTTTAGATAAATCATGTCTGCTTCTTCAAGTGACTATTCTTTTGAGAAACAACCTCCAGCTTGCTACTGGGTCTTGGTAGAGATGAAAAACTTAAAATGGCCCATTATTTGATCATGAGACCTGAAGTGTACTTCATGAACTGAATAATATTTGACCCACCAAGCCTTATCTTTGTTTGGTGGTAACAAATTATTTATCAAACAAAAATGATATATACACAACCATCCTGTGGAAGGTCTTTATGGAACAATAAATAGCAAGAGAAAGTTTTAGACTCCCTTGATGCCCACACCTGTTGCTTTAGCTTAATCCACACTATGGCATCATGAAGAGTTATTGATGTTCAGTTGAACACAGAGAAAAGATCAAAAGGTACAAAAAAACTTTGCGCTACTTTACAATTGGTTCTATTTATAATATATGTTGGTACAACTTGGAAGTTCACAGCTATAATATCACAGTCCCATTCATGTGTGAGCCTCAGAGCAATAGGCAATAGTGAAGAAAATCTTCTAGTGGGTAGGATTTCAGCAGTTCATTTTGTTTTCCCCTTTATCCAGATAAACAGATGCTTAGAAGTGATTAACACATAGTTTAAAATGGTTTGCCTGGTTCATCAAAAATTTAAAAAGACCTATATGATGATGGCAAGGAAGTATGCGAAGATCCATGTGGATGCATCTCTCAAAATGGACAAAGACTGTGAGATACTTGAATTCCATGTAAATGTCTACACATGGCATTCACGGGAGAGGAACCTCTGAAAATTAGTTGAATAAAGTGACATAGTTTATGGAATGTCAGATTTCAAAGTTTACTCAGGGATGGTAGTGGACAGGATACAGAAATCCATTGTGTTAGTCACTTGGACTCTCCTTCACCACGGTTTTATTTCTGACAAATTCCAGGTGGATAAACAGCAAAGAGCAATGCTGATTTCCTTTAATGACACTGTTTTCCAGTTATTAATAATCAACCTGTAACATTTTTAGTACATTGGACCCCTTTGATCATGAAGGGGACAGAGATTTGTTGCACTCATTAAAATAATCATGAATTCTGAAGATGAGTTGAACCTCTGTTCTTGTGATCCTGTTATCAGAACTACCATGAATGAACCCTTGGAATGCCCTTTTAATTGCCATGACATTCTGCACAATGTTACTTCAGATTAAGGAACTCATTCTGAAACAAAAGAAATACAGTAATAGGATCTTGTATATGATACAGAAAGCTTTATTACATACTCCATCACCAAAAAGCAGTGGTTTTAATAAAATGGCATGGCTCACTGAAAATTCAGTAATGGTGCTAACTTGAAGGCCACAATCTGAATGTGTAATATTTTACCTTATAGGATTTAGTGCATGCCCTGAATCAGGATTCAACATATAATGTGATGTGTCTCTTTTTTTTTTTCTTTTTTTTGAGACAAAGTTTTGCTCTTGTTGCCCAGACTGGAGTGCAATGGCATAATCTCGGCTCACTGCAACCTCTGCTTCCCAGGTTCAAGCAATTCTCCTGCCTCAGCCTTCCAAGTAGCTGGGATTACAGGCATGCACCACCACGCCCGGCTAATTTGTATTTTTAGTAGAGACAGGGTTTCTCCATGTTGGTCAGGCTGGTCTCGAACTTCCAACCTCAGGTGATCTGCCTGCCTCGGCCTCCCAAAGTGTTGGGATTACAATAGTGACCCACTGCACCCGGCCTGTGATGTGTTCCTTATAGTCAGAATACATGGGAGCAGAGCAAAAGTGAGAGTGGCTTCTCTTAGTATTATAACTAATAACCCATTCATAAAGATTTGTTTTTAATTCCTGCCACTTTGTCCCTACAATTTGAAGTTCTTGGATCTCAAAAGAGAATAGTTCCACAAATTGAAGCAACAGTAGTTACATTTAATTGCAGGTTGAGACTGCTACCTGGTCATTTTGTTTTCCTTTTTTGCTACTGAAACAAGGCAAAGAATGCTTTGTTTTTGTTTTAGTTTTGGTTTTCTTATTTTGAATGACTGATCCAGAGTACCCAGTGGATGTTAGTTTCCTGCCACAGAGCAGGGACAGAGAGAATTAAGTCTAGCATCCAGGAAATATTCTCGGGCATTTTTTAGTAGTTTCATATCCAAGAGCAAATGATAGTAAAAAATTATAGCAACCAAAGAGAACTCAAGAGTATGTAGAATGCTGACCTTTAATGAATGAAGTTTCAGGTCACCCTATGCATGAACCAAGTCTACCTTTGGACCTGTCTAGGGGCAAAGAAAGCATGGAATATGCAGGGGATTTAGAAGTTACTGATATTAGCAGTGACTTTGTAATCAGTTACTAAATTAAGAACCATAATAGCTGCACATATCTTCATTTCTTATGTGTATAGTTAAATAGATTTTTATACAGTAACTTAATTATTTTTATCTCTCCTCATTTCTTTATTAGTTAATCGATATTTTGTTGGAAGTTAACTTTATAATTTAATCTTTAGAAAGAGAATGTTCAGTTGAGACTGTTATCAGAATGAGAAGTAAGTAACATAGCCAAGAAATGGATAGAACTTACGACAATTTTTTCCCAGAAAAAAAAAAAAAATAGGTCACGGGCCAAATTCACCCTTCAGCTTGTGTTATACCACATGCAGCCTAAGAATGTATCTGTGGCTTATTTTGTTTTGCTGTTTACATTTTAGAGGTTGCAATAAACAAACTAATAAACAACAATAACAAAAATAGAACATGCAACAGACCATTTGTGGCCCACAGGACCTAAGATATTTACCACATATCTCTTTACAGAAACATCTGATGCATATCTTGTCAGTGGAAGCATAAAGTTCTTTCTTTACTGTAAGAATGTAAAAATATATGAAGAAGTGTGTGCACAAGTTCTTAGTAATTAAAGAGTTGGAGTTTGTGTCAACCAAACATTAGTTTGGGATTTGGGGCTGAGACACTGCAATTCACATTTCTCTGGAGAGGCAGCTGTCATCTTTTAAAATTCAGCCAATAGCATTGGATGAGGAAAACAGAAAACTGGAGGAAAGAGTTACTCCTTCAATTTCTTTCTTGTACCTTTTCAGCCTCTTGTTTTTTTGTTTATATGAACATCACCTAGCATTTCTTCCTTCTAACTGTGACAGTGTTTTTTATTTATTTTTTATTTTTTATTTTTTTGCTGTGGAGTCTCGCTCTGTCACCAGGCTGGAGTGCAGTCGCACGATCTTGGCTCACTGCCACCTCCGCCTCCCAGGTTCAAGTGATTCTCCTGCCTCATCCTCCGGAGTAGCTGGGACTACAGGCGCATGCCACCACACCCAGCTAATTTTTGTATTTTTAGTAGAGACGGGGTATCACCATGCTGGCCAGTATGGTCTCAATCTCTTGACCTCGTGATCTGCCCGCCTAGGCCTCCCAAAGTACTGGGATTACAGGTGTGACAGTATATTTTAATGACAAAACCCAATACACTCTTTAGTTTTTTTCCAGTACTTAAACTTGCAGCACATTTTACCCTCCCAACAAAATTAGCCCCAGCCTGCCAGTGCGTCTTTCAGAGGTCTGGAATCTCTTGTCCCCTTCTGCAACTTCAAGGGCAACAGCCCCAGCTGAGAAGCACCACCTACTCAATGTCTGAGTGTCAGTTTTGCAATGGTTTTTCTTTAATCTTATAACTTTTAATAATTTCAAGTATAGTTTGTTTCCCCAGTTCTAGGATGAGTAGTGGCTTCTTTCTTTTGATACCTCTATGATATCGCAGTGTTTTCCTATTGTCTTTTAAATACAGTTAATGGCTAGCTAATAATCCTTTGTACTAACTTCTCTTTATTAATAATTGAGGTTTCTGTATCCTGAATGGAGCCTGATTTAGGATGGCATGTACTCCAATATGAGTGTCAACTTAAAATCTTTGTGAATTATTTCTTACACAAATTGCTTTTTCAAATTGCTTTTTCTGCAAATATCTGTAAATACTTGTCCTGAAGCCACAATTTTTATGAGTTGATAATTTTAGATATGCAAGCCATTGACATTTTATTTTCTAAATTGCTTTCAACTAATTGCTTCTTTAAATTAAAAAAAGGTAAAAAAAAATTGTGTGAGCAAAGAAAGACAAATGAATGAGTGACTTTGGAAAGCAATGCGATGATTCCTTCCTTTTAGAAGTGTGAGTGTCCATAAATGGATCTCACAAGTGTTATTAATCTTACAAGAAAACTTGCCTCAGTAATACTTCCTCTTAAGAATTTAAAATAGATTGGGCATCATAAAAGCCCTACAGTAATTATTAAGTACACCAATTTTTAAACAGAGAACATACACTATGTGTGTGTCTACAGAGAAGTTATACTTGCTGTATACCCCTCTGAATATTGTTGAAACATTAGTTCTAGCCTTATTGAGCCTGAATATTTCTTTTCCTGAATGACTTATTTCTATTATACATAAATCACTTTGTTCATTGGTGGAGTTGTAATAGAATCCTAATTCAACTGGTTAACTGTAGTTTATGTGATTTCTAAGAAATAGAAAATTATGGGTTTTTCACTTTTTTTTTTTCGGAAAATGAACTTAAATAAAATCAGCATATGCTTTTTCTTTTCCTGAACCATGAAATAGTCTTTATTGTGTAAATAAATATCAATTCAAGATACAATTTTATAGCTGCAATAATGGATAGCACATGAAAAGAATTAGATACAAAAAATGACAATAAAAGTAAAAAATACATAATAGAAAGTAGGACATAACAAGCAAACCACAAGATACAAACTATTCATTTGAAAGGATGTGTGGAAGATACTTTCTCAAGCTATTACTTAGAATTTGTACACTGCATTTTTCATGACCATCAAATCTGTCAAATCCTAAACAACTTTTCAAAGCGCAACAGAAAGCAAGTGTTTGTTATCTCATCAGTTGATTGGTACATGTGTTTTTATGTCAAACTATTTAGTCACCTATTCTTACCACTTAATAAGAAGGAAATAATTTCATCAGTAACACATATATCAATTTTGAACATGTTCAGTCTTATATATTATTCAAATAAACACTTTACTTCAAAGAACACATGAACGTGTGGGAATACATTTCTTGATATCTTTACATTTCTATAGAAATTTTAAATTATGGACAGAATGAAATATGACTTTGAGCGTGGTGCATAGAGGATATGTATAATTGTGACTTTGGTATGTGTGAATTGAAATTCAAATTTGCAAGAAAATGACCTTGATTTGTGTTTATGTTTGCTTATTATTAATACATGCAAATCATTTTCATATAACAATACATTAAACTGACAAAATATGCTTTAGTCCATATGTATAAAAGAGAACAAATCAATATGTTTTCTATTAAAATAATGGTATTTAATAAAACGTTGTGCACTCATAGATGCAAATGGAAACAAAATCCTAAAGAATTATAGTGTCCTATATCAGTAATTTTATTTTTAGTTTTAAATAAAATCTACACAAATGTGAAATAAGAAAAAAATGTTGTCATAAATTTATGGTGGGTTGTGTGAGATATATTTCTTGCTGTTGGAGTGGAAGCTAACAGATAAGCCATGACAGGAGGCTAGAATGATCCAATTGGTAATTTTTCTATAAAAATAACTATAAAAGGAAACTTCTTGGAGAAATAAATAATAATAGGATTGGTGCATTATACAAGGAAATATATAAGATGCGCATGCAGCATTTTAGAGTGCCAAAAATTCAGTGCCTCTCCCACCAAAAAAAAAAAAAATTTGTATATGTGTTGTGGGTATGTCAAAGTGATACACTACCCAACTGAAAGAGTACTCTATATCCAATGGTAGAACAATTTGAGAACAAAATTAGGTAGCATTTGATTATAAGCTAAAGTATAAAATATATATCAATGAGTCCATACTATTTAAATAAATAGATAGATAAGGTGAAAAATCTCTTGTGCAGAAGAATCCCAAACAATATATGAAGATACTCTGCCCTGAAGAATGTGGAACATAACTCCTTATTTTTAAATGTGGGATGAACATAATGTCCCTGCTTAAGAACAGAGTGTGGAAAAGTGGGCACGAAGGGCAACTTTATTATGGAGAAATCTGACAAACACTACTTCAGCTAAGTGGTTAATGAGAGCATCAGCAGTGATGTCATGTTGACAGCATGCACACTCAGTATGGTGTGATGAAAACAGTATTTTACCTTCTTTGTCTTCCTCCCATAAACCCACAAACTTCATCTAACGATGAAGAAAAGCATGAGAATAACCCCACTGGAGGGAAACTATACCTGACTAGTACTCCTCAAATCTGTCGAGATAATCAAAACCAGCAAAGTATGACAAATAGTTACAGACAAATTGTGCCTATCTAAATAATACAATAAAACATAAAGTAGTCTTCTGGATAAGATTCTGAAACAGCAAATTAACATTAGGTAAAAGCTAAGAAAACTTAAAGCATAGACTTCAGTTTATCATAGTGTATCAATATTGAATCAGTAGTCATATACAATATATCACACTATTCTATACTTTTAATAATAGAAGAAAGTGGGTATGGAGTATGAAAATGTCCTGTGCTATCTGCAATTTTTTTTCTGTAGTTTTACAACTACTCTAAAAGGTTAAGTTTATTTTAAAAATATATGTTTTGGGAAATACTGGGTGATGTTGCCCAAATTAAGTAAACACATTTTAACATTATCTATTTCTTTTTATGTTTTAAAGATATCAAAATAACCTGTACAACAAAACCCCATGACACAAATTACCTATGTAACAAAACTGCACTTGCACCCCGAACTTAAAATAAAAGTAAAAAAAGTGGTATCACTTAAAAATATTATTTTACACTTTTATAAGGGATTCAATTAATCTGTTATCAAAGGAAGAACTCTATTGATTTATTATTCTCATTCAGACAAAGCGCTTCATCCTCATGAACATTAAATTTCTCGTGGGCAAAATTAATATATTAATTGCTTTACCCTAAAGTTGTTGAGAAATTTAATGGTATCATAGTTATTAAAAGACTTAGAAAATTATAATGTGCTATACAAGTTGTATATATAATTTCTCCCTTCAGATTCTTAACACCAATATATTATACTCAGTATTTATTACTATTTTGACTATCACTAAATGTTTATTATCTTTATGGATATACTGAAATAATTTAATATTTGCTTAATGTAGAAAGCTCAATTATCAAAAAAATCCATAACATATTGTATTAATAAAGAAACTCCATTATAAATATGCTGGCTTCTAGCATACCATTCTTTTGATTTTCTTTGCATCTAAGTTTTTCTTGTTTGTTGCTTACCTTCAAAAATGCTAAATAAAAGAAATCCCAGAGAGTATGTGTTTTTCCTTGTCTGTCTACGTATTTGTTTTACACATATCCATGAATCTATAAAAAATTATCGTTTTATGACTGCTGTATATACAGGGCTCTGCCCATCTAACTCTTTACATATCATCACTGTTTAGATATGTACAATACATCTCAATTTAATATGTTCAAAGTAAAGCTTTTACTCCTCTCCAATCTCTTTCCTTACCTAAGCATTCATAGCTCAATCAATGGCATGAAATTTCTCCCATCTATTCATCCCTGAATCTAGTGGTTATTCTCAACTCTTCTATTTTTTTATAACTTTTATTCAAATATCACGAAGTCCTGTTTACTTTCAAAAAATTCCAAATGTGACCACCTTTCACCAACTATTATCATCATACTCCAAATCCATTTTCATGTCATCTACACTCTGCTTATTCTTTGTATTTTCTACACCTTATCCCTTCATAGCCATTATAACCATAATTATGATTTTTGTTCAAAACCATCAAACCTTTACAAAATAAAATTTAAAATCTTTCTCAAAGACTGTACCTTTTTACATGATATAACCCTATTGATCTTTTTGTTTTTTCTTAATTTTTTTCCTAATGCAACTCTCATTTTCACACATTCTCCCCCAGATACACTGACTCTTGCTGAACTAGAAAAATGCCAAACTCACGAGTGCTTTCTATCCTTTGCCTTTGCATTTACTGTGGAGACTTCTGAAATTGTCTCACCAAAATATGTCATGGCTCTTTTTGTCATTTTAACTATGTCTTTTCTTAGAGACTTTGCAGTTCATCCTATATAAATTGACACCCTGCCCATACAAAATCACTTTTTTCTTTTTTCCCTTCAATTATGAAAATAAAGAGAACAAATTTATATGTTAGGTTGGAAGATCTGTAAAATTTTCACACAAGATCAAATGGAGAAGCACACATATGGCCCATAACAAGTCACAGCATTCCTTAGTGTCATATATCTTATCACAATATTATATGCATGTATAATGTAATATCACAGCAAACGTTTTTAAAACATCTATGCAGAACAAATACGCAGAGATATATTGATAGCTTGTACAAGTTATAGAGGTTCTCTTACTATTTATTTTATTTTATTGTGGTAACAACACTTAACACAAGATCTACTCTTCAACTTTTAAGCTTACAATACAGTATTGTTGATAACATAGGCGGGATGTTGCAGAGCAGATCTCTAGATTTTATTAATCTTGCTTTACTGAAACTTCCTGCCCCTTGATTAGTAACTCCCCATTTTCACCTTCTTCCAGCTTGTGGTAACCACCACTCCACTCTTTGATCCTATGAATCTGACTGTTTGAGATAGTTCATGTAAGTGGAATTATGCAGTATTTGTCTTTCTGGCCTATTTTACTTAGCATATGGTCCTTCAAAGTTCGTTTATATTATCACATATTACAAAATTTCCATAATTTTTAAGGTTTAAAAGTATTCTGGCTGGGCATGGTGTCTCTAGTCCCAGCACTTTGAGAGGAGGCAGATTGCAGGAATGCAGGAGTTCGAGACTAGCCTGCGCAACATAGTGAAAGCCCGTTTCTACAAAAAATACGAAATTAGCTGGGCATAGTGGTGCATGCCTGTAGTCCCAGGTACTCAGAGCACCGAGGCAGGAGGATCACTTGAGCTCAGGAGTTCCAGACTGCAGTGAACCATTATTCTATTGTATTTTTAGTAGAGATGGGGTTTTGCCATGTTGCCCAGTCTGGTCTAGAACTCCTCAGCTCAGGCAATCTGCCCACCTCGGCCTCCCAAAGTGATAGAATTATAAGCATGAGCCACTGCGCCCGGTCTTGTGCTTGGCTCCTTTAATTCAGCAAAATGAGTCTGAGATTAACTCACATTGTTATATGTATCAGAAGTTCATTTCTATCTCTTGATAAGTAGCATTTCAAAATATGGACATATAAGTATTGTTTGTCCTTTCACTTGTTGATAGATTGTTGGGACATTGTCAGGTTTTGGCTTTTGGAAATAAAACTGTTGTGAATATTTGAGTACAAGTCTTTGTACAAATATAGGCTTTTGATTCCTTTTTAAATAACAAAAAGTGAAACAGCGAAATGAAAAACAATTGTACAATGTTGTACTACAGTTGTTTCACGTAGCTCCTTACCTTGAATTATGTACGTCTTTTCAATTTTAGCAACTCCAATGAGTAGGTAATGATAGCTTATGGTTATTTTAATTTGCATTTCCCCGATATAGTGATGCTGGCAATAAATTTTTTCTGTTCATTGGGTATTTTTTTCATAAGATTTTTCAACATGTTTGGTAATATTTCATTGTGTTACTTGTATTCTCATTATTGGTTGGTAAATTATTTTAGAAATTACGTATGCATTAATAATCAGATACATGTATTGCTAATAATTTTCTACTGCCATTTTTTTCTTTTTAATAATATTATTTAAAGAACAAGTTTTTGATGTTTATAAAGTTATAATTTGATACTTATATTAGAATCATATTTTATTTTACAGTTTCTTCTGCACGTTTTGTGTTTAAGTTGTAATATTTGGGTTTATGGTCAATTTCAATTTATTTTGCTTATGATGTAAGATTATATTTATATTCTTTTTTGCCATAGAATCATCCAGTTTTTCCAGAATATTTTGTTTAAAGATTTTCCTTCCCTCATTATTTTGCTTTGACACTTTTGTTGAAAATCAATTGATCATAAATGTGCAGTTCTTTTTCTGGGCACTTTATCCTGTTTCATTCATCAAAAAAAGTCAATAATTTCACCATCACAGCACTGTCTTAAATGCTCTATAATTATAGTAAACTGGGAAATCATGTTGGTTAAGTCCTCATTTGTCAGATTAAGTCTTTTTAGAATTTAACTTTTTTTTACAATAGTTTATTGTCATGATACGCACAGAATCAGATGCACATGCTTAGTCAATTTTGTCATTTCAGATTTTTTTCTTTTTAATATAAGATTCTTTTCAAGTAGTACCATTTTTGCAGGCTATTGATGACAACAATTTCTATTCACTTGCACAAATCTGTGACCTCTATTGGTCTAACTTAGTAGTACAGTCTTGGGTAAGGCAGTGACCTGATCCTACATTATGATCCTTAGCTACAGTCCAATACTCTCTGTAGAAATATAGTTCAGTTAACTTTGGGGTAATTTATTCTATGGCAAACCTCCTTGCCTAACATTGAGTTACCTAGTTCTATGGCTAGTTATTATTCTGTCATCATTATGTCATATCTCCACTGGAACTGTCCTCTTCTCTGACATGAAGTCCCATCAGGAAACTAGATATTTTTGTCAGATAGTTAATAACATAAGCAAGGTTTTTGCAAACTAGGTTCCACAGGCCCAATCTAGATCACTGCAGTTTATAAAATATTTTATTGGAATACAGCCATGCTCATTCATTTATGAATTTTCTATGGCTGCTTTCACACTACAATGGCAAAGTTGAGTTACTTCAATAAACATCATATAGCCTGTGATATGGGCTGGCTCTGTGTCCCCACCCAAATCTCATATCGAATTGTAATCTCCACGTGTTGAGGGAGGGACCTGGTGGGAAGTGATTGGATCATTGGAGCAGTTTCACCTATGCTGTTCTCATTATGGTGGGTGAGTTCTCATGAGATCTGATGGTTTAAAAGTGTGGCACCTCTCCCGTCATTGTCTCTCTCCTGCTCTGCCACTGTAAAGATGTGTGTGCTTCCCCTTCACCTTCTGCCATGATTGTGAAGTTTCCTGAGGCCTTCAAAATATGCTTTCTATTCAGCCTGTGCAACTGCGAGTCATTTAAACCTTTTTTAAAATAAATTACCCAGTCTCAGGTAGTTCTTTATAACAGTGTGAGAACAGACTCATACAGCCTGTAAAGCTTTAAATATTTACTGTCATAATCTTCACAGGAAAACTAAAAATTTTCATCCATGATTGACATCAGGAAGTCATTTCTGTATCCAAAAATGATGATGCTTTTGTAGCCAGCTGAGACCTCAGGGGCTCAGCTAGGCTTGTGATTGCACTATTATTCCATTTTATAACAGAACTTTCTGGTACTTACCCTACCTTGAATATCTTAGTTCAGAGAAAACTCTTGCAAGATAAATATGTCTGGGCAAATCATCTATCTCCACTAGGACCTTATAACAAACCAGTAATTTTTTCTCAAAATGTATATATTATTCAAGGGCTGGATAAAAAACTTTAAGTTCAGAAATTAAAAGTCAAGAGAATTCCTATAGAGTTTAATTGTCAGAGACTCCAATCAGATGTAAAATCAGTCACAGAAACTTGCAGTTCTAATATGTGTGAAAGACATAGGGACGGAAAGCTTAGGCCTGCCTGCTTTATAGCTACTTGGAAGCTTCCTGTTGTGGATACTACTACTCACTAGAGGCCTTCCTGGTAAGATGCTATAAGGACTCTCATAAAATTCTTAAATGTGAGATGTGTTCTTTTTAATACCATGGAGAACTATCAAGTGTTGTAAAAAATCAATAAACCGTTATCAACATCTCAAAAAAATAGATTGAGTTTGTGAGTGGAAAGCCTAAGGAATGGTGTTCCTAAATCGAGTTGAGAATTGAAAAACAAAAATACCAATATTTGGAAAATATCCATGTTTATGACTAAAAATTTATTTTCATATTTGGTTGTATATCCCTTAGATTAAATATGTTAATTAAGTGATTAAAGTCTAGATTCTTACAAATTTTGTCTGTTTTACTTACTAGTTTTTGAGGAATATTATTAAAGTATTATATTTAGATGGCATGTCAATTGCTCCATATAGTATTGTTCTTTGACCCTTATGTTTTTGAGTCTATAGTTTTTGATCAACATAAACATTTCTGTATAGTTCTGATAAAAGAACATTAAAATAATAGTAATTATAACAATCTTTTAAACTCTGGTAAGATTTTGCCAAATATATTATAGGTTTTGGTTATCAGTTCATTGCCTCTCAACTTCAAATGCATAATTTAATATATATACATAAGATATATTATTTATCTAAGTAAATAATAACATTTATGGCCCAGCACGGTGGCTCACATCTGTAATCCCAGCACTTTGGGAGGTCGAGGCGGGTGGATCACGAGGTCAGGAGATTGAGACCGTCCTAGCGAACATGGCAAAACCTCGTCTTTACTGAAAACACAAAAATTAGCTTGGTGTGATGGCATGTGCCTGTAGTCCCAGCTACTCAGGAGGCTGAGGCAGGAGAATCACTTGAACCCAGGAGATGGAGGTTGCAGTAAGCTGAGATTGTGCCACTGAACTCCAGCCTTGGCAACAGAGCGAGACTCTGACTCAAAAAAATAACATTTAAAAAAATAACATTCCTTTAAGCATTTCTTATTTAAAATGAGCACAATGTCTAACTTCCTCATTAGAGGACTTATTAAAGACAGCATAATACAAAGTAAGAGACCTTTTGCATTTTCTAGTGTGGGATAGGTTGATGAGTATGGGTGTGAGAATATCCAGTGGCACCTGATCACAGCCTCAGAATCTGTTCTCTCAGCCCAGCAACAGTCTAGCAATTACCTTTCCTCTGCACCCTTGACATGAAAATCAGAAGCAGTAGGCTGTCCAGATTCCTTGAGCAAGCCCCTACATAATGTGGACTCCAGAGGGTTTCCCAGCATCTTCAGACCAGCTCTGGCCTGGTTCACCAAGCAAAATTCTCTGCTATCCAGTGGCTACACCACAACATCCCCAGTGAAGGTTGAACCTCTTCCATGTATGTCCTTTCTTGAGTCCTCTCTCTCTGTCCTAGCAAAATATACAGAGTTTCCTTATATTTTATAGTTATTTTAATCATAGTTAATTATTTGTATTAAACTTCAACCTGTTTAACTTACTGTGTGGTTTATGTCTCCTGACTTGACCCAGACTACTGCAGAATTTGTACCAGAAGTGGTCCCAGGGGAAGAACTCAACAGAGGAAATTTAGACATGGTTTGTTCATGCCTTTTGGGCTTGCCTGCAATTCTGCATTACATGCCAATTAGAAATGGAATATGAGATGAGTAAACTGTGGCACACAATGGCATCACAAGTAAGCCTGCAATCACTTGTGGTTGATTTTTATGAAGTGCCAATTGAACCACTGGCCTTGGGAGCTCAACTGGCTTCTGAAACTTGATCATTGTGAGAGTGACTGTGACTGTAAAGACCCTGATGTGGGTTATATTATTTGAGTGTACTTGAGTGTTAAAAAAGAAAATGACAAGCTCATGTCTTTAACTTTCATCTCAAGTTATAGTCTGAGAAAGAAACAATTTCCATAACAGCTCTAAAAGAGTCTCTTGTTTTTTGAATCTACAGATTTGATATTGCTAAAAAGGCAAACAATATTTAATTGTGTGAGTTGCCAAATTACAAAGATAATTACATTCATAGCCTTTTTGGTTTTTCATGCCAAAGTTAGGTCATTACTTGGGAAGAAGTGAATTGTGAATTATGAAATGAGTACAGCTGGCTGGGTCAAGATGCAACTGGTAATCTTGAACACCCAAGTATTTCTGAGATTTTTTTACTAATAAAAGTAGTTTTCCTTTCTGTGTCCAAAACAACTAGACTTTCTCAGCTTGAAAATCTTGTGATAGTCTCAATTAGTGGACGTATCATGAAAAGAAATGCTCATTCTCCTCAGGATCCACCACAAATACCTTCCATTTCTGGTAGAATATAAATAGGGTCAGATCTAAGCATGGTTCAAGATTCAGGTACACACTATGAGAAATAAATAATTTCTATACAAAAGAATTTCAGAACCCTGTGTATTATTTCATTTTCATGCTGTTGAAAAGAAAACATACCTGAGACTGGGAAAATAAAAAGGTTTAATTGGACTTACAGTTTCACATGGCTGGGGAGGTCTCAGAATCATGGTGGGAAGTGAAAGGCACTTCTTACATGGTGGTGGCAAGAGAAAACGAGGAAGAAGCAAAAGTGGAAACCCCTAATAAACCCATCACATCTTGTGAGACTTATGCAGTATCATGAGAATAGCATGGGAAAGCGCAGCCCTCATGATTCAATTACCTCCCCTGGGTCCCTCCCACAACATCTGGGAATTCTGGGAGATACAATTCAAGTTGAGATTTGAGTGGGGACAAGCCAAACCATATCATTCTGCCCAAGGCCCCTCCAAATCTAATGTCCTCACGTTTCAAAAACTAATCATGCCTTATCAACAGTCCCTCAAGTCTTAACTCGTTTCGGCATTAACTCAAAAGTCCTCAGTGTGAAGTCTCATCTGAGATAAGGCAAGTCCCTTCCACCTATGAGCCTGTATTATCAAAAGCAAGCTAGTTACTTCCTAGATACAATTGGGGTACAGGTATTGGGTAAATACAGCCATTCCAAATGGGAGAAATTGGCCAAAACAAAGGGGTTACAGACTCCATACATGTCCAACATCCAGCGAGACAGTCAAATTTTAAAGTTCCAAAATGAACACCCTTGACTCCAGGGTTCCCACATCCAGGTCACACTGATGCAAGAGGTGGGTTCCCATAGTCTTGGGCAGCTCTGCCCCTGTGGCTTTGCGGGTTATAGCCCCTCCTGGCTGCTTTCACAGGCTGGTGTTGAGTGTCTGTGACTTTCCCAGGTGCACAATGCAAGCTTTCGGTGAAACTACAGTTCTGGGGTTTGGAGGACGGTGGCCCTCTGCTCACAGCTCCACCAGGCAGTGCACCAGTAGGGATTCTGTGTAGGGGCTCCAACCCCACATTTCCCTTCTGCACTGCCCTAGCAGAGGTTCTCCATGAGGGCCCCACCCTGCAGCAAACTTTTGCTTGGGCATCCAGGCATTTCCATACACCTTCCAACATCTAGGTGGAGGTTCCCAAACCTCAATACTTGACTTGGGTGCACCCACAGTCTCAACACCACGTGGAAGCTGCCAAGGATTGGGGCTTTCACTCTCCGACACCATGGGCTGAGCTGTACCTTGGCCCCTATTAGCAACAGCTGGAATGGCTGGGACAAACGGCATCAAATCCCTAGGCTGCACACAGCATGGGGACCCTTGGCCTGGCCCACAGTACCATTTTTTTCTTCTAGGCTTCTGGGTATGTGATGGGAGGGGCTGCCATGAAGACCTATGATGTGCTCTGGAGACATCTTCCCCATCGTCTTGGTGATTAACATGCAGCTCCTTGTTACTTATGCAAATTTCTGCAGCCAGCTTGAATTTCTCCTCAAAAAAATTGATTTTCTTTTCGACTGCATTGTCAGGCTGCAAATTTTCTGAACTTTTATGCTCTGTTTCTCTTTTAAAATGGAATGCTTTTAACAGCGCCTAAATCACCTTTTGAATGCTTTGTTGCTTAGCAAATTCTTCAGCCAGATACCCTAAATCATCTTTCACAAGTTCAAAGTTCCACAAATTTCTAGGGCAGGAGCAAAATGCTGCCTGTCCCTTTGCTAAAACATAGCAAGAGTCACCTTTGCTCCAGTTCCCAACAAGTTCCTCATCTACATCTGAGACCAGCTCAGCCTGGACCTTATTGTTCATATCACTATCAGCATTTTTGTCAAAGTCATTGAACAGGTATCTAGGAGGTTCCAAACTTTCCCACATTTTCCCATCTTCTTCTGAGCCCTCCAAACTGTTCCAACCTTTGCCTGTTACCCAGTTCCCGAGTCATTTCCATATTTTCAGGAATCTTTTCAGCAGCATCCCACTACTGATACCAATTTACTGTATTAGTTCATTTTTATGCTGCTGATAAAAACATACCTGAGACTGGGAAGAAAAAGAGGTTTAATTGGACTTACAGTTCCACATGGCTGGGGAGGCGTCAGAATCATGGCTGGAAGATGAAGGAACTTCTTACATGGCGGCAGAAGAGAAAATGAGGAAGAAGCAAAAGTTGAAACCCCTGATAAACCCACCAGATCTCCTGAGACTTATTCAGTATCACAAGAATAGAACGGGAAGGACCAACCCCCATGATTCACTTACCTCCCCCATGGGTCCCAACGGAATTCTGGGAGATACAATTCAAGTTGAGATTTTGGTGGGAACACAGCCAAACCATATCGCCCTGGTAATACATATCACCAAATACCTGAGGAACATGTGTAGTAATGGACTCTAATGGTGTTAAAACAAGGAAGGTGAAATATAACACTGAAACAAGCAAATTCATTGATATATGTGTATTTCTCAGTAATTTCTGTTTAATGTATTATTTTGTATAGCCGAAGGTGCCTCCAACCACTTGTTTGACTGAAACTTTTATGCATTGCTGGCCTACATTTAGAGAATTGTGAATGCCATTGCTTAGCTGGCATGACAAGAAGGAGAGAATTAAAAATGTTAGGAAAGTTGGAGTGGATTTATCATGTGTGACATACATACCCACTTTCTCCCCAACTATGTACCATAACAAGGTCCAAAAGATACTTCATTTACTAAGAGATTGAGAAATACACTAGAGGGCAACAACTCCTTTATATTTCAGCAACATTATAGGATAACCTGGCTTTCTTTGGATCTGAAATAATAATTTAGAATTCGTCAATGCTATATTTGGTTCTTTATTCTTTAACATTATTCCCATGTTCTGCTAACAGTTTTGTCTTTCAATATTATTTCTTTAAATATATAACATGTATGTATTTTAACTATAAAATCCAATAATTGCTTCATGGTTTAAAATTTACTTCTGTTATTTTTAGTAGTTTTTATTTGTACATAATGTGGTGTTTCTTCTTGCACTAAGAGATTTTTGACTGTGCATTCTTTACATTCCATTGGGCTTTATATCTCTTCAAGACCACAGAATAAAGTTGCTTTCCTCGTGAGAATATTGACTTCTGCTTCAGCAATTTGCCTGAGGCATGACTAATGTGAGAGTACATTAAACTAAATTAAATTCTCTGCTTGAATCTTTGTGGACCACACAGCATGGATTTGGGCTACAAAAGTATCTGATGTCTTGCTATGGTTATGTATTCTTAGGAATGATTTTGTTTTATCTCTAACCAAATTAAAGTGGAGAGAAACAAGCATCTCTGTGTCCCTTTCTGTGTATTGAGTTTGATTTCTGGTATACTCTTTTACCATTCTAATATTTGTAGTAATCTCCTATGAGATTATACAACTGAGACAGATCCTAACTGGTAGCCCTTCTTCCTAGCACTCTGTGAATCAGAAAGCAAAAGCTCAAATTTTTATTTTGTAGACAAACTCCGGAAAAAACAATGTGTAGCTGATTATTTCACAGGCTTTCTATTATTTTTGTTAGGTATCAATCCAGTAATACATGCAAAGTGGTTTAGTTTCATACAAAATTTTATTGTTTAAGCTAGAAGGAAGATTCAGTCTCCTGTTGCCAAAAACAGTAGTTAATACAAACACTTTATCAGATTTCCAAAATGAAGTATACTGCTGAAAAGTTATTTCAAAAATCCAGCAGGCATTTCTAATAACAACTTTAAGTAAAAGATAAATAAAAAGAAAAAACAAATATTAAACATATTTTTACTCCACATAAGCAGATATCATTTTAAATGGTGAAAAATTAATAGATAAATTCTGAAACACATACAACCAACCAAGACTGACCCATGTAGAAATCCAAAACTCAAAGAGATCAATAACCAGTATTAAGATTGATGCTATAGTAAAAAGTCTGTCAGCAAAGAAAAGCTTGGGACCCAACGGCTTCAGTGCTGGATTCTACCAAACATTTAAAGATGAAATAATACCAATCATACTCAAACTATTCCAAAAACAGGAGGAGAGAGTAAGTCTAAATTCATTCTATGAGGCCAGTTTTACCCTTATATCAAAACCAGGAAAAGACATGGCAAATAAAAGCCACAGGCCAATATCTCTGATGAATATTGTTGCAAAATCCTCAAGAAAATACTAGCAAACCAAATTCTACTATAACCTAGAAAGATAATTTATCATGACCAAGTAGGATTTATCCCAGGGATGCAAGGGTGGCTCAACATACACAAATCAATCAATGTGATACAGTATATTAACAGAATGAAGGACAAAACATCTTCTGATCATTTCAACTAATGCTGAAAAAAACACTTGATAAAATGTAACCTCTCTTCATTATAAACACTCTAAAAGAACTGGGTATAGAAGGAACATACCTCAACACAATGAAACCATATATAACAGACCCACAGCTAGTATATCATACTGATGCAGAAAAACTGAAAGCCTTTCTCTTCTGATATGTGGAAAAAGACAAAGTCTTGTTATTCAACATGGTACTTGAAGTATTAGCTAAAACAATCAGACAAGAGAAAGAAAGAAAGTTCTCAGCATCACCAAATATCAGAGAAATTCAAATCAAAACCACAATAAGATACCATCTCACACCAATCAGAATGGGTATTATTAAAAAGTCAAACAACAGATGCTAATGAAGCTGCAGAGAAAGCAGAATGCATATACACTGTTGGTGGGAATGTCAGTTAGTCCAGCCAATGTAGAAAGTATTCCAGAGATTTCTCAAAGAACTTAAAACAGAGGTATTCTTAGACCCAGCAATCGCATTACTGAGTATATACCACCACTTCCCCCAAAATACATCATTCTATCAAAGAAACACATACACTTGTACATTCATTGCTATGCTATTCACAATAGTAAAGACATGAAATAAACCCAGGTGCCCATCAACGGAAAATTAGGTAAAGAAAACATGAAGCATATGCACCTTGGAATACTACATAGCCACAAAAAATAATGAAATCATGTTCTTTGCAGTAACATGGATGGAACTGAAGGCCATAATCTTAAGCAAATTAATGCAGGAACAAAAAACCAAATACTGTGTATTCTCACTGATAAGTGGGACCTAAGCATTGGGCACATATGAACATAAATATGGGAACACTAGACATTGTAGACTACTAGAAGGTGGGAGGAGTGGGTAAAAGACTATCAGTCAGGTTCTATGCTCACTACCATGTTGACAGAATTCATACTCCAAATGTCAACATCATACAATATTCCCATGTAATATATCTGCACTTGTACCACCCTGTAACTAAAACTTGAAATTAAAAAAAGGTGGGGGCATCCAAATTGCAAAAAAAAAAAAAAAATGTCAAATTATTTCTATTAGTCTGCTCTCATGCTGCAAATGAAGACATAACCAAGACTGGGTAATTTATAAAGGAAAGATATTTAATAGGCTCACAATTTCACAGGGCTGGGAGGACTCAGGAAGCTTACAATCATGGCAGAAGGGGAAACAAACATGTCCTCCTTCATATGGCACCAGGAAGAATGATCAAAGAGGGGAAAAGATCCTTATAAAACCATCAGATCACGTGAGAACTCATTATCACAAGAACAGCATGGCATAAATCACCTCCATGATTCAGTTACCTCCCACCAGGTCCCACCCAAAACATGCGAGTAGTATGGGAACTACAATTTAAGATGAGATTTGGGTGGCTACACAAAGCCTAATCATTCAAAATGTCATGTTCTCACATTTTAAAGCACAATCATGCCTTTCTAACAGTCCCCCAAAGCCTTAACTCATTCCAGCATTAACTCAAAAGTCCAAGTCCAAAGTCTTATCTGAGATGAGGCAAATTCCCTTTACCTATGAGCCTGTAAAACCTAAAACAAGTTAGTTATTTTCTAGATACAATAAGAGTACAGGCATTGGGTAAATACGTCTCTTCCAAATAGGAGAAATTGGCCAAAATGAAAGGGCTACAGGCTCATGAAAGTCTGAAATACAGTGGGGTAGTCAAACCATAAAACTCTGAAATGATGTCCTTTGACTCTATGTCTCACAATCAGGTCACGCTTATGCAAGAGGTGGGCTCCCACAACTTTGGGCAGCTCCATACCTGTGGCTTTGCAGGGTACAGCCTCCCTCAAGGCTGCTTTCATGGGCTGGTGTTGAGTACCTGTGGCTTTTCCAAGTGGATGGTGCAAGCTGTTGGTGGATCTACCAATCTTGGGCCTGGAGGATGGTGGCCCTCTTCTCACAGTTCCACTAGGCAGTGCCCCAGTGATGACTTTATAGGGGGGCTCCTACTTCACATTTCCTTTCTGTACTACCCTAGTAGAGGGTCTCCATGAGGGCCCTGCCCCTGCAGCAAATTTCAGCCTGGACATCCAAAAGTTTCCGTATGTCTAAAATCTAGGGGGAGGTTCCCAAAACTCAGTTCTTGACTTCTGCACACTGGCAGGCCCAACACCACATGGAAGTTGCCAAAGCTTGGGGTTTGTATTCTCTAAAGCAATGATCTGAGTTGTACATTTGTCCTTTTTAGCTGCAGCTGCAGAGGTTGAGACACAGGGCATCAAGTCCTTAGGATTCATGGAGCTTGGGGGCCCTGAACACGGCCCAGAAAACCATGTTTTCCCTCCTAGGCCTCCAGGCCAGTCATGGGAGGGGCTGCTGCAAAGGTCTCTGACATGTTCTGGAGACATTTTCCCATTGTCTTGGTGATTTACTTTAGGCTCCTTGTTACCTATGGAAATTTCTGCAGCAGGCTTGAATTTCTCCCCAGAAAATGGGTCTTCCTTTTCTATCACATTTTCAGGCTTTAAATTTTCCAAACCTTTAGCTCTGCTTTCTCTTGAATGCTTCACTGCTTAGAAATTTATTCCACTAGATGCCATAAATCAACTCTCTCAAGTTCAAAGTTTCACAGATCTCTAGGGCATGGCTAACATGTCGCTAGTCTCTTTGCATAACAAGAGTGACCCTTACTCCAGTTCCCAACATGTTCCTCATCTCCATCTGAGACCACCTCAACTTGGACTTCATTGCCCACATCACTATCAGCATTTTGGTCAAAGCTATTCAACAAGTCTCTAGGAAGTTCCAAACTTTGCCACATCTTCCTGTCTTCTGAGCCCTCCAAGTCTCTAGGAAGTTCCAAACTTTCTCACATTTTCCTGTCTTCTTCTGAGCCCTCCAGACTGTTCCAACATTTGCTTGTTACCCTGTTCCAAAGTGGCTTCCACACTTTTGGGTATTTTTATAGAAGCACCCCAGTGTCTGTGGTACCAGTTTACTGTATTAGTCAGTTCTCATGCTGCTAATAAAGACATACTCAAGACTGGGTAATTTATAGAGGAAAGAGGCTTAATTGACTTACAGTTCTGCATAGCTGGGAAGGCCTCAGGAAACTTACAATCATGGCAGAAGGAAAAGCAAACACTACCTTCTTCACATGGTAGCAGGAAGGAGAAGAATGAATGAAGAGAGGAAAAGTCCCTTAGAAAACCATCAGATCTCATGAGAACTTACTCACTTTCACAAAAACAGGCTGGTGGAAATCGCCTCCATAATTCAATTACCTCCCACTAGGTCCCTCCCATGACACGTGGGGATTATGGGAACTACAACTCAAGATGAGATTTGGGTGGGGACACAAAGCCTAACCATATCATTATTCTTGTTTGCTGATAAGATAATCTTATATTTGGAAAAACCTAAAGACTCCACTAAAAAAAACTATTAGAACTGAGAAATTAAGTAAAATTGCAGGATACAAAATAGACATTAAAAAACAGTAGTATTTCTACGTGCCAACAGCAAACAACACAAAAAAGAACTCAAGAAAGTAATCCTATTTACAATAGCTACATATAAAACAAAATACCTAGGAATAAACTGAAACAAAGAATTAAAATGTTTGTACAATAAAAATAACATTGATGCACGAAATTGAAGAGGACACCAATTCTTATAAAATAATATGAAAGAAGCTACAAAAACAATGAAAAATAAATAAAAAATGAGTATTTTATTTTAAGTAAAATCGTGCATTGAACTTTACATTATTAATTAGACTATAATAATGTCAACTGAACATGGATGATTGAAATACCTGTCTAAATACATTCACAAACATATATATTCTTACATTACAGAAGGATATACATGCACATATATTGAGCAAATATCTATTAAAACATCACACAATATTTTAAAAGATCAACATGATATTAAATTGCATAACACAGCATTCTCAGCAAGACAAATATCCAAGAAAAATATTTTTGGTAAGAAGAAGATGGTAGACTTATATTGTTTGTTGAATTTTGTACTAATGTGCTATGTAGGAATTATAACTATTATCATTTTGCAAATGAGAAAATAAAAATTAAAAAATTATAATTATATCTAGGATTACCTTGGGTAAAAGTTGAAAACATAATGCCTAAACACATTTTTTAAGACTCCTAAGACAGTGCTATTCCTCTGTTTCATAGTACTCGTATAGTTTTAAAACAATCAAAATTTGCTGTATTACCTCCTTAATTCTATGAAACTTGCTCAGTTTCACATGCTGTGTAGCTAGTTCTGGGATGGGAGATAACAGGGGGATTTGTAATTTGTGTCACGTTATAGAAACAAATGATATAAATATAATCTGAGAGATGTCTGCTTCCAGAATAGGTGAATTTAAGAGAGTATATTTCCCCTACTACCAAAACAAACAAACAAAAGAAAAAACAGAACAAACCAAAAAATTACCAAAGATAAAACATGTAAAACAAGGCTTTTCAGACATTTAAGTACAAAATAGCACAGGTGAGTGATCCATGAGAAAGACAGATAAAATGAATTGAACCTATAATTGGCTTAGCATACTCCCTGGAATCCTTTATTGGACGCAATGTCAAAAAAGGTACTTGGAAACTGGTTTTCATGAACTGAGGAAATAGGAGTGGGAAGCTGGGGAGGCCAGTTAGCTAAAATATGGACAGAAGCGAGTGCTCAGGCGACAACTGTGTAGGAAAAGAGCTCTGAGTTCTACAAAGCCTCCTCCCCTACCTTGGTTTTCGGCTGCCTGCAAATCAGCCTCTATATGTGAGAAAAACACCTGAAGTCAAAGCAAAGATCACCCAAAAGGAAAAGATGGAAAAATCCTTGTAGCTTACACAAAGCTGGAAATAATTCTGTTGCCACTAGTCAGATTGAAGAATCTAATAACCGAAGGGGAATAGGAAAGAGTATTTAGAAGATTATTGTCTCAATAGTAGGCCAACATTATTCCTAAATTAAAGACTACTCTGGTCTCACAAAACAGTTCAAAAAGAATATCTAAAATTTTTTTTATCATGTACTGATTTATTCCAGCAAATGGAAGATTTTCTTATTTTGTTGTTGACTTTTATTTTAGGTTCAGAGGTACATGTGCAGGTTTGATATACAGGTAAATTTTATCACTGGGGTTTGTTGTACAGATTATTTCATCACCCAGTTGATAAGCACACTACCTGATGGGTGGTTTTTCACACTTACCCTTCTTCCTCTCTCCACCCTCAAGTAGGGCCTGGTGTCTGTTGTTCCTTTCTTTGTGCCCATGTATACTCAATGTTTTGTTCTCACTTATGAGAACTAAACTAAATCCAGTAATAGGATTACTGGGTCAAATGGAAGTTCTCCTTTGAGTTCTTTGAGAAATCACCAAATTGCTTTTCATAATGGCTGAACTAATTTACATTCCCACCAGCAGTGTACAACAGTTCCCTTTTCGGGAGGCCGAGGCAGGCGGATGACTTGAGGTCAGGAGTTCAAGACCGGCTAGGCCAATATGGTGAAACCCCATCTTTAGTAAAATACAAAAATTAACCAAGCATGGTGGTGGACACCTGTAATCCCAGCTACTTGGGAGGCTGAGGCAGTTAAATTGTTTAAACCCGGGAAGTGGAGGTTGCAGTGAGCCAAAATCACACCATTGCACTCTAGGCTAGGCAACAAAAGCAAAACTCTGTCTCAAAAAACGAAAACAAAAACAAAAACAAAAAAAAAAGTTCCCTTTTTTCCATAACTTGTCAGCATCTGTTATTTTGTTGACTTTTTAATAATCACCATTTTGACTGCTGTGAGCTGTAAATGGCATTTCATTGTGGTTTGGATTTGCATTTCTCTAGTGATCAGTGATGTTGAGCATTTTAAAGTATGTTTTTGGGCTGCATGTATGTCTTCTCTTGAAAAGTGTTTGTTCATGTTTTGCCCACTTTTTAATGGGGTTGTTTGTTTTTATGCTTGTAAATTTGTTTAAGTTTCTTATAGATTCTGGATATTAGACCGTTTCGGATGCGTAGTTTGCAAATATTTTCTCCCATTCTGTAGGTTGTCTGTGCACTCTATTGATAGTTTATTTTGCTATGCAGAAGCTTTTTAGTTTAATTAGGTCTGATTTATTAATTTACATTTTTGTTACAATTGCTTTTGGCCTTTTGTCATGAAATATTTGCCCGTTCCTATGTTGGGCATGGTATTTCCTACGTTACCTTCAAGAGTTTTAATAGTTTTGGGATGTATATTTAAATCTTTAAACCATATTTAGGTGATTTATGTAGATGGTAAAAGGAAGGTGTCCAGTTTCAATCTTCTGCATACGGCCCAGTCAGTTAACCCAGCACCATTTATTGAATGATGAGTCTTTTTCCAAATGCTTGTTTTTTGTAGACTTTGTTGAAGATCACATGGTTGTAGGTGTGTGACATTATTTCTGGGCTTTCTATTCTGTTCCATTGGCCTATGTGGAATCTGCTGTCCTGGAGGTGTTGAAGAGTTCCTGAACTGCTGGCCACAACAATCCAATGGGTGGTGACAGCCAAAGTGCTTCACCAGGTGATGGCATTGGGATGTGTGTTCACCTGCATGTGCCAGCAGCAGTGGCAGCTGCTCATTGGCTGGGGTGAGGTGCTGACGGGCATAGGGCTGGCAGCCTCCTTCTGTGTTCACTTTAGTGGTGGTGGTGGTGGTGCAGGACCAGTGGCATCCATGGACACATTCTCATTGGCAGCACTGTTGGTGATGGGGGTGGAGTGCTGGTGGGAACAGGACTGGTGGACTCTGTGTCCATGTTGACACTACTGGTGGTGGCAACGTGGGGCTGCTGGTCTCTGTGCATGCGTTTACACTGGCAGCCGGTGGTGGGTGGGGTGAAGTCACATCAGATGCAGTGGTAGAGTGGGGCGCATGTGCACCCATGTGCTGGTGGGGAAGGGGAGGCAACATCACCCACATGCACGCACGGTGGCAAAGCAGTGGGTGTGCAGCCACGGGCGAATGCATGCCAACCAAGTAGTGCAGGGAGGCTGTGGTAGAGGGAGGTTGTGTGTGGGCTGGTGTGTCAGTGGGGACCACTCTGCTGGAGCTCTCTCATGGTCGGACAGGGTTTGCCAACACAGAAAGTATGACGTAGGTCGACTGGTTGTGCATGAAGGCTACATTGCAAGCAGGTGTGGCTAGTCCGGGGCCTCAGAGAGGGCAGCAGACAGGGGGTTGTACAGGTTGGACTGGCTTTGTCTCACGGGCAGAGTCACTTTGCTATGTTCAGTTCTGGTAGTTCTTCTAAGTCTAATGTCTCCTAGGGGACCAAAGTGAGCCTTTGGAGATGGGCATCCATGGCCACGCTCCACTGCAGATGTTCCCACACCAAATACTCTGGGCTTCACCGAGGCTGGAGTCCTGCCCCTACCACTTCTCTAAGTCTCTAAGCAGCTCTCTGCCTCCCAGCTCAAGTGTCCATGGGAGTTGTGGAGTCTCCTGTTGACAGGATTTCAGAGGCCTGGGGTGAGAGAAGGTCGCTCCTCACCTTCTTAACTCGTGCCTTCTCCAGGAGTTGTTGAGGCCAGGAATGAGTCCCAGTGTGTGGTAGTCCTGTCCAGAGTTCCGAGCCTCCTTGTTCTTCAGCCCAACATCTGTGTCCTCCCTGCATCCATTCTCAATGCCTTCCCTCCAGAGATCTGCTCAGAGTGTACCACTCTTCCCAGTGTCCCAGTCCCTGAATGGCAGATGTTTCTCCTGACTGCATCTAGTTGGCCATCATCCTCTGAAAAGCCCATCTAAAAATAGTTAAATTGGCTTTAAGTAACTTAACTGAGTTTCAAAACAATATTAACACCAAAATATGTGGTGCTAAAGAAGTTATAAACACAGTATCTGGCATTCAATAAATAAATTATGACATGTTCAAAGAAGCAAGAAAATATGACACATAGTAAAAAAAAAATCAAACAATGAGAAAAGACCCAGAAATCACATGTATGTTAGAATTAATAGCAAAAAATCTTTAAAAAGATGCTAGAGGAAAGATTGAGCATGTTAAGTGGGCATAAATTGAATGAATAAGGATGAAAAATACAATGTTGGAAAGAAAATATGAACTAAGGGTACTGAGAGATTGCAAATGAGAGACAAAAAGATTAGTAAACTTGACTATTTAGCAACGGAAACTATCAAAAATGAAGCATGAAATGCAAAATATTGGGAAAAAAAACCATATAAAGAGACCCAGAAAATGTGGACAAAATTTTAAATGGCTTAATGTAGGTGTAATAGCAGTCCTCCATGGAGGATAGAGGACAGAAAATCATTGAAGAAAATAAAGGCTGAAAAACTCAAAATTCAATAAAAATGATAAACTCAGATCCAATGAGCTGAATAAACTCTTAGCACAACAAATATAAATTACACCAATAAATATCTAAGCCGAGTTGCTTAAAATGAGTAAAAAATGAAAAACTTAAAAGCAGCTAGAGAAAACAGCATACATGCACAAATGATAAATGTGAAGAATAACAGAAACTTCCCATCATAGAAAATACACTCCAAAAGATAGTAGAGCAAGTTCTTTAAAATGGAAAGAAAAGAATTAATTTAGTATTGTATATCAAGTAAAATTACCATTACATACAAAGGGTAAAATGTGTATGTATTCCAGACCTACAAAAGCTAAAAGAATTCAACAATTTCAGAACTGCACTACTAGATATGTAAAAGGAAATTCTTCAGGCAGAAGTGGAATAGTTCCATATGCAAATCTGTATTTATACAAGGAATGTAAATGTGAGACTGAACTTTCTAAAGAAAATAAGTCACCAAATAAGTAAAAATAGTAATAATGTATTGTGGTGCTTATTACATAAGTATATGTAAAACGTATGACAAAATTATGCATTTAGAAATAGAGATATGGAAGAATAGTGTTGCAAGGATGTTATATTCTGTGTGAAGTGATATTACTGTAAGGTAGACAATGATAATTTAAAGGTATATACTACAAACTCTCAAAAACTACAAAAGTAAAGAAAAAATAATACTTAATAAACTAACATAATATAAAATATAGCAAAAATACTTAATGTCAAGTAAAGCAGAAAGAAACAAAAATGTTTAGAAAAAATAGCATGACAAATTTGAACCCATTTATACTAAAAATAACTTTAAATCTAAATGATCTTAGCACAATTAAGAGGGAGAAATTGTCACATAGATGAAATGTAATGGGTAGTATTAAACTATATGCTACCTATAAAAAATCACTTTAAAAATAAAGAAACAAATATGGCAGACTAGCCCCAAGTGTCTACTGAGCACTTAAAATTAGCCTGATCTATATTGAGATGTCTTGGAAGTATAAAATACACACTAAATTTGTTGACTTAATGTAAAAAAATACTTCAAGAGTAATTTTATATTTATTACATGATGAAATTATGATATTCTGATTGCATGGAGTAAAATAAAATATATTTTTAATAAATTTTTTATTTTTATTTTACTTTTTAAGGTAGCCACTATAAAACTTAAAATTTGTCAAGTTGCTTGCATTGGATTTGCAGTAGACAGCACTTACCTGGAATACATAAATAACTCACAACTTGATAAGACAATATAGAACTAAATTAAAAAAAAAAAGAAAATGTATTTGAACACTTTACCAAATAAGATACATGAAAGGCAAATAAGCAAGTGAAATGATGTGCAACATCATTAGTTATTTGAGAAATTTTCTTTGTATTTAAGTACAGGTTTGCAGTTAGTTTTGGTAAGAGATTTAAAGTTAATCCACTATAGCTGGGAAATAGATTGTACAAAGTCTGAATGTTTAAACAGTGAGAAGATAATAGACATTTCTACTAGTAAACTCTTTTTGTCTTGCCAATAATGAAATTACACATATTAGTATTACATGATATTTTACACAAACATGAACACACAATGATGTATTCTGCTTGAATGGAGTCTCAACTGTAGAGAGAGCAGCAGTATTTGCAATTGCAGAGAAAATGAAATTATACTAAGATAGGAGCAATATGATAAACAAGGTTATGTTCTATCTAGATCTTCCATTGTTACATTCTATCTAGATCTTTCATCAAGAGAACCTGCTATGTGAAGTGTATTTGATTCACTCTCCAGCGACATCTTTGTTCTGTTTCTCCCAGCCTTCTTACAGTCACTAAACTCAGCAAAGGACCTGGAACAATGCCATTCTTTCCTGGATATGGGATCTTTCTATGAGCAACTTTTGTTAGAAGATTCCCGTAGATCTGATCAAAACTTTCTTAGAGCTGCACTGCAGCCGGCAGATTTTTCTATCTACTCTGTTTTTCTCTCTCTCCTTTAAAAGGAATTAGATATGTATCAAGACCTAGAAGTTATCTGTGTTCTTCTCTCTTCCTCTTTATTTGTCGCAACTGTTTCTCTTGAACAAACTCTGCATATCACATCCTGCCTTGATGTCATCTTGGAGAATCCAAAGTGGCACAGATGGTGCAAAGAGTGGACTAGGAAAACAGGCAGTCATACAGTACTTATGATTAGCTTCCTAGCTGTCAAGGAACACCAAATCTGGAGTGGAAGGAGGAACATGGATATTCCCAGGCTCAGAGTACTAGCCTAAGCATTAAAAATTTTGCAGGTAGTGACCTATGGGAATCTCCACTGTAAATAAACAAGTGCCCTCTCAGAAGCTACGCCTGTCTCCTCTTCCAGGCAATAGGAGATCTTCTCTTCAGTGTTTTCTTTTTGCAAACCAAACAACTTTGCACAGCAGCCTACAAGCAGACACATTTTTTTCAGTCTATTAGCTAGAGTGGCAGAGGCTTTTGCTTAACTCAGTCACTGGTAAGGTGAAAGATTCCCCAGGTATTTGCTTAAATGACTAAAGAATAACCTTTGCACTTAAGTTGCATTTACTTTACAAGTCACATAAGGGTAATAATTATCTATCATTCTTTTACCTCCCTCTCTCTGCCTCTCCTTTCTCCCCTTTACCCTGTTTCATATTCAGTATCATTGCCATTATAAAATTGTTTATAAGACCAAAATCTGGAAATAAATTGTTTATCCATATATAGGAAGTGATTATTTTAATAAGAGATCAATATTATATAATAATAATCAGAAGAAAAAATACGTATACATGCAGACACAAAATATTTATATTATATATTGTTACAATTTTTAAAAAAGCAAAACACAAGTTTTATAAAATGTCATAGGAAAATCCTGTTTATTATAAAAATATTAATATAGAAATATAGATATGGATGTATACATAGACATATCTAGAAAATGACATTCTTAAACACAGGTATAATATTTATTAGAAAATATACAGAAAACAGTTGTGATTTACATTGTAGAATGGGAAAATGATGAGCGAGTGAATTAGAAAATGGTATTTGTATTCTCATTCTTAATTCTCTTATATAATTGGACATTTCTTTTATAATTATTACTACAAAAATAATAGGAAAACAGACAATTAGAAATAGAGCAAAATGAAAACAGTGATGGGCAGAAAAATCATTATATTATGTGGCTTGGTTTTACTTTTCTCAGCCTCCCATGTGTGCTGCAATGCCCTTATGTTATTTCGGAAGTAAATGTATTCATTTTCTTTCAAAATACAAACCACTATAAAATTATCTTTGGCTGGGAGTGGTGGCTCATGCCTGTAATCCCAGCACTCTGGGAGGCTGAGGCGGGCAAATCACCTGAGGTCGGAACTTTGAGACTAACCTGGCCAACATAGAGAAACCCTGTCTCTATTAAAAATACAAAATTAGCCATGAGTGGTGATGCATGCCTATAATCGCAGATATTGGGAGGCTGAGGCAGGAGAATTGCTTGAACCTGGGAGGCCGAGGTTGCGGTGAGCCCAAATTGTGCCATTGCACTCCAGCCTGGGCAACAACAGTGAAACCCTGGCCCTCACCAAAAAAAATTATCTTCACAAGATATCACTTGACCTCCTATGTCATGCCTACTCATCTGTTATTTGCTCATATAGAAGAAGGTTTTTGAAAGAAATATTTTGACCAAAACTTCTATTTAAACTAAACGGGGGCTCAAGTTGAATAATATTTGGATCTGAGAACAGTTTATCACAATTTCAACTCAATGAAAGCAGTACTTTTCTGGCTCAATAAATCATTAGGTCAAATAACATAATAAATCAGTGATATAAAGTCTCAAGAGTTTTTCAAATCTATCCAACTTAAATATTATATTTCTTATCTTTTTTTACAATGCGTGTTTTAATGAATATTGATTAGCATTAATCCAACATTTGTTAGTTTAATTTATGTTAATTCATGTCATACAATTTACATCTTAGAAATACTTTATGTTATTTCTGCAATAGCAATACACATGGTGCTGCAGTCCAGTGTATGTTTGTAGTCTGATATAACCCTTATATTTATTTTGGAAAACATTTGTATGTTTTTTTTGTTTGTAACTAATATCAACAAAAACATTATCTACAATATTTTTATTTAGCATGAATTTTTAAGTACCAAAATTACTGCATCATTCTTGAATATAAAGAGTGTAAAGCATGATATTTTATTCATATTTTTCACCAAACCATTCTTAATTCTTAGCCCTGTGCCTAAAATGCCAATGCTGACGTTCCTAAAATTCTTCTCCTTTGGGGAAAAAAAGAGAAGTTTTTGAGGAAGATGCCTAACACAACAATTTGCAGATACAGTGTATTTCTCACTCTTTTGCATGTTTCGTGCAAAGGAAATTTTATTTTATGTAAAACTAGAGTAGGTCTATACTTTACTTCCACAGGTTTTATAGCACTGGAGAGCTGTTTGTGATTGTGGCTTGTGTCACAGAAGAGATTTTGTCTATTCTGACCTGATGTGTCTGCTTTTACCAGTCTCTCATGCTGAAAATGAGTTCTAAGTTTCTGCTTTAAAATTAATGTAAAAACTACTTTGCTTGATGACATACAGTGATGCCTGAAGTATTAGATGCTTTAATGCCTTCCTAAGTTTCAAACTAAAATGAATTTCACCTCTTTATATTTAATTTTTATGTATTTGTAAGTTCTTAAACATAAATATTTAAGAACTATATATTATAGAGATGTTAGTAGTGTTCTGTATTCACAAATTCAAAACATAAAGAAAGGAATGTAATTTAATTTTTTGATTCACATATTTATTATTTGAGAAAATTATTTTAATCCTAAAAATTTAATAATTATATTTTAAATGATCTCTTGTAATGCTTGAAATTAGGGTAGAAATGAACAATTGTTGGACTGAGATGCTAAACTGTGTTATTGCTTATAGGCTTCCACTGGGAGTCTGTAACAGTACTCATTAGGGTAAGGCTAATCAGCATTACATCAGGGAAACAGCTAAAGTAGCAACTAAGGAAATAATATAAAAATAACTATAACAAAGAAGCTAAACAACTAAGAAGGATATAAGAAATTGTTTAATACGCTAAGGGTTACAGTCCTAAAATAGTATAATGTAAGCTATTTCAAATGGATATGTTCTAAAACTCTGTAGTATCATGATAAATCAATTAAAAGTGAGAGAAGGAATGTTGAAAATTGGAAAGGGAATATTTGGACTGTCTATAAAACTTGAATATAAACTTATAAAAGAGTTCATCTTATTAAATCAAATTGTAATGCTAGAAGTGAACACTGTTATGTTTGATGCCAAACAAGTGGAGCTTTTACGTGTGTTATCTATCAAATTAGTGTGATAAGTTTCTTATTTAAAGTAGGGGTCCTTAAGATATTCTTACATGGAGTTCATTAATATGTACCAGAAGAGATCTCTAGTTTATTAAAAAATAATTGATGTTGAGACAAAGAGAAATAATTCAATATCTTCTCCTGTGTCTATTACATGCATTAACTAATGCAATGGTTCAGATAAATATATGTCCTTTAATCAAGGCTTCTAGAACTTGGGATAGGGAAGTGAGAGTCTTTCAGATGCACATATCTTAATTTCATGGATAAAACCTTGAAGAAAGGCTACATTTATGAAATTGTGATTACTAAAAGATATAATTTGAATAGCTCAGATACTAATAGGTATTTCATTGATATTTGAGTGTAAAATCACTTCCCTTTCTTAATTAAGTGGTATAATTGCTTAAGACTCAGACCTGTAATACATCCTATGCAGTTACCATGATCAGTATATGGTTTACAAAGTCACAGGGGCAGCAGATGTCTGGCTCCATAAGTTAATAAACAAACACGCATGGGAAACAAAAACAAACAAGAAAAAAACAAAAACTACTAAGTATTAGAGTTCTCATTCTAAGTCTAAAAAAATTTAATAAGCCTGATAATGTCACCATTATGACCCATCTACTTTTCAGATAATTTTCATCCATTTTTCTTCACTAAAATTGTTCTGTGATTAACACCTTAATCTCATATCATCCATATAACAATGAAGAAATGAAACAGTGTAACTTTCTTTGGGAACCTGTTATGCCTGAATTGTGTTCCCCAAAATTTTTATGTTGAAGTTGTTGTCACAGGTGGTACCTCTGTGTAAAACTGTGTTTGGAGAAAGGACTTTACAAAGGTAGGTAAAAAAGAGGTCATTAGCCAGGGTCCTAATCTAATATGACTGGTTTCCTTATAAGGAAAGGATATTAGAACATATATACACACAGAGGGAAGACTATGCAAGAATACAGGGAGAAGACAGCCATCTGTAAACCAAAGACAGAGACCTCAGAAGAAGCCAACCCTGCTGACAACTTGGTCTTAGACTTCTATCCCGCAGAACTGTGACAAATTTCTATGGTTTAAGCCACTCAGTCTGAGGTACTTTGTTTTGGCAGCCTTAGCAAACTGATACCTACCTGGAATCAAAAAGAACTAGTCTGCATAAAATTTGTGGTGGCATGATTCATATTTACATTTAATTTTACGTGAAAAATATTGCCTTATTTAATTTGGCCTCACCTAAATATGACACAACTATATTAAATTTATTAAATTATGTATTTGTTTACCTGCTAGGAAATTTTAGAGTATAAAAGTTTAGAATATAAATCTTTTAGGTATAAAAACAGATAAATATTTTTGTCATAATCAATGTTCTTCACCATTTAGTTACATACTAATATATGAAGACAAAACATTTTGTACAATTTTTATGTTTGTAAATAACACAAATAATCTTTTTAAGAAACACGTATAATATTTTAGGTCTGTATTTAGGCTTATGCTATCAGAATATACAACATTTGTAAGTAATAAAAATAACAAAATATTAAAATATTACATTTGCCAGTTTACTTTAAAATTCAATTTAAATTATTTTAAAATTGCCTAGCTTAAGGTTTCAAAATATTGTTTCTTAAAATGAGATACATAATGGATATTACCTCTTTTAAATATATTTATCACTAATGGAAATTTCAGAATGCCATATTTGCATTTATATTTTATTTTTTTAAAATTAGGTATATTAACAATATTCACTTTATATTGTGGATGTTCATCCAATTGGATGTTCACCCACTTTTTAATGGGGTTGTTTCTTGTAAATTTGTTTAAATTCCTTGTAGGCTCTCGATGTTAGACCTTTGTCAGATGGATACAATGTATTTTTCTGTGTTTCTCCCTTCTGTTCTCAAGACTGTTTAGAGCATATAATATTCTTGTGGAAAAATACTAATCCCAGGGTAAATTGTTACCTATCTATTGGATAAAGCACAAAGTAGAGAATATTGTTTATGACTCTGCAAATTTTTATTTGTATATAACCTACATTAGAACTCACTATTGGAAGCTGCTTGGGATAAATTACAGAGAAATTATCAGATTTTTAAATTGATTGTTATATACATATATATATATACACACACACATACATACAGAATTGTGTGGTACTAATGATTGTCTTTCTCATATTTTTAGATATATTTTCTTAAATAAAGGGAAAATTAAAATGTGAAAAAAGAAAATTTACCACAGTTAGCCAAATATCCAATAGAATTTGAGAGATGCTGCAATTCTTTAAAACAAACAAACAAAAATACTAGAAATTTTTATTTAGACTGTTTCCACTGTCAAAACTTTATTTAAAAAATAATGAGCTGGAAGTAAATTTGCCTCCAAGATTATACCACAATGAGATAAAATCCCATAGATATTCTATTTTTGCTTTATCATAACACAGTGATTCTTAACATATCTGTTTATACTTAAGGTTAGTCTTTATGTATTAGACATAAGGTTGTATATAACCTTTCTAATTAGATTTCTGTGAGCATAACTTATGCCATTATTGATACTGCCAGGTTTTAGAAATTGAGATGTACAAAATTTTCTGTAAGGGGCTGGTAGATGAATAGGGAGAAACAGCTAACCTAATTAAACATTCACGCCTTGAGTCTTATCACAGTAAAAAGGAGAGAAATTTAAAAAGTTTAGGAATATGTTTCTCTTGAGAATATGTAATGTGAACTCACCCTTGAAGAAACTGTAATAGTTCAATGGGCAGAAAAAACAGGTAAGATTCAATTTAGCACAGAACATATCAGGCAATTACGAAAGACAAAAGGACTGTGAGATGGCCAGATATATTAGGAAATAAATGTTCTTCTACATGTTAAAGAGTGGATAAAAGGAAATCAACATGAAATAGTGTTCGAAATGATAACATTTAGAGTGGTTCGATAATCAAAAGAGTAGTTTTTGCAAAAAAATTCTAAACTATAGTGAGATATTGAAGAATTTTGAAAGCATTTTTAGGGCCTCTGAATCTAGTTATCATATGGTAGAGACTGAAACAACTAGAATAACCTGAATAAATCATATTTTCCAGTATATCAGATACTCATTAAACAAATAAGTTTAGTTAAATTAAAATTCCAGAGAATAGAGGTAGTTTGACTTCTTCTTTTCCTGTTTGGATACCTTTTATTTCTTTCTCTTGACTGATTGCTCTGGCTGGGACTTCCAGTATGTTGAATAGGAGTGGTGTGAATGGGCATCCTTTTCTTGTTCCAGTTTTCAAAAGGAATGGTTCCAGAGTTTGCCTGTTCAGTATGATGTTGCCTGTGGATTTTCATAGATGAATCATTATTTTGAGTTATATTTTTTCAATGCTTAGTTTTTTGGGACTTTTTTGTTATCATGAAGGGATGCTGGATTTTATGGAAAGTGTTTTTCCATGTCTATCTAAATGACCATGCGGTATTTGTTCTCAGTATCTGGGTGACAGATTAATTCATACTCCAAACTTCAGCATCATGTGATATACTTATGCGACAAACCATCATGTGTACCCTTTGGCTCTCAAATACAAGTTGAAATAAAAAATCCAGAGAAACGAACAGTACTGTCTAGGTGACATAAGATCATCAGACATTCCCACCCTCACTCTCCAGGGAAAATTGTTGAGTCTGAGTACAAGGCGAAGAGTAGGTTTAACATAGGTAGAGGGATTCAGTGGCAGGAGAAACCAACAGACCTTTGGACAGTCAGGTAACCTTGCCTGAGAGACTGGAATCTAGAACATCCCCAAATGCATAGGGAATTATTCCCATTGGATATTTGCTAAGGGCTGAAGAGGTGAAGTGAAATCTCCCATGGTTACATGATTTTTAGGCAAGAAAAAATCATTAGGTAACACAACCTGCAGCATACATGTGACAATTTATTTTTTTATCAGGATTTTGAAATCAGAGGTAAACTGGATTTAGCTGAAGCAATAAGCTGATTGGCTTCAGATGATCAGGTTTTTATACTATCTTCCTGATTGAGCAAAGTGTGAATTCTCCCTGGTGAAATTACATCAAATTCTGGATCCACATTTTTATAAACAAATTTACAGAATATAATTTCATGGCAGACAAAAAGGGACATGAATGTATGAGTAATATCAAGAGAGAAAAAAGAAGCTGACTTCCAAATGATAGATCTGTAGGAACTAGCATACCCTACCCAATTATAAAATAATTATTATAAATACATCAAGAAAAATGGAAGAAATAATGGTGTATATTTAAAAAGCAGCAATCTATTAAAATCAAAATAATATTCTCATACAGAAAATCACAGTATCTGAAAATAATAAGGTACCGATTTGGCTTAAGTGGAGAGTGAAAATAGAAGAAAAGATTTGACAACTTGAAGCAAAGTAAATGCATAACATTCACAAAAGAATGAATAGAAGATACCAGAGAATAAAGAAGATCTGAGACACAGTTTAAATTTACAACATATGTATGTGTTGTCTCAGGTGGAGAAACAAGAGAAAATAATACAAAAACAATTTTAGAAGATTTATAATGGCTTAACTTGTTAAAAACTAGTAAAAGACTTTAATCCACCTATACAAGAATTTAGTAAACCTCAAGACAGATAGTGTACATACACACATAAGGTAAGAAAAAATGAATTAAAGTACTAACAACAAGCCAATGGCTGACTGTTGAGAACTACAGAACCCAGAAGAAAGTTGCCTCTTTTTAGAAATCTGAAAAGCAAAATAAAAAAAGAACAATAACAACTACCAAATCGCCAATCTAAAACTATGTACCATGCAAAATTAAGGCAAAATAAACATAGTTTAAGACAAACCAACTCTCTGAAATGGAGATTTAAAAATACGCATATCTATCCATCCAATAACATCAAAATGCACATTTTTCTCGAGGACACAAACACAAGTAACTAAGATAAACCAAATCATGATCCATAAAAGAATTGTTCATAAATTTTAAAGGAGAGAAGCATTCAAAATACACTATCTTCCAAAATGGATTTAAATTGGAAATCAATAGCAGTGAGATATATTAAAAGTCTGAAAATATTTGGAAATTAAATAGCAAATACATGAATAACTGAATAAAAATGTTAATAAAAATATTAAAAACTGAATAATATCACAACATGTGTGATAAAAGTTTCCAAGTAATTTTGGCTTTGTCATTTTTTCTTTCATATCTATCAATTTTTACTTCATGTATTTTAATGCTTTATCATTAAGAGCATACACATTTAGGATTGTTCTTTCTTCTTGGTTAATTGACCCTCTCATTTTTGTATAATATGCCTGATCACTGGTAATTTTCTTTGATTTAAAGTCTAATTTGTCAAGTATTAAATTGGCCACTTCATTTTCCTTTTGCAGGCGTGTATTTTTCTATTTTCTTTTACTTTTAGCTTGTTGACAATGTATTCATATTTTTTTTGGATCCAGTATGTAGTTGGAACACATTTTATTTATTTATTTTAATCTGAAATTTCCCTTTTAAATTTTGTTTACATAGGCCAATTACTTTAAATGTATTTATTTAGTAGAATTCAAATCTAGCATTTTATTATTTATTTTTGTTTGTACCACCTGTTTGTTGTTGTTGCTCTCCTCCCTATTCCTGCCTGCTGTAGAATTATTTGAATGCTCACATTTATGAATTGACTTCTTGGTTATATTTCATTGCATCATTATTCTTTTCTTAGTCACTGTATAAATTAAACTATACTAAACTATACTAAACATTCTATTTAGTTAACATTGTACCACTTTAGAACTAAAATGTTCTCATTATACTTTACATTTATTGTTCTATTTGGTATGTATAGTACATCTGCATGGATTGAAACCCCACCCACTAAAATATTATTAGTTTTATTCCAAGTGAAATTTATTTTAATTAACTTAAGTGGGAAAATATTTTATTTACGCAGTTATTTACCATTTTTGTTGCCTTTCCTTTAAGCTTTACCTTCTAAGTTTAATTCTAATTTGACTTTTTTTTTTTTTTTTTTGAGACAGGATCTTTCACTGTGTTACCCAGGCTGGAGTGAAGTGGCACAATCATAGCTCATTGTAACCTCAGACGTCTAGGCTCAAGCAAGCCTCCCATCTCAACTTCCCAAGCAGCTAGGACTATAGGCACATGCCACCGTATCCAGGTAATTTCTTTTACTTTTTTTCTTTGGTTTTTTAATTCTTTTGTAGAGACAGGGTCTCACTATGTTGCCCAGGCTGGTCTCTAACTCCTGGCTTCAAGCAATCCACTCACCTTGGCCTCCCAAAGTAATGGAATTATAGGCATGAGCCACTATGCCTGGTCTCAACATATTTTTTAATATTCTTTTATTGGCTGAAGTCTTTTAGAAATAAGAACTATGTTTTTTACATTTCAGTGTCTTCCACATGTCCTTATGAAGTGATTTAATTTTAAGTGATTTAATAATTTATGAGTTCCATAAATCTCTTTGAATAGTAATCTGTATTAAATATTAATTAAATACTCTTCAAATTATCATTTTAAATATAGCAGAACTGAGATGGTTATATTAGAGAGAATTCTTATTTTTGCCATATTTATTACAATTTTTGTGTTTGAAAAAACCCAACTACTATATTACAGAAATACATTTTCTTCTAAGTTAAAAGAAAAATTTAGCCACAATGATGAACAATATAAAACCTTAGATTTACAATTCATTGCACATTAGATTTATGATTTTGGGGTTTTCATAACTATGTATTTCAACACTGTTTCCTTAAGTACAACAATATCATTGATGTATGAAATGAGGAAAAAACATAGTCATAAGCTTCTTTATGCAAACAAACAAAACTATATAAATATAGTTTTGTTTTTTTTTTGCATATGACATGATCTTACATGTTCATATTTTGCATACGAGTTCCACTCTCTGGAGCTCCTTTTTGCTTCAAGGTTGCTTGGTGAAGTTCTATTTAACTTTCAGGGTACCATTGTTACAAATTTTGGAAGTCTTTTTTTAAATTTTTATGTAAAATATATATTTTTTAAAAAGTTTATGCACTTATTGCAGGAGATTTGCTTAATACAAAAAAAAGAAAAATCACCATCGTTTCATAATTCATAAAGAGCTATTGCATTTGTTTACAACCTTTCAGATCTGTCTATGCATGTACATTTTTTTAAAGAATCAACAATAGTAATCCTATTATTGTTATTCTTAATCTGATTTTTTAGTCTTTAAACAATATATTGTGACCATATTTTTTGGTCAATAAATATAAATCTACATAGTTACTTTATCTACGGTGTTAAGTTATTGGCCAATTTCTAAATTATCTAAGTGATTACTAATTAATATGTATTTAAATTTTTCTCATTTTGTCACTATTGAAAACAATGTATATTCTTGTATATGTTTTTACACACTTGCCAAATAATGTCTCAGATGTTTATAACACTGGTTTTTCAGTCAGTAAATGTTTTTAAATTATTCATTTGATTTTAGAAGTTTTAGATAAACATTAAGAATATGAAGATAGTAAAAAGAATTTCCTTACACCCAACAACCAGTTTCCTCTGTTACTAGGTGAGTGCAAAAGTAATTGCAGGTTTTGCATTGTTGGAATTTAACGTTTGATATTGGAATGCATTCTTAAATAAATGTGATTATGTTATACATCGTTTAATGAGCAATTCTTGCTTTATGTCTTTTGCTAATGGTGTATTATTTGCTGTTTATTTTAGACTATGGAAATAATGTCAGACAAAAAGCAAATTCAAGTGATTTTTTTATTTCAGTTCAAAATGGGTCTTTATTAAAGCAGCAGAGACAACTTACAATGTCAACAATGCATTTGGCCCAGGAACCTGCTAATGAACCTACGCTGCAGTGGTGGTGCAAGGAGCTTTGTAAAGGAGAGGAGAGCCTTGAAGATGAGGAGCATAGTGGTTGGCCATTTGAAGTTGACAATGACTAATTGAGAGCAATCATGGAATCTGATCCCTTACAACTACACGAGAAGTTATTGAGGAACTCAACATAGACCATTCTATGATCTTTTGGCATTTAAAGCAAACTGGAAAGGTGAAAAAGCTTGATAAGTGTGTGCGTCATGAGCTGACTGAATATCAAAAAAAAAAATCATAGTTTTCGAAGTGTCATCTTCTCTTATTCTACACAACAACGATGAACCATTTCTTGATCTGACTGTGACATGCAATGAAAAGTGGATTTTATACGACCACCAGTGATGACTAGCTCAGTGAGTGGACCAAGAAGAAGCTCTAAAGCACTTCCCGAGGCCAAACTTGCACCAAAAAAAGGTCATGGTCACTGTTTGGTGGTCTGCTGATGGTCTGATCCACTAGAGGTTTCTGAATCCTGGCGAAACCATTACATCTGAGAAGTATGCTCAGCAAATCGAGGAGATGCACCAAAAACTGCAATTCCTGCAGCCAGCTTTGGTTAGAAAGGGCCCAATTCTTCTCCATGACAACACCCGACTGCATCTCGCACAGAAAACGCTTCAAAAGTTGAACAAATTGGGCTACGAATTTTCGCCTCATCTGCCATATTCTCCTGACCTATCGTCAACTTACTACCATTTCTTAAAGCATCTCAACAACTTTTCGCCAGGATGCTTCCACACCAGCAGGATGCAAAAAAAAAAAAAAAAAAGCTTTCCAAGAGTTTGTCGAATTCCAAAGCACTGATTTTTACACTACAGGAATGAACAAAGTTATTTCTCATTGGCAAAAATGTGTTGATTATAATTGTTCCTATTTTGATTAATAAAGATGTGTTTGAGTCTAGTTATAATAATTTTAAATTCATGGTGCAAAATCACAATTTCCTTTTGCACCAACCTATTGAGAGCTTACTTTAGAATAGCATATTTGTTACAATTACTGAATCAATATTGGTACATTATTATTAACAAAAATCCGTATTTCATTCAGACTAATTTTTACCTAATGTCTTTTAGTTGTTGTTCTAGGAGCTTATGCAGGATACTATATTACATGTAGTTATTCTGTCTTTAGGCTCCTATTGGTTGTGACTGTTTTTCAGACATTGTTTTTGGATGGCTTAGGAGTTTTGAGAAATACTGGTCAGGTATTTTCTACAATATCTCTCAGTGGGATTCGTCTGATGTTTTTCTTATGATCAGACAGAGTTTTTGTATTTTGGGGAAAAGAACACAAAAGGAAAGTGCCTTTCATCAAAGCATATATACTAACAATATGAATTATTACACTTAATGTTAACTTTAATCACCTAGGCGGGGTCTGTTATTTGATTTCTCCTCTGAAAAGTTCCATTTTTACTACATATTGATAAATTATAATTGTATATATTTATAAGGTGAAAAGTGATGTTATTTTCTAATACAAGGTGGAAAAATTAAATTAGGATAATTAACGCATCCCTTGCATCAAATATTTAATATTTTTGTGATGACTAATTTTTTTCCTTCTTTCCATTCTATACATTTTGGAAGAAGTTTATTATGCATAACCCATGCTTAAAGAGTAGGCAATTGTACTAATTTACGGTCCTACCAACAGTGTACATGTATACCAATTAGTACAGCCACTAGGCAAAATGGTATGGAGAGTCCTCTAGAAGATAAAAATAGAACTACCATATGATTTAGCAATCCCACCTCTGGGAATCTATCCAAAAGAAAGAAAATCAGTATATTGAAGAGATATTTGCATCCTCATGTTTATTGCAGCACTATTCACAACAGCCAAAATATGGTATCCACTTAAATGTCTATCAGCAGAAGAATGGATAAAGAAAATGTAGAATATATAGACAATGGAAAATTACTTAGCTCAAAAAAGAATGAAATCTTTTCATCTGTGGCAACATGAATGCAATCGGAAAACATTACATTAAGAAAAAGAAGCCAGGCACAGAAACACAAATATCATATGTTCTCACTTATATGTGGGAGTTAATGGGTCTCATGAAGGTATTTAAATAGAATGGTGGTTACCAGAGGCTAGGAAGGGTAGGGGAGATGGGTAATAAAAAAAGAACGGTTAATGGGTACAAAAATGCAGTTAGGTAAAAGAAATAATTTCTAATGTTTGATAGCACAGTAGTGTGACTATAGTTAACAATATTTTATTTTATATTTTTAAATATCTAGAAAAGTAAATTTGGAATGTTCCCAACACAAAGAAATGACAAATGTTTAAGGTGATGGGCATCATAACTACTCAGATTTCATTACTACACATTGTATGTTTGTATCAATATATCACATGGATCAAAATATCACAAAATATCCCATAAATACGTACAACTATTTGGTGTACGTAATGTTTTTTAAGTGAGAAGTTGTACTCCACCTCCTTGAAAGCAGAGTATTTGCACAAATTATTTAAGATCTGAGCTGGAAATTTGTTTATTCTTTACATTTATTTATTTATTCAATTATTTATTTATATGAGCAAAGACTCAAGGATATTCATTTTACACATTATATTCTTATTCAATAATATTTTATTTTGTTGCTCAAATTGTTCTAACTTTGAGCTTTGCGAGCTCCGGCTCTTGTGTCCCTCTCACATAACCCCATAATTGTGCCTATTTTTAAAGTACCTCCTATTAATCAGCAAGTATAATTACTCTCCATGTTAAAAAAAAAGAGAGAGAAAAATATAAACTGCATAAAATTTAACAAAAATTCCCAAGGTCACATGAAAAGAAGTGACTTACCATGATTGTAATTCATACAACTTGACTCCAGAGCCATGCTCGTGATTATTAGTCTTTCGGTTAATGGTTAGGCAGCAGAAATTTGAATGGATAATTTAAAATATCATTTTTGAACTGATAATTGGCTGTCTGTTTCCTTTTAGGTATAGCCAACTGGTTAAGAGGAGCTCAAGGGATTTGATTTTATAAGTGACATCTATATTGGGAAAAATAATGCATTGGTTACCTAATGTGATTTAGAGTCATTTACTGTTGAATTTATTTATTTACTTGAGAAATGTTTACTTTGCTATTACAGTGTCATAATCTTATAGTAAATATAAAGTCCTATTCTAACTTATCAATAGTTTATGACATTTTAAGTCAGTTTGAAATATAAATATATACTATTTCTAATTTAAAAATAATTATAACATTATTTATGTGCACATCTGCTGAATGAAAAAGTTAGTAGAATGTATAGTAAAGCAGGACAAATTATTGTGTATTAATTTACTGGGCACTGAGCATTAAACTGACTTAGTGTATGAAATTTCACAAGTTATCCTCATGTTTATAAGCTTAAAATGTCTCAAAGAGGTGAGAGACACATTTTCATTGCTTCTTCCATCTGCCTACTCTTTTACTGTACAAAAATGAGTACTTGACAACTAAAATTCATATGGTTGTAGATGTCTATATCTAGCTGTTTTATGTTTGACAATTAATTATATGTGGGACCAGCAGCAAAGCAAAGATATATAAATAGAAAGTAAATTAGTCATCACTGTATCACTCTATATTAAGTAGATTGAATAAAATTTTTTAAAAAATTATGTGGGATACATAGAACCTTGATATATGGATTAAGCTAAAACCTTGTTATTGGTAACATGAAATTTGTTTTAATACACTCATTTTTCATACTGTTGCCATAAATAGGATTTTTGTTTTTAGTTATAATACTGAAATTGTATGTTCCTTTGATCAAAACATATATCAATGATTCCTTTGGTCAAAAAACAATTCGTGTAATCAAAAATCTATTGTAAAATGTCCAGCTGCATTTTTAAAATGATTTAAAAAGCTAGTAACTTACTTTGTTTAACATTGATTAATTTAAATTGTTTTTTAAAGAGTGCAATAGAAAGAAGTCAACCTATTCATTTAGAGACATTTAGAAACACTCCAGTGCTTATTATCAACACCTCTCATGCAAAATATTTAAAACCTGATGATACAACTTTACAGTAATTGAAGTGTAGAAGATCTGGAGTCACAACAAATCAATAGTACTATATAATATCATTGTGATACATTGTCTTAACCTTAAATGGTTTCTATTGCCTGGTTATTTATAGGTCATTCCTTATGAGGAGTTTTTATAACCATTTAGGGAGAAATAACAATAGAATTACATTTAAATATACACATTGTCTAAAATGGGAAGTAATGTTTTTTTAAAAATAGACATTAACTAGTACTAGTATAAACTTAAATTTTCTACTTATTAATTTTGTTGTAGTTAATTATATAGATGATTACTTTATCTTCCGGGTTTCAGGATAACACTCTCAGCTAGACCTATATTTTAAATCTTACAGTCAAAAATTCTCTCCAGTTATTTATTTGTAATTTTCTAGAATCTTAAATTTAAGAGTTTGTTAAGTTAATAAAGGCTGGTGATTTTCCTTGGCAAACAAACCTTGTGGTGTAAAACACTCTACTACTTTCTAGGGTATAGTGCATCTCTAGACCCTGAGGTCTTTCAGATTTATCATAATGAATTTCTTTGCTATTTATTTTCTTTGATGATGGCTTCAGTTCCAATTATCCTGGATATGCTAAGTAATTTATCACTTGCTACCTGATTTGCAGTTTCCCTTGTCTTTGCACTTGATATCCATAATTTTGTTAAATAAAAAATATTTTAAGGAGGCAAATAAAAGTAAATTCTTTCTTTTGGATAACACTATATTTAGGCCTGTGTCAGGGAAAAATTGCATTGGATGGAGTTAACAAGCAAGGAAAACTTCATTCAAAACTACTACAACGAGAGAGAGAGAGAACCTAAACCCACTGAAATAAAAGGGGGGAAGTTTTAAGCACTGAGGTGGGCTAGTAGACAAGGAATGGAGGACACTGAGAGGGTAAGGGGTGGCTGGTCAATGTGGTTAGGGCATCTGCATTTGCTGACTGGTACTTAGTGATGTCAAGCTTCTACCTTCCCATAGAGACTGGAAGACAGGGTCTTTAATCTCCTTGATAATTGCACTTCAAAGAATGACTACCAGGTCTTTGAAAAAGGCATTTCTAGATTGTAAAACTGTCAAGACATTGGGAGAAGATTTATATCTTCAATGGGCAGAGAAAGAATCTTCTATTATAAGTTCTCTAAAGAAATTGCTCTAAGCAAAGGTAGCTTTAGGGTCTAGAGTCAATAAGAAGCCTGACTAAAGTTTAGTCAAGCTGAGGAAAATTTAAAGCCATAATGATCATTTGACAAATACACAGATTTTTAAAATACAGCCCCATTGTTTAATAACTGTGCAATGTAGCATTTATGTACATATTTGTACATATCCATTTTAAACACTAAGTTATTGGGAGTGTAAAAGAGAATCAGTGTGCTGCTGGAGAAACTGTCACTCTAGAGACGAGGAAAAATGTCACAGAGAAAGAGAAGGTGACACTTTCTATGATGTAAATTGCTTCAACATCAAGGAAGAACCTCTAGAGGTTTCTAGCTCTTCCTTGATTGATGGCTACATGGAACATTTCATTGCAGGAAATCCAATATAATGTGGTGATTAGATTAACATATAATGACAAATGAGCTTGGTCTAATTCTGGAAAGTTTTATAAGAATTATTTTATGTGGTATAATGATTTGCAGATTACTAATTACCATATGTTTTATTTTAGACTGTCTGAAATGATATTTTTATTAAATGCTTTAAATTATTCTATTATAAAAGAGAGTATATTTTTATTTGTAAATTTCCAGAGAATATGTATTTTAACTCTGTCTTAAATGTACTTAATACATATTTTCAACAATTTACATGTAAAAATATATTACAATATAGGAGTGAGACATATTGTAAAATAAAATGTCTTTACATTTTAATCAAATAAAACTAATGCGAATGTTTGTATTTTATATTTATCATAATCTTTAAGGAAATGTTGTAGTAGGATTCACTTTTAATTTTCCAAGTTTAAGGTAATTATTTTAATTTTGAGTAAGGAAAGGATATTCCTTTAGCCTCATGTTATTGCAAATGGAGTTAAAATTGTCCTATATTAAAATAAGAAAGAAATGGCAAAAGTAGATGGAAGTTTTAAATTTTGTGTTTATTTTTAGAGCCAAGTGAATTTTCCATTGGTATTTTAGAATATCTTTAGAACATTATTATATTTTTATTATTTATTAGACAAAGTATATTTACTTTCTTTTATCTCTGAGGATTTTTTTGCCTTATGATGTGTTTGATTGGTATGTAGTATTTGTAAGATACAGGCAAGGAATGTTATAGAATAATTGTGAATATTACCTCTTTAAATATTATTGCATATTTAAATTCTACTAGGCTATTTTTATGGATGGAGAAACTGAGTCTCAGATAAGTAACATGTATATAATCACCGGACACACCGGTTAGTGTGTGGGGCTATCCTTGTAAGAAATGTATTTTTCTCAAGCTTGGTAGAAAATAGAAATATCTCTCCCAAAACACTAACACACAGGAGAAAATGAGGCTAAAACAATGGACAGATTAAAATCTAAGAAATCAGAAATAATGTCCTGAAGCTACCAGATTAACTGTGACCAGAGGCTTATATAGAAACTACATAATGATTTCTCAAATCCCCAAGCAAAAACTCAAGTTACAACAAACACATAAATAAATACATAAATAAATGAGTAAACAAACATCAGGAAGGTCAATAATGTGAGAATGAAAGTTTTTCTGGGTCATTACCAAGAACTTTTCCTATTTGTAATTTTCATTTATGTATTAGGCAAATAGTGGTTCTCGAAAAGACTCTTCAGGCTTACAAGGTCATGGCTTAATCTTGGCATGCTCCATAAATTGTGACACTTGGCGATAGTGCCAAGGAGAATCAAGTACTTTAATCATCATGTAAAATGCTTCCCAGATGTTGAATTTCAGGATGTCTTCTGGAGTGCAAAATGAATAGCATGTGCTAGTGGGTCACACAGTAGGTAGAAGAAAAGATTTATGTATTTGGAAGTGGCTGATAGAGATATAAAGGCAAATGGTGTGGTTTCCATGAACCTGAATGTTCTGTTATCGTACACTTCTTAAAATGCCTAGTTCTTTCTATTTACACTGTGAAACTCTTGCCACAAACTTGTTTAACAGCATAATTCATTGTAGCCATTTGAAAGCAGAAATGTTTTGTAGTATGCAACAAATACCCAATGTTTTATTAGGAATACATTGTTTATATATTTCATCGTATATTTATGTACTCATTCATACTAAATCAATTTGACATTTTACTCATTTATTAAGAAATATTTAAAATTTGTGGCTAGTGCTTGGTAGAATGATGAAGATAGGTAAAATTTCTATTTTCAAGCCGTTTACATTGCAGTGAAGATATAAAATAAAATAAAAAGTAAGCGTACAGAATATCAGGTTAAAAGTTACGAAGAAAAATAAAGCAAAGTAATGGTGTTGAGAATAATGTGATTGTGGGAAATATTTTAGAAATAGTTGACAGAGAAAACCTCTGCTATAAATTTCACTTAAGAATCTAACATTAGGTGAAATAGGGAGTCATGTGGTAAGTGTAAATAAGTGTAAAATTACCAGTAATCAAGGTCTTTGAAAACCATGAAAGAGCACTTACTTTAATAAACGTTTAGGAAATGTTTTTCAGAGTATATGAACCGAGTTTTAATGGGTAAAATCATTTTAGAAATATATGTGGCTACCAAGAAAGCTTTTTAGGAAGATGGACATATAAACACAGGTGATGAGATAAATAATAACACATTATTTTGAAAGAAATGAATAGCAACATTAATTAGAACATCCATATAAAACACATCATCTCATCCACATTCACCCCTAGAAAATGAAATGAAAAGTCAACAATAGGTTAACAACAGTTAAGTAGGTGGACCCAGCTATAACTTTTGAGACATAATCAGAAGAAGCCTTATACATCCTTATTGCCTGTCTTAGTACATCCATGCTGTTATAACAAAATACTATAAACTAAGTAGTTGTGATCCCTAGTCTTAATAAGCAACTTCAGTAAAGTCTCAGGATACAAAAAAGACAAAGGAAGTGAGAGATCTCTACAAGGAGAACTACAAAACACCCACAGAAGAAATTGGACATGACACAAACAAATGGAAAAACATCTCACGCTAATGATTTGGAAGAATCAATATCATTAAAATGATTATACTGCCCAAAGCAATCTACAGAGTCAGTGCAATTCCTGCCAAATTACCAATGTCATTTTTCACAGAATTAGAAAATAAAATTTTAAAGTTCAGATGGAACCACTAAAAAATGGCCAAATAGCCAAAGCATTCCTAAGCAAAAAAAAAAAAAAAAAAAATCTGGAGGCATCAGTTTGTCTGACTTCAAATTATACTACAATTCTATAGTAACTAAAATAGCATGGCAGTGGTACAAGTATAGAAACATAGATCAGTGGAACAGAATAGAGAACACAGAAATAAAGCCACATACTTACAACCATCTGATCTGGGATGATGTCAACAAAAGTAAACCATAAGAAAAAGACAGCATTGTCAACAAATGGTGCTGGGAAAACTGGCCAGTCATATGCAGAAGAATGAAACTGGACCCCTATCTTTCACCATATGCAAAAATTAACTCAAGATGGATTAAAGACCTAAACGTAAAATCTGAAACTATAAAAATTCCAGAAGACAACCTGGGAAACCTCTTCGGGACATCAGCCTAGGCGTAGAATTCATGACAAAGGTCCCACAAGCAGGCACAACAAAAGCAACAATAAACAAATGATACATAATTAAACTAAAAAGTTTTTGCACAGAAAAAGAAATAATCAACAGAGTAAACAGACAAACTGCAGAATGGGACAAAATATTTGCAAATTGGCCTCCGATATACACCCTGAATCCACAATGAATTCAAACAATTCAACAAGAGAAAAACAAACAACCTCATTAAAAACTGGGCAAAAGATATGAACAGATATTTCTCAAGAGAAAAAAAAATGTAAGCAGCCAACAAACACATGAAAAAAATGCTCCACATCAGTAATTATCAAAGAAATAAATTGAAACCACACTGTGATATCATCTTACACCAATCAGAATAGCTATTATTAAAAAGTCAAATAAAAATAACAGATGTGGTCATAGATGCGGAGAAAAGGAAACACTTATACACTGTTAATGGGAATGTAAATTAGTTCCACCTCTATGGAAAATAGCATCCATCCAACAATCTCACTACTGGGTATCCATCCAAAGGAAATAAAAGCATTATATAAAAAGACATTGCACTCAGCACTATTCACAATAGCAAAGTCATAGAAATAATCTAAGGGTCCACCAACAGCTGATTGTGTGAAGAAAATCAGGTGTACATACTACTTGAATACTAAGCTGCTGTAAAAAGAGATGAATGCAATTACGTCCTTTGCAGCAACATGGAGAGAGCTGTAGGCCATTATCCTAAGTGAACTAACTCAGAAGCAGATAAAATATCACATATTCTCACTGTTACACAACTGGTACATAGAATCATAATAATGAAGATAAAAGACACTAGGAACTCCAAAAAGGGGCATAGTGGGAGGGAAGTGAGCAACGAAGAATTTCCTATTGGGTACAATGTTCAATATTTGCGTGATGGGTCCACTAGAAGCCCAATCCCCACATTATGCATGTAATGCCCTAGCACATGTACCTCCTGAACCTAATTTAAAAAAAAATAAGAAAAATAAATAACAGAAACTTATTTCTCATAGTTCTAGAGGCTGGAAAGTCCAAGATTAATGTGTCAGCAGATTTGGTGTCTAGTGAGGACCTGCTCTCTTATAGACTGGGCCTTTTAACTGTGTCCTCACATGGTGGAAGGGGTGACCTAGCTCTCTGGGGTCTCTTTTACAGGGGCACTTATCTCATTCTTGAAGAGAAAGCCCTCATGACCTAATCACCTCCCAAAGGCTCCACCTTCTAATTACCTTGGTGATTAGGTTTCAACATATGAATTGTGGGTGGACACAGACATTGAGACCATAGCATCATTTTAAAATTCATTGTAATTTTAGAGGTGAGAAATCAAAGGCATGGATGCATAGGCAACTTTGTCAAGTTCAAATAACTAGTGAGTGATGTAAGAAAGCCTGGGTACTGGCCAGGTGCGGTGGCTCACGCCTGTAACCCCAGCACTTTGGGAGGCCGAGGCGGGCGGATCATGAGGTCAGGAGATCGAGACCATCCTGGCTAACACGGTGAAACCCTGTCTCTACTAAAAATACAGAAACAAAATTAGCCGGTCGTGGTTGCAGACGCCTGTAGTCCCAGCTGGGAGGCTGAGGCGGGAGAATGGCGTGAATCCGGGAGGTGGAGCTTCCGGTGAGCCGAGATGGCGCCACTGCACTCCAGCCTGGGCGACAGAGTGAGACTCCTTCTCAAAAAAACAAAAAACAAAAAACAAAAAAAGAGAGAAAGCCTGGGTACCTCTGGATGTCCAAAGATATCCACATGCTATCACCCACAAATTTTAAAATGCAGTTTGAAAAAAATGCTTTTCTGATAAAATATATTTGAATTCCAATAAGATGTTTGCTATAATGATTTTTTTTTAATTGTGGGCATAAGCAGATTTAAATTATATATAACACTATTTTAAAGAACATATCCTATATAACAAAACTGGATTAAATACCATTATCAGTCATTTCAGTAAACGGTTAAACCAAACTGGATTTGTGCAGGAGCCTATTGAAGTGAGAAGGAATGAAAGCCAGTAAAAGTTGTAATTACATATAAAATTATTTGATGGAAGTTTTTAGAAATCAGATAAAACCATCCTTGACATTTAATTTCTGGTTCTCTTCATGAGGGACAAGTAACCTAAAAACCCTCTTGAGGTGCTGGCAACCCATTATTTACCTTAAAGTAAATATTTTGATTAAAAGCAGGCTGGCCTATTTTTTCTATATGTTATAATCTGTATTGAAATGAATTTCAGTGGATGAAATTGAAACAATCTAAGAAAAAAGTCAAGTCTGAAAGCAATCTAGACTTTTTACCAGTTTTATATTTCTCCTGAGAAAGATTATTTTAAGGAATTTTAGTAGACATGGGAATACTACAGGCTTTTATGTTTAAACTATAGGTTTATTTTTCTTATAAATAATTAGAATATAAAATGCACAACCGTTTTTAATTAGTTATATGAAATAAAGAAATAGCAAATACAGGAACTTTCAAACAGGGAGACTTGGATTCTCTTAGATGGTTATGTGTCATTTTAAAAAATTATACTTCTGTTCTATTTGTATCTCTTTAACCCCAATCTGTACAACTGCAGAAGCAATCCCTGATTCTTATTTTGTCATCCAAATAGCAAATACATTTTTCTCCACAAATTCACATATGTTTCATATTGATCATCCTCACTAAATACTTATCTGGGTGCTAGTCTTTTTCATACATTACCGATAAAAATTTTTTCTCTGTCTTCAAGTTACATGAATAAATTGTCAAATGAGCAGTTACATATGATTAGAATAAACAAAGACAATATTTTGGTAATGAATTAGGCAATAACTATGATGGGCAATAATAATAGTATACACTTGACAACTACTTATTCATCTTAGACCCTTAAAATGAATTTTTCAAATGCTAATGTAACTACTAAGTTCTAATTTCTAAATTATTAGGGAATATTTTATATTTTCCTTTTTACTATTGATATATATGTCTGATTTATGTCACCATGTTTAATTAATTTATAATCTTATATTTTACTAACTTACTTTTCTAGGAGGTGAAAATGCCGCCTTCCTTTTTAATAAACTCCAGATGCTAACTGCACATGCAGGGACATTTCTATAATCACATTTTGTATGCACATATAGAAACTCACAATTTTTAAAAAATTATGAATAATATGTGTACCACCATCAATTACAAATATATCTATATTCCACATTGTTCTTAATTTGGCAAAGATCATGTGGTTATGATAATATTTTGATATTATACTTCATCAAAATTCTATCAACAAAAAAACTAAAGATTGGATTTAACTTTAACTTAACTGAATTTATAATCAGTCACAATGATGTCAAGTGTTTTAATTTGTACAGAATGAACTTCCTAAGTTTTACTTAGGAAATTTGATGGACAAAGCAAATCATTATGAAATTTAATTTCTTTATTTTACATCCCCTTGAAATGTCAAATGAGGCTTATATAAAAAGTACATCATTTAATTGAATGTGAAATTCCATTTCTACTAGTGGGACTGACATATTAGCAATCATTACTTCACTATTGATACATGTAAAAGAAAACTTGAAAGCAAAAATGAGCTAAAGAAAATTAGAACGATCATTTGATCTAAATGAAAAGTCTGGCTTTAAAGAACGATATGTAAATATATCTTCTGCAGTTGCACAAGCTAAATTGTCAACTTCAGGTCATAAAAATCACTACTATTTTGAAAGTGGATGCTGACATGATCAGCGGTCACCAGTTCCTCATACTGAAATGGTAAATGTCAATAAACACTTTGTGGAAATTACACATTTATCTTCAAATTCCTTGAGAAACAGAATTCAATTAGACATGCATTTTAGCTCAATGTGATGGGAAATTATTATTGTATAACACAAAAACAATTACCATAAAATAGCGTGTCTGCAATAGTGTCTCTAAAACAGTCTCTATAATAAGTGACGAATCCATCGCATCAAGGGTAATTAGCCTACTCTCTTTAAGTTCTATACTAGTACTGTTCATACTTACTCTTATTGCAGGCACATATCTTGCACGTAATTTCCTCCCTATTTCCCACTGTACCTGCCTATTAGAACTCTGGAGGCTTCATGTATCTTAAAGACTGCAGCTCTCGAGGTATCCCAATTGTCTAGCATACTACTGTTCAAAAGGGTTATGGGTATATTTCCCCTATTAGCACCCACGACTGGAAGAATTAGCAGTCTGTAGCTCCTCCCATCCAAACACACCTTAAATATTTGAGTGCCTGTCTGTTATCTATTGTATTAGTCCATTTTCACACTGCTGATAAAGACATACTCGAGACTGGGCAATTTACAAAAGAAAAAGGTTTAATTGGGCTGACAGTCCCACATGGCTAAGGAGGCCTCACAATTATGGCAGAAGGCAAGGAGAGGCAAGTCACATATTATGTGGATGGTGGCAGGCAAAGAGAGAACTTGTGCAGAGAAACTCACATTTTTAAAACCATCAGATCTCTACCCATTCACTGTCATGAGAACAGAACGGGAAAGAACTGCCCCCATGATTCAATTATCTCCCACCGGGTCCTATCATCTATAGAAGATATGTCTATCCTTTTTAGCATCAGAAAAAGTGGAGTTATGAATGATTATCATTCAAACTAAATTATTTATTAAAGGGTGAACTATGTTGACAACAAACATACATCATACATTACCACAAAAGATGTTACAGAAACTACAAGTATAGAATGAACATCTACCAAATTCTGCCTGGTTTATTTTATACAACCAGTCATTATTAACCTTTATTTAAAAAAAAAATCTAGAGTCGGGTATGGTGGGCACTCACCTGTATTCCCAGCCACTTGGGAGGCTGCAGTGAGAGGATCCCTTGAGCCCAGTTGTTTGAGGCTGCAATGAGCTATGATCACAGCACTGCACTCTAGCCTGGGCAACAGAGCTTGGCCCTTTCTCTTAAAAGAAAAAAAAAATCTAGTAAAAAACCATGACAAACTAATACCAAAAAATAAACTTAACCACAATTATGAAGCCCGTTATAAATTGTTTGGTTTAGTCCAAAATATTTGCATCTGCAGAACAGAACAGCATGTAACAAATCGTCCTTAGAAGGGGTCTATATTACTTAAAACAAACCAACAAACAAAAGAACTTTAAAACAGGGTGTGGTGGCCCACGCCTGTAATCCCAGCACTTTGGGAGGCTGAGGTGGGCGGATCACCTGAGGTCAGGGGTTCAAGACCAGCCTGGCCAACACGGTGAAACCGCGCCTCTACTAAAAAATAGAAAAATTAGCCAGGCATGGTGGCAGGTGCCTGTAATCCCAGCTACTTAGGAGACTGAGGCAGAGAGAATCACGAAGCCAGGAGGCGGAGGTTGCAGCAGTGATACAAGATTGTGCCACTCCACTCCAGCCTAGGTGACAGAGCAAGACTCCGTCTCAAAAAAAAAAAAAAAGAACTTTGAAAATGACCAAGGATATTTCCTAGATAATTTAATCAGATTTTAATTCAAATCTTCTGTCATTTTTAGCAATTTAGCAGCTGCAGGGAATTTTGCAGGCAAAGGAAATTTGTTTCTTGAATTGAGAGCATAGCAAAGGCCCAGGTCTGTGTAACTATTATGATGGTGTTAAATTTGTGAACTTCTTATTAATAATAAAGAAACCTGAATTCATGGCCTATCTGTTGACCTCTTAGCATCAATTATACCATTGGTTATAACCAAATAATACTTATTGCTTGAATAAATATAAGAGTAATATAAATACTCAGTAGATTTTGATTCATATTTGGTCTTTAAATATTGATTTGTGAGTTACTATCAATGTTCATGGAACCTCAGAAGAAAAATTCATAACACTCTTTTTAGCATTATATTCTTAAATTGTTTTTCTATTTATTCTTGGTCTTCTAAATAGAATGTACTTTATTTTAGAAAGAGAATCTCTCTTTTGTCATTGCTGGTTTTCCAGAACCTGAAATTAATGAGAGAAATATTTTTGAAAGAATGAAATTGTCTGCCTTTCTGACTCATTTAGAGTCTTCAAAATGAGTATGGGTTATATTATAATAAATAGTTTAATTAAAAAATAAATTTATTAATGTACAAATATTCAAACAAACGGCTATAAGGAAATTTTTTGACTCATTTTTTCATAAAATAGAAGGTTTTAACCTCACTGTCAGTGACAAAGATGAAGTTGAATATTTGCCTGATGCTTTGTATTTTGAAAAGTATTTTTTACCTGAGTTAGCATAATCATTGTAGAAAGTTTAGAAAATATACCCAATTGAAAAGAAAAAAATTAAAATTACCTGTGATCTCACTTTCAAAATTGATCACTGTTAATATTTCGGATAACATGTAGGATGTTCTTATGTGCAATATCCCATATTTAAAAAACACTAGTTTATAAGATTTGTTAGTAATAATAAATTATGATATGTCCATATCATTTAAAAAATAGGGGCAGATTATTCAGTTTGTAAAGATGAGAGGGGGACACAGTAAATATTTCTGTTGGTTAAGTCATTTTAACACATTCACAGCCTTTTAAAATTTGTCTTACTTCAAACATCTTATGTAACATACACTTGGCAGTAAAAGGAAAGGATCCAACTGAGCCAGAAAGGCAAAAGCCGATTTCATTCTACTAACAAGTTTCATATTTGGATAATTGCCAATGTTGTTTCACTTTATTGACAGAACCTGGTCATATCTGATATAAATTTTGATATAAATATATGTTTCTTAGTTTTCTATGTAATTATTTAAAACTACTATCTGCATAGGTTTCTTTCGTAGATGCTGGAGACAAGAGAATATCAGCCACATGTGATATGAAGCATATTATAATTTGGTGAAACACATTACAGACAGTGGTACAAGTAGTGAATTCTCCCTGAAACTAGAAGGACAATAACTCGGTAATTATTCTGACTCTGTTAACAAAATTTTACTAGAAAGACTAATATATGTTCAAAACTGGGTCATGCTGGCAGCACATACATATAAACTCTTGCCTAGCTTTCCGTTAACTGACTCATGAAGACACCAAAAAGCCAATCTCTTGCAATGGCAATGACTCCTAAAAAGATGAAGAAAACCATGTGAAAAGTGCTGCGGAGAGCTTCTGCAACTGAAGACTTACCCTAAACATTCTTTCATTTATTATTTAACAGAACTTGTAAGGACTGGAGGGGAAGTAGGGAATTTTGTTTTATCTATAGAATTTGTTTGCATCTATACAGGACATAAAGGATTCTTGGGTTTGAGAAACAGCCCATCTTTAACCCACTTCATGAGGAATCTTTGAAATTTAAGGAAGTGTTTTCTCTTTTCTATTTTCTAACCCTAGTTTTCATATATGATTTCAGAATCTATAACTCTCAGCATAATAACTACCAAATAAAAAAGGAAAAGCAGTATAGTCTCACATCTTGAGGTATGTAGTGGCCTCAACGAACATCACACCAGGCAGAGCTGGGGGTTATTTGAGCCCAAGAGAAATGTATTACGGTGATTTAATCTTTTTTCTAATTTACTTTATAAAAACAGAACCCGTATTCAGTGGCTTCATAGGTCACACTACATCCCAAAGATCAAGTGCATTGGAAATGGTTTAGAGTATAGGCTTTTCATGTTCATCAATTAATCGTTATTTTAGAGAAAATATCTTTAACATACAAATGATGTGTGGGGTGAAGAATACTCTAAACGTATACCTGATACAGAATATTGAAACTGATAGAATTTCTTATTTCAGAAAAATGAAACATAAATATAGAAGTAATGTCAAAAACACACTCTAGAATTTTGGGGGGGAATGTCATGATACAAAATAAATAAACAATGTCTCATCCTGATCTCTTGAAAATAGAGAGCCTGAGGTAAAGTTTAGATGTCAGTGTTTTATTGGAGGAGTGGAATTTCAGCTAAGCAAAAAACGAGAAAATACATGAAGCAGAAAATCAGAGTGTTTTAAGGGACTGTAGGTACCTTCACAAGCAATCAGAGCTGAGTGCCTCATTGTGGGGAAAGTCTTCAAATACGCTGTAGGGATACAAAAATATCTCAGATCAGGTGAAAATATTTCAGATCAGCCAATTGACTGGAAGATTGATGCTCACTTATCTGATGCCTTTCTCATCTGTTTTTACTTGGTCAATGTTTGCACCAGAAAATATCAACTCTTTAACAATTCTTGATTTTGTTAACCACCCCTCGTGGGCAGCTGCTGTGAAAAGCAGATGTTCCATGAGTCCGTTCCCATTGGGCTTAAACCTACTGAATCTTCTTCAGCCCCTACATCACATGACAAATACAATGGATAAGTGATCAGTACACTTTTAAAATACAGGGCATGTAATAAATACTTTAAAATGTATTACATGAATAAGAGTCATAAGTTTTCTTGCCATTAAAAAATAGATAATATAAAACTAACAGGTGTCACTATATTCAAATTAGACAGTATTTAAAAATAGAGATTGTAAGCTGAATATAGGCCATGGATTTACCAAATCCTTCAATAGAGGATATGCAAAGGTCTGCCCATCTGTTGGAGACCAAAGTAATCAGTATTGTTAGAAGATAAGACACCATTGTTGGGCCGCTCCTTAGTGTGGGTTCCCTGAAGGGCCACAGTTCTCTCCTTTTCTGTTTTCTCCTTCTCGTCGCCCACAACGTGGCTAGGGGCAGGGCATGTTTCAGCCCTGTTCATGTTACAGCTCTCTAAGTTCCATCATTCGGCAGATCCTGTGTTTTTGTTCTACATCCAGGAAGAATGGGGTACACGGAAAACTGGAGGGTGAGCAAGGCAAAGAGGTGCTTTATTGAGCAACAGTACAGCTTTCAGGAGACCTGAAGTGGATAGCTCCTTTCCGCAGCCTCTCCCAACGTCTCTGCAGCCCTCAGCAGAGAGAATATCCAGAGTGTGTAGCTCCTACCTACAGTCAGGTCATCCCAATAAGTGTCCAGTTCTCAGCAGAGAGGAGACCCAGAGTGGGTAGCTCCTATCGGCAGGCAGGTCATTCTTTCTTCTGTGCAGACCTCAGCACCCCCTCGACCTCCCTTGCATGCTTGTTGGCACCCAAATTCCAGAGAGGGATGAGGTGGCAGGCGGCTGGCATGTCAGCACCGCCGTGAGTGCACACACACCCGAAGGGGTCCTGATAGCGCCCAGGCTCGTCCCCAACTTTGCACCAAAATCAGAGCAGACACCAGGAGCAGGGAGAGGCCAGGCAGCGGGAGCAGGCACTCCCATGCCTGCAGGGTCTGGGGGGTTTCCTGAGCCCTGAGAGCACAAGGATGCCCGGGTCCACAGCTATGGCTGGGCACCCCACCAACTCAGAAGAGGGCGGGGCTCCTGCCTGTTCTGGCTCCCACCGTCTTCGTGGAGCGCTCAGCCCCCGCCAGGCCTCCCCCGCTGCATGTGGCTTCTTTGTGGCAGCCACTCAAGATGGGCTGCTGCTGCCATCACTATCAATTTAATAAATAAATAAATAAATGTTTCAAAAAGGCCTCCTGTCTTCTGTGTGCTATTGCGTAAGAGGGTCAGGCACACATCTTACATATATGATGTAGTTGTGAGAAAATTTTCAAGTAGAGAAGTGATGGTTTCCATAGTTTTTTGAAGTCTCATTATTCCAAAGCAGAGGCAATGCATAGATAGTTTGTAAATATGATTATTCCAGCAGAAAATAGTATTCCTTGGCCAAGAGATAGCAAGCCCTGTTCCCACACTGTGTCACATGTAGTTAGGTGACCCCAGTGAGTCACAATGTGTTTCCTGGATCAAAAGTATGAGTGTCACATGGGAACTCAGAAGAAATAAAAATTATAAGGCAACTCCCCAGATCTACTGAATCACAAACTCTGGTGGTGGGGTCAGTAATCTTCATTTAACAAGCACTCAATATGATTCTAATTAAGGTTTGAGAAACACTGGGTTGGCCTAAGAGGAGTGGGAGGTAAGACTTCGTTTTTCTAAGAAGTAATTAGGAGGTATGTGGGCCCAGGAAAAGCTATGTGTGTGAATAGTTTTGAGTGTCTGGCCAGGTCCCCCTGAGCCAGCTGTCTGCTCAGTTACTAAAATGGGGAAGAAATAAGACTCAAGTGTCACCAGACGCTGTGAAATAAAACGGAATGACAATAATCCTTTATGCTAGGGTTTTAGAATTTTTTTTGGTATAGATACCACCAGGTAAAATAATTAAATTATTTCGATATATTTTTCAGATTGCATTTCCAAATTATTTGTGATTCATGTTTTAAAGATATTTAAAGTATGAAGCTATTATTTCTGGTTAGATCTTCTCTTCTTTGAAACAATTTGTAACCATATTGCATGGAAACAGCTTTATTTTGATATCAATTCTGTTTTGGATACAGCAATATAGTCCTAACACTCTTTAATACAAAGACATACAAGCTATTTTAAAAACCCTAATCAATTTACACTTTGTGCCAATATCTTGACCAGTGGCTTAAGGAAAATGTTTCTTCTCTCCTACCTCCTTTCTTTCTCTTTTTGTTTCCTTCCACTTTGAAATGTCTTTCCTATCTTTAGTCCTTTCTTTCTCTTTCTTTCATCTCTAGGGTTACAAACAAAAATCTACTTATTCTTAATGCAAAAAAGACAACATATTGTAAAAAAATTTAATATGATGAACATGAATTATTTAAGAAACAGAACATTACCAGTATCTGTAGAATCCCCAGCAGGCCCGCTTCTAGTCACTACCCTACACTATATATTTATATGAGTGTATAATTTTTTCTATTTTTTACTTGTATAATTGAAATCAAGCAATATGGTCTGCATCATTTTTAATTCTTTGTCATACAACTAAAGCTATGAAACCATAACAAGAAATGTAGAAGGCATTTGCAGATGATTTTTAAATTTATCATCATCAGTAAGTAATATAATATATTAGCATATTAGAAATTAGTATTGATTTGGACCAAGTATATCAAAGTACTTGAACTATTGCAACCGATATTCCCTAAAATAAAATAGTTCTCTTGTTTTATGTGAGAATCTGCATTTTGCTTATGTTTTGAGTTTCTTTGTTAATTCAACTCAATTTAATTTTAATAATTTAACCAATTATAATAATTAATTATATTGAATTATGTAGATTTAATTAATGGAAATCAAATTATTGATGTAACTAATAATTAAATCTTTTTAAAACTCTTTTCTATCTCATATAGAATATTTCAAATGATCAATGTTTATAATTTTACTCATATATATTCTTATAATACTGTAATTTTGCCTTTTTTATTTGCCTAAAGAATTGTACTACATAAATTGTTCTATTTCTTAGATTTTCACTCAGCACTGTATATTTATATCTAGTTTTTGATGTTTAATTGTGATATAGCATTATATTTTTCTAATCTATTGGAAAGTTTTATAAGGTTAGATGTGTTTATTTACTATTGAATGTTTGTAAATCCTTCTTACAAAAGAACTTGGTAATCTATATTAGTCATTTATTATGGGAAGGTATTAAAATATTGGCTCCAATTATAAAATGGTAAGACCATGCAAATTTTCTATTACTCTTGAGTCACTTCTGGTAATTTTTTAGTTTTGTTTTACTTCTTTATTATTGGTATATAATAGCTGTATAAATTGAAAGCTTTTCCACTTAGAATGTTCCATTTCACCACTTTTATTCAAAATAGTACTGGAAGTCCCAGCCTGAGCAATTAGGCAAGATGGAGAAATAAATGGAATACAATTTGAAAAGGAAGATGTCAAACTATTCTTTTTTGCAGATGGCATGATCTTATATTTAGGAAAACTTAAAGAATCCACTAAAAAACTCTTAGAACCTATAAACAAATTCAGTAAACTTGCAGGATATAAAATCAACATACAAAAATCAATAGTGTTTCAATACACAAACAGCAATCAGTATGACAAAAAATAAAGTAATCCCATTTACAATAGCTACAAAACAATAAAATACCTATAAATAAATTTAGCTAAAGGAGTAAAAGAACTCTACAAGAAAAACTATAAAACAATGATACAAGAAATTGAAGAAGACAGAAAAAAATGGAAGGATATCCCATGCTCATGAATTGGAAGAATTGATATTGTTAAAATGTCTATATTATCCAATACTACAGATTCAATGTATACTATAGATTAAATGCAATGCAATCCTTAGAAAAATACCAATCTGATTCTTCACAGATATGTTTGTTTTATTTCTGTTAAAATACATCTATTTATAATATATATAGTATATTTAATTTCTGTTACATTCATATTTGATGACCTCTATTTCATTCCTAATATTGTTTTTATTTCAGTGTTATTTTTCCTTGATAAATCTTGTAATGCTTTATATTTCTTCTATTTTAAGTCTTTTTAAGAAAGTTAATTTGAGATATTAAATATTGTCTGTAGGATACTTGTTTTCTACTTTATTGTTTTCTTCTCTTATCTTATTATTTTATTTCTTCTGTTTTCTCTGGCTTTATTTAGCTCTATTTTCATTCCAACTTATATTTTAGAATATTCTTTTCAAATATAAACATGTAAGCAATGGTGTTCCGGCAAAAAAAAAAATAATAAAATGTATGAATTGTAGCATTTAACTGCAACTGTGGTGTCACAGTGATAACGATGGAATGGATGCTTCCACCATTCAAGCTACCAATGTGATGTCAGCAAGCTCATAAAATTTCTAAAAATTTAACAATGGACACCCTAAAGTAAAAATGAGCCATTTCCAGCATAAGCCTTCATTTAGGCTATGTGTTATTTTGTGAAGACTGTCTTGGTTGTATTCCACAAAATTATAAATGTAGCATTTTGTTTTTATATAGTAGTAGTTGATATTTTCAACATTTATTTCAATTTATGATGCAATATTTTTGTAGAATTTTTTAATTTTCAAGTATGCAAGCTTGTCTAGCTACCTATTCTTATATCAACTTACTCAAAATTTAATTATGTAATATGACCATTATGATACCTAATTGTGGAGATTGAAACTTGCTTTACGGCATAGCATTAGATTACATTTAATTTTTGTAAATGAACTTAGAAGAGTGCATATTCTCCAATTTGGAAATGCAATATTCAATGTTTACTCTTAAGATTAATTTTGATAATTGGTTTCAAATACTCTAAATGAACTGTTATCTAACTTACCAATTACTCAAAGGAGAGTGTCCAAATATCAATTTCACCATATATACATATAGATGCACACATATACACATGTAAATTTTTTTCATGTCACATATCTAGGACTATACAATTTTTTAAAAAGCATAGCTTCTTGGTGAATTCAAATTTTAATCACTATGCCTTTACCCTTTCTGTTTCTAATAATGGTGTTTGGCCTTACAGTCTGTTTTGGCTGACATTTATAAAAGTCAGTTATTTTTATTTTGATTTATTTTATTTGCTTCCTTTTTTCTGCCATATTTTTGTTGGAATATAAATTAAATTTTTAATCTCTAATATTTAATTTATAAATAATAGTGTTATGGCTGTTCTCTGCTATTTTTCATAGTAATCTAATTGATTTCTGTATTTTATTATTCCATTCTTAAAAATCCATTATCTCAGGTTAAATATTCAATCATCTTATGTCAACTTTTCTATTCACTTAATCCATTCTTTATTATGTATATTAACAATTATCTTCATGTAATAAAATATTTATTGATTCATAAATGGCTTTAAGTTTTAGGATTTTCACCCTATCCTTATGATGATTTTATACTAAATATCATTTATAACCACAAAAAGGCAAACTAGCATTTCATCTTTTGTTTCTGAAGACAATTCTACAGCTCTTTAAAAATACCCAAATTGAAATGAAGTAGTTGAACAGACGAAATGGAATTAATATTTTATTTAGCCTGTAAAAGTTTAAAATTCTTTATCAAAATCCCCATATTAGTCAGATTTTCCTATATTTAGAGTTAAAGAATGAGAATGCTCCAATAGATGAAGATTTGGGATGGTGTAGCTGTCATTTTTCTCTGCCAAGGAAGATTTATATCATTGCATTTCTCCTGAGTGCAGATGGTATCCAGTAATTCAATTTAGATTCAGTGAGTAGAAAAAAAAGAGAAATATATATATACAAATAATTCTCTAACGTGTTATGCATTAGTAAAATGATATTCATTTGTGTGTAAATTTGCTTAATTGTATTAATAAATGTAAGAAATGATTCACAAACAAGTCAATCATATCTGAGGCAGAAAACATGAAACACCATTTTTATATTCAGATTTTTTTGAAAAACAGATGTTTAATTCATAGTAATTAATTTATAATAATCACATGCCATTAATAGAAGAATATTTGCTAACCTGAAGAATATAATTACCATGACTTGTTAGTGATTCTCTAACAAATCAAGATAGATTATGTGTCTGATCTCTAATTTTACTGATACAAAGTTTAAAATAAAAAGGGGATTAATAACAAGGTAAATTTCTCACAGTAAATAATCAGAAAGATCATTTTTTAAAATAATGTGCTTTGTCATATTCAGAGCTTTAATTCTCTCAATGTATTTCTGCTCATAATATGCTACATTTCTAAAAAGTGGCCTTAATCAAATCAATTATTTGATCCATATCACACCGAGCTACTGATTTAAGTGACCTTTGCTATTAATTTTATTATTTATTAAATCAAATTGCTTCTTAAAAATTATAGAAACAAATGTTTTATAATATATTTTTCTCTAATTGCAACTTTTAAAAAAACAAATGATGATAGTTGGCATAGGCTTAAATGATGAAATATCCCCCAAATTTAGAAAATACAACTTATCTTTATGATTGATAAATATAACACAAGGTTCATGATCTATAATGAGGCTACCATATGGAGAGCTCCAAATGATTTGTTTGATAATAGCTTAAAATTCCATAGTTATATTTCTCCTTCTAATAATAAATTTAAAATACATAAAAATGTTTAAAGCAATAATCATAACATTATACATATGATAATAATATATACAGGAAATTAGGAAAAATTAAAACTATATTGAACAAAATTTCTATTTTTTAGCAGCATTAAGTTAATGTTATTCTGAGGAATATTGTGATAAATTAATGTAGACATTATTATCCCAGAAGTAACCACTAAAATAATAACTTTTTTAAAAGAAGTTCAACATCAAAGGCATTAAAATGATGCACTGGAAAATAATTAACCCCTTTAATAAAAATTACAACAAATGAGAATAAATCTAAAAATCCATGACATATAGAAAATAAGTAGCAAATTGTTAGATACAAATACAATTATATCAACAATAATATTAAATATTGTGGATTAAACATCGTTTAAATAGGAGAGATTGTTAGACTGTATTTAAAAAGAAAAGATTTAGTTCGGGCACGGTGGCTCCTGCCTGTAATCCCAGCACTTTGGGAGGCTGAGGCATGCTGATCACAAGGTCAGGAGTTCAAGACCAGCCTGGCCAATATGGTGAAACCCCGTCTCTACTAAAAATATAAAAATTAGCTGGGCATGGTGTCAGGTGCCGTAGTCCCAGCTACTTGGGAGGCTGAGGCAGAAGAATCGCTTGAACCTGGGAAGCGGAGGGTGCAGTGAGCTGAGATCGTGCCACTGCACTCAATCTGAGTGACAGAGCAAGGCTCCGTCTCAGAAAAAAAAAAAAAAAAAAAAAAAAAAAAAGAAAGAAAAGAAAAGAAAAGATTCAACAATACTCTACCTAAAAAAGATAGAATTAGCCCTTGAATAACATGGGGCATACGAGTACAAATTCCCTGTACAGTTGAAAATACATATATAACTTTTGACTCCCCCAAAACATAACTACTAATTGACTAATGTTGACCAAAGTCTTACAGATAACATAGTCACTTAACTCATATTTAGTATGTTATAGGTATCATGTACTTCATTCTTACAATAAAGTAAGTTAGACAAAACAAAATGTTAAGAAAATTATGAGAAAATATATCTATTATTCATTAAGTGAAACTAAATTATTATAAAGGTCTGTCCTTGTTTTTTTCATGTTGAGTAGGCTGAAGAGTGGGAGGAAGAGGAAAGGTTGGTCTTGCTGTTGTAGGGTTGGAAAAAGCAGAAGAAAATCAATCTGTAAGTGGACCTGCATAGTTCAAATCCTTTTTGTTTAAGGGTCAACTGTACTTTAAAGGTAAGACACAACTATGTTAAATGTGGAAAAATGGGAAGAGATATACAATTTTAAGATTCAACTTTTATATTGTGTTGCCATGTATCTATGTACATATATATACATGTGTTTAGTAATAGGACAGAGTTAATAATTTATCCTATATTTCAAAATAACTAAATGGTTAGAAATGAAATGTTCCTAACACAAATAAATAATAAGCGCTTGAGTTAATGGATACCCCAATTATTCTGATTTGATCATTGCACATTGTAAGTTTGTATCAAAATATCACAAATACCTCATAAATATGAACTACTATTGTGTATACATAATAATTAAAAATTTAAAAATTCATAGGCTATAATGTCAGAAAAAATAAACTTTAAGACAAAAAAATGTTATAAGAGACAATTAAGGATATTGTATAATGATAAAGGGTCAATATATGAGGAAGGTATAATAATTATAAATGCACATGCATATACAAGATATCACCAAAGCACATGAAGAAAAAGCTGACAGAGTTAGAGGCAGACATAGACTTTCAGCAACAATTGGTGAAGTTCATCGCTCTTTAAAATGGAAAGAACAACTAGAAAGAAAATTGGCAACAACATAGGTGATGTGAACAACATTATCAAGCAAATATTAGCTCACATCTACAGAACACCTCACAAAACACCAGCAGAATGCATGTTTGTTTCACTGAAATTTTTTACAGAAAAATCATCCACAAATCTATAAAAGAAATCTTAATATTCATACAAATTTAAATCATATAGAATACGTTTTCTAACCACAATGAACTTAAATGAGAAATCAAAAACGGAAAAAAATATAAAAAATTTGAAATATTTGGAAATCAAATGAACCACACCTAAATAACAACTGGGTCAGACATGAATTACAAGGGAACTTAGAAAATATTTTGAGCTAAATAAATACAAAAATACAACATATCAAAATTTATTACATGCCACAACAGTAGTGTATAAAAGGAAATCTATTAACGCTAATGTTTACATTAGAAAATAAATGAAGCAAAAAGATGGACAACTAGACCGAGCCAGAAAGAGCTTCTCCCACTGACAGACGAGACTATCAAGAAGACAGGCACACTGTAAGCAGATCTTCAGAAGGAATGCCTTGAGATTGGATAGAGGGAGGTTGCAGACCCTGGGAGGGAGTGGGAGAAAGCTGGGAATTCTGCACAGGGTGGATGATAACAGAACTAATTCCTGGCTCTGTGGAGTTCTTGGGGAAGGGGTGAGATAAATAGGTGTGGAGTGGCCCAATCTGACCATGTACTTCTGGGATCCTAGCTGCAGGAGATCCCACGATCCCTAGAGACATTTGAGCTGGTAGGGGCAACCGCTTGTAGAATTGGCAGGGACAGGACTCCGATCTGTGCAAAGCCCAGAAGGGTTGGCATGGGAATGGCTGCAGTGAGGCACATTCAGAGAAACTCAAAGCCCAATGCTCACCATGCTCCTCTAGGTGACTTTGGCCTTTGTTGACTGTCAGACCTCAACAAAACAGGCCTTTCTTGGCTATGGGATGTTGCCAGTCTGATCTGATTGTCCTTGTGTCTGCCAGCCTCTCCCAAGATCTCTGCCTGGCTGAACTCACATATAGCACAGCCTCAGTTGTCCAACGGGGGCACTTTCCAGTGGCTACTCCCATAGTTCCTTCGCCAGTAGACCTTGCCTGACCATCAGAAAGTTTCTGCAGACAGGCAACTACTGGCATGCACCCACCCACAGCCTCCTGCCTCTGCTTTGCCAGTGTGCACTCATCCACAGCCCTCCCCAACTGCTTTGACGAGTATGTGTGCAAACCTTGTAGCCCTGCCACCAGCAGTGTGCATGTTAGTATGGAACACAATGCCCTGCTGCCCCAGTGAAGCACTTTTGCTGGTATCCCCGAAGAATGTTGTTGCCAGCAGACTAGGAACACATCAGTCCCTCCAGCACAGCAGCTGCTCAACATCGAGGAGCCAGAGAACAAAACCGTGCCAGGGTTAGCGTACACAGCCCTGGAGTGCTGAGCTGAGCCATGGCCCCTTGAAATCATTCAGAAATGATGCCAGTTGAATGAATCCAACTTATAGCACAGTTAAGTCTTCAAGGTTATCAAAGAATATGAGGCAAAAAGCCTCATTAAAAGGAAAACATCTTCAAAGATTAAGGGAATATCAGCTCACATAGATGAGAAAGAGTCAGTACAAGAACTCTGGAAACTCAAAAAATCGGAGTGCCTTTCTACCTTTAAATGACCACACAAGCTTCCCAGCAGTGCTTCTTAACCTGACTGAAACGGCTGGAATGACAGACATAGAAGTAAGAATTTGGATGGTCATAAAGATCATCAAGATTCAGGATAAAGTTGAAACCCAATCCAAGGAATCTAAGGAAACCAGTAAAATGATACAATAGCTGAAAGACAAAATAGCCAATTTAAGAAAAAACAAACTGATCAAATAGAGCTGAAAATCTCACTACAAGGATTTCATAATTCATTGAGGAGTATTACCAGAAGAATAGACCAAGTTAAGAAAAGAATCTCAAAGCTCAGACACCAGTTATTTGAATCAAGTCAGCCAGACGAAAATAAAGAAAAAAGAATAAAAACAAGTGAACAAAAGCCCGGAGAAATACGGGATTATGCAAAAAGACAAAAGCTACCACTCATTGGTGTCCCTGAAAGAGGAGAAAGAGCAAGGAACTTGGAAAAAATATTTGTGAATATTGTCCATGAAAATTTCCTCAACTTTGCTAGAGAGGTTGACATTCAAATTCAGGCAATTCAGAGAGCTCCTGTGAGAGAGCAGAAGAGGCAACCAACCCCAAAATGCATAATCATCAGATTCATCAAGGTCAATGTGAACGAAAAAATATTAAAGCAGCTACAGAAAAGGGTTAGGTCACTTACAAAGGGAACCCCATCAGATGAACAGCAGACATTTCAGCAGAAACTGCCATCCAGAAGAGATTAGGAACTTATATTTAGCATTTGTAAAGAAAAAAATACAACCAAGAATTTCAGATCCTGCCAAACTAAGCTTCGAAAGTGAAGGGGAAATAAAATTCTTTTCGGATTTGAAAATGCCAAGGGAATTCATTACCACCAGACCAGCCTTGCAAGAGTTCCTTAAGAAACCCATTGTATCAACCACACTCTCAAACCACATCGCAATAAAATAGAAATTTATACCAAGAATCTCGTTTGAAACCATATAATTACATGCAAATTAAACAACCTGCTCCTGAATGACTTTGGGGAAAATTTAAATTAAGGCAGAAATTAAAAAAAATGTTTGAAACAAATGAAAACAAAGACACAACACACCAAAATCTTTGGGACACAGCTAAAGCCGTGTTAATTTGAAAGGTTATAGTGCAAAGCACCCATATGAAAAAGTTAGAGAGATCTGAAATTGACAACCTAAAATCACACCTAGAGAGATGAAAATAACCAGTAGCATATTAAAAAGCTAATCCACCATAATAAAGTAGGCTTTATTCCCGGAATGCTAGGTTGTTTCAATATATACAAATTAATAAATGAAATTTATTACATAAATAGAAATAAAAATAAAAACCACAAGATTATCTCAAAAGATACAAAAAAGCTTTTGATCAAATTCAAAAACAATTAATATTAAATACCCTCAAAGAACTAGGCATTAAAGGAACATATCTCAAAATAATAAGAGCTATCTATGACAAATCCACAGCCATCCCCATACAGAATGGGCAAAAACTGGAAACACTCCCCTTGAGAACTGGAACAAGACAAGGATGTCCACTCTAACCACTCCTATTCAAGATAGTACTAGAAATTCTAAACACAGCAGTCAGGCAAGAGCAAGAAATAAAAGATACCCAAATAGGAAAAGAAGAATTCAAACTCTGTTTGCTGATGGTATGATTCTATTACAAAATGCTAAAGAATCTACCAAAAAGATCCTAGAATTGATAATCAATATAAGTAAAGTTTCAGGATACAAAATTGACGTGTAAAAATCAGTAGCATTTCCATACACCAACAACATCTAGGCTAAGAGTGAAATCAAGAGCACAATTCCACTTACAGTGGCCTCAAAGAAAATGAAATACCTAGGAATACAGCTAACCAAGGAAGTGAAAGATCTCTACAAGGAGAACTACGAAACGCTGCTGAAAGAAATCAGAGGTAACACAAATAAATAGAAAAAACATTCCATGCTCATGGATTGGAAGAATCAATATCATAAAAATGGCCACACTGCCTAAAGCAATTTGCTTTGCTATTCCTATCAAACTACTAAGGTCATTATACACGGAATTAGAAAAAAATGATTCTAAAATTCATATGGCAATAGAAAAGAGCTTAAATAACCAAAACAATGCTAAACCAAAAGAACAAAGCCAGAAGCATCACATTATTCGACCTCACACCATACTATAAAGCCACAGTAACCAAAATAGCTTTATATTGGTACAAAAATAGACACACAAATGAATGGAACAGAATAGAAAAATCAGAAGTAAAGCCACACACCTATAATCATCTGATCTTCAATGAGGCTAACAAAAACAAGCAATGGGGAAAGGACTCCCTTCTCAATAAATGATGCTGGGATAACTGGAATTCAATCATACACATGTTATAAAGGAGTTTAAAGTGTTACTGAAAATATGTAATAATTTAAATGAATTAAATTGTTCTCTATTTTTAAATAGCTAAATCAGGTGATTTTGGTAAATATGAATTTCCAGTTTGAAGACATTGCTTTAAACACAAACATTTGCATCTGTTTCTTCTGAGAGTTAGAAGGGGAAATAATAGCAAAAGTATTTCAAGCAAAGAAAAAACAGCCTAATGGTAACTGTCAATTGGCCATAATAAGTACAATCCTAAAGTGGCAGTATGGGCAGCTGAGCAGCAAAGTGAGTGCACTGTGGAACATTTGCAGGGTTCAGTAACTGGCAACTTGAGGTAGGTTAGGAGAAAGGGTGAAAATTGGAAGATTGCTTGAAAGTTGGATTTTCTACTTCAAACAATCAGAAGAGGCTGTCTCTCATCATCTTAGAAAATTGAAATTTATTACCCATAGAGGTAGAAAAAGTATCTGGACCACATTGTTTCTGGCCAAAGTTCTACCACAATTGAGAAGAAGAATACCACACCAAAATAGGAAGTGGGGGCAGCTAAAGAGTGAAAGATTTATATTTTCAGAAACCTGATTATTCCCTCAAAAATGACCTGATACATTGACTCTGGGGACTCTGGGTTCTTTCCAGTAAGATTGTCTAGCTAGGTCACCACATGTGCAATCCACAAACAGCATGCAGGTGCACAGATTCTCAAATAAGATTTAATGACTCCATCTTAAACATGAGTCAAGATCACAGATATGAAGGGAATGTTCTAATATTAAACAGACACTTAAAGAAAGCAACTTGGAAAAAACAGAGACTATGAAGGGAGGTAACTAAAAATAAAATAGAAACAGAAAAAAGCAAAAACTTTCATCACAATTTCAGAGATAAAAGAAATGCTATCACATCTGTGAAACAAGATTATGGTACTACATAAATACTTAGAGAACAAAAGAATTTTTTAAATTAAATATATGAGCAGAGAAATGAAATTTAGTAGAAAGACTGAAAGATATTGTTGTGACACTTTAAGAACAAAAGTGAAACTTAAAATTGCAAACCAAACCAGAACTTTTGTAGACCATATATATGTGTATAATATAGACAAATTATACATGATAAATATATGTATATTGATATATGCTTATGTATAACTATATATAAAATTTGTCTGTTAAAGGGTAGAGAAAAGCACAATAACACTGTAGTTAATTTTAACAACCAGTGATTCATGAATAAGGCTGCTCTAAACCAAACGTGGCTGTGCTGAAGGAATGCCAGGGGAAGGCTTTTATACAGAGAACATGGAAGTAAAGTAATGACAATTTTTGACTCATTAAAGTCAAATATATTAACATTATTATCAATACAAAAATAGACCAATAAAGCCTTATTTGGTCTATCCTGCTGCAACATTCATAATTAAATAGCTATAATTAATTGATGGCTTTTGATTAGTTAGCCTTAAATATTAGTTTTAATATGGGTATGTAGGAGAGATAGCTCAAGTTAAATTAGGTTTACAAACCAAGCAAGATTAATATAATATCACTAATGAGGCCTTAATAGCAGGATTAATATAATATCACTAATGAGGCCTTAATGGGTTTGTCTACTCAGGGCTTCTCCAGTCTGGTCTCCATTTTAATTTACTCTAACTACATATATGTACACATACATACACACAGGCACACACGTATATACATGTTATATATATGTATATGTATACATATACATGTGTATATATAGATACATGTTACACATCATAATTTTAATGTAGATTAATAAAATACCTCTGATGTATATTATATAGAATATAATAATGTAATGCATAATATATATGCATTAATAATAATGTTAACATATATTTTAATATATTATTGAATATATAGTTAATATATTGTAAATTTAATTTAATAATGTAATACTTAAACAGAACACAGTTATAATAGAGAGTAGACAATCATTGAACAAATAATTTAAATTTCTAAGTTGCAAGACCCCATTGAGAGACAAAAAATGGATGAAAATAGATCAATTCTGGGGCAAATAAGCCTGAAATTTAAGATTACTTGGGAAAAAAGAGAATATCCTAGGTGAATTCAAAGAGGAAAGGCTACTATAGTAATGATAAAAAGTTAAATTGACACTGGATTTCTCAACAGCATCTCTGGAAGCTGAGAGAGAATGATGTAATGACTTTAACTTCTGAAGCAAATTTGATTTCCAAACTTAAATTATATCCCACGCTAACAATTATTTGAAAGTTAAGTGTAGATTTCAGATGTACAAGGTCTCAGAAATCTTAACTCCTATGGACTTTTCTTTAGGAAACTACAGTAGAGCATACAACAAAACAAAGGAGATACCAAGAAAGGAAATAATATGCAATTCTGAAAAAAAGGTGATCCAGCACCAAAGTAGGGAATGGGTAGAAGCCATGTGACACTGTCAAGATCCTCCTTCAGTACAGAATTATGTGTTACTCCCAGTGCTGGGAGGGCCACCTGCAACAGCCCTGAGCTGCCAGCCTTCTGAGAGTGCCTTAGCTGAAGGGAGCAGCTGGCCACTCACCCTACCTTGGGATAGCTGTGTACTTTTGTATATAATCCCTATATTTCTAAATGCCATGCTTATACTCTCATTGCTCCTTGGTTTTTCTGTTTTTGTCATTAAAACAGAGCTAGGGTTGGCTACTGTGTTTTTTTTGTAGTAGATAAATTTTGTAGATTATTTGATTCTTCAAAATGTATGTATGTTTAAAAATCAAGCTTACAATGTAATGCATTATCGTGATCAAATTGGAGTAACTGGGATATATATCACCTCAAGCATTTGTAATTTCTTTTCATTAGAAACATTCCCATTTCATTCTTTTAGTTATTTTGAAACATACAGTAAACTATTATTTACTATAATCACCCTATTGTGCCAGAATACTAGGTTGTATTGATTCTATCTAACTTTATTTTTTACCCGTTAACCAATACCTCCTCATCTTCTCCTCCCCACAACCCTTAGAGCCTGTGGAAACCATTATTCTATTCTTTATTCAATATTTTAACCTTCTTAGCTTTCACATATAAGTGAGAACATGCAATATTATAAAATTAAAATAAAAAATTAAATAACATATCGAATAAGTATAAAAAAATGGTGACCTAAATGAAATAAGTCATGAGGTAAAAGGCATTTTCATCCCTTTTGCATTACTAAAAAGGGTGGCTATTCTAACCATCACTAAGAGTAAAGACATTTCCTGATATAAAGATGTCTCCAGAGTTTAAGAAGTAGAAAAAAATTTATTGCTTCATACCTTCTTTACATATTTACAGTTTTCATAATCATTAATCTGATATATCAGAAATGAGTTACTTGCCTAAAAAAATTATAGACAGTTTTGTTGAAACAGCAGCATAGCATACTATTTGTAGCAACTCTACAATGTGATAATAATTTTATTATTCCTTTACTCTTCTTGATGATATAAAAAACTTGGTGAGTATATGCTCCTCTAGAAAATCAAACACATATAACTATACAATTATGATAATATTTTCAGAGTCTAAAATTTGTATTATAGGTGAAGAAAAACTCCTTAAATTATAAAGCTAGGTAACTGACAATGATTTACAGACTAAAAAAAAAAATACCTTTGAAGAATTTATTTAGTTTAATAATAAATTTACAATCCACTATTTAAGTATTAGAATTGTTGAAGTATTTAAATATTTACTACTGGGAAGTCACTCACTTACTTTCATTTTTGAAGGATAAAATCCATTACAAATATAACATACAGCCTGCATTTTCCAAATTCTATTTTGTTTTAAAAATGTACAAAGAAGCCAACTGATCAGATAAAGACCTTACAGATATTTCCAAGATGAACTACCACAATGCTTTGATTTCTTCTGCTTTTAATGACAAGTTGAGTTAACTTGAGCGAGGTCTTTTGTGTGCACGGGTTAAGGGCACGTTCCTAAAAAAAGTCTATAAAAAGTATCAAAAAGTATCAAATCTATGTTGTATAAGAGTGTGTGTGTGTGTGTATGTGTGTGTGTGTTTGTGTGCTTGGACCCAAATATGAAATGCAAATTTTGTGATAACTCTTTTTGTAGCATCTGCCCCGACCCACTGTACTTCCTAAGTTCTTACGTAGCTTCTGCCCGTAACTGATGCTATATATCCCGAAAGATTTGTATCCTGCCTGATGAAATGTTCCACTTTTAATTATTTTATATGCAGTATCAATGTATTGGCCCATATTCCATTCAACTCTGAATTTATAAAAGTGAGAAAAACACACCCCTACTAGCGGGCAACTTTCATTGTAGTACTGTTTGGATTTTATTCTTTATTTTAACAAGCCAATGGATAGCCCTGTTTTTTAATATTTTTTAATATTGCCTAACATAAATACATTCTGTAAAATACAATAATATATCTAAAATTTCAGGAGTCTAATGGCATATATATATATATACATCTAGCAACAGATTAACTACTGGGAGTTTTACTTCACTACAGAAATAGCCCACTCATTCTCAAGATAAAGATGTTGAACAGAAGATGAGTACAAAAGCTGATATTTTATAATTTTCCTATTGTACAGCACATATTTATTTAATATGTTTTTCCCTGAAGCTTTGTACTTATTTTTTTTTTGCATGTATCTTGATCCAAACAATTTATAAAAACCAATTAGTTGGGATTTTTATATATTGCCTGATTTAGAGCCATTAACCCATTTTAGTGTCTCAGGTTCACAATTTCTAAGACAAGGGTAAAAATAATCACACACTGAGTGATATTTAATGGCTAATAAAAGTACCATTTGAAAAGAGAATTAGTAGTATAACCTTTAAGCTCAGCCTCTCCTAGGAGTAATATATAGCCTTAGGAGAAATAGTTTGTAATTAATTGTGTAATTTCAAGTTTTGTCTTTTCATCACTGTGTTCCCTTTTCAGAGAGTCAGCTATGTAACTACAGACTCAGATGAACACAGATACTTGTGACAAGTAACTATAACCAATAAACTCCAGAAAACTGCTTTTATATCTTTTACTGATTTTTCTGTGTTTTGTCTTTCTCATTCCCCAAGAAAAGTGAGAATAATTTATTTGTGCTATCAAAGTATTTTATGTCATTATTATTTCAGACTATCATGACTAGTAGGCTAAAGGTTGAGAATTATGTTTGAATAAAGCTTGAAATGACATTATAATTTTAATTAAATAATATATTTGATAAAAAAAGACTTAAAATGTGTTCTCTTGAAATGAGCATTTTCCATAAAAGAATACAAGAAAAACTCACATGTGTTTAAAATTCTGTTAAAAGAGGAACAAACTTTTTTATTTGGTTATAATAAACATGCCAGATAATGTATTAATATGTTGTAATTTTAACCTTCCTTACTAATACTTTTAAATAATCTAAAATATTTGCATCAAAAGCATACAACTGTGGACAATTGTATCAAAACGATATAGAAAAACAGAGCTGAGCACTTTCAAATTATAAATAAAATTTTCTTACAAATGGAAACACATTTGAATAAAGATTATTATGACCATTGATCTCTCTATTAGTCAACATAATAAACCAAGGCCAACCACTGTTTACTGTTCATTCAGACCAGGTTACATATATGGCAAAGTTACTTGCCTATCAGAATATTAGGTACAAAGTTACAGTTAGACAGGAAGAATAACTTCTAGTGTTTTATTATACAGTAGGTGACAATAGCTGACAATAATGCTTTGTACGTTTCAGGATAACTAGAAGAGATGATCTTGAACGCTATCATCACAAAGAAATGGTAAATGTTTAATGTTAAGGATGAGCTAATCACACTGATTTAATCATTATACAATGTATACATTACTGAAACATGATACTTTAAGTCATAAATATGTACAAATATGTGTCAATTATAAGTAAAATGAAACAACAAAACCCAAAACTGTCTCAGTTTGTTTAAAAGCAAAAAAAAACCCACAAGATGAATATTATGAATATTACATATATTACAAATGATACAACCATTATTTTCAATGATAATACTTCTTCTCAGATTCTATTTATATGCTGATTATTTTCTCTAATTCCAGATTCATGTATCATTGTCTTTTAATTATGTTTTATAAATGTGTATTTTGTAGTTTATTTTTGTCTACATCATGAAAGTTCCTTTCAAAAGTCACCATCAAACAATTCAGAAAAAAGACTTGTTTTAAGTGTAATGTTGGAAAAATTAGCTGATTTTATCTAGTGAATAGGCTGTTATGACTTTGAAGGAAAGAAATAGATACTGATAATACTTTAATAATAATAATAATAATGAAACATGACAGACTCATTTAATAGCTGAAAACACTATACACTATTTCTAATGAGCAAGTTGATTAGATATGATTGAAATAGATTTTACACTTACTAACAAAAAAATTATACTACTTAGAATACATTTTGGAATTTGCGGCCTTTGAATTGCTATTTGATTCTATAATCTCACTATAAAGAATATTCTTGATTTATATTTTACGTTTATTTTTAAAGTTCATAAGGTCAATAGGGTATAAAGTGTTATAACAATAAAGTATTTATATTTATCTTATTTAAAGTTGCATATTCTTGTTTGTCTTAATGTTTTCTCCATCCAGTCTTACTCTCTGCCAGAACTTTTGTTTCACTAACACTGACACTCATTTTATTACGTGAACCTTTTTGGAAATCTTTTACCATATTGCCATCTCTTAGAGGATAAATCTATCTACCAATGTTATGTTCACAGCTGTTCTTCACCCTGTTGTAGTTTTTCATCCCGGTATTATCACTTCCTTCTCAACACTCCTTGGCATTAATGCTTTATTCTTCCTTTGCTTCCTTTGCCTGGAATGCTCTCCCCTCCTTCCCACATTATGCATCTAGTCCAGTGGTATGTCCTTTAACTTTTACAGCATATATAAGGCTTTCCCTTCTCTACAGTAACTTTTTTGAAAAATTTATTCAGTGTCAAGTGACTTTGTAGCTTCTTTTCTATTTACTTATACTTTTTTTTACAATTAACTGTGCATATTTAAATTATAGAAGTTGGTAAGTCTTATACATAAAAATGCATTGTATTAACACAATGAACAAATCCATTACCTTCAAAGGTCTTCTCATGTTCCTTTTAGTCTCACTCTTCTAATGCTGCCCAATTTTCATCCTTAAAGAAGCATTGCCCTTATTTTTGTCAGTATGGAACAGTTTGTGTTCTCTAGAATGTTACATACATGAAACCATTTAAAATTGTCTTTTTTGGAGGCAGGTAATAGTTTGGCTCCTTTTACTCAGTATAATTCTTGAGATTTATCAATGTTGTTGCATGTATGAAGAGTTTTTCTCTTATTGACAAATACCCTTCCATTGTACGGATATGTCCATTTTTTTTCACCATTCCCCTATTAATAGACGTTTGGGTTGTTTCCAGTATTGGGCTACTAGGAAAAAATTAGTTATGAAGATTAGTGTAAAAGTTTTTGTATGGACATATATTATCCTTTATTTTGGGTTAATATCTAAGGATGAAATAGCTGGCAGGTATTATGTTCAATGTATGAAGATGCTGCTAAACTATTTTCCAAGGTGGTTATAACATTTGATTTTTTACCCAAATGTGTGAGAGTTTTATTTGTTCTCCATCCACAGCAACACGGGCCATGATCAATTTTGTTGATTTTAGTTCCAATAATATGTAGGGTTTTCTCATTGTCATTTTAAGTTGTATCATCTCATCCCAGTTAAAATGACTTTTATGCAAAAGATAGATAGGCAATAAAAAATGCTAGTAAGGATTTGGAGAATAGAATAATCTCATACACCATTGGTGGAAATGTAAAGTAGTATAACCACTCTGAACAGTTTGGAGGTTTTTTTAAAAAAACTAAAAATAGAACTACCATATGATCCTGCAATACCACTAATGGGTGTACATCCTAAAGAAAGTAAATCAGTGTACCAAAGAGATATCTATACTTCCATGTTTATTGCAGCAATAATATCGCAGCAATTGTTTATTGCGGCAATAATATCGCAGCAATTGTTTATTGCAGCAATATTCACAATAGCCAAGATACGAAATTGACTTAATTTTCCATCAATACATGAATGGATAAAGAGAATGTAGTATATATACATAATGGAGCACTATTCAGCCATAGAAATGAATGAGATCCTGTCATTTGCAACAACGTGGATGCAACTGAAGAACATTATGTTAAGTGAAATAAATTAGGCTCAGAAAGACAAATATTATACCTCCTCACTCATATGTGGAAGCTAAAAAGATAAACTCATGGAGAAAGTAGAAAAATGGTTTTCAGTGGCTGAGAAAGGTAGCAGAACAAGGGGATAGGAGGCAATGGTTAATGCGTACAAAAAAATACAATTAGAATGAATAAGATCTAGTATTCAGTAGCACAATAGAATGACTGTAGATAACAGTCATTTGCTGTATATTTTAAAATAACTGAAAAAGTAGACTCAGAATGTTCCTAATAGAAAGAAATAAATAATTGAGGTGATTAATATCCCAGTTACCCTGTTTTGATAATTACACATTGTATGTCACTATCAAAACATCACATATACCTCACTAATATAGACATTATTATGTACCCATAATAATTAAAAATAAATTAATAACTTTAGCCAATGGAAGGGTTTTATAATTTGTACTTAATTATATTGTTTAAATTTAAAAAAATAAAAAATGCTTTTTTAAAAAACGTAAGATAACAAAAAATTAAGCCATAGACAGAGACAAAGTTTCAAGTAATATTTCTAATAAAAAACCCTCAAAATTCAATAATTATCCATTATTTTGATATAGACCTTCCTCTGATGAATTTGATTCAACTTTTCACTTGCCTGCCTCTTAATAGATTTACATTCCTTGAAATTAGAGAGGTTTTATATTCTAAAAATTTTTTCAGTGATTGTAATAGCCCTCTCATATAAAAGCCTCCAAAAGTTTGATAAATGTACATATATAATTTGGCATTGGTTATATAAAATATATATTTTTACTTATATATTTTTATTCTTGTAGTCAATGGTATCAATGAATGATAAAGTTAAAAGGTATATATTCCAATTATGTTTTTTAAAAATTGCCAGCTAATAGGTAATGGCTTACATATGTAAATATGTATAAAGAAATAGAAGATTGTCTTATTTTTCAAATAATATTTGTGAGTAAAGATACACAAACTTAAAGACGTCATTAGAAATAGCTCTGACATATTTAGGCATTAGAGTATTATTTTAAACCGGGGGAAAATTTTATGTAATCTCTTCATATTCTTCACTGTAACATTTTTAATAACATATTTAACAAGGCTATAATTTATTATTTGAATTCAAATATTGCTTTCTATGCAACTGACTTTTCAACGTCAGTGTAAAATATGGAGATAGGTTGAGAAGTTATTCTGATTATGATAATTTGATAGCACAACACAGTGAATACAGTCAACAATAATTCATTGTACATTTTTAAATAACTAAAAGAGTATAATCGGACTTCTTATAACACAAAAAAGGATGAATGCTTGAGGTGATGGATGTTCCATTTGTCCTGATGTGATTTTGACCCATTGTGTAACTTATATCAAAATGTCTCATATATGCCACAGATATAAATACCTACGATGTATCCACGAAAATAAAAAATAAAATGTTAAAAAATGCACACATGAGTGCATTTGAGTTAAAATTTAGATGATATAAAGTCATATAGAAATTTTAAAAATCCGTCAAAAGAGGCCAGGCGTGGTGGCTAATGCCTGTAATCCCAGCACTTTGGAAGGCTGAGGCGGGTGAATCACGAGGTCAGGAGATCAAGACCATTCTGGCCAACATGGTGAAACCCCGTCTCTACTAAAAATACAAAAAAAAAATTAGCCAGGTTTAGTGGTAGTGCCTGTAATCCCAGCTACTCGGGAGGCTGAGGTAGGAGAATCACTTGAACCAGGGAGTTGGAGGTTGCAGTAACCAAAGATCATGCCACTGCACTCTAGCCTGGCAACAGCACGAGTCTCCGTAAAAAAAAAAAAAAAAAAAAAATATTTTCTTCAAAAGTGAGAAAGAACTAGTAACTCTAAAGTATGTGGAATAGGAAGACCAGTGTTGAAATCTTCATTTATACCAATGGTTTATTACATAACTCTTGGAGCCAAGATTAAACATAATTCCAGGGCAAATAAAAGTTTTTTTATTTTCAAATAAAATAAGATAATACTCTGACTAAATGTATGAGAATTCTTCACATGAATCATAGGTATCTGACTATGAAAATGAAGCAAACATGCTATTAGCCATTCTTGGAAAATGTTACAAAAAAATTATCCAAAAACGTTACTCAAAGATGATTAAGAGGTTCTTAGTTAGATTTGGAAAGATGTAATGACCTTGTTTTAAACTCTTACTATATCTTAATACTTAATAATTGAAATTAATAATTTATATAAGCTACGATGCTACTCAATAAGCCTTTTTGATAAGCATCTGGGGCCAAGCTACATTTTGTAGCATCTTTCAGTGTTGTTGAATTTTGCAAATGAAAATATTTTAAAACAAATTGCTCTAAACTTCCAACGCCAGCCCAAACCATAGTGACCATTCTGCCAAAACTAAAACACCAGACAACATATGCGAAACAGTAGCTTTCAAGACATTCACCAAAGGTTGGTAAATATTTTCCTTCAGCTTGCTTGACTAAAAGAAGAAATCTACAGCTGAAATCTTTGAGCTTCACATGGTCTTTCCAACTCCATCTATATCATTTCCGCACAGAAGTATAAGAACCAGTCCACTGAAGGTTCCTCATTAACCTAATTAATGGTACCTCACTTCTTCTGTTTAATTCACCCCACTTTGATGTAGTTAGCTGCTTCCTAGTCTTTCTGTAATACCTCAATTCCCGAGTTGGAAACTTCCTAATATTTACATCGCGTGAGCATTTCCTTTTCGATTTTTTAGTATTATACTTTTCAGGAGTTTCTTGGTCAAGAATAAATGCAGACAGTATATATTTTGCCACGTTTTTCTCTATAATTACAAGTGGAATTTAAATTCTAGAAAATTAGTCTCGTAGGGAAAAATATGTTTATTTTTGTCTAACTAACCTTGTTGATTTACCCAGAAAATATGACTTCCATGTGTTTCTTCCCCATCATCAAAGTTCTATAATGCCAACTATTGTACCATCTCTTTATCAGTGTGCAAAGATCCACTCACAGAGGATTTTTCACTGAATGAATGTGTTCGTTTCTTGGGGGAGAATAGAACAAGTTGATGTTCTCCCATGGGACCTAATAAAACCTTATGAACCTCTCTGCCCTGAAACACTGCACTATTCCAAACCATCTTGGCAATGTTGATGATTTGTAAAAAGCTCTAATTCTTAATGAGAATTGAGAGAGAAATACGAATTAAAAGCTTGACTATATGCCACAGTTCAATTTAACATTCATTTCCTGAGTTTCTTAATTCTGGTAAGATTGTGCAGTTAACATAATACTTAACTCTGGATTCACATAATTTCTATTTTACCTTTAAATTTAAAATATCATGCTTCAGTTAAGTAAGACTCTAAAGTTACAAATTATTTCTTGATACATATCTAAAAATTGAAGATAAATCCACAATGGAAAGTTTTCCATAGCTTGAATTTTTTTATATATTTCCAGCTGAATTGTACCTTTTTTATATAGAAAGATTATTTTATTACAATATTTTGCTTTATTTAGTTTTCTCTATTTCTTATACCTTGGATATGTATTAGACATAAACAAAGATATGCTTTTAGACATAAATTGATATTTTACATTTCTGATATTGATAGGGTCTTTTTAATCATTCTTGCTAGTATTTGGTACTGATTAGCTTCACATCTTCAGATATATTACTTTATGTTTTTATTTCTTTATCTCTAAAATAGAAATAATGGTAGTATCTACCACAAGATAGTCTACAAGATTCCTGCTAATCTTGCGTATTCACTTTACTTTCCCTCCCAAGAAAACTTTCCTTCTCCTAATTTTGTTATATATTCCAGCTTCTCTAATTAACTATATAATTTCCTGAGAGTTAAAAATAATGCTTTCAGGATAAGGTACTCTCTCAGCCTGCATGACCTTGCACAATTATACCATCGGTTATAACCAAATAATACTCATTGCTTCAATCAATGTAACGGTAATATAAATATCCAGTAGATTTTGATTCATATTTGGCCCTTAAGTATTGGTTGATGATTTGCTATTGATGTTCATAGAATCTCAGAAGACAAATTCATAACACTCTTTTTAGCATGATATTCCTAAATAGTTTTTCTATTTATTCTTTGTCTTCTAAATAGAATGTACTTTATGGCAACGGACAAACAGGGAGAGAGCTTGTGCAGGGGAACTCCTCTTCTTAAAACCATCAGATCTTGTGAAAATTATTCACTATGACGAGAACAGCACAGGAAAGTCCTGCCCCCATGATTCATTTACCTCCCACTGGGTCCCTCCTGCAACACATGGCAATTCAGGATGAGATTTGGGTGGGGTCACAGCCAAACCATATCATTTTGCACCAACCCCTCCTAAATCACATGTACTTACATTTCAAAACCAATCATGCCTTCACAACAGTCCCTCAAGGTCTTAACTCATTTCAGCGTTAACTCAAAAGTCCACAGTCCAATGTGTAATCCGAGACAAGGCAAGTCCTTTCCACCTATGAGCCTGTAAAATCAAAAGCAGGTTAGTTACTTTCTAGATACAGTTGGGGTAAAGGCATTGGGTAAATACAGCCATTACAAATGGGAGAAATTAGCCAAAACAAATGGGCTACAGGCCCCATGCCAGTCCAAAATCCGGAAGGGCAGTCAAATCTTAAATTTGCAAAATGATCTCCTTTGACTCCATGTCTCACATCCAGGTCACGCTGATGCAAGAGGTGGGTTCCTATGGTCTTGGACAGCTCCACCTCTGTGGCTTTGCAGGGTACAGCCTCCCTCCTAGCTGCTTTTACGGGCTAGCATTGAGTGTCTGTGGCTTTTCTCAGTGCATGTGCAAGCTGTCTGTGGATCTACCATTCTGGGGTCTGGAGGACAGTGGCCCTCTTCTCACAGCTCCACTAGATGGTGCCGCAGTAGGGACTCTGTGTGGGGGACTGTGACCCCACATTTCCTTTCTGCACTGCCCTAGCAGAGGTTCTCCATGAGAGCCTTGCCACTGCAGCAAACTTCTGCTTGAATGCCACTGCATCCAGGCATTTTCATACATCCTCTGAAATCTAGGCGGAAGTTCCCAAACCTCAATTCTTGACTTCTGTGCACTCACAGGCTCAACACCACGTGGAAGCTGCTAAGGCTTTGGGCTTGAACCCTCTGAAGCCATGGGCTGAGCTATAGATTGGCCCCTTTCAGCCATGGCTCAAGCAGCTGGGACCCAGGGCACCAAGTCCCTAGGCTGCACGTAGCACCGGGACTCTGGGCTCATCCTACAAAACCACTTTTTCCTCCTAAGTCTTTGGTCTGTGAGGGGAGGGGCTGCTGTGAAAACCTCTGAGATTCCCTGGAGACATCTTCCCCATTGTTTTGGGGATTAACATTCAGCTCCTTGTCACTTATGCAAATTTCTGCAGCTGGCTTGAATTTCTCCTCAGAAAATGGGATTTTATTTTCTATCACATTTTCAGGCTGCAAATTTTCTGAACTTTTATGCTCTGCTTCCTTTATAAAACTGAATACCTTTAGCAGTACCCAAGTCACATCTTGAATGCTTTGCTGCTTAGAAATTTCTTTCACCAGATCCCATAAATCATCTCTCTCAAGTTCAAAGTTCCGCAAATCTCTAGGGCAGGGGCAAAATGTCAGTCACCAGTCTCTTAGCTAAAACATAACAAGAGTTACCTTTGTTCCAGTTCCCAACAAGTTCCCCAGTTTCATCTGAGACCACCTTGGCCTGGACTTTATTGTCCATGTCACTATCAGCATTTTGGGCAAAGCCATTCAGCAAGTCTCTAGGAGGTTCCAAACTTTCCACATTTTCCAGTCTTCTGAGCCCTCCAAACTGTTCCAACCACTGCCTGTTGCCCAGTTTCAAAGTCGCTTCTACATTTTTGGGTATCTTTTCTGCAGCGTGGCACTCTTGGGAACAATTTACTGTATTAGTCACGCTACTGATAGACGCATGCCCAGGACTGGGCAATTTACAAAATACATTTAACTGGATTTACAGTTCCACATTGCTGTTGAATCCTCACAATCATGGCAGAAGGCAGGGGGGAGCAAGTCACATCATACCTGGATGGCAGCAGGCAAAAGAGAGAAAGCTTGTGCAGGGGAACTCCTCTTTTTAAAAGCATCAGATCTCAGATCTCGTGAGACTTATTCACTATCCTAAGTACAGCACAGGCAAGACTTGCCCCCATGATTCAATTACCTCCCACCAGGTCCCTCTCACAACACACGGGATTTCAAGATGAGATTTGGGTGGGGACACAGTGAAACCATATCAAATGTGGTCAGCAAAATTATCTTGTCTTGAAATTCAAGAATAAAGAAAAGTGTGCGTGTGTTTGTGATCTATGAAAATCATTAAAATAGTGAAATTAACCTGTCAATTGTAATATCGTGGAACTTGTGATTCCCCAATAGAGTAAATAACAATTGTACATGCTCTAAATTTATCATCAATATCAAAGCTTTATTCTCTTTTAGTGGGCTTATGTAAGAAAATAATGTTTCTAAGCAAGTCATTAAAAAATATAAAGCAAATCTATTAATGCATCTGAGTTGAATGAAGTGATTCTTCTTATTTATTTATTTATTTATTTATTTGAGATAGAGTTTCACTCTTGTTGCCCGGGCTGGAGTGCAACGGCGTGATCTCGGCTCACTGCAACCTCTGCCTCCCAGGTTCAAGCAATTCTCCTGTCTCAGCTTGCAGAGTAGCTGGGATTACAGGCATGCACCCCCAGGCCTGGCTAAATTTTTTTGTATTTTTAGTAGAGAGGGGGTTTCTCTGTGTTGGTCAGGCTGGTCTTGAACTCCTGACCTCAGGTGATCTGCCCACCTCAGCATCCCAAAATGCTGGGATTACAGGCGTGAGCCACCGTGCCTGGCCTGAAGTGATTATTTTTAAGGAAGGTGATAGGATAGTTAAAAACCACACAACTTTCTCATGTTCTCTACCCACCAGCCACTCTGCAATTATCAGTAGGTAGCAAAGCCCTGAACTTGGTCTTACATCTTATTTTACATACAGCAACAGACTAAATTGTAATCATAATATCTGCCTCAGGAATCTGCTCCAATTTTGATACAATTGTATATTTTGTAGTATGGAGTAACTATCAGCTGAGCTTTGATTCTGTGATCTGGCTGCCTTTCAACTTGTGATCTTTTGAGGTGGAATAGATTATATATTTTCTAATTGCAAGAGGATTAATGAGATATTCTTTTAAATCATTAATGTAAGGAAAGCTTGGAAAATAATGTGAGCCAAAATTTGGATTATTGTAAGAATCTACACTCTCTTCTTTGTTTTAGTTGCATCTTCCACAGCTCCTCTAAGCAAAAGCACCACATTGCATATTATTTCCTGTTGAGCAGGAAAGAAATATAGCATATGGTCATGCTAATGGGAACTGGGAGTAAAAGTTTTGTCCAGGCTTGGACCAGAGCTTATAACAGCAACAACAAAAATAAGAATAACAAGTATCAGGTTGAATTATGAGTTCTCTAATGGGGCTGTATATATATATATATATATATATATATATATATATATATATATATATATGGTTTTGATTTGTTCATTTCTTTAAGCAAAGATAAGCAGTATTGTAAGAAATGAAATCAAGAAACCCAGCCATGAACATGGACTTAAGTGTTTTCCCTTTACTGTCATCCAACTCTTCAATGAGGCTTTGAAATTTAAAACCACACTTATTTTAATAGCCATTTGTATATATTTCCATTTATAATCCAATCATATTTTAAGTAAATAAACTCGCTTTATATTTCTTACTTCTTGTTCCCAAATGCATCTCTTCTACCACTAGAGTTATACTGACATAAATCATAAGTTACAGGAAGAGTTTATATTCTTACTATAGAACTAGAACAATCAGCTGTGCCTCTAGGTTGCTTGAGGCAGATGTCATTCCAACTGACTCGAAAAGGATAATGACCTTCTGGGACCTTAACATTAATTGTACAACCTGAATGAAATATGCCTCTTTGGAAAATTCTATACTTGTCCAATATTGGATAGTAACCTTCTTGTAAGAAAGTTAATGCCCAGATCCCCAAATGATTTGGCCTCCTCACTTCTGTGCAGCAGTGAAGTACAAAATGGTAGCAGATAAAATGCTACCTTTGTTGTTTATAAAATACTCTAAAGTTTGAAAAGCAGTTTCTCCTCAGCCCCAAAGGAATTTTATAAATGATAAAAAAAGTGAGCTAAAAACATTCTGTATCTAGTGAAGAGAGTTTATTTAAAAAAACACTAAAATTGTATATTTAAAATGATAAGACTCTAAATAGAGTCTTAACTCAAGTTTCTCCCTTGCAAAACTCAAATGGGAATTATTTTCATTGAAATTTATTATTTTAGTTTTAATGGAAACGTAGGATGGAAACTTACTTCCAATATTTTTAATATTATGTTATTAAACATATTAGTGAGAATAGTTGCTCTAATGTTTTTCCTTAGAGTATTTTAATAGAAAAAGTTTTCTCCATTTCATACAGAGTATGCTGGATTATATGAAATAGTTACAAATTGTTTATTATCCTTACGTTAAAAACCACACATGTTAAATTCTTCCCATCCCACTGATTTAACTCACAATATTCCTTGCACATAAAATATTTTTTCATCTGATATGTGTCTTTTAAAATAATTGCTGTTATCAAATTCTAAACTTTTTACAAAGAACCCTTTGATTCTTCATCTCATACCAAAATAATCTCCTTTTTTCTCTGAAAGTATATCTATAGGCCAGGTGCAGTGGCTCACGCCTGTAACTCCAGCACTTTGGAAGCCCAAGGTGGGCAGATCACTTGAGGCTAACAGTTTGAGACCAGCCCATCTAACATGGTGAAACCCCTTCTCTATCAAAAATATAAAAATTAGTCAGGCATGGTGGCTCATGCTTGTAATCCCAAATGCTCAGGAGGCTGAGGCAGCAGAATCGCTTGAACCCAGGACTGGGAAGTTGCAGTGAGCTGAGATCGCACCACTGCACTCCAGTCTGGGCGACAGAGCAAGACTCTGTCTCCTAATAAATAAATAAAATGAAAGTGTATTTATAATTTTGTACATATTTCTGCACTGAATACGTTTTAATTTACATGATTTATACCACTGACGAAAATATAATTTCTTTGAAGACAGCATGATATTCCTGTTTCTATTTTCTAAATAATCTAACAGAATAAAATAGAGGAGTGTATAGGAAAGAATTTTATATTTCATTCATATTCTTCCTTCTTATTGTGAGTAATTAAAGAAACTAATCTCTTTGAATTTTTTCTGTCTTATTAATAAATCAATAATTTTAATGCGTGTCTCAAAGCATGTTTTTAATTATTAAATACAATAGCATTTCTGACACATAAAAGTCAGTATTTGTCTATTCCTTTCCCATAGAAATATACCCCTGATCTATATACTAAATAAATGGATAATAATATTATTGTCAATATATAATATATCACTGTTCTTGATCAGGTACAAAGGCTGTTATGGGGAAAATATTTGAAATTTCAAGAATTTATCAAAAACTTGGAAGAGCAAGATGATTTTTATAAATTGAAGATTATAATATAAGGATGGCAGTTGTTTTCCATTTTCCCTTAAAATAAAATGAAGATAATGAGTTGATTAATTTTTTGGTAGTGTTACTAAAAATGTAAATGAAGTTGAGATTTCAAAATGAATTATAGATTAACAAAACTTTTGCAATTCAGCATTGGTTTTCCATTTTTTTTTAAATATCCACCCCTCCCACAATCAATGGGTTTTGTCAATCAAATTTTCTTCCACTCTCCTATTTAATATGTGATGTATAACTAAAGCTCATTAATTAGGCTTATTTCCTGGGAATCCCACTTTTAAGGAGACAGAACAAAAATTCTAGCTTATTCTTTCTTGCGTAAGAATTCAGAAAATGATGTTTGGTATACCTACAAACTCCCCACTATCTTTCCTAGGTTCTTTTCTTTGCATAATATTCCCTCGATTTGGAAAACCACAGTTTATTATTTCAAGCATTTTTTTTTTTTACTTCAGTTAACCTCATTCCATGTTTGTTACTTGAAATAAAAAAAACTTAAAGTAAGTAACAATATAACTTTAAGGTATACTTTACAAAGCACTTAACAGTTTCTATTCATATTTCCTGCAGATATTTCTAGACTTGTTTAATAAATAGACTAATTCCTTCCAGTTTAAAAACTAGCCTTCTCAAAAAATGTGTCACTCCCTCATAATAAAATTATACATTTTTAAAAATCCACTTATCACTGAAAAATGTTTTTTAAGTATAGGTTTAAATGTACTGCCATCACTGAAATACCTCGCATTCATTCTTCAGCACATTAGGTTGTGTGAGAATTCTGAAACAACTGGCCCAAAGTTGTCAGATTCAAAATTAAATGTCAAGTGACCAGTTGTTATACATATTATTAACAGACTCTAACCTTCTGCAAAGTTGCCTGTTGTTCTAGACAAATATGTAATTAAGGCAGCACATCGTCTTTAAACTATGTCCGTTGCACAAATAATCTGTTTTGGGAGAGGTTGATTGAATGAATAAAATAATGAAAAGAGTGGTGAGCTGCATGCAGGTAGGTATTATACTAAATATACATGTGTTTTTTTTCATTAAAGTACATAACATTTAATAGATATTTATTACAATTAATATTTCTGTAAACATCTAATATTTGATTCAGTTCAAAAATAACTATTTTCAATAATATTGTATATTATATATTGTTCAATTACTGATACATTTAATATGTTTTTGAAATACAAGATTTAAAAGAAAGATAAGTATATGATTAGGGATCATTTAAGTACTTTCTATTTTTTTATTTTTCTATATAGAGTTAGGCTGTTGACTGTATATAACTTCTTTTTTACTCAGACTAGACATGTGGGTTTCAACCATAAATTCTTGTTAAGAAAATAGCAACTCAATAAAAACATGTCAGAAATTTCATGAAAATTGCTTATGAAGTTATAACACTTCAAGAGAACTTTTATGAGTATTAAAATTCTGTATATAATTTAAAAAATATTTCCCAAACAACATTTGTTGATCTCATGTAGTTGTATTGAGGTTAAAAAAAAAAATCAAAGGAGTAACCAGATACTAGTGACAATACTGCCTTCTCACTGCTACAGATTTGTATTCTTTATATAAGTCAAGACATTTCAATAAAGAGTGTAAAAATTAGATGATCGTATGTTGTAAGTTGCTTACTTTTCTGTGATAGGCAATATTATTCCCAAGATAAAATCATTTGTGTGATTTATGGTGACTTTCAACTTTATTAAAGTGTTCTTTATGAAAAACAGCCTGAATAAAGAGGACAAATGAAAGAAAATTTAAATATAGAAGGAAAGGTTCAGTAAAGAGGGATGTCCGTTTTTTAGGTAAGTGGACTTTAGTTTCTAATAACTAAATCTGTCTCCAATGGTTTTTATTTACTCTAAAAACAGTTATTAGTTAAAGCTGTAAAATTATTCAATAAGCTGATTTAAAATTTAAAGAGAAGTATATTATTCTGCTGTGCCACATTTATCATATCAATGCAACAATTTAAAAGAACAATATATATTTTATTTTTATATTTATAAATCCATTTGTTACTTAGCTCTAAATTTAATTTTTATGACTAGTCAACTTAATATTATCCTTGAAAGCTATCACATATAATATATTTTTAGTTTCAGAGACCAAATAATTTGTCACTGTGGACTAATGCATATAACCTCAGAAGAAGACTCCCATTTCAAATGGCACATCTCAAATATTATCTGTTTTGTGTTGTAGATTTCTGAATAAAATCTGTTTTGAGAAATAATTATTTGCTAAAAATGTTTGAACAGCTCATAGATGATACGTTGATGATAGACAGATAGATCTATCATATAGATTTATGGATTTATTATATTTTGAATTTAATCATTGTACTTTGATAATAAACATGTGCATATTTTGGGGAAGAAAATTTAATAAGCTTGATTTCAAAATAAATTGAATTTCAATGTAACTTGAAAGAATCTTATGCAAATATCTCATATCATTGCATTGTCTCACAAGGATCTACACATACATACACACATACTCATGTATACAGTCATGCATTATTTAACGAGGGGATATATTCTAAGAAATGTGTCATTAGGCAATTTTATCATTGTGTGAACATCATAGAGTGCACTTACACAAATCTAGATGGTATCACCTACTACACACCTAGGTTACATTTTACAGTCTATTCCTTCTCAGCCACAAATTTATACAGCATGTCCCTATATTAAATACTGTAGCCTGTTATAACTCATTGGTAAGTATTTGTGTATCTAAGCATAGAAAAGATTCAATAAAAATATAATCTTATAATCTTATGGGATTACTATTTTATATGCAGTCCATCATTGACCAAAATGCTGTTATGTGGTGCATGACTGTATATAAACATACACTCTGTGCACATAGATATGTATACATCCATGAAATGAGGTTTTCTGAGAATATGCTAGCTTCATATTTCATGTTTCTTTATTAGTCGATTATTACATATCACTATTTTTCTGAGTAAATACTAGGCCATGTTCTTTAAAGTTTGCCTTGCATTAGCTCTGATGAGACTTACGCTCATGACATGGAAAGAAATCTAGAAGATTTAAAGCAAATAAATAGTACACATTGAGTGATGGAACCCACAATTCCACATTCTGGGAATTTTTTTGATAACTTTTACTGTATATTTTGTTTGTGGTTTGGGGTATTTTAATTTTCTTATTTATTCATTTTGTTAGTTAAATGATTATAAAATTAGCATATGTTATGTGATACTCAGACAGTTAAAACCTATTTTATTTTAGGAAAAAAATGGCATGTAAAACACAAGCACACATACGTCTTGCGTAAAGTATTTTCTCAAGTTTTAGTTTATCTTTTATATTTCTGATATCTCAAATTCCATTAGAAGAATTATTCTTCTCCTCCTTATCTTTCTCCTTAGCCTTTCTGTTCTCTCTTCCTTTTCAATTGCAACTCCTCCTCCTCTTCTTCTTTTGCTTGTTCACAAACATGTTGAAAATTTGTTATATCAATAAAAAGGTCCTTATAAAACTAACTCCAGGATATAAATTTTATAGAAAATATCTCATTTAATCTTAACAACACATATTATTTTAATATTATTATTGTCCCATTATTTGGATTAAAGAAAAACAGCTTTAGAAAATAAATTTGTCAACTATCAAACTGATAGTATACAGCAGAGGCAGGATTGTAGTATAGGTAAATCTGACTTCAGAGACTGTGTGTCTTATAGTGACACATAGAAACTGTTTCCACTGTTAATTCTACGGTAGGAAAAAAACTGATGCTATTACCTGCATATTAACATGATATATAGCTAATATAAAATTCAATTTACGGCCATGAACATTTTCTAAATCTGATCTGTATATCGCTAAATAGAATTCTCATGGAATTAATCAATGTCATGAAGAGTATGACTTCTTGAAAATCATTGTCTCACAATTTGATCATGGTGACCAGATAGTAAAGTCCAAGGCAAGAAATTTTCTGATGACTATGTCCTGTGACAGCTATAAATGTCTTAAGCTACAAATTGGATTGATACATTAAGATCTATTTTCCCTTCTGGTATATTCATAATTTTTAATCAGTCCCGTAAAACACACAAAAATTATGTGTTAAACTATCTTGAAAAAAATTCTATAACTTCTTATTAAGCCAATAGATATATATTTAGTAAATGTTATGATTGTGTATGAATCTTTCCTCCCTGTTTGTCTTAAATAGTGTTTAAAACCATTGATTTTTTCTTTCATGCTGTACACCATCCATGCTAGTAACCATTCTATTTGGGGAAACATTAAAATTTGGCAGATCTAAAAATTTTATGACTATGTCCATTGTGGCAATTATTAAATTATTCTGCAAAGCCCGGATAATTTTACAATACATTTAAACAACTGATTTTCTGCCACTGGCCATAAATATCAATCAGGCAACAATTAGATCTTCTATGAAGCACACTCTTATGATGTGTAACTATCTTTGGTGCTTGCTCTTTATATTCCCAGAATACACATACCATGTAAGCCTACATAAGATACTTAAAGTCAGGTATATTGGAGCTATGAACTAAAGTTTAATTAAGCTCATGTTTCCCTTCTTTCAATAATTATTGTCCTACATAGTCTATTGTTCAATGTCTGAAATCCTTTGCCTCATATAGTACTTTAAGTTTTATAATTTTTCCAACAGAAATTGCCTCAATACTGGTTACTCCATCACAGTTAAACTTGTAGTATATTATATTTTTATGGAATTCAGCTAGAATATTTAGTATCCTCATATCATTAGATTATATTTAGACAAGTACCTATATTTACATGGATATAAACATGCAACTAAATTAATATTGATTCATTGATATGATTATCAACATGAGCCTGAGGGATGGCCAGGCCATATTGTACTTTGTGCTCATTACAAATGGCAGCCCTTACACTATTCATACACCTTGTGACAATGTCTTTGGCAAGTGGACAGGATGTCGGATTGTGTGTGTGTTTGTACACTACCGTTAAGCTGTTGTGCCTGTGCCAGACAATATGTATATTAACTTTTACGGCAATTAATTCCACTGGCATATTGAAGAAACCACTTGTTTTTATTTGGTATCCATCTTAGGAAGTTGTATTAGTATGTTTATAAGTAGTTACTGCTTTCTACTTCCAATTGGCTGATACAATAAGGCTTTATTCTAACCTTTTCCAAAGGTGTTCTCTGATACATTTTTCAACAAATCATATTAACAAGGGAATTACATAAATTTTAATTTTGTCTGGAAGCTTACCCAGAGAAGTTTGTTAATGTTGAGTGACATGTAAATATCTAAATTTATTTATATCTACTTCAATTCCACAATTAGCAAATAAAGCTTTAAATATTATCTGTAGCAAAGTACATTTTCTGAAATAAAAATTTTTGTGATTTTACAAGTGTGAATCAAAAAAATGTGCAGAGTTAAGGTTTAGCTTGCTTAAATTTAACTCTCTGATGTTACTAGAGCTTTGGAAAGAAACGTAACAACTCCCCTTTTTAGAACATTTCAAATCAGATCCAGGAGATATTCTTTCTCTTTCACAAAGTAGATAATGGTTTCAGGTTTTTTTGATATTATGGACTACTAGCCTCAAGTGTGAGTAAGTTTTCCTTCTCCCTGTCCCCTAGTTTTCTTAATTTTTCCCTAGTTATACCATCTGTTCTTTTATTTCAATATAATTCTTCTATTAGCTTTTAGTTCTACCACTTTAGACTACAACATGTATCCTTAATATTTTACCACTTCATGAAAAACCTTGGAGCACTATAATTGTCCTGTCCATAAATATTGATGGTAAAATATCTTTGAAACACCATGTGGATAAAAATATAGAAAGTTCTTTCCTTCTCAAAGGGGTGATAAACTGTTTGCCTTGGAGGGCAAATGTAATCTGGAGTCATTTTATTAAGGCAGTGTTTAAAAACAAACACAAATTGAATGGGTTTAGCCCTAAGACAGAGCAAGCAATTTCCTATTTGTGACACCAATTCTTATTATTTTATTACACCCAGACTGATCATATATTCATATAACCTGCAGGCAGGCATCTGATTTTGTGACACCTTGCTTAAAATTAGTTCAGGAGCAAAAATAGATGCACTATATCAAATTCGTGCTACCATTTCCTTTTCTTACATTCATAATAATCTTTTCTTATTATTTCTCACACTCTTTACACCCAGAGAGAGAAGTATTTCTGCTTCTCTTTCTCATTTTCCTCCATGTCCTCATTTTCCTTCCCTTTTCTTTCTCCTTCTTCTTTTCCTTTCCTTGAGCAAACATTTTCAAGATACTAGTTGAGACACTTACCTATAACCGTGAAAGGGGCTTGCTTATAGTGAAACATCATTGCTAGTGTGGTTCTTCTTGAGCCTACTAAACAATAAAAGCCATAATAATTACCCAAAATATGTATAGTTTATAAAGAAAATGCAAAGCTCATTTTAAATTCATATTAACAGGGATTTAATAAATCCAAGCTGATTTTGTCACATAATGTATTATTATCAAATGAACAATTGTATAAATTTTGAGAAAACTTTATTATTAAATAAGTATACATATCACATTTATTTTTTGAAGGAAAGATATGTCCATGCACTTTTCTTTAAAAATTTTCTCATTTACAATCCACTAATAGCTAGAAGTCATGATTGGGTTATTTGATCCTTTTAGATAATCAATTTGCTCCATTAGACTTTTTTTCCTCAGCTGATTTCACAACAAATCTTGGCACATCATAGTAAATTGTAAGATTTTTCAGTTTAGGCATTATGGAAGAGAAAGTTTAAATAACATATTTGCCAGTATATATAAAACTTGGCTACAGGCTCATGCTTGTAATTACAGCACTTTGGGAGGCCAAGGCGGGTGGATCACTTGAGGTCAGGAGTTTAAAACCAGCCTGGGAAAAATGGTGAAACCCTGCCTTTAATAAAAATACCAAAAAAATTACCTGGGCATGGTGTTGGGGACCTGTAGTCCCCGATACTCGAGAGGCTGAGGCAGGAGAATCACTTGAACCCAAGAGGCGGAGATAGCAACCCCGCACTCCAGCAGGGGCAAGAGAGGGAGACACTGTTTTAAAAAAAAAAAAAAAAAAAAAAAACAAACAAACAAAAAAACACTTGGTTAATATTAGGATCATCAGTTATCTTCCATCTGAAATCAATATTATTTTATCTACTATTTTTCATCTGTCTCTTAATCTAAAATAGTATTTCTCCTTTTTTGTACTACCGAATGGTGTATATTAAAGAGATGCCAGAAATTTTAACACTTTGGGCTTATAAAGTTTTGAACTACAGAAAGAAATTGGTTAGGTAAGATTAACTAAATTAAATTAACAAAATGCAAAAAGATTATATTGATAGAACAAAATAATAACTTTTAAAATATGTAAATAACCAGCTTAAAGTATTTAAAATTTATTTTATATTAAAATTTAAAATTTATAATATTTTAAATTTACTGTCAATAATGTGTGTTGTTTTGGGATTTTCAAACTGCATCACATTTTATTTGGCATCCAAGATTTTTGCATTATTTAGCTATCATAGTCAAATATTTAAGAAGGTGTTATTTATAAAAAGGGAGTATAGTGAGAATCACCATCTATCATAATTAAGATAACAAACAAGTTGTACCCAATAGAAAGTGTATGTGAAAAAAAATTAACAGATTCGGACATAACGACTCTTACTGAATATTGTCCCCTCAAACATGGGTTAAGTGATGTCATTTCAAGATTCTCAAAAAGATTATATAATCAATCATTATATGAATCACTAGAGAGATGTGTAAAATCTGCCAAAAAGAAAGGGAGAAAAATAACAAAATTCTAAAGTTTACAAGCTTAAAAAATATTTTGTTTATACTGTTCTGAAAAATCCCACTAATCTATTTAGTCTTTCCTTCTTTATACACTGCCAAAAACAGTTCAACCCGTCACCGTATAGCCAAAACAGCAGCAGTGATTCCAAAAGAGTGATTCTTCACTCAATTTGAAATCCCATATAATCTATGATTAATTAGTTTTAGTATGAAAGTATATAAAACATAAATGTGAAATTTCATATTTTGCTTAAAAAATGGCAATGAAATAACCTCCTAAATCAAGAAATAGTGCATTGCTCTCTGTGACCTAAGGGATACCATTTTCTATGCAAACCTTTCCTACTAGAATTTTGTGATAGCTATTTTCTCTCTATCTTTATTGTTTTCATAACTATATTTTTTTCCCTGGACAATATAATTTGCTCTTGCCTCTTGTGGTAGGCAAAATAATGGTCTCCCAAAGATGCCCGTGTCCTGATCCCTGGAATCTGAAAATATGTGATCTTACATGGCAAGAAGTCTCTTCAAATGTCATTTAGTTAATGACCTGAAAATGGAAAGATTATCCTGGATTATCTAGCTGTACCAAGTTTAATCACACGGTTCTTTAAAATTAGAGGGATGTGAATATGGAAAAATGACACAGAGGGAAGCAAAGTTTTGCCTTGAAAATGGAAAATGGAAAAAAAAAAAAAAACAGCAGTCAAGGAATGTCTGCAGTATCTTACAAATGAAAAAGTCAAGAAAGGAGATTTTATTCCTAGCCAGATTATAACACAGCCTTACCAATATCTTAATTTTAGTCCAAAGAAACCAGTGTTAAAGTCAACCTACAGAACAAAAAAATAATAATAACTTTGTGAGTTTTTTTAACCACTAAATTTATGGCAATTTACTACAGCAGCAATAGAAAATTAATATATCTCTTTTATTAATTTATATAAATGAATCAAACTAAATTGAGTTTAATCTTGCTATTTTGCTCAAAATTAGTGTTTTCTTTAAAAATGTATTCATCTCAAATCTTACTGTTGTCACTCATTCATTATCATTGTTGCTGTGTAATATTACATTATAAAATTTATGGCAATTTATTTTCCATCATTTAATAAACACAATGAAATTTTAGTTGTTTCCTACCTGAGAAAATTAGTCAAAAATTTGTAATGAATATTTTTGTATATTTATCCAATGGGTTTTCTAAGATAAATATGTAGTTGTGCTGTGTCATAGGATATGTCTACCTTAAGATTTAGATAAATATTTAAATTTTTTTCTAATGAGGTTGTACCACACTCTCCAACCAGCAGAGTATGAAAGACCTTAATGAGGTCTACATCATTTAGTTTTAGCCAATACAATAAGTACATGGTTGGGTAGCATTGTAGTTTTAATTTGTAATTTCTCAATCATCAATAAGAATTAAGACTTTTTAATGTTTATTAGACACTTGGAGTTAATATTTATGAATTATGAATTCTAAACCATTCTTTGATCATTTTTTTTCAATTGGGTTATTTGTCGTTTTTTTCTTATTGACTTTATTTCCTTTGTGCCTTTCCGGCACTAGACCTTGGTGGTTATATGTATTGAATATATTTTCTCCCACTTGTTGATTTGTATTTTTGTTCATTTTCCAGTGTCTTTTAATGAAGACAAATTCTTAATTTCAATGTAGTCAATTTATAAGTTTTAAGTTATATTTTTGTTTACTTAAAAATATTTCTCTAAATATACCATGAAGATATTCTTATATATTACCATTTAAAAATCATATTTCTTTGCTATCACATTTAATTTTTAATATTCCTAGAAATTACTTTTATAAGACTTGAGTAAGGGGGAAAATCATGTTTTAATAGAAGAATACACAGTTGTTTTGGCATTACTTTAAGAGAATATTGTATCCAAATGGTTCTACAGTGGAACATATCTTACAATAAAATGGTTATAAAATTAATTATTTTTATAAGACACTTCAATGTTTCTGGACTTCTTTGTTTCTGATGAACAATGGGCAATTAATCATGTCATTCTTCCCTGTATGTGATGTTTGCTTTCTCGCTGGTTCATTTTAAGATTTTCTTTCTCTTTGGCTTTTAGCATGTTGTCTATGATGTGGTTAGCATTTTTGTTGTGTTTAGTTTGAAGCTCCTTGGATCTCTAAGTCAATATTTTCTACAAAATTTGACAAGTTTTCAGTTGTTATTTCTTCAAATATTTTGTTTCTCTTTCTGTTTCTCTTACTGGCACTACAACTATAGACATGAACTTCTTGGCAAGGTATGTCAGTATATTTATGTACTGTTTGTCTTTCTGTTATTTAGATTTATCTATTTTCATGGTCACTGGTTATTTTTTCCGTCATCTTCACTCCTTCATTGAGTCTTTGTTTTAATTTATTTGACATTTTAGCTCTAAAATTCCATCTTTTGTCCTTTCCTTTTCCTATCAGAATTCCATTCTCTGTTCACTCATTACTGCCATTTTTCTTTAAACTTTGGACATATCCACTCATTCTTTGAATATTGCTTAATAAGCTTCTGTGAAATCCCTTTTGCTAAATCCAAAATTTGACATTATCTTGAATGTTTTTATTCGTCATCTCTTTTTCTTTATTGTAAGTTATCACTTTCCTGTTTCTTTGCATTCATGAAAAATTATAAATAACATACTACTAGCATGTATGGATTCTTAGAATTATTATCTTATTTTTGTCTGCTAAATAGTAACCTCGTTTGGACTTGAAATGCTAGCTTTATTTTCCAAGCATTAGGCATCAGCTAAAGTGTCTGCTCAATTATTATGCCTTCAAGATGCTGTTTTTAGGCTGGACTCTTAGAGATCTCTGAGAAACAGATTCACTTGGACTGGTCACCGACTTGTCTGAGTCCAGTAAGACAGAACACTCATGCATCTGTAAGTAATATGAAATGTGTTTATTACATGCAAATAGGTGGGAAGAAAAAACAGAAGTCTAGGATTCACGTGAACCAGTCCCCCAAGGCTCAGAAAAGCTGTCAGGAATGGATGGAATCTCATTTGCATGTCTTCCACTTACACTGCAGCTGAGGGACCTGACACTGCAGCTGAGGGACCCTGGTAAGCAGCCTGAGCTTGGTTTTATACCCCTGGGTTGTCCAAATTTTTAGGATGAAGTGGGGAAGGACATCCTGTTTTGGGGAGAGGGAGGGTGGGCAGGTTGAAACAGAGTCCAGGCTTTCCAGCCAGTCCCTCCCTATTTTAGGATATTACATTCCCAACATATTTTACAGTTATTCTTGAGAGCTACAGGTAAAAAATGGGGGGAGAACTGGGTTAGTCCAAGGCCACCTGGAGAATTGTCCTCCAGTATCCACTGTCTCTGCTTAATTTGTCTCTCAACATAAAAGAGACAGAGATTACCAGTTGACCCTCCTTATCTGTGGGTTTTGCATCATGGATTCAAACAACCATATATCAAAAAATCAAAAAAATTCATTTGTATTGAATATATACTGACTTTTTTTGTCCTTATTCCCTAAACAATACAGCAGATCAACTATTTACATAGCATTTATATTTTATTAGGTATTATAAGAGAACTAGAGATTATTTAAAGTCTACAAGAGAATGTGTAGAGGTTATATGTAAATATTGTACCATTTTATATTAGGGACTTAAGCATCCATGGGTTTTGGTATCCACAGGAGTCCTGGAAACAACCCCCACAGATATAGAGAGATGACTGTACTCAAAATTTGAGGCAAAATCTTCCTGGCATTTCCTTGTTTCTGGGGATTTCTACTAATTTGCAGCTGCTCCATAGATTTGGTTTCTTTCCTTTGAATCTCCAAGTCATTAAGCTTCAGCTTTTTGCTGTCCAAGTTGAATACGGTTGAGGAACGCCATCAATTAATAAGAAAACAAGTACACAGAACTCACCTGGAAGAGCTTTATTTTATGAGAATAGATACTTTTGGTCTCTATGTTCTTTTAAATGGATATCTCTAATGCATATGTGTAGTTTATGTTAATGACCATTCAGAAATTTAAGTTTGTGCTGAAATTATAGATCATACACTTTCTGTGATTCTTTCACTTCCAGAGTATCCCATCTTACATTATTTAATCTTGAACTTCTTTTCTACCATATTGAGCTGGTAAGCCTGCAATGCATCAGTGTGATTTTTCACATTGAAAACATTTTTTCTCTGCTGTAGCAAAGTACATTGGAGGATATCTTCAGGAAACAAAATGCTAATTTCTTACCGCTTACTGTTGAAACTTTTCAAAAGTAAACTCTCCTCTGACTTAGGCTTGTTTTGTGTACTTACTACTTCTTTTGAATCCTTTTTGAAATATTCATGCATTTTTATCTACATGTTATAATTTTTATCCCAAGAAAATTTTACATGACCATTTTACTCTCCCATCATTAACACAAGTAATGAATATTCATGTATTTTTTAAGAAAATATATACTGAGCAGCCACTTTATGCTCAGAACTATTTTAGGAACTTGAGATATATATCAGTGAATGAAATAGCCAAAAAGTATTGCCCTAATAAAGCTAAATTAAATTTGTGATAGAAACAGAATAATGCATAAACATAATATATAATCACATTATATGTATTTGAATGGTGTACTTGATTCCTGAGGAAAATAATTCACAGCAAGTAAAGATGTAAAATATGGAGGTTAAAAGGGTATTAGTTTTAAATATTCTAATCATGGTAGGGATTATTGACAAGATAACATATCAGCAAATAATTGAGAAAGTTCAAATAATTAGCAGTATAAACCTGGAGAGCAAGGAATGTAAACAAAGGGAAGAATCAGTGCAAAGATCATCAAACAGTGTCATGCTTAGAAAGTTAGAAAGAAGTCAAGGAGGCAAGTGTAACTGGATAAGGATGAGCAAGTTAGAGTGTAATTAGTAATTACATTGGGAAGACAATTAAAACTAAGTAAAATAGATCCTTAAAATTTATCAAAGTCTTTAAAAAAAGACTTTGGCTTTACTCTAGAGAAAATAATGATAATTGTTAAGAATTGACTGTGGAGACCAACAATGTGTCCAAGTTGAACAATTAAAACATTATTCCATGAATAAAAGAACAAGATCTTATTAGACTGGACTTTGACAGTAGCAGTAGAGATACGCAAAAGTAGCCATACTTGAATGTGCATTTATAATGGCACAAGATCATGTCCCAATTGAAATGTTTTTGCAGATGTATTTTTAGGTTTTGTGTGTTCTAACAGAAAGACAGGAAAGAAGGGTGATATGGTTAGGCTTTGTGTTCCCACCCAAATCTCATCTTGAATTATAATCCCTATAACCCCCATAATCCCCACCTGTCAAGGGAGAGACAAGGTGGAGGTAACTAAATCATGGGGGCAGTTCTCCCCATGCTGTTCTCAGGATAATGAGTGAGTTCATGAGATCTGATGGTTTTATAAAGGGCTTTTACCCCCTTTGCTTGGCATTTCTCCTTCCTATTGGTTTGGTTAGACGGTCACTTGCTTCATCTTTGCCTTCTGCCATGATTGTAAGTTTTCTGAGGCCTCCTCAGCCATGCTGAACTGTGAGTCAATGAAATCTCTTTCCTTTACAAATAACCCAGTCTCAAGCAGTTCTTTATAGAAGTACAAAAATGGACTAATACAGTAAATTGGTACTGAAGAGGGTGGGGTGTTGCTAAAAAGATACCCAAAAATGTGGAAGCAACTTTGGAGCTAGACGACAGGCAGAGGTTGGAACAGTTTGGAGGGCTCAGGAGAAGACAGGCAGACACGGGAAGGTTTGGAACTTCCTAGAGACTTGTTGAATGGCTTTGACCAAAATGCTGACAGTAATGTGGACAATGAAGTCCAGGCTAAGGTGGTCTCAGGTGGAGATGAGGAATGTGTTGGGAACTGAAATAAAGGTGACTCTTTCTATGCTTTAGCAAAGAAACTGGTATTTTTGCCCCATCTTAGAGATCTGTGGAAATTCGAACTTGAGAGAGATGATTTAGGGTACCTGGCAGAAGAAATTTCTGAACAGCAAAGTGTTCAAGAGGTAACTTGGGTGCTCTCAAAAGCATTCAGTTTTATGCATTCACAAAGAGATGGTTTAGCATTGGAGCTTATGTTTAAAAGAGAAACAGAGCATAAAAGTTCAAAAACATCTGCAGCCTGACAAGTGATAGGAAAGAAAAACCCATTTTCTGAGGAGAAATTCAAGCTGGCTGCAGAAATTTACATAAGTAACCAGGAGCTAAATGTTAATTGTCAAGACAATAGGGAAAATTGCTCCAGGGTATGTCAGAGTTCTTGGCGACAGCCTCTCCCATCACAGGCCTAGGGACCTTGGAGGAAAAAATGGTTTCCTGAACTGGCCCCAGGGCCTTGCTGCTTTGTGCAGTCTCAGAATATGGTGCCCTGCATTCCAGCTGTGGCTAAAAGTGGCCAATGCACAGCTCAGGCTATTGATTCAGAGGGTGCAAGCTTCAAGCCTTGGCTGCTCACACATGATGATGGACCTGTAGGTGAACAGGAGTCAGGAATTGAGGTATGGGAACAACTGCCTAGATTTCAGATGATGTGTAGACACATCTAGATGTCCAGGAAGATGTTTGTTGCAGGGGTAGAGCCTTTATGGAGAACACCTGCTAGAGCAGTGCAAAAGGGAAATTTGGGTTCGGGGTCCCCACACAGATTCCCCATTGTGGTAATGCCTAGTGGAGTTGTGAGAAGAGGGTTACCATCCTCAAGACTCCAGAATGGTAAATCCACTGACAGCTTGAACTGTACTGGAAAAGCCACAGACACTCAATGCCAGCTCATTAAAGCAACCAGGAGTGGGGCTGTACCCTGCAAAGCCATAGGAGCAGAGCTGTCCTAGGCCATCTGAGCCCACCTCTTGCATCGGGAAGACGAGGATGTGACACAGGAAGTCAAAGAAGATCATTTTGGAGCTTAAGATTTGACTACCCTGCTAGATTTCACACTTGCATTTGTTCTGGCCAATTTCTCCCACTGGGAACAGTGTATTTACCCAACGCCTGCAACCTCATTGTAACTAGGAAGTAACTAAATTGCTTTTGATTTTACAGGCTCATAGGTAGAAGGGACTTGCCTTGTCTCAGATGAGACTTTGGACTGTGGACTTTTGGGTTACTGTTGGAATGAGTTAAGACTTTGGGTGACTGTTAGGAAGGCATAATTGGTTTTGAAATGTGAAAGGGACGAGATTTGAGAGGGTCTAGGGGCAGAATGATATGGTTAGGCTTTATGTTCCCACCCAAATCTCATCTTGAATTGCAATCCCCATAATCCCTATAATCCCCACATGTCAAGGGAGAGAACAGTCGGAGGTAATTGAATCATGGGGCAGTTTCACTCATGCTGTTCTCATGATAGTGAGTAATTTCTAATGAGATTTTATGGTTTTATAAGGGGCTCTTCCCCGCTTGACTTGGCACTTCTCTTTCCTGCTGCCTTTTTAAGAAGATGACTTTCTTCCTCTTTGCCTTCTGCCATGATTGTAAGTTTCCTGAGGCCTCCCAGCCATGCTGAACTGTGAGTCAATGAGAGCTCTTTCCTTTATGAATTTCCCAGTCTCATGCAGTGCTTTATAGTACTTTGAAAATGGAATAATACAGAGGGGGAAAAAGAGAAAGGAGAGATGTGAGAGGGAGATATCAACACATAGATGTCTATAGAAAAATTCTTGCTATCCTCTATTCAATCAGGACTACAGGTTCTTATGCAAGAGCTCATTCATATTTATCATAGCTCTTATTAAAATCTAGCATACTTAATTTTTTATTTTCCTAAATTATTTAATGGCCTATATCAGCTGGTGTCTTTTTGAAGGTATTGTAGACATTCAATAATGAATTGTTGATTAAGTGATTTATTGAATAAATAACAGTTCAACTGAATAGCTCATTAAATAATACTGATAGCTGGACATGGGACTACATGCCTGTAGTCCCAGCTAATCAGGAGGATGAGGTGGGAGTACCGCTTGAGCCGTGGAGGTGGAGGTTGCAGAGAGCTGAGACTGTGCCAGTGCACTCCAGCCTGGGAGAGAGAATGAGACTCCATCTCAAAAAATGAATGCATAAATAAATACTGAGAAAATTGATCTCAAGTAAAAATAATGTTTACTAAAAACTGATTTGAAAATAACGACCTAAAAATATTTGCATGATCCTCTCTAATGATACACTGAAGTTTGGGAAAAGATCAAGTGAGGTAAGAATGGAGAAGTCATTGAACTTTTAAATGCCCACACCCAAGGAATATTATTAGGATACAACGATGAGTCAGCTCCCATGAAATTATAGCCGTAAATCTCACTAATGTTATGAAGATGAATTCTAGTCAAAAGGATTTGGGCCATTTGAAAACTCTTAATCGAAATAGTTGCAGAAAATGCAATTGAATTTTGTATAAAAAATAAAAGTCTGTGACTCCTCAGTGACTCCTCATTACAAGGATAAAACCCGTGATTTTTTAATGGTTCAGAACAACAGGATCAAGCTAAGGAAAATAGATTATGAATGTTATGGTAGGAGTGGAGGCTTAGTTTGGTTCAATTCCCAGCTTTTCCACTTACTAGCAACATGACCAAAGACAATTTAATGTTGTGTATTTATATCTTTATGCTTAAAGTGGTGAAAATAATAGCACACACCTTATAGATTTAGTTTTTAAATGAAATGAGTTAGATATTTTGGAAAACACATGCCAAATGTTAAACCCTGCATGTGTTTAATATCTCACAACACTGACTCAAAATCACTATTGAGATACAGGGATTTAAAGACTCTTCTTTTTTCGCTTTCTTTTTTTTTCGTTTTATAAAATAACTGGAATTATAGCAAATAGGTTATCTTGAGAGAATCTCTACTTTTATATTTTACAATTACAGTGTGACTCTAAATATGCAAAAATAAAATTTTGGCTTGGAAAACATGTTAATAAGGAAGGAAGTTGGTAGGATAAAATTATAGTATAGTCTTTTTAAAATTTCTTTTGAGACTATGTGACAAATATGCTGTCATACATCTTGATATGTAGTAAGCTGCTGTATGGTCAATTTGGGTTACAACACAAAGCTCTGTTTAACTTACCATAGAAGAGTAAGATTGTTGAACTATTAGGGCCAATATTTTTTAAAACGTATTATTTCAACTTTTGCTCTTAGACTTTTCACACCAAATTTCTACTTTGTTGAAGTTTAAGAGCTGTTTTTTGACATTTAAAAGGCAGATGCACTCCTGAGGGATTCACTGGTAAAAGCCATTAGTGAATTTGCTGATATAAAACTTGCATGATAGCATAAATCTTTTATAGAGTGTCTTTAGAAAATGTGTGTGTGTGGGGGTGTGTGAGTGTGTGTGTGTGTGTTTGAGAGAGAGATAGAGAAAGAGAGAGAGAGAGAAAGAGAGAAAAAGAGAGAGAAAGAGAGAGAGAGAAAGAGAGAGAGAGGTTAGATGGTAATGGTAAATTACATTACATGAGTCTTCAGCATAAGCCTTCCACATTACACTTTTTGATGTTTAATAAAACAGAATCACAAAAACTGTCTCCTCAGAGGCCTTGTTATGCTATCATATGAATGAATATCCATGCCACAGGTTTTGACAAGCCTTATATAAGTAAGTTTGGTGACATTTTATTTATAAAACTGATAAAGTGATTTTCTTTTCTTTTCTGGAAACTCTGGCTGGCTATCAACTGTGGAGCCATAAGAATAACACTTCACATGAGTTCTATGTATATCACAACTATGAAAGATTAAGGTAAAGGTATTATATCCATATCTATGTTTCTACTTTATTTTGATCGTTTGATGTTTAGAAATAAAGCAGAGGGGAAGAGAAGTATACTGTTTGCAATAATAATTATAACTTCTGTAGTTAAATGTACAATGTAGTATTTTTAGCAGAAAAAATTTCTTTGCAGCTAATTTTGAAACTTTAAAAAGTCAAAATTAGACTTCTGACTGGGAAAAGTTGACGTAGATTTATTTTTCTGGCTTCTACTATTATCTCCTCACCCACTTCTTCCACAAAGTACACCTAAATATCCTGAACATAATTTAACAAATACAACCATGAAATGACTCCAAATAGGTATTATAGAGTGGACACATGAAATAATTGAAATAAAAACCTTGCTAGATGAGTTCGAAAGTAGAATGGAGATGATGGCAGAGAACAGAATTAGTGAACTGGAAGACTTATCAATAGTGTTTGCTTGATCTTAACAACACAGAGAAGTCGACTTTAAAAATACAGTCTAAATGATATGTAAAAGAGTAACAAAAGATTTAGCATCCATATCATTGCGGTCCCAGAAGGAGAGGGAAAAATGAAAGGGCAGGACAAACATTTGAAGAAATAATATCTGAAAACACCCAAACTTGTTGAGACATGAACCCACATACTTAAGAAGTGGAGCAAACCCCAAAGATGATTAAAAACAAACAAATGAAACCTTTAACAAGACAGACAAAAATTACACTTATAAAAACTATAAAAAAAAAAAAACCTTAAGAACCAGAGAGAAGCAACACACAATCTCTAGAGGAATGCAAGTTCAAATGATAGCCCACTTCTCATCCAAAACCACTGAGACCAAAAGCAAATAGTGGAATACATTTTTAACCTTCAAATTAAGAGAATTGCCAAAGTAACTCTTCTGTCAGGTGAAGCTATCCTTTAGAGGTAAAAAAAGAAAGGCATTCTCAAAGAAAAACTAAGAAATTTTGCCACCATAGGATCTACCCTTACGGCATGCAAAAAAGAATTTTGCCAATGGAAATAAAGTGATAACAAAAGAGTAGAAACTTCAGACAAGGATAAAACAATGTATAACGATGTGGATAAACATATAGACTATTCTTCATTTCATGAGTTTCTTAATCAGATTTAATGGTGGAAACAGCATTTATATTATAACTCAATTGATATGGGGCTCAATGTATGTAGAGAAAATATTTAAGAAAACTGTGAATTTTGAAAATGGGAGATTAAGTAGATCTAAATTAAAGTAAATTTTCTAAATATTGATGTCAGTAGGCTATGATAAGTGCATGAATAGAAACACTAGAACAAGCATTAAGAAATCTATACAAACACTTAAACACACTAGCAGAGGTAAATCAAAACTAAAGTGATAGAAAAAGCTATATCATCAAAATGTTTAATAGACTTAAGTGTAACATGTAAAGCTATACAAATTTTAGGGGAAAAATTAGAAGATCTTTGAAATCTAGGGCTAAGTCAAGAATTATTAGACTTACTATGCTCTACCCCTAGGGAGTGCAAAAAAGAAATTTTCCAAACAGAAATAAAGTGAGAGCACAATCCTTAGTCTAATTTTCAAAAATAATAATTAATAATTATTTGCTTTTTCCTCAAAACACTTTTAAGTTTGGATTATTTGTTATTATTTTGTATCATTTCAAAAATAATGCCACATTTCTCTATTGCTAAAACCATAAACCAAGCTATGTTCTCATGCTTGGACTATATTGGCATGTCACTGGAACCGCCCTCTCAGGTGTTTCCCCATAGAAGCACGAGAGTGGATGTTGCTAAGTACAAATATGCTTATATCTCCCATTTATTTCTTACATATATTTATTGGACACTTGGTATAAATCATATATTATTTGATAGAATTTGTTTACTCCTCTGCTTACAATTCATTAGTTGCTTCTTAATCTATCTGCCTATAATTCAGTTATCTTATCATGGCCTTCAAGGTCCTGTATAACCTGACAGGTCTCTAATCTCCTCATCTAATGTCTCTCAACTCTTTATGTATCTCTATTCACTATGACCAAAGCACAAGGGCCTTTTTTTGTCTTTCAGCATATCAAAGTAGTCCCAATCTTAGGGCCTTACCCCATCTTGTTCCTTGTCCATGAAGCAGTTTCACCTGGATGTTCGCCTGCAAGTTCTCATGCACTCATTTGAGACTTCCTCAGAGCAGCCTTCCTGGATTACAAAGTAAAAGCAATCCCTGTCACATTAACCTATCTGCTTGTATTCCACATATCAGTAAAATAAATTAAGTCATTAATTTGCATGATTCTTGAATCATTTGTCAGAGTTTGGCAATCTTTTCACAGAAAGTCAATCATGTTCACCACTTTTCACCAGTACTTAAACAAGGTAGAAGATATTAAGTAAATTTTGATTGATTAATAGCCTCATTTAACAATCTTGGTTTTGATTCCAATGATGTTTGATATTAATAGTCAAACACTCCTTTTAAAAATTTGTTGTCCTTGGTATATCTTAATCTATAACTTTATTTTCAGCCTATGCATTGTCCTTTTTTTGGTGCCTTTTTGAATATTTCATTACAGCTAAACCGCATTAAATTGAAAATTTAATCTGATTATGTCTTTTGTTCAAATAATTAAACCCATTCAAGTTTTGGAAAAACGTATGCCTTGCTTTTTAGTTATATTTACTATTTTTATCTCTTATTTTACTGTTTTCTCTACCCTTAAATGGGTTTGCTTGGCCAGGTTAGCTTTCATTCTCTTTTCTTAATATGGAAAGTTTCTGATGTCTTTTCATTATTAATAATGGTAAACTTCTGGCTATTATCAATTATACTTAAATTTGTAATTTTTGTTACCATAGCAGCATTAAAATAGCTTTTTAAAATTCTATAATAAATAATACTGTAACAATAAAAAAGTAAGCAATACATTTATAATCTGTAATAATCAGAAAGTAAATAGAAAATATTTTCTGAATAACGAATTTCACTCTATGAAAATTTTGTCTTTGACATTTATTATCATATATGTTATTTTCTCTATGGCCTAGACAATCTGTGTTTTCATATCTAAGATATAAGATATCTATGCTGGCATATTCTATTTCCTGCACTAATTTTACTGGAGAAATATGCATATAAATACATATTTATATTTATATATGTGAGAATGTGTAGGATGAAATATGTGTATCTGTGTATATATGTATTCCTTTATACCTTAGAAAATATAATCTGCACCATTTATAAGAGTGGTTTTTTCCTTATAAATTTGCCATAGTACATTATACACATTTTTATCTGAAGTGATTTGTTATTTTATACAAAGTATACATTAGTCCTAAATTCTGCTTACTATAAGGCACACCGAAGGAACTGGCATAGAATTACGTTTTAGTCTTAGAAATTTTTTATTGATATGAATGTTTTATGTTTATAATATATATATATATATATAAATGACAAAAAAAAACCACTTCTATCTGGAATGTACAAATCACATACAAATCAATAAGAAATAGGCAAACAACCCAAAAGAAGGGGACATAACTAGGACAGATACTTTAGGAGGATTACGAGAGAATAATACATATATTGACAAAGTCCTCTGTACCATTACTTACCAGGGAAATGTAAATTAAAACCACTATGTGATATCATTGAAAATGTTTTGTACCCATTGAAAATGGGTACAAATAAATATATTGAGAATAGAAAATATTGACATAGATTTGCCCTACTTGGGCCTCCTATTCATTGCCTGTGGAAGTGGAAATTTCCAATTAGAAATACTGACAGTACCAACTTCAACCAAGTACAGGTGTACAGTATAAAAAATTTTCATTACTACTTATAGATCCCTGATAAATGGGTGCCCATGCCCATGAAACAAACAAGCAAACCAAAGTCTGCAGCTATTCATAGCAGTTTTATTTATAATAGCCCCAAACTTTAAAAATGACACCAATATTTTTTAGTCTTAGAATGAATTCATAAATTATAGTGTATTTCTTAATGCAACAACATGATGAATCCTACAAACATAATGATAGTGAAAAGCAGTCACACACAAGAGAGTAACATACTATCTAATTCCATTTATATGACATTCAAGAACTGGTAAAATCACAGCAGAGTGATACATATTAGAATAGTAATTACCTCTGGGAGTGATATTAACTTAGAAGGGACATAAGAAATCCTCCTAGGCTGCTGGCAGTGTTCTATATTTTGAACTGAGTAATGGTTACATGGTATTTATATGTGTAAAATTAATTGAGGTGTGGAGTTGATATCTTCACTTTTGTATATATAAATTACACTTCAACATTAAAAAATTCAATGCAAAGTATATTTTCTTTAAGTAATTGTAAATCAGGAATACATGGGTAAAGCAGATAATTACATTAAATATGGGTAGCTGTGACTGGCTCCTGTACATACGCATAAGTTGTACATTTTTCAACTTTTTTATGGCATATTTGAAACCTAAATGTTGTGTACATTACTAAAGTGCTCCTTTTTCACTTATGTAGAGAATTTCTGTATGCAATTTTATTATATTATATATAGTTATAAAAGTGACAGGAATTTGTGCAGAATTTATGTTTATCTTGAAATTTAAAACCATACAAATCATGGATTTGAATATAAATAATAAATATACTGTTTTCTTACTATGAAAAAAAGTACATTATTAGAAATAGATAAGCAAGTATCACTATTAGAAGGGAAGTAACCCCTAATTACAAAACATAAAACCTATTGGATTTTGCACTAGGTTGTAGGAAATACTTTCATACAAAATATATTCCTGATGATGGCAAATTCATAAAAAGGAGAAAGAATAAGAGCATCTGATGGAAAAAACAATAATTAATTTATAATTTCTCTAAGTAATGACTAATAGAAAATCATAGCAGAAATTTTAGGACAAGTAATATCAACAATGTACTAAATATATGAAAAAATGTTTATCATAAAATATTTTAAATGTTTTAAATCCATCTGTACCTCCCTAGTTAATGTTATTATCTTTAACAAATTCAATTTTCTTAACATATATTTTATATTGTTAGTTATTAGCTATTTACTTCTATCTGGTGAGTAGTAGCTGTTTTACTAGATTTAGTTTTTTAATTTTTAATTTTTATGTGTACATAGAAGGTTTCTATATTAGTCTGTTTTCATGTTGCTGATAAGGACATGCCCAAGACTGGGAAGAAAAATAGGTTTAATTTGACTTACAGTTCTACATGGCAGGGGAGGCCTCAAAATCATGGCAGGAGGGGAAAGGCACTTCTTACATGGTGGTGGCAAAAGAAAATGAGGAAGAAACAAAAGGGGAAACCCCTGATAATCTCATCAGATCTCATGAGACTCATTAACTATCATGAGAATAGCACAAAAAAGACAAGTCCCCATGATTAATTACCTTCCCCTAGGTTCCACCCATGGCATGTGGGAATTCTGGGAGATACAATTCAAGTTGAGATTTGGGTTGGGACACAGCCAAACCATATCATTCTGCCCCTAACTCCTCCAAATCTTATGTCCTCATATTTCCAAACCAGTCACGCCTTCCCAACAGCCCCTGAAAGTCTTAACTCATTTCAGCATTAGCCCAAAACTCGACAGCCCAAAATCTCATCTGAGACAAGGCTAGTCCCTTCCGCCTATGAGCCTGTAAAATCAAAAGCAAGCTAGGTACTTCCTAGATACAATAGGGGTACAGGTATTGGGCAAATACAGCCTTTCCAAATTGGAGAAATTAGCCAAAACAAAGGGGTTAAGGGTCTATGATAGTCTGAAATCCAGTGGGGCAGTCAAATTTTAAAGCTCCAAAATGATCTCCTTTGACTCCAGGTCTCATATCCAGGTCACACTCATGCAAGAGGTGAGTATCCATGGTCTTGGGCAGCACTACCCCTGTGGCTTTGCAGGGTACAGCCACCCCCCAGCTACTTTCACAGGCTGGCATTGAGTGGCTGCAGCTTTTCCAGGTGCATGGTGCAAGCTGTTGGTGGATCTACCATTCTGGGATCTGGAGAATGGTGGCCCTCTTCTCACAGCTCCACTAGGCATTGGCCCAGTGGGTACTCTATGTGGGGGCTCCAACCCCACATTTCCCTTCTGAACTGCCCTAGAGGGAGTATTCCATGAGGGCTCTGCCCCTGCAGCAAACTTTTGCCTGGGCATTCAGACATTTCCATACATCTTCTGAAATCTAGGCGGAGGTTCTCAAACCTCAATTTATTGACTTCTGTGTACCTGCAGGCTCAGCACCACATGGAAACTGCCAAGGCTTCAGGCTTCCACACTCTGAAGCCACAGCCCGAGCTGTAAGTTGGCCCCTTTCAGCCATGGCTGGAGTGGCTCGGACACAGGGCACCATGTTCCTAGGCTGCACACAGTACCAGCGACCTGAGGCCCAGCCTGCAAAACCACTTTTTCCTCCTGGACCTCCAGACCTGTGATGGGAGGGGCTTCCATGAATGTCTCTGACATGGCCCAGAGACATCTTCCTCATGTTCTTGGGGATTAACATTAGGCTTCTTGCTACTTATGCAATTTTTTGCAGCCAGCTTGAATTTCTGTCCAGAAAATGAGTTGTTCTTTTCTGTCATATAGTCAGTCTGCGAATTTTCCAAACTTTTGTGCTCTGCTTCCCTTATAAAACTGAATGCCTTAGACAAAGCCCAAGTCACCTCTTGAATGCTTTGCTGCTTAGAAATTTCCTCCACCAGATGCTCTAAATCATCTTTCTCAATTTCAAAGTTTCACAAACCTCTAGGGCAGGGGCAAAATGCCACCAGTCTCTTTTCTAAAACATAACAAGAGTTATTTTTACTCCAGTTCCCAATAAGTTCCTCATTTCCATCTGAGACCACCTCAGCCTAGGCTTTATTGTCCATATCACTATCAGCATTTTGGACAAAGCCATTCAACAAGTCTCTAGGAAGTTTCACACTTTCCCCCATTTTTCTGTCTTCTTCAAGCCCTCCAAACAGTTCCAACCTCTGCCTGTTACCCAGTTCCAAAGTTGCTTCCACATTTTGGGGTATCTTTTCAGTAGTGCCCAACTCTACTGGTACCAATTTACTATATTATTCTGTTTTTACATTGCTGATAAAGACATACCTGAGACTGGGAAGAAAAACAGGTTTAATTGAACTTACAGTTCCACATGGCTGGGTAGACATCAGAATCATGGTGAGAGGCAAAAGGCATTTCTTACATGGCGGCGGCAAGAGAAAATGAGGAAGAAGCAAAAGTGGAAACCCGTGATAAACCCATCAGATCATGTGAGACTCACTAACTATCACAAGAATAGCACAGGAAAGACTGGCCTCCATGATTCAATTACCTCTTCCCGCATCCCTCCCATGACACGTGGGAATTCTGAGAGATACAATTCAGGCTGAGATTTGGTGGGGACACAGGCAAACCATATCAATATCTATATTTATGGAGCACATGGAATATTTTGATACAGGCATACAATGTGTAATAATCACATCAGGTTAAATGGGGAATCAGTCACCTCAAGTGTTTGTCATTTCTTTGTACCATGAACATTTTGATTCCACTATTTTAGTTATTTTAAAATATACAATAAATTATTGTTGATTGTAGTCACCCTGTTGTGCTATCAAATACTAGATCCTATTCGTTCTCTGAAGACCTCATTTGGTTTAAAAAATATATTTCTTATCTAGAGCAATATTACAAAATATTCTAAATTTCAAGTTATTTCAAAAATGCTTTTTATAAGAAGTTAACATTCAATGCTATTGAATAAAAGGCATTGCATAAAATAAATGTAAAAAATCCAAAAAAAGTTTAAATAGCTCTGTGACTATAGGTTGTTAGAATATTTGTTCTGTTTCTCTTTCATTCTACCCCATTTCACACAGAAAATGTGAAATTCTTATGATTGCCTCAAGTTCTTCTGATCAAATGCAACATGGCCTGCACAGAAGTTAGCTCTTTGACTTCTCTATTGTTCACTCACTCCACTCAAGCTTTGGCTGTTCCCTTGTTCCTCCTCAAGCAGGTCCTGTACTCTCATATCTCAAAGACTTAGACTGCTGTGCCTTTGTTCTAGACCATTCTGCCTTTGCCATACCTGTAACCAGTTTCTTCACTGTTTTCATGCCTTTTCTCTAATAGCTCTTTCTTAATGAGGCTCACCTAAGTGCATCACCACCCACCCCTAACATAATCCTGACTCCCTTTAGCCTGCTCTTCTTTTTCTATTCCATATTTCTCCTTCTGTCATATAATCAACATTTTTTCTGTATTTATTTTGCTATTGTTTATTATCACCTCTCAACACAGAAAAATGGGAGTTTCATGTGGGAAAGAATCTGTGATTGATTTCAAGCATCTAGAGCATAGTAGGTGCTCAGTAAATATTTGTTGTTTATTGAAAATAAATGGAGAGAAATAGTATCTATAGAAAATTTTCTAATCTGAATCAGTAAGCACTTCAAGAAATTACTACTTTGAGTGGCCATTCAAAATTTTAAAACAGTTTATATATAAATATGAATTATTATTATAATTATTAATATATACTAATTATATTTAATTAATATATATTTAATTAATATATTATATTATATTTAATAACAATATAATTATAATATAAATATAAATATATAATTAATATATAATATAATTATAATATAATATAATTATATTATATAAATATAATATAATATAATTATATTATATAAATATAATATAATATAATTATATTATATAAATATAATATAATATAATTTTATTATATAAATATAATAATAAAATTATATTATATTGTAACAATTACAATTATAATTATTAATATATAAATAATTAATATAATTATATAGTATATATATTATTATATATAATAAAAGATATGTTATTATTTACATAATGAAAGTGTATATATTATATATAATACATTATATTATAAATATTATAATATATTATACATGTATATACACACACTCACTTTCATCCCCTTTTCCAAATACATAATAATTTATATAGTTCTACTGGATAATTCAATATAGTTCTGTGCTTTGGCAAGGCAAAAATACTACAGTTTTTACTGTTTAAACAATATTTAAAAACTTAAAGAGTCAATTCATTGAATGATGCCAGAGTTTAACATCCAGACACTAGTTTTATACAAATTATGTTGCTCTTCATAAAAGGAAAATCATGTGAATTTAGAGTCTGCCATAATTACCTAGGTTATACCTTCTAGTCCTTTTTTTTACTTATGGTGTTCATTTTATGTGCCACTCATGATAGACTTTTCAGATCATCCAGAATCTAGGAAAAGTTTTTTCCAGACTCAAATTATTTACTTCAGCTAAAGAGAGGCATAGCATTACAGTAGTCAGAATTGAAATATCATACACATAAGATGTATGAGAATCAGAACAGTAGGATCCATCTATCGATCCATCCATCTCTACAATCTATATCTATATCTTCTATCTATAGATATAAATTATATCAATTTTTAAGTTACACATACATACAGAGCATGTAATAATGCAAGCAGATTAGTCAAGGCAGGAAGATACTTATATGGCAATTTAGGTGGTGAGCAGGTAGGTAAATTAATTTTTTGACGGATATAGATAAGCAGAAAATTAGATCAACTCTTTTGAAGGCTAAAATAGAATGTTGTGGTGGGTAAAAACACTCAAATCCGTTAGTTCTATCAAGCTAAAATTGAAAAGTTGATTGAATCCTTGCATTAAAATGACCTATGTTTGATTTTTCTCTTTTGGAGATACAGCCTTTGATAAATGAAAGTGTAAGACATCAATAGTGTTAAGAAGTAGGGCAAAGGGTTCTGTGAACACTCAAAAGTACAAGATTGAGTTATGCCAGCAAATGTCATTTGGCCAGATAGCTCTTGGTTTCTTCACAAGATAAAGATGTTCAGTTAGTCCTGAAACCAAACTGTACACACTCGGGTCACACTGAGTGATTGCAGTACCACCAAGAGAAAACAAGCTGAGATTCATTGCAATCATATTATGTGGCAGGGGCTACCACAGGTCTTTTGGGAGAGTTACGTCTCAGTTGGAAATTTTCTAAGAGCCTTAGCCAGGAAGAAAAAATCAAATTTGCCCTGAGTAAAGGTGAGAATTGCAGTCACTTATTTGAATTCCTTTTTTTTTTTTTTCTTGAGACATTGTCTCACTCTGTCACCCAGGCTGGAGTACAGTGGCTTGATCTCTGCTCACTGCAAGCTCCACCTCCTGGGTTCACACCATTCTCCTGCCTCAGCCTCCCAAGTAGCTGGGACTACAGGCACCCCCCACCACGCTCAGGTAATTTTTTTTGTATTTTTAGTAGAGATGAGGTTTCACCGTGTTAGCCAGGATGGTATCGATCTCCTGACCTCGTGATCCGCCCACCTCGGCCTCCCGAAGTGTTGGGATTACAGGTGTTAGCCACCGCACCCAGCCACTTATTTGAATTCTTAGCCACTCTAATAAGTCTAAGCAGATTATTTTTTCTCTTTCAGATGATTGAAGCCAGACAATCTCCATGGGAATAACGTGGGTGCTCATTTAAAAGGTCCATTAATGGACCCCACCAAAATCTCACTGTATCCAAATTTCTCTCTTCTAAATAAATTTATCTACTTGTAAATAAATATCGTGAGTAATATGTGTACAATCCCTTAAAGAATCACTGAACTAAACTATAAAAGTTATTGAGAAATCTCCTATGTTTACATTAACGGATAAATGAAATGTATGACTGAAGATCTTGGAAATAATCTAAGATACTTTGAGTTACTTTGCCCATCATGACATTCCTCAGATTCCTCACTATAATTTAAATAAGCTTTCAAAGGTTCTTTTTATATGGTGTTACTTGTACTGTATCTGGAGTGCTTCCAATCTCTATCAAATCTTCTTGGTCCAGGAATGGGTGCCTGACCCAAAGAAAGTGGACTATATTTGTCCAATGGCCTAAGAACTGGCCCTAAGATATTATAGTTCTTTAGAAATATTGCATGCTAGATGTCTAAGTTGTGAAAGTGGATCCTCATTCAAGGCATTCAAACTCAAGATATGGAATGCCAATTAGTAGGAAATGTTAGAGCAAAAGAAGAACACACAGAGAAAAAATGAGTGCAACACTGGAATCATGTAGCTCAGACAACTATGCATAAATCTCTTCAATCACTGGGGCAGCTGTTAAGTCATAAAGAATTTTGTTATATTCCCATTAACTTTGAGAATAGTGACATAACTGCTAATATAGATGCTTGTATTTTTTATACCAGCTTTCATCCAGATTATATTTTGTCCCTTTAAAATTGAGTCTAAATTACACTGGTAAGCATATAAGGAAGACATGGAAGAAATTTCTTTTAACCTAAACAATAACAATTTTTACATAAATAATTCATATTGTTAGGGGTACATTTAAATTGCTAATGCAGATAATTATTTACTGTTTATTATGATATTGTAATATATGCTAAAGAAATGAGAAGTTATATTTAATAACTTTTCAGTCATTCTCTATTCTAATTGTCTTTATGTGAATATGTATTTTGTGGAATGTGTACCATCCATGGGAAACATCTGCAGTACTTGGAATTTCTCATGAGTTTTGGTGAGTGACAGTCCAAACTTCATGAGCTTAACACCAATATGTTGGAAATTTAATAATCAGAGAATACCAGAATCTTCACCTGACTACCTGGCCCTGGAAGCAGTACGCATAATCATCTTCTTTTTGCATCAGGTATTTGCAACCACCTTACTCTGTATTGATTTATTTGGGAGAATTATTCATCATTTCATCATCCTACAGAACATCGGACTGGCAAAAACTTAAGTATAGAAAAAAAATCAGGTACTATGTATAATATGACTTAATAGGATCTATGAATGATACAGTGCAAGAAATAAATCTCAAAGGAAAATAGGAATCTGTTTATTTAACAAAACTACTGAAGTTCTGGTAGTCTATGGCTTTAGTTCTCTCCCTTTCAGAATGAAATTCACATTGCTTCCTTTTTGCATGCTACACTAAATAAAGGGGGCACTCATTTGTGGATTTATTGAAATTTTATAAAGCGTGTGTCTAACGTGTATACCTCAGACACATTTACCAGGTGACACAGGATAGATGAAACTCTTGCAACTGTCCAAGCTATTATCCAAGAATTTCTGTCAACTGGACTTCATGAAGCAGAGAAATCATTTGTTCTGTCTGCATTTGTGAAATATGATGTTATATGCAATCTGTTCCAAACCACAAAAGAAAATCGCTATAAACATCAATAGGATTTTGAAATAAATTCTTGCTTTTTGGTAAGTAGTTTGTGAGAAACAACTCTTGGCTTGCTAATGGGCCCTAATATACCCTGAATGTCTGGATATGAGCATACTAGTCAATCCAAAGTGCCCATTAAAAACTCTAAAATACCTCTTCAACTTTGTTATATCGGCTGTGCCCAGAATAACTTATTCCATTAATAAATGTAGGTATCACTAATGTGACTTGGCTTGAGGAGGTTCTGAATGCATTGTAATTTACATAAGAAAGTTTCAACTTCTTGGCATGCCATCACTTGGCTGCATTGCCAGCTCTCCCACATCCACACTCATGACATCATCAGAATTCCCCAATGACCTGTTGACTGACAAGAAATACATTTGATCCTGTTAAATACGTGGCACTACAAAGTATGGTAGTTATTAACTGGAAATAGACAGTTGTCATGGTAATTCTTATATTTCAACTAGTTTATTTTTCCTCCCTCTCCCTTTAAAATATGCATCATTTTAAGTTTTCCAAAGCAGATGCCGTTACAGAATTAGAAATTTTCAAGATTTATTAGGGGAAATTCTGAAGAGAATGAAGTGGGAGACAGCAACAGTAGGCAGGGAGAGCATTCACATTGTAATACAGGTCTGACAGCTGTGAAAGTGAGAAGAGAAAACGTCTAGGAAGAACTTCAGAGTGCAGATCAGCCAAAACTGTGTGGTTTCTTGAGACAAATTTTCCTGTAGGAGGAGTTCCCTGTTAAGCAGAAATGGTCTGAACCTAGTACTCCCACCATGTTCAGGATGTAAACCATGTTCACGTGTGAATGTGTTGCTGGAACCAAAGCAGTTAGGTTTGTCAGTCAGCTCTCCTCGCTGCAGTAGGTTCCACTGAAGGAGATCTGCGCTGCACACTTCCATAAGCACCATACGTAAGCTCCTTTCAGAAGGGTGAAGTTGGTTACTAATGCGAGCCATCGTGGCTTACCTGCTTTGAACTTCAGTGTTTTTAAGCACATTATCCAACATCTTTTCTTCACAAGTATCAGTACATCACTCTTTTCTTATCTGAGCTGTGGCCATAGAGTAGGTACTTGCCAAGGCTGTAACTAATTCTCTTTGTAACACTATTAACTCTCACCATTAGATCCCCTCTGTGATTTTCAGCATTTTGTGTTCTTTTTGGACAAAATTAAGAGATCTTCAAATGCTGCCATGATGGCATTCTGACTTTCATATTCTGCCCTGGGCTGATAGCTGTCTACCCTGGTATGTTTACTTTCTAGGTTTCTATAATTTACAGTAGTAAACTTATTCCACAATGCTTCATTGTCCCTCATATCTCTCAATTGTTAGAACTATTCCATAAGTCAGTGAATCCTAATTTATCTGGAGCTTATCCCTATTTATTACAAGTAGGAGTCTCCACAATTGTGAAGATGCATCATGCAGAGTTATCAATACTCCAAATTTCTACCAGCAATTATTTACTACTTTATCAGTTGTTTTGTTGATAAGTTATCTAATTCCAGAATATTTTACAGAATCCTTGTCTACATTTTTAGATTGCTTCTGATACCAAATAGACCATCTCTTTTTGTTTAGATTCCCACAGAAACAGGACCTGAGAAAAAAATTCAATTGCAAGTGGGTTACTTGGGAAGTGATGCCAGGAAAAACTGGTAGGAGTGGAAAAGTGAAAGAAGAGAGGTGTGTGCATTATCAAGCTAGTTACCCATATGGGCAACTAGAGCTTGATATTCCTAGGGAGTTAGGGGGCGGTGTAGAATAAGGGCTTTCTAGTTATTCCACCATAGAAGTGAGGAAGCTGTGGTATTATTTACCAACTCTCTGTCTATAATTGTTCATTTGTAGTTACTACCGTTGTCTATACCACTTCAGCATTTTTGCCACTCATGTGCTTAAAAAAAATGTTTCTGTGACCAGAAAAACGACTTCAAGAAAAACATTACAAGAGTTCATATCATAAAGCTTCTGATGTACAAACGTGAATGCTGATGAGAATGTGCTGAGCACCAATAGAATTGTCAACAGATTATGATTACAAAAAATTTTTAAGTGATGTCTGTAATACAGAAAAGAGAGCCAAAATAGCAAAAACTGAAATGCATGCATGCTTCATCTATTCCAAACCTTGGAAACATTATCCTAAATACAATAAGCCAGACACAAAGGATAAATATCATATGATTCTGTTTACATGAAACACCTAGAATAGGCAAATTCATAGAAGCAGAATGTAGATTTGAAGGTATCAGAGGAAGGAATTGGGAGTAATTGCCTAAGGGGTAGAAAGTTTCTATTTTAGACTATTAAAAAAACTGAAATAGATAGTGGTGATGGAAACACAATATTGTGGACTTATTTAATGGCACTAAGTGATACACATAGAAAGGCTAAGCTAGCATTTTTTAATGTTATATATATTATAAGAAAAAGTAAATATAAAGTTCATGACCAGCCTGGCCAATATGGTGAAACCCTGTCTCTACTAAAAATACAAAAATTAGCTGGGCATGGTGGTGGGAGCCTGTAGTCCCAGATATTCAGGAGGCTGAGGCAGGTGAATCGCTTGAACCCAGGAGGTGGAGGTTGCAGTGGGCCGAGATCGTGCCACTGCACTCCAGCCTGGGTGACAGAGCGAGACTCCATCTCAAAATAAATAACTTAATTAATTAAAATAAATAAATAAAAATAAAAGAAAAAATAAATTTAAAAAAGAAAAAATGATAAAGGTTATCAGCACAATTCAAAGGACAGGAAAACATAAATGGCAAATATATTTATAAAAACAACCTCAAAGTCGTTAGCACCCAGGACATTTCAATTTCTAAAAAAAATAAGATATGTAAAAATAACTATAACCTTACTTGGTAAAATTTAATTAACATAAAATTTAAGAATATTTCATGTACTTAAAATATTAACATTTAAAAAGTCAAAGAGTACATGTTGTGAATGAAGAAAAACAATTGGGATTTTCAATACTTTGGGTGGTTATAAAATAATAGTGTGACATTTTATAAAAAGAAATAGACATCTCTAATAAAGGAAAACCTCAAATCTCATTTCCAAGTTTATATGCAAGAAACTTATGCAAAGAGATATGAAAGGAGAAACTTGGAACCGTACTCTTTGCAAATTTGTTTCTGATAGTGTAGACTGCAAACAATGTAAATATACACTAATATGGGACTGAATATTTTATTTTTGGTTCATTCAAACCATGGAATTGTTTAAATATGTTGAAGTGAATAAGCTTTGTGAATAAACCTCAGGAATATCATTAAGTAAAAATAGCCAAAATGATAAAAATCATATTACAATTCTGGGAAAAATTAAACATTTTGAAAAATCTTATAATTGATAAATAGGGTTATATATGTCAAATTTTCAAAAAGGTGACCAAAAATTAATTCTGACCTCAAAATAGAAATACAAAGGTTCAAAGGGGCTCCTTTATACTGCAAATGTTCATTTTTAAAATACAGAATTTAAAACAAATAGGATTACATATTAATATTCATTTAATCATGATGTTGGTAAATGCATGTTCATTATACTTTAAAGTAACTTTTTTCTGAATGCTTGCCTTTTTTATAAAATAGATTATGATATTAATTATAGCCTGTACTTTTAATCAGAATTAATAACCCCCCTTTTCCATTAGTTTATTATGACTTCAATTGCATTGCCTGTGCATAATTTTATTTTTAACTTTTCTGTTTCATTATCTTTTAATTAATAACTAACATAAGGGGTTGTAAAATTATCATCTCAAAATCTTTTAATATAATTTAAACAAATTTTTTACCTCAAACCCTATATATTTATTTTTACTTTCACCTTATATATCTTATTATTAGTTTGTTAATATTTTTCCCACATTTTTTTTGTTAGTGAAACTGTCTTTTATTTGCCCGTGGTAGGCAAAGAAGACGGGCATGTCTTCATGTCTTCTTGAGATTTGTGCCACTTGTAGGGCTCAGAAATTGTCACTGCTCCTGACAGCACGATGAGAGACAAATACTATACAATCTGTTCCTAACATGGGTATGTTTCTAATACTTGTGGTACTTTTTCTTTTTTCTTTTCTTTCCTTTCTTTTTCCTTTCTTTTCTTCTTTTATTTTTTTATTTTTCCCTTTTCCTTTCTCCTTTTCTTTTATTTTTCTCTTCTTTCTTTTTTTTTTTTTTTTTTGGTAGAGATGGGGTTTCACCGTGTTGCCCAGGCTGGTCTTAAACTCCTGAGCTCAAGCTATCCACCCGCTTTTGCCTCCCAAAGTGCTGAGATTACAGGTATGAGCTACTGAGCCCACTGTTGCCTGTGATACTTTTAAAACTTGTTTCAGTTAACAAGGAATACATTCTGATTTAATTTACAATACTGTTTACTATTAATGTTTAAGGATTTTTATCTCAACTATGAATAAGTAAAAGTGTCCACTTCTGTAATTGACCCTTAAACTGGTATTCATCTTTTTCGTCTCTTTCCCACACCATTCACTGTAGATTTTGCTTATTCTCACACAGCCTTTTATGTAAATTAATTCACCTACAAGGTTGGATAATACAGCCCTGTGCCCTTGTTTCCAACGGTCTCTTCAATGGCCCCGTAACTGTTAGCATTCAAATAGAAGTGCCAAGAGACACCCCAGAGAATAACAGGTTTCAGACATACTCCTCCGTATGTACACTGTTATCATGAGCGCGAGCTCCCCATAATTACCAGGCCTGACTCCTCCCACTGGTAAATAACTCTTTTTTATCCCTCCTTGAGCAGCAGCATGAGAAGTCCATGTGGCAGTTATTGCTTCACCACATACTTCCCCCACTGGAAGTACAACTGACTTCCCCAGGAATCAGGCTTTCCAACTCACCAGAGTATAAAACTGTGAAAATATAAAGCATAGTTGCAATACTGCTAAGAAAAGCCATTTGAACTTTCTTCCACCCCTTCCTTTTTAGACTTATGTAATTTAACTCTGTGGGACACAACCATAAAGTTGGCCACTGATTCAATGCAGAATGCTGCCTCTGAGGTGATGCTTTAGCTGAGAAATCCATAGGCCATTCCAATATTCTATCAGAACAGCTCCTTCCAGTCATAGAGTATTTAATACTTCAAGTGATCTTTCACTCACTAAGCACCTAATTGGCTGTGAAAAAATATTACTCTGAGGCAATACATGTAGGGTCCCATGTTATGAATTATTCATTAGGTTATTAGGGGTTGTGTTAGAAAAATGCAAAACTCTCAGATAGTGATACTGGCAAGGAACATATTAGGGAAATAAACTCACATCCAGATTATGCATAATTTCTGATAAGAATAAATAACTCATCCCTCCAGGGTAGAAGTGATTGATTGTAATCAACATAGCAGTGAGTGATGGGCATATCTTCTTGAGATCTGTGCCATTTGTAGGGTTGAGAATTGGTCACAGCTCCTGATAGGATGATGAGAGGAATATGCTATGTGATCTGTGCCTAATATCCCTCAACATTGGCATTACTGCACTCTTCATGAGCCTGGAAGATAAGTCTAAAGTGGCAGAGGATAGAAACTAGTCGACATCATTGGCTATGTTCTTAACAAGTGTTGAGTGTCTCCTCTGACTCAGGTACTTTCTGGGGTCCATTGATGTGAGACTCAAAGTTTCACACATTTTGTGCTCACCTTCATGTGTCCATCCACATGCCTCTTCCCCAGACTTCAATATATCTGATTTTCTAATACTGTTTTCGCAACTCTTATCAACAAGCCAAGCCATTTAATGCTTTACAGCAGTCTGCATACCTGGGCCAGATTTCTTGGGTCACTTTACACCTTTACGCTCATATCAAGTGGACAACAAAGAGTAATGCTTGTAAAATTACTTGCTGAGAGGATTCACTTCATTAATTCATTTCAGAACCACATCCTCTGACTTGTGCAATATTACAATTGCAGTCTATTTTCATCTCATTCCAACATATCAAGATGACCCATATGTAAACTGGGACCAATTATATTTCTTCTTCTATGAGATGATTTTAAGAAACTTTCCCTCACCCATAAGGTTATAGACATGAGCTGAGAGAAATGGTCAATGCAAAAATAGGCAATGCATGCAGGGTCCCATGTTATGAATTATTCATTAGGTTACTAAGGATTGTGTTAGAAAAGTGCAATGTGCCATCTTAACCCTGATAGCAAATTGTCATTTTAGTTATCGGATAGATTGCTACTGCACCTGATATGTTTAGCAGATTTAATAATGCTAAGGGGTAGTTCCAGTCACATCATCACTTAATTTCTATAGGTACTCAATCGCTGTTAGTATCATGTAGTTAATAGAATTCTAAGATAACCTCTAAGATTCTTGTCTCCGATCCTGTACACACCCTGTACATCTTCTCCCCTTGATTGTAGGAATTACCTGTGAAAATGACGGAAGTTCATTTCTATGATAAGGCAACATTATATGGAAAGACGAAAGGATTTTGCATATGCAATTAAAGTCCCAAATCAGTTTATTTTTAGTGAATTGAAAGGAAGACTATTCTGGGTGAGTAAGAATCAGTTTGGTGCAAGACGTTAAAAGCGGGGCTGAGATCATTGCTGATCCGAGAATGGTTATCCTGCTGGCTTTAAAGAAAAGTTTCTATATTATAAGGGGGATAGATGGATAGGAATTGAAAATGTCCTTTAGGCATTGTGAACAACCTCCATGGACGGCTAGTTAAGAAAATGGAGACCTCAATTCTACAATCGAAATAATTAAATTATACCAACAACCTAATGAGCTCTCAAGAGGGCTGTGAACTCCACATAACAATGCAGCCTGGCTAACAGGCTTGATTTCCACTTTGTGAGACCCTGACCAGAGAATCTAATGGTAGTTTGTCTGGACATCTGACCTACAGAAATTGAAGCAATAAATATGCATTGCTTTATCCTGAAAATTTGGAGAAAGTGTGTCCTGCAGCATGTAAAACTAATGTAGATCATTAGCACACTAGAAGCTTCTTTTCTAATATCATGGAGTCTGTTCACTATTGAAGCAGATATTGCCCAGGGGATGAAGTTTTCATTTAAAAAAATTATCATTATCACATCTTTTCACTGTCACATTGCTTTTGCCCAATTCTCTATCATCTTCCTTCCTTCCTTTTGTTCAATATATCTCTTACATCTTACTTTGTAATTTCATTTTCCCTTGTTTGAGATAAACTTTGATTTATCTTTCAGCTCACTAGTTGTATCATTTCTCAATTCATATATTTGAAGCTACTTACCAGATACCAGAGATTACATGGATGTGAGACTTTTATTTAAAGTGAATCACATGGTGTAGCAATAGAAAGAGAAGGAAGGCAAGCATTGGAGATCCAATTGGTAACTGCAGCGTAAACCTTCACTTGAGCCAGTCTTACAAGCTGCACTGTATTGAGACTAGCTTGAATGATCAAGATTTATGTAAAGAATCTTGGATTTGAGAGAACACATCTAAAAACTCTCTGGTTCACTCCGTGGTCAAACAGTCTTATTAAACTGAATAGGGTAATCACAAAGCAACAGTAAAGAGACTAACCAGGTGTCACAAGAGAAATTTCAGACATTGAAAAGTATACCATAAATGCCACTGCCCTTATCTTAGCCAAGAGTAAAACCAACAAACCAACAATCAAACAAAGAAAGGTATCTAGGCATCCCCAGAGAAAGAGATAGAGCTTTTGCCAGCCAGCCTGAAATGAATTCTACTTCTGTATTAATCCTCCCACCTAACAGATTACTCTGCTCAGTCTTTTACTAAACTCATCTCATAGTTGTATTTTACACTACTTACTAGTGATATTTTTAATTGCAAATTTTTTGTCAAAACTTTCCAAATTATTTCCCTTTTGGTGTGTCTTCTCTATTATCTTGAACATATTAGTAACAGTAATTTAAAATTCTTTCAATTCTCAACAACCCAATCTCCTGCAGATGTGCTTCAATTAAGTATTGTTGCTCTTCAGTTTTGGTCAGTAGAATATATCTTTTAGCATGGCTCATAATTTTTTATTGCATAATTGGCAGTGAAGATGAAAAATTGTATAGAATTGGGAAAGTGATGTTTCCAAAAAAGACACTTTATGTTTTAAAGCAGATACCAGCCTATATTCCCAGTTTTGTACAAAGTGGGCATTTGGGTTTCTAAGGTATGTTATTATTTTATTCTCATTATTTTTCTTTTTGCTTTATTTTTTCTTTACATTCATAATCATACATCTTTCAAACTCTTGGTCAGCAAACTACTGTAGGTCAATTTTTTTTTCTCCTGCTTCTGATGCCTTTGTTACTTTTATACAAATGTTAGGTACTGAGTTTAGAAATATGACAGGAAATTTTGAGGGACTTAATGGTGTTAATTTACTCTAGTAATAAACTTTGCTTTAAGCAAATTGTTGTTGTAAAAGATTGAATCTGTGATTAATCTCACTGGGAAGACTGGATATTTCAAGTATACCTTTTACAAGATGTACTCCTGATGAGGCCCAAATGAAAGCTGAAAATGCTAGTTATGTCTCTTGTTTCTTAGTGGAGATTGAAATCCAACTTTTTCACCCTTGCCAGCCTCATATGAATACCAAGAGCTATGCTGTCTATCTCAGCAACTCTCATGCTATTTTCAAATAGTCACACATTTGTTGGGGAAAAAAGACAAAAAAAATGTGCTCACTTCTTTAAGCTTCTCTTATTTCTTTGCTTTTTTTACCTTCATCATAAACCCTTGTTGCTTCCTTTGATTACCAATCTCTTTACACAAATTTAAAAATATTTTGTATACATATTCTATTTACCTTGAATGAGTGCTGGTATAAAACAAACTATACTTTCATTTATAATTCATTTCATTTAAAAAAAGAATAGACTATTAATGACCTTCAAGAAAATATTATCTATTATACATGTACTTAAAGCCTATCTATTTTACGTGTATTTAAAGCCTATTTTTTAATAGAAAAAAAGAAAATGAGCAGAAAAACACTTGAAAATATAGTGGCCAAAAATTTCCAAATATGTTATAAAATATAAACTTACAAATTAAAGTGCACACAAATCACAATGATTAAACAGAAAACTCCTTAAGCCCTCCAAATGGCTGAACATAAAACATGAAAAAGGCATTTTAGGAGCAGTCAAATTTTTTAAATTATGTTTTACATAGAAGATAAAAACAACAAAAATTATGGTTGACTTCTCATTAGAAACAGTGGCGGCTGGAAGAAGATGAAATAATCTATTTTTTTAACTCTGTAAAGTAATAAAATACATTATCCACTCAGAATTTCATATCAACATAAAATCCCTTTAGAGAATTAATATAAAATAATGCCAATTTTATTAATTAAATTTGAGATAATTTACTAACTGTAAACCTATGCTATTGGACATAAAGGACAATTATCATGCTGAAGGGAATTGACATAAATGAAAACTTGAATTGACCGGAGAAAAAGAACATCTTAAGTAGTAATGTGTCAGTATATATAAAAGATATACAGATAGAAAGATAGGTAGGTAGGTAGGTAGATAGATAGATAGATAGATAGATAGATAGATAGATAGATGCATAGATACATAGACAGATAGATGATAGATAGATAATCTTTCTGTTAGTTCAAAATCAAGACATAAATTAAAAACATACATCATTGACTTCTGGTTCCAAAATGGTAGCAGAGAAGCAGGTTGGCTTCACTCCCTCCCACAGAAAACCAAAGGCAAATATACATCACAGACACTATCACCAGTAATATTTCAGAAGCCAAATATGGTTCCTGGGCTACAGAGAAGTTAAAAACCAACCAACCAAACAAACAAAGAAAACAAAACAAAACTCTGAGCAGATGGGAAGAGAGAATCAAACTTCCAGATTTGCAATGATGCTTCCCTGACTCTTCTTTACACAAAGTGTGCAAAAATTTTCTATCAATTTATGGTTTCTACATGAATAAAACAAACAAAAAACACTAATAGGCAAAAATATTTGAAGGTATAAAACACATTGGTAAAATTAAGTACATGGAAAACCCAGAATAGTCTAATACCATAATTATGACGTGCAATCCATTTATAACTGTAGTATGAAGCGCAAAAGACAAATCTATTACAAATAATAATATTTAATATTAACCTATTCAGAGATAGACAATATAAAATATGTAAGTTGAGGCAAAATAAAGTCAAAATGTGAGGGGAATGAAGATAATGTTTAGAGGGTATTTTTATTGTTTTTGTATTCTTATCTGTGTTATCTCAGAAAAGATGTCATCTCTTTAGAAACTTTAAAAACAAATTTATAGCTTTGTGGGTACAAGTGTTTTTTGGTTACATAGATGAATTATATAGTGATGAAGTCTGAGACTTTAGTGCACCCTGAGAAGTGTACATTGTACACAATATATAGTTTTTTAATCCCTTACCCCACTTCACCCTCGCCCTTCTGAGTTTCCAAAGTTCATTATATCACTCTGTATGCCTTTGTATACCCATAGCTTAGCCCCCATTATAAGTGAGAACATACAATATTTGATTTTCCATTCCTGAATTACTTCATTTAGAAAATGGCCCCCAGCTACATCCCAGTTGCTACAAAAGAAATTATTTTGTTATTTTCTACGGTTGAGTAGTATGCCACAGTGTATATATACCATATTTCCTTTATCCACTTATTGGCCAATACGCACTTAGGTTGGTTTCATATCTTTACAATTATGAATTTTGCCAAAAATTACATGTGCAGATGTCTTTTTCATATTACTTTCCCTTTTGGTAGATACCCAGTAGTGAGATTGCTAGACCAAATGACAGATCTACTTTTAGTTCTTTAGGACATCTCAGTACTGTTTTCCATAGAGGTTGTACTAATTTACTTTCCCACCATCAGTGTATAAGTGTTTCCATTTCACCACTTCCATGCCGACATCTATTGTTTTTTGACTTTTTAATAATGGCCATTCTTGCAAAGGTAAGGTAGTTATCTTATTGCAGTTTTAATTTGCATTTCCCAGATGATTACTGATTTTGAGCACTCTTTCATATGTTTGGTGGCCATTTGTATTTCTTCTTTGGAGAAATGTCTATTCATGGCATTTGCCTACTTTTTGAAGGAATTACTTGTTTTTGTTCTTGCTGATTGTTTGAGTTGCTTGTAGTTTCTGGATATTAGTCCTTTGTCAGATGTATAGTTTGCAAACGTTTTCTCTCATTCTGTGGGGTGTCTGTGTACTCTGATGATTATTTCTTTTGCTGAACAGAAGCTTATTAGTTTAATTAGGTCTCATTTATTTATTTTTGATACATTTGCTTTTGGGGTTTTAGTCATAAATTTTTTACCTTGGCCAATTCCCAGGAGAACTTTTTCTAGGTTTTCTTCTAGAATTGTTATGATTTCACGTCTTAGATTTAAGTCTTTGATCCATCTTGAGTTGATTTTTGTATAATATGAGAGATAGAGATACAGTTTCATTTTTCTACATGTCACTCTCTGATTTCCCCAGCACGATTTATTAAATAGGGTGTCCTTTCTCTAATTTATGTTTCTGTATATTTGCCAAAAATCAGTTGGATGCATTTGGCATTGTTTCTGGGTTCTCTATTCTGTTCCACTGGTCGATGTGTCTACTTTTATACAAGTATCATGCTTTTTTGGTTACTATAGCCTTTTAGTATAATTTGATGTTGGGTAATGGGATGTCTTCAGTTTTGTTTTTTTTCCTTAGGATGGCTTTGAATATTCAGAATTGTTTCTGGTTCCATACAAATTTTAGAAATATTTTTTCTAATTCTGTGAAAAATGATGTTGGTATTTTGATAGGAATTGCATTGAATCTGTGGATTGCTTTGAGAAATATGATCATTTTTGAGATATTGATTCTTCCAATCCATAAGCCTGGGATGTGTTTTCATTTTTTCGTGTCATCTATGATTTCCTTCCTCTGCAGTGTTTTGTAGGTATCCTTGTAGAGACCTTTTACCCCTTTAAGCATATTCCAAAGTATTTTATTTACTTTTATTTTTTTGCAGATATTGTAAAAGAGATTCAGTTCTTGTTTGATTCTCAGCTTGGTCGTTGTTGGTGTACAGCAGAACTAGTAATAATATTGGTGAACAGTGATATTTTGTCTTCCTCTTTTTCAATTTGAATGCCCTTTATTTCTTTCACTTACTTGATTGATATGGCTAAGACTTCCAGTACTAGGTTGAACAAAAGTGATGAAAGTGGGCATCCCTGAATTGCTCCTGTTCTAAGGGGGAATGCATTCAACTTTTCCTCGTTCAGTATGTTGGTTGTGGGTTTGTCATATATAGCTTATATTATTATTACTGTTATTATTATTATTATTGAGATGGAGTCTCGCTTTGCTGCCCAGGCTGGAGTGCAGTGGTGTGATCTCCACTCACTGGAAGCTCTGCTTCCCGTGTTCAGGCCATTCTCCTGCCTCAGCCTGCGGAGTAGATGGGACTACAGGCGCCCGCTACCACTCCTGGCTAATTTTTTGTATTTTAGTAGAGACGGAGTTTCACCGTGTTAGCCAGGATGGTCTCTGTCTTCTGACCTCATGATCCGCCCACCTCGGCCTCTCAAAGTGCTGGGATTACAGGTGTGAGCCACTGCGCCCGGCCTAGCTTATATTATTTTGAGGTATGTCACTTGTATGCCTAATTTGTTGAGGGTTTTTATCATAAAGGGATGCTGAATTTAATTAAATGCTTTTTCTACATCTATTGATATGATCATATAGATTTTGTTTTAAATTCTGTTTATGTCATGTATCATATTTATTGACTTGTGTGTATAAAGCCTTCTCTGTATCCCAGAGACAAAACCCATTTGAACATGGTGTATTATCTGTTTGATCCGCTGTTGGATTCTGTCAGCCAGAGTTTTGTTGAGGATTTTTGCATCTATATCCATCAAGGATATTGGTCTGCAGATTTTTGTTGTTGTTGTTATATCCTTTCCTGATTTTGGTATCAGGGTCATACCTGGCTTCATAGAATGAATTAGGGAGGACTTCCTTTCTCAACCTTCTGGAATAGTTTCAGTAGAATTGGTACCAATTCTTCTTTCAGTGTGTGCTGAAATTCAGCTGTGAATTTATCTGGTCCTGGGCTTTTTGTGATGTTGGCATTTTTTATTTTTTTTACTACTGATTCAATTTCATTGCTTGTTATTGGTCTGTTCATGGTTTCTATTTCTTCCTGATTTAATGTAGGAGGGTTGTATGTTTCCCGAAATTTATTTATTTCCTCTAAGTTTTCCAGTTTGTGTGCAAAGAGATGTTCATAGTAGTCCCAAATTATCTTTTATATTTCTGTGGTGCCAGTGTAAGGTCTTCATTTTCATTTCTAAGTGAGTTTATTTGAATCTTCTCTCTTATTTTCTGGATAGGTCTAGCTAATTATCTATCAATTTTTGTTTATCTTTTCAAAAAATCAACTTTTTGTTTTATTGTTCTTTTGTATTTTTTGTTAACTTTTCAATTTCATTTCGTTCTGCTTTGATCTTTGTTATTTCTTTTCTCAAGCTAGCTTTGAGTTTTGTTTTTCCTTCTTTCTTTAGTTCTTTGAGGTGTGATGTTAATTTGTCAATTTGTAATCTTTCAGTTTTTGATGCAAGCATTTAGCACTATAAGCTCTCTTCTTAGTACTGCTTCTGCTGTGTCCCAGAAGTTTTGATAACTTTTGTCACTATTATCATTTATTTCAAGATATTTTTAAATTTCTATCTTGATTTAATTGCTTACCCCAGAATCATTCAGGAACATAACATTTAATTTCTTTGTGTTTGAATAGTTTTGATAGTTCCTTTTGCAGTTGATGTCTAGTTTTATTCCACTGTGGTCTGAGAAGATACTTGATATGATTTCATTTTTTAAAAATGCATTAAGGCATGTTTCATGACCTATCATATGGTCTATCTTAGAAAATGTTCCATGTGCTGATGAAAAAAATTTTTATTCTGCAGTACTTGGGTGGAATATTCTGTTTATATCTATTAGGCCCATTTGTTCTACAGTGCAGTTTACATCCATTGTTTCTTCATTGACTTTCTGTCTTGAGGATCTGTCTAAAGCCATCAGGGAATGGTGAAATTCCCCACTATTATTGTGCTCCTGTCTATATCATTTCATAGGTCGAGTGGTATTTGTTTTATCAATCTGAAAGATCCAGTGTTAGGTGCATATACATTTAGGATTATAGTATAGTCTTGATTGATTGATCATTTTGTCATGATATAAAGACCTTCTTCCTTAAAAAAAAACTTGTTGTTTTAAAGTCGGTTTTAGCTCATTTAAGAATAGCTACTTCTACATGCTCTTGATTTCCTTTTGCATGAAATAGCTTTTTTTCACCCTATTACCTTGAGTTAATATGAATCCTTACATTTTAAGTGAGTCTCATGAGGACAGAAGATATTTGGTTTGTGATGTTTTTTATCCATTCTGCCATTCTGTATCTTCTAAATGGAGCATTCAAGCCACTTGTGTTCAATGTTAATATTGAAATGTGAGGTCCTGTTTCAATCATCATGTTAATTGTTACCTAGACACTTCGCTTGCTTCATTGTGTTATTGTTTTATAAACACTGTTTTATGCTTTCGAGAGGTTCTCTGCTGGTGCATACCATCCTTTGCTTCAGGATTTAGAACTCCTTTTAGTATTTCTTATAGGGCTGGTCTTGTAGTAACAAACTGCCTCAGTATTTATTTGTCCAAAACTAAGTATATTTCTCTATCATTTATGAAAGTTAATTTTGCTGGATGAAATTTTTTGGCTAATAGTTACACTGTTTAATGAGGCTACACATAAGCCCTTCTGGCTTGTGAAGTTTCTTCTGAGAAGTCTGGTGTTAGTCTGATAGATTTTTTCCTTTATAGATTACCTGATACTTTTGCCCCACAGCTCTTAGAATTATTTCCTTCATGTTGACTTTAGATAGCCTGATGACTATAGGGCTTGGTGATGTCGTTTTTGCAATGAATCTCCCAGGAGTTCTTTGTGCTTCTTGTATGTGGGTATCCAAATCTCTAGCAAGGCCAGGTATGTTTCATCCATGATTCTCTTAGATAAGTTTTCCAAATTTTTGCTTTCTCTTTTTCCTAAGGAAATCCAATTATTCTTAGGTTTGGCCATTTTACATAATCCCGTATTTCTTGGAGACATTTTTTTCATTTCTTTTGATTTTATTTTCTTTATTTTTGTCTGATTGGGTTATTTCAAAAGCCTTGTATTTGAGTCCTGAAGCTCTTTCTTCTACTTGGTCTAGACTATTGTTAAAACTTTCCACTACATTTTTAAATTCCATAAATATGTCTTTCAATTCCAGAAGTTCTAATTGATTTTTCTTTAAAATAGCCAGCTCTTTAGAAAATTTTAATTCATATCTTGAATCGTTTTTATACATCTTTAAGTTTATTTTTATCTTTCTCTGGTATCTCCTTGAGTAGGTTAATAATTATCCTTTTGAATTCATTATCTTGTATTTCAAATATTTTATTTTCATTTGGATCTATTGTTGGACAGCTATTGTGATATTTTGGAGATGTTATAGAACCCTGTTTTGTCATATTGCCAGAGTTATTTTCCTGTTTTTTTTCTTCATTTGAGTAGACTATTCTAATTATTCTCGAATTTATTTTTTTATTTAACTGTGTTTCATTTTTAAACTTCTTTTCTTTCCTCCTTAAGGATGTGACTAATATTTATAGATTATTGTAACCTGTATCAACTTTTGATGCTTTCAGGGGTGAAGAATCTGCATGGATTCCTTTGTTATACAGAGTCTTTGTATGATGGCTTTCTCAAGTGCTGGTTGTAGTAGCACTGTGCTTGGTGTGTGAACAAGTTAACTCTTCTATGGGGTTGGAATGGCAGAGATCTCTTGAAGCTTATATCATTCCCCTATGATGTGTACTTTTTTATATGTATTTTTTTCCAGTATTTTATTTTACTGTGTTGAATAGTTCAGGATTCAGGTCTGAAAGGAAAGTGTCCCTGGGTAGAAGCTGGTGTGGCTAAAATAGGTGGGTAAATGCAATACCTCATGTTGTGTAGAGGTCCCAGCCTTGACAGAAGTTGCTAGAGAAACACTCAATGAAATGCACTGAGGTCTTGTTAGGGGGAAGGGTAGGAGCCACCTAGCTCCTATGCCAGGCCAGCATGAAAGTGATACACGTCCCAGACATTATCCTAACCAAGTGTCCTGGCTATTCAGATCAAACAGGCACCTCTTTTCATCTGCAAGAATGTTGATATTCAAAGTAGAGAGGAATTGTGACTCTACCCCTCTGAAAGGTTGAACCTGGAGGGCACTCCTCCTGTGGGGATGTAGTCACCCTGAAGTGTTCCAGAAAGGCTGCCTATAATTGCACCCACACCAGGCTCCCATGGGAGAAGCTCAAGCTGTCTCTGCAGTGATGGACAAGGGGGAAAAGTACTTCCCTCCTCCAAGACCCTTCATGAGCCCTAGGGCTGCCTGATGATTAGGGTAGAACTGCAGACTTTCTCTACTGAGCCCAGCATAGCACTTGTGACTCTTCTGAAGGAAACTTCCCACCAGAAGAAAGTCCTTGAACTCAAGACCTGCTGTCCAGATCTTTGTTTCATGGGGCAGTCCTTTGATGCAGTGCACTCCCCCTTCCTCTAAGAGTAAGAGTGCCTGAGAGTCAGATTACTGTGAATGCTGCCACTCCTGAGTCTAGCAACCTACCAGTGGGACTGCCACACTCCAGGCTGGTGCTAGGGAATGCCTGCAAGAGATCCAGTGATGTGATCTGTCCTCAAGACTCCCAGCAGCAGGTGCCACCACCATTTCTGATGTGGGTGGCAGGAGAGTGACGTAGATTTTGAGAAATTCCTTGGTAGTAAATAACCTTATTGTGTTCGCTTTGCCAAATGTTGGTTTTAGTAGTAGTAAACTGGTCTTGTGGATAGACTCAGGACCTCCTTGTTAGCCAGGATGCTACAGGCAATAGTGATGGCTGAGGTCACAAACAAGTTTTCTCCTTCTTGGGTGCAGTGTCATTCTACCAGGAGATGATATAATGGACTGTGTCTGTTGGCCTCCAGCCAGGAAGTAGCACTAGCAAAAAAAGTGCCAGCTGTGGTAGTAGTGGTGGGATTTGTGCTTGCCTTATGCTACCTAGGGAGGTACTTTCCTTTCTCAGGCAATTGGGCGGGGCCATAGAGCTTCCAAAATATTCTCTCCATTGTCTTAAGCTACTATGGCAAGTGAAGGGGCAAAATCAAGTGGGGGCTGTGTCAGGTAGGTCCACACTCTGTCTTTCCACATGTGGGGCAAGCAGCAGCACATGTGAAGTTTGGGGAGTGGTTTTTTGCCCACTGAGGTAATGTTACATGGAGGAACACAGCTGCCTCTGCTGCACAGAAGAGTTTGCAAAGGAAGTGGGTAGTAACAGACAGCAGGAAGACCCACCTGACTTCCACACACTTGGCAAGGCTGGTCCCACATGTGCAGTGTCTCATAAGCTGCAGCTCAGTATATTCCAGGCAGTCTGGGCTCAGAACTCAAATCTGCCCCAGGTCATAAAACTTCCTGATGGAGACAACAATGTGGCATTCAGGCCATGTCCCTCCCAGTCTGCCCACAAAGCCAGGGTGCCTAGCTCTTACACTTGTGGCTACAGCAGACTTCCCACTTGACCGTGGTTCTGGACAAGATAATTTTTCCCCACTTGAGACTATATTACATATTTCATTTGGAAGCTTCACTCACCCTGAAACCACTGCCTGAGTTAGCCGGCAGACTTCTATGAGTTTCCCTGTAATGCAAAATCAGAAACAGCTTCCCTAGGTTTGTGCTAGATACTGGGGATGATGGCAAGGCTCATCCCACTGCCACTCCTTTTATAAGCGCACTGCTCCATAAATCTCTTCCTGCACTGGGTATGGTTAGACCTCTTGTGACCTGGATTGCCAAATTATCCAGTGGGAGTGTATATTCTAGGGGCAATTTCTCCCCCTCTCACACTCTGGGGACTTAAAAGTTTCTGCCTGGCTCATAGTGTAGGCAGAAGCCTGATGCTTTTTTCTAAGGGTCTGTGGTTTCCTGTTAAGTTTCTGCATTGCTTCTTGGAAAAGAGTTTGCAATATGGACCTCTACACACTATTTTGTCTTTCTAAGTAGGAGATGCATGCTAACACTACTTCCAGTCTTCATCTTAGATGGCATCTGTTTAAAATAATGTTATGTCTAAAATTATTTTCTACAAGCCTCATGATAACCACAATTCAAAAACCCATAATAGATTCATTAAAAATAAAAGCAATAAATTAAAATATACTACCAGGGAAAATTGTTTAACCACAAAGGAAGACAGGAAGAAAAAAGAATAAGTAAAGGAAGAGTTATGAAACATTCAGAAAACACACAATAAAATATTAGTAGTAAGTTCTTACTTATCAGTATTAACACAGACTGTTAGTAAACTCAGTTCTCTAATTAAAAGTCATAGAATTCTGAGTGGATAAAGAAACAACACCCAATTATATGCTGCCTGCAAGAAAACTACTTCTCCTACAAAGACATATACATACTAAAAGTAAAAGGGTGAAAAATAATATACCATGCAAGTAGAAACCAAAAAAGAGGAAGGATAGCTTTACTGATATCAGATAAAATAGAATACAAGTCAAAGACTATTAAAAGAGACAAAGAATGTCACTATATAATAATAAAAAGGTCAATTCAGCAAGAGAATATAAAAATTATAAATATTTATCCATCTACCACAGGAGCACCCATGTATATAAAGCCAACAGTAATAGATCTAAAAGGAGATATATATATATCAGTACAATTATAGTAGGGGATTTCAACACACCACTGTCATTAATAGACAGATAATCCAGACAGATAATTAATTAAGAAACATTAGAAACATTGGATTTAAACTACATAGTAGACCAAATAGGTCTAATGGATGTTTATAGGACATTTTATACAGCTGCTGTGGAATGCATATTATTCCAATTACCAAATGGAACATTGTCTAGAATAGACCACATTTTAGGCCACAAGAGATGTCTCAACAAATTTTCAAAAAACTGAAAATGATATTAAGTATCTTTTCTGATCACAAAGGAATAAAACTAGATATCAATAAAAAATGAAACCTCAGAAGATATACAAAACACAATAAAATTAAACAATATAATTTTGAAAGACCAGTGGGTCAATGAAGAAATTAAAAAGGAAACTAAAAAATTTCTAGAAACAGAAGAAAATGGAACTATAATACACTAATATCTGGTACAGAGCAAAATCAATACTAAAATGAAAAAAATTAGGAAAAGTTCAAATAAAATTCCAAACAACATAACTCAAGGAACTAGAAAACCAAAAACAAATCAATTACAATATTTGCATAAGGAAAGAAATAATAAAATCAAAGTATAAGTAAATGAAATTGAGACTAAAATAATTATAGACTATTAACAAACAAAAAGTTGGGTTTTGAAAAGATAAATAAAAATCCATAAAGTGTCATCTAGACTAAGGAAAAAAGAAAGTGGACTCAAATAAACAGAATCAGAGACAAAACAGAAGACATAACAAATGAGACCACAGAAATACAAATAATCATTAGAGAATATTGTGAGCAACTATCTCTAACAAATTGGAAAACCTAGAAGAAATGGAGAAATTTCTGGACTCACACAGCCTACCAAGATTGAACCATGAAGAAATGGAAAACCTTAACAAACCAAAAAACAAGTAATGAGATCAGAGCTCTAACAAGAGTCCCATCTAAGAAAAGCCTGGGAACTGGTGGCTTCACTGCTGAATTCTACCAAACATTTAAAGAACTAATACCAATCCTACTAGAGTTATTCCAAAAAATTGAAGTCGAGGTAATACTTCCAAAATCATTGTATGAGGCCACCATTACACTGATACCAAAATAAGAGGACAAAACCAAACAGAAGAAAACTACCAGCCAGCCAGTATCAATGATGAACATAGATACAAAAATCCTCAACAAAATGCTAGCAAACTGAATTCAACACCACATTTAAAAGGTCATGACCAAGTGGGATCCATCCAGGGATGCCAGACTCATTCAGCATATGCAAATCAATAAACATGATACATCACATTAGCAGAATCAAAAACAAAAGCTATATAATCATTTCAAAAAATGCTGAAAATGTATGAAATAAAATTTAATATTACTTTATAATAAAAACACTCAACAAATTGGTTATAGAAGAGCATAGCTCAGAATAAAAAAGGCAATATATGACAAACCCATTGTTAACTTCATAAGGAAAGTGGAAAACATGAAATGCTTTTCTTTAAGATCTGTAACAAGGCAAGGATATCCACTTTCCCCACTTTTATTCAACATAATGCTGACAGTCTTGGCTAGAGCAATTAGGCAATAGAACAAAGAAATAAAGGACATCCAAACTGGAAAGGAAATAGTCAAATCAGCCTACTTCTCAGATGAGATGACATAATCACATACTTAGAAAACCTGACCACTCCACCAAAAAGCCGTTAGAGACAGTAAGCAAATTCAGTAAAGCTTCAGAAAACAAGATCAACATACAAAAATCAGTAGCATTTCTATATGCCAACAGTGAACAATCTGAAAGAGAAATCAATAAATCATCCATGTATAATAGTTACAAAGAATATAAAATACCTAGGAATCATTTTAACCTAAGAAGTGAAGGATCTCTAGAAGGAAAACTATAAAACACTGATAAATTGAAGGGGATACACCAAAAAATGGAAATATATTCCAGGCTCAAGGACTGGAATAATTAATATTGTTTAAATGACAATGTTACCCAAAGCAATTTACAGACACTGTGCAACCCCTATCAAAACACAGATGGCATTCCTCTTATGAATGGGAAAATCTCCTAAAATTTATATGTAACTATGAAAGATCTTAAATAGCAAAAGCAATCCTGAGCAAAAGGAACACAGTTGGAAGCATCACACTAGCTGACATCAAAATATACTACAATGTTATTGTAAACAAATCAACATGATACTGATATAAAAAATTCCATATAGACAAATGGAATAGAATACAAAACCCAAATATAAATTCACACATCTAGAGCCAATTCTTTTTCAACAAAACACTAAGTATATTCAACAAGGGAAAGATAGTACCTTCAAAAAAATGGTGCTGAGAAAGCTGGATATGTATATGTCAAAGAATGAAACTAGGCCCCTATTTCTCACAAAATGCAAAAATCAAATAAAAGTGCATTAAAGACTAAAATATAATGCCTGAAACTATAAAACTACTAAAAGAAAACGTTGTAGATCTGCTTCAGGACATTGGTCTGAGCAAATTTTTTTTGTGAAAGACTTTAAAAGCACTAGTAACCAAAGTAAAAATAAACAAGTGGAATTGCATAAAGATAAAAGCTTCTGCATAGCAAAGGAAACAACATAGTGAAAAGACAACCAACAAAATGAAAGAAAATATTTACAAAGTATCTGTCTGACCAGAGATTAATAACCAGAATATATAAAGCCCTCAAACAACTCAATAGCAAAAAATAAGCCAGTCACAGAATGACACATATTGCATGCTCTTCTTACTCATATGTAGGAGCTAAATTTAAAAAATAAACTTATGGAATCAATTCAGGGAAAATGGCAGACAGGAAGCAGGACTAACTTGCAGCATCCACTCGGATGGACAAAACAGTGTCTGGAAATCCATATCTTGAATAAATTTTGCTCCAAGAACTACTGCAGGAACATACCAGGAAAGTCAAGAGAATCCACAGACCCTCAGAAGGAGGTGGGTTGCTGTGGGTTCTGTGGTTCTGTGGGACAGGTGAGGAACTGTGAGTCTGCTTGCTTTCTCAGCTGGGGAAAGTTCTCAGCCCTGCTCACCAGCTGCCTGGAAGTAAATTTGGTGCTGTTTTGAGAACACAGTGGGAGTGAGACCAGCCTTTTGGGCTGTGGGCTGCATGGGAGCTGGGTGAGGACTGTGAGGACTGTGGCTGCCAGCTTTTCCCCACTTCCCTGGGGACCTGTGTGGTGCAGCAGAAACAGCCATAATCCCTCTGGGAACATAACTTCCTTGGTCTGGGAACCAAACCCCATCCCCCACGGAAGCCACAGAAAGCCCCATGGAAGGAGAGTCTTGAACACAGACATGCCTAACCCTGACCCCACCTGATGGTCTTTCTCTACCCATCCTGGTAGCAGAAGAAAAAAAAAAAACATAATCTCTTGGGAGCTCTATGACCCTGCCCACCACCTGATTCCCCCTAATCTACCATAGCAGATGTGCTCTTGAAAGCACAACTTCCTGCTTCAAAATGCAAAAAACACAAAACTAGTGCACTTAACAAAAATGCAACAAAAGACCCTCACAGGATCCACTTCACTCCTCTGTTACCTCCACCAGAGCAGGTGCTGGTATCCACAGCTGAGAGACCTGAAGACAGGTCACTTCACAGAACTCTTTGCAGACATTCCCCAGTACCAACCCCGAGCATGGTAACTCTGCTGAATGGCTAGATCCAGAAGAGAAATAACAACCACTGTAGTTGAGCCCTCAGGAAGTCCCATCCTTAGGGGAAAGGGGAGAGTACCACATCAAAGGAGTACCCTGTGGGACAAAAGAATTTGAACAGCAGCCCTTGAGTCCCAGAACAACTCTCTGACATAGTCTACCCAAATAAGAATGAACCAGAAAAACAATTCCCGTAATATGACCAAACAAATTCTTCAACACCCCCTAAAAGATCATACTAGCTCACCAGCAATGACTTCAAACCAAGAAGAAATGTCTGAATTGCCAGAGAAAATAATTCAGAAGGTCAACTATTAAGCTAATCAAGGAGGCACCATAGAAAAGTGGAGTCCAATGTTCAGAAATCAATAAAAAAGATACAAAATATGAATGGAAAAATCTGCAGTAAAATAGATAGCATAAATAGAAAACCATCACAACTACCAGAAATGAAGGACACACTTAGAGAATTGCAGAATGTACTGGAAACTCTCAGCAATAGAAGAGAACAAGTAGAAGAAAGCATTTCAGAGCTTGAAGACAAGACTCTTGAATTAACTCAATCCTACAAAGATTAAAAAAAATAACAAAGCCTCAAAGAAGTTTCGGATAAAGTTAAACAACCAAACTTAAGAATAATTGGTATTCCTAAGGAAGAAAAAAAATCTCTACGTTTGGAAAATACATTTGAAGGAATAATTGAGGAAAACTTCCGTAACCTTGCCAGAGATCTGGACATCCAAATACAAGAAAGTAAAAGAACACCAGGTCAATTTATCACAAAAAGATCATCACCAAAGCATATAGTCATCAGGTTATCTAAAGGTAAGAAAAATTTTGAAAATCTTAAGAGTTGTGAGGCAAAAGCCTTAGATAAACTATAAAGAAAAATCTATCAGATTAACAGCAGATTTCCTGGCAGAAACCCTACAAGCTAGAAAGGATTGGAGTCCTATGTTAACCTTCTTAAACAGAAAAATTACCAGCCAAGAATTTTGTATCCAGCAAAACTAGGCATTATAAATTAAGAAAAGATACAGCTTTTTTCAGACAAACAAATGTTGAGCAAATTTGCCACTACCAAACCAGAACTACAAGAACTACTAAAAGGAGCTCTAAATCTTGAAACAATTTCTCAAAATACATCTAAATAGAACTCATTAAATTATAAATCTCACAGGACTTATAAAAAACACAATGATAAAAACCTAAGGTTTTCAGGCAACAAACAGCATAATGAATAGAATAGTACCTCACGTCTCAATACTAATGTTGAATGTAAATGGCCAAAATGCTCCATTTAAAAGATACAGAACAGCAGAATGGATAAGAATTCACCAACCAAATATCTGATGTCTTCAAGAGACTCACCTCACACATAAGGACTCACATAAACTTAAGGTGAAGGGGTGAAAAAAATATTCGATGTAAAAGGAAACCAAAAAACAAACAGGAGTAGCTATTCTTATGTCAGACAAAACAAACTTTAAAGCAGCAGCAGTCAAAAAAGACAAAGAGGAACTGTGATGATAAAAAGACTAGTTCAACAGAAAGATATCACAATACTAAATATATATGCACCTAACACTGGAGCTTCCATATTTTTAAAACAACTACTACTAGACCTAAGAAATAACATAGACAGCAACACTATAATAGTAGGGCTCTTCAATATTTCACTGACAGCATTAGACAGGTCATCAAGACAGAAAGTCAACAAATGAACAGTGGACATAAACTATGCCCTAGATCAAATGTACTTAATAGTTGTTTACAGAACATTCTGCTCAACAACTGCAGAATATATGTTCTTTTTTCTTTTTTTTTTTTTCCAAGTCTCACTCTGTTGCCCAGGCTGGAGTGCAATGATGCTATGACATGATCTCAACTCACTGCAACCTCCACCTCCTGGGTTCTAGTGATTCTCCTGGCTCTGCCACCCAAGTAGCTAGGAATACAGGTGTGTGCCAGCACGACCAGATAATTTTTGTACTTTTAGTAGAGATGGGGTTTCATCATGTTGGCCAGGCTGGTCTCAAACTCCTGATCTCAGGTGATCAGCCCATCTTGGCCTCCCAAAGTGCTGGGATTACAGGCGTGAGCCGCAACACCCGGCTTGACATTCTTTTCATCAGCATATGCAATATTCTCCAAGAAAGATCATATGATAGCCCACAAAACAGTCTCAACTAATTTAAGAAAATTGAATTTATAACAACTACTCTCTCAGACTACATTGGAATAAAATTGGAAATCAAAAACAACCCTTAAAATCATGCAAATACATGAAAATTAAATAACTTGCTTCTTATTGATTTTTGCGTGAACAATAAAATCAAGGTGGAAATTAAAAGTTATTTGAACTGAATGATAATAGTGATACAACCTATCAAAACCTCTGGGATACAGCAAATGTGGCACTAAGCAAAAAGTTTATAGCATTAAATACCTACATCAAAAAGTCTGACAGAGCACAAATAGACAATCTAAGGTCACATCTCAAGGAGCTAGAGAAACAAGAACAAACCAAACCTAAACCCAACAGAAGAAAAGAAATAACCAAGACCAGAGCAGAAATATATAAAATTAAAACAAAAAAATACAAAAGATAAATGAAATGAAAAGTTAGTTTTTTGAAAAGATAAAATTGATAGACCATTAGCAAGATTAACCAAGAAAAGAAGAGAGAAGATCCAAATAAACTCAATTAGAAATAAAACAGGAGATATTATAAGTGATACCATAGAAATACAAAAGATCATTCAAGACTACCATAAACACTTTTATGTGCATAAACTAGAAAACCTAGAAGAGATAGATAAATTCCTGGAAATATACAACCCTTCTAGATTAAACCAGAGAAAAATAGAAACTCTGAACAGACCAATAACAAGCAGCAAAACTGAAATGTTAATATAAACATTACCAACAAAAAAAAGTCCAGTACCAGATGGATTCACAGCTGAATTCTATCAGACATTCAAAAAATAATTGGTACAAATCCTATTGACACTATTCCACAAGACACAAAAAGAGAGAATCCTCCCCAAATCATTTTATGAAGCCAGTATCACCCTAGTACCAAAACCAGGAAAGGTCATAACAAAACAAGAAAAATACAGACCAATATCTCTGATGAACATAGATGCAAAAATTTTAACAAAATACTAGCTAACCAAATTTAACAGCATAATAAAATGCTAAGCCACCATGATCAGGTGGGTTTCATATCAGGGATGCAAGGATGGATTCATATCTGCAAGTCAATAAATGTGATATGCCACATAAACAGAATTAAAAACAAAAATTACATGACCATCTCAATAGGTGCAGAAAAAGCATTTGACAAAATACAGCATTACTTTCTATTAAAACCCTCAGCAATATTGGCATAGAAGGGACATAGCTTAAGGGAATAAAAACATTCTATGATAAACCCACAGCCAACATTATACTGAATAGGAAAAAGGTTATAATCATTCCCCCTGAGAACTGGAAAAAGACAAGGATGCCCACCTTCACCACTTCTATTCAACATAATACTGGAAGTCCTATCCATAGCAATCAGACAAGATAAAAAAACATAGGACATCCAAACAGGTAAAGAAGAAGTCAAAATTTCACTGTTTGCTGATGTCATAATTGTATACCTAGGAAACCCTAAAGGCCTATTCAAAAAGCTACTAGAACTGATAAATGAATTCAGCAAATTTCAGGATACAAAATTAATGTACACAAATTAGTAGCTCTGCTACACACGAACAGTGACCAAGTGGAGAATCAAATCATTTATAGAATTCAGACAGAACCCAAAAAGAGTGTGCATAGCCAAAACAAGACTAAATGAATATATAAAAAATCTGGAGGCATCACATTGTTCAACTGCAAACTATATTATAAGGCCATAGTCACCAAAACAATATGGTTCTGATATAAAAACACTCATATAGGCCAATGGAACAGAATAGAGAATGCAGAAAGAAGACCAAATACTTACAGTCACCTGATCTTCAACAAAGCAAACAAAAACATAAAGTGGGGAAAGGACACCCTATTCAACAAATTGTGCTGGGATATTTGGCAAGCCACATGTAGAAGAATAAAACTGGATCCTCATCTGTACCTTATGCAAAAATCACCTCAAAATGGATCAAAGACTTAAATCTAAGACCTTAAACCACAAAATTCTAGAAGATAACAATGGAAAAATCCTTCTAGACATTGGCTTAGGCCAAGACTTTATAACCAAGAAACAAAAAGAAAATGCAACTAAAAACAAAGATAAATACACAGGTCCTAATTAAACTAAAAAGCTTCTGTGCAATAATGAAATCATTAGCAGAGTAAACAGACAACCTGCAGAGTGGGAGACTATGTTGTTAATCTATACATCCAACAAAGAACCAATATTCAGAATCTACAGCAACTCAAACAAATCAGCAAGTAAAAAACAAACAATTCCATCAAAAAGTGAATTAAGACAATAGACAATTCTCAAAAGAAGATATACAAATGTCCAACAAACATGAAAAAATGCTCAACATTACCAATTACTAGGAAAATGCAAATCAAAACCACAATGAAATACCATCTTATTCCTGTAAGAATGGCCATAATTCTTTTGGAGGCCGAGGTGGGCGGATCACGAGGTCAGGAGTTCAAGACCAGCCTGGCCAACATGGTGAAACCCTGTCTCTACTAAAAATACTAAAAATAGCTGGGCATGGTGACGGATGCCTGTAATTCCAGCTACTCAGGAGGCTGAGGCAGGAGAATTGCTTGAACCCAGGAGGCAGAGGTTGCAGTGAGCCGAGATCATGCCACTGCACTCCAGCCCGGGTGACAGAGCAAGACTCCATCTTGGAAAAAAATAAAATAAAAAATAAATAAATAGATGTTGGCATGGATATGGTAAAAAGGGAACACTTTTACACTCTTGATGGGAATGAAAACTAGTACATCCACTATGGAATACAGTGTAAAGTTTCATTAAAGAAATAAAAGTAGATCTACCACTTGATCCAGCAATCCCCCTACAGGGTAACTACCTGGAGGAAATGAAGTCATTCTATGAAAAATATACCTGCACACGCATGTTTATAGCAGCACAATTCACAATTGCAAAATTATGGAACCAGCCTCAATCCCCATCAATCAAAGAGTGGTTTATTATGGTATATATACCGGGGAATACTACTCAGCCATAAAAAATAATGAAATAATGGCATTTGCAGTAACCTGGATGGAATTGGAGGCCATTATTCTAAATGAAGTAACTCGGGAATGGAAAAACAAACATCATATGTCCTCACTCATAACTGGAAGGTATACTATGAGGACACAAATATTTAATACAATGGACTTTGGGGACTCAGGGAAATGACTGAGAGTGGGGTGAAGAATCAAAGGCTACACTTTGGGTCCAGTTTACATGGCTCAGGTGATTGGTGCTCCCAAATTTCAGAAGTTACCACTGAAAAACTTATTCATGTAACCAAATACCACCTGTTCCCTAGAAATCAACTGAAATAAAAAAATGAACTTATGCAGTTTAAAGATAGAATGATAGATTTCCCCAAGTTGAGAATGGTTTGTGTGTAGGAGGGGGAATTAAAGAAAGATTCATTATTGAGTGCAAACATACAGTTAAGCAGAAAAAGTAAACTCTAATGTTCAATAGGAGACTAAAGTGACTATAGTTAGCAACAACATATTATGTATTTCACAGAAACTAGAAGAGAGGATTTGAAATATTCAATCAATATTCAAAGACAAATATTATTTTTTCTCATATGTGAAAGCTAAAAAAATATTGATCTCTCAAAGATAGACTAGATAGGTGGTTATCAGAGGCCAGGAATGCATGGGGGCAGAAGTTGAAGAAAGGCTGATCAATGGAAATAAATATTCAATTTGACAGAAGAAATAATAACTAGTGTTTGATAGACCAGCAGGGTAAATATAGTTACCAATAAACTATTGTATATTTCAAAATAGCTAGAAGAGGAAAATTCACGTGTTTCCAGCATGAAGAAAATATAAACATTTAAGATGATGGATGTTCCAATTACACTGATTTGATCTTGCAAATTGTGTGATTGCATTAAATTATCATATGTACCTCAAATATTGCACATCTATTATGTATTATTTAAAAATTTAAAGTTTAAAATATATATTGGATTGAGCCAAGAAAAAATAGAAAATTTAGATGAGATGATATTTTCAAAAACAAATGAGTCAAAAACCAAGAAAATATTAGAAACAATATAACATTAATGTTTTCTTACATACAAACAGATTAACCTTTGAAATTAAAAACTAGAGATTGTTAGACTTGGGAAAAATGCTGAGAGGCAAGTATATCCTTTCTATAAGAGGCATACTTTAAATATAGATATGTAGAGACTAACTGCAAGATAAGCCTTCCAATGCATACAGTATGCAAATGAAATTTAGTGTGATGATATTTATTCAAGCAACAAAGAAGTCAAGAAAATGAATATTACCAAAATAATGAGATATTTTGCAATGATGATAATCAAATTACTTCAATTAGCATAACATTAAAATGAGTATGCTGCTAAATGCAAAGCTTCAAAATACATAGAGATAGCTAACAGTACTATTGGGAGAAAAATACAAATCCACAGTGACATTTACATATGTTAAGACTCCCTATTTCAGAATATAGTTTTAAAAATAACTGAATCCAGAAAAGTATAAATTATCTATATGTACTTAAACATTTTAATTTTATTAATATCTTGGACCCTGTATTAGTTCATTCTTACACTGCTATAAATACATACTTGGGACTGGCTAATTTATGAAGGAAAGAGGTTTAATTGACTCCCAGTTCCCCAGGCCATAGAGGAATCATGGCCGAGGAGGCCTTAGGAAACTTACAATCATCGAAGAAGGTGAAGGGGAAGCAAGCACATCTTCACATGGACAGCAGGAGAGAGAGAGAAAGAGATAGAAGTGGGAAGTGCTAAACACTTTCAAACAAGTAGATCTCACGTGAACTCACTCACTATCACAAGAACACCAAGGGAGAAATCCACCCCCATGATTCAGTCATCTCCCCCAGGTCCCTCCCTCAACAATGCAGATTAGAATTCAACTTGAGATTTGGGTAGGCACACAATGCCAAACCATATTATTTTGACCTGGACCCTCCCAAATCTCATGTTCTTCTTACATTTCAAAACATGATTATGCCTTCTTAATAGTCTCTTGAATTCTTAACTTATTCCAGCATTAACTCAAAAGTCAAAGTCTAAAGTCTCATCTGAGAAAAGGCAAGTCCTTTCCATCTGTGAGACTTGAGACTGTAAATTAAAAAAACAAGTTTGTTTTTTCAAGACATAATTGGGGTACAGTAATTGGGCATGACTTTCCATGCAAAAAGAGTGAAATTGACAAAAACAAAGGGGCTACAGGCCCCATGCAACTCCAAAACCGAGCAGTGCAGTCATTAAATCTTAAAGCTCCAGAATAATCTTCCTTGATTCCATGTCTCACATCCAGGCCAAGCTGACACAAGGGGTGGGCTCACAAGGCCTTGGGCAGCTCTGCCCCTGTGGCTGCTTTCATGGGTTGGCATTGATTACCTGTAGCTTTTTCCAGGAACACTGTGAAAACTGTTGGTGGATCTACCATTCTGGGGTCTGAAAGTCGGTGGCCTTTTTCTCACAGCTCCATTAGGTAGTGCCTCTGTGTGAGGGCTCCAAACCCACATTTCCCCTTCACACTGTCCTAGTACAGGTTCCCCAAAAGGGCTCCAACCCTGGAGATGACTTCTGCCTGGACATTCAGGTGTTTCCACATATCCTCTGAAATCTAGGAAGAGGCTCCCAAACCTCAATTCTGTGCATCCATAGGCTTAACACCATGTGGAAGCCTTGGTTGCCTCCAGCTTGCACCCTCTGGAGCAGTGGCCTGAGCTGTACCTTGGCCCCTTTTAGTGACAGCTGGAGCTGGAGTGGCTGGGATGCAGGCACCATAACCCAAAGATGCACAGAACAGTGAGGCCTTGGGCCTGGCACACAAAACCATTTTTGCCTCCTAGGCCTCCAGGCCTGTGATGGGAACAGCTGTCATGAAGGTATTTAAAATGCCTTTGAGGCATCTTCCGTATTGTCTTGGGTATTAATATTTGGTGCCTCTCTGCTTTTGCAAATTTCTACAGTCTGCTTGAATTCCTTCACAAAGAATAAGTTTTTCTTTTCTACCACTTGGCCATGCTTTAAATTTTCCAAACTTTTAAGCTTTGCTTTACTTTTAAATATAAGTTCCTGTTTCAGATAATCTCTTTGCTCTTGAATATGAGTGTATGCTGTTAGAAGCAGCCAGACCATGTCTTGAAAGCTTTGCTGCTTAAAATTTCTTCCACTAAATATCCTAAACCATCTCTCAAGTTCAAAGTTCCACAGATCTCTAGGACAGGGGGATAATGCTGCCAGTCTTTTTGCTAAAGCTCAGCAAGAGCAACCTTTTTACTCCAGTTCCCAATAAGTTCCTCATCTCCATCTGAGACCATCTCAGCCTGGACTTCATTGTCCATAACACTATCAGTATTTTGGTCGCAACAATTTAAAAAGTCTCTAGGAAGATCCAAACTTTCCCTCATCTTCCTGTTTTCTTCTGAGCCTTCCAAAGTGTTCCAACCTCTGCCCATTATGCAGTTCCAAAATCGCTTCCACATTTTCAGGTATCTTTATAGCAATGCTCACTTTTTTGGTACCAATTTTCTGTATTAGTCTGTTCCCACACTTCTATAAAGACATGGCTAATTTATGGAGAAAAGAGATTTAATTGACTAACAGTTCCACAGGCTGTACAGTAAGCATGGCCGAGAAGGCCTTAGGAAACTTACAATTATGATGGAAGGCACAGGCAAAAAGGGGCCATTTTCACATGACTGGAGGAAGAGACAGAACAAAGGGGGAACTACTACACACTTTCAAACAACTAGATCTCATGAGAACTTACTATCATGAGAACAGCAAGGGGGAGATCCACTTCCATGATCCAATCATCTCCCAACAGGCCCCTCCCCTAACACTGGAGGTTGCAATTCAACATGAGATCTGGGTGAGGATGGAGCCAAACCATATCAGACTCTAAATCTAAGAACTATAAAATAAACATCTTTTAATGTCCACATAATATGCTAAGTTAGATCAAATACTGTGTCAAAAAAATGTAAAATTATTTCAACAGATTAAAATCTTAGAGTATGTTGTCTATTTCTAATAAAATTAAATTTGAAATCAATAATGAAAAGACTTTAAAACATCCTCACTTGATTTTAAATGAAATGACACTTATAAATAATACCTGGCCAAAGCAAATAATCACAAGGGAAATTAGAAAGTGTGTCACACTAAAAAATAATAAAATCACAAAATAAAATTTTTGTGATATGCTTTCAACACAGTGCTTAGGAAGAAATTAAAAATATAAATGTACCCATTGGATTATGTCAATTTTCTCATTTTATGTCTCCTAAACTTACACTTTGTAATTCGTTGCAAGAGTTCTATTTGTTAAAATTCTTACAGTGATAATGCAAATTTGAATTCTTGAATTTTGTTTTCAACTACCACAATATACGCCTTTTTGTTACTAAACTTTAAAAAAAATAAAGTTTTCCAGTTTATAGTGTCGATGTGCAGAAGAGATAAAGGAAGGGTCTCTAATAAGTACAGGATGAAAAATCTTAATGTTCCTCCTGGTTTTGCTGACTGTGTGCTCCTCTGGTTCCTTAATATCATATTCTCCAGATCAGGGATTCTGGGGCAAGAAATTTGTTCAGCACAATTATGTCTAGTAGATAGAGCTACTTAACTGTGTTGGCCTGTGTTGCAATAAATAATAAATAATAGACCAAACCTCAATACAGCTGAACAGCTGTCACCACAGTTAACAGTGCAGCCAATCATGAGGTCAGACAAGGACTGTAACTGGGGAGGATACATAGACCCAGCTGCCAGAGCTAACAGCACATATATCTTAATATCTGGGTGGCTGTAGCTGCCAAACCTTTTCCACAAGCAGCTTCCTATATTGATTTCAAGCCTGATAGAAAGATGGAGAAAAAAAATTGCACATTCAACAATGCTAGAAATAGAAGAATGTGTCAAACAATGGTGTAAATGTTTGATGTACGGTGAATATTATTTTCAAAGAAGAAATATGTTTTTAAAATGTTTAGTTCTTTTGGTCAAGGACTATGTCTAATTATTTTTGACAATTTTCATTGAGATTATTATTTATTTTATTTAGTTCTCAAGATTCTCATTGTGCTTAAGTGTTCAATTCTATTTCCACATGGAGGCTAAACTGTTTCAATAATAGATACATATTACTGAAAATTATTTACTTAATTGAGATACTAAAATACTTTTTTCTACACTTTATCAAATCTGTGTTCTAACTAAAAAACACTAACATTTATCGTATTATTTGTCATTGTTGCCTTAATGTTTACATTATATTGCTAAATAAAATGATAACTTAGGGATTGGCACCAGGGTAAATATTGCATAGAAACACAGACCTAGGTGAAAGGTAAAATATCTTAAATTACTTGATGTTGCCCACAGTGCAGGTCATAGTGGCATAACTTTATCTGGAGTATTATCTGAACTTCAGGTCTCTACAAATACGAACAAGATGCAAAAGAGATGCTATGATTATAATGACTGCCCTGTGAGGTACTTTCAGGAATTTCTACCCTCTGACTTTAAGTAACATATGAACTGTTGACCACAGATGACAATTTGGGACAGTTGTTTTCTGACAGTCCTTCCATGTACAAGTAGAATAACTGGGAAAAATTGCACTCTTCTGAGTGTTTGCTGAGAGCCAGGGTGTATTGAAAATCAAATGGCCAGGCCTCAAACAAGCGTGAGATTTTGTCCTGAAATTCTTTTTCATGAGAAGATACGCTCAGTATTATATTCATATCTTTAATAAAAAAATACATTTAAAAAAATTCTAAAGAATCAAAAGCTACTTCAAGTGTTTTAATAAAGTGTTATTAAAATTCATATTCCTAATATATACTTTGCAAATTTATTATCTATTTTAATAAACAATTTAGTCATATGACTGTTGTGTTCTGATCAAGTAGTCTCAGTTTAGGATATGGGTCTTCATGTAAATTGGCCTAAGCAAAGAATGAGCTTGTCTTTCCTGATTTTTTTGCTCTTTGTGAAAATTGTATTTTTCAATGCAAATGGTATACTAGCATTTTGTTTAATATATTAGTTGCTTGTGAATTGTTTACAAACTGTTGTCTTTCTTGTGTCCTCTAAATTGAGAGACTGAAAACTCTGGATATATTTCTTTGTATGTTTAAATATCAGGTATAACAAAAGTCAAACTGAAAGATCTTTATTTTTTCACCCATCTTGCCATCAATTGACAATTCCATCATGTTGCAGAATCCTTTCTCTGTATAATGCCTAATTTTAGTGGACCAATTTCAGTGGATTAATATACCCAAGTAGTTTGGCAACTTTGGATGATAAAATACATTAATGTGCTGAAAAAGATACAAATTAGAAAAGAGTACCTACTAGAACAATCCATAAAGGGTATAACTATACATAAGTATTAGAAAGATAAACGTATGGAGAAATATTTATTAAAAGTATAAACATCTAAGGAATGTGATATTTAAATGCTGTTCTGGAACTATTTCATCACCATCCACTACTTACAGACCTCTAAGAAAGATATCTATTTTGTATTTGTCTTGTATATTGTTGAAATCTTTTAGTAATTCATTTTTTATTCATTTTAGCCATTCAGGTGTATATACTATTATTTTTATATTTTTTACTATTTGAGGAAATGCCTTTTATGCAATTTCTGAAAAGTTCTTTGCCTATTTTTCTACTGAATTGACTCTGTGTGTGTGTATACAATATCACAGTATCAGTTCTATGTTATAGATATACATATATGCAATGGAATTAGTGCTATATCATTATATCATATATATATATCATCATAATATCATTATATTAGTGTACGCTCTCTCACTTGCTTTTTCATTACTTTCTTAATTGTATTTGTTTAGGACAGGTTTTTTAAGTTTTATGATAGTTAATTTATAGGGTTTTCTTTTTTTTATTTTTAAACATTTCACCTATATTGAGGTATGGAAAATAATAATCTCTTTTTCTCTAGAAGTTTTGTGGTTTATTTCCCAGTTTAGATCGCTAAACTATATAAAATGATTTTTTATGGTGTTATGTAGAGCTAAGGATAAAATTTTCAAAATATATATCCTATTATGATTTTTAATTTGGAAGAAACGGAGAAAGAGAGAGAGTAATTTAGCTTTAATTGACAAACTTGTGTTTATATCATAATGGCCCATATTCCTAAGTGGTACTTCAAGTGTAAGCGCAAATAAGAAGGCATACCTACCGAGAGAGCAAAATTAAAACTTGATTAGATCAATCACAGAATGGGTAGAAATGATTTGCTTAAAATCTGCCAAGTTTAAAGTTAAGTAAATCCTTTCTTAAAAAAAAAACTTTTATTTTCGTTTTAGAGGTACAAATGCAAGTTTGTTGCATAGGCAAATTTGTGTCATGGGGATTGTTGTACAGATTATTTCATCACCCGAGTATGAAGCCTGGTACCCATTAGTTAATTTTTCAGATACTCTTCCCCCTGTCACCCTCCACCTTCTGAAACACCCCAGTGTCTGCTGTTCCCCTTTATGTGTCCATGTGTTCTCATCATTTAGCTCCCACTTACAAGTAAGAACATGTGGTGCTTGGTTTTCTGTTCCTGGGTTAGTCTGCTAAGGATAATCTCCTCCACCTCTATCCATGTCCCTGCAAAGAACATGTTCTTGTTCTTTTTCATGGCTGTATAGTATTCTGTTGTGTACATGTACCACATTTTCTTTATCTAGTCTGTCATTGATGAGCATTTAGGTTGATTCCATGACTTTGCTGTTGTGAATAGTGCTGCAATGAACATATGTGTGCATGTGTCTTTATAATAGAATTATTTATATTCCTCTGGGTGTATACACAGTAATGACATTGCTGGGTTAAATGGTGTTTCTGTCTTTAGGTGTCTGAGGATTCACCACACTGCCTTCCACAATGGCTGATATAGTTTACCCACCTACCAACAGTGTATATGCATTTGGTTTTCTCCATGATCTCACCATCTGTTATTTTTTGACTTTGTAATAATAACCATTCTCACTGGTGTTACATGGTATCTCATGGTAATTTTGATTTGCGTTTCTTGAATCATCAGTGTTTTTGAGCTTTTTTTCAGATGTTTGTTGGCTGCATGTATGCCTTCCTTAGGAAAATGTCTGTTAATGTCCTTTGCCCACTTTTTTATGGGGTGTTTGTTTATGGAAGTGCTTGATATTCAATGAAAGCCTCAAAGTATTTCTCCTATTATTCATATTTAGTCAATGACACTCATAAATATAAGGCATACCAGGAGACGTGGACAATTAATGAAAAGCCAAGAGGCAAAAAAGAAATTCATCAGCAGATTATCTAGATTTTGGAAAGATTGAGCACAAATATTAAAATAATTGTGATTAATATATGTCACAATATAGATGAATGAACAAATAATATTGCCATAAAACTGAATCTATAAAAATAATAATTTATTTGTAGATTTAAAATACAATGTCTTAGTCTGTTTTTTGTTGTCATAAAGGAATATCTGAGCCTGAGTAATTTATAAAGATATGAGGTTTATTTGGCTCATAGTTCTACAGGCAGTTCAAGAAGCATGGTGCTGGTGACATCTGCTTCTGTTGAGAGTCTCAGGCTGCTTCCACTCACAGTGAAAGGCAAAGAGAAGTCAGCAGGTGATGTGTACAGAAATCATATGAGAAAGGAGGCAAGAGAGAGCAAGAATGTACCAAGTCCTTTTAAACAATCAGTTTTATGGAAACTAATAGAATGAGAATTCACTCACTCCAGAGGGAGGGAATTAATGTACTCATGTTGGATTTACCCCCATTACTCAAACATCTCCCATCAGGCCCCACTTGTAGCACTGGGGTTCAAATTTCAACATTTGGTTTGGTGTGACAAATATCCAAACCATAATATCCAATAATATAAAATTCCCAAAATATAATCACATTAAGAACCAAGTAGAAGGCTAAAGTGTCGTTTAAAACATCATAACAGAATAATAGCGAACTGAGTTACATATAAATAGAAAATACTGGACTGGGCACGGTGGCTCACGCCTGTAATTTCAGCACTTTGGGAGACTGAGGTGGGCGGGAGTTCGAGACCAGCCTGGCCAATATGGTGAAACCCCATCTATGCTAAAAATACAAAAATTGGCCGGGCATAGTGGCAGGCTCCTGTAGTCCCAGCTACTTGGGAGGCTGAGTCAGGAGAATCACTTGAACCGAGGAGGCGGAGGTTGCAGTAAGCTGAGATCACACCACTGCACCCCAGCCTGGGTGACAGAGTGAGATTCCATCTCCAAAAAAAAAAAAAAGAAAGAAAAGAAAGTACCCCTCTTGATGTCCAGAGACACAAAAGAAGGGAAAAGTTTATAAAAATATATGATAGGATGGCTATGGTCTAAATGTTTATGTCTCTCTAAAATTCATATGTTGATATATTCTATGGTTTGAATATGTCCCCCAAAAAGCATGTATTAGGAACTTAATACCAAATACAACAGTGTTGGGAGGTGAGGCCTAATAGGAGGTAATATGGTTGGCTTTGTATCCTCTTGAGTAGCTGGGACTACAGGCGCGCGCCACGATGCCTGGGTAATTTTTGCATTTTTAGTAGAGACGGGGTTTCGCCATGATGGCCAGGCTGGTCTTGAACTGTTGCCCTCAGGTGATCCGCCCACCTCGGCCTCCCAAAGTGCTGGGATTACCGCAGCCGGCCTGAATGGATTCTTAATAAGATTTCTTACCAGAAACCATGGAGAGCAGAAGGAATTAGGATGACTAAAGTTCTGAAAGAAAAAACAGTTCACTAAGAATTCTGTCTGTGACAAAACTAAATTTCAAAAATGAAGACATTCCGAGATATTCAAAAGCTGGGGCAGTTTATCAGTGGTAGACACGACTTCTAAGAAATGTTAATGGGAGTCTTTCAGGCTGAAATTAAGTCACTAAACAATAACTCAAAGCCACATAGAAATATACAATAAATATATATATAAACATATAAATAAATATATAATACACACATATATAAAATGAAGAATTCAACAAAAGTAACTTCATAGGTGAGTATAAAAGTATTAAAGTATTTTTGGATGTAACTTCTTGTTTCCTATATGATTTAAAAACAAAAACTATAAATAAAGGTTGATGGACACCCAGTGTATAAACATGTAACGTATAATAGGAGCAATCTAAAAGTGATGACAGCTGTATAGGAGCAGAGATTTAACATATTATTGAAACTAAATTCAAACTCAGTTGTTAGAAATGTAGGATATTAATTATAATTCACATACCACTGAGAAGTTGCTCAAACACAAGAGAAGGCAGTATTAAAAGAACTGAGGAACAATAGTATGTGTGTATACATATTTTTATATTTGTGCATGTTCATATATATGTAAATGTTTATAAATGTATGAATGGGTGTGCATATATATAAATATAGGCCATATAGAAAGTAAATTGGAAAATGGCACAAATGTCTTTGTGCTGCTATTTAAAAAATGCCAGAGAATGGGTAATTTATAAAGAGCAGAAATTTATTTTATCTTGGTTCTGGAGGCTGGGAAATCCAAGATGAAGTGCTGGCGATGAAGCACTGGCATATTCAGTATCTAATGAAGGCTCGTCCCTCATAGACAGCACTATCTACATGTCCTCACATTGTGGAAAGAATAGAAGGGCAAACAGGGTGTCCTTACATGGGGGAAGGGACAGACATATAAACAAGAATGCACATTATTGGCTATAGAATATGTTACACTAGAAAAGAAGTCTTAATTCAAAAAGACTGAGATTATACAAATTATTTTTTTCTGACCACTATAAAATAAAGCCACAAATAAAAAAAATGCAAAATTTATAAATGCATGAAAATTGAACAACATACTATTAAATAACCAATGGGTCAAAGAGGAATTCACATGGGCAATTATAAAACACTTTGAGATGAATTTAAACAAAAATACAACATATCTAAATTTAAAGGCTGCAACAAAAGCAATGCTCTGAGGAAAATGTATAGCCGTAAATGAGTACATTTAAAAAAATGACAACAAATATCCTAACTTTACCAAAGAACTGGAAAAAAAAACAACAAACTGAAGCCAAAGCTAGCAGAAGGAAGGAAATAACAAAGATTACAGCTTAAGTAAATAACATAGAAAATGGAAAAACAGAGAAAATCAACACAACCAAAACCTCATACTTGGTAAAAATTTAAAAAAAAAATGACACACTGTTATTTAGACAAACAAAGAAACAAAGAGAGGGGATACAAAAACTAAAATCAGAAATAAAAGCAGAGAGAGTACTATTTTATTTGTCAATGAAGAACATGGACATGTTTCTCCAACCTAAACAGAAAGGTACAGGGCCTGGACACAACCAAGAATCTTTACATGGGTGGATCTGATAATAAACTAATATTTACCCCTTCTCTATTATTTTAAATATTCATTAAAAATAATATCTTACATTAGATCATAGATTTTCTAATGCACTTGTGTCCAAATTGTTTATATATACGGGGTTCTGTCTGCAAAATAAACAAAGAAACAAAAAACGTTTTGCTTGAGGTTCTGCAAACCTATGGACAGGCCTGAAAATGACTCCTGTCTTAGGTCTGCTCTGGACTTTGAGTTTAGCATCACTGTCATAGTTAATCCACCTTAAGAAATCTCAGTATGTATTATCAGGAGAAAAGTTTGTTCATTCTTCCTTGTATATTAGCTTAGCAGTTTTCTCAGTCTTTTTCACTGTTAAGTCATTTACCATGATTTTTTTTTTCTAGATGAGGGTTTAGCCAAATACTCTAGCCAGCCCTTAACAGAAATAGTGTATCCTATATTTCAATTTTTAATTTTAAACTTTATGCTGCTATGCTTAAAGTTTGTGTATGTCTCCCAGTATACATATGCAAAAAATTTATCTGGGGTGTATACCTAAGAGTAGAACTAATGTGTCACCAGCTATTCATATTCTCTACTTAGGTAGATATTGTCAAGTAATTCCCCAAATATATTAGCACCATGTACACTACTTCTAGAATTTTTCTATTGCCCTATGTAACAAATTTCATATTTTCAGAATTAAAAATAAAAGCCAATCATATAAATAGGTTGGTATTACATATATATTTGAAATCATATCAAGTTTTGATCAGTTTGAATCTCTTTCCTTAATAGCCAGTTGAGTTTGTTGTTTGTTTTCATAACACACTTGCTCATTTCATTAGTCTATTTCTCAGTTAGATTTTTGGGGTTTTGTTGATTTGCATACTAATATTTTAGAGGTGTTACAAATACCATCATCCAGTATGTAACTTGTCTGACATTTTTATGATCTCATCAATAAAAAAACTATTATAATTTTGATGTACTTAAAATCATCCAGTTTCATTTGTGATTTATGCTTTTTATATTTTATTATTCTAGGTCATAAAGATATTTTATGATTATTTTTGGAGGGAAAAAAGAAATATCTGAGAAAGAAACAGAGTGAATCTGAACAAAATAAATTATATAAAGAAGTAAAATGTAGAGATGTTTTCTTCATAAAAATAAATATTAAAAAAGAGCTTACTGTTTCCCCCTAAAGTTTACCAAACATTTCAGATTGTTGTACTTAGCATTTCAATGTCTATTCGATTACGGAATGGTTTAGCTGATGGTTTCATATATGAAATATGTATGAATTTAGATAGCTAAAATGCATGGCTGAATTACTACAGAATAATGGGACACGTACCTGGTAGTTCAAGTTCAAACTATGACATTTGCTTTGATGTAATATATATGAACGCTAAGTAATTGATTGTTTTTGAATCCTATGAATTTTGCTTCAATTAATTTTTTTCAAAGAATTCTATTAATATAATCATAAATGAGATCTCCCTTTTCATGTTGTCTGGGTTCAATTCCCTTTGGATGTCAAATAAACTGTCTTTTTATTTTGTCCTTTGCTACTTTATATATATAAATTTCACAAGGGGAAATTCCTTATGAAACATTTTACAAAACAGTGTTTCCTTTAAGCTATGAGCTGCATTATGGAGATTTAAAAATAGACATACCACGAGTTTCAAAAGCTCTTATTTTTTATTACTTTATTTACCAATCTTGCTACCATTCCCTTTCTTTGCAACTTTCAAAGCTGTAGAGCTATAGAATTACAGTGCTATATGAGGAACAGAAAAAAGATAAATTTAAATAAGGCTCGTCCTTTAAATCTTTTATTAAAATAAATTTGTTGTATATATATTTTCAAAAAAGGAAAGGAAATTAATACAGATTATTATGTGCCAGCCATTGTTCTAAAAATAGTATAAAAAACTATCAATTGGCCAGGAGCAGTGGCTCACGCCTGTAATCCCCGCACTTTCGGAGGCCGAGGCAGGCGGATCACGAGCTCAGGAGATCGAGACCATCCTGGCTAACACGGTGAAACCCCGTCTCTAATAAACATACAAAAAAAATTAACCGGGAGTGGTGGTGGGTGCCTGTAGTCCCAGCTACTCAGAAGGCTGAGGCAGGAGAATGGCGTGAACCCGGGAGGCGGAGCTTGCAGTGAGCCTAGATGGCGCCACAGCACTCCAGCCTGCGTTCTCAAAAAAAAAAAAAAACAAAAAACAAAAAACAAAAAAAACCTATCAATTAAATAATAAAAATATTGATTTATTTTAGTCAAAGAGTTGTAACTATTTTGAAACCATAAACTATCTTCTTTTACTCTTTATATTGAGGTATAATGGACAAATAAAATGTGTATATTCAAGGCATATAATGTGTCATTTTTGTGTATGTGCACATTGTGAAATCATTACCACAATCAAGCTAAATATATCCATTAACTGCCATAGTTACTCTGTGTCTGTGTGTGTGTGTGTGTGTGTGTGTGTGTGTGTGTGTGTGTGTGTGTGTGTGTGTGTTAAGAATACTTAAGGTCTATTGTCTTAGCAAATTTCAAGTATGCAATACATTATTATTAACTATAGTCATCATGGTATATATTAGGTCTCCAGAGCTTATTCATTTTAAATTGGACGTCTGTATCCTTTGACCAGTAACTCACTATTTCCCCAACCTTCAACCCCTGATTGCCACCTATATATTAAATTTTTTTGGAGTCCACATATAAATAAGATTATGCAGTATTTTTGTTCCTATGTCTGGCTTATTTCACTTTACATAATTTCATCCAGTTTCATCTTTATTGTTGCAAATGGCAAGATTTCCTAGAAAAAAAAATACCCAAGTCCTGGAAACAAATAAGTTTGTTTGTCTATGGACAAATAAGTTGAATTTTTAAAATGTGGTTATGGATATTTAATGGAATGCCATTCAGTTTTTCTTACTTTATTAAAGATAAAATACATTAAAAAGAGCAAATTTGCATGTAAAACCCAGATATTACTCATTGCTTACAAGATATTAAGTAATTGTTTAAAAATTTTTAATGTGCTGCTGACTTTTTAAATTTCTGCATAAAACATAAATATTACATTTGAAGGTAATATAACACATAGAAGTGAATATTTATAAATGCATATAGTTAGACCCATGTGATCAAATATAACTATAAATGTAAAAATAGGCATAAGTATATATACAAATACACTTAAGGATAGTAACTTTCTTTGTCACTCTCATTATTTTTTTTTTTTTGTTAATAATAGCCATTGGTGCTAGGCTTAGAGTTTCATGCCTATAATCCCAACACTTTGGAAAGCTGAGGGGGAGGATTGCTTGAGCCCAGGATTTCAAGATTGGCCTGGGCAACATGCCAAGACCCAGTCTCTACAAAAAATAAAAAGTTGAAACATTAGCCAGGTATGATGGCATGAGGCTGTAGTCCCAGCTACTCAGGAGGCTGAGGCAGGAGAATTGCTGGCACTCAGGAGGTTGCGGCTACAGTGAGCCATGTTTGCACCAGTGCACTCCAGTGTGGGCAACAGAACAAGACCCTATCTCAAAAATAAATAAATACGTACATATAAATAGCCATTGAAATATGTTTCCAAAATACTGAATTATGTATTGAAAAATTAAAGATGACTCTTTATTTTGAGTTTTCAAACTTAAAATGATAAAATCTATGTTGAGTTTGTTTTATCAAATAACACAATGACTTTGAAAGCACCTGTTAAAATGCTGTGTTATATAGACAACAACCATTTTAATTGAATGAATTTCCATACATGGCCTTAATATACAAAATATTTTTTAAAAGTTGCGACTGCATCTAAATAATATGCATTATATATAAAACTATTTTTAAGATACCCAGAGAGAGAAAGACAGGAAGTGAGTGGAAGATAGAAAGGATAAGATAAATATATAAGAAATGAGGAGAAAAAAAAGGGGGAAAGGGAAAATATAGAAAATTTTCAAGCTAAAGATATTGAGTCAAAATCTAGACCAGCAGTCTCATTTTGGAGTGTGAACAACAGCTAACAAGTGCATCAGTAACACAGCTGTTAGTACTTGACGAATCTACTGCATAGCTTCTAGTGTGACAAATTAGAATTAAAGAAAACTGTCTAGTTGTAACTGAAAAATCAGCACTGTAACAATATAAGAGCAGAAACTTTAAAAAAAACTGCTATGTCCTTAACAAAAAATGACAAAATAATCATAATTAGCATTAGTGTAAACAAAAACAAAACCAAACAGGATTTTAGAGCAGCAGTCCACTTTCATAGGAAACAATGACAGTAGGATTAACATAGTGTTGATGTTGTTTCAAAAAATTCACTATACGTAAAAGAAAATATCTAAACATCTGGGTGATATCCCTCATCTTAAATTCTGTGGTTTAATTAAGACTCTTGGAGGGCCCTTACCTTATCTCTTCAAAAAAAAGTGATATTATTTTAGATAACTAATGAAGTTCATAGCAGACATTATACATTATTTGCTGATAGTAATTAGTTTGAAGAGTGCTTGAAATATGTATCTAAGAAGTGTATTAGAAGGGAAGGTAGGAGAGTTTGTGTGAAGAACTTTTGTAGGACTTCAAGTTTGATTTCAAATATTCCACAATCTCTTAACACTTTTGATTTAGTACCTCATCTCATCAGGCATAGTCAGAATTCTAATTCCTGTGTGCCCCACAGCTCCCATTCTAAATATTCTCAGGCAAGCATGATCCAAGGGTGCTGTTTCCAGTTTCAAGGTGACCAGCATTGCAGGGCCTTCGTGTTTTGTTCCACTAGAAGACTACCAAAAGAGTGCTATATGTGTCCCCAATATCTTACTGATCTTTGGTGAAATACTCCTCACAATGTTGAGTTATTGTCCTTCTGCTCTCAATTTTCTTATACACTCTTCTAACAATCACTAAACCATGAAATACATTTGAGTGACTAAAAGCCAGGATCCTGGCAGGAAAGAGAATTCATCACAAAGACTTGCAACAGTAGAAGTTAATAACACCCAAAAGGGACAACAGGAGGAAAACAAGGACAAAATATTCCAGTCCTCTATGCTCTTCTTCCCCTTTATCTTCTTCTGATGCCTCCTTTTTGTCAAACTTAACTTGAAGTCTGCTGAAAACTAAGCCTGAGAGATGCAATCTGCAGAGATTAGCATCTGGACAGAAGGATGGAGCATATATATGAGAGGCAGAGAAAGAAACAGAAGCAGAAAATCACTATTTTTTTTCTGACAATGAAGAATTTTTGCTTTATCTAACTCATTACCCAAAGTAGAGTTCTTTTCTAGGAAGCTATTTAATTACACATATCAATAGTTCTCTTTGCCAGATATAATCCAAAACATGCAAACTAAAGTAGAGGTACAATATGCAAGGTATAACAAAACAACAAAAATACCAAGTGAAAAGAACTATGACTGAGTCAAGGATTACAGAGAAATAAGAAAATACCACTTTAAGGAGTCAAGGGAAATTCATAAAGTATTGGAATCTTGAAGGATTATAGAGTTAGACAAAGTATCACAAAGGGGGAGAGTGTGAGAAAGGATAATAATCTAAAAAATATAGATGGATTTTAATAAGATTTAAATGTTGGTTACATGGAAGAAACTATGAAGAAAATGATAGCTCAATTAAGCAAAAGGAAAGTCATGTAGAACCATTTACACTGAGATAATAAATTTTAATTTTAGTTTACAGAAATTGAAATAATTGAATCAGGTGAGTGGCATGGTTAGCTTTCTATGACAGAAAGACTGCTCTGTAAGAAATACAGAGTTTTGTTTGTAAAGAGGCAATCTGGAGGCTAAAAGCAGCCCAGGCATTAACAATCTGGGAGAGCGATGTATGTATAAATCACAGATGTGAAAGTGAGCTGAAAAAGGGGGCCATATTTTATGTGGGATAAAGTTGAATCTGTACCTATTATTTCTCAGAGTAACTACTTTTACTTGTATTGACATATCTATAGAACACTTTGTTTTCAAAATATGTTAGTGAGTCTCTAAATAGATCTATAAAAATGTTGGCAGTGCTCATGTGAGTTTAGGGTGAGGATTCATTGGTGAGAGTATTTTTATTTGTGAGTATTTTTATTTATTGTTTTCAGTGACAACTTTTACGAATTGTTTACAGGGACAAAAATTATCTGAACTGTAAAAAAAATAGAGATTTTGTCTAACATCCATCAGGGTTGTTACCAAGTGTGTGTAAACTGTGGAAGCCCTTATCTTGGTGAATAGCTTAAAATAGGCACTTGCTAAATGTTTCGTTCCACTGTACTTTCTTCCATTACTCTGAGTGGAACCTGCAAATGCCTAAGTCTGCTGAGTTATGCTGAAAGAAAATAATACTTGAATTGCAAAAAAAAAATGTTCTGTATAAGTTAGAAAGCTATTTTGTTTAGTTTTCTGTATACACTCATATATTTACATAATCAGTGTTTATCAACTTCCATCATGTTTTGTGATGTGTGGATATTAGATAAAAATATAGGTGTATATATATGTGCATATAGGTATACATATATTCACACACACTATATATATTATATAGAGAGAGAGGAGTGAGCAATAATTTTCATCTTTTATGTAAAGATTGCAAAACCGTCTTATTTTAGTTGAATAAACTGAGGCATTTATATCTTCCTGTTTATCAAAATAATACTCTATTGCCATATTGGCTTAGCACAAAACATAAAAACGTAAGATATCTTTTTCTGCCAACCTATTTCACAGAAGCTCATTTATCCATCTATTCATTCACAGATTGAAACATGGAGAGACTTTACGCTAAACCTACAAAGAAGCTTTTCTTTAGAAAAATATATTTCAGCAATTGCTTAGTAATGTAGATCAAGCTGTAAATATAACATGCTCACTAGAAATATTTTGTTTAAGGGGAAAACAAATATTGCATACCTTTTTGGGTTGTTCATTCAAAAAACCAAAGTAGTGTCTGTTTAGGGAGGGATAAGTGGATTTTCTATTAAAGGGACTTTTCAACAAAAACAGTAGAAAGGAGACCTTTCATTTGAAGAAATCTTTATAACAAACAACACTTTGTTCTCTTAGTAAGAAAGACTATTTTCTTCTCAGGAACCAATACCTAACAACTAAAAACAGAAGATAAAGATGTATCGTTCAGAGCAATTACACCAGAAAGAAACATGAATAAAGACAGTGGCTTTGTGTTATTTTCAAACACATCTCTTGAGCAAGAAACCAGAAACACTGTAGTTATGAGGCTTCAAAAATTGAAAGTACGACATTTAAAAAAATATGTAAATCTACTCTTCTGTTCCACTTTTATCTTGAACCAAAAGATTAAGAATAAATAAATCAAAGCAACTTAAAATTATAAGTTCAATACACAAAATAAATATTTTCATTTTAAAATAGTCAAAAAGCATGAAGTGAAATAATTACATAATAAAATTGAAATTTTTCTAATATGTATGTTTCTCTAATTGCATAAAATAATTAGACTATTCAATTTTATTTTTAAATTTTTCCATAACACTTGTTTCTTTCTATTATACTACGTGAGATATTTGTTTCTTACATATGCTGTTGATTTTCTCTGTATCTCTTCATCTCTATTCATTATCCACCTAATCTCCATTTAGGCAGATGTATTTTGTCTGCTTTTTTCTGACAATATTAGATGCTATGTCAGTAGAACCTGGTGATTGATTCTGTGTTAGGCTTATGGTAATTAGAAGGAATCGATGGTGACATCTTAGCTTCTGGTGGTGTGTGTTGTCATTTAGCATAACTTAGAATGCCAAAGAAGGAGTAAGGTTTCTTGGCAAGACAATGACTTGAGCTTTGGAAGCTTGTATCTGTTGTTCTTGTGGCTCATCTAATCGTAAATGTCTAATACACGGTTTAAAAACAGTTTTCTGGGTCTCAGAAAAAAAAACCCAAGTCTGAGCTGGGCAGTATTGGATGAAGTAAAATAAGTTCAGATATTGAGATTTGTGTGAAAATAAATTAGTATATTTTAAAATAAAGTGTACTAATACATCAAAATATTTGCCTAGGCTTCATTAGTCTAAATATTTGATCCATACCATGAAGGAATTAATTGTGTCTTGTTTACAATTGTTTCTCTGTTTTTGTATGTAGGAACAAAATTGATAAATGCATGTTGAATAAATAAATGTGTTAGGAAATGAGTATCAATGCTTAGGAGTTATTTTGTTAGCACTCAATCTTTAAACATATTTTGTTTTTCTAGATAGGAGACCTAACTCAGGTTAGCACATTCTCATATTCATTCATTGGGCATTTTATATTAAAGCAATCTTTTTTTTTTTTTTTTTTTTTGAGATGAAGTCTCGCTGTGTTGCACAGGCTGGAGTGCAATGGCTGGCACCATCTCAGCTCACTGCAACCTCGGCCCCCCCTGGGTTCACACCGTTCTCCTGCCTCAGCCTCCCGAGTAGCTGGGACTACAGGCGCCCGCCACCACGCCCAGCTAGTTTCTTGTATTTTTAGTAGAGACGGGGTTTCACCGTGTTAGCCAGAATGGTCTCGATCGCCTGACCTCGTGATCCACCCTCCTCGGCCTCCCAAAGTGTTGGGATTACAGGCGTGAGCCACCACGCCCGGCTGTTAAAGCAATCTTTACAAGTTCTGATAATTTACACAAGTTCTGATATATGGCTACCCAATGCTAGTCCAACCCAGGGCCAGAATTCACTGGCTGCTGCTGCATGTACTTGCTGAAACCAGATAAACTGCCTTTTTATTGAAAGTACTATAGAAATCAATTTGGGTTTATTATCACATATTTGAGGTTTTTTATCTGGGCTATAACAACAACAAAAAAAAAACGGGGAAGGAAGCATGGACAAATGGCAAATTTAAAGATTAAGCAGAAGGTATTTGTTTTATTTTATTACGAAGTCTTTCTGGGGACCTCGAATTAAAATAAAATTTAATGTAAAACATTTGTTATCATATTAGAGTTCCCAGGCATGGAAACATTAATATACACACAAATCATGAACTAACTCAGAGATTACTCACTTAACTTTCATTGTATATATTATAAAGCAAGGACTTCGCATGATCTTAGCCAAAAGGCCGAGAAGCAATAAAGCAAGGACTTAAAGTAATAAATGCATAGTTAATTTTATATCTACAATCTATATTTGTCCCTTCAGCCAAGAATGCTAAGAAGGTAGTCATGTCAATTGTGAAATCTACTCTGTGATCTGGCAATTTCCTCTTTAAGAACTGGACTTTAACAATCAATTAGTTTCAAAGAGGCCAGTAAAGATCCAGAGGTTCTAAACAGAGAATATTGCACATACTAATTAAAATTTTCAAAGATTGCCTAATGCAATTGTCTTAAATCTTGGTGAAGAGAACAACAGTTTCCTTTGATTCAATTATCACCTGATATTATTACTAGTACTTTTCAGAATTGTTATCACTCTCTTCCTGACAGAGGAGGGCACATTTATTCATTTGAGGTATCTCTATGTAGGCCATTACAAGAGAAACAGAGTTCAAATCGTTGCCTTAAATTCTTTACAAAGAGACAAAATCAAATTTAATTAGGATAAGTGCACTTGAATCAAGACAAGGTATAAATAAAATACCTAAAATAATAATACCTAGACTGAAAATTTAAATCATGGCATCATGAGTAGGTAATACAGTTCTATGTTTAGCACATCAATAAGTTATTACCATATTTAGGAGCTCAGATGGGTGGAAAGATGTAACACTGTGCTTAACTATCAATCTAGAATTCAAAGTTACACATAATTAACTACATCTTTGACTTTGGTAGCATTACTAAATTTCATAAACCATTTCTTAATATTTTAAAAATTGTATTAGTATCATATTAATATGTAAACGTGTAATACCCATCAATTTGTAGGTACCCTTATAGCACTTAATTTCATATGTTGAAATCTTGTAAACTTGCTTGTAATGACTGCACTGCAAAAGTAATTAAGTGTACCAAAGAGCAACACCTATCAGGTAGTCAAAGCATTTCCCATTGTATAATGAGATGAAGCAGAAAGGGTGTATCTTAAGACAGTGTGCAGAGCAGCCCCATATACAGAGGAAGCACTGAGGTGAATTGTTTTTCTTCTTTAGAGAAGTCCCAGGAAATCGAAATTAAACAAGCTTCAGCCTATTATGTAGTGCATTTTCCATAAATGGAGAATAAAATCTTACTGCTTTAACATGCTTCAAACCCCAGTGGAGACAGTGAAGTAAAATGATACAAGTTTTGCAGCAGATTTCAGGGTCCCAGGGAAGTAGAGTTGACTGTCAGTGACAAAGCTGTTTTATTTAAGTAGGAAAAATGAATCATTATCGCCTTTGACTAGAAAAATAACATTATCACCCTCACACATGGACCACTGAAAACCACCATTTCACAATTTCACTTGTAAGGGATTTACTAAATGTCTTTTGTGTCATATGAAGCACACAGGTTTTAATTAACTCCTTATTGTAGAAGGTACTATCACAGGTATTTGTTTTTTTGGACACACTCATGGAATGTTTTTTTCTGTAGCTACAGAAAGCCTTCAGTTATCCCATCTTCCAGCAAGATGAGGCCTTGCCTCACTTTCACCATGCAGTCCAGAGATTTGTAATGAACACATTTTAAATATAGATTGGACACTATTCAAAAGATTGACCTGCCTTTGAAACAATGGCTTCCAGATCTCCCAGATATGTGACTGTTTATGAAGATGTGTCAAGAACCTCCACGTTTTCCCACTTCTTCCTTGCAGCTCAGAGACATTTTATTCTCTATCCACTAGTTTAATTATGCATATCTTAATTACCTTGTAGGCATTTTGTGAAATGAATAAAATTACTCCTAATCAAATCACTGTTTGTCTTTAGACAAAAGTTGTGTCCCAAAGAAGACATTTTATGCAGCTACCAAGTACTATACGCTGGAGGCTGAGTTCAAAGTATAAAAACTCTCATTCTCTAATCTTGAGGAGCTAATGATCTTGTATCTAGGCATGGGTGAGTTATTAAAAGAATGAACAAAATTCTGAAAAATTGAGTAATGAAGTATATACAACATGGACCTGAAGAAAGCACTAGTTTAATCTGCTTGATAGGATTGAGAAAGTTTTAATGTATAAGGTAGAATTTTAGCTGCAGTTTGGAAGATTAGTCAAATTTTAGTAACAAAAGAAGAGGTAAATGGTAACTTAATAAAATAGGATGAGTCAGATTTGTCTGTTGTTTTAGTATGCATAGATACGGTTTAAAATCGCATGAAAACCATGCTGGTATAATGAAACTTTTTCTGTAGGCAATGTAAGATTATGTAGAAACATTTATTAGCTTTCTCATTCAATGCTAACAGGCTAGGGGTGACAGAGGAAAACACAAACCAAAAGAGACAAAAGGGACTGTTATTCTCGAAGCAAAGTTCTTGTAATTGTAATTTTTGTACTTCTAACAATGTTTTCTTGTCCTTTAAATTAAGAAACCTGTTGTGTTGTACAACTGCTACAAATTGTATTCATTAGGAAAATCTACAATTCAATGTGGTTTAATGTGTTTTGTTTTATAATTGTTGCTAAAATAAAATAACTTTTTATATATAAAAGAAATTTTTTATATTAATAAATATCTGTCTAGTCATATTAGGAATAATAACAAAATGAAAGATAGATGTTGATTTAGGAAAACTGGGCACACCTGGGTTTCAATCCCAACTATTACTTCTACTTGCCATGTGACCATGTTCAAATTATTTAGGCATTTTAAGTCTTCTTATTCTCTAGTCCAAAATTGGTTTAAAATTTTTATCTTGGATGTTGTTAAAACTTAAATGAGATAATGTATATAAAGTGTTTGGAAAAAATACTACTTATTAAACTTTGTTGCAATTCATGAGCTAATGAAAATATCTTTAATATGGAGGGTGACTATCATTCTCGTATTTAGCATTATATATATTGCAATTGTATTTGCCAGCTTTAGGAGAAACTAAAGCATACTAAAATATATTGAATTTCATATATATATGTGGAATATATAGATTGACTGATTTCCATATATGTGTGTATATATAGAGGAAGAGACAGAGAGAGAGAGCAAGAGAGAAATGACAGAGAGACAGAAAAACAAAAAAGTCTATGACCTGAATTCTGTTATAAGTGGTATAGAGTACAAAAGACTTAAGCAATTGTACATTTCTATTTATTTCCTTCTCGTCACAAGAAAAATTAAAAAAATTATACTCACTTTAAGATCTTATAGTTCAATTTCAACGATTTTTTCATTTACTCGAAGTTATCATCTTTGAAATTCAATATTGGGGCCCCTGTTGTCATATTTAAAACTTTGGCAACAGGCCCACAGACTTTTTCTCAATCTTAATTTGTTTTATAATCTTTGTTGAAACTTCTAGTGAATGATGCATCCAATTACATACTTCTGTTTTGCACCTCTTGTTTCTAATAACTATTCCTCACCATCATTTCAGATACCTATTCCAGGGGCATATCTTTTTTATATCTATCATTATTTTAGCTGGAAAATCAATCATGCAAATATTCAATTCCTTAACTCCTTTACTTTCCAGCTTACAGCTTATTTGTTCAAATACTCCTACTCTGATTTTATCAGAAGCCTTAATTTATTAAGTCATAGGTTATCCCCAATTTCAAAAATCCTCTTCTTAGTATGATTCTTTTTTCAGCTTATATTCCATGGCTCATAGTTCAATAAGAGTTTTTACATTATTTTAAAGGCCCATGCTTTTTTTTCTTTCCATTATACTAATCTGAAGAAAAAGCTATCTGATTTCTGTCTACGTAAAATATCAGGACACATTATTCCTACTACAAAATGATCATCCTAAAATTGAAATAATCCCTCATCACTTCAATTCTAGGCAAGATATCTGGTCAACTAATCTTCATTCTATTTCAACTCTTTCAAAGATTGTTTATACACTTCAAAATCTATTTCTATCTTTTCTATTAGACATGTAGTCATTTTCTCTGAATATCAAATTTATATACATACTTTTACATTTGGATGCAATCTGTCCTGTTATAATAAAGTAGCTGTTTCTTCTGCTATCTAATCTTTGTATTGAATTACATATTTTCTTGTCTCTCAAGAAAATTATTCTATCAATTCTCTCGTCTCTCTCTGTCCTTCTTTTCACCCTATTTATTTTCTTCCTTTGAAGCTTCCTGAGACATATAATCCTGTTTTACCTTCTATTTCCCCAGCATATAATAATGCTTATCAATTGCATTGTACAAATATACACTTTTATTTAGTAATAAATGCCAATATAAATAATTTCAAAGAAGACACTGCTATAAAGTAGGAAAGTTTAATTGAATGTTAATTCTGCCTTTCAAGAGACTCATGTATGTGTTCATTAAGCATCAGTTATTATGAACATTACACAGATTTATGATTTCTTTAAGAATTCTATTTTAAAATTGTAATTGTGGTTAAATAAGTATAAAATAAAATTTTCTATTTTACCTTATTCTCAATGTATAATTTAGAAGCATGAGTTGCATTCACAATGTTGTGAAACCATAATCATTACCTATTGTTAAAACTTTTTCATCACTCAAATAGAACTTCATAACGAGCAGTAACTTTCCATTCTCTCCTCCCTTAGCCTCTGGGAACCTCTAATCTCTTTCTTTCTCTATAATTTTACTTGTTCTAGATATTTTATACAAGTGTGTCAGAAAAGATTTGTCCTTTTATGTCTGGCTTTTTTCATTTGGTATAATGTTTTCTAGGTTATACCTGTTATGGCAATACATCAGAACTTCGTTCCATTTTCTGGCTGAATAATATTCTACTATATGTATACATCACCTTTTGTCCATTCATTCATTTGTTGATGAACACCTGGATTGTTTTCATCTTTTGGCTCTGTGAATAATGCTACAATGAGCAGTGACATACAAATATGTGAAACTTTGTTTCCATTTTTGGGGGGTATATAACAGTCTAAAATTGTTTGGATTATATGGTAATTCTATGTGTAGCTTTCTGAGAGACTATAAAACTGTTTTCAACAGCGACTGCACCATTTTACATTCCTGCCAGCAAGGTGCAATTGTTCTAATTTCTCCACATCCTTGCCAACACAAGTTATTTTCTTTTATTTTATTATAGCTATCCTAGTAGGTATAAAGTAGTATCTTATGGTTTAGATTTCCCTAAAGACTAATAATACTGAACATGTTTGCATGTGCTTATTTGTATATCCTCTTTATACAGATGTTTATCATGTCCTTGGGTCATTTTATAAATTGGGTCATATGTTATTTTGTGGAGTTTTAGGAGTTCTTTATATCTTAGATATTTAGTTTCCATAAGATACGTGTTTTAGACATATTTTATCCCAATCTGCAGCTTTACTTTTTCACTTTCTTGATAATATCCTTTAATAAATAAAATATTTTAATTTTGTAAAGTCAAATATATATATTTGACTTTCAAATTTATGTACATACTTCTACATTTGGATGCAATCTGTCCTGTTATACATTGCTTTTGTATTATACATTGCTGCTGTATTATACATGCCTGTGTGTTATACATTGAGAAGAAGATAAAATAGAAAATTTTATTTTATACATATTTAACCACAATAACAATTTAAAAAATAGAATTCTTAAAGAAATCCTAAATCTGTGTAATGTTCACAATAATTGATGCTTAATGAACAGGTACATGAGTCTCTTGAAAGCCAAATATACATATATATTTAATTATATATACATATATATAGTTATATAGTTACTCATATACTATATAACTATAGTTATAGTTATATAGTTACTTTGGTGTCATATGTAAGAATCCGTTGATGAATTTAAGGCCCAGAATATTTATGCCTATCTCTTCTTCTAAAAGTTTTATGATGTTAACTCTTACATTTACGTCATTGATTCATTCTGAGTTAATGTTTTATATGGTGTGAAGTAGGAGACCAGCTTCATTCTTCTCAATGTGGAAGTCCAGTTGGCCCAACACCTTTTGATGAAGATGCTGCTTTTCTATTATAGACTTGTCACCCTTTTCAGAAATCGGCTGCTAATAGACACATAAATTTATTTCTGACTCTCAAATATATTGAATTGATCTATACAACTATCCTTATACCAATCCCAAATGGTTTTTATCAGCGCTTCTTTGTAATAATTTTTAAAATTTAGAAATTGTGAGTCCTCTAAATTTGTTCTTTCTCAAAATTGTTTTGACTATTTGGATCCCCTTGCAATTTCACATAACTTAAGGATCAGCTTTTTGCATTTCTGAAAAAAAAAAAAAAGGCTGTTGCAATTTTGATATGGATTGGCTTGAATTTGTAGATAACTCTGTGGTACTGATGTCTTAAAATATTAAGTCTTCGACCCCATGAACATGGGCTGCCTTTCCATTTAAATAAGTGTTTAATTTTTTTCAGCAATGCTTTATATTTTTCAGTGTATATTAAAATGTTTATTAATCTATTTAACTTTCTGGGTTAAATTTGCTCTAAAGTATTTTAATGTTTTGAATGATATTGTAAATTGAATTACTGTTTACATTTCCTTTGCAAATTGTTCATTGCGAATGTGTAGAAATACATTCAATTTTTGTGTGTTGATTTTGCACCTGGCAATTGGGCTGAATTTGTTTCTTAGTAACTATATTGTGGATTTTGAGAGATTTTTCTACATATAAGAACATGTCATATGTGAATAGATATATCTGTATTTTTTTCTTTTAAACTGGGGGACCTTTTATTTATTGTCCTTGCCTACTTGCTCTGTCTAGAACTTCCAGTAGAATGTTGAATAGCAATGATGAAAGTGGGCATCTTTGTCTTGTTTCTATCTTAGTGGGAGGCTTTCATTTTGACTTTGGGTACAATTTAAGGAAGGAAAAAAAAGGAAAAACTGTGCTTCTTAAAATCTTTTAAAACAAATTTGTTAAATATTTTATTACTGATTATTTTTAAACGATGTTTTATGTCCTAAAAATTCAGGAACCACGTATTAAAATATTTAAAATGTTAAAATATTAGAACAGTTACCTAGGACCAAATTTACCCAACATCAAAAGCTTATAAAAGCTCTTCATTTTATAACTTTCAGGAGGATCTCATGTATCTGAGTGGAAACACTTACGTTAATTGTAATAAAACATTAGTTGTAAGTATTTTCAAGTTCTTAGCAATTTTTGCTGTTAGTAGATCTTAACAAATATTTCAATATTTTTGCTTTATTGCCGAGCGAATAATCATGTATAAAATTATCCTCACTTCATTGTTAAAGATTAAAATAACTGAAATATTATCTAGGCTTTTATAAAGCACATTAAGATTGCATGCAATGCACTAAATTAACAAATATTATTTTTAAGAAATAAAAATAGTTAGGTAAAATGATGTAATAAGGATATCTTAGAGAGTCAGTTGCTTTTATACAAACAACAATAATGACCGTAGCTGAATGTGCTGATTCTCTGAATCCATGATAAAAATAATAGATTTTTATCTTATCCATGGATAACAATCCATGATTCTCTGAATTCACGATGAAAAAACATTTTATTAACCTTTAAACTACAAAATAAATAATAAAAAAATGAAAACTGTAGAGATTTTAGATAATTAAAATAATTGAAGGCTCTCAAATTCACTAAGCAGTCTTAGGCATTAAAAAAACAATGGCATGATGCTTTCAATTAGATCAACAAAAGTAAACAAAAAAATAACATGTGGTTTGGGGATTCACTTGTGGTTGTAATGGATAAATTAAAATATCAAAGCTAGTTTCTTCTCATTCAAAGTTGCAAACATTAAAAAACCAAAACATTATAATAACCAATATGTTAATTAAATATATCTGTGATTATATAAAACATGTTTCTGTTTGAAAATATTGCTGAAAGTGCACAAATTATTTGTCAACAATTTATTTCCCAAATTAGAGTAGTTGTATTACATTCTGAACAATTTATATGCTTTAAATGTAAAAAAATCTAATTGTGGTTTAATTTTCAAAATTGCCTCTATGTAAAATTCCAAACTTGCTTATTTTCTCCTTCAATAAAATGATGTAAAGTATTAGTTCACTTAATATAATGAAGGTAAAGAGCATTGCTCACAAGTTGATTGTAGAAGAAAAACATATAGGCAGCTCTCCATATCATTGGTCAATATCATATTTTCTTAAAAGATCAGAGTCTGGAAGTATAGATGCAAAGTTTATTTCAATACATCTTTTCTTAAAATCCAGGCTATCTTAGTCACCCACTGGAACCTTCCACCTGGGACATGTGTATAAATGGATCAGAGTTCCGTTGGCTGATGTAATTTAATCAAATTCTGCACATTTACAACTGGCTTTATAGTAAGCTGTTTGATTTGTCCTTCTTGAATATATTATAGATTATTAAATCTATTTAACATCTTATCTAATGTCAATAAGTTTTACAAATAATTCTGTATCACTTTACTCATCTAATCTAAATGTTTCTCCCATTACAAACTTAAATAAAAATACTCCGGTGTGCAGCTTTACTAGAAACTTCATCAAATATCTGACCTTCACAGATAAAAAGCTGCACTGGGAACAACATAGATTTTATTCCTTATAACAGATATAAGATCCTTTAGAATAAAAATTTTATAAGAGAATAATTTAACATATCTCATATTATTACCATAACAAGGCAACCCCTTATTAAGGTTTAAAGAATGTCAAAGGAAGCGGGATTCTTTCATTTACATTATATTGCTTAATAATTCTACAAAATAAGAGAACATTGTATGGTCCCAGAGGTACAGTAAGAGATCTGAATATACACTTAGACAAATCTTCTAGATATAAGTAAATTTACCAATGATGAACTAATCCATTACATAACTCACTTAAATCTTTATAAATTAACATTTTTATGTGAGTGTTACTTCATATGCCAAAAAGTATCCTTTACAATTAATGGCATTGTTTAATACAGTAATTTCAAAAACTGATTCTCACTTATTAGAATTATATTAATAACACTCATGGTAATTTTATGATCATAAGCATGGTAAAATACTTATTGAGAACTGTAAGTTCTAGGTACCGTATTACACACTTTACAAATTTTCTCATACGATTCTTAAAAAAACTTAAGTGGTAGCTATTATTATGAGCACGTTTTACATATAATCATATAGGCTAAGGTTGTTAAGTATACTTTTTAAGGTAACAAAGCTACTAAGTGTTGGAGCAGAGATTCAAATATCATTCTGACCCAATAAATGGCATAATAAATACAAGTGACAAGGAACTAATATCAATATGTTTTTCAAAATGCAAGCCACAATCTATTAATAGTTCATGAACTCAACTAAGGCTCATCATCAGTATTCTTTAAAACAATAAAATTTAATAAGTTATAAATATTAGACCATATGATAATAGTAGGGATATAATTGATTCATGAATTTATTTTCAGATATATTCTACTGATGAATTAACACAAAACCAGAGTTAAACATTTTTACAATGCTGAGTTCTATTAACTCCATGAAAGAGTACATGCACCATTTAAAAAATTACCAAGTTATCTGCAGAATGCAAAAAGTCAGTTTTTAAGTGCTAGAAAGTGAGAGTTCATGAACGTTGTGCTTATTAAGCATTAAAAATTAGTATCCTGGAGAGGATAGAAATCAATTGACCTGCATATAGTTAGATAAAATGAATTTCACTCTTCATTGATCAGGAAAAAGTCTTCACTTTGTGTCCAGTAAGGGTTTGTAATCTTGGGGATATTCAATAGTCATGGTCCTTTACAAGCTTCGATTGATTAATTACAGCAGTGATAAACACAATAATCATTTTTGATATTTCATAGGGAATTGCCACTATAGGTTGTATGTCCAAAGTAAGCAACAATTTTCTTATGGTCCTTTCCTTAATCTCTGTTGTAGAGTAATGATATAAGGAACAACAATTTTCTTATGGTCCTTTCCTTAATCTCTGTTGTAGAGTAATGATATAAGGAACAATATATGGTCAGATTTTTTGGTCAATACTTACATCTTGGGTTTAGATTTTTAATGGATATGTTTTGTTTATCCGTATACCTTCAATTTCACTTTAATGCACGATCCATAAAATAGTTACTCTACTAAAACTGTTAATAATACCCTGATCACAGCAACAATTAATCATATTCTTTCATTTGTACATGGCTGAATCATTAAAAAAAGATCCTGTGGGCAGGTGTGTCATATTTTGGAAAACCAATTGGCTTCCTTATTAATTTTACATACAGTCTTCTTAACCTACAATCAAGGATTTCAAAGGGTTAAATATTTAATCTATTTACAAGTTAACAAGTTAGCTTGTCACAATTTCACGGACAATGGGAGAAGATAAAATATTTCTAGGAGAGAGACAAAGGACATTATTACTGATAATGCTGCAAAAGCAGTAAAAGCATATGTACATTTCTGTCACTTTCCCTTGCAGCAGAGTCCAATGGGGAGATACATATGGGTTACTTTCCCCTGCCCCAGAGTCCAATGGGGAGAAACATATGGGCTCAGGTAGAAGCCAGCACACACAGTGAGTTGTGTTCAGAGAGAAGAAGCTGAGCTTTAGGGAACGTGGATCTCTTATAACGGGTAGGAAGCATATCTACCCTTCACTCTGGAAGGAGACATCCCTTCTATTTTCTAAGGCTCTTAATATGAGACAAATAGCAACATGCAACATACATGAAAAATTTTCTCTCAACACTTACCTTGGAGCATTTATCCAAACAAAAACAGGAGACTAGATAGTAGAGAAAATATTGTGATAAGTAAATTATGTTTTGGAATTGTGAGTAAAGTGATTCCGTTGTTCAGTATTCTTGTAAGAAAAATGTGCAAGAAATTTTGTTGAACCTGTATCGCAGGGACAACATATGGCTTCCTTTGCTATGATTGCTTCTGTCATAGAGCTTCTATGCAGTATTCAAATATAGGAGTATCAAGGCCAATAAAGAAAACTTCTCAGGAATCAGCAGATACAAACATCTCTGATACAGCCTGAAAGTTTTATACTTCAACAGGCATGTACATAGATCATGTGAAATACTACCATTATAGACTTACCAAAATTTCAACAGAGCATATAAACTCTTTTAAGATAGTAGACTTATTTATCTCCACAATCAATATTGTGGTACAATATATCTTGTGCATACATATGCAAGTCTTAAAGAGCACAATCTATAGTTTTTGTAGTTATCTGAGGAAATTGAGAGTTGTTTTAACCAAATAATTCTAAATTCACAGCAGGACAAGTATAACTTGTTCAAACAGTTCAAGGACATTTTTTTCTTAATTAGTTGAGTGCAAATATGTTGTTAGTGATTTCCTGTGATATGGAACCACTGTCAATATTTTAAGCTATCTGGCTTTACAGAAAGAATATTATATTTCAGAACTATGATATTCATGTCATATAAGAAATAAGGTAATAACAGTCATATGCTATAAAATGATGCTTATTTTAACTAAAGATTTTTTTAGCTAAAAAAATTGGTTGCTGAAAAGTTTGAGCCCGGAAGAAGTAATTACCAATGTAACTAATGTTGGGCTGAGAAAATAAACTTCTCTGGATGAACCTTATGAAAACTGTAGTTGTAATAATTTTAGCAGAATATTACAATAATAGAAAAAGTATGACAAACTCAACAGCTTAATTTGTGCAGCAAATTATACCTGCCTTGAATCAAACAAATTATTTGTTTTTTTAAACACCTTTATTGAGGTGTAACTGATATACAAAAGCCTTCACATATTCAGTGTGTACAATTTGATGAGTTTGAAAATATGCATACACCTGTGAAAGCATCAGCACAATCAAAGTAATCTCTGAGAGGTAGCTGCTCTCCCATGTATACTACAGCATTATTTACAATAGTCAAAATATAGAAACAACCTAACTGTCCAGTGACAAAAAAGAAGATAGAGAAGATGTGATATGTCACCAAACAATGGAATATTGTTCAGTATTTAAAAAGATAAAAATGTTATCTTTTGTGAAAACACGGATGCCAGTAGAGGACATCATGAAAAGTGAAATAAGCCAGTCAGAGAAAGATGTATGTTGCATGATTCCACCTATAAAGAACATCTAAAATAGTCAAACTCATAGAAGCAGAGAGTAGAATGGTGGTTGGTCGCCAGGGAATGGGTGAACAGGGAAATGGAGACTTGTTGCTCAATTGATATAAAGCTTTGACTACCCAAAATGAAAAAGGTTTAGAGATCTGTTGTACAACATTGTATTTACAGTTAACAATATAACATTTAGCACTCCAAAGTTTAAGACGATAGATTTCATTTTATGTGCTTTGAGCATGCCCACACACACACACTCAGACATGTGAACATGCAGCATGCAAACGCAAAAGACAGCAATTCATCAAAATGTATACATTAAAATGTGCAGTTATTTTTATATCAATTATATCTCAATAAAGACTTAAAAAGAACAAGATAACATATTAGATACTAGAAATTGTAAGAAGAAAAGTCTTTTTTACAATATTTCTTTAGCCTCATCCAATTTGCAGCAAATTTGAAGTGACAATTATTTGATAAAAAATAATTAATTTTTTAAGATTTACTTTGATTAGTTATATTTATAGAAATATAATACCTTTTTACAAATATAGAACAATTTTTAGTCACTGAATGACTTGCATTTTTTATTATCTCTTAACTAAGAGATACGTAACCAAAGTATTAACCTTAGTGCAGCTAAAGTTTCCTTTAAAAAAAAAAAAAAGATATCATTTCCATAATTAAAGAAACAACCAGACAGTTATTCTTAGAAGCCAGCTAGACATTTTAAGCATTAGTAATTAATTTTAAAAAATCCTTGTGAACTTTGTACTATTTTAAAATTATGTATTTGTAAGTTTCAATAAACCAGTTAGCATTACATTTAACATGAAATTTAAGAGACCTTATAATCAGTTTTATTTTTTTTTCTACTTAGTTTTATGTAGACCTGGGCTAGATATTCCTGGACTATGCATATATAATGACAGACTTTAAAAGCATTTAAAAGGCCAACTGTTGTCAAATTAAAAAATCCCCACAGGAGAGTGAGGGTACAGGGTAATAACAATTTGACACTGTAGTTCCTATGTTAACCACATAACAGACTGAAATGTTATCTGTGACAGCTACAAGATAGACTTAGGAAAGCACCAGAAAAGAGAGCAACTGATTCTCTTTTCCCAAGCAAACACCGAAAAATAAGAAACAAAAATAAGACTGAAAGCTCAGTGACAGATGACTGATGGTCAAAATCATATGGCCGGGTATGGTGGCTCAGGCCTGTAATCCCAGCACTTTGGGAGGCCAAGGCAGGCCGATCACAAGATCAGGAGATGGAGACCATCCTGGCTAACATGGTGAAACTGTTTCTCTACTAAAATACAAAAAATTATCCAGCTGTGGTGGCAGGCACCTGTAGCCCCAGCCACTTGGGAGGCTGAGGCAGGGGAATTGCTTGAACCCAGGAGGCGGAGGTTGCAGTGAGCTGAGATCGCGCCACTGCACTCCAGCCTGGCAACAGAGCAAGACTCTGACTCAAAAAAAAAAAAAAAAACCATATATAAATCATGAGCTATGGTAACTCAGAGCTACAGTTCCTCAAACCGTCCTGGTAAATGTAATAAATTTAAGGGGATCTCTAAGAAGAATCAAATCTTAGTCACCACTGCAATTGTACCTGAAGACCAAAACAAAAGATATTGTTCCCATAATTAAAGACACAACCAGGCAGTTATTCTTAGAAGAAGCCAGCTAGACATTTTAAACATTAGTAATTAATTTTAAAAAAATCCTTGTGAACAAAAAAGCACAGGTAAGAATGTTGTTTCTGGTCTTAAGGCTGGCAACACCAGCACCACTAAGTGAAGCTGACAAGGCAATTTTGGTGGATCTCCTAAAATGTCTGATACAATAAGGCCAGGGCTAAGTACTACTATGACTATGACTATGACTACAACTAATCATACTACTTCCTGTAATAATAATTACAAAGCTGCTGAGTCTATTAACTTGCCAGGCAAGGGAACACTCAACAGTTAAGAAATTTACTAAGTCTCTGCAGTGTATAATCGGGGTTCCTTAAGTGATTTAAAAAAGGGAATTCACAATAGTTATGCTAATTAAGAGCCGAAACTAGAACAACAAATTAAGTGAAATGAGTTTATACGTCTGCACTGTCCATTCATCAGGAAAGACTCCTTAGTTTGTTGAATAAATAAATGTTCATTCAGGTCACTCAAATTCGTGACATCTTATCAGCTTTAGCTGGTTAGAGCCAGTTATGATGAAATGAAACAATTGGTTTTGCTATATTCTAGGGAAGTGCTATTGTAGATATGTTTATGTGTGAACTAGATTGGTATGTAAACTGCATTTCTTAGTATGAATTTCTGCCAAAAAAATGAGTACCACTAGTTTAGATGTTGGGCAACATTAATTATTTCTCATATATATTTTGACTCTTCTCTAGATCCTAAATGCTCAGAAAGTTATTTTAAAATTACAGTTTTTTAAAGATAAAATAAAAAAATGCTGATAGTCTTTTTGAGGCGTTTTTGGCTAAAATTAGGTTAGAATAAATGCTACGTTTCCTTTCTTTTGCTGATCTGTTTGTAGTAAAGAGATATAAGAAAATGAACTTCTCATATATTTTTTAAATGCACCAAATAAAGGAGAATGGACAAAATCCATCAGTGTTGCACATTGTTAAAAGAAGCTTTACTAACCTTGGGGTAGAAAAGATGTCCAAGGTGTTTATCAGCAAATTGAATTACAAATGCAAAGCCAAAAAAAAGTTTTACAATGCAAAGCTGAAATCAGGACTAGATCATTTTGAGGCATCTGGGTTGCTTTTTCATGGGTATATACTTAAGCTTGATTAGACAGGAGTAAAATGGAAATCATGAATTTATAGGCAGGGGTACATACATTTAAAATAATGAAATTGGTCTGCATGGAGTAGCTTAGCTAGCAGATTGTCACAGCATGATCTCTCATTAGGATATTTCCTTGAAGCTTAAGATTGTTAGCGTAAACAAGGCAGAAATATCCAGATGATAGTGGCTAAACACAGGTATTCATCTTCAAACTTAACTGTTCTTTGAAGAATTACATGGTCCACAGAAATCCTGATAGGTACACTGTGAATATCAATCACAATAAGTATTATCACAAACTTTAAATAAGCACAGTGTGCTCCAGCTTACTTAAACTGAGAGTTTATGAGACTAATTGTCTTCTGTTTTATGCAGATATTTGAATAAGCCATGTCTAAACTATATTTTACTTCTGAAATTTATTTTTGCTTAAATTGGAGCTAATGTCTGGCTTTGCAGTTAAGAGATATTCGTATAAATATCCAGTGTCATATTTAAACCCAGATTTCAAAATTCTTTATGGTTTTGACTATTTCAGCTTCTTTATATGTTTTGGAAATACAATATAATTCAAAAACTCAGATTTTTTTGGTTGCAAAATTGCATTTCCTAATATTAGGACTCAAATATGTCATATGAAATCTAGAGAAAGTTTTTGCACCTCCCATCAATTTTTCAAGAATTTGAGTTTGTTTTATGCATCAATATGTTTGAAAATGTTTACATTTTAATGAATTCAAATATCATGTTAAATAATATAGTTTACCTCTATTGATGTAAATCCTTTATCTCTTCCTTTTATACATTTTAGAATTTACATGCTCTAAAAGTTACATGCTATTGTCTCTAGCAAACTCCAAGTGGGCTGTTCACTGTTCAAAGTCTTTTGAAATATGTTTTTTCCTTCATAAAATATTTTATTAGATAAAATATTTACTTTTATTTATTAAATAAAATATTTAGGTCAAACCCATATTTATGCCTTCATAAAGGTATATTTGCAGAATGCATGATGATGAAAGAGCTACTTTTCCTTTTTTAGATTTTGAATAAAAGACTGTGCTTCGGGAAAGAAAATAAGAATGTAAACGTGAGCAAGATTAGCTATGGTAGATACAAATGAGTGTCCTTCAGTAGTAGTCCAACTTCTAGTCTAAATATTAGTGAGATAAGAGCCTAGGCAGTGTTTCTATTCAATTAATCATGGCTACCTTTCCTATACAATTCTTATTTCATCATTAATTTTTAAAATATTCTTTTACTCTTTAATTTTAAGAATACAAATTATAAATCTTTTGTGAGTACAAATAACAACAGCATATATGCAAGCAATAATACTTAGTAAATGGATAATATCAACCTGTCAGTAATTCAATAAATGCAATATTACTTATACCACTGAAGGTCCTTTATGCTCATCATAGAGACAATACCCCTGCCGCCCTTTTAGAGATAACCGCTGAGCTAACTTGTGTGTTTCTACTGCTTTTCATTATAATGAAAATACACACAAATACACACACACATATTCTTATGTATGTTCTTATATTATAATTTAATACATGTTAATCTGTCAGCTGTAAATATTCTCAAAAATTATTTGCTAGTTGTACCAGTAAATAATGCAAAAACATTTGTCACAGTTTGATGTATCAGTTAATTTGAACTAATCATTATTTTCTGTCTCTCACTTACAATTTGTCATTATTTGCTGTTGTATGTCCTACATTAGAAACTGCAAGAAAGCACAGGTATGTTTTGGCTATCTTGTTTTGTTACGGGAATGAAGAAGGACTGGAGAGACCACAGGGTGAGACAGTAGAATTTTATTGAGTGCAGTCAGGCCCAGCGGCTTAACATCCAAAAACTGAGCCAAGAACAAAGACAGGTCTCGGCTTTTATACACACTTCAAAAAGGGGGCTGGCTAGTTTGAAGCAAGCTTACAGTGGCGTGAAGCGTAGTGGCGCAAAAGCAAGTGTGCAGAAAGAAGCAGAACAAAGACAGTTAATCAAATTGTGACAGGTGCATAACTCAGGATTACGTATGACATCTTGCTATGTGGCTCAGATGGCTGTTACCTAGGTTTTACTCAAGTGCCTTTCACGGGCTTATCTCATAACATTCGCTATGGTGTCCAGGTGACCGTAGTTCAGGCCTGCTCAGGCTTCTCATGACCTTCACTGTGTTGCCTAGAATAGTTGAAGGTACTAGTTACATAGAAATCCATAAACTCTTAGGTTTACTCATATCATAAGAGAAGGGAAAATTTGTTTTTTCTTCTCCCTATGTTGAGTGAGTGCTGGGAGAGTCTCCAGAGCACATTCCTTTGAGCCCTGGTTTCTTAGATAACATTATTGGAAATTTTGCCTGTGTCTGGGTTTTGCCTGTCACTGCCTTTGGGATGAGTCAGCCTAATACAGAAAGCTTATTTCTTTCTCTTTTTAATTTTATTTTTCTTTCTTTCTCTAATTTCTGCCTCAGTTTAATGTTCAAATTCCCCAAATTAGCATATATCGTTACTAAAGAAACAAAATGCTCACAATCCTTTTCTCCTTTTTCATTTACAGCAATATTTATGCAAAACATAAAGTTTCTGTGCATCTAATTTTTCATATATAACTTCATTGAATCCACTCCCACCATTTTTTTGCTTCTATTGCCCCACAGAAACTGCTGTTAACCTGGTCTCCAATTATCTTCATGTTTCTACCTTCAGATTTTCCTTCTGCTTTATTTCTAATTCTACTCCTCTCTATAACATCTTAAAAAGTGTCCCAAGTTTCAAACTCTTCTATTTATAGTCACTTCGGTGATGTTACTCCATGTTTCTTTTTTTTATACTTTTGAGTAAAATCTGTACACTTAGAACTCCCAAATTTATAAATTCAGCTTTGCAATCTCCTTTGAGTTACAGACTCTCAGGCACAGGTGGCTATTCAATGTCACTTCTCAGATGCCTACTAGGCATACAAAATGCCAATATGATTCTTCTATTCAGCCCTAAAATGTCTGCTTCTTATACTGTTTCTCATTTCAGTTAGTGACACAGCCATTCTCTTACTTAGGCCAAACTCTGAGTCATCCATAGTGTTTAACATCTTCTTACATTACACTTTAATTCCTAATTCCTCAAAAAAAAGAAAAGAAAGTGGGTTCTTTCTAACAACATAGCTGAAATTTGACCACTTCTCTCTATCTCTGCTGTTTTCATCATGATAAACTCTGTATTGTTCCTTTCCTGAATTATTGTGAGTTTCTCCTAATCGATTTTTTTTGTATCACACTTGACTCCAAGAACATACTCCCAATTCACGGGCTAAAGTGTCTTTCAAGTTATGTTACATCGTGTTACTACTATGTCCAACACTTTCTGATGACTTCCCAACTCATGTGAAATTCAAAATCATCACAATGGCTTACCAGGCCTATGAGATGCACTCTCACCACATCCTCATTATTTATCTAATCACATTTCTTGTTTCTCATTCATTCACAGACCTAGTTATTTGAAGCTAATAGTCATCTTGTGATTATTCTGTTTTGTCCTACCTATTGTGTTGCTGAATTAAAATGCTCTTCCTCACAATAGGAAAATGGCTCATTCCCTCAACACATTCCATTTTTTCAGTCAGTAGCATTTTTATGAAGATATTTCCTTACCACCCTATTTAAAATTGAAGCCCTTAACACTCCTGATTATCTTTTCTTGTTTTTTGTTCCTCACAAAAAACATGACACATACGTTTAAAATGTCAATTGTTTCTCTTTCAATGTGAAATGTATGCACTATGAGGTTAGGGACATATTGTTTATTTTGCCTTCCCAAGCAAGACATGGTGTTTAATAAGCATTTGTTGAATAAATATACAAATATTTGTTGAACAAATAAATGACTGACTGATTTGACTGCTCCTAACCACTAGGACCATCTGGATGAATGGAAGATATGAAAAACATCAGAAAGGGAAGAATGTTGTCAAGTGTTGCCAGAGCACTGTAAAAGTCAAACACCATACCACATTCTGCCCCCACGTAGAATTAACACAAAATAATTTCGTAGAAAGGAGAGACACCTTAACTGACAAGGTTAAATTTGAAATTGGTGAAAAGAAGAAAAGCACATACGTATATGATCTAGAGACAGAACCCATGTTTTACAAGGGAGAATAAAAACAGTTACTTTTATTGTATGCCTGAGTTTCATAGTTTCACTGTATCATATTGGCTGTATATGGGGCTAATTTCTGATTACAGAAAAGTCTTATGCCATTTACAAAGAGATTTGAAAACCCAAGTCTAAAACTAAAGGGTCATCATCCTAAATGCATGTCTGTAAATGTTTTCTAGAATTGTGACCCCTTGGTGATATTGCTGGGCAGAGAAGTTACTTCCAGAATTTATTGCTTTTTTATGAAACATAGATTCTTGTAACACTAGCTCTAAATGTCTAGTTACTTTAGACTGTTTTAAATTTTATGTCAAGATAGGTTGCAAAAGGAGATAAAGGAATAGAATGCCATTTTTGGAGTGTATTGATGAGCCTAAATTTGAGGCTCAATAGAACATCTATAAACAGAGGCACATTTCTAGTTATTAAAAGGCCAAATTTTGAATTAGGTCTTTTTTTGAATTTGAACTTTTATCCGAAATGAGCAGTGTCAGGCAAATATTTCACTAGACAAAGTTAAACAGCAGGGAATACTTTATCCAAGGGTATTGAAATTGTGGACAGAGGCCAGCATTCAATCTGGGCTCTACTCTACACAAAGAACTGAAGCATTTTTAAGATATAAGGATATAAGGATGATAGGCCACATGTGTTTGCTAATTGGCTTTACTGAAAGGAAAAATAGACATTTTAATATTTTTATGACAGGAAGTAGTTTCACAACTTGGCTCAAGGTACCAATACTAATGTAGGTTTTACCCTCCCATAGAAACTGGTAGACAGGGGTACTCAACTTGATGATTACATTTGAAAGGGATGGGGCTCAGGTCCTTGAGAAAATATCCCTGGGTTGTTAAACTGATAAGAGGCTGCAAAAATATTTACATCTCAAAGGGACAGAGAAAGAATTTACAGTTTCAAGTGTTCTAAATCAAATGGTATACAAAAAAGGAAGGTCAGTGGCCTAGAGTAGGAACAAGCCTGTATAAAGTTTTGTGAAGCTGAGGGGAATAAATACTAAGGTCCTCTTGGTCATGACTGCTATGTACATTAGCATCAGATCATCCCTAAAGGCAGATCAACACTGCCAGCCTTGCAAACCAGCATGCCTTTATCATCTTGTGGTTTGTAATTGACTGAGAACCATATGCTATAAATATTTTATTTTGTTTTTTCACAGCACTGACATCTCAAGATGACAACTTTTAGATTCTCAACATTTGTAGATAGTCTTTGTTGATTTTTTCCCACATGACACACTTTTTAGTAACTCTATGTAATATGAAACTAATGACTGAATTGCAATGGTGATGACCCCAACCTATCAACTTCAGCCTTCAGTAACAGCGGGGATATGCAAGGATATAGAAAAGAAAAATATAATTGTCCTCGGTATTTTTTCTTCTCACTAAGCGTAGTCCTTGTTGGACAGGACATAGTCAAAATAATCTTTATAATTGATTTTAAGAAATTTTCTGTGGTATGAGACTTTGTTTTAAAAATATTATTGTATATATATATATAAGATGTAAATAATGATGATTTTGATATACATATAGATAGTAAAAAGGATTATTTTTAGATAAAACCCTGAAGACAGTATAACATTATTGAGTTTTCTACAGAATTTTTTTTGTATTTCTGCTTTTTAATTATATTTTTAGTTGACATGTAATAATTACACATATTTATAGGGTACATAACAATATTTTGATACATGTATATGAGGACCTTAATATTTTTCATTCTCACTAATTGTAATCTTTAATGGGGGGATGTCATTAAGAGTATCTTCATAATTTATTTCAAGAAATTGTCTCTAGTGGTTCTACATTTTATTAGTTTGAACCTATTTTATAACTAGACAGCTTTCCTCGGTGTATGGTCCAGAATTCCACAAGGTGGCTCTGTGCCTCGTTGTCAGAGCTGATAGTAATTCCAATCACCATCTAAGTTTGTCATTTGTTTGCAGCATTTATTTCTCACAGGAGAATAAAGCCAAAATTTTTAAATCAAGTTGGAAGACATCATTTGATAATTACATTGCTTTTTAATGTGTATGAATCTTAGCACCTTGAATTAGGAAAGACTGTCAATGACTGAATTAAACTGATAATACCTAAAAAAAAAAAATCCTGACAATTTTATAGTACTTATTATGTGTTATACATTAATTAACTCATTTATTCTTCACAATATTACTAAAGACAATATAAATATTATTGTTATTTTCAAAATAAGAAAACTGTGGCACAATATGTTAAGTAATTTGCCTAAAATCATAAATTAGTACTTGACGAGTTTTGATCCTAAGCCGTCTGAATTTAATTTTATAATCAAAAATTCATAAACTGTTCTGCATCTCCTAAAATAAAACTTCTAAGATAACCATATATAAAATTTAATTTTAAATATAACTTGAAACATGTCATTTTCCGGAGTCTGTCTTATCTAATACATAATATCAGAATCAAATGTTGATACTACTTAATAATTTTATTTTATGTAACAAAATATAAAAAAGACTATTAGCACAGATTGTGTGCATTTCATCATGCCAATATTATATCATTAACATGTTAATTTCACTTATAATGCAATTAGACATTGTGTAAGTTTTGTTTCAAATACAATTATGCAAAAATTCTATCTAACACAAATTTATTTTAATTTTACATGTTTTCTCTCAGCTGATTTAACTTTGGGGAGGGGACCAATATTTTACAAACAATAAAACAGAAATGCCTAACACCAGTTAATACTCTAAATCCACATTTGAAAATACCAATATTTTATTTTAAAAATATTCTAAGATCGATCGATCTATCTAACTATCTATCTATCTATCTATGTATCTATCAATCTATCTATGCTACTTAGCTTGTGGTAATCCCTTCACAATGTATACCTATATAAATCCTCACATTTTCAGCCTTAAATATGTACAGTTTTATTTTTCAGTTCTACCTCAATAAAGCTGAAAAATGTATATATATTTGCGGAACCAAAAAGAAAAAGCATACAAAAAGGCATTTGTACGAATATATTTTACTTTAAAAATCAATGAGGAAACCACATTTGAAAGGTGTATAATTTATGAAAATAATTTTTCTATTCTTTAATTGAGTTGACATATACCCATGCATCTTTGAAAATATAATTCTACAGGCCGGGCATGGTGGCTCACGCCTGTAATCCCAGCACTTTGGGAGGCCGAGGCGGGCAGATCACGAGGTCAGAAGATCGAGACTACAGTGAAACCCTATCTCTACTAAAAATACAACAAATTAGTTGGGCGTGGTGGCGGGCACCTGCAGTCCCAGCTACTCAGGAGGCTGAGGCAGGAGAATGGCGTGAATCTGGAAGGTGGAGCTTGCAGTGAGCTGAAATCCTGCCACTACACTCCAGCCTGGGCAACAGAGCGAGACGCCATCTCAAAAAACAAACAAACAAACAAAAAAACATAATTCTACATATGTAAAACATTTTATTTTAAAAAGCAGCATGTGCTTTGCTTTTTTTTCCCCCTAGTTATTTTGCATCTGATGCACAATACTAGATGCTCCATTTATTGGCATATCCTGCGTATGCATCTGCATGTATAAAGGTGGCACATTTCTTCTTTATTTTAGGACTTCTGGATTAATGGGAAACCAACTAGACTTAAATTTAAGGGTCAGAGTTTTCTGGTGTCTTTCTTAACATTGCCTAGGGGGATTCTTCTCACTGCAGAAATTTCACATTCAATCACAGTATACCCTGGGGGCATTTGTCATGGTCTTGGCAGGTTAGATAAATAGTTATATAAAATCAGAGGTGAAGGTCAATAAGGACAAGTCTAAGGTAGCTAAATTAAAAGCAAAATACCAGTTATAATTTTACTTGTAGTGGAATGACTAGTTAAGTTCAAATAGAGCAGAATCACAACTGTCAGGTTATAGATTTACAAAAGCATATTTTGACTCTACGGTAATAGGCAATTTAAATCAAAAATCTATTTTTGTACAAGGTTATTCTCAGGACCTGTGAGAACCTGTTATCTTCCTATCACATATATGATTTGTTGAGCAGGATTGACTAAAAAAATGAATTAAATCAGAATAAAAACCAAAATGGGAAGGAAAATTAGAGGAGTGCATGATAAATGAAAACTGAGTCAATTCAAAGTGACTTTTTATTAATTTATGAGTACAGAAGTGTTAGTTCCTTTAGTTCTGACTAGAAATTGTTAGCAACAAGTAGAATCTAATTAATCATTCATTTTGCATTATTAAATGTATTAACCACTGTGCAAGATTATGTCATAGTTCCTACAGTCACAAAGTATAATCTACTTAAGTCATTCAGTAATTGGAAAAAAAAATCATTGTTTTCCTATAAAATACTATCATAGGGAAAATTGGGAGACCAACTTTTAATAAATATACAAATAAATGAATACACTTATTAATATAGTTTCACATATTTTAAAGAAAATTTAAATATAGAGGTATTACTTATGGGATCTGGTGGGATGGGCAGCATTGTATATATTGCTTAGAGAAGGTCTCTCGGAAGAGCTAATATTATTTATGAGATTTAAATGGTGAGAAAGAGACAGATGTTAGAAGACAAGAGATTCGGACAGAAAGATTATCTAGGGCAGAGGCTCTAAGGCAAGGATGAATGACAAGAATGTTTAAAGGGAAGATCAAAGAGCAATGTGGAAATGATAGTGTATAAGTTATCAGCAAAGGTGTTAAGTACTCTACAGAGCCTCAGTTGCTTGTACCTAAGTAGAAGGCAGGTAAAACTTTTCTACTCAAGAACACTTCAGTTGATAATTTATGACAAACAGTCAACGACAAAGCAGGGTGCAAATTATTTTGGTAAAATATCAGATAGTAAAAGTTTTAGGCTTCATTGGCCAAAAGGGAAAATTGAAGATATCATATGTCTGCTTATATATCAAACAAGAAGCCACATTCCATATTTTTATTGACCAAAATAAAAACCTAAGAATAATTAAGTAGACTTATAATATGAATCTACTGATAAAAACAATTGAATTATTTACTGGGAAATAGCATTTTGCTTAACTGAGATTCAAGGTTTATTTTACCTATCATCAAAATTGATTGCAAATGCTCATCTGTTAATACTCATCTATAATGAAATTTTACATATTTTATCTTTGATTTTTTTTTTTTTGACATGGAGTCTCACTCTGTTGCCCAGGCTAGAGTACTATGGTACAATTTTGGCTCACTACAGCCTCCGCCTCCCGGGTTCCAGTAATTCTCCTGCCTCAGCCTCTAGAGCAGCTGAGATTACAGGCGTTCACCACAACGCCCAGGTAACTTTTGTATTTTTAGTAGAGACAGGGCTACACCATGCTGGCCAGGCTGGTCTCGAAATACTGACCTCAGGTGATACGCCTGCCTTGGCCTACCAAAGTGCTAGGATTACAGGAATGAGCCACTGTGCCCGGCCTGATATTGTTTTTAACACAGAGATACTGCCAAATATTGATATCAGTTCATAAGCATATTCTTTTAATTGAGCACATAAAACATTTGGAAGGTATTCTACTAGATTCTTTCTCTTCATATTTGCCTTTTGGCATATCATTATATTATTATATTGCAGAGTTGTCACTTCCAGTCAAAGGTTAGGTAGGAGTTTCTCAATTGTATAATTACATTCATTTTGAAATATTAAACTTTCTTTTACAGCTACATCAATTTTCAAATACCAGTCCTGAAACTGTAGTTTGAACTCAGAGAAAATACATCTTACTGCAAATTTACATGGGAATGAAGAACAACATTTTTGTTATAACTTATGAAAGCACAGAGAGAATGTACAGCAGATTGGCATTTTGTTAAATGATTTATTGTTTAGTTGTTGAAACTGCATTATAGCAGTCAACAATTTTCATATAGCACTATTTTGCTTTGTAATTTTTGAATTAATTTTGATAAATATCTACAAATGTTTACACTAAAAGCTAATTTCAAAGCCTTTCAATGAAGCGATTGGGGTGATTCTTCTTTAGAAAAATTTCCATCATGTCGATCTGTCCAAATAATTAGTATAAAATGTTACCAATGCTAAATGATCTAATTATTATGCAGGTAGGTTAGGATTCTTCAATTTTCCATAAAAATATTTCTATAATTGACAATGGTTACATAGACAAGAATGAATGAAGCTCACATGATAGATTCAAACATTTTCTTCAACTATATGCTGATAATAAGGAATGACAAAAGATTTTATAAACCTTGCGTTTTCACAAAATTTTTCTAATTATGTACTTTTTGATGCACATACATTTTTACCACCAATATTTGTAAACCATCTTAGCAAATTCCATTTCTGGATGTACGAAATTAGTTTTAACTTGACATATTTGAAAAAATTCAAGTGAGAATATTTTCACTTGAATTTTTTCCTTGCAGACTACAAAGAGAAATTAATTCTTCAAATACTTCAAACTGGTCATTAATCTACTGAAAAATCGGTCATAGTTGAAGAGTGTTAATAATACCTCTCAACTCATCAAGTACCATGGACCACTACCCTAAGTCATATCCTTTACTTTTATTTAAAATAGTTATATAACATTCTACTGTAAATTTCATCTTGAATGAATCTGATAGCTATTCTTGTATATTTGGCATATGTCATGCTCCTTTGTTTTTCAACATTGAAATTTCATTTATATCTGGAAAATAAGACTTACCTATGAGGTTAAGGGACTTATATATTGTGAGTGAAGAAAGTCATTTTTAGAAAAATTCTGCCGGGCTCGGTGGCTCATCCTGTAATCCCAGCACTTTGGGAGGCAGAGGCGGGTGGATCATGAGGTCAGGAGTTCAAGACCAGCATGGCCAAAATGGTGAAACCCCATCTCTTCTAAAAATACAAAAATTAGCCCCGCATGGTTGCAGGCACCTGTAATCCCAGCTACTTGAGAGGCTGAGGCAGAGAATTGTTTGAACCCAGGAGGCCGAGGTTGCAGTGAGCCAAGATTGTGCCACTGCTTTCCAGCCTGGGTGGCAGAGTGAGACTCCATCTCAAAAAAAAAAAAAAAAAAAATCCACATTCTTAAAATCTAGGGCAAGTGCCTCTGCCTTAAATTTGGCAATTTGATTCTTTCATATGGGACTTTGTAGATGGGGCAAGTGATTCAATGGTTTAGAAATAGTTTGAATTTTATTAACGACTATAGACATTGTATATAGGATTTTTTTGTTGTTGTTGTTAGAGTCTTGCTCTGTCACCCAGGCTGGAGTGTAGTTGCACCATGTCGGTTCACTCCAACCTCCTCCTCCCGGGTTCAAGCGATTCTCCTGCCTCTGCCTCCCAAGTAGCTTGGACTACAGGGGCGTGCCACCACTCCCAGCTAGTATTTTTGTATTTTTAGTGGAGACAGGGTTTCACCATGTTGGCCAGGATGGTCTCCATCTCCTGACCTCATGATCTGCCCACCTCGGCCTCCCAAAGTGCTGGGATTACAGGAGTGAGCTACCGCGCCTGGCCTGTATATCAGATTTTTGAAGGAATCTCTATTCTTTTTTAGATCTTTTTGAGAAACAGCCCTTGGTACTAATGTAAGTATCATGGAACCCATGTAACCAGAATATTTATTTCTCTCAGTCAACATGACATTATCTGATCCACAAAGTATAAAGACAGGCATTACAAGTAGCCGTTCATCATCAAGTCCACTTAGAGAACCCTAACATAGTCTCTTAAAATTGACAATGATTGTTTTAAAGGAAAGAAAAAAAGTTCTAGCAGGGCTTCTGTTTTGCTCTGCAGAGTGTGTTTATTCCAAAAAGGGATGTTACTAAAGTAGGATAAGAATATAAATGTTTCCCATGGAAAGATTTTGTATAGAACATCTTCACTGATCACTTTGCTATATAGGAGTGATGTCACAAGTTTAGGACCTACACCAGTAAATAAGCAATGGCAAACAAACGCACTGGATTCATGTGACATTCACAGATAATAGCCTAAGATGCATTTTTGTCTTCTGTAAAATAACCCTAATTATCATAAAGAAAACCATCTTCCAGCTTAAAAAAATGTGTCTCTCAGGGCCATTGTAGCCAAGAATACTAGGAGACATAGTTATGCCAATATTCATATATAAACGTATATAACATATATAAATGAAACGCCCTGGATAAGCATTTTGAGAATACTCTTTTAAATATACCTAATTGACTGGCATGTACTATTTTTCCCAGGTCTAGAAAATAGGTGCAATATTTAAGTGGAAGAGCCTTTCTAAGACTATGAAGCAACAAACTGCAGTCAAATGGTGGTTGAATATAATTTTATGGAGAGTGTAAGGGCTTTATACTCATGGAACTGTCTAAATATACTGACATACTTTCACTTAAGAAAAATAAAATGTCAAATTTATTTAAACCATATTTTATTTAGATTTAATTTTACTTACAGCTCTTTTATCATATGGACAGTAGGATAGATCTGACTAAATATGACACATAGAATAATTTGGATTTGTTTTCTTCACCCTTTTTTTTTTTTTTTTTTTTGAGACGGAGTCTCACTCTGTCGCCAGGCTGGAGTGCAGTGGCAAGATATCGGCTCACTGCAACCTCTGACTCCCTGGTTCATGTGATTCTCCTGCCTCAGCATCTCAAGTATCTAGGATTAAAAGCACGTGCCACCACACCCAGCTAATTTTTGTATTTTTAGTAGAGACGGGGATTCACCATGATGCATGATGGCCAGGATGGTCTTGATCGCCTGACCTTGTGATCCACCCATCTCAGCCTCACAAAGTGCTGGGATTACAGGTGTGAGCCACCATACCTGGCTTTCTTCACCCTTTTGCTTTCTGCTATGGCATTATGCATCAAGAAGGCCCTTGAAAGTTTTACCAGCCCTTTCACCTTGGAATTCCTGGTCTCTAGAATAGAGAGAAATAAATTTACGTGCTTTATAATTTACATAGTCTCAGGTATTCCATTATAGCAGCACAAAATGAATACATGCATAGACAATGATAAATAATAACAAATGTTTTGAAAGCTGTTTCTTTATTTTTTGGAGGGGGATCAGCTACTCTACCTATGACATCACAAAAAAAATCACAGATTGATTACAAAACAGTTGTGGAACATTACTTCAGAGGTCATAAACCTTAGAATTGTATGGGTAATCAAAACTAGTCTGGTTTTCCAAATTAGGATATTTTAATGGCTTTTAGTATATTACATTACCTTTTGAGAAGGCTATGTTTTAATATTATATAAAAAGATTACAATTTGAGAAATGCTAAACAGGATAAAATGCTACCATGTTTTTCAAATAATTATCTGTTTCTTTCCAGGGCCATATAGCTTCATCATAGTAATCCCCAGCCCAAAATAAGTAGCCAGTGAATCACTAAGAAAAACTGGAGTACTAAGGCTGCCTATTGGGAGATGATCAATATATCAACAAGAACTTCTTATCTTGTTGAAAGTCACTGACATTTAACGAGATATGACATAATGATATTCCACCAAATACCGTAAAATTTGACAGATTAATCTGGGGAATTTGACATCTTAGTAATGATTTTTTTCATCCCATCTGTTATAATTAATTACCATATATTGTGTAACACAAATTTATATGTACTGCTTTAGCTGCCTTTCACAAGTTTCAAGAAGCAATATTTACATACTGAGTTCTAAGGAATTTTATTTCTATTATTATTTTTGTATGCGCTCATTAAATTTTTATGTCCATAGGGTCTTTTATGTTATTTTACTGTTGTTACTAATGTTTATAGTGATAACAATATGGTTGAAAAATAAGGCCTATGATACTATTTTTTTAATAAGATATGACCAGCACATGATTACTTATCCAAATATATCATGGGTTTTTGAAACCGTGTATATGCTTTAGTTTGGAAGAGTTGTGATATGGTTTGGCTCTCTGTCCCCACCCAAATCTCATCTCGAATTGTATCCCCATGTGTTGAGGGAGGGACCTAGTGGGAGGTGATTGGACCATGGGGGGAGATTTGCCCTTTGCTGTTCTCCTGATAGTGAGTGAGTTCTCAGGAGATCTGATGGTTTAAAAGTGTGGCACTTCCCCCTTCACTCTTTCTCTTTCTCCTGCCTCTGTGGGAAGATGTGCCTTGCTTCCCCTTCGCCTTTCACCACAATTGTAGGTTTCCTGAGGCCTCCTCAGCCATGCAAAACTGTGAGTCAATTAAACCTCTTTTCTTCATAAATTACCCAATCTCAGATAGTTCTTAGTAGTACTGTGAAAACAGACTAATACAGGCTGCATTCTATGTATTTTATTCAGCTTAAACTTATTAATTTTGTTGCTTAAATTTTTATATGTATATTGAACTATATATGCATTTAGTCTATCATTGACATAGCTGTCCTTGTTCTATCATTTTTGCTTTGTATAATTTAAGCTCTTTTATTACTGTAAATTTAAAACAAATATATCTAAAATGTACTAAAACTTTTTGAGTCTGTATTGGTCTTCGTCTTGAGTTACAGGTTTTGTTTTGGTTTGTTCTCATTATTGTTTTGCCTTAAAGTTTATTCTACTGGTAATAGCCTACGTAGAATAAGATTCTTGTGATTAGTACTCACCTGAAATATTTCTGTTATTTTACTTTTGACCATCTTTAAGCATTAGAAAGTTTTAAAAAAAAATAGCATAAATTTGGATTTTATTTTTTTATTTGGTCTGAGAATATTTTGTTTATTTTAGAGACAGGGTCTTGCTACGTTGCCCAGGTTGGGCATAACCTCCTGGGCTCAGGCAATTCTCTTACCTTAGCCTGTCTCATAGTCTTCAGTCATGAAACTGTCTTTAGGCATGAAACTCAACTGGCAATTTTTTTTTCTTAGAGGGAATTTTTAAGGCATTTTGCCGTTAATATTTTTAAAATATTTAATATTTTCATCTATTTCAATAATTTTATGTTGTGCTTTCTTTTACATCAATTTTCATATTGTTTATTTTTTAAATTTTGACTTATTTTAGAGTAATAGTTATAGGTTGGTTTTTAATTTATTTGGCCCCTGCCCCAAATCTGAGGATTGGCATTTTTTGAACAATTCTGAGAAACAATCATTCTGATGTGGGCCATGACTTCATTTACATAGGGTGTACACCAAGTAACCAATGGGAAACCTCTAGAGGGTTTCCCCAGAAACTCTGTAATCGGGCTCTTGAGCACCTTTTCTCAGGCCAGCTCCTACCCTGTGGAGTGTACTTTCATTTTCAGTAAATCTCTGCTTTTGCTGCTTCTTTCTTTCTTTGCTTTGTTTGTGCATTTTGTCCGGTTCTTTGTTCAAAACACCAAGGATCCGGACACCCTCCACCGGTAACAATTAGATTGTGTCTCTAGAAACTTAGTGGAGACTTTTAGCTTTTATTTTGGATTTCTACTCAATATTGCTGTCAATATGGGCAAATACATGATCTTTTGTAATAAGGTGGGCATTTTTGTGCACTCAGGAGATCATTCCCTGTGGGGCCTCATCTCTAAACTAACCTTTCACCCTTTATAGGTTCCAGGTTTGGTAGTATATCTCTCGATTTGTGCCAAAAAAGAAAAGAAAAGAAAAAAAACCATATATATATCGATATCTATATATAGAGAGATATATATATCTCTCTATATATATATCGATATATATATCTCTATATATATCTCTATATATATATCGATATATATATCTCTATATATATCTATATATATATCTATATATCTATATATATATCTATATATATAGATATATATATATAGATATATCTATATATATAGATATATATATATAGATATAGCTATATATCTATATATATATCTCCACTAAGATTCAGTTCTAGGCCAAAAGTATTCAACAGATGTTCTCAGTGTTAATACCAGTTACAGTACTATCTTACTTCTCTGCATTTGTGTTTTTTTATTATTACGATGATTTATGGCCTTTATTTTTATCTATTCAGCAAAGCGTTTTGGTTTTCTTAAGCCATCCTATGTGTCTAATATTTGTTTAGTCTTTAAATATGTCATTTTTTTTGCGTATAGAAATTCAAAACCAAATTCATATGACAAGTTCTTGTTTTGTAAGCTAGATGTTTACCATGTTTTTTATATGTTTGTTTTGAATTTTCGTGTTATTCTTCTCCTATGTATGCAATACCTATATACACAAACATAGGAGGGCCAATATAATAATGCATTGTTAACATTTTAACAAACCTTCCCTAGAAATTTTTTTTTCCCATAATACTTATTGAGATGAAAGCATAAAAACTAGTTTAAGATTAAACAGTTATTAAGTGGAAGAAACTGCATGCTGAACTCTTTGTGCATAAACAAATAGTGGACTCATCCAACTACACCATAAAAAGACATGTCAAAATATTATAAAATTGTGAAGAGCTATATATTGGGAAATAATCTAAAGAAGGAGGTAATAAATGTGAACTGGGTATACTGAGATCTCATTTATAATTTTGAGAAAATGGCTTCATATTACAATGACAAAATTTTGTTAATTAGCCAATATAAATGTTGTCAAATAAACTGAATACCTGTTTTAAAATTTATCAATTTATTTATAATTTATAATTATTTATAATTTATCAATTATTATTTAAATTTACACTTTAGGGACTAATTGTACTAAAAATAAATTATAAATTGTTTCCACAATTTCAGGATTCAAAATTGTGTTTTTATATTACAACAATTATATTTGTTTTGGGAAACCAGTAGTTTGATATACATTTATATGTACTTCATTTATATCAAGAGGCAATCTTCTTGAAACATTCTATGGAAATCAAGCTTATATATCAAACAGTATTAATCTAAGCATATATTTGAAAAAAGGAGATAACAAGTTTTTCTTTTATAAAGTAACAAATTGTTTCATTTATGTATCAAAAATTTCTGCAAATAAAGTGAAATCACACATATTAAAAAATAAAAAAGTCTCCTTGGTGTTGAATAAAATCTAAACATTAGATGTTTTATTTATAATTTTAAGGAGTTTTCTCTTCTTGTACATCATCCATCTTTATAAAGCTGAAATACTGTTTTGACTTGAAAGTTATGGTATTCTTCTGTGTGTTTTATATAATCCGATCTCAGATTCAATGCAATATAGAGTAAATTTAATGAGAAAGTTATACCTTGTTTACAGATCCCGCCACTTAATAGCTTGAAGGCACTGAAAATTAAAATTCACTATATGTTTTTATTAATAATAAAATAACATCACATCTAATTTACATAATTGTATAAAGCTTTGGAATATTTAAACTTATGCAACCATACATTATATGTGGTGGCACAAAGTGTTAAACATTATTGCATGAATCATTTTAATTATATTTATTAAAACTTTTCATCTCCCAATAATTTTTTATTTTGACACTTCAATAAAAATATTAAAATGATAAAAATGATATTTTGATGTTATAATTCAAAATTTCCATTGTCTTGAATATATGAGATTGACTAAAAGGAATATTAGCACATCTGCTACAGTATAGAATTTACTAATTTTTAAATATATCAAAAATACCTAACTATTTGTCATTCATCATGTTTTATTCCTGATTTAAAACTGAAAACATAATGTATGAAAATATATATTTTTAATTTTTGGGTCATGTACTAATGAAAGACATACAATCATAAGAAATTTCTTTATCCAACCTGCCAGAAATAATATTCACATTGTCTTGATTTTCTCAAGAGTTTATTCACTTTTTACATAATCATAAGTTTAATTTTTAATAAGATAGTAGTATGTAATTAAAATTTATACGTGCATTATTAATTCCAGTTAATTTTCAGATTATTTTATAGATGATTGCATCATTTTAAAAGACATTGCTTCCAAATATAAATAAAGTGAGCATTCCAGATATACTGTAAAGTTTGTATTCATAATTGGATTATCTATCTTCAAGGATAAGGAAAAAGTTTTAAACACAAAGCATTAAATATAAGGTGAGGGTGTAATATTGACTTATTTGTAATTAGAAAACTAGATCAAAACATTCTCTTAGCAAAAATAGGTGAACCATTCTGGAGCAAATTACTAATATATATTATTTGGAGGTAAATGTCAGTTTTGCACTTAATGCACACTTATTCATATTTCTTTATAAAAAATGATTACTAGAAATTCATATACTATACATAAGTAAGCATTTCCATAGGCTGTTGACCTAATATATGCTTATGCAAAATATTAGGACTTTATACACTTATTGTTTTAAAATAAGAGTTGTCTTCCATAAATTTTGAGATTTTATTACAGAAGGTAAAAATGCTTTATTGTTTCTGGTTTTATACAAGTAACATTTATCAGTTCACACCATTTATAACTAATAATCTATCTGTACTTAAAGTTATCAAGCTTCCTTGTTAATTTAAATATTGTTATTCTTCCGTGAAGAAATCTATCATTGTACCATTTTAGAGATAATCTTGGTAAACTTTTTAAAATTTTTTTACTATGGAAGAATTTTCTTTAGGTTTTCACATCATCCACTATAATAGGTAATAACTGGTGCCTGCATTTTTTTTTCTCAAGCATTGGGAAATGAACATAGTTATTGACTCACATAAAAATATTTATCCTGTATCTCATATTTTAAGTTGACAGTGTTAAATATGACAATTAATGTCAATATTTGAGTCTAACGTATTTGCAGAAAATGTGTAAGCTATATAAACACAACACTAAAAAATGACAAAGGAAGTTTCCTGTTATGTTAAAATTGAAACCTAATTCACTTTCAAGTCCCCAATTTTTTTGCACTATATTTATTACTTTTTTTAAAAAAACAAACTCTTTTATTTAAAGGTGAATATTTAACTTGGTTAAGATGTGCAAATGTGTTTATCTAATTGAGATAAAAGTTAAACAATTAATTGTCTCAAATCTATTTTACTTTTTTTCCATGTGAGTATATATCTATTTTTGAGCCAGTGTTTCCTTAACCTTAAATGCAATGCATATCTCCTCAGAATAAAACACTCATGTCCATTATTTCTCCGTATTTATTAAAAATAATTATCTAGACAACATATAGTTTTACTACTAAATTGGAAAATGCATTTACTTGGGAAAATGTGCCTTACTCTTCCTGTGAAGCTTGACATAATTTTCTTCTTTTTTTTTTTTTTTTTTTTTCCCCAGTTGTCTTCAGTGTTTATTAATTGCTGAGAGCTACGTGGAGATAATTTCTACTCTCCAGGAGCTTCTAAAGCAGCGGGTGGATGCCTCCAATACAGACATACATGAATAGCACATATAAAATAACTCAAAACTTTAAGTGTATATATCTTTTTTTTTTTTTTTTTTACATGTGAGAGACATGGATGAAATTGGAAATCATCATTCTCAGTAAACTATCACAAGAATAAAATTTTCTTCTTTACCTCACCCATTTCTCTTTTCAAAAGATCTCAGAGAAGTCCTTCCGGATAATTCCATCTAAAGTATCCCTGTCCCAACTCTACTTCCCTAACACATATTATCTTTTACTCTTAGAAGTTTGTTCTATGCTTATTTGTTTCTAGATAGTTATTTTTGTGCTGATAAGAGTGCCAACTCTGTAAGGACTCTGTGTCATTTCTGCACCTTATATTCCTACTAAGATAATTACCTGCCACATAAAAAATAAATTAACATATGTACAGTTGAAATACATGGAGAAACCACAAAAATACTTCCTCATAAAATTCTCCTAATCCAATATCAGTAGTTTTAACAGTTCTTAACATTTTTTATTAACATTTTCTTTTTTTATATATATTTTATTATTATTATTATTATTATTATACTTTAGGTTTTATGGTACATGTGCCCAATGTGCAGGTAAGTTACATATGTATACATGTGCCATGCTGGTGCACTGCACCCACCAACTCGTCATCTAGCATTAGGTATATCTCCCAATGCTATCCCTCCCCCCTCCCCCCAACCCACAACAGTCCCCAAAGTGTGATGTTCCCCTTCCTGTGTCCATGTGTTCTCATTGTTCAATTCCCACCTATGAGTGAGAATATGCGGTGTTTGGTTTTTTGTTCTTGCGATAGTTTACTGAGAATGATGATTTCCAATTTCATCCATGTCCCTACAAAGGACATGAACTCATCATTTTTTATGGCTGCATAGTATTCCATGGTGTATATGTGCCACATTTTCTTAATCCAGTCTATCATTGTTGGACATTTGGGTTGGTTCCAAGTCTTTGCTATTGTGAATAATGCCACAATAAACATACGTGTGCATGTGTCTTTATAGCAGCATGATTTATAGTCCTTTGGGTATATACCCAGTAATGGGATGGCTGGGTCGAATGGAATTTCTAGTTTTCTTAGAAGAAATTGATGAACTGAATTTTAGGCACATTAAACATCAGCGTCCTGTACAACATCTGATTGTCAATATCTATTATTGTTTGGGTGTGTACGAATAAAAAGATGCCATCTGTGCTAGTAAGGAAGATTTAGGAGTTACTATTAATATAATAGTGGGGTCAATTTAATTAAAGTTGATACAATTGCCCAGTGAAGTATAAAATATAGAAGAAAAGAGAATATAGCCAAACACTGAAGAAAACTAGTATTTATGGTGTGGACAGAGGAAAAGAAATGGAAGAAGCTGGTCCAGGCTGTCCAACAGATTTTGTGTAGGGTGGGAGCTCATTACATTTTTTTCTACCAGCAACCAAGAAACCAAACAACTCAGGTACTCTGCCTTTTTTTTTCTTTTTTTTCTGTCTCATCCACTATCAAATCCAGAGTCTCAATGACTCCTTCTGCCAATGAAAAGTAATAACAAAGGAGAAAATCTAGTGGAGATCAGTATTATGGAAATCAAGAAGAGAGCAATTTTCAAGAAGAATAGGTTATCAAATATCGAAATCAGAAAAGTCAGAAAAGTATCTATTAATTTGTTAAATACTAATTTTTTAAAAACTTAAGGCACAGATCAATTTTCATTTACTTCAATTTTCCCCGAGGTTTGCTCTACTGAAAAGATTTTATCTGCTGTGTACTTCTTTTTTGCCTATCTTCTCTGAAGGACTCTCCTTAACAATGAGCTTCCTGATACGTGTCCTCATGACTTTCTTGTGCTCTAATTTTTATGATAATTTCAGTCATTAGGATTTGAGAGGTTTAGATATCTTACCAAAATTTTGAGGGATGCCACGAGGTGTTGCATTAAGTACAGTCCAGAGTATCTCTATTTTTCTAATTCAGTTTCACTAAAACTTTTAAATTCATTCCTTTTTATACTCTCAATGTAACAAAGCCTGCGAGCCTGCCATCATAAGACTTTTTCCTTTGTAGATACGAAGTTCAAATCTCCTTCTGCCCTGTGAGTATATTCCGGCTACGAAATTCCAACTGCTTCACTGTTGTATACACTGAACAGATCAACCCCTTTCCCCCACGCTCCTTTAGTCTATCCTGTTGAATAAAGAGTGTATTTTCATTTGATATTATCTAATGCTTCTTTGAGAGTACAACTTTGTTGGATTTTTGAAGGACATGATGTGGATGCAACAGAAATGACTGAATCTATACCATATTATCTAGAATACAGTGGCATTTGATTAATGTTTGTTGAGTTCTTACAAACATATTTTTTTTCTTAACAGGACTGGCACAATTTCAATATTTAAAAAGTTATGTGTGTGTTTTACAGCAGATTTGTCCTCCTCATTCTCTACATGAAATATACAGTGTCTGTCACCTTCAGCATGTCCATATCTCCTCTTTCTCATTCCCCATGCCAGGAGGAATGCCTCTAATAGTTTTATACACTTGAGCTTAAATATATCTAGAGCAAGGAGGTCTTTCTGAAATGAATAAAATGAAAATGGATTTTGTGGCAGACTACTGTGTGATGATACAACTCATTAATATATGTAACAGTAACTTGTGCAACACCAGTGTAATCCACAGGAAAAAAAAGATAAATAATCTTTATTTGGGGATCAGTTGTAGAGTATCATTGAGAAGAACAGAGCATGTTAAATGCTACTTCAGATATCAGGTAGAATAGAGAGCTACTAATCATTTGTAGTAGTAGAAGATGCAAAGGGTTGGTGAAAAGAGTGTCCTAGTTATCAGTCCTAAGAACATGTTTAGTCTTCTACAAGGGCCCACCAAAACAAACAAACAAACATGTGGGAAATGTTCTTTGGGATTCTTAGTGTGGAATTTAGGTAAGGCTGAATTTTCACAGAAATAGATTGGAGTCTAACGAATACTTTTTTGTAATTGTTTTTAGTTACCTATTTTTACTCCAAGAATGGCATAGCCAATAAAACAAACAAAACAAACAAACAAACGCTGGATGCCGTGGCTCACGCCTGTAATCCTAGCACTTTGGGAGTCTGAGTCGGGCAGATCGCGAGGTCAGGAGATCGAGACCATCTGGCTAACATGGTGAAACCCCGTCTCTACTAAAGATATAAAAAATTAGCCAGGCGTGGTGGCGGGCGCCTGTTGTCCCAGCTACTCAGGAGGCTGAGGCAGGAGAATCGCTTGAACCCGGGAGGTGGAGATTCAGTGAGTCAAGATCGTGCCACAGCACTCCAGCCTGGGCAACAGAGCGAGACTCCATCTCAAAAAAAAAAAAAAAAACCTAAAAAACAAAAACAGAAAAACAAACAAACAAAAAACAAAGACCCCCACCCCCCAAAAAAAACCCCTATTTTACATTTATATCAACTAATAACTAGATGAGTTGGGATTAGGGCCAGTTTAATTCAAAGGTGAAAACAATCATTTACATGAGTTGCTTACATACACACACACAGAAATTATCCTCTTTTTAAAGTTTACTGCTTCCACAACATTATGAGTCTTCTGCTTGCCTTGGGAAAAAACACTGTAAGCTGTTTTTTTTTTTTTCTTTTTTTTTTAATTTCTGTTGTCTAACATTTTGTGTAAATAAAAGATTTAGAGGAAAGAATGAAATACTGTCTACCTACTTAAGTGAATATAGATGGAAGAATATAAATATATACATAAGTGAAAGGTATTACCCTGGGACAGAGCGAAGTAAATCTTGTGAGGTTCTCTGAGAGCATTTGGACATACTGTGTACCTGAAGATACGTAAGGGGTACATTGTTGCATAGTTTCCAGTTCTTAAGCAAGCTACCATATTCACAACACTTGCAAATGTTAAATCTGAATGCTGAGCCAAAGGAATATATTCCATTTCTAACTGTTGCAGTTATATGTGCTTATTATAGTTGATATTTTGGCCAACAAAATATTTGCATAGGAACATAAATGTTAATTGTATGTTCCATGAGAAGCATGCCTAACTTTGGTCAACAAATATTTAACATTAGAGATGTTAAAATATTTTCCTATATTACAAAAAATGAAGAATTGAAAAGCTTCTTTATTTTTTCTGATCTATAAAGAGCTAAGAACTGTGTTTGGCACCATGGAGATATGAAAAAATAGTATCTACGATTAAAAGTTTTCCAAAAATATTATTAATTAATTATTTTATGTGTTTCATTCATTCATATTGAGTAATGACTGTATGCAATTTCTCCTACTAAGAACAAGCAATAAATTGGTAAATAAAGCTCTTATAGTGTACTTCCAGAGACACATATTTAACAAGGCATTTGCAGGCTGGGAATATAGATGCAATTGAAGAAGTGGGTATTGCTATTACACTGTATAGAAAGGACACCTAACATAATTTTGGAGCAAAGGGATTTATTCCCAGTGTAATTAATATCTACTTTGAAATGTGTATCATAATTTGCCAGGTGATGATTGGGTGAAGTTTTGCAGGAACCAACTGCATACAAAAAGAAAAAATACTGGCAGCAAAAGAGCATAATTAGTGGCCAGTAGGTGACACCAAGAAAAAAAAATTCTTAATTTGCTGTGGTTTCACAATGGCAATGTGGTAATCATAAAAACAAATCCTTCTTCAGAGGTGATTAGTGAGCTATTTACAGTATTACAGCATTGTAGTTATTTATGATCTTCAAAGTAAACATTAAAAGACTACAGGGTAAAATGAAACAGTATTGGCAAAATGTTGAGAACATTGCAAGTAAGGCATAGGCACATGAGTTTTAGTAAACTTCTCTCTAACTTGGTGTGTATGAAACATCTCCATAATAAAAATTAGAAGAAAAAATTAGAAGTAAAAATTAGAAGAAAAACCCCACAGAGAATGAAAGAGAATTTATAATCTGGGAAAGTTATTTGAATTCTAAAAACAAAAAATTGCAATAATATATACGTAAGTGTTAATTATTCCTAAGAAAACTATAGATAACTTCAAAATTATAGGCAATAGGTTTTCATAGAAAAGTAACTAGGAATGACTTATATAAATATAATTAGTAATAATGAAAATGCAAATTAGAACCAAAATGAGATGTTTCATATCAAATTGACAACAATTAAGAAGCTTACTAATATCAAGCATTAGTAAGAATTTTCATCAGTAGTTTTACTGCTCTTATTAGATTTTTAAATTGATACAAGTACATTAATAATGTGACAACCATATAAAGTTAAATATCCATAAACTCCAAAAAGCAGTAATTTCACTGTTAGAGTCATATATCTTTGGGAACTCTTGTACTTCACCACCAATATTTCCATAAGAATGTGACTGTAGTTAAGTGGGAGAGAAAAAACGGTTCAGAGGACTGAATGGCTGTATATAATGTAGTATATTTGCCAGTGAAATACCATAGATCAGAGAAAATACGGTTACAGAACACACCTGAGAAATAAAATATATTAATGAAAAAGAAAGCTGTAAGACTATTTATAGCATAAGTTTATTGTCAGCAAAATTATAAAAAAAACACTTGCAGATGAATATACCCATATGCATATATATATATATTATGCATTTTAAGAACTTTACATTTGTGATTAAACATTTTTAAATCTAAAAAAATTCTGCATATATATATGTATATATTCAGATTATTGGTTAATCTGGGATAGAGGAAAACTTTAGGATACAGTAAAAAGAAACAAAAATTCATATAGCAATACCATTGGCCTTCTGCATGATGGGTATAGTAGTTAATTCCTGAGGGTTTTTTTTTTTTAATTATTGTGCTTTTAGGTTTACATGTGTGTTGCATAGATTTTTTTCATGTATCACATATTATATAATAAAAGTTAAAATGGATTGGTATGAGGGCATTCATATAGAGCAAAGGTTATTCATTACCAAAGCCAGGATGTGTGTATTATGTAATTATAAACAGAATAATTCATTCTTAATTTATAACAATATAAACTGAACATACCAAAGAATATTGTATTGAATTAGCTGAACTTAATACTCATAAAATAAGAACTTTAAAAGCATAAATCAGAGTTAAAATATTTGATGTGTCTACTTTCATATGTGACCATATAAACGACTTGACAAAGACAAAATATGTCAATTAGCAATGACGTAATGGATTTCAGTAAAATTATCAGCAGGATTAAAACTATGTATATACACATAAACCTTTGTATACTGCAGAGAAATTATATGTTTTTAATACAAATAAAGAAACCAAGTGCATTTAATAAAAACAGTTGCAAGGCATACAATTTTAAAGAGTAATAATCCAATAATAAAGTATTGAGAAGTAAAATGTAAGGTGACTATTATTTCTATATACACTTATGAAAATTATGAAATATTTAAAAATAATCAGTATCAAAAAACCTAAAATTAAATTTATCTAGAAATATATTAATTTAAAAAATTAAATAGCACAAGTAAACCAAAATCATAGATATACTAGAAAAAATAAAGTTATCATTTACAATACTAATGAAAGAAAAATAGCTTTTTCACACAAAATAATGAATGCTCTTATGATACAGAAAATGAGCAATAATTGTGCTGTTTATTTCAAATTCATTATTGCAAAATAAAGGCTTTATAGCTATAACCTGTATTTTTCGTTCATTATCTAGGTATTATTTGAATATAGCAACACTTTCACAAATTATAATATAAAATTTTAATAATACCCCATTTTCTCTAATTACTTCACATTTGATGATGAATAAGAGTCAAATGAATATCTAATCTTACGATGTTAATCTTATAATTGCATCTGAGAATCTTTTCAATTTTACTGCACTTATTACTACAGCTTAGTCTTTTTCAAACTTGATAACTTTAGGAAAGCTGGATTTAGTACTTGTTGGTTGGCTTCTGGTATGGTTTGGCTCTGCATCCCCACCCAAATCTCATGGTGAATTGTAATCCCCTCATGTTGAAGGAGGGGGCTGGAGGAAGGTGATTGAATCATGGGGGAGGGCTTCCCCTGACTGTTTTCATGATGGAGTTCTCAAGAGATCTGTTTAAAAGTGGTAGCACTTCACCCTTCCCTCTCTCTCCTGCTATGCCATGGTAAGATGTGCTTCCTTCCCCTTTGCCTTCCTCCATGATTGTAAGTTTCCTGAGATTCCTCAGCCTTCCTGTGCAGCCTGTAGAAGTGTGAGGCAATTAAACCTCTTTTCTTCATAAATTACTCGGTCTGAGGTAGTTCCTTATAGCAATGTGATAAAGGACTAACATAGATTCCCTATGAGTGAGTGTTCCTAGAAAGTTAGAACATGGAAACTGCCAGTGGAAGGCCAGATGTCTGATACTGACAAATACCACTTTCATTGTATTTCACTGGTCAAAGCAGTAAAGAACTTACCTGTGTTTAAGAGCCCTAAAATGAGATACTTGTGAAAACAGGGTTAAAAATTATTGACATTATTTTTTAAAAGAGTTGCATAGTTGCCAGGTTGATGAGGCCACTGGTGCCCTATTATATACATACACACACACACACACAAACACATATATATTACTATATATGTGTGTAACATTATATATGTAACTTTTATACATATACCATTATATCTATACATTCTATACATTATGTGTATAAAAGTTATACCTCAGAAAAAGCTCATAATGATAAGAATTCAGTGTATTAAAGAAGAGAAAACAGTAACACTTCTAGAAGAAAAAAGAAAGAGATCTACATTCAAAACTCCCACAGAATTCTCTACAGTAACTGTAGAATATAGAAGAAAATATTTAACACAACTGTTATAAATTAGAGAAGGTGAAGAGACATAAAAAGAAGTAAGATTTCTGTATCTCACTTGATCCAGTAAAATGAATAGTAGTAGACTGTAATAACCTACATAAATATGACTAAAAGGAAAACCTATAGAAATAAATACATACTCTCATAAACACTACAAATAAATCAAAATTAAAATTTAACAAATGTTTAAATATCCCAGAACTAGATAGGTAAATGAAATCAGAAGAAAGCCATGGAGCAAACAGCAACACAAACAAAAAGGCAAAAGTAAGCCCTAACATATAAATAACTATATGTAAATGTTCTAGATATACCAATTAGAAGTGATTGGCAGAGTAGATTTAAACACATAACCCAACTACATGCCCCTGAGAAAATCATTTCAAATATGGAAATATAGGAAGGTTGAAAGTAAAATGATAAAACATATATCATGCAAATAATAAGTTTTTAAAACAGGAGTGGATATATTCGTATCAGAAAAAGTAGTCTTCATAGCAAATAAAATTACCAGAGGTATTGAGGGATATTATATTAATATAAACGGGAGAGTCTTTCAAAAAACATAGCTATCCTAAATGTTTATGCACCAAGAAATAGAGCTGCAAAATATGAAACAACTTGAAAGAGAGAGAGGTGGGTGGAGGAATACATAGAGAGGTAGTGTAAACTAGCTGCTGAATATAACTATATGAACGTGTACATATGTTATATATTTTACATATTACTGATTATATCATAAATATTCAAGTATTGATATAGTCTTTTTCTGGTGCCTTTGCTATAATAGTGTTTTTATTTTATTATGTATACTTACATTTTATGAAAAATGAAGCAAAGCAATATTTTTCAAGCTCTTTACTGTTAAGCTGTCACCTGATTTATAGTAGTTGCAAAATTCATGGACATTGAGAAAACCTTTTCATTAAAAGTACCAACTTCAAAAAATGATGTAAAAGAAGTGCTTTTAAGAGCTGAAAGCTGTGGCCACATGGAACAAAAGAATAAATGGTAAGAGTTCTGTGTGATGTTCATATTGAAGTTTCATGCTTTTATAGCTCAACAGATCGAATGTGATGAACCACTTGTTCCATAAAAGGTTATGGGGCTTTCACTTTCACAAAACTAAAGAATCAAATTGCTCTTCTTTTAGAAATACCCCAAGCGATTAAAGATTTAGATTAAAAAAAAAAAAAAAAAGCAATGTCCTACCTTCTGCTACCAGTTGTGAGTTGTGGGCTATTAGTGTCATGGATAGAATATACTTCTTTTAAAAACACCTAAAAGTGCTATATTATGGTAACACCTTATTTTGTCATCAAAAACTATGAGATGAAGTTCCCTTACATAAAATATGAATGAGAATACCTGAATTTTTTCATTTTCCATTGGTTCTGAATTTATTTGTAAACTGAACAAGACACACTGCACCTTCCATTATTATTATTGTGAAATTAATTTTCCTTAATTGTAATAATTTACTCTTTTGGATTTGAATTATAAAATCTAGAGACCACAGTTTCTACATGATTCTTTGTGAAACATATGACAAACATTATCAAATATGAAATATTTTTGTAAAATATCAATATTTTTGCCCTCTGTTCCTCCCTCACTGCCCTATACCCTCCCTGACCTTCTTACTGATTCTTGAACATGTCAAATTATCTGTGTCATGGGGCTTTGCACAGGTTTTTTTCCTTTGCTTAAATGCCCCTTACCAAGAGAACCATGTGACCAAAATCTTCTTCAATGTCTTAATAAAATATCTTCTTATGGTTAAAATATCAGTCTGCCTCCCAATCCTCTTTATAATTGTAACTTTCCTCTCTATGATTTCTAAACTCACTTTCCTTGTGTCATTTCCCCCAAAATACTTAGCATTCTCAGCATAATATGTAATTTATTATATCTATTTGATTATCATTTATTGCATATTTTCCATTAGCAGAAGTTAGGTTTCATGACGACAGTGATATTTTTATGTTTTGTTCACAGATACCATCCAAATTCCTTCTACAGTTAAAGACATGTGATGGGTACTCCAATATTTGTTGAATGAATGCTGCTATACAATATAATACATTTATTTGTATGTATTATAGGAAAAGATTTCATAAATGAGGGGACTTCAGAAAGTTCATCAAGAAATGAAACTTAAAAATAAAAATATAAATATGAACTTTATTTCTCACTATGAGCTCCGTCAAGGCTAAGACTCTTTTGTAAGCAATGACAGCAGCCATTTAGTCCATCTCTAAATAAATGATAGTCCTAAGAATTTAATCATGTCAAGGTAGTCTTTTTTACATTATTAATTAAAGAAAATACATGTCCTTTACAGATGTTTTTCATATTAGGAAAAAAACAAAGTCAGAAGAAGCCAAATCAGACCCCTAAGGGGGATGCCTAATGATTTTCCATTAAAACTCTCACAAAATTGCCTTTGTTAATGAGAGTAATGAGCAGAAGCATTGTTATGGTGGAGAGGGACTTTCTGATGAAGTTTGCTGGGTGTTTTTGTGTTAAAGCATTGACTAACTTTCTCAAACACTCATACTAAGCAGGATTTATAGTTTTTGAACTTCTAGGGAATAAGCAAAAAGCCACGAGCATCCCAAAAAATGATGCCATGACTTTGCTCTTGATCAATCCACTTTTTCTTTGACTGGACCACTTCCAACTCTTGATAGCCATTACTTTATTTGTGCTTTGTCTTCAGGATAATATTGGTATAGCTATGATTTATCTCCTGTTACAATTCTCTTAAGAAAGGCTTCAGGATCTTGATCTCACTTCTTTAAAATTTTCGTTGAATGTTATGCTCTTGTCTGCAGCTGACCCAGGCACAACAGTTTTGGGATCTATTAAATGGAAAGTTGGCATAACTTTAATTTTTTAGTAGTCAGAATTGTGTAAACTTAACCAGTTGAGATGTCTGTGGTGTTGTCTATTGTTTCTGCTGTTAATTGTTGGTCTTCTTGAATTAGGGCATGAACAAGATTATTTTATTTCTAGCAAATTGATATAGATGGTCTGACGCTGTGGGCTTTAACATTGTCTTGTCCCTTCTTAAAACAAGTCAACCATTTGTACACTGCTAATTTCTCTTGGTTATTGTCCTCCTAAACTTTTCATAAAGCATCAGTGATTCATCATTTTTCCACCCAAGCTTCACCATAAATTTGATATTGGTTCTTGCTTCAATTTGCATAGAATACATGTTACTTTTCTAGGGGCTCTTTTCAAACTAATGCCTTTTTCTTTTTAATGCCTCAAATTAGATACTGTTCATACATGTTATAAATAGTACGAATTTATTACTGTGCAATAGTTTTGAAATTTATGAGTAGTTTTTCATAGTAAGCATTTTTCCATTACCATTTTAAAGACCCTTCACCCAGTCTCAAATCTTATATTGCTTAACTTGCATCTTCTATAAAATAATGTTAATGTCTTTTCTCCATTTACTCGATTTAAATATTTTGCCACTTATTTTAACAAAAGACTATGCAAAGTAACTGAAGGCTAACATAGCTTTCTTTAATATAAGTAATATTAATATATATGACCAAGTCATTTACAATTTCTATCATGTCTACTGTAAAGTATGTATGCAAATATGGTGATTTCGATTAATATATTTATTAAAAATCTTAAAAGGAAAGCTATTTAATCTGTAGCATGGATGAATATTTATTTGACAAAAAAATTAATAAGTATGCATTCTTTCAAAAACTCAGCATATATGTTTTAAGTATGTAAAGAATGCCAAGTATCAGACGATGTTATAAGAATATATAAGAACACAAGACAATAAAGATGGCTGCATTTAGGAAACTTATATTTGGAGGGATTAAAATAATCAACATTTAGGAATAAGTGGAAATTTCATTATGATTAAATATAAAATAAACAAATAATCACTAGTTATAAAAATCATTTTTTAAACTAGAAAATAGCTAACATTTTATTTACATGTACCCAAGGAAAAATGCTATTAATAGATACATTTCTGAAGAATAATATAAATGTATATGCACATTTTATCAGAAAGTGGCACAATATTTTAGATCTTTACAAATAGTCCAGTGGTTGTTCAATCATTCAGTTTAATATTTGTTTATACATGGAGGGTTATTCCAGTACCAATTATTCGTCATGGCCATGAGTAGAAGGCTCCATGCTTTTTAAAATATAACATAGTTTTATGTGATATTGCCTTTGTAAAATGAATACGTTCACTAGTTTTAAAACAACTGAGTAGATATGGGGAAACCATGTGATTCCAAAATATTAAAGTCACATAAAATAGATATTGTTTTCTAGGAAAGTCATCTGACAAAGGACAGATTCCTAGTAATAAAAACCATTTGAGAAATTATTGAAATTCTACAGACAAGCAATGATTAGGACATGAAATGGAACAGTAGTTGTAGGAATGAAAAGTAATAGAATGTTTAATATTGCAATATGAAAATGTAGTGTAATTTTTTTTTTATTTCCAGTGTATTTAAGCATTTCCAAATATACAAAACTACAGTGACTCTGAGATACCTAGAATAGGAACTGTGTTGTCATTAAATTATTTTAATATAGACTGTCAAATTTTTAAACCCAACTCATCACAGTGACAGTTCTAAAATCCCCTTGGGCTTCAAAACTGTTAAAAATGTTTCCCCTGTCCTAATTCTATTTCATGAATCTATATATTGCAGTTTCTTTTTACAGCATAATTAGAGAATTAAGATTTACAAAGGCCCAGAAGTCAAATCAATGCAAAGAGAACACTGTAATTTGTTTCACTGGGTCATATGAGTGAGCCGTGATCAAGAGTGAAAAAATTATGGTTGAAACTGTTTCCAGTGATAGATTAGCACCCAGAGGATGGAGACTTTAGATAAGACACTATACTAAAGTAAGCAAGTAAGCAGGTATTGAACAGTATATAATTAAGGTTGGGGGCTACAGGTATTGACAAATGAAGACATGAGCCAAGTAGTTTCCTAGAAATTACAGATTAGGGCTCATGACATTTATTTCTCTCCAGATAATATTATGATGCTCAATTTGTAGGAGGCATGCAATGTGTTGCTGCTGACTATAAAATTAATGCTCTTCCCTCTTCTAAAAAAATTCCAAAAGGTTCGATGAGGTATGAGAGTTATATTATTTAAAAGTTACACATTTTCCTAATAGTTTTTTTGACTCACCAAATACTCATGTAACAAGTATTAAGTTAGGTGGATTATATTTGGGATCACTCAAAACTTGTTTCTATCACTGTTTCACACCCATTCTTAGTCACAATTCTCCTTTCAGATGGTAAGGCTGTGTGTTCATTGGAGTGATTACCCACCTTTGAACAGCTATCAAGCCTGGAAGTAACTTGGTGCCATACGCTACTTATGGATCTATGGTCATTGGCTGATTCCTGTACGTGTTTTAATAGAAAGTGGATCTCCTGTGTTTACGCAAGTTTACGTATAATCTGATGCCAACATATTAAACTCATTTTCAGATATACCAAAGCTGTGCAGGCAGTAAATATACAAATTTATCCAGATTGATATCTATTGCTTGAGAATAATCCACTGGTCCTTACCACCAAGCTGCTGTTGGCTCCCTCAATGGATCGTGCCACTGGTTCCTCTTCCTGGCAGATGGATCACTGGTCTCTAGAAGTTGCCAGACTAACAGTGGTCATGTGAGTACAGGCTGTTTATCTCAGGCATCTCCATTGCTACCACGATGGCCACTTTATTCATGTGCCCATCAGGCTAGACCTGTGGTTGCCAATTACAAAGGCATGCTAAGATTCCCTTGCTGAGTCCTTTTGACTTCTTTGTGAATTGATCCATTTTCAGAAGTGAATGAATTTTTTGATATGTGACATATTTACACATCATATGCTTATAACCCAGACTTTAAGCAAAAAATACAGTATTTTTCATCCAGGCTACTGAATACCAATCACGAGCCTATGTTTACTGCCTCTTGGGGACAATTCTCTGTACACACAAAGTGGATGATTAGGGTCATTGTCTGAATTTCTACCTATTGGGAAGATTTTCCTCTGTCACTTTTTTCAAGGCTAATAGCATAGGGAGTTATAGTGCAGTTTTCATTGACATTGACTTGCATGCTAATGCCAAGACAAATTATTGATAAACCAAATTGAGATGTGTTCTTGTCTTTCATCTGATCATAAGATGTTCTCATAGACATAGGCCAAAGAAGGGATACTGGTGTAACAATATTGAGTATCATGGGCATCTAGGCTTCCCTCACATGCTTCTGGCTGTGCACTCTGTCACTGATGTAATGCATTCCAGGTGTACCGCTTCATTCATCTGTCAGGGTTTTATATCAGAGATGGTTTGTACAATATTCACATAGTCCATATCTCTTCTGACTAAATTATGACAGAGGTGGAAGTGTTAACGTAGCTTTGAGAAAATTGTGACTATAAGGTGTTGTTTATTCCATGTGAATGTGAACTGTTTTAATCCTTTCCTTATCACAGTAGAAAACTATATTTTTCAAATCAATGGTCTCTGAGGCTATACTAATTATTTTTAGCAAAAGTTTCACATCTTCATGGGATTTGGGATTTGGTCAACAACAAGGTTGATCCTACAGTATTCTGTGGTCATTCTCCAGCATCCATGTATTTCTATAGGAGTCACATAGGTGAATAAAAATAGATATAATAAGAACTACTAATCCACTAATCTGGCCCTTTTTAGACTATTGAGGATGATATTAGATTTTTTTAAGCCACCTGGGATGTAATATTGTTTTTGAATTTCTTGTTTTACAGGGAATAATAGTTTTTGAAGACTTCCCTAAAGTTTTATACCATGATAGTTTTTCCTCTATGGACTAAAGAAAGGTGCATTGTGATTGGACGTGATTGGAAAGCATGAGAATAGACTAATACATCTACTTTTATCCTTGGTATCAATCCACAGTTACCAGAGGAAATTAACATGAGTCTGTTTAGTGAAGCACTAGGATATATATTTTGTGTAGGTTACTCACTGTGGTTTTGCATAGTCCTTTCCCCTGGGGATTTCATTGCTTCTTCAGGTAATGCATTCTAACTGCAAAATTGGCTTAGCTCCAGAAACTGGGCAACCAGTACTTTTAAATGGATCAATTGTCTTCAGTACACAGATATTTCACCCTTCATTTTTTCTGTTGGCACAAATTGAATAGTAACTTTGTTGGCTGCCCATTTGTGTTTCCCTAGAAATTTTGTGTTCTATTGACCATATTTATAACACTGTGCTATTTGTTACCCTTTGGCTGCCACTCAAAACTTGCCAGTTATTATTATGGTTATGATCACTTCTCTTCCAGTGGTTAAACACCACTGCCCTGCCTCTATTGTCTTGCAATAATTAAACAAGGTTTGTAGAAGCTTCTCCTAATGATATGGTTTAGCTGTGTCCCCACCCAAATCTCATCTTGCAACACAGCTCCCATAATTCTCACATGTCATGGGAGGGACCCAGTGGGAGGTAATTGAATTATGGGGGTGAGTCTTTCCCATGTTGTTTGCATGATAAGTCTCACAAGATCTCATGGTTTTATAAAGGGGAGTTCCCCTGCACAAGCTCTCTCTTGCCTGCTGCCATGTAAGACATACCTTTGCTTTTCCTTTGTCTTTCTGTCATGATTGTGAGGCCTCCCCAGCCATGTGGAACCACGAATCCATTAAACCTCTTTCGTTTATAAATTACCCAGTCTCACAAATGTCTTTATTAGCAGCATGAGAATAGACTAATACATATACTTTTAGCCTTGGTATCAGAAAGAGTGATTCTTTTACTTGTGCACTGCTTAGTGTTGTGACCTTCCTACAGAACACTAACATCTGTGAGCCTTCTGACTGCATGTCCAGTTCAGCATGGTTTCTCTTTCACCATCTGAGAGGCAACTTTGGCATCTCATATTTATTCAGCTTGGACAGTCACTTTTCCATGGTTCTAGCGAGGATTATGGAAGTGAATTTACCACCTTCCAGGGTCCTTTTTCAGAGTGTTATATCTTGTAATTTGGGATAATGCCACAAATTCAATTTTATATCCCAAATCACTTTATCAGCACCCTCAGAATTTAGTCTCATGACTAACTGGAGAGTTTCTACCTGTAAAGGACAGCTAGATTTTTTTTACTTTCTTTGGCATGTAGTGATATTGACAACTAATATATCCTCAAATGAAGTATGTTATAAATTAACCCTATTTAGACCTACCGTTCAAGAAAGAAGATGGAGCATATCTTAAGGTAAAATGTGGTGATTTTTTACTCCAGGAAGGTATCTAAAAAGAAATCTCTTCTTATCTTAAAGTAATTGTTATTATTATTTTTTAATTTGTTGATTTAAAAAAATATCCTGGGGTAAGAACATTTAACATTAGATCTACTTGCTTACCAAAATTTTAAGAACACAATGGAGTATTGTTAATTATAGGCACAATGTTGTACAGCAGTTCTGTTAATCTTATTCCTCTTGCATTATTAAAAGTTTATGCTCATTGAATAACATCTCCCCATTTTTCCCTCTCCCCTGCCCCTGGCAACCACCATCTACTTTCTACTTCCATGAGATTGACTATTTTAGATATATCATATAAGTGGATTTACTCAGTATTGGTAGTTCTGTGACTGACTTATTTCTCTTAGCATAATGTCTTCATGGTTCATCCATTTTGTTGCATATTAAAAGATTTCCTCCTTTTTAAGAGCTGAATGATATTTTATTGTATTTGTATATTACATGTTCTTTATCCACTAATCAACTGATGGGCATTTAGGTTGTTTCCATATCTTATCTACTGTAAACAATGTTCCAGTTAACATAAGGGTGCACGTAACTGTTCAAGATCATAATTTTTTCTTTTGGATTAATTACCCAGAAGTAGGATTTCTATATCCTGTGGTAGTCTATTTGGATTTTTTCAGGAAACTTCATACTTGTTATTCATAGCAGCTGCACCATTATACATTCTCATCAACATATATTAATACTGCAATTTCTCACATACTTGCTAACACTTCTTACATTTTGTTTTATTCATTTTTTATAATAATCATTATAACAGATATGAAGTGCTATCTCATTGTAGTTTTGATTTGCATTTCTCTTATGATTTGTGATGTTGAGAATATTTTCATATACCTGTTGGCCATTTTTATGTTTTTCTAGAGATAAATGTCCATTCAAGTTATTTGTCAAGTTCTTTTAAATCGGAATTTTTTTTAGCATAAATTGAAGGACTTAATCATGTATTTTCCATATTAACCTTTAACAATTGCTTTTCTATTATTATTTCCTTCCATTAACTAACCCAGAACAATATATTTTCTGTTGGCTGAATTGATATTTATTTTATTGAATACTTAGGGGACAAAGAGAGGAACTATGTGCAAGTCTAAGATTCTTTTGTATCATATTTTCAAGAATAAAAGAGACATACAAATTTTGGAAATGGCAGAGAGAAACTAAAATTTTTGGAGTTAATATAAACTTATATTTTTAAAAAAGAGAAACAATTTTTTTCTGTTAAAATTTCAGGATTGAAATACAAGCAATTTTATTATAATATCATTTAAAATACTCCATATGCTTATTTAGTTGATTTTATTTAAATGTGGTTATTTATGTATATTATCACTATCTAATTTGGCTGTCTGCCTTATTATTAGTTTTAAAAAATTGCAAAGTTTTCATAGAAATTTAGCAAATTGCCAAAAGCCATCTTTTCCCTAGACAGCTTGCCTTAACACAGCATATCAATTGAAAACACAACCATTATAATCTAATACACAAATCCCTCTACAACTGCAGTTCCTGAGCCATGCTTGCTACAGATTATTAGCAGAAGGGAAGAAGAACTTAGAGAACTGTAAAAGTATACCATTTGGCCTAGGGCCTATCATTCAGTTTATTGTAATATTTAAAAATACATTCAGTTATAATTATGAAATATATTTCTGTAATTGCAAATAACTGGGAACTTAAAATGTTTTTAGTAAACAGTATTTTTACATTGGAGATATTTTCTATTTATTTGGTTTAAGAATTTATGAACTTTTAATTCTTTTTGTACTTAATATTTATTTTTTAAAAATATACTTTCTATTCTACATGTCTGCTGGCCTTTTGAAAAAGAATATGCAAATTACTAAATTAGAAACATAAATTGGTTCACATTGCCTTACAGGCATTCTAACTTTTCAAGAAAGTGATAAAATTTCTAATTTAGTCTAAGTAGTATTTAGAAGTGTTTTTAAAAAATCTTTTATATATATATGCTATAAAATAAGCAATGTGTGTATGGTTGAACTGTTTTTCAGATAATTGCCATACATCTAAGAGATTTCTTTGCATTATTGATTTATATTAAATTGAACATATACTAAACTTTTTAAAACGATTTTTCTACTGACAGGAATTCACATTGTTTCCATTTCTATATTCAAAATATTTTGTAATTGGATACTGGGAATATGGTAGAGTAGAAAGAACCAGAAATCTGACTCCACATCTGGAAAATAATTACACAGACAGAATCTGTCTGATGATTTTGGAACTCTGGAGTCTATGGATACTTTGCAACTTCCAGGGAAAAGCTAGTACACTACATTGCAGATAATTTTGGTCCAACTCTTAGTTCAGCAATGGCTCCCCAGCTTTCATTCCCATCGCAGAAAACCACACATGTTCCTGATACAAGCTGGCAAGTAGGTTGTGGGAAGCAAGGTGGGTGTTTAAAATCCTGTTCTTTAAATATTGGAAATCTACGTTCTGATCACTGATTGCTGCTTCTGATCACAGAGGTACAGACACAGATGCACATAACCATTATGGTTGCAACTGCTCACATTTTTGCAAGTTTCTCCCCCTCTGGCAGAAGTGATGTTCTGGGGAATTAAAGAGTCAGGAATTTTCTCCTTTTCTCTTTTTGAGAGTTAGACATTAAAGACTATAATATTCAAAATTAACTGTTTATATGGCAGAGGGTGGAGAGGTTGTGGAAAAGGTTAGAAAATCATGGTGCTTGCCTAGAGAAAGATGTAGGCCCCAAAAGACCTAAAATGAAAATATTAAGTTTACACCACAGACTGATACTCAGGATAGAGACTGTCTACAGCAATAAAAACAAAACAGAACAAAATAAAATCACAACCTAAGAAAAAGAGGAAATGTGATTTCTAGAGTTATCACATTGTTAAATTCAAATGTCCAGTTGTCAACAAAAAAATTATAGAAAAGTCTCATTCACAGGAAAAAAAATAAATGAACAGAAACTGTATATGAGAAAAACCCAATGGCAGATCTACCAGAAAAAGACTATATGACAACTGTCTTAAAGATGTTCATATTGCTAGAGGACTATGTTCATATTGCCACATAGAGGACTATGTGGAAAAGGTCAAGAATGTGATATATAAAAAAATATGATTATATCAATAAGAGACTATAAAATATAAAAAATTGATTTAATAAGAAATTCTGCTATGGAACAATATAACTTTAAAAAAAAAGCTACAGAAATTCAAAGGCAGATTTCAGCAGGCAGAAAAAAGAATCAGTGAAATTGTAGATAGGACAATTGGAATTATTGTGTCTGAGGAATAGAAAGAAAAATTATTACAGACTTCTGAACAGAGACTAAGGAACCTATGTAATACCACCGCGTGGTCAACAGATGATTATGAGACTCATATAAGGAGAAGAAAGAGAGAAAGGGGTATAGAGAATACTTAAAGAAATAATGGCCCAGAATGTCCAATTTGATAAAAGACTTAAATATAAACATCCAAGCAGTTTAATGAAGTCTAAATATAATAGAGAATTGCACCAAGAAACATTATTATAGTCAAACTATTAAAAGACAAGAAGAACATTTTGAAAGCAGCAAGAGGGAAGCAACATATCACATACGAGGAATTCTTCATAAGATTATCAGCAGATTTTTTATCAGAAAATTTGGAGGCCAGAAGGAAATAAGTGGATATATCTAATGTGCTAAAACTAAAAACAAAAACAAAACTGTCAGCCAAGAATCCTGTATGTGTCAAAATGACCATTTAAAAGTGAGGGAGAAGCTAAGTCAGTTTCAGATAAATACAAGCTGAGAAAGATCACTACCACTAGCCCTGCCCTGCAAGAAATGCTACAAGGAATATTGCAGGTTAAAATGGAAGGACAATAGACAGTAGCTCAAATCTGTGTGAAGAAATAAATATTGCAGTAAAAGTAAATGCATGAGCAATTATAAAAGCTGGTATTATTGTAACAGATTTGCAATCATATTTTGTTTTCTACATAATTTAAGCAACTAATGATTTTAAAAAATCTTTAGCTAAAAATATTAAACAATTACTAGCTTATTGTTTTGGACATGATGAATGAAGATGGAATTTTGTGACATCAAGAACTAAAATGATTGGGGAAAGTGCTGTAAAGGAGCAGAGTTCTGTATGTCATCAAAGTTTGAGTATTATAACTGTAGAATGTTGATTATAATCCCCATGGTCATCAAAGAAAAAGAGTATAGAATAAAAAAAAGGAAATGAGAAATAAAATATTTCAGTACAAAACAAGAACTATACACAAAAGAAGACAGCAATGCAGAAAATTAGGAACAAAAAAGCTACAAGTCATATAGAAAACAAACAGCAAAATGATAGATGTCCTTCTTGTCAAAATTACTTTAGATATAAAAGGTTTAAACTTTCCAGTCAAAATGCAGAGATTGGCAGAATAGGTAACAAACAATAATCCAACTACATGCTGTCTACCAGCGACTCACTTCAGATCAAAAGTCAAAAATAAGTTGAAAGCAACACAATGGAAAAAGACATTTCCTACAAGTAGTAACTAAAAGAGGTAAGATTGATTGCCTGTAATAATATAAGACAAAATAGACTTTAAACAGAAAAAAAATTATATGAGACAAAAGGATATTATATGTTAATAAGAGGTGAAATACAGCAAGAAGATATAATAATGATAAACATTTATGCATCTAATATTAGTCAAAATATATGAAACAAAATTCACAGAAATGAATGCAAAAATAGGCATTTCCGTAACAACACTTGAACATGTCAATATCCTACTCTCAATAACAAATAGAAAAAACAGAAGATTAATAAGGAAATAGAGGACTTGAAAAACATAATAAACCAATTAGATCTAAAAGATATATACAACATACTCTACCCAACAACAGCAGAATAAACAGTCTTCTAAAATATACATGGAGGGATTTTGTTTTGGTTTGTTTGTTTTGTTTTGTTTTGTTTTTCTTTTTTCTGAGATGGAGTCTCGCTCTGTCACCCAGACTGGAGTGTGGTGGCACGATCTTGGCTCACCACAACCTCCATCTCCCAGGTTTCACTGATTCTCCCACCTCAGCCTCCTGAGTAGCTGGGATTACAGGGGAGCACCCCTACTGCCAGGCTTTCTTTTTTTTTTTTGTATTTTTAGTAGAGACAGAGTTTCACCATGTTGGCCAGCCTGGTATTGAACTCCTGACCTCAAATGATCCACCTGTCTCGGCCTCCGAAAGTGCTAGGATTACAGGCATGAGCCACTGTGCCTGGCCACATGACAGGTTTTGTAGAATAAACCATATGTTAGTCCACAAATTGTCTCAATTGATTTTAAAATTCTGATATTATACAAATTACCTTTTCCTGATCACAGTGGGATGAAGTTAGAAATCAATAACAAAGGAAAACAGGAAAATTCACAAATTTGTAGAAAACAAACATTCTTATTTAATGAATCAAAGAATACATCACAAGGAAAATTAGAAAATAAAGATAAATGAAAATGAAAATGAAAACATAACATATTAAGACTTATGGAATGCAACCAAAGGACTGTCAGTGGAGAAATTCATAGGTGTAATTGCTTATATTAAAAAAGAATAAAAATCTCCAATCAAAAACTTATCTTTGCAGCTTTAAAATTTGAAAAAAGAGAACAATCTAAACAAAAAGCAACCTAGCAGAACTAAGGAAATCATAGACATTAAAGCAGAGATAAAATGGAAAATAGAAAAACAATAGAAAAAAAATCAATGAAACCAAAAGTTAGTTCTTCAAAGTGCCAACTAAACTGACAAACTTAATCTAGATTCACTAAGGAAAATAAGAGAGAAAGAGAGAAGATTCAAATTACCAAAATTAGAAATCAAAGTGGGGATATTACAGATACAGATACAGATTGACAGAAATAAAAGTGATTATAAGATAGTAATATGAACAATTGAATGCCAATAAATTATCCTTGATGAAATGAATAAATTTCTAGAAAGACATAAACTACTGAAAAAAAACCCTGGAGCACCCACACTTCTTTATTTCAAGACGTATTGAAATATGCTGTAATCAAAACACTGTGATACTAACATGAAGGGAGACATATGGACCAATGGAATGGAGAGCCCCCAAATAAAACTTCTCATATATGGTCAAATGATTTTTGTCAGGATGCCAAGGCCACTGAATAGGGAAAAAAATTATTTCAATAAGTGGTACTGGAGAAAACTGGATACTCACATGTAAAAGAATGAAGTTGGGCCCTTATATAACATCATATACAAAAATTAACTCAACACGAATTTAAGATCTAAACATAAGACCTAAAGTTACAAAACTCTTAAAAGATAACATAGAGTGAAATCTTCACATTATATTTGACAACAATTTTTTGAACATGGCACCAAAGGCACATGTCACAAAAGAAACAGTAGGCAAATTGTACTTCATAAAAATTTTAGAATTTTGTCCATCAAAAGATATTATCAACAAAGCAAGAGGGCAACTCACATATTGGAATAAAGTATTTGCAAATAATTTATCTGATAAGGATTACTATCCTGGATATGTAGAATACTCCTAAAAATCAACAACTCTAACAATGTAAATGACCAAATTCAAAAATGGGCAACAATTTTGAATAGTCATTTTTCCAAAGAAGATAAACAAATGGCCAATAAGCACATGAAAATATAATCAATATCACTAATCATTAGGTAAATGAAAATCAAAACCACAATGAGATAACACCTCAAATCCATTAGGAGAGCTACTATCAAATAAGAAGAAAATAAAAAGCATTGGTGCGGACGTGAGGAAATGAGAACCCGTGTTGAACTGTTGGTGGGACTATAAAATGGTACAACTGTTATAGAAAACAGTACAATGGTTCATCAAAATTTGAAAGTTGAATTAGCATATGATCCAGGGATTTGATTTTTCCACAAATACCCAAATAAATTGAAAGCAGGGTCTTGAAGAGATTTTGTACACCCATGCTCACAGAAGCATTATTCATGTAACTAAAATGTTGAAACAACCCAGGTATCCATGGACGGATGAATAGGTAAGCAAAATGTGGTATATACATACAATAGAATATGACTCAGCCTTAAAAAGAAAGGAAATCCTGATATATGCTACAACATGGATGGACCTTAAGGATACTATGTTAAGTGAAATAAACTAATTACAAAAAAACAAATACTGTATGATAATGTGTGAAAGTACAATGATGGTTGCCTGGTGTTGGCAGCAAGGGAAAATGGAGAATTTTCTGTTTAATGAGTATACAGTTTCAATCTTGCAAAACGAAAAACTTCCTAGAGATGAATGGTGGTGAGATTTAGCAACAACCATATGAATGTACTTAATACCACTGAACTGTACACTTAAAGTTGGCTAAGATGGTAAATTTTAGGTTATATTTATTTTACCAAAATTTTTAAAAATTGAAAGATTAAAAAGATAAGTAGGGAAATTTGAATATAGCTGGCTAATATATGGCATCATCATCAGTAAAAAAATCATTACTTTTGTTAGAAGTGTTTATGATATTATGGTTATGGTGAAAAATATTTTTATTTTTAGACATGGATACCGAAGTATAGATGCTCCTGGACTTACGATGGAAATACATACCACAATTCCACTGTAAATTTAAAATACCCTAAGTTGAAAATGCACTTAATACACCTAACCTACTAAACTTCCCGAAAATCAGAGGTTCCCAGTTCCCAAGCCACAGACTGGTACTGATAGGTGGCCTTTTAAGAACTGGGCCTCACAGCAGGAATTGAGTAGCAGGCGGGTGAGCATTACTGCCTGAGCTCCGCCTCCTGTCAGATCAGCAGTGGCATTAAATTCTCATAGGAGAGCAATCCCTTCTGTGAACTGTGCGTGCAAGGAATCTAGGTTGCGTGTTTCTTACCAGAATCTAACCAATGCCTGATGATCTAAGGTGGAACAGTTTCATCCTGAAACTATCTCCCTGCTCATCCCTGTTTGTGGAAAAATTGTCCTCCATGAAACTGGTCACTGGTGCCAAAAAGGTTGGGAACCCCTGCTGAAAATCATAGCTTAGCCTACCTAACTTACCTTAAATGCACCCAGAACACTTACATTAACCTACAGTTGAGCAAAATCATCTGGCAACATAGTACGCTGTAGAGTATCAGTTGTTTACGTTGGTGATTGCATAGCTGACTGGGAACAGTTGCTTACTAAGATTGCCCAGCAAGGCAAGACAGTATGCTACTGCTTTCTACAAAATGTATATCACTTTCACACCATCGTAAAGTCGAAAATGAAAGTTAAACCATCATAAGTTAGGGACTATCTGTGTTTAGTGGTGAAATATCTTGATGTCTATAATTTAATGTGTGTACTCCAACAACAATAAAATAGAGAAGTGTGGCAAAATGTTAACAGCTGTTAAATTATGGTGATGCGTATATGGTATTTATTTTACTATTCTTTTTCTCTTTGTTTAAACATTTCCATAATAATTTAAAAATTCTATTATTTGTTGAACTTATATGCTCTGTAACTTTGTCCTTTTTAAAAATATTGTATTTGTCCATAAAGGTAATATGCTCAGAAATAAAAATAGAGTAAAGTAAATACTATTGACCTATCACTCATAGAGAACTCTTGTCAATAACATTTATCTTTACAGGCTTTTTTCTGTGCTTACTTGTTTTATTTTTTTGTGAACAAATCATAACAATTTTTGTGATATACTCCCTGTCAATATCATTAATATGTTTCATTAAACCCCTTTATAAATGTTCTGGAATATGAACAGAGAAATTTTCAGGAGTAGGATTGTTGGCTCAAATTGTATATGTATTTATAATTGTAATTGATGCTGCTAGATATATTTCTAGGAATGTTATAATGTTACCTATACCCATTACTGATCTTTAAGGAGGAAAATATTTTACCCAGGCCTAATGTAACTTTTTAGTTGTAAGGAAATTCAGTACTATAAATGCTTTAGGCTTCTCTCTGATCTCTTGCTGAACCCCCCCCCCCCCGCCCAAGGAAAAAAGGAATGATATAATCTTATTGCTGAGATGGGAGAGAAAGACTGGACATTTAGATTTGAGTCCCTTTCTTTTCCTTTTCATTTTTAATTTGGCTTATCTGAAGGGAACATGTATTTCTATTTTGCCATCATACACTAAGAAAGCTAACTTCCATGAGAGAAGCCTGTAATTGTTAGATTTCCTATGAGGTGGTAAATAAAATTGCCTATAATGTAAGACACATTAACAGATACCAGCTTTTATCTTTAAGACAGATTATTTTTTATTCTCTATGTACCTATGTCCATGTAAACAGTCACAGTTCCTTCCTAACTCTGGACTGTATAAGACAGTGCTATTTATCTGGTTTGTGGAAAACCCCCAATTTCATGTGCATGGGCAATAACATTGATATACAGAGAAAAAGTGGAATTTTAGGAGGCAAGCATGAAAAGATTGTGGCTTTTCTCAGAGGCAGAGAAAGTGAGTTCAATTATTACTAATCATCAGTTGGACACCCAATGACATAGGGTTTTCAAATTTTGGGGTGACTCAAGTCTTTGTACAGGATAGTGGCTGTTTGATGTAAATAGAAATGTAGGTGCTGACCTTAAGTAAAAACTACGGAGCTCCATGAAATAGTCCAGCATAAGGATGGGTGTGAGGAGCTCAGAATTTTTGCCAGACTTGAGCAGAGATTAACTTTGTATGTGCATTTGTGTGTTTACATGTGTAACTTGAAAATAGCATAAGTAAACTATTTTTGCTGCAGGGGGCACATAGTACAGTTACATGAACTTTAATATGCACTGTCCTCTCTCTGTATATACAGAGGATTGGTTCCAGGACCTCCATATACCAAAATCCATGAACACAAGTCCCCAGTTGGCCCTGTAAAAACTGAATATACAAAAAGTCATCCCTCTGTAAAGGCAGTTTTGCATCCCTCCAATACCTTTCTGTGCCTGGCTTATTTCACTTAAATAATGTCCTCCTGGTTACGTATTCTGAATACTTAGTCATGTGATTTGCAGTAAAAAACAAGTCTCTACTGTTAAGACTCTACCGGTAAGACACAGATGCTCTTGTTGCACTGTTCAGCTGACATTTACCAGACTAGGACATTGGTTTCCTGGCAGTAGTAGTTATTGGCTGACTCGTGTTTGCCCTCTTCTCTGGAGGATTGCACTTGACTGATGACAGCCATCTTATATTGAGATGACTGGGAGATTAGACTCCCTTAGCAAAGCTCCATGGGTCCTGTACTGAAGCCAGTGGCCAACCCATGGGGTCATAGCAGCACAAACCACTACTTTCTAAGTGTAATGGCTTTGTGCCATGATCTACACAGCAGAATTTCTCGGGGAAATACGTGAGGACAGACATCTCCTAAAATCACACTTTTGTTTAGTTCAAGGGTGGGTAAATTTTTCTGTATGGGGACAGATAGTAAATATTTTAGGGTCTGCAAAGCCATATGGTCTCTATTGCAACAACTCAACAATGCTGGTGTAGGGACAAAGGAGACAGTAATTAGCAGAGTAGGGTACTAGCATAAAGACAGATAAATAGAGCAGAATAGAGCCCAGAATATAACCCATCAATAGAATATCAAATGATCTTCTACAAGGGTGCCAAGAAATACAAAATGGAAAGGATAGTCTCTTCAACAAATGGTATTTGGAAAACTGAATATTCACATACAGAAGGTATTTGGAAAACTGAATGTTCATATATGGAAGAATGAAGTTGACCCTTATATCATGCACAAAAACCAACTCAAGATGGATTAAAGATTTAAATAGAACACCTTTAATTCTAAAACTCTGAATAAAACGTAGGTGAAAATCTTCATGACATTGTTATTGGCAATGATTTTTTGAATAGGACCGCAAAATCATGGATAACAAAAGCAAAAATAGATGAGTGGGACCATAAAAAATAAAAAAAACAAAAGTTTTGCACAGCAAAGGAAATAACAGAATGTAAAAGCAATCTGTGTAATAGAAAATATTTGCAAATCATACATCTGATAAAAAGTTAATATACAAAATATATGATAAACTTCTTCAACTCATATTGAAACACCAAATAACTTAATTAGAAAAGGGGTAAAGGACTTGAATAAATTTCTTTCTGGAGAAGACATTCAAATGGCCAACAGGAATATGAAAAAAATGTTTAATATCACTAACCATCAAGGAAATGTAAATCAAACCCACAATGAGATATAACCTCACATCTGCTAGGATGGCCATAATAAAAACAAACAGAGATAATTAGTGTTGGTGAGGATGTAGAGAAACGAGAGTCCTGATACACTGTTGGGAATGTAGGATGATACAGTCACTATGAAAAACAGTATGAAAGTTTCTAAAAAAAATTTTAAAGAGAACTACCATGTGATCCAACAATCTTACTTCTGGATATTTGTTTGAGGAAACTGAAATCAGGATTTTAAGTGATTTTCTGATTTTAAAGAAATAGATGCATTCCCATATTCACTGGCATGTTTCTCTTGAGATCACTCCCTCAATAACTCATTTGTACAAGAATCTCCATCTCACCTCTGTTTCTGGAAATGCTTACCTATGGACACCATGTGTCCCAAAATATATGACATTTTATTTTTGCAATTTAGAAGCTGGAGATTAAAAAAAAAGAAAGAACCCTTTATTACCTCTTCAGGCAAACCACTTACTGATTATATATTATTAAATGTTGTATATGTCAATACATAGCTAATGTTATTGTTTTAATTAGCATTTAATCGCTCCACTTTTTGGCATATGCATTAATTGATGATGATATGTCTTTATTAACAGCACATATATAATGTCTCTTTTTAAAAGAAAAATATTTGTAATTATAATAAAAATAAAAAAAGTTCACTATATGATTTTAACTTAGGTGAAAAATAATGGTATTGATGTGGCTCAGGACATGCTACCCCAAAATATGGTACTTTGGCATTTGAGAAAACAGTAGAAATAGGAAGGTCTCTCTGACCTTCCCCTCATTCTTCTCTGAAGCAGGTCATAAAACCTAGGAAGAATTGTTTTACTTCTCTTAAAGCAAGTCATAAGATCCTTAATTGAGAGGTTCCCTCTGTATACCCAGAGGAAAGGAGCCTAAGACCCAGAGACTTGACCAAGGAGAATCTGAACAAATGGGCCTTGCTAAATTCTTCTCTAGTTTTCCCAGTGGATCATTCCCACTTTGTCCGATTATATTTTCCCATGACTGTCCATTCTTAAACCTAAGCATAAAAATACACAAGTTTCCTTTTCTTTGGGTCTGAATTTCCTTATGAAGGCTCTCATGTCATTTTAAAACTTGTATTACATATATTTGTTAACGTTTTTCTCTTCCTAATTGGTCCTTTGTTGTAGGCAGCTCAGCCATTAACCTATGATGAATAAAGAAAAGGTATTTCTTTTTTCTCCTACAGTATATATCTATTATGTGCATATATGTGCATATGTGTTTATTTATATAAATGTATTCACATACGCATACAAACAACTTATGTACTGCACATATTTTTCAATAGTGAAAAAGAGTTGACAGTTTTAACATGTGGAGAAAAATATTTCTACATATATTTTACTTGTAAAACTCTCACTTTCTGGTCTGAATAATCACTTTTATATGTAAATTGTCACATGTTCAAATGAGTAAAAATTAGTTATTTGGATGTCCTGGATTAGAATCTTCATAATATGTGTCCATGCATGAGTGTATATGTGTTTTTCTATTAAAGAGGCATGTAATGAGATGAGAAGAAAAATAGACTAGGTTCGGTGGCAACTTTCTCACCCTGTCTATAAATGGACACAATATAGAAATGCACACACAGACCCATTCAGTGAAATGTCATACCATATATTTTGCCTATTCTGTATGCATATCATATTTTTGAGACCACTTTAGCTCAGCCAAACAGCTCTTTTTCCTTTTAAAAAAGATTAAACGAAGCTGCTCAAATAAATTAATGTTCTTCATTAGTGATAAGGTTTTGGCAGTAAATAGCTGACCATTGGACTTACAGTGGCTCACTTGTTCAAGATATTCCATTATCTCACATGGCAAAATAGCTAGAGAAAGGAAGTTTGTCTTACATTCAAAACAGGTTTGTGGCAGTTCCAAGCACATCACACACTTCTGTCCCAAAGCGGAGTGTAGAAAAAAAAAAAAAAAAGGCTTTTTTTTTCATTTTACATAGGACTAGTCTCCTTTTTTATGTGTTTTTATCTTGAAAAAGATGTGTTTGGAATTCTTCCATAGAATTGTATATTAGGACTCATCTGACTTGGTTGCATACTCTGTCATTTGAGACTGCAATATGTCCAAAGATAAATGGCCTAATATGATTGGTACACACTAATAATGTTTCCTTCTCTTTTGGAAGAAAAGGTTAACGTGTTGTTTTAAATATTAAATTGAAAGTAAAGAGAATAGAGTAAAATAGCGAGAAGCATTTTATAGTTGATAAATTATGCATCCAGAGACTTAATCATTTTTCTCACCTTCCTCTCACGTAGACTTTAATCCTAGTTGCAGGTAAATATAAATAGTTAATTAGACACCTAAAACTTTCAGAAATATTCCGCTTAATATCAGTTCTGTTAGGATAAAAGATTTTGATGTCACTTTATTTCTACATTGGTAGTATATTGAATTGCTAAGTACAGAGTTAAGCAGATTGACAATAGTCTTCAATTTAAACATTAATGAAAATTAGAGAGTGAAGCATTAACTCTAATTCCTTATCCTAATCCTATATAATTCATGAATAAATAAAGATCAGTGATGGTTTTTGGAAGTAGACAGCAGTTTGTTAAAATATTCTTTTATAAAATTGTATCTGCACCAAATCACATATCTGGGATTAGTTTTATTTAAAGAAACTTTGCAAAGAGTTATTTGCTTTTCTTCACTATATATATATATATATATATATATATATATATATATATATATATATTTTTTTTTTCTAAGAGGCACTACTGGGCTACATTTTACATTAGGGAGAGACCAAGTTAGAGAATTTTTTTCAGTAACTTAATCAAACCCACAAAGTATATCATGAGTAGGGCTGATATTAAAATCTAGGCATGATTCCTTCCTTCTTTTCTAATTTTAAATAAGAATCTTCAGTTTTCATCACTATGTTAACAATCACTTTTTATTTTTCTTCTAATTTGAAAGAAAAAAAGCCAAGTAATATTTATTACTTTGTCTACTCAATCACCATTTCTTCTCTAACACTTCCTCAGTATCTTCAAAGAGTGCATGGAGTTTTGGAACAACGGTTTTAAAAGTTTGTTCCTCAGACTTTTGCAGACTTTTGCCTCAGCACAAACCGTAAGCATATTTGTACTGCAGGTTCATGGAACCCCCACCTTGACATACTGAGCCTGCATATCTGAGGGGTTAGTCAGGGAATTCTTTAAGGAAAGACTGAGAACCACCATTTTAGACTATAATTTTTAAAGTAAAATTTATACTGAAATTCACTTTTTAAAAGCTAATTTTAATTTTGTTTTTTTTAGTGCAATTTGTGAACATTAGTTTGGATTTCATTCTCAGTATAACTTTAACATCGGGTGAAATCTATTCTCTACCTTGAAAAAATTAAAAGCTGTTTATTATTTCTACTATATTTTACAGAATGGAATAAAAGATACAAGAACATCAAGAAATTCAATAGAGAACTATTTTTGGAGTTTGCATATATAATGAAAAATAAGAAAGTTACTATTAATATAATAATTATACAGGCATATGTGTGTGCATATGTAATATATATGTGTTCATGTATTATATATAGTATATATGTATACTATTTATATATATAAAATTCTTAATTATATATAAAATAATCATGATTTCTCTGGCTTATGTTGAATTTTATTTTTGCAAATGGTTATGCATTAATTACAATATACTTAAGAACACCATTTTACCTTTCACAGCCTTTATAATCTGGTTAGCTAAAAGTTGGTATTTCTTACACAGTAACTTTATTACAAGATATGTAAAATTAATGTTCTCTTATATGTATTCTAACAAAATTATTTGTATGTGATATAATGAATACCACAACATGAGAAAACAGAAAAATCTACTACACCTTCATAATTTACAGATAAGGTAAACAATTTAGTGAATTTGAGTTGTTTTCCCACATACCTTGAAAAGTGTTATCGCATTGAATGTACCTTGAGTTTCCTCTTATAAGAGAAGTTGTTTCACCCCCAGCTCCACCGGGGGACAAGTGTCTTTAATGAAAAGGAATGGGACTGTGTATTGTCTATAACCAGCACATAGATGATGGGAATAGGAATGGTTATCAAGTATCACTATTAGTGGCATAATTCCAGAAAATTTGCAAGGTGGCAACTCTGGACTAATCTTTGATTTATGAATTAGTTTGGTGAAAAATGCTGTGTTAAGTTAGTTAAAAAAATTAAAAGGCCACTTTTTTTCAAGAGCATATGCTAAGAAATATGAAAAACATCTGATTGAAGGAGAGAGAGAGAGCAAGAGAGACAGAGATAGCAGAAAGACAGAGTAGTGTATATACATTAATAGAAGAACTAAAGATCAGATTTAAGAATTTCACCATGGTTCCTTGAGCATAGAATTGGCCTAGATGTTAGAATGACCTTCCAATTTAAATGTTAATAAGAATTGTCTGTAGGAAAATTCCTGCAGTTCAAATGAAGTTCTTTTTCCCCTTATTGCTATAAGCACACTTAGACAATACCACCATTACTTTATCAAGGCTTTGTAGTTCTTTGTCTTTTAATAAAAGGATTCTAAAATGCCTGTCATACATGCTATAGTAGAAATGAGTCACAAATCCATCACCATTATATTAATAGTTATTCTAAACATAGATGTGATTAATTTGGTGTCCATTGCAGGTCTTCAAAAAAGCCCATTAACAGACAGTGTTTATATATACAGATGGCCATTTTTTCTGGGGGAGAAAAGCCATATATTTTACTAATATGATAGATTCAACAATGACTAATATAAAAGTATGTTATCTGAAGACTATTTATCCAATTTTATGCCAACATGTTTTAAATTTTGTTCCATGAATGTCCAGCCTTGGAATCCCCTGGACCGCTGATTGTAATGTAGATTTATGGCCTAATCTGCCATTTAATGGGTCATAATCTTGACATATGAGGCTAGAATCCATAGCTTAATAAACTATTCAAATATTTTCATGCATTAAAAATGTTGAATACTACATGAAAGGAAAGTGACTTTTCCTATACTTTGCATCAGTTTCTACCCGCTGACAACAGAATATTTTAAAATGGGACTAGCTTCTATTCCACATGAATTTGAGCTAAATGTGATACTCATTTGGTGCTAACCTGTCTATGTCAAGCAATTGGAGTTAGACAAAAGTCACTAACACTTTCTTATATGTTTGATAAGTGGAAATGCAGTCAAACCTATGCAAAGTTCCATAAAATTTGTATTGATACTGTGGGGACAAATTATCCTTTAAAAAATCAGTAATTTAAGAGACAGAGCTCTGCAATGCTAATCTTTCGTTCACAAAATTAATAATACTTCTAAGGACATACTAGGACATATTTTGCTTAGGTACTTCATACAATAAATTTCTTAAAGAGGTCACAGTGGATAGAAAATGTGACTGGCTGGCCAAGTGCTGTGGCTCATGCCTGTAATCCCAGCACTTTGGGAGGCCAAGACAGGCAGATCACGAGGTCAAGGGATGGAGACCATCCTGGTCAACATGGTGAAAACCCGTCTCTACTAAAAATACAAAAAAATATAGCTGGGCACGGTGGCGCACGCCTGTAGTCCCAGCTGCTCAGGAGGCTGAGGCAGGAGAATAGCTTGAATGCAGGAGGTGGAGGTTGCAGTGAGCTGAGATCGTGCCACTGCACTCTATCCAGCTTGGCGACAGAGAGAGACTCCGTCACAAAAAACAAAAACAAAAACAAAAACAAACAAACAAACAAAAAGAAAAGAAAAAGAAAATGTGACTGGCACAAGGCCTGCTAGAATATGGGTGGAAACATGTTTTTGTAATATTTATTGACAACAATCAGACTGGTTCTAAGGGAATAAGTTGGTGACTAAAAATATAATGATCTATAAACAAGAGTACGGTTGTAGAAGTGGATTGGAGACTGTTTCATGTACACATAGGAAAGACAAGTGGCTTCATTCAAAATTGTTTCCCCTGTGTTGCACCTATTATTATTGCTGTATATTTGAAACTGTTCTAGAAACATTTGTTAGCTGGTTATTTTTAGACCAAATGAATGTTTGTTCTATTTTGTTTTAATGTGCTTGTGTCTCTTGGAACACTATCTAATTATTGTTTTAAAATTAAGAAAATCAACTAGAAAAAATCATTTTTATTTGCAATATATTGTATTATATTTTGTCCCTAGATTTATTCAATATTAAATTAATCACACTGAAGAATATTTTATTTATAGATAGACAAATAAATTCATTAAAAAAATTTTATTCCATACCACTCTAAACTCGTGTGTAATTTATTTGTAAGACAGGTACTGTAAATTGCCAGTTCTGATATGTAAAGGGACTGAAACATTTATTGTGTGACTTTTAAGGTAACAATTCTCTCCATCACCTAAAATTCCTCTCACTATGGTCTAAATGCCTGAAGTTTACAATTACAAGTCTCATTTAACAAAAATTTGACACACTCTCAAGAGGAAATATGTAACATCAAAAATAAACATTTACTTAAATATCTGAAGTATTTTAGGAGAGTAGTTTTTGAGCTTATATTATATTAACAAAGAGAAAAATAACAATATCCTGGAAAGCTAAATGGGACGGGGTGTGAAATAAAAGTAGCTAAGAGTTGAGCTTTCTTTAAGAACTTAACATCAATTTCCCCAAATATTAAATGTCAGTCAGAATAGAACCTGTTGAAATTATTTATCAAATTTAAGCATAAATGAGTTATTGATTCCAAGTAGCTGTTCAAATTTACAACTTCTAGCAGCATCATCTATATCAAGCGTTGTCAAACTTTTTCTGAAAAAGGACCAGATAATTGTTTTAGTTTTTGTGAGTGTTTCAGTCACTGTCACAACATCTCTCACAGCTGCTAAACACTGACATTGTAACATAAAATCAGATGTAGATAATATGTAATTGAATGAATTTGGCTGTGTTTCGATAAAATTTTATTTACAAAATGGTAGTGGGCAAGATTTGACCTGTGGCCTGTAGTTTGCTGATCTCTGAACTAGATGATATCTTGAAGATAACTAGATGATAACTTGTTGGTGAATTAGTATGTATAAAAATGAATATAAAGGAGTTAGTATTAACATTTAAAGAGATCTCTATTAGCTCTCACATGCCTCTGTTTTTGTATCTGTCTCACTCAATCATTTCCATCATAAATTGCATTTCCTCAATTCCGGAATAGTCAGAAAACACACACACACATATATATAGGAATGAGCAACAAATAGTCGAAATATATATATATATATATACATCTTTTCATAAAATAGAAATTGTTGAATATAATAATGAGAATAATCTTAAGTTCAGTAAGCTAGAATGATAGAACACATTTATTGTGGCTAAGCAATATAGTGATAATATCAAATCTAATAAGTGGTTAATACACCTAATTGTCCAGGTTACATAAAAAGAAGGCATGACTTAAAAAAACATTTGTTATTTATATATATATATAACATATATATATAAAACAGATATATAACATATTATAGATATAAAATATAGATATATTGGCCAGGCTGGTGTTAAACTACTGGGTTCAAGCAATCTGCCTTTCTCCACCTTGCAAAATGCTGGGGTTACAGGCATGTCAGCCACCGCACCCAGCCAGTCCCCACTAGAAAATTTTAAAAGCATAAGAAAACTTTGAAATTGTACTTAAAACCTACTCAATTTTGCTTTCATTACTTATATTATTTTTGTTTTTCAGATTATTAATCTTTCTTTAAAAAGCTGTAACCATTTTTCTAACACAAATAATTGACTTAAGTAACATACCTATGTACTTGAAATTGTATTGTGAGGAATAAACAAATAGATTCCCAAATTCAAGAATCTGTAAAATTCAGAGGTTATCAATGTTGGTATTACACTTTGATTGCTGATTCATTTATTTCATTACTTCAATCTGAATAGATACTCTGAAATTTTTGCCAACTCAGTTGTTGCTCATCTTAGTAATAACTTCTGCTAAAATCATTTCCTTTTTGAGAGTAAATTACCCTTTTCAGAATAACGGTCAGTTAGGGATACAAAATTTAAAATATATTTTTAAAATATAGTAGAACTGCTAAAAGTAGATGATGAATGATGTGCACTTATAATAATAAATTGACTTTTATTAAAGATGAATTTTTTCACAAAACATACATTACAAATAAGAATGATGAAAGACATAAATAAATAAATGATTACTATGTTTTATTTCTAGGAAAGAGACGATGAAATATTTTGCACTTTTAGGGTTGAAATTATTTAAGATTATACTTTTAAAATCCAGTTTACTTTTATCGAAACTTAAGGAGATGAAAAATATTGGTGTTCTTTTTTTCTGAAAAGTGCTTTAAAATAATATCTCCTGTAAAATTATAAATATATATATAATTAGTATTAGAAATGTAGTTAAATATACTGTTGGATAGTATCTTGATAATTTTTATGAGATCAATAGAACTATTGGACTTTCATTTCTTAGATTAGTCTTTATTTCCTTTATTCAGATAAACATCTATTTAATAGCTTTATTCTATATTTGAAGGGGAAACTTCTTAACCAAATATCTCCTGTTGAAAATGTTGGTCTTTGAAAGTATTAATTTAGTTCTTTCCTACCTCCTATTCTATATATCCCCATTCAGAGGAACACCACACACACACACACACACACACACACACACACACACACACACACAAACACACAGACACACATTATCTCTCTATCTCACACACACACACACCTCCTACTGTCTTTTCGCTTTTTCATCCCTCAATACCGTCATTTAACTTTCTGGCTTTCCAGTGCCTTGTGCTTACTTTATTATTCCTTCTGGGAATACCATGTTCCAGCTTCTTACCAGTATTCTTCTCATCCTAGTTGCACTTGAAGAACAATACGTTCTCCAAGTGATGTTACAATTCAATGTAGCTATTGAATTTGTCACCAGAAGGAAAAACAAGAAAACAAATATTTATTATTCCCCGCACAAAACATGCATGGAGGTGCCATTGAAAATCCACTAATTTTTATCACCTTTCTTTAGCCAGGTCAACTTCCTTCCTGGATTATTAAAATGTCCTACTAGCTGACTGTGTTGCTTCTAACATTGCTCCCTGTTGTAGGTTGAAGTGTATCCCCCAAATAGTATGTTCAAGTCCTAACCCTTGATGTGGGTACATGTGAATGTGACCTTATTTACAAATAGTATCTTTGTAGATGTAATCAAGTTAAAATGAGGTTATACTGGAATAGAGCGGGCCTTAATGCAGTGATTGTTGTCCTCATGTGACACAGGAAATTGGGACACAGACACAAAGAGAAAATAATGTCATGTGAAGACAGAGGCAAAGAATGGAGTGACAGATATACAAGTCAAGAACCTCAAGAGCGCCGGCAATTACCAGAAGCTTAGAGTTAGGGAAGGATCATCATCTGAAGATCAGAGAAAGCAAGTCCTGGCCTGTCAACATGTTGATTTCAGATTACTAGACTCCAGAAATGTGAGATAAAAAATCTTTAATATGTGAAGGTGCCCAATTTGTGGTAATTTGTTCCTGCAGCCTGAGCAAAATAACAAGCTCACTTTCCATTCAATTTCATGGAAGAATAGAACAATCTTTTGGTCCCATAACACGACTCCTCAGTGGAGAACTCTGAGTGATTTTAAAAAGACATGCCAAATATTGTCCCTTTTATGCTCAAAATGATCCAGTATTTCTATGTCATTCTTAAAATAAGAACTAATATAATGTCTACAGGCTTATATTTGATCTGGTCCTCCTTAAGTCTCTTGTCTTGGTTTCATATTTCCTGTCATGCTAACTGTTAAGCAACTAGACCTCTTGTTCCTAAAATAGACCTGAAATTTTATTTTCAGGCATTAAAATTGTGCATTCCTTTGGTCTGGATTTTCTTCCTCAGATATTCACATGTGTGACTCCCTTACTTGCATCATTGTGCAGATTTCACTGTTTCTTCCTATCCTATTTTGATCAAATTTATGACACTCAAAAATTTCATAAACTTTAATAATTTGTTTTTGTTCATTATGTATTATCTCCTCCTGCTGGAACATGTTTTTAAAGTCACTTCAATTTTCCTTCTCTGTTTCAGGACTGATCCATTTAATACAGTAGCAACTAGTCACATGTGGCTATGGAACTGTTGGATACACATTTATTATGTGCTTGGCATGTAAAATATGCACCTTGTTTCAAAATATTCATGTGAAAATGGTGTTAAATATGTCATTAATATTTATGTATTAATTACATATGAAATAATATTTTGTATAATAGGGTTATATATAAATAATTTTAATTGTATTTAACTTTTTAAAATGTGCCTTCTGGAAAATTTTAAACTACATATAGAATTTCATAATTCTGGCCTGCATTAAATTTTTATTGGAAGAGTGATGATCTAAATATGGCTGATAATAACAGGTAAGAGAGAGAGATTAAAGCTAAATGGTTGCTAATATGCTCATGCTTTCTGGGAAACACATACACTTTATGAAGGAGTTCCTGAATGTATATTTTTAAGTTAAAAAGTGCACTATTTCATAATGATTTCAGTAACAATGTCAATTAGAAAGCACATCTTTGGCCAGGCGCGGTGGCTCACGCCTGTAATCCCAGCACTTTGGGAGGCCGAGGCGAGCGGATCACGAGATCAGGGGATCGAGATCATCCTGGCTAACACAGTGAAACCCCATCTCTACTAAAAATACAAAAAATTAGCCAGGCGTGGTGGCAGGTGCCTGTAGTCCCAGCTACTCGGGAGGCTGAGGTAGGAGAATGGCTTGAACCTGGGAGGTGGAACTTGCGGTGAGTCGAAATCAGGACACTGCCCTCCAGCGTGGGCGACAGAGTGAGACTCCATCTCAAAAAAAAAAAAAAAAAAAAAAAAAAAGTAGAAAGCACATCTTCATTAGAAATTGCTTATTTTGTGATTCCAGTTAAGCGAATTAAAGTAGAGTCAGTATGTAAAAACTAAATATATGAAAAAAGTATGTTACCTAAAACAAAACAGTTATACAATTTCATCTTAATTTCAAAAGTAATGCTTTTATGTATTATTAACATTTATGCAATCTTGTATTAGATCACAAATGTAGTTTTAAAGTGTGTGTAGTACTTGAGCTGAGCTTTTTATTATCTGATAAATTAGAATATTACTACGTCTTAAAAGGCAAGAAAAAAATGGTTAGTTTATTATATGAATGGAAAGAGAAATAAATTTCTTAAGAGTTATTTATTTTTATTTTATTGTAAGAACATAATATGAGATCTACTGTCTTGATTTTTAAGTTAACACAGTATTATTAACTATAGGCACCATGTTGTATAGCAGATCTCTAGAACTTATTGATTTTGCATTACTGAAATGTCATACTTATGGATGAGCAACTTTCCATTCTCCTCTTAATATGGTTTGAATTTGTATGCCAACTCAAATCTCATGTGGAATCTCTAATTCCCAATGTTGGAGGACAAGCCTGCTGGGAGGTGATTGGATCATGGGGACATATTTCCCCCTTGCTGTTCTTGTGATAGTGCATGAGTTCTGGTTGTTTAAAACTGTTAGGCAGCTCCCCCTTCTCTCTCTCTCCCTCTCCTGCCCCAGCCATGTAGAACATGCCTACTTCCCTTTCACCATCCACCATGAATATAAGTTTCCTGGGTCCTCCTCAGCCATGCTTCCTGTACAGCCTGCAGAACAGTAAGCCTGTTAAACCTTTTTTATGTATATTACCCAGTCTCAGGTATTTCTATATAGCAATGCAAGAATTGACTAATACAGAAAATTGGTACCTAAGAGTGAAGCATTGTTATAAAAATAGCTGAAAATATGGAAGCCGCTTTGGAACTGGGTAATGGACAGAGGCTAGAATAGTTTGGTAGACTTGGAGGAAGACAGGAAGATGAGGGAAAGTTTTGGACTCCCTAGAGACTTGTTGATTGGTTGTGACCAAAATATTCATAGTGAAATGGAAATATTGATAGTGAAGTCCAGGCTGAGGAGATCTCAGACAGCAATGAAGAACATATTGGGGACTGCAGTAAAAGTCACTCTTGCTATGCTTTAGAAAAGAGACTGGCGGCATTGTGCCCCTGCTCTAGGGATCTAGGGAACTTTGAACTTGAGAGAGATGATTTAGGGCATCTGGTAGAAGAAATTTCTAAGCAGGAAGGCGTTCAAGATGTGGCCCGGCTGCTTGTAACAGCATATGCTCATATGCATGAGCAAAGAGATTATCTGAAACTGATACTTATATTTAAAATGCAAAGAGATCATAAAAGTTTGGAAAATGTGCATCCTGACTATGGGAGAAAAAAAAAATTCTGTGGAGGAATTCAAGCAGGCCTGCAAAAATTTTTGTACGTAAAGAGGAGTCAAATGTTAATAGCCAAGAAAATGGGAAAAATGCCTCAAAGGTATTTCAGACATCTTTACAGCAACTACGCCTATCACAGTCCCAGAGGCCTAGGAGGGAAGAATGATTTCCTGGTCTGGGCCCAGGGCCTGCTGCCCTTCACAACACTGGGACACTTCTGCTTGTGTTCCAGCTGTTCCAATTGCAGCCACTACTAAAAGGGCTCCAGATATGTCTCAGGCTGCTGGTCCAAAGGGTGCAAGCTGTAAGCCTTGACAGTTTCCATGTAGTGTTAAGCCTGCAGGTGTGCAGAGGGTAAGAATTGAGGCTTGGGTGCCTCTGCCTAGATTTCAAATGATGTATGGAAAGGTCTGGATGTTGAGGAAGATGTCTGCTGCAGGAGTGGAGCCCTTATGGAGAACCTCTACTAGGACAGTGCAGAAGGGAAATGTGGGGTTGGAGCCCAGACACAGAGTCTCCTTTGGGGCACTGTCTAGTGGAGCTATGAAAAGAGGGCCACCATTTTCCAGACCCCAGAATGGTACATCCACCGACAGCTTACACCTGGAAAAGCCACAGGTGCTCAATACCAGACTGTGAAAGCAGCTGTGGGGCTGTTCCCTGCAGAGCCACAGGGGTAGAGCTTCCCAAGGTCTTGGAAGCCCATCCCTTGCATCAGTGTTGCTTGAATGTAAGATATAAAGTCAAAGGAGCCTATTTTGGTGCTTTAAGATTTAATGACTACCCTCCTGGGTTTTGGACTTGCATAGGGCCTGTAGATGCTGTCTTTTGGCCAATTAATACCTCTTCAAAGGGAGTATTTTCACATTACCTACATCCCTGTGGTATCTTAGAAATAACTAACTTGTTTTAGATTTTACAGGCTACTAAGCAAAAGAGAACATGAGTTACTCTTTCTCCCATATTGTTCTTGCCTTTTCACAGCCATGAAAGTGGACAATGGGAATTCCAGCTTTGGGACATCAGACAAGGCTTGTTTTCACTAAACTAACTGGACACTTGTCATTCATAAATTGACAATATATGTATAGGACTATTTCTAGACAATGTGTTTCGTTTTATTGATTTCTATGTTAATTCTTACACCAATTTCACATTGTCTTTATTAGAGTTCTTTATAGAAAGTCTCAATATCAGGTATGAGTCCTTAATATTTGTTGTTTTTCATCATTGTAATGGATATTTGCATTTTTTAATTTTCCCATTTAAATGTTGAAATCAGATTGTCAATTTCTGGCAAAATCATCAACTGGAAATGTGGTTTAAAGTATTTAAAATCTATAAATCAACTTGGGACCATATAAAATGTTAACATAATAAAATTTTTGATTCATAAATGCAACATATATCTTCATATATTTAGTTTTTTCTTTTTCAGTTTTCCCATCAATCTTTATAGATTTTAGTATACACATTTTTCTTAGAATCTGTTATACTTATGCCTAAGCATTTCATATTTTATTCTGTTGTGAATTATGTCATTTTTCACTTTTAATTTTCTGTTGCTCATTACTTTCCTCAAATGTAAATTATTTTGCATATTGGCATGTAAACTTTTGATACTTTAAACTCACTTATTATTTTTAGTAATCTGTTGGTATGGTCTGCAATTTTCTAGTCATTATGCTATTCACATATAAAATACACAAATATAATACAATTATATGTCTGTTTTTTCAAACTCTGTACTTTTTATTTCCTTTCCTTGTTTTATTGTATTTCCCAACATATCCAAAAATGTTCAATAAAAGAGATGATTGTACACCTTTGCCTTGATCAATCCAGTGAGAATGCATTTGGTCTTTTGTGATTATGTAAGATGTTAGGTATAAGTTTCTCATATATAGACTTTATCAGATTGAATAAATTTTATATTCTTTGCCGGTTTAGAATTTGCAGTTAAATTTTGGATGTAATTTGGTAATACTTTGACCAAGGAATTTTGGTTATGTGCTTCTAAATGTATGGTGTTTTTTTCCTTAATTTTTAAGTCTGGTTTTGATCTCTGTACAATTTTAATTTCAGAAGTTAAATTAGAAAGGGTCCCTGACTTTGATGTTTTAAAACTTATTGTGTAGAATTTCCATTATTTGTTTATAATTATTTGTTAATCTCATATTTATTCATTTACTTTTTCAATGTTTTATCAAAATTATTGATATATATACAAATAATATTTATAATGTATCTATAAATATATATTATATACACACACAGGTGGAGAGGGAAAGAGAGGACGAGAGAAATACTGCAAGACTGATTGCATTTTATATAAATGTTGCAATGCAATGTTATCAACGTTTTAAAATTTTTCCAAATAGTTTAAGAAAAATGCTGTTATTTGCTCTGTTACTTAACCTTATCTACTTAATGCTTTTTAATTTTTTTAAGATTTAAAAACAGAAAACTACATGAAATTATACATACGATAAACAATATTTGCTGAAAGATTTGTCATCTGTGGATGTAGTAGCAGAAAAGAAATCTATTTCAATTGGGTTGTTGTTCAGCATAATATAACTTCTTATTTTGGAAATATCGTACTAAAATTAAATTGGGAAAAGCTTTAAAAAACATATGAACACATTTTTGGTTGAAAAATTTAGTGAAGGCACTTAATATTTTATATAGTGAGAAAAAAATTACTTAAATTTTCTCTGCATTTTGTGTTAGTTTTCTATTCCTGCTCTAATAAATTACCACCAATAACTTAGAACAACACAAATTTATAATCTTGCATTTCAGGATGTCAGATGTCATACATGGGTCTTTCTGCACAGAAATCAAGATGTCAGTAGGGCTGAGGTAATTTCCTGTGAACATGTGAAAGTATCAACTTTCTTGCCTTCTCCAGCTTCTAGAAGCCACTTGTTGTTGTTGTTGTTTTGTTTTTGTTTTGTTTTGTTTTGGCTCATGGGTGCCTTCCACCATCTTCAGAGCCAGTAACATGGGGCCAAGTCCTTCTGATAATGCCAATTTCTAACCCTGTCGTCCTATTCCCTGATTTGCTTTCAAAGATGTGTGTCATTACATTGGGCCCACCCAGATAATCCAGAATAATCCCCCTATTTTAAGGTCAGCAAATTAACAACCTTAATTCTGTCTGTAACTTCAATTCCCCTTTGCCATATATAAAAATACACAAGTTTTAGGAATTAGGATGTAGATAACTTGGGAGCCCATTTTTTCTTCTTACCACAAGATTGAATCACAAAAGGATAAATACTTTTAAAATTAAAGTGATCAGAGAAATGATAGGAAAAAAAGCTAAATAAAAGCTCAAAAGAGTTAAAAAAATAAAGGAGTACTGCAATGATAAAATAAGTGGAAGAGGAATAGAGAAGATGATTCTCTAGAGCAGGGTAACAGAAAAGAGGAGCAGACTTCACTCTAAATATTATGATAGACTGAGAACACTTCAAAATATGTCACAGTGTATCCTCTGATGATTGAATACATATTAATGAATCTATATTACTACCTTTGATAGTAATAATGATAATTGAGAAGTAAATGATAACTTAAATAATAGTGATAGATGACTTAATTGACTCATATGTAAATTACTTTATTTTTATTGAATTTATAATTATCACATTTTTCTATTATATTTCTATTCATAAGATTCTGCATATGTGCACTATATTAGAACTGTGACTTTCATGTTTCATACTTTACTTCATCCTTCACAAATTACATGGAAACAGGAAAATAAAAGCATATTCTAAAATTTATTTTTATATGTTTAAAAGAAGAAACAATACCTCGGAATGTATCTTTAAAACTGACTTTCTCCAAATTATCGAACTTGTACAAATCACTTAGCCTTTTCCAGTCCCTGCTATTGTATCTGTGAACATAGGAATAGCATAGTAAATTATCCCTCTATCAGTGACTTCCCAGCAAGAAACATAGAACATACTCAAACTCAGTAATTGAAAGAGAGTTTAAGAAATTTTTGTAGAGTATAGAAAACTCAAAAGTTTCTATGACAAGTAATTGGCGGTGGAGGGACGAGTAGATAAGGGAATATTTATTCATACAGCTATGCTTGAAGGGACCAGATGACTCAGCTAACTTGGCCCTGAACAAATCTTTGAGTGGAGAGGGCCACCTGATAGGAATTCAGGAATTGCAACTTTGAGTACAGGGTCACAGTCAGCTATTAATAGGTGAGGAAACATAAGAGCCTGACCTCACTCTCCACCTTCTCTTCAATTGCCACAGGTGCCCATTGCCTCCAATACTTAATAATGATGTGACCTTAACAATTTACTCAACTTCTTTGTGATCTTAATTTCTTTAATAATATGTTTATTTTGAGCTTTAAATGTACTCATATCTGCAACTTTATTAAAACTGTGATTGGTCCTTAATAAAACTCAGGAATTGCTGATTGCAATTATTATTAGAAACATCATCACACGTCTCTTGTTTGTAGGGAATTGATTCAGAACACAACACTGGCATGTTTAGGGCATTAGATTGGAGAAAAGAGGGATAAATAAATAGAAGTAAAATAGTTTATTCAATATTGAGTAGTTAATATATGTCAGGAATTTTGTAGGCATTATAAAATTTTGTAGGCATTATAAATAAACTATTATAAAATAGTTTATTCAATATTGAGTAGTTAATATATGCCAGGAATTTTGTAGGCATTATAAATTTTGTAGGCATTATAAATAAATGTCAGGAATTTTGTAGGCAACTTACCAGTGGGTACACTGGTAAATTAAAATTCAAGATGGTATTTGGCAGAGTTGAATTGTGAACAAAGGCAGTTAAAGTGGAATATAAAATAATCAATTTTGTATTTTTCTAAGATAGCTGCAGAAGCAGCTTATATGATGAATATAATGAAGGACAGAGTGACTTGGAAAATCGGTTATCAAAATATATGACAGGCAAATCACATTCCTCTATCACAAGAGGACAAATCATTGGCTATCACCAATCTGAGAGCCAACATCTGAAAGAAGGCATCAGAAAGAATTTAATCAAAGCACAAGTGTCATACATTTTTAAAGTATAGTTCTTCCTTCAGAATTATTAAAGCTCCTCTTTTGCCTTGAGAATTTCACACAAAATGAATTCATAAGAAGAATAAGATATAATCCTTGGTTTCTTTTGTGAGCTATATTGATAGGGAGGATTCATTTATACTGCCAATGCATTATTTCACAAATCTCTCATTTGAACATTTCAAGTAGAATAGAAATTAACTATAGTGTTAACTTAAAAATGAATTTGATTAATATGTGCTATCTTTAGAGTCCTAAAGGATCTGTATGGTTTTATACAAGAAAGACGGTCCTTGAGACAAAAAAAAAAAAAAAAAAAAAAAATGTAATCAAGTAGAGGGTGAAATTCTTCCTGCCTCACTCTTCACTTGGTTTCTGCATTTTGTGTGTGAAAACCAGCTCACATACAAACATGTAACACAGGACTTATAAAAGAGTACATAATGTAAAGAATCGCATTTATTGGAAGGTTGTATGTGGTTGTCAAAAGTTATAATGCCATCAAAGAGAAACACATTGCATAGCACAATACAAATTATTATTATGCAGTGTTGAAGAGTGAAAAAAGAGGTAGCTTGGATATAATCAACCTGGGTTTTAGTCTTTCCTGAGGCTTCAGGGATTTAACATAGTGGTTTAATTATGAGGATCCTAAAGCTAGACTGTGGAATTTGAATCATGGTTCCACAACACATGCCTATACGTGACCAACATGAACAAGTTATTTTTCCTGATTTTATCTCAGTTTTCTCATCAATAAAATTGTCACGATGAGCATTTAATATAAAAACACAGGTAAGACTTCTTTTTAAAAATATTTAGTAAGTGTCTATCATGATTGCTCTTATTATTGTAATTATTAATATAAATATTTTACTACCCTACTTAGAAGTCTGTTATGGAGGCTTCCTCCCCTCCACAGATGCTCTCTGTCTCCATCACTGACTGCCTTTGTTTTCTTAGGCAAGTCACATAACCCTTAAGCAATGTGTCTTCATTGTGAAGTGAATATAAAAGGATTCCTAATATTTAATATCTTTCTGTCAAATTACCTAGTGATTAAAACAGAAAATAAAACACAACTTCTTTGCTATCAGTGTTGCTGATATTTCAAGAGGAACTTGTGAAGAAGCTGTAATGCTCCCTGAAGTTGGCAAATCTGCTGGAACTTGACTTTCTGCTCAAAGTAAATTCTGAGGCTCTGGTTGTCTGTGGCGTGTTATTCATCGCCTGATGGATGACTCAATGTTTAAATGGTGAGGCCATTGTACACACACATACATGCACACATGCACATATACACCGTAGAGCCACAATTATTTTGTTTTACAGACTTGGGGTATTTTGTAGAATTTTTTTTATAATGAAGCTGTGGTATTAAAACTGAAAAGTTAAAGGTAAAATGTAACAGTTTGTCACAATTACGTTTCATATTGGCAGATGTTCTGAACTTTGTTTGATAACTAGACATATAAATTTCAGTTCTTAAAGCTTTGCAGCCAATTTAAGGGCTCATTTATTTCACTGACAGCAAGATGTATGTGCAGCCTCACATACTGGATGTCTGGGGCCAAAATCGGCACTTTGTTTCTTGCTTGTCTCAGAGGGAGTATATAGTAGCAATTTTTCAGCATAGGCATGCTAGCACAAGGTGTTTAGCAAATAAATGAGCATAAGATGACCTGTGGTGTCCTGAAATTACTAAAATTCATGAATAATAAAATGATCTATAGATTGTTAGCAGAGGGCTACAGCACAGGCTAATTTGCAGCCAGTGAAGCTTTACAGGATAATTTATAACTTTTGAAAATTTAATGACTTCATCAATTTTTACCTATTTTTTACCAATATAATCTCCTGAATACCACTTTCAGCTATGATTTCCTCATAAGAAAATATCTAAGTCACCTGCATGTTTAGGTTATTAAAATTAAGTTTGCTTTATTTAGATTTCTTGATTGTTTTATATAATTCAGACAATAATAGGGAACAAAACTTTAGTGGGTTCTGTGTGTTTTGTTTTAATAAGAAAATTTGTACAGAGAAAATAATGATTCTATGAAAAGAACTTTGCTATGACATACTGCTTAGGTAGTTTGTTACTATTATTTTGGAGCATATTATTTCACTTTTGACAATTAAATTTTTTGCGATAAATTCAAGTTTCAACACCAATTCGTTTTTTCTTTGCAAACTTCATAGAAAAAAATATTCCTTAAAAAACAGAAATATATATGCACTCTTATACTAAACACTACTTGGATAATATTTTTTAGTTCTTTTAAAACAATTAATAAATAATACTTGAGTTTTAGCTTTATGTTCACCTACTAAAGACATATGATTTCTTTAAAATTCCAGAATGTGCCAGTATGTGTGTTTTGTTTCACAATATATTTACATTTTATAGCTAAGTGTCTTAGATCAGTTATTAGATTGCATTTAGATTATGGCTTTATGAGTCTATTCATTTTTTTATTTTCTGGTGGCTAAAACTTTTATATTTATATCATTGTCACATATATGAATAATACAATTTTTATAGACAGAATTTTGTATAGACTTTTCTCAGTAATGTAGAATTTATTGACTGAAGATAAATCTGGTTATGATGTGGAACAAAGAGTTTTTCTACACTGTCTAAACAGGTTAGACAACACATAAGGTGATACAGGCATTGTCAAAATGGAATATGTATGTAAAGCAATGAAACTATTCTAATCTGTGATACATAAAAAAGTTGAATGTAATTCGAAATGTTTGCAGTTGTATTTAGAATAGTGATACTACATAACTGTGGTATATTGGTGTGTGGACCTACATTTTATACTGTACATATTTTTAATGACAAGCATTTGTTTTTCTGAATCGCTCCCACCTTTTCTGCTAGCATTTAATATAATGGAAGGAACATAAGAAATAAAGTAGTCCAGGCCTGGCGCGGTGGCTCATGCCTGTAATCCCAGCATTTTGGAAGGCCAAGGCGGGCGGATCACGAGGTCAGGAAATCGAGACCATCCTGGCTAACACGGTGAAATCCCGTCTCTACTAAAAATACAAAAAATTAGCTGGGCGTGGTGGCGGGCGCCTGTAGTCCCAGCTACTCGGCAGGCTGAGGCAGGAGAATGGCGTGAACCCGGGAGGCGGAGCTTGCAGTGAGCCCAGATCACCCCACTGGGCGACAGAGTGAGATTCGGTCAAAGGAAGGAAAGAAGGGAGAAAGGGAGGAAGGGAGGAACGGAGGGAGGGAGGGAGGGAGTCCAAATGTCTTGTTTATTTTCTTGCCATTGAATTCCCTGGACCTCAGTTTTATTATCCATAAACATGACATACTGATAAAAGTTATCGTGACAATCTTGGCTTCTGTGAGTACCATATATGCATGTGATAGCCCTAAAGTACTCCAATTATAATTCCCATAAAATGAAGAGACTACTGGCTAAGTGAAGCATTCAAAAATAATTATGTTGCAAATATGTCAACAAATTGTGAAAATGGAAAGGAAGAGAGAGAAATGTTTAACCTGTTTATGGATGGAGCAATCTATTTTAAAGTGAATTATCCTAGATTATGTTTAATAACTTATTTTGCCATTTGCCAAAAGTTATTCAGTGTAAATATGACTTGTCAGAAAGAGATTTTAGAGCCAAGAGGATCAGAGTGAATTATTGACAGTCAAAAACTGAGTGAGGATATTTATTTGCCTTTAGCTTATTTTTTTCATAGACAAACTGAACTGTTTTAAGGTTGTGAGTTGAGATGGACAAATAAATTAGATAAGTAATTGAACAAGTAATAGGTATTGAGAAATGTATTCTACAGGAGAAATGAACTTGCCAGTATAATAAAATAAAAAATGTTTGGTGAAAAAGAAATACTATCACCATCAATTTGACCAGTTTAACATAAATTAAACATAGTTTGGTATATGGGAACCCTTACTTAAATCCTCACCTGTTTTTCCTATGGGCAATTTTTCATTTTCTTTCTTTTATTGTCTCATTAATTTCCATTATTATTTTAAATATTGCTGTGAATAGTGAAAAATAGATATTAAAAACGTCTCAAATTGAGAGTCAGAAAGGGAAGAGCAACTAGAAACAGAGAATTGAGTCAGAGAGCGCTCCTTCCATTTATTGCCTCTCAGTTTTTTTATCTTGTCTTTATTAATTATTTTTTATAGCTAAATGTACCTTCCCATTATCAACCCTTAGCTTCACTACCAAAAAGAAGACTGTGTTTATTTCTTTTATTTCAAATCTTAGGGGAAATTTTGGTTTGTTTGGCTTGGATGATATATTTGCCCTGTGGCTAGTGGGCAGGTTACTGTAGTTGTAGGATACCAGTCCTTAATTAGCAGCAAATGATACAGAGGCAAAGGGAAGACTGACAAAGGTTTCATTGTTTCCCCTATCTGTCCAACTCATCTGCTTTCTGTCAGGAGCAATAATTATCTAGGATCTTTCAGGCCTTCTCCTGGAATGTAAAATGTATTTATTTTAGAAATTAACATGTATTTCACAGTCCAAATCTCCTTGAACTAGAGTTTTCTAGAATGTTGAAGATGAGATATCCTTTTGACATAGTTGAGGTTTTTCTGTAATCACACAACCACAGATTTTTACCTCATGAAATTTTTTGGTAGAAGGCCTGCGCTAAATAGCCTGTTTAGTCAGTATCTATAAAACCAAAATCTCTGCATGTAAAGTCTCTCACATCTGAACCACTAGGTAGAATAGATCTATTTAGCTATCCCAAGGCAGGGGCTAGTCCTGTAGACCTTGGCAATGACTTCCAAGAAGTAGATAACTAGCGGCCAGAGTGCTGGCATGGCTCACCTGCCTGGGAAGTTGCCATTTTCTTCCACGTTGTGTCTCATTTGAGGACAAATTCTTATTGGGCAAGTATGCAGAGTAATTGGAGATGGGAAAGCCTGTCTATAGTTCTTAAATGTTACAATATTTCCATTCTGATTTGTATAACACATTTAATATTTAACATATACCCTGAATTTCAACTGGGGGTAATTTAGTAAAAAAAAAAAAAAATTATATATATATATACACACACGCATACATACATACATATATATAATTTTTTTCCTTAGTTCTTAGTAAGAAATATATATCACATATGAATATATATGATATATCTGATATATCATATATGAATATATATCTGATATATCATATATCCTATATATTTATATATATCATATATCATATATATCCTATATATTTATGTATATCATATATCATATATATCCTATATATTTATGTATATCATATATCATATATATCCTATATATTTATGTATATCATATATCATATATATCCTATATATTTATGTATGTCATATATCATATATATCCTATATATTTATGTATGTCATATATCATATATATCCTATATATTTATGTATGTCATATATCATATATATCCTATATATTTATGTATGTCATATATCATATATATCCTATATATTTATGTATGTCATATATCATATATATCCTATATATTTATGTATGTCATATATCATATATATCCTATATATTTATGTATGTCATATATCATATATATCCTATATATTTATGTATGTCATATATCATATATATCCTATATATTTATGTATGTCATATATCATATATATCCTATATATTTATGTATGTCATATATCATATATATCCTATATATTTATGTATGTCATATATCATATATACCCTATATATTTATGTATATCATATATCATATATACCCTATATATTTATGTATATCATATATCATATATACCCTATATATTTATGTATATCATATATCATATATACCCTATATATTTATATATCATATGTCATATATCTCATACATTTATATATCATATCATATATATCATATATATTTATCATATATCATATATATCATATATTATCATATATCAATCATATATATCATTTATCATATCATATATATCATATATCTCATATATCATATATATCATATCTATCCTATATCATATATATATCCTATATCATATATATCATATATATCATATATCATATATATCATATATATCATATATATCATATATATCATATATATCATATATCATATATATCATATATCACATATATCATATATATCGTATATCACATATATCATATATATCGTATATCACATATATCATATATATCGTATATCACATATATCATATATATCGTATATCACATATATCATATATATCGTATATCACATATATCATATATATCGTATATATCATATATCATATATATCGTATATATCATATATATCATATATATCGTATATATCATATATATCATATATATCATATATCATATATATCATAAATATCATAAATCAATCATATACATCCTATATATCATATATATCATATATATCATATATATCATATATCATATATATCATATATATCATATATATCATATATATCATATATAAATATATCATATATATCATATATAAATATATCATATATATCATATATAAATATATCATATATATCATATATAAATATATCATATATATCATATATATCGTATATATCATGTATAAATATATCATATATATCATATATATCATGTATAAATATATCATATATATCATATATATCATGTATAAATATATCATATATATCATATATATCATGTATAAATATATCATATATATCATATATAACATGTATAAATATATCATATATATCATATATATCATCTATAAATATATCATATATATCATATATATCATGTATAAATATATCATGTATATCATATATAAATCTATCATGTATATATCATATATAAATCTATCATATATATCATATATAAATCTATCATATATATATCATATATAAATATATCATATATCATATATAAATATATCATATATCATATATAAATATATCATATATATCATATATAAATAAATCATATATATCATATATAAATATATCATATATATCATATATAAATATATCATATATATCATATATCATATATCATATATATCATATATAAATATATCATATATATTTGTATATATCATATATAAATATATCATATATATTTGTATATATCATATATTTGTATATATCATATATAAATATATCAGATATATTTGTATATATCATATATATTTGTATATATCATATATATTTGTATATATCATATATACATGTATCATATATATTTGTATATATCATATATAAATGTATCATATATATTTATATATAAAAGTGGAAATCATATATATAAATATATATCATATATTTCTTACTAAGTTTAGTGTGTGTGTGTGTGTGTGTGTGTGTGTGTGTGTGTATATATATATATAATATAAACATAAATGCTTGGCCATCTAAAATAGGTGAATATAGACACGTTTATAAAACTGCGTGTCTTTGTTGATATTGTAACCTCTCTTATTTTTCTTACAGTAAGTTTAAAAAGTGAGAATATTAATGTTCTCATATTCTGAATCCCCTAAATATCCAGTGTTGATGGGCATGAGGTCCAAATAACAAGGAATCAAAAAACATGGTCAAAGTCCCAAAGGATAATATTAGTATTGTAATTTTCCAAAACCTGAAGTTTGCTGATTCTTAGTGCCCTTTTCTCATGTTGGCTCAAAGTTCCACATTTTAGGTTTAGTAATTATTACTAAATAACATTTAGTAATTTACCACGACATTTTCAGTTATTAACTTCTGTTTTAATTATGGTTAGTTTACCTTAAAAGTGGAAATCATAATACAAAATCTATGTTCAAATCCAGTAGAAAAGGGAAAAATTGTAGTCAGGCCTTGTTGAAAACAGGGAACAGGAATTTTACATGCCCTAGGGCCTCACTATCTTTCTGTGAAAGATTTAAGGTTTACCTTCACCTTTGCCACTGGAGAAAAAAGTGCCATTATTTTCTTGGTTTCAATTTGAGGACTATCTAAAATAGGACCCTTCTTTAGTAGCCATTTAACTTCTGACATAATTGTGTCCTTGAAGATTCTTGGTGTTGTTATTTATTTTTATACAAAATTGCCTTTTAGAGTCTCAAAATGTCATGCCTCAGAAATAATGTGTTTATTAATTGCTAATTATTAATTCTAGTATTAGATTTGCACTAAATTATCACTGTAAACATAAGATGAGGATGTGATATGTTAACATGGAAATTGGGGTAATTCATTTAACAATTTACTACTTAAAAACAAAACAAAAGAAACCTGTTGGTTATATGTTTTATGCTTTCATATAGATTGCTTTTTAAGTTAAGGTATGTATCTTTCCTCTCATGATCTCTGAGTTTCCACTGTCCTTATCTCTTTTATTTAAAAAAGTATTTTTATTAGCTAGTTGATGAACACATAATTTTGAAAGAGTTCACATTCTAATTTTATGAATATTCAATAAAATATATTTCCAAATGCTACTAATCGTTTTAGCAAATTAAGCTTATTTATACATTTTTAATTGAGAGCAATTTAATAAGCTAATGTTCACATAAACATAAGTTAATGTGCACATGTAAAATTATAAAAGTTGCAACATAACATTCATTGCTATTTTAAAAAATAGTTATCTATGCATTTTACAACTCATGTATTTTCATCACCTGATAAAGGCTTATATTATAACAACATCTGAAGATATATAAAAAATAGTGCTAAAATAAAGAACAATTTTGGCATCCCATTTTGAGGTATTCAAGTTAACATCTCTTTAGGAACCATCAATTATAAATTATGTAAAGATAGTCATGAATTACCTTGAGTTTCCCTATCTGCAGGATTAGCTATTTTTGGCCTCCCCTCAAAATAATTATTTAATTTAAAACTCCAGAGATTGTCAACTTCTGTTACTCTTTAAATAGGTTACTTATGTGCCAAGGTACTAATCTCCTTAGCTTTCCCATCTCTGCAGGCCCTGGGCTGGTTCCTTGAGGTGCGTAAGAAAGTATTTCAGTTTCCCACAGCCCAGTATATAAACGTTATTATTTTCTATGTATAATCTGCTTCTTACCTCACTCCCTGCTCAGAAAAAAAGATGTTGAGGATTACCTCCTTAAGCTATGTCTAAAATGAATGACACTGAAAAACAATTTTGCTAAGCTGGCAAAAATGGTGTCACAGGATTGACGAGGAGGGAGAATTCATCAATCTGTCTGAAGATTTTGGTGCCTTTTTCTATATCTATGTGTTTATTTCTAAGAGAAGGTATTTATAATCAGTTGCAGAGTTAAAGCAGGTTAACTTTAATGGCTTTTACATTTTGACTGACATTTATTTTGTACACAACAAATATTCTTATCCTTACCCTGCCATTTTAAGTAAAATATGTTGTACTTGCTTCGGAAGGTTTGATGGTTTCTTTGAGGATGGGCAGTATCTTGGTGCACTTAGTGGTGGAAGAAAGGCCAGTAAAAATCACCATATGTAAGTGCCATTTAAATTCTCTCTCCTCTAAAGTTGAGCAGAGATAATGAGTTATTTATTCACCAGGTTAAATCTAAGATTTGCAACATGGTACTTTCTCTAAATGAGGCTGGATCCCATTTTTTTGCCCTTTAAAGACATCTTGGATATATTTACAGGGCTTTTATTTTTAATCTAGGAAAATTTGAAATTTAAAACTTTCACCAATTTTCTGGCTGATTGATTAATCTTCGGGTTATTTCCCTTTGACAAGCTGCATTGATTACTTCACCTGTGAAAAGAATATTCATAAATGCTGGATAACCATGATAATTGAAGTAAACTAATGAATTACACTCAGAAAATTTAGCAATGTTCTTAGAATTCTTCTTAGGAACATTCAATTGTTTTCATGCTGGTCAGCCATACGAGCAACATGTAAATACCAAAAAGTACTTTTTAACAGTTTTTATCTTGTTTGAAAGTAAGTAAATTATAAAGATACAAAGTGAGTATGCATGATCAATTTTTTCAGTCACAGGATTCAGTGATTTGCCCCACAAAAAATATGGTTTTTAGATTCCTTTGTCCCCCAGTTAATCCTCTTGAATGAAATTAATTTATGCATGTCTCTAAACTGACTCCTTGCATTTGAATTATACCTGGTGTTTGGAAAACAGAAGTTTGTCCTACCTTTTTGTTTTTGTCGTTGAGACAAAGTCTTGCCCTGTCAACCAGGATGGAGGGCAGTGGTGCAGTCTCAGCTCATTGCAACCTCCACCTTCTAGGCTCAAGGGATCCTCCCACCTCAGCCTCCCCAGCATCTAGGACTACAGGGGTGCACCACCATCCCCAGATAATTTTTGGTATTTTTTTTTTTTGTAGAGATGGAATTTCACCATGTTGTCCAGGCTGGTCTCAAACTTCTGGACTCACAGGATCTGCCCGCTTCAGCCTCCCAAAGTGCTGGGATTACAGGCATGAGCCACCACACTCAGCCTTGTCCTAACTTTGACAACTTGTCATTTGCTATCTATTCAACTACCTTCCTTTTCTCTGGCATAGGGCCAAAACTCCAAGCATAAACGTTCCTCTTTATTCATCCTAACAGAGGAGTTATCCTTATATTTGTAAATCCTTATATTCTCATACCTGAAGTCTCCATGTGTTTTTTCTCACCAGGCTGGGAATGAAGCAGTGGCAACATCTCACACTTCTCTTGAAGGGGAGTGAACACTATAGTCATGACTCTTTAACTTAAGTGCACTTTTCTCAAAATAGTCAACCACCATCTTTCTATAGCCAAGAGAAAGATGATGACGTAGGTGAACATGTCAGTTTCTTACTATACCCTGAAGCTTATAGCACCTTCCTTTTGAATTAGTTACCTTGGTACTTTGTACCTGTTTATTTTTTTCAATGCTTTGGCCTTAGTGAAAGTTAGAATGAAATTGTTACACATGTAAAATGATAAATTATACCACATGCCTTAATATGCTGTTAATATCTTAAAGGTCATTGTAATGAATTACATGTAGTTTTATAAAACTTTCGCAATTCCCTCCTTTCTTAAATTTCTCATTTCTCAAGCATCAAATAAAAGATTTTGACCTTGAGATTACTGCACTATATGTTAAAGAAATAAAAGGAGCTTTTACAGTGTAGCTGGTAGCTTCTTCCTGGAGAAACCTATGTCCAGTGACTCCTTAATACAGGGGTAAAAGAGCCTGGCCTCCATGTTTCAATTCAAAATAGCTGTAAAAAACCATTCCAGCTGCAGAACATAGAGGCAAGTTGAGGGATTTTCTGAGACCTTTTCACAGTTCACATCCAATCTCTGGCCAATCCTGATTCTTTCCTTTGCTGTCCTCAGAGAGAGAAATCCTAAGTTGACTCTCTAATAAACCTCCTGTATGTTACCCCTCTCACTTGCTTCTTGGAGAGCCCAAACAGTGACATACAGTCAGTGATCACAAAATACAAACCTTACAATACTAGCAGGTGAGGTCAAAGAAAATCTTTAAATGATTTGAGAAGGACTCTTTGAGAGTATTAATCAGAATGGGTACTAATGGAAAGCAAATCACTGTACCATCTATGTTAAAAGTTTAAAATGTATCATTTTCTTTAAAAAAGTATACTGAAAACAAGCATGAACACTTAATATGTGAAATGTTACAATAGACTATACGGTCCTAAATTTCACCAGTTATTTAAATGCAATATAAGTGAGAATATATTCTCTGTCATGAAGATATTTAAAGTAGTAACACAGCTTTGGAAGTCCAAACTGTATTTACATAAAAAGCACTCAAAAACTTAACATGTTACAAGTGAATACATGATGGTTTTAATGTATAAAAACACAAAAATAACATCCCTAACTTGGATCATCCAAAGTAAAAGGATTTCAGAAAAAAAAAAACACTGTTGTCTATAAATTTTTTCCTTGCTTCTTTTCTTGAAATATGTTTACAGTTTTAGGTTTATATATTTCATGAATAGATCAATAGAGGTACATCCTTTAAAAAAAAAATAGCTCTTTGGCCGGGTGCGGTGGCTCATGCCCGTAATCCCAGCACTTCGGGAGGCCGAGACATGTGGACAACTTGAGGTCAGGAGTTTGAGGCCAGTCTTGCCAACATGGTGAAACTCCGTCTCTACTAAAAATACAAAAATTAGCAGGTCGTGGTGGCACAGGCCTGTAATCCCAGCTACTCAAGAGGCTGAGGCAGGAGAATAACTTGAATTCGGGAGGCAGAGGTCTCAGTGAACTGAGAGTGCACCACTGCACTCCAGCCTAGGTGAAGAGCAAGACTCCATCTCAAAAAAAATAAAAATAAAAATAAAAATAAAAAAACAGCTTCTACTTTTGCTCATTAATGTTATGAGCCCAATTTTGAAGAGAGAAATATATAAAAATTAAAATTAATACAATAGTTTAAACTTCACCTGTTTACCAAGCTTAAGTTACCTGTGGTGCCCTTTTTAGAACTGACAAAATGTGCTGACAATAGAGGAGGCAAATTTTTACCTATTTCACTCCCCGCCCCTAGTCCTTCTCATTGATACCTTCAATAAAGCAACTCTGATGAAAGCCAGTCTACCAAGAAAGCTTGCAAAAATGATATAAATGAAGCAGACTGTACACACATATACACATTTAAATGCATCTAATTTATAAAATAGAATGAACAAACCTAGCTAATAGAAGTTTCTCAGAATAAATAAAATAACATGTAAATGGTATAGCATAAAGTAACTTATTTAAATTGGTGCCTTCTATTACTGTATTACTCTACAGTAGTACAGTAATACTCCACCCCTCCTGGTAGATAGTTTAAGCACCACTACCCACCAGGTGACCAACACGAACAAATATCTGCTTCACTCCCATCTTGCTTTTGCTGTACTTTTCGTATTTCAGTTAATTTCCAAAAGACTTAGTCCTTATTATCTTAGAAAAATTGATAATTATTTCAGCTGACCTTGAATATTCCAGCCTCTGTGTTTAAAGTCCTTGACTCATCCAAATTGTGAGCTAACACTTTTCAGTTAGTTCCTACTCTGTGGACCTAAATGAAATGTTAAGGTGTTGAAATACAAACCCACATGATAGGAATTATTATAAGTTTACTTTAGACACAATGCAATGAAAAGATCATTAGAAATAAATGGGATTTCCTGGGAAGCAACTTCATTTTTAAAGTGACCATAGAAAAACTTTTCCACCTTTCTGACTTAAAAAATCCTTTTTGCATGAGATAATACACTAACAGTTATCTCCACTTCATAGGAATACTGTAATAATTGAATGAAACATTGGAAGCTCCATTAGTCAAGTTTCTCCAGAGAGACAGAACCAACAAGATAAATAAATAGATTAAGGATAGAAAGACAGATATATGTAGATATAGATGATATAGATATAGATATATGAGAGATAATTCAATATGAAAATTTTCTCATGCAATTATGGAAGCTGAGAAGTCTCATGGCAGGCTGTCTGCAAGCTGGAAACCCTGGAATGCCAGTAGTGTGGTACAGTCCAAATCCAAAAGCCTTAGGACCAGGGAAGCCCACGGTGTAACTCTCAATACATTGCTCAAGGTCTGAGAACCAACCAAGAGTTGGAGGAGGAGGCACTGGCGTGAGTTCCAGGGTCCAAAGGCCAGAAAGCCTGGAGTTCTGATGTTCAAGGGTAAGAGAAGAAGGGTTTCCCAGCTCCAAAAGAGACAGAGATAAAAATTCCCCTTTCCTCTTCTTTTTTGTTCTATCTGGGTCCCTAGAAATTGGCTGGTGCCTACCCACATTCAGGGTGAATCTCCCCAACTCAGTCCACCAATTCGCATATGAATTTCCTCTGTGAACACCCTCACAGACACCTGGAAATAATGCTCTACTAGTTTTCTAGGTATTCCTTAATCCAGTCAAGTTGACACTTAAAATTAACCATCAGAGAGACCAAGGGGCTTAAGTACTATACATTATTTGCCAATTCACTATATGGTCATGACTACTGATGCTCAGAATTATTTCAATATATCTGACAGGAAACTCTGGGAAACTTTTTATTAACATTAGCAAGGCTTGATTAATTCTATAGGAATCAAGAGGCTTTACAACCTTCCTTTCAACGTGCTCTCCTCCCACCAAAGAGAAATAAATACACAGGATAGCATAGCTCTAGCAATATGGGTTTTTGTTTGCTATGTTTGAAATTTTTAATTAATTTAAGCTTGCTGAAATTTAATTTACAGAAATAATACACCTCTTTTCCATTATGTGTTCTCCTCTTAAAAATGTTTGTTGGCCATGTGTGGTGGCTCAAGTTTGTAATCCCAGCACTTTAGGAGGTCGAGGTGAGAGGACTGCTTGAGTCCAGGAGTTTGAGATCAGCCTGGGCAACATAGTGAGACCGCGTCTCAAAAAAAACAAATTAGCTGGGCGTGGTGCACAGGTGCATGTTCTGGTCCCAGCTACTTGGGAGGCTACAGTGCCAGGACTGCTTGAGCCTGGGAGGTTGAGGCTGGCATGAGCCATGATTGCACCACTGCACTCCAGCCTGGGTGACAGAATGAAATGAGACCCTGTCTCAAACAATAGCAACAACAATAGCATAACCAAAAATATTTGTCAAAAAAGAGAAAAATAATTACTCATAGAATCAATGATTGAACATCATAGAAATTTGTATCTAAGAGAATGATGCATTTTATGGGCTCAGTTGATCAATTTATTTTTTTTCTTTCAATTTTTAAATCAATAAAATTAGAGTGTATTATAAATAGAAGTAAAATTTGATAATATTCTTATGACTTGCATTTTGTGATATGTAAGAATTCACAAATGTAAATTACAAATAATTTTGGAAATAAAGTTAAATAGCAAACACCTGCACACTAAATTTTGCTTTGAGGTAACATACATAATATAAAAAGAAAAAAGAAATATACGGATAAGAAAAAATATGAAGAAAAAACATTATTTCTAACAACTACTGTAATACATTGAGATCTGAAAAGTGCATGAGAAACATTTTAAAAAGAAAGAGTTTATGGTAATACAGAAAACAGAGAGGCAAAACTTGTTCTGGTCCTGCCAAGTATATACATGTTCATACTATTCTTAATTTAGTATTTTTCAGTAGGAACTTTGACTTTGCCTGATATTTCCTCATACTCAGATTCAGGTTTTTCATTTTAGGTAAGTATATTAGGTTGTGGTGGTGTCTTCAGGTTTCTTTCTCCATTGTAAAGTTAGTTTTTCCTTTGTAATTAGTAAGTAGTAGAAAATACTAGAGAATATGTAACTATCTTGGTATTCTTTTTTTATTTAAACAATGGTTTTAGTATCCATTGATGGGAATCAATCAATAAGTCATTTTTATGAAAGTTGCAAAATAGTGATTTTCTAACACCAGCATTGCCTTAATTTTTGTTGGCATGTTACTCTAAAGAAGTACTAATTTCATTATTTTAATTAAAGAGTCTTTGTATTATGTGTTAAGATTTCAGAGGCTAGTCAACCCTTGTAGCTTTTCTGTTTAGTTATGCCAGTTTAGGTTCATTTGGAGCTCAAAAGAGTTCTGCTGGAATTTTATCACAATTTTCTACTTACAAGTGATTTGAGGTCTGTGATCTTTATGTTCTTTTATTTATGAATGATCATGTAGCTTTTATATGGATTTAATAGTTCTTTTTTTTAATGTAGCTATTTTGGAAAATGCATGGAATGATTTTGGTTTGTGACCACTACTTTCCACAGGTTATAAAAAATAAAAATATTTTTAAATACTATTAAAATCATGGTTTGCAAATGACTCTATCTTATTTCTGATAAATTTATATGAATATTTGGAGTAAATGTTGAAAGCAACCTAAAAAATAAATTACATAGACAGTGTTGTTTAAAATTTAAAAAAGCAGGAAGTTAAATTGAATTTTATCAAATATTCTGAGCAATCATCAAAATAATTATACATTTAATATGCTAATGTAATGGATTATATTGCAATGTTTTTTAAAATTGAATCTTACTTGGATTACTCAGCAAAATTTTATTTGAGATTTTTATTGTTTTTCTCTAAGTGCCTGGAATTTCTCCTTATTCACATTGTATTTGCCAGAATTTAGTATGGCAGTTTACTTTTATATTTTAAAACTAATTGCAATTTTAAGTCTTTTCCTTGCCCTTGAAAAAAACAGATAATATCTATATGGTTCTTCCTAATTGTTGGAAAAAAATCAACAGTTCACTTGTGAAACTGCACTCACCCATTTAGCTTTGTGTTTATTTGTTTCCTTTGCTTAATTGTCTAACTTTCTTTCATCAATATTTCATGTGCAAATTATCATTTCTTATTGATTAAAATTTGGCTGTTTTTACTTTTTTAACATATGTTCAATTTCATTAAAGTTATCAAATGTATTAGCTGAGGATATTCACAGAATTTGACTTTTTGTCAATCTCCGTTTTATTTTATTGTATTTCTAATTAATTATGTTATAAAGTGGTTGTTTTCCCCTTTCTTTTGTCAGCATCCTCGTTAATATCAAATGAGGGAGAAAGAAAGAAAAAAATCTTAAAGGTATTAATGTTTTGTACTTTTAAAATATATTGTTTTATTCATAATTTCATTTTTATGTTATACTTTTTTCTAGTTTATTAAGGGATATCCTAAATCAATATATTAATGGTAAATTATCAAATAATATAATTTTTTTGTGTTCAAGCTTGCTGCATCAGAAACCCACAACTTTTCTCTCAAATTTTGAATTATTATATTTACATTTTTATTTCTTTATTAGAGAGTAAGTTCAAGTTTTTCCCGACACTTTATAGGAATCAAATACTGTTTGATTTTCAATATAAAATTTTTAGTCAATGAATACATAGATAAGTCAAATGTCTTTTTTATTCTCTAAGATCCCAGAGCCAATAGCGTGGATGATAGTGAAGACAGAGGCAGCCTCAATAAAGATATATCTCTATGCGAGTGTTTTCTTTTGAGGCGATTGCCTGTAACTTTTATGGCTGTAAGCTGCTTTTTAAAATAATATAGCTAGATTTACAAGCAAGATATTGTAGTGCCAATAGCCTTTTTGACAAATGACACTGGTACAAATGGATATCAATATGCAAAAGAATAAATTTGAAACCTACCTCATGCCATCGGTGACTTAAATATACAAGCTGAAATTATGAAACTTTTAAAATACAAAATAATTATAAATCTTTGTGATCTTGGAATAAGAAATCGTTTTTCAGATATGGCTCCAAAGCACAAGTAACAAAAGAAAAAAGATAAATTGGATTCAAAATTAAAACCCTTCTGTGTTTCAAAGGACACTATCAAAAAAGTGTGAAGATGATCCACATAATGGGTCAAATCATATCTGACAAGCATCTAGTATCCAGAATATATAATATTATCTTACAACTCAATCATAAAAACAAATAGCAGAATTTTTTAAGTTAGGCAAAATATTTGAATAGACATATTGGCACAGATGATATACCCAACAACATTGAAAGCATCTGAAAATATAGTTCATATTAACATTTGTATATGGCTCTTCATAGCAGCATTATTCCTAATAGCTAATATTAGCCAAGGGCTGAGAGAAGGGAGAATGGAGAACAAATGCTAATAGGTAAAGCACTTCTTTTCGGTGTGAAAATGTTCTAAAATAGACAATGGTGATGGTTGCACAATCTGTGAATAAACCAAAAGTTCTAAAAATGCTGAAACTCACTAAAATGTATACTTTAAAGGGTAAATTTCTTTTCTATTCTTTCTTTCTTTCTTTTTTTTTTTTTGAGATGGAGTCTCGCTTTGTCACCCAGGCTGGATTGCAGTGGCGCAATCTTGGCTCACTACAGCCTCCACCTCCCAAGTTCAAGCGATTCTCCTGCCTCAGCCTCCCGAGTAGCTGGGACTACAGGAGCGTGCCACCACGCCCGGCTAATTTTTTGTACTTTTTAGTAGAGACAGGGTTTCACCATGTTAGCCAGGATGGTCTTGACCTCCTGACTTCTTGATCTGCCCATCTCGGCCTCCCAAAGTCCTGGGATTACAGGCGTGATTATATATGAATTTAAAATGTGGGAAAATATATAATAGTGTGTGTGTGTGTGTGTGTGCACGCGCGCACGTGCATGTACATGTATGTGTATGACTGTTAAAAGATCTGCAGCCTAGAAATCTGATAACTAACATTTCGAATCACTTTACCTGCAGATGTTTGTTGAAGTTGTGGAAATTGAGATTTCAAAGTGAAGTATAAAGAAAAAAATGTGGAGGCTCTAGGTACAGACTTTGAAAAACATCCACACTTAATAGGGAAAAGAAGGAAAAAGAAGCAAGAAAGCTTTCTGTGAGAAACCCTACATGACGTTTCACCACAGACACATATGTGTGTAACCCTCACTGAGCACTAGTCAGTATGAAAGGTGCCCTTCTTTGTAATCCAAATGGTCATCTCTAGCTCCTCAATGTGACCTTCTAAACAGTACATATTTAGGTTAATCATTTATTCATCTTATGATTCTCTTAATTTGTCAAAAGAAATCTGCAGTCCATTTTCTATGTGTGTTCTAAGTAGTGTTCTATGCACTAAAAATCCAGGATACGAAGAAAAAAATCTCTCCCTTTCATGGAGGTTATGTAGCAGTGAGGGTGGCAAGCCATATATTAAGTGTATATAAAAACATCTACAGTGTTTCAGATGGTCATAAATGTTATGAAGAAAAATAAAGAAGCGAAATGGATAAGGATACTGGGGTCATGATGGGAGACTAAGGTTTTCATTCACTTTTGAATTTACCTTCAAAAAAAGAGTGTAATTTTAAATACAGAAGTCAAAAGAGGTCTAACTAGAATGATACATTTGAGTAAAGACCTGAAGGTCATGATGGTGCAAGACCAATGAGTTTTTTGGGGAAAGACTTTTTTTTTCAGGCACAGGAACAGAGAGGTATAAATGCCTTGAGGCAGAAACATGCATCTAACAAATTGTAACTTGGAATAAAAACATATTCTACTTTGTATAATCTAATGTCAATATGCTCAATTAATTAATCTTCAAAGTACTATATTATCATACTTTATTTGTCCTTGGGTGAATCTATGGTTTGTGGTTCATGTATCATCAGATAATAGCTTTTTCAGGGGCAGTTTTCAGATTACCAAATGAAATTATACATGGATTCCGTGTGTTGTATACTGCTGTATACTCACATATTCAATTTCTCTAAGACTTAATGATTATTGAAAGTCTAGGTACTTTTCGTAGGTTCTCTCACAAGTTTTATTTTTTTCTCTCTCTGGAGGAGTAACAGGTATTTGTGATATGAGCCTTGCTGCATAATCCTTATTTATAACAATGGTTTTAAGATTTTGGGGCATTCTTTGTCATCAACAAGATTACACAATATGATTTAAAAATGAATTTCATTTATACATTTAGATTGAAATATAAGCAATTGATAATATATGAATTAAGCATTTTGGATTAGTATTTTTATTAGTCTGAATAACATATTACCTGTCTTTGTTTGCATTCTTCATGACTTAATGTAATTCAATATAACATTATTAAAAATGTAAGGAGAATGCTCTTTTCACAAATTATTTCTCCTCTAGTGTTCAGTAATAGCCACATTAACTTTTCACAGTGGTGACAGCTATATAAGGAAGTAGGTAGCTTATCTATAGCAAACTGCAAAGGTAAAAATAGTAATTTGCTATCACTGAATGGTTTTTAAGTCATTTTCTTTTATATGTAAAATTAATTAAACCAACAAGATTGAAAGTTGACACACTGTGGATTTTATGTCTTTTGCCTAATGTAGCATATTATTTCCATCTAAAAATAATACTCTGTTGTAATTTCCTTTTATTTTCTCCTTTTAAAATATCTGAAAGTTTAGTTAACTATATCTGGCATTAAGTGATCTTCCCCAGCAATATGTTTTGTATACAGATCAGATACTTTCATATATTATATAAAACTCAATTTGTCATAACTAAACCAGAAATATTTTTCTATAATAAAAATGCTATGTACAGTTTGAATTTTTGCAGACATTAAAAAGAATAAAAATGAAGCTAGTTGTAAGACATAAATGGCTTGCATAAGAAACTTGAAAGTGCTATTGATGCAGAGAAAGAAAAATAATTTTCTACGGCAGGTGTTCAACTGATATTTGCATTGGTTAAACATAATTTATTCATATATCATTGTTTCATCATACTTCATGATAGTAAACACAATTAGGGTAGAATGCCATAAATAATTATACATTTTAAAGGAAACTGAATTTAGTGCTTCGTATTATGGCAACAACATTTCATCTGCTTAAACATTGTTTTGTAAAAAGTACAAGGCTTTTGCTAATAAAAGCCCTAATAATTAGTTGTTGAAATCACTTAAGATTGTCGAGGTTGTGGTAGATATCCTAAAAATATTTTGTTAGCTCATATGAAAGATGAATGGGTCTATAAGAACTATCATGTTATCTTCTAAATTTATATGGTTTTGTTTCTGATACTTTATAAATATCGTTAGGACTATTAATTTAAGTTCCAGCCACTGAATAAATGGCATTTAATAGCTGTGTGGAGAAAAACATATGCTTAATTAGTAGAAAAATAAGCAAAAAAGTTTACTATTAGAAGATAATAACTCATTTAGTTCTATATTGCTTGGACAACTCTTCAAAAATAAGAAAATAACTTATTTTACCAGAAAACAAAATGCTGTAGAAATCCAAAATTTATTTTTTTGAGTTATTAACATAGCAGGTTATTCCCATAGTGAATAAGTACATTTAGTTGGATAGCATTGAATATCTACTTTTACTCAAAGGTTTTCCAAGTAAACTTTTAAAAAGCCTTTATGTAAATCATTTAATATCATTTTAGTAATGCTAATAATTTTACTTTTAAACTTGCTTTACATTGCCACTAGGTGGAACCAGTAAACTTTATTATTTCTACTAATACGTTTTTGTCCTATATGTATATACTGATAAACTCTTCAACTAAAAATTCTAGAAATCTTTCAATACTCAAATCCCTCAACTCTGTGATAGGCATCAAAGATTAATTATTAATCTAACAATACTGAGAGCAAATACTAGAGCAAAAACAACAAATATCACCAACACAAAAAAATTGAGTAATTTAAAGATATCAAGAAAGAATACGCAGTTTTTGAACAATGAAGAGAAAAAATAAATCAAAATTAGAAACTGTACTGACATATTTATTTATCAATATTAAATTATGTCTTGGTAGAAATATGTTAAATGTACAAAAATAGATATATACCATTTTTTGAGTTACTAATATTTATTGGGAATCATTAAATCTTAGATCAAACATATTTTGAATGTTTCCATAAAAACATTATTGCTGGTGACCAACATAATCAGCTAGTTTATAATTTCCATTTGTGTTGGCACTTTATTTCTCATATTAATCTTTTTATCTGGACCTTTATAAAGGACTAAATGAAGAAGGGATCAACAAATAGAGAATGCATGGTGGTCACATAATAAACTTTTTCTGCCTTCATTTAGAGACTTGATTTTTTTCAATACATCTAACCCCCAGAATTGGAAAACACTAGTTGATAGGATGTTCTATAAAAGAAAGAAGCAAGTAAGAGAAGTGATACGATAGTTAGAAAGTAGCATTCTTGAATGTTTCTTTTTTTAAATTATTATACTTTAAGTTTTAGGGTACATGTGCACAATGTGCAGGTTAGTTACATACATATACATGTGCCATGCTGGTGTGCTGCACCCATTAACTCATCATTTAGCATTAGGTATATCTCCTGATGTTATCCCTCCCCGCTCCCCCCACCCCACAACTGTCCCCAGAGTGTGATGTTCCCCTTCCTGTGTCCATGTATCCTCATTGTTCAATTCCCATCTATGAGAACATGCAGTGTTTGGTTTTTTGTCCTTGCGATAGTTTACTGAGAATGATGATTTCCAGTTTCATCCATGTCCCTACAAAGGACATGAACTCATCATTTTTTATGGCTGCATAGTATTCCATGGTGTATATGTGCCACATTTTCTTAATCCAGTCTATCATTGTTGGACATTTGGGTTGGTTCCAAGTCTTTGCTATTGTGAATAGTGCTGCAATAAACATACTTGTGCATGTGTCTTTATAGCAGCATGATTTATAGTCCTTTGGTATATACCCAGTAATGGGATGGCTGGGTCAAATGGTATTTCTAGTTCTAGATCCCTGAGGAATCGCCACACTGACTTCCACAATGGTTGATCTAGTTTACAGTCCCACCAACAGTGTAAAAGTGTTCCTATTTCTCCACATCCTCTCCAGCACCTGTTGTTTCCTGACTTTTCATCAGAATGAACAGGGAACCTACGAAATAGGAGAAAATTTTCGCAACCTACTCATCTGACAAAGGGCTAATATCCAGAATCTACAATGAACTCCAACAAATTTACAAGAGAAAAACAACCCCATCAAAAAGTGGGCAAAGGATATGAACAGACACTTCTCAAAAGAAGACATTTATGCTTTCTTGAATGTTTCTATAACTTCAACTTGGAAGGTCTGGAAATTGAGGCTTAAAAAGTTTGGTAGTTTTCACCAAAACAACTACCTTTTCAAGCTGGTTTCTTATATAAGATACCATGCTCTTAATCCGTATGCAAAAGAAAAGCATGACTGGAATGTAGCATATAAAGGACAAGTGAAAAGCAACGAACCATAAAATAAAAGCTTAGATCATTAAAGGCCTTGAATGGCATGTAAATTTTTTTCTGGTATTGTTGATAATTGTAACCACTGTAATTGATAAGGTAATGTGGGGAATATGAAGACTAAGAATAGAAGAAAGAAAAGGGCAGATAACAAAAAAGCAGCATCTGTATTCATTTGCTAAAGCTGCCTTAACAGAAGACCACAAACTGGATATCTTAAAACAACAGAAAATTACGTCTTACATGCCAGGAAACTATAAGTTTCAAATCAGGGTTGGCAGGACCATAGTCCTATTGAGACTTTGAATAGATCCTTCCTTATGTTTTCCTACATTTGGTGGTGGCCAGAAATCCTTGCCATTTTCCTTTCCTTGCAAATGCATTGGTCTTGTCTCTACTTCTAAGGTCACATTGATAGTGGCAGGAGGCAGACAAATGCCTAGCAGATAGGAGTGGGTCTTTGGTGAAACCTCACCTCCAAGCCGAAGACAGTTTAAAGCCTGAAAGCCAAGCTGCAGATCTGTGGACTGGATTGAAAACCTGTCTTTTCATTTGGTGTGCTTTCCTCTGATTGATCTCCACCCTTCACTTACTTTACATATACCTACCCTTTCCTATTTGGTTTTCTACACTGCCATGCCCACTTTTGAGTGGTGCCTTTGCTTTAGCCTTTCTTTGCGTACTCACAAACCAATCAGCACACATTCCCCAGTTCTGAGCCCATAAAAGCACTACCCCCACATCCTCTCTCCAGTGAGAGCTGTTCCATTGCTCAATAAAATTATTCTCTGCTTTCCTCACTCTTAGATTGTCAGCATATTCTCATTCTTCTTGGAGGCGGGGAGGGCAGCTGCCTCATGTGACAGAAAGGGCGGTGCGATCCGAGCCAGTCCCAGGGCCACAGGCCAAGGCAGGGCAAGGGCATTGCCAGCCAGGTGTCTCCAGCTGGCAAAAATGACAGAGAAATATCCTGCATCAACATAAACTTCTTCCTGTTGTCTTACCTCTGTGTTTGTCTGTGTCTGTGTCTAAATCACCCCCCTTTTATTAGGGCACATGTCATATTTGATTGGGACCCATTCTAACAACCTCAAGTTGATTAATTGCAAGGATCGTATTTTAAAATAAATTATGTTCGCAGTTTCTAGAGGTTAAGAGTTCTACATATTTTGGGGGAGATATAATTCAAATTATAAAACCATCGTCATTGTGCTTCTACAACAAAATACCTGAGACTGGGTAATTTATAAGGAGCAGAATTTTATTTTCTCACAGTTCTGGACATGGGGAAGTCCAAGATCAAGGCACCAGGCTGTTCAGTGTCTGGTAAAAGCCTGTTCCTTGTAGATGACAATATGTAGATGTCCTCACATGATGGAAATGATAAAAGTACAAAAACGAGAAAGATGTTACGTCCTCTCATGGTGAAAGACTGAGCAGAAGGGACAAAGAAGGAGAGAGACAGCTCCCAGGAATTTCCATTATAAAGATGCTAATCCCATTCACCAAGTCTCTGTACTCATGACTTATTCACCTGCTAAAGGTTCCCACCTGTTTCACACTGATGATTAAGTTTAAACATATGAATTTTGGAGAACATATTCAGATCACAGACACCATCTTTAAACAAAGTACTCAGGAAATATTACATATACATCTAATGGAAGAGTCTACTAAAAATGCAGATTTGATCAAGTTGGTTAATGCCACAGATTTTTAAGTAAGAGTAGGACTGAAGAAATTCTGTTAAACTTAACAGCAAATACGTTGGTAATGTTAGCAAAAGTTGTTTTAAGAAACATAGTAGATCTAGTAGAACAAATTTTAGTGAGATGATTATGAATTATTAAAACATGGATATTTTATCAGGAATCTTAATTTTGAAAGGAAGATAATATTGTTGTTGCTTAAGATGGGAAAGTCATGTGCAAATTTAAACTGTTACAGGGAAACAAAACAAGTAAAGACAGAATGTATATGTATATGCTATATTTAAAGGGGGAGAAACAACTTACTGAGGATGGTGAGGTGGCATTAAGAAATTTGAATGAAACAGAATTGGATTGATTGGTCTTTCATAGAGTCTTTAAAGAACATGAGAATAATGTTGGCCCATTCCAGTGTTTTGAAGCTATGGTGAACTTCAGTAAAATATCTAATAATTTTTTAGAAATAAATGGCGAAATCAACTTTGAATATAATTCGATTTTGGTAAGAACATGATTGAGGAAAACGTTGAAGGTTTGAATATCACTATGCAGAATGAATGAGATAGCTGAGGAAAAATATAAACATCCAGCAGTAGGTGCCCATTTATTTACAAAGATTGCAGTTGTAAACAGTAACACAAGTACGGAAAGGGAAAGTCACAAAATTAGAATGATGGAGCTTTGGGCTGAAGTGTAGTTATGTAGCTGGTAAGCTTAATGTAGGATGGAAACTCTGTGGTGACAGGTATAAATAAGAAGTGAAAATAGAAGTAAAAAACACGTACTCTCTAATTTAATAATATTAGCCCATTTTACCCTCTGAACATTTCAAAAATTACCTTGAACATATATATGATTTCAATATTTTTAATATAAAAAATGTAGATATATCAATGTGAACTTTTGATTTTGTCTTAAATTACCCAAATAATTGAATCAATTATTGACTTATAGATTTAGGTCCACAAAAATTTATTTAATTTTGAGTTAAATAAAGAAAATAAACAAATTGAGGTTCAGGACTTGTACCTATATTAAATATATGGATAAATATAGAAAATGTGTCTTTCTTTATAAAATGTTAACATATCAGGAAAATATCCAAAACATTATTGAATAACTCTGTTTCAATCAGTATTTACAGTCATATGGCCACATACACATATGTATCATTTTTCTAGGACTCTCAGAGTATGTAAAACATCCATCATAGTCATAATAGTGAATGGGTCCCGTGGGCAAAAATCAAAAATGTTAATGGGCTCTTGATGCAGAATATTTTTGATGAGTCATTGTGTCTCCATTTAAGCTGAGAGGGTTTTTTTGTTGTTGTTCATTTCTTTTTAATGAAAATGTCAGCAAGCTAGAAGTTCTTAGCTCACAAAAGCTTTTTTTAAAAAATCTGAACACTTCTTATTCTCAGACAGAATATGTTTATATTTTTATTTCTCTTTTTTTCTGTCGTTCTTGATCCTCTGCTCTTCCCTCCACTAAATTGCAAGGCTCCTGAAATCTGAGATTCCATCCTATTTCTTCTATGCTGTGTCCCATCCCAGCCCACAGTATAGAAGCTCAATACATATTTTTGGAATGTAAAAAATGCATTCATAATGTAATACATTCTTGTTCAGTCAGTTTTTCTTTCCAAAATGACAGTAGCCTCTACACTTCATGGCGCTGCACTGTGATATCTTGGAGGCCTTCAGTCCTTTGCCATGAGATTATCTAAGAGGCAAGAAGATCCAGATATTCCTTACAGCTTTGTATACGTATCAGGGTAGGGATGGTGATAAAGGCCTGGCACATTTGCGTTTGGGTCAATGAAAATATCCTAATGAGCAAGACCTTCCCAGGTTCTGTGGCTTTCCAGTTGTATAGACTGAATTTGTCTCCCTGAAATTCATATGTTGAAGCCCTAAACCCCAAGGTGACTCTATTTGTAGACAGAGCCTTTAAGGAGGTAATTAAAAGTAAATGAGATCATAAGTACAGGGCCCTGATCTGATAGCACCATTATCCTTGTAAGAAGAGGAAGAGACACAGTGACCTTTCTCTCTTCAGGAGCACATAGAGGAAAGACATGTGAGGACACAGCAAGAAGGGAGCCGTCTACAAGACAGGAAGAGAAGCCTCACCAGAAAATGTGATTGCACATTGATCTTGGACTTCCAGCCTCCAGAACCGTAAGAAGATAAATTTCTGTTGTTAAAGCCACCTAATATATGATATCTTGTTCTGGCATCCCTGGTAGATCAATACACCAGTCCTTTCTTGCTATCTCTGGGGCAGTTTTCTAGAGAGATCTCTCTAACTCAATCATTAGAGACTCTCACACCATTCTTCCATTCATTGAATAAATCCCCACACAGCCCCAGGCCTCAAACTCAGGTGCCATAAGCTTAAGCATTCTTTCCGCTCAGAAAAGGCCAAATACTTGGTATTTTAAGTAAAGGAGAAGTGAACCATGCTCATTTGGATTGTTTCCAGAATCTGCTGTTAGCTTTTAATTTTTTATTAAAATCTCCATGCTTACCTAAAATAGCATATTCTGTGACAAAGTCTGATGTCCTTACCTGCAACTATCGCATAGATAGGACAATCCTACAGAATGATATTTACATTTTAATCAGAACATTTCAAACACTGTGAATCGTAAAAAAGACAATTCTATACATAGAACAATACTTTTTGTTGTTGTTGAGACAGGGTCTTACTCTGTCTCACAGGCTGTAGAGCAGTGGTGCCATTTTGACTTAGTGCAATCTCCATCTCCCGGACTCAAGCAATCCTCCCACCTCAGCCTTCCAAGTAACTGAGACCACTGGCATGCACCACCACACACAGCTAATTTTTTGTATTTTTTTGGTAGAGATGGGGTTTTGCCATGTTGTCCAGGCTGGTCTCGAACTCCTGAGCTCAAGCAATCCACCCACCTCTGCCTCCTAAAGTGCTTGGATTACAGGCATGAGCCACCATGGCCTGCCTCTTTATATAAAGCAGTACTTGATGTTCTGAGACTGAGCTGCTTATCCACTACCATATATTCCTATCTCAATTATAAAAATTCTAATTTTATATGCTTTGCACTTATCTATTTAGAGAATATGTTTATTGCATTTAGTGACTATATATGATTCATCTTTAAATTTACTAGATAATGTTTATTAAATTGGCATTCAATAAATAATTAAATTAAATGTAATACAGGAGAAAAGGCTCACAGTGTTCCTGTTATCAAATTATTATCAAATACCCCTAATTTCAAAGTCCTGGTTAGCAAGACAAGAACAACCAAAGTCTAGCTTGTTGGATATAATTTAATCACGAAAATTTAATTAGCAAGCTTGTCACTTATTTCCATTTTATATGCCCAGCATTCAGCACAGTGGTTAATAATATATTATTTCGATAAAAGAGTGAATTATCATATAGAGGGTAACTTCAACAATGTGAAGGACTCAAGACTCCAATTACTAGTGCCTTTTAGGTACCCAGTCAGGGACCTCAAAATTTTAAAAATTGAGTCTCTTTTTATATAGCTTAACAAAGTTATCACTATAAAGACCTAGAAATATGAGACATCAGGTATACATTTGCTAGTGATATTTTAACAACCTTTCAAACTGTCATTATGTGGAAGATGCATTAATTAAAAAAATAGAAGGAAAACAACAGAATCTCTGGAACCCACACCTAACAAAACAAGCTAATTCTGATCCTATTGCAAATTATTTCATCTCTATTGCAGTTTACCATGAAAGGATCTGAACAGTTTTATTAGCACATTAAAAAACAACATAAGAGAGAAGACATGAAATATTTTCTTTAACAAAGTCAGAAGACTTTTAAATTTACAGTAAATGTGTTACATAAATTTAAATTATTGTTATATTTTATTGTTCTACTTCAACTCCATCCTGCTTCCAGAGTAAAGTAACAAAAGTTAAAAAGAATAATTTAGATTTTAATAAATTGTTATTTATTTAGTTGAACAGTCATTTTCATTATTTTGTAATTTAAGTTTTTATAGTCCATTTGCTTGATATCATAGTGCTACATATGTTTGCTTGTTTATTTGATATTTTAACTTGGGATTAATTTTAAAATTATATTGTCCAAAAAATGTAATAATATTGGTATCAACTAATTATCATCAGTAATTGATGAATTCATTTAATACCACTTTTAATTCTTAGGTGTTCATAAAACTCACATTTCTACTAATAAAACAAGCAGTTGTTTTGAAATTCTGATGACTTGGAAAGCAATATGTGGATAATTATATAAAGACTAAATCATCATTTATAACGATTTTATGATAATGAGATATAAGAATATATTTCTCAAATGAAATCATTTCAATTTGAACCATATTATAAGTTCTTATTTTCAATATTAATGCACCCAAAATCTATCATTTTATCTATATTAAGAACTAAACAGGAAAAATCTCATATACATCTCATTAGTATTTCTTTATGGTGCTCTTATAAGGTCATATTTAATGCTGAAAACTCAGAATAAGTATCATTTGCATTTTCAAGCTGATTTCTATCATTTTGTATCAAAATATATATTGCTGATACCTTTGAAATCTAGAAAATATTTTCCTCAAAAGTAAATTTATTGCTCTGTAGTTGGATTTACAATATAATTTTCTAAAATGTCTTAAATAGTATATTTTTAAAAAATTATAAATTGATCACAATTATGAATGCATTACCTTAGAAATAATTTTGACTTTGTTGTTGAACTTAATGATATACCTTGAACAAAGATGTATCTTTAAAATTTTTTAGTTATAATCTCACATTTAAATGTAATAAAACACAACTGTGAATCTATAATTAACCATTACCACAAACAATTTCACTAGAAAAAAAAATACAAGCAAGTACACATTGCAGTCAAAATTGAAATGAAGGATCCAAGAAAGCTGAGATCTAAGTTTAACTACATATTTTTATTTATCTAAACTTAGGTTTGGGCTTCCTTAAAAATCAATGATGTTAACATGTCTGAATTAAGCCAATGCATATAGTAAAACACAAGATGTGTAAAACAATGGCTGAAGACCCTAACTAATAAAGTGTGTCTCTGTATCGTTGGAAAGGTTTATTATTACTCTAAGCCCAAGTTATTTTAAAAGCCATACCTTTATCACAGAAGTGAACTATAGTTAATTTTACCCTTTTCAAGCCTGTGACATAACTCTTGATAATACAAACTCAGCACTATTAAACTTCATTTATTTACCAAAAATCATGATATAGAATATTGTTTTCAAAAATGTATAGTTCTGATTACAATTGAGCATTCAGAAACATTTTAACAAAGCATGAATTAAAATCCACTATAATATTTTTCCCAGGAAATATTTAAGTGTATTATATACACAAAGCTTTTATATCTGTTATAAATGTTAAACTGTTAAGAAAAAAATACTGAATTTTACAAAACAGAACATGTTATTTCAAATGCACTTTATGCCACATTCCAGAAATAAGTTCTATTTATGTGCATAGTCTATTCGGAAATAACATTATTTTTAAAATATATGATAGGGTAAAATTATTCATGAAATTAAGTTGAAAATGTAGAAGAAAAAGAAATATAACAGCAAGTGAGTCAAAATTTTAAAAACATAACCATCTTTAAAATTTTATCATTTCATATTAGACAAATATTTATAAATAAACTTGAATTGAATCATTATTTGCTGTCGTTTATGTAAGTATCTCTGCATAGCAATTTGCTGATATTTATTAGGCAACATCCTTATCCATACTAATTAACTATAAAAGTGAAACTATTTGAATTATTTTAGAATTTAATTATAATTAAAATGCTCTATGTTGGATGTTTTCAAATTCTCCTTTTATCATAATAATATTGAGAGATAGGTATTGCTAGTCCACTTTGTAAAATCACACTTAGCATTTATAAAAATATTTCCTAAATGATAAAATAAGACCTAAGATTTAAATCCATGGCTTTGAGTAACAAAATGTATGCTCCTCCCAATAGATTATGTTGGTTTTCACTAAAATTATATTCAAGAAAGTCTTCTTTGAAAATAAAACATAAAATGAACAAGACATACACATAAAAATTTGCAAAATGTAACAATTCAGAATATATTAGAAACTCCTATAAATCAATGTTTAAAAATACATGAAACCCAATTTAAAGTTAGGTGAATGACATGAGCAGTCATCTTGTTGGAGAAAACTATGCATGGCATATCTATATATTTTGTATCAGCTTTTGTTCTGGATTATCATTTCTAGTGTATTTGGTTAGTAAATGTTTGGGATTTTTGCCTATTTTAATTTAAATTAGTATAATAGAATAGTTAATAAACTAATACTCCCTTGTGACATGCTCTTTTACGCAACATAATATATGTGAGTCATTATATTTTGCTCATAGCTATAATTTACTCATTTGCATACATGTATAACATTCTGTATATATTCTGTCCTGCTTTATGCATTATACTTTTGAAGGACAATTGAAATACTGTCTCTGTGTAGGTAAAGAAAGCAGGTTTGTTTTGTGGACAAAATAGTAAAGACAATGCTCTTTTTTTCTTTCAAATAAAAGATTCAATGCCATCCCCATCAAGTTACCAGTGACTTTCTTCACAGAATTGGAAAAAACTACTTTAAAGTTCATATGGAACCAAAAAAGAGCCCGCATCGCCAAGTCAATCCTAAGCCAAAAGAACAAAGCTGGAGGCATCACGCTACCTGACTTCAAACTATACTACAAGGCTACAGTAACCAAAACAGCATGGTACTGGTACCAAAACAGAGATATAGATCAATGGAACAGAACAGAGCCCTCAGAAATAACGCCGCATATCAACAACTATCTGATTTTTGACAAACCTGAGAAAAACAAGCAATGGGGAAAGGATTCCCTATTTAATAAATGGTGCTGGGAAAACTGGCTAGCCATATGTAGAAAGCTGAAACTGGATCCCTTCCTTACACCTTATACAAAAATTAATTCAAGATGGATTAAAGACTTAAACGTTAGCCCTAAAACCATAAAAACCCTAGAAGAAAACCTAGGCATTACCATTCAGGACACAGGCATGGGCAAGGACTTGATGTCTAAAACACCAAAAGCAATGGCAACAAAAGCCAAAATTGACAAATGGGATCTAATTAAACTAAAGAGCTTCTGCACAGCAAAAGAAACTACCATCAGAGTGAACAGGCAACCTACAAAATGGGAGAAAATTTTCGCAACCTACTCATCTGACAAAGGGCTAATATCCAGAACCTACAATGAACTGAAATAAATTTACAAGAAAAAAACAAACAACCCCATCAAAAAGTGGGCAAACGATATGAACAGACACTTCTCAAAAGAAGACATTTATGCAGCCAAAAGACACATGAAAAAATGCTCATCATCACTGGCCATCAGAGAAATGCAAATCAAAACTACAATGAGATACAATCTCACACCAGTTAGAATGGCAATCATTAAAAAGTCAGGAAACAACAGGTGCTGGAGAGGATGTGGAGAAATAGGAACACTTTTATACTGTTGGTGGGACTGTAAACTAGTTCAACCATTGTTGAAGTCAGTGTGGTGATTCCTCAGGGATCTAGAACTAGAAATACCATTTGACCCAGCAATCCCATTACTGGGTATATACCCAAAGGACTATAGATCATACTGCTCTAAAGATACATGCACAAGTATGTTTATTGTGTCACTATTCACTATAGCAAAGACTTGGAACCAACCCACATGTCCATCAATGATAGACTGTATTAAGAAAATGTGGCACATATACACCATGGAATACTATGCAGCCATAAAAAATGATGAGTTCATGTCCTTTGTAGGGACATGGATGAAATTGGAAATCATCATTCTCAGTAAACTATCGCAAGGACAAAAAAACCAAACACCGCATGTTCTCACTCACAGATGGGAACTGAACAATGAGAACACATGGACACAGGAAGGGGAACATCACACTCTGGGGACTGTTGTGGGGTGGGGGGAGGGGGGAGGGATAGCATTAGGAGATATACCTAATGCTAAATGATGAGTTAATGGGTGCAGCACACCAGCATGGCACATGTATACGTATGTAACTAACCTGCACATTGTGCACATGTACCCTAAAACTTAAAGCATAATAAAAAATAAATAAATAAAATAAAATAAAAATGCATTCTCCCATGTAAAAAAACAAATTATGGCAGCTGGCTGGCAGCACCCTATAAAAGTTTTGAGTTCCTCTGCTCTGATATAAAACCACTTTGTACTTGGCATCTATCTAGGCCCTGCTCTGCATACCTTTGAAGGGACTTGAGGGGCAAAAGCAACCAAAGCAAACATGGAGCTCATGCTGTCAAATGTGTTGTGAATAATAAAGTCATTTTTACCTTACCCAGGAGTTCTGTGTCTTCTTCCGGCATCTACAAAACTGTATGAGGCTAACTTGTTAACTTATATATAGAGGAAAATCTCAAACACTTCACAGGCCTAGGAACACTTCACTTAAAAAAATAAATAAATAAAAAATAAAATAGACTACATACCTATGGAATGGTGGACAAAATTACCATTCAGTATCAGTAAAATTTATGTTAAAATCATAATGCAATCCCAGTACACATATATCAAATTAGCACATTTAAAAGTTTGATACCATCAATTTTTCACAAGTTTGTAGAACAATAGGAATTCAAATACATCACTGACAATTGTGCAATTTAGTACAATCATCTTGAATAAAAATTTGGGCATTACCTAGCCAAGTTGGATATATGTAAAAATAATTCTACTCCTAATTACATAACGTAGAAAATTCCTACAGATATACCCTAGGAAAAATGCACTATGCTTTCTATAAGAGCGCTGTTTTGAGTAAAGAAAATCTGTAAAAATTAATTGTTCTTCAAAAATAAAATGCATTAAAGGGTAGCATGGTCATTCAATAGCATATTATACATTTATTCGAATGAAAAAAACTATAGCTATTCATACAATGTGATGAAACACACAATTTTGAGTAAAGAATGCAAGAATATTAGTTGATTATTCTACTAATTTTAAATTAAAACACAAAAAAACTAAAACATCCCATGATATATGCATATGTTTTAACCAATTAAGAAAAAAAAGACTTGAGTTATCTGAAGAATTTAATTACCATCATGTGACATTTGAAAAAATGCAGGTAGAATAGTTTGTGAAGACCAGTGGTCAGTTTTATAATATTAAGTTGGACATGTCTTATATATCCAAGTGGTGATGTTTACTATTCACTCAAATATGGTTTTGTTCTTTAGTGTGAAAGAAAAATCAAGGTTTGATGTATAATTTTGAGGTTGTCAGTACAGATGTAGCATTTAAAGCCATGAGTCAGAATGGACATTTCAAAGAGAGAATATACATACTGATGACCAAAGATTGAGATTGCAGGTTTTTCAACAATAATCATCAGAGGTAAAAAGGAGAACCATCAAATAATACTGATAAGCAGTGATCAGTGAGGTATAACAAAAACAACAAAAAAAAGTAGTGTTCTAGAGGACAAGTAAAACATTTTATCAAGAATGAGAGTCTGCATCAAATATTGCTGAGTAGTCAAGAAAGAGGAACTAAGTATATAATATGTCTGTGTATCTAAAATATGTAAACTATACATATTGTAAATAGTAATATTGAGTTGAAATGACCAGAAAAATGCTGTTTTGGTGGTGTATTGAGAGTAAATGTCTGATTTAGAGAAGATAAGAGGTGAATGATTGACAAGATCAAGGAAGGAAAGTAATTTTGAGAAGCTTTAACAAAGAATTTGGAGAATAGGATTCAAGAAAATCACTTCAAAGGAATTTATCTTATAGAATGGGAGAATATCAGCATCTATTTACACTGAAGAAAGTGGTGGAGTAGAGAGCAAAGAAACAAAATGTAATAATCGTAGTAAAATCATAAAACATTTGGAATAAGAACCTTAAAAAAACCTTCCCATAAAAGAAAAATATAGACTCATGAAAATCATTAGAATCAAATGTTTCAGAACACTAAAAACTGACCCATAGCATGTAACCATCCAGGAATCATTTACTTAAGAAAACTGGCTGAATTGTAATAAAAATACTGAGCATTATAGCCTTTTGATTTGTCTAGTCTCATTTCCCCTTTCTATTTCTATGGTAGCCAGGAAAGAAACAGCACTTACTGTTTTTTTCCAGAACTAGCACTGGTGGTTACAGAATGAGGTTGAAATTCTTTTAAAGTCATTTACAGAGAATTATTATTTTACCTATCTGATAATTCCTTATTTACAAAGTTGTCTGTATTTGATATGACTTGAAGTTTGCTGAGTACAAAAAGCTCATGCCTCAGGGAATTTGTCAAAAACAACTACAGGTGCTTATCTAACATTGCAGCTGCCTAGATGGTGGATAACAGTTGGAGCAAACAATAGATGAACCAAAGAGATTATAAAAGGAAATACTGGAAATCACATGTCTATACGGAATTTGAAAAGCTACAACATTGAAGGCCATGTGCATGTGTAGGGTTGGTGTATAGCCAAGGATGTGCTCTCACTTCTGGTTGGCCTTGAAGCTTTGAGAAAGCAAAACCTGTAGGATAAGGCAAGGGTGTTAGCTGTCTGGCTGAGTGTCAAAATTTATGTTCCAACATTGATACAGGGCACCTTGGCAAAATATGAGAGACTTATTGGCTCTATTTAGTAAAAGAGCTTTCCTTACACCATTAGCTGAACACCAAATTAATTGAGTACAGCAGAGACTTCAGTGGTCATGTAAGATTAAAAAAAAAAAAAAAAAAGCAGATCAAACACATTTTACTAAAGCAGCTCAAAAAATATAACAGGACAAAGAAACAAAACAAATAATGCAAACAGCAAGAAATTACCCTGGAAAGAAAAACAAGTATGATTTCTAAAGATACCATATCATACCATATAAATTGTCTAGGTTTTCACCAAAAATAAAAGGCATTCAAAGAAATAAGAAGGCATAATTCATACATACAAAACAAAGCAATCGAGAAAACTAGCTCTGAGAAACCCCAAATTTGGACTTACTAGACAAAAACTTCAAATCAGCAACTTTAAATATTTTTGATCAACTAAAATAAGTCATATCTAAAAAATAAGAAGTATGAGAATAATACCTTATGATACATAGAATATCAATTAAAATAAAGAATAAAATATGTTAAGGATAAATTTTGAAGACCGTGAGTACAATGATTGAAATGAAAAATTCCAGAGGGGCTTCATAGTATATTTAAACAGGTGGAAGAAAAAATTATCAAACTCACATATAGGCTAATTTCGATTATTGATATGGTTAGGCTTTGTGTCCCCACCCAAATCTCATCTTGAATTGTAATCCCCAGGAGTTGAGGTAGAGACTTGGTGTGGGGTGATTGGATCATGGGGGAGGTTTCGCCTATGCTGTTCTCATGATAGTGAGTGAGTTCTTGTGAGATCTAGTGGTTTTATAAGTGTTTGGCAAATTTCTCCTTCACTCACACTTCTCTTGCCTGCCACCATGTAAAATATGCCTGCTTCCACTTCCACCACGATTGTAAGTTTTCTGAGGTCTCCCCAGTCATGCAGAACTGTGAGTCAATTCAACCTCATTCCTTTATAAATTACCCAGTCTCAATTATGTCTTTATAGCAGTGTGAAAATGGACTAATACAATTATCTAGTCTGAAGAATGGAAAGCAAAAGAATAAATGAAGATGAAGAAAGCCTTAAAGACCTGGATGACATCATCAAGCCTACCAAAAAACACATAATGAGTGAGCAAGGTGGAGAGGAGAGACAGAAAGGAGTAAGCACGATTTGAAAAAATAAAGGCCAAAAATTTAACAAATTTCATTTACAAGGTTAATCTATACAAAAAAAGAAGCTCGGCAAACTCCAAACATGATAAACTTAGAATTTTGTGCCTAGACTAATAGCCAAAAGTCAAAGAAAAAGAGAAAATCTTATAAGCAGCAAGAGAGAAGTGACTCATTACATATAAATAATCTCCAATAAGATTAAGAGATAATTTCTCACCAGAAACCATGTTGCCAGAAGGCAGTAGGATGACCTACTCAAAGCTCTCGGGGAGGAGAAACAATGACAGAACAAACAACCCATGTTAACCAATAATTCTATATCCAGCAAAATGGCACTTTGTAAACAAAGAAGAAATGAAGACATTCCAAGACAAACACATCCAGAGACAATATTTTACTAGCAGACGTGCCCTTTAAAAATTAACAAAGATAATACTTGAAACTAAAATTAAAGGACGCTAAAGTGGCCTAAACCCACATAAAGAAATAAAAAAGAACCAGTATAGACAACTCCATAGGTAAATATAAAAGACAATATAAATGTATTTTCATTTAAAATTATTTTTTCTCCTATATGACAAAAATAGCCACAACTTAAACCAAAATATGAAGTAAATGCTATAAATGTATTGATGGGTACACTTCACCAATATGTAATCTTTATGATAATAACAGCAAAAACAAGGGAGGCAGAAACAGCTACATAAGCACAAAGATTACTGCCAATGCTTGAAATAAGTTGGTATTAATTTGAACCAGTTATTACAAGTTACAATGTTATTTTTTATCCTCAGGAAAACCACTAAGAAAAAAATAGTAAATTAAAGAACGGGAGAATGTAAATAGTAAACTAGTACAAATATGTATGTATATATATTTGTGTGTGTGTATGTGTACATGTGTGTAATGCAAAAGAAGTCCACACAGGAATATAGAAAAAAATAAGACATATAGAAACCAAATAGCAAAATGCCAAATATACAAATAATTGTATCAAATTTAAATTGGCTAAACACACCAATTAAATGTAGAAATTGGAAAAATTGATAAGAAAACACACTCCATACATATGTAACAAACCTGTATGTTGTGCACGTGTACCCTAGAACTTAAAGTAAAATAATAATTTTAAAAAAAGAAAAAAGAAAGAAAACACACTCCCACTATATGCTGTGTACAGGATACACACCTGAGATTTAAAGACAAAAATAGGTTGAAAGTAAAAGGAGAATACAGATCTATTACATGAAAATAATGAAAAAATCTACAGTGACCATATAAATATGATACCAATAGCCTTAAATAGATCTGTTTTAACTAGAGACAAAAAAGGACATTGTACAATGACAAAAGTGCCAATCCATCAATAAGATATAATAATTATAAACATATATGCATATGTATTAGTCTGTTCTTGCACTGCTATAAAGAAACACCCGAGACTGGGTAATTTATAAAGAAAAAATATTTAATTGACTAACAGTTCTGCAGGTTGTACAGGATGCATGATCCTGGCATCTGTGCAGCTTCTGGGGAATCCTCAGGAAATCATGGCAGAAGGCAAAAAGGAAGCAGGCACAAATTGTGTGGCCAGAGCTGGAGGAACAGAGAGCAGGGGTAGGTGTCACACACTTTTAAACAATCAGATCTCGTGAGAACACTATCAAGCAGAGCACTAAGAGGATAGAGCTAAACCATTAGAAACTGCCCCCATGATCCAATCACCTCCTGCCAGGCCTCACCTCTAGCACTGGGGATTACATTTTGAAGTGTGATTTGGGCATGGATGCAGATGCAAACTATATAAGTATCTAACAAGAGAACCCCAAAATCTAACAAGAGAACCCCAAAATACATGAAACAAGAGCTAACAGAAATGAAAAGAATATAACTCAACAATAACAGTTGGTGAATTCAATACCACACTTCGAATAACACGAATAACTAGGCAAAAGAACAACAAAGAACAAAAGCCACGAACAACATTATAAAACAACTGCACTTAATAGACATCTAAATATTACTCTAGCTAATGAAAGAAGAGTACCTATTCCTTCTCAAATGTGGATAAAAGATTTTAAATATTGGACTGCATTTTAGAACATAAAATGACCCTCAAAAATTTAAAAATAATTAAAATAATAGACACTGCATTCTTCAACCAAAATGGAACAAAATTAAAAATCAATAACAAATGGATATTGGTGAAATATACAAATATCTAGATTTTTAAAAAAAATTCACAATAACCAATGAATTAATGAAGAAATTAGAATTGAAATTATAAAATACTTTAAATTGCATTAAGGAATGAAAATGAAAATATAACGTGCTAAAACTTACAGAATGAAATAAAAGCAGGCTTAGAGGGAAAATCAAAGTTGTAAACAACTATACATAAAAAAGAAAGAAGGAAGGAGCGAAGGAAGGAAGAAAGGAAGGAAGGAAGGGAAGGAGGGAGGGAGGAGGGAGGAAGGAAGGAAGATTGGTCTCAAATTAACAACCTAACATTTCATCTTAACACATGTGAGAAAGAAAAGCAAACTAAACCTAAAGCAAAAAGAAGGAAAAGAATAATAAAGACTAGAGTAGAAATCAATAAAATACAAAATAAAAATACGACAGATAAAATTAACCAGTCCAAAAATTGTTTTTTTGAAAAAAAAAAATCAATGAATTTTAACAAATTTATGATACGAAGAAAAAAAAGACTGAAATTAGTAAAATTAAGACTGGAGAGGGGAAATAATGAATTTACAGGAAAAAAAGGATTATAAGGAAATACTATAAAAACTGTATACCAGAAACAAATATCTTAGATAAAATGGACAAATTTCTTAAAAGAAACAAGCTATCAAAACTGACTGGAGAAGAAAATCTCAATAAAATTATAACAAGCATAAGATTTAATTAGTAAGAAAACATTCCCATATAGAAAAGCCCAAGTCCAACTGGTTACACCGGTGAATTCTAACAAGTGTTTTAAAAAGAACAAATGTTTAAAAATAGCAGCAAACCTTCACAAAATCTTTCAAAACACTGAAGAGTAGAGAACACTTCCTAATTCATTCTATGATGTCAGTATTCACAGATACCAAACCAGTGGAACACACCACAAGAAAAAAAAAAAAAAAAACTACAGAAAATTATCCTTTATACACATAGTTGCAAAATGGCAAAATTCAAGCAAACAGATTCTAGTAACACATGAAAAGCATTATATATCTTCACCATATGGGACGTATCTTGAGAATGTGAAGCTGGTTTAATATCTGAACATCAATAAATGTAATAGACCATATTAATAGAAATAAGTAATAACTTTCTATTTCTAGAAATAGAAATAACTTGACAAAATCCAACAACTTTTCATGATAAATATTTAGCAAACTAAAAGTGAAATGGCAGTTTTAAAAATCAATAAAGGTAATATCTGAAACATCACAGCTAATATCATATTTAATGTTGGAACCTTGAAAGTACTTCCCCTAAGATCAGGAGCAAGACAGGCATGTCCACTCTAGCAATTCCATTGAACATTGTGCTAGAAGTTCTAATCAGGGCAATTAAGCAAGAAAAAAAATAAAAGAAAATATAGATAGGAAAGGAGGAAGTAAAACCATTAATATATTTAGATGACATTATCTTATATGTACAAAATCCTGAAGAATCCACAAATAATTGAATTTCACAAACAATTTCATCAAGATTGCAGTATACAAGATCAATATATGAAAATGTGTTGTATTTTTACGTACTACCAATGAACAATCTCAAAATGAAATGCAGAAAATTATTCATGTATAATAACATAAAATAGTAGAAATAATTAGGAGTAATTTAACAAAGAAGTATGAGACTTATGCACTGAAAACAACAAAGTATTGCTAAAATAAATTACAATAAGATCTCAACTGAAAAGCATTCTTTATTCATTGGATTTGTAATATTAATAAGATAGCTCTACATGCCAGATTGAACTACAGATTTATGTAATTCCTGCCAAAATTCCAGCCTCTTTTTGGCAAAACATTGACAATTTCAAATTTTATCCAAATATGTATTCCAAAATTTATTCCAAAAGTTATCAAAAAATCATATGGAAATGCATGTTAAAGAGGATAGTTGAAATCTATGTAAAAAGAAAGATAAATCTGGGGAACTCCCACTTCCCAATTTCAACACTTCCTATAAAGTTATGATAAAGAAAAATATGTAATCCTGGAATACAAGTAGATATATAGATCAATGAAATAGAATTGAAAGTACAGACATAAACTCAGACATCTATGGTAAATTGATTTTCAGCAGGACTGACAAGACCAGTTAATGAGGTAAGAAGAATCTTTTCACCTAATGGTGTTGGCACAACTAGATAGATTCATGAAAATAAAAGGCTTTGGAGCTCTACTTCATATCATTTACAAAAATTAACTCTAAATGGATCAAAAATCTGAAAGTAAAAGCTACAAAAATCTAAATGTAAAAACTACAAAACTTTTAGTTGAAGTCATAGGCTTAACTCTTTCTCTCTCTCTTTCTTAATCTTGCATTGGGAATTTCTTTTGTAGATGCACAGCTAAAGCACAAGCAACAGAAGAAAAATGAGAAATTAGAGTTTGTCATAATTAAAATATTTTGTGCTCCATAGGTCACTATTCAAAAGTAAAACACAATGAAAGATTGATTTTCAAAACATGTACTTGATAAGGGTTTATAATCAAGAATATATAAAGAGTTCTTACAACTCGAAAATTTGAAAAACAACAAGCTGAATTAAAAAGTAAGCAAAATACTTGATATTTTCCCAAATAAGTCTATATGAAAGCAATAAACGAATTAAAATATGCTCGATATCATTAGCCATTAATGAAGAGCTAACTCAAACCACAATGATATACCCTTTCATATCTCTAGGATAGTTATCATCAAAATTATGGACAACTGTTGAAAAGAATGTGCAGAATCCAGAAACTTTATCAATTGTCGGTGAGATTGTAAAATGTAGCTACTTTGGAAAATAGCCTGGGAGTCCCACAAAATAATTGTAGGGTTTCCATATGACCCAACAATTTATATCCTAGATATACATCTACTCAATTAAAATTATTTTTACACAAAAATGTGTACATGACTATTAATAGAAGCATTGTTTATAATAGTCAAAGATAGAAGCCACCTGTATTAGTCAGTTCTCATAGTGCTATAAGAAATACACAAGACAGGGTAATTTATAAAATAAAGAGGCTTAATTGACTCACATTTCCACATGGCTGTGGAGGCCTCAAGAAGCTTAGAATCAAGGTGGAAGGTGAAGGAGAAGCAAGCACCTTCTTTATAAGACAGCTGGAGAGAGAAGTATGAAGGAGGAACTTCCAAACACTTATAAAACCATCATATCTGATGAGAACTCACTCACTATCACAAGAACAGCATAAAGGAAACCAACCCCATGATCCAATTACCTCCCTCCTTGGACACATGGAGATTATAGGTCCCTCCCTCAACATACAGGGATTACAATTTGACAAGTGATTTGGGTGGGGACACACAGCCAAACCGTATGATTCTGACCCTGGCTCCTCCCAAATCTCATGTCCTCACATTTCAAAACCAATCATACCTTCCCTGCAGTCCCTCAAAGTCTTAACTCATTTCAGCATAACTCAAAAGTCCACAGTCCAAAGTCTCATCTGAGACAAGGCAAGTCTCTTCTGCCTATAAGCCTGTAAAGTCAAAAGCAAGTAAGTTATGTCCTAGATACAATTGGGGCGCAGACATTGGGTAAATGCTGACATTCCAAATGGGAGAAATTGGCCAGAATGAAAGGGCTGTGGGCCCCATGAAAGTCCAAAATCCAGCAGGGCAGCCTTTAAATCTTAAAGCTCCAAAATGATTTCCGTTGACTTCATGTCTCACATCCAGGTCACTCTGATACAAGAGGTGGGCTCCCATGGTCTTGGGAAGCTCCACCCTAATGGCCTTGCATGGTACAGGCCCCTTCCTTGCTGTTTTTATGGGCTGGCATTGACTGTCTGCAGCGTTTCCAGGTTTATGGTACAGGCTGTCAGTGGTTCTACCATTCTGGGGTCTGGAGCATGGTGGCCCTCTTCTTACAGCTCCACTAGGCAGTGCTCCAGTGGTGACTCTGTGTGGGGACTCCAACCCCACATTTCCCTTCTGCACTGGCCTAGCAAAGGCTCTCCATGAGGTCTCTGCCCCTGCAGCAGACTTCTGCCTGGACATCTGGGCATTTCCATACATCCCCTGAAATCTAGGCAGAGGTTCCCAAACCTCAAATCTTGACCTCTGTGCACCCACAGGCCCAAAACCAAATGGAAGCCACCAAGGCTTGAGGCTTGCACCCTCTGCAGCCATAGTCTGAGCTATACTTTGGCCTCTTTTAGTGCCAGCTGGAGCTGGAGCAGCTGGGACACAGGGTACCTAGTCCTGAGGCTGCACAAAGCATTGAGGCCCTGGACCCAGCCTAGAAAATCATTTTTCCCTTTTAGACCTCTGGGTCTTTGATAAGAAGGGCTGCCATGAAGTTCTCTGACATGCCCTGGAGACACTTTCCCCATTGTCTTGGCAATTAACATTTGACTCCTCATTACTTATGTAAACTTCTGCAGCTGGCTTGAATTCCTCCCCAGAAAATAAATTTTTCTTTTCTACCATATCATCAGCTTGTAAATTTTCCAAACTTTTACGGTTTCCTTCCCTTTCAAACATAAATTCCAGTATCAGATCATTGCTCTCAGGTTAAAAGTTTCACAGATCTCTAGGGCAGGGGCAAAATGCTACCAGTCTCTTTGCTAAAGCATAGCAAGGGTGAACTTTGCTCCGGTTCCCAACAAGTTCCTCATCTTCACCTGAGACCACTGCAGCCTGAACTCATTGCCCACATTGTTATCAGTATTTTGGTCAAAACTATTCAACATGTCTCTAGGAAGTTCAAACTTCCCCACATTTTCCTATCTTCTTCTGAGCCCTCCAAACTGTTCCAACCTCTGCCTGTTACTCAGTTCCAAAGTCATTTCCACATTTTCAGGTTATCTTTATAGCAGTACCCTACTCTCTGTGGTACCAATTATTGCATTAGTCCATTCTCACACTGCTGTAAAGAAATACCCAAAACTTAGTAATTTATAAAGTAAAGAGGTTTAATTGACTCACAGTTCCACATGGCTGGGGAGGCCTCAGGAAATTTACAATCATGGCAGAAGATAAAGGGGAAGCAGGCACCTCACAAGGTGGCAGAAGAGAGAAGTGTGATGGAGGAACGTCCAAACACATAAAACTATCAGATCTCATGAGAACTCACTCACTGTCATGAGAAGAGCATGAAGGAAACTGCCCTCATGATCCAATTACCTCCATCCCTGGACACGTGGGGATTACGGGTCCCTCCCTTGACACTTGGGAATTAGAATTCAAGATGAGATTTGCATGGGGACACAGAGTCAAACCATATCACCGTCTAAATATGTATCAATCAGTGAAAGTATGAACCAAATATGTTACAACCATATAATGGAATATTATTGAGTCATGAACAGATTGAAGTACAGGTACATGTTGCAACATTGATGAAACTGGAAAGCATTATGCTAAGAGAAAGAAAAGGGGAAGAGAAAAGAGGAAGTGACTGCTAATGACTACAGGCTTTCCTTTTGGAGTAATAAAAACGTACTGGATTTAGATAGTGGTGATGGTCGCACAACTTGTGAATATACTAAGAAACATTGAATTCTACATTTTAAAAATGTGAATTTAGTGTTATGTAATTTATATTACGTTATGTAATTTACATCTGAGTTTAACAAAAACTAGTGGTTCAAGGGAGAATGGAACTAATTTTTTGTGCAGTGTTCATAGTCATAAAGATATGAGGCCAGAACGTATTTGCTTTATGTAATTTAGCCAAGTATAAGATGAAAATGCAAAATATGTGGGTGTAGGTGCAGGCCAAGTGGTCGATGTAGTAGTATAAGTCAATAAGTATTTTTTTCTGATTGCTTCAATTTGCTCAGTCAATGAGAAATGAGGTTATTAGTTACAGTGAAGATAGGAAAGAGGGGTTGGAGTTCAGGTAAAAGGAAGGTGTAAAAGCTGGGTGTGGTGGCCCGTACATGTAATCCTAGCATTTTGGGAGGCTGAAAAGGGAGGATTGCTAGAGGCTAGGATTTCGAGACCAGCCTGGGTAATATAGCAAGACCCTATCTCTAAAAAAAAAATAAGGTTAAAATATTTCTCTAAGAGAGCAAGAGAATCAGTGTGATAGGAAAATAATATGACTGCCAACAAGCATTAAGGGCTCATTTGAGCATCATGGATGAAAATTAAATGCCAGAATTGTCAGCTTTTGTTGCTGTGCTTTCCCCAGAGATACTCATTAGAAACAATGTGGGTGTACAAGAGTTGTGAGATGTATTTCAATAGAGTTGCTCTGTTTCCAAGTGGGTCTTGCGGAAAAAAAAAAAAAAAGTCAAGGTAAAAGAGGCTACATGAAAGGGAATAATTTTAATGATTGTTTATACAATCAAAACTTCATGAGGAAAAAAGTAAAAACACTAAATGTAAGTGGGTACAATACACTGAAGTTCTCCTTGGGATGCAAGCACTGTTGTAGTTTAGATACTAGAAGGAATGAGCTGAAAATGCTGGAAGTAATAATCAGGAATGAGATTTCTATAATTTCAACTATGGAATGATAGTCATTAGGGTTAACGACTGGTTATATGGTAAGATGATGAAAATGAATAGGTTAGGGTGGAGGACAAGGACATACACAAATAAAGGAAATGAGATATCAGTAAATGAATCATCTTATGTATGAGAGCATCACAAATTAAGGCAGTAATAGTGTTGGAGACTGGGACATTGAGTCAGTCGTTGTAATGATTGCTGAATGAAACAGAATGTCTCAGTAGAAGGAATGACCCAGGATTGTTAGGTAATAAAGCAATAAATTTTATCACACATGATTTAGAATACTTAATCCCAACTTGTCAGTTATAAACTAATTGACCGACTTCTGGCTTTTGCTCTTCCTTTAGTGGCATTAATTGTCATTTGTAGATACAGTGAAAGTGTCTACAACGGACCTGGAATAACAATTCATGTGTCCTGTTCATCATCTGATGGTATATTCACTATGCCATACTTCTCTTATTGCAGAATAGTCTGTGTAAATATTTTATGTGTAAGTTTTCTTTAATAAATACTATTTTCAATTAGCACCTATAATCATATATAAGATGTCATTAAGGTAAATATTCTTAAATAGCCTTAGGTGCTAGTCTATAATCAATTTTGGGGAAAATTCTCAGGTGAGAAATATCTGCTTTAAATTTCCATCCTCTTTTTCCTGATACATCCATTTTACTTTTTCCACAAATTAGCAATATTAGAGTGTCCTATGATTTCACAAAACATTCTCTACTTACCTTTCCACTAACAACACGTACACTCATAAGTTTGAATTTTAACCAAAGCTTTGTATTTTATTATATATACAGTTGATTATTGATAATGAGATAATGTTTTAGTCATAGAAGCAAAATAATGTTGACCAAAGTGATTTTCTCTTATCCTAGATGATTTCCTGCTGCCTAGAATTGTGCCCTATATATATTGTGCATTAAAAATGTTACATTTCTAAGATTATAGTCTTTAATATAGGTAAATGCATTGTGATAGATTACAAAAAATGGCCCAAATATTTTATTCCTTCTTTTTTCATCATATAATTTTTGCGGCATATTTTTACTCTGAATCTGGTTCAGCCATGTGCCCTTTTTTAGCCAGTGAAATGTTAGATGACAGGACATAAACAGAAGACTAATGGACATATACCTGATTAGGCTTACTCTCACTCCTCCTTGTCTAGCACTGTATGTGAGTATCACCAGGCTGGACTGATGGAGTAGAAAAAGTATCCAGAGAATAGCTATGTGGATCAGGGTTTTCCAACCAAAGCCACCATGATATGAACACAGTAGTTGCTACTTTTGTGTGATACTGGACTTTGTAACTGTATTATTGAATTACTATATGTATATATGTGTGTGCATATATATGTTTTATATATAATATATACATATATGTGTGTTTTATATATAAATGTATAGGTGTATATTTATATGTATATATCCTATATCACAGATAAACTAAATACTTGTTGAAACACACAATATTCTCTATAGAAAAATATTACTGTACAATGACTACTATAGAAAAGTTATCTATCTATCTATCTATCTATGTATCTATCTATCTAGTACACAGAATGATGCCCCCACCCCACCCCAAAGATATTTGTGATCTAAGCCTTGGAACTCACGAATATGTTAGGCTACATGGAAAAGGGGAATTAAGATTGGATTGAATTAAGGTTGCTAATTCATTGACCTTAAAATAGGGAGATAGACCAGGTTATCCAGGTGGGCCCAATGAAATCACAAGAGTCTGTATAAATAGAGAGACAGTGTTAGAGTGACGTGATATTAAGAAAAACTCGACCTTCCATTGCTGGCTGAGAAGATGTAAGGGGGCCAAAACCCAAGAAATATAGGTGGACTCTAAAAGTTGGAAAAGGTGAGAAATTGAATCACCTTCCAAAGCTTCCAGAAAGGAATGCCACTCTGCCAACACAGTGATTATAGCTCAATGAAACCTATTTTGAACTTCTAACCAAGAGAATTGTAAAATAATAAATCGTGGTATTTTAAGCCACTAAGGTTGTAGTAATTTGTATAGCAGCAATAGGAAATAAATACATATATGAATATTATTTATGGAGTGTATGATTTAATAATATGTGTGTTACTATTGTAACAATTCACTTATGGGAAAATTATCCTCACTTAATTAATGAAGAGATGTAGATGTAAACTTTAAAAATAATACAGCCATACTTTAAATTAAGATTGTTTGAATCCAATCCCAGGATTTCAAACAACACATTAAAATTCTTATATTATTTATTCATATATTGGTTATATTCTTTATTGTAATACTAAGTTATTTAATGTTTCATATTTTAAAATGTTATTTCAAATTATGCCATTAAAATTATCTAATATCTTTCAAAAGAAATAATTTCTAAATTTAAATATGTAGCTTTCAAGCAACTAATGTTCACCTGAAATTATATTAACTTAGTATTATTTATCCAGGAACTATTTTTTTAATAGTTCATGTGTAACATGACATGATTATCACAATTGTTTGATTTTGGCTGATATAGTGTAATTGATATGTGCTGAAAGAAAATTATGTTTTCTTGATTCTATAGTAAAAATAATCTCCAGATCATATTTTCATTATCTCAAGAAATTTTCAAAAATTGATGGGATTTTGTCCATAAAATTTTGAGAATGTCAAAGAAAATACATAAGAAAAATAAAAATATACAGAAGTATTTTAATAAAAGATTGTTTTAATATGATTTTATTTTACATAATAAACATTATGTTAAATCCAAAGTATGCTATAATTGAGAATTGACAATGTTTATTCTGCTTCATCATCAATTTAAGAACATATAGATATACCCACTTTAGGCATTATTATAAAATTATATATCATGTTCTTCATAGAAAAAATTTCACATATATAATGCTGATTTTGTTGTCAGATGTACAAAGCACTTGGGTACAATCCAGGTGACCAATAAGCTAAAATTTTTAAAGAGCCCTACTTATTTTAACGATTCAGGAAATACAGAGAACGCCACAAAGATACTCCTCGAGAAGAGCAACTCCAAGACACATAATTGGCAGATTCACCAAAGTTGAAATGAAGGAAAAAATGTTAAGGGCAGCCAGAGAGAAAGGTCGGGTTACCATCAAAGGGAAGCCCATCAGACTAACAGCGGATCTCTCAGCAGAAACCCTACAAGCCAGAAGAGAGTGGGGGCCAATATTCAACATTCTTAAAGAAAATAATTTTCAACCCAGAATTTCATATCCTGCCAAACTAAGCTTCATAAGTGAAGGAGAAATAAAATACTTTACAGACAAGCAAATGTTGAGAGATTTTGTCACGACCAGGCCTGCCCTAAAAGAGCTCCTGAAGGAAGTGCTAAACATGGAAAGGCACAACCGGTACCAGCCACTGCAAAATCATACCGAAATGTAAAGACCATCGAGACTAGGAAGAGACTGCATCAACTAACGAGCAAAATAACCAGCTAACATCATAATGACAGGATCAGATTCACACATAACAATATTAACTTTAAATGTAAATGGACTAAATGCTCCAATTAAAAGACACAGACTGGCAAATTGGATAAAGACTCAAGACCCATCAGTGTGCTGTATTCAGGAAACCCATCTCACGTGCAGAGACACACATAGGCTCAAAATAAAAGGATGGAGGAAGATCTACCAAGCAAATGGAAAACAAAAAAAGGCAGGGGTTGCAATCCTAGTCTCTGATAAAACAGACTTTAAACCAACAAAGATCAAAAGAGACAAAGAAGGCCATTACATAATGGTAAAGGGATTAATTCAACAAGAAGAGCTAACTATCCTAAATATATATGCACCCAATACAGGAGCACCCAGATTCATAAAGCAAGTCCTGAGTGACCTACAAAGAGACTTAGACTCCCACACATTAATAATGGGAGACTTTAACACCCCACTGTCAACATTAGACAGATCAATGAGACAGAAAGTCAACAAGGATACCCAGGAATTGAACTCAGCTCTGCACCAAGCGGACCTAATAGACATCTACAGAACTCTCCTCCCCAAATCAACAGAATATACATTTTTTTCAGCACCACACCACACCTATTCCAAAATTGACCATATACTTGGAAGTAAAGCTCTCCTCAATAAATGTAAAAGAACAGAAATTATAACAAACTATCTCTCAGATCACAGTGCAATCAAGCTAGAACTCAGGATTAAGAATCTCACTCAAAACCGCTCAACTACGTGGAAACTGAACAACCTGCTCCTGAATGACTACTGGGTACATAACGAAATGAAGGCAGAAATAAAGATGTTTTTTGAAACCAACGAGAACCAAGACACAACATACCAGAATCTCTGGGATGCATTCAAAGCAGTGTGTAGAGGGAAATTTATAGCACTAAATGCCCACAAGAGAAAGCAGGAAAGATCCAAAATTGACACCCTAACATCACAATTAAAAGAACTAGAAAAGCAAGAGCAAACACATTCAAAAGCTAGCAGAAGGCAAGAAATAACTAAAATCAGAGCAGAACTGAAGGAAATAGAGACACAAAAAACCCTTCAAAAAATCAGTGAATCCAGGAGCTGGTTTTTTGAAAGGATCAACAAAATTGATAGACCGCTAGCAAGATTAATAAAGAAAAAAAGAGAGAAGAATCAAATAGATGCAATAAAAAATGATAAAGGGGATATCACCACCGATCCCACAGAAATACAAACTACCATCAGAGAATATTACAAACACCTCTACGCAAATAAACTAGAAAATCTAGAAGAAATGGATAAATTCCTCAACACATACACCCTCCCAAGACTAAACCAGGAAGAAGTTGAATCTCTGAATAGACCAATAACAGGAGCTGAAATTGTGGCAATAATCAATAGCTTACCAACCAAAAAAAGTCCAGGACCAGATGGGTTCACAGCCGAATTCTACCAGAGGTACAAGGAGGTGCTGGTACCATGCCTTCTGAAACTATTCCAATCAATAGAAAAAGAGGGAATCCTCCCTAACACATTTTATGAGGCCAGCATCATCCTGATACCAAAGCCTGACAGAGACACAACAAAAAAAGAGAATTTTAGACCAATATCCTTGATGAACATTGATGCAAAAATCCTCAATAAAATACTGGCAAACAGAATCCAGCAGCACATCAAAAAGCTTATCCACCATGAAAAAGTGGGCTTCATCCCTGGGATGCAAGGCTGGTTCAATATACGCAAATCAATAAATGTAATCCAGCATATAAACAGAACCAAAGACAAAAACCACATGATTATCTCAATAGATGCAGAAAAGGCCTTTGACAAAATTCAACAACCCTTTATGCTAAGAACTCTCAATAAATTAGGTATTGATGGGACGTATCTCAAAATAATAAGAGCTATTTATGACAAACCCACAGCCAACATCATACTGAATGGGCAAAAACTGGAAGTATTCCCTTTGAAAACTGGCACAAGACAGGGATGCCCTCTCTCACCACTTCTATTCAACACAGTGTTGGAAGTTCTGGCCAGGGCAATTAGGCAAGAGAAGGAAATCAAGGGTATTCAATTAGGAAAAGAGGAAGTCAAATTGTCCCTGTTTGCAGATGACATGATAGTATATCTAGAAAACACCATTGTCTCAGCCCAAAATCTCCTTAAGCTGATAAGCAACTTCAGCAAAGTCTCAGGATATAAAATCAATGTATAAAAATCACAAGCATTCTTATACATCAATAACAGACAAACAGAGAGCCAAATCATGAGTGAACTCCCATTCACAATTGCTTCAAAGAGAATAAAATACCTAGGAATCTAACTTACAAGGGATGTGAAGGACCTCTTCAAGGAGAACTACAAACCACTGCTCAAGGAAATAAAAGAGGATACAAACAAATGGAAGAACATTCCATTCTCATGGGTAGGAAGAATCAATATCATGAAAATGGCTATCCTTCCCAAGGTAATTTACAGATTCAATGCCATCCCCATCAAGTTACCAATGACTTTCTTCACAGAATTGGAAAAAACTACTTTAAAGTTCATATGGAACCAAAAAAGAGCCCGCATCGCCAAGTCAATCCTAAGCCAAAAGAACAAAGTTGGAGGCATCACACTACCTGACTTCAAACTATACTACAAGGCTACAGTAACCAAAACAGCATGGTACTGGTACCAAAACAGAGATATAGATCAATGGAACAGAACAGAGCCGTCAGAAATAATGCCACATATCTACAACTATCTGATCTTTGACAAACCTGACAAAAACAAGAAATGGGGAAAGGATTCCCTATTTAATAAATGGTGCTGGGAAAACTGGCTAGCCATATGGAGAAAGCTGAAACTGGATCCCTTTCTTACACCTTATACAAAAATCAATTCAAGATGGATTAAAGACTTAAATGTTAGACCTAAAACCATAAAAACCCTAGAAGAAAACCTAGGCATTACCATTCAGGACATAGGCATGGGCAAGGACTTCATGTCTAAAACACCAAAAGCAATGGCAACAAAAGCCAAAATTGACAAATGGCATCTAATTAAACTAAAGAGCTTCTGCACAGCAAAGGAAACTACCATCAGAGTGAACAGGCAACCTACAAAATGGGAGAAAATTTTCGCAACCTACTTATCTGACAAAGGGCTAATATCCAGAATCTACAATGAACTCCAACAAATTTACAAGAAAAAAACAAACAACCCCATCAAAAAGTGGGTGAAGGACATGAACAGACACTTCTCAAAAGAAGACATTTATGCAGCCAAAAAACACATGAAAAAATGCTCACCATCACTGGCCATCAGAGAAATGCAAATCAAAACCACAATGAGATACCATCTCACACCAGTTAGAATGGCAATCATTAAAAAGTCAGGAAACAACAGGTGCTGGAGAGGATGTGGAGAAATAGGAACACTTTTGTACTGTTGGTGGGGCTGTAAACTAGTTCAACCCTTGTGGAAGTCAGTGTGGCGATTCCTCAGGGATCTAGAACTAGAAATTCCATTTGACCCAGCCATCCCATTACTGGGTATATACCCAAAGGACTATAAATCATGCTGCTATAAAGACACATGCACACGTATGTTTATTGCAGCATTATTCACAATAGCAAAGACTTGGAACCAACCCAAATGTCCAACAATGATAGACTGGATTAAGAAAATGTGGCACATATACACCATGGAATACTATGCAGCCATAAAAAATGATGAGTTCATGTCCTTTGTAGGGACATGGATGAAATTGGAAATCATCATTATCAGTAAACTATCGCAAGAACAAAAAACCAAACACTGCATATTCTCACTCATAGGTGGGAATTGAACAATGAGAACACATGGACACAGGAAGGGGAACATCACACTTTGGGGACTGTTGTGGGGTGGGGGGAGGGGGGAGGGATAGCATTGGGAGATATACCTAATGCTAGATGACGAGTTGGTGGGTGCAGCGCACCAGCATGGCACATGTATACATATGTAACTTACCTGCACGTTGCGCACATGTACCATAGAGCCTAAAGTATAATAAGAAGAAGAAGAAGAAGAAAAAGAAAAAAAAAAACAAACCAAATGAGACTATTTTTGGGAAACTGAACGTTGGGTCCTAAGTTGGAAACAAAGTGACTGATGTAACTAATTGTTTCAAGTAAGGTGCATTTCCAGTGATGGATCTATCTCAAGCACTTAATAATACCTATCAGTTAAACTATGCTTTATTGATTGAGTGATTGATTCATTTTTGTTATTCTCACCAGATTCCATGTTATATTTATAATAAAAAAACTATTTTTTACCTTCTGCAAAAACTGAGTTTAAAAACAAGAAATTAGAAGGTAATTATTCTGGGCCAAGCCAATCCTTTGAAGAAAAATAAACAAATATACTAATGTTAAGTATTAAGTTGTAAACCACTGAATTAAGACACTTCCTTGCTAATCTAATGCACTATTGAACCAATTTGAAAGGTAATCAGAAACGATTTATATACCATATCCATTTTAGCCTTTTTGTCATCTTTGCACACTTTGAATTTTAACATTTTTGCAGAATATTTTAAGATAACAAAACATTTGTAAATAGAGTAGAACAGTGAAGAACAATATTAAAAACAAACTTTACATGTATAATCACTATGCTAGTATGATTTTTCATGGATTTTATTAAAGCATTCATGGTTATAACACTCTTTGTTTAAATCCACTTTACCCTTGTGCAATTATGTTTCAGAGTTTTGTACTGCTTAGTCTGTACTGTCTGATAAATGCCCAGATAAAATTTTTTATGTCATAAGTAATAAATATTACTCAGTTGATCCCATCCATGAGCTTTATAGTTTTATTATAATTTTTATAACCTTATACAATTTGATCAGTTAAATACTATACCTGATATACCTATGACAGTATGTATTCTTAGTTGTAGTCAAAACAAACAGAAAACAAAGATATACCTGTAAACACACAATCACACAAACTCACACTCACACATATTTGCATCTGAGTTTCTTAATATATAACGTATGCATTAAAATAAACTCCTTGTAAGGGTACACTAAGTATTAGGCCAGGCATGGTGGCTCATACCTGTAATCCCAAGTCTTTTAAAGGCTGAGGCGTGCGGATCACTTGAGGTCAGGAGTTCACTTGAGGTCAGGAGTTCAAGAGCATCCTGGACAACAGGGTGAAACCCCATCTCTACCAAAAAACACAAAAATTAGCCAGGCGTGGTAGCACACACCTGTAGTCCCAGCTACTTGGAAGGCTGAGGTGGGAGAATTGCTTGAACCCAGGAGGCGGAGGTTGCAGTTACCTGAGATCGCACCACTGCACTCCAGACTGGGCAACAGAATGAGACCATGTCTCGAAAAAAAAAAAAGAGAGTATATTAAATATCAGTAGGAACACATGTATTAGGCGTATAGAATCATCGATTAATGCATAGGAGATAATACATTCTAAATAAGTGTAACAACATTTATTAAGATTGCTGTTATTGCCATTATTTACATATGAAAAGAAAATGATAAACTTATCCAGGTTTGCATTTCTTGAGTAGTCTTACTTAGTGTTTGATAATTTGAATTTCTTTTAATGGAACTACCTTCACCCTGTACATTGTTTTCTACTCCAACAGAAAAAGAGGTGTTCAAATTAAAAATAAGGTTTGACATATCTATACTGAAGCAATTGTCACTCATGAAAAATAAATGACTAATTATATGGACCAGCTTAGTAGATAAAACTGGGTAAGTAAAAGTAAATAAAAACATGGACTCGGTTCAGATAGAGCTGGATTCGCAATATGACACCAAAGGTTACAACAATATTACTTTGTGCCTATTTGTATTTCATGATTCTAATTATTCTCTTTTGTAACATAAAGATAATAAGAAAACCCACTGCACATAATTATGATAAGAATTTAATGAGAAAATACATGTGAAGTTCATATTACAAAGCTCATAATTTAATTACGAACAAGTACATATTAGCTGTAATAAGTATTATAATCATTTCTATTTTATCCATGGCCACTATTTTAAATGCTGACCTATTATATTCTGTATATATAGTAATAATTTTTCTCCTAACTATTATATAAAAGTTTTACACTCTTTTTCAATTTTAAATATTATCATATTGCCAAGTTGACAAAACTGACAAGATCACAATAAAGAAATTCCAAATTTATGATTTATCACACTAAAAAGAAACCTCAGTTTTAGATCCTGGATAGAATCTCACCAAAATTATTGAATTTAAAAATTCACAGCTTGGAGACTAGTATACATCATAGAACAGTTCTTAAACGTTAAATTAAGGATACATAAACATTTTGTAAATGTGTTTCTTGAATTTACAGCAATTAACAACTTTACTGCAATCTCTGACTTTTAAGCCATATTGCTGATGCACTAAGTAAATGGTGATCTCTAACGAGAGGATTCTTGTGAGATAAAGAAAAAAAAAATTTGTTGACTCAATTAATTATGGTTGCCTCTAAACTACAGAACATAAACACAAAGATTGTAGTAATAGCAGTACTGATTCCTTTTCTTCAGGTCTCATTTTATCACTTGAATTTACTTTTAATCCCACTTTTATTCATATTTTTAATTTTAGTCATGAAGACATTGCAATAAAAACATAAGGATATATCAATCAATAGCTTGAGATATGAAAAGAGTTTCTATAGATGAAAATATGCACAAATATGAAAATGTGTTTGAGTCAATCAACAACAAATTGGAGAGTACCAAATTAATGAGAAAGACCAGGTGAAGCTGGTCTCTCATAAAACACACACACACACACAATATATTTTAAATGACAGTAAAGTTAAACACAAAGAATAAAAATAGGAGATCCTACAATTCTGTAATAATCATTCTAACAGGTGTGAAGAGAGGAAGTATTCTGTGCATCCATCATTCATTCATTCATATCCCCATTTGCTTATCAATTCATTTACCATCCAACAATATTTATGTACCTCCAGAAACTTCTTTCATATTTAGAGATAAGAGTGATAAATTTGGGAAAAAGTTCATCCTGGGTCTACAATGTGGGGAGTGATTTGAAAGTAAATACACAACACAATATAAAACAAAATACATAATATGGTAGTAAGTGATAAGTAAGAGTGACCTTGTTAATATCGAATAGGGAGCATTCCAGGAAAAAAAGCAAAAGTAAATGTGAAAACCCTAAGGCAAGAATGTGTTTGCAGTCTCTGTGGAACAAGTCAAAGGTGATAGAGGGTAAGATGTAGAGAAGTTGTTAGAAGAGGCAACCAAACATTAATAGTAGAAATAAAGGAATATGGACAATATATTTTTAACGTCATCTATCTGAAGAAATATCTTAGTGCAGAAGTCAAATGAGTTAATGACAACAGATAGCACCGATGAAAATAAATTTATAAGTAGATACATGTTGGTCCTTTAAAAAATCAAGAATGAAGAAGAAACTCTACAGTCCAGTAGACAGAAATGAAGAAATAATGAGGTTGACGTTAAGCTGTTCTGCAACGCCAAATGTCAGAAGACAAGGTCTCATTATCTGCATTAAATTAAAAAAAGGTTGTGCCCTCTGTGACAAAATCTGTCAGGCTGTCTTTCACATGGGAGATGAGAGAAGGACATTCACTGACTGCAAGGAGTCAGAAAGTGGGCAATTCTCGTAATCTCTTTAGGAAAAATAGTAGAGATAACAAGGTATTAATTGACAGCAATGGAGAAAATATCTGTAAAATAAACAGAATACCAAATACTTTAGTAACAATTACAGAAACTCTAAATAAAGTAGTGCTAACATGATTATGAAACAATACAATGTTAAAAATTGTTAAAATATGAAGTATAAAATTGCAATAAAATCTGGGGAAAATACCCTTTTATTTTGTGAAAATTAATAAATGATAAACGTTGGATAAGAGTAAATACATATGGAAGAGTTGGGGAAATGATATTAGTGCACAATAACAATAATAACAGGAATTGAATACTTTATGGCAAGGTCTGCTTTAAGAACATTTTATTTAGGGACATATTTAAACCTCTTAAGCCTGTAACATATTTTCTAGTATTACCTACAATCAAAATTATATTTTTAAGCAAAACTGACTTGTAAGGAAGGCAAATGATTTTCAAAGGAGTGAAAGAAAAACAAAACCCTCAGTTTCAGAGCAGTCCATTTATTCACCTGAATAGCAATAGTTTTTCATATACAAAAGTTGTCTTGGGCATAGTTAGAGAGAAAAGGTAATTTGAAGGCTGAGGGGGAGATGGAAAGATGGGAAGGAATGAGAAACAAAGGTCTAGAATTGCAGTGAGTGGGTGAAGCTCTGGAGAGGGTAAGATGATCAGGGAGTAATTAGTATAATCAATATCAGGGTGTCCAAAAAGTACTTCCAGTGTTAAGGAAAACACATATGTATTTCAACTTTGACTGTGACAGGCAGTAGAATGCAACTTTTCATGTCATAATCATCCAAAAAATTACAGTTCTTTTGTACATAGTAGGCCTCAATTACTGACATCTTTGGAATCTGTGTGTAAATATGATAGAGGAATAGTTGATAAGAGCAGTGAAGTGAATTCACAGGCAGCAGAAACTTCAGACCAGAAATGACTGACACCTTGGCTGGAGCACTGGACTTTCAGCAATATAGAAAGTGAAGGCTTAGGTCAAATATATTTGGATATTAAACTGATAGGGAAAAAAGTATCATGTTGTAGATAACTAATATTATAAGTGTAATATTTAAAATTATTTCCAACAAACAACTGCCTATGAAGATGATCACCATGGCACTATTTATAATAGGAAACTTTCCTAAATATAAATTTTATTCCTAAATAAGGGATTAGTTCGATAAGTTAAGCAATATATATGTAAAAATACACACATAAAATACATATATATGTACATATCATCCATTCACTTTACATTACAGAACATTATGATAATGCTAAGATTTTTTCAGGACAGGTTAAAGAAAAAAAATAAAGATAAGTGCTAGAAGCTGTAGTGTGATACCGACCACCTCTTCTGAATCTATGTGGTTTAGGTGTGTTTCTTTTGTTTGTTTTTTAACTTTCACTTTAGGTTCAGGAGGATGTGTGCAGGTTTGTTTTATAGACAAATTGCATGTCACAAGGTTTGATATACAGATTATTTCATCAGCCAGGTGATATGGTTTGGATTTGTGTCCCCACAAAATCTCATGTTCATTTTTTTTTTTTTTTGACAGTCTCACTCTGTTGCCCTGCCTGGAGTGCAGTGGCACAATCTTGGCTCACTGAAGCCTCCGCCTCTGAGGTTCAAGCAATTCTCCCGCCTCAGCTTGCCGAGTAGCTGGGGACACAGGCGTGAGCCACCACGCCCAGCTGATTTTTCTATTTATAGTAGTGACGGGGTTTTACCGTGTTGCCCAGGTTGGTTTCGAACTCCTGACCTCAAGTGATCCACCCGCCTCGACCTCCCAAAAGGCTGAGATTACAGACATGAGCCAACTGCGCCTGGCCTCATGTTCAATTTTAATCCCCAGTATTGGAAGTGGGGCCTGGTGACAGGCGTTTGGATCATGGGGGTGGATCCTTTATGAATGGTTTAGCACCATCTCTTTGTTGCTGTTTTCCTGATAACGTTCTCACAAGATGTGGTTGTTTAAAAATATGTGGCACCTCCCCCACTCTCTCTTCTGCCGGTTCCAGCCACGTAATTCATATCCGCTTCACCATTGCCTTCCACCATGATTGTAAATTTCCTGAAGCCTCTCCAGAAGCAGAAGTCACCATGTTTCCTGTACAACCTGAAAAACTATGAACCAATTAAACCCCTTTTCTTTATAAATTACCCAGTCTTGGGTATTTCTTTACAGTAGCACGGGAATGGACAATACACCAGGTAATGATTATAGTACCCTATAGGTAGTTTTTCGACGCTCACCTTCCTCCCACCCTCCACCCTCATGTAGGCTCCCATGTCTGTTGTTCCTTCTTTGTGTCCGTGTGTACTCATTGTTTAGCTCTCACTTATAAGTGAGAACGTGTGGTATTTGATTTTCTGTTCCTGCCTTAGTTCCCTTAGAAAAATGGCCTCCAGCTCCATCCATGTTGGTGCAAAGGACATGATCCCTTTCTTTTTATGACTGCATAGTATTCCATGGTGTGTATGGACCACATTTTCTTTATCCACTCTACTATTGATGGGCATTTAGATGATTCCAGGTCTTTGCTGCTGTGAATAGTGCTGCAGCAAACATATGTAGGCATGTGTCCTTATGGTAGAATGATTTATATTCCTCTGGTTATATACCCAGTAATGGAATTGCTGGGGCTAATGGTCATTCTGTTTTAAGTTATTTGAGAAAACACCAAACTGCTTTTCACAATGGCTGAACTAATTTACATTCCCACAAGCAGTACAGTATAAGCATTCCCTTTTCTCTGCAACCTTGCCAGAATTTGCTATATTTTTGAGTTTTTAATAGTATCCATGTTGACCGGTGTGAAATTGTATCTCATTGTGGTTTTTACTTTCATTTAATAATTACAGATATTGAGCAATTTTTCATATGCGTCTTGGCTGCAGTTACGTCTTCTTTTGCGAAGTGTCTGTTCATGTTCTTAGCCCATTGCGGTTGTTTGTTTTTGCTTATTAGTTTGTTTAAATTCCTTACAGTTTCTGGATATTAGATCTTTGTCAGATGCAAACTTTGAAAATATTTTCTCCCATACTATAGGTTATCTGTTTATCTTGTTGATAATTTCTTTTGTGGTGAAGAAGCTCTTTAGTTTAATTAGGTCCTATTTGTCAATTTTGGTTTTTGTTGCATTTACTTTTGGTGTCTTCATCATAAAATCTTTGCTAGGGTTTATGTCCAGAGTGGTATTTCCTAGGTTATCTTCTAAGGTTGTTATAATTTTAGGTCCTACATTAAGTCTTTAATCCATCTTGAGTTGTTTTTTGTATATGGGGTATACAAAACTGGAACTGGAACTGGAACTGGAAGGGGTCTAGTTTGAATCTTGGTTTAGGTGTGTTTCTATCAAGTTTAATATTAGGAATTCAATTATTCACAATGTCTGGTACTCCTTGCCTTGTGGATACATAAGAAAGTGTATTTCTCAGCCCCTTTTCAGTTAGGTGGGCTGCATGAAAATTTTTGGCTAATTGGTTATGATTATAAACAACTTTCAGGCAAAACATCTAATTTCATATATGAGACTTTCTAGGGTTTTATTTTTCTCCTGAAATAATCATGTAAAATTCCCCTTAACAAGAGTATAGACCCATAGGCCTGTATGCTTGAAATGCATTCAAATGTTGCTTGAAGTTACGAACAACTTTGCATGGTTAAAGATAAAGCTTTCTTATAATAACTAATTGCTATGTAGATTTTTGTTGTTTTTGTTTTGGTTTGGTTTTGGTTTAACTTAAGCATAACCTTAGCTATTCAGAATAATAAATAGTGGGCACCAACAACAGTTTACATGTCCTTCTTAAAATTGTAGAAATTAACTTAAAAAATTTATGATATTTACACCTTTAAGATGAATTTTAAAGATAAAACATATTATATTCCTCCTAGATTCACTTGTTCTTTATTTACATTATTTCTTTTTTCTTTCCCCAACATGAGCACCTATTATTCAGTGGTTGTTATGTAGGTTTAAAGAGATTATTATCACAACATTTCCTATCCAAATTGCTTTAATTTTAATACTTAGGTGATTATCTTTTTCCATTGCATTATTTCATTTGGACATAAACTTACCAAAGAGTGACAAAACTGGTTTTATTATAAAATAGAATAAAATTGATACAAAGTAAAATAAAATTTCTACATACTTTGAAGAAATCAGTATCATTCCCTTTGGAAACATCCCCAAATTTCTATGAACATTTTCTATATAAATTTTGTGTGTTTTGGCTTACCCAGATACAAATAGAAGTAAACAAATAAGAAAAGTATTATTTCTTAAAGTTTCAGCATTATGCATATCTATTTAGATCCAAGGACTAAATTAAAATAAAAAAATTTAAAAACTCTTGGTGATGCAAAGGTACATAGTGAATTACAATAAATCATTTTATAATGCTTACTAATCTTTCATAAATTCTATTTATCTACATTCTTTGATACTGTCTCTGCAATGTTAAAATGCATCTTTTTGTAAATTCTGGAATATGTTTAACAGTACCTACAGCATTTTTTATTGAATCTAAGTATTCCAACAATTTTTTTAATAGTAAAACACTTTGTTTCTCAGTATTTAGAAAATAGGCCTTTTGACAGCAAATTATTATGATTATTATTGGAAAATATTAGACAACTTAACATGTGTAGATTTTACTTTCAAACTACTAAGTTTTTCTGTCCTTTTGAAATGTAAATGTGTTTCAGACCAAATACAGATATCATATATATATATAACTAAATTTTGCCATGACTATGAACCTTGTATTCTAATCAGTATTTTATTTAATAGAATTTATTATATTAAATATTACAAACTATAAGGCACATGACATATGAATTAATAAAAACTAATAAACGAAAACTTTTATTCTTCATTATGTTCCATGATATCCCAGTTCAACACTAATTACAGCTCTTAAAATCCCAAATTATTTGCAATTCTCTTCAACCTCATTATTTTTAGTTACACTCTAGTTTCCATCAAGGACAATTCTTAAAACATTCTTCAGTAATTGAGACTCTTTTTCTAGCCCTGGGGAAAGAATGGTTTATTTCTTGTTCTAATTTTCCCTAAATCATCTTTCAATGTCACTCTGACACAATGCCTTAATCTCTCATTCTCTCTGCCTTATATATTCAAAATTTTCCTATTCTACTGTAATATTCTCATAAACATATAAATATGACATAGTATAGCCTTTCTAGCTAGCACACCAAAAATTTGTTTGACTACACCCCACTATTCCCTCAGCTCACTTTACTCTTAAACTGACTCAAGCTTGGACTAGTTCCTGTCATTTGACTCACAATGTTATTATTATGCTTCCATTTAACCAAATAATTTCCTTGATACCATCTTATTTTTGTTTTATGTCTCTCTAGCTGCTATTTTCTCTTTTGGTTTTTTAGTTCCTTCTCCTCTAATTCCTTTGAAACAACTTTGGAGGTGAAACATTTCACCTCAGTTTTCTAAGCATTTTCTAGATCATTCTCAAGCTTTTAATTTGTATTATTATGCTAATTATTCATTGATTGAAATCCAATCTAGAAATCTTTTCTGAGCCCAGACACTCATATAATACTGCCTATTTGAAATCTGAACTTAATCAAATTTAGGTATTGTAAATGCAACATTTTCAAAATTGTACTTCCGTCCTTCCCATTAACCTTCCTCCTCACTTCACCTCTTTCATTTAGCCCACCTACTGCTCAAGATAGAACTCTTCAAGTCATTTTAATATCATCTTGTCATACATTCCATATTCTAGTTAACAAATTGTGATAACTGTATTTCCAAACATATATTGAGCCTAGATACACCTGTTCTATACCACCATTATCATCACCTCAGTCCAAGTCACCATCTCCTACTAGAGAAGTGGTTAATGCAACAACTTCCTCACTTGTCTTCTTGCTTCAACCTGTGTTTCCTATTTTCTCCACATGGCAACCAAAAGTATCTCTCTAAACTTTCAAATACCAAATATGCACTTACTGATTACAGTCCTGAGTTATTTCTTCATCTTTGCCCTGCTTAAATATCACATTAAAAAAAAAGTTATCCTACTCCCCTCATATGAAAATGTCCTTTCCTTTATAATACCTCACCTACACTATCCTTGTTTATTACTATATGTGTATGTATTTGTTGCTTTACCAAGTTTCCCTTTCATAAAGCACAACTCATATGTATTTTATTCACTTGAAAACCTAGTTCAATGTGTGTTGTGTCCAAATTATGTATTTTGAATGAATGATGAAACATTATCTTTTCTTCTGCAGGTCACATCATGTTCTTATAGCATTCGTTCATTATATACATTTTATTTGACTGAACTTCGTAATTTATGTTCAAATAATTAGTCGATTGATGTCAGTACTTGACTCTTAGCTATGTGCATTCTCTATCATCTTTATTATTTTTATTCAATGTGGTTTAACTTCACTTCCTACTTTATATCTTTCTGATATTGCTCTCTTTGTGTTTGTACTCTATGATGTACTAACTCAACATTGCTATATTTTCAAAATCATCTGAACACTGATTTTGAGCATTTATATACTTTGAATGAGTGATAAAACATTATTTCTTCTTCTGCAGGTTGCATCATGTTTCTGTAGCATTCATTTATCATGCACATTTTGTTTGACTGAACTCCATAATTTATTTTCAAATAATTAGTTGATTGATGTCAGTACTTGACTCTTATCTGTGTGCATTCTCTATCATCTTAATTCTTTATTTTTATTCAATATGCTTTAACTTCGTATCCTATTTTATGTCTTTCTGATGTTGCTGTCTGTGCCCTATTATGTACTAATTCAACATTGCTATTTTTTCAAAATCATCTGAACACTGATTTTCAGCATTCATTAATTTTTACGATGTAATGAGCCTACTCCAATTCCCACAATTATCTAAAGATGCTAAATTAAGTCCTAGAAGTATACTGGTTATAATTTCAGTGAGTTCATGACATTGTAGCCTCAATTACACTCCCAATAGTGGTTTGTGACCAAGACTAACTTACGTTAACTCTTCAAAATTTATTTAATTTCAAATATTTCATTATGATGTCCAGTTTAATAAGCTATCCAGATAGTAAATTGTGACAAGACCTCCCATAAACCTTTAATTCGGGTTGTTATATAATCACAGTGAAAAGTTAAAGTGGTCAACATTAAACACTAGGCTGCAATAATTAGATCCCAAGAATAATTTGCAATAGCTACTTTGCATTGTTTATTCCAGTATCTTAATATCTGAAAAAATAAATCAAAGCACATAAGAATGATTATTGTCACATTTTTGCAAAGTTTAAAAACAAGAAAAAATAAACAGTATTTGGGTGATAAAACTGTATGTAGATTTTGTATTTGTGTGTGTGTTTGTGTGTGTGCCTGTAAAGAAATAACTAATACACAATTTTCATTTACGGCCAATTAAGATGAAGCACAAGGATGAAAACACGGCCATTCATGGAAAAATGATGATTAGATACTATAAAACGAAGATTAGGTATAGTCAACTTCTTTAATTTAGATAACTAAATAAGAGGGGGAGAAGAATGACAACTGTGATAGAGCATCATGCTACCTTTTTTTAGAAACCAGGAAGATAGGATTTTTTTCAGATGGAAAAATGTGGATTTATAAAAATTAGTTGGATTTATGTGTTGAAAATATATTCTCCCACAAGTACTATTTCATCTGCTTTTATGTGCCTTTTAATACTGAGTTCTTGATTCTAAAATACTCATATTTACCAACACACTCTTTAGTACCTTTTAAATATATAAAGATTTAGGCAGAGCACTGTGGCTCGCAGTTGTAATCCCAGAACTTTGGGAGGCTGAGGTGGGCGGATCCCTTGAGCTCAGAAGTTTAAGACAAATGGGGCAACCTGACAAAACCATGCCTCTACAAAACAATACAAACAACAAACAAACAAAAATTAGCCAGGCATGGTGGCACACGCCTGTAGTCCCAGCTACTCAGGGCCTGAGGCAGGAGGATCCCTTGAGCCCGGGAGGCTGAGTTTGCAGTGAGCTGAGATCACACCACTGCACTCTAGCCTGGGCAACAAACTGAGACCCTGTCTCATAAAACAAACAAACAAAAAATATATAATAAATAAATATGTATATATTTACAGATTTGATATATATATTATGGATTTGATATATACATGTATGAAATTGATTTTCTAAAAGATATAAACATCTGCTTTTGTCATTTAAGATTTTAATCCATATTCATTTCAGGCACAAACTAGGCAAGTATCCTTCTCATGAGGTAGGGAGCCAAAATTATCTTTTAAATTTTTTGAAGGTAGTGAATCTTATTACTTCATTGAACTGACATGCCAACTTTTTAAAATATCAAAGTTACATATATACATGGTCATTTTTGAACTCTTGATCTTGTTCTGTTATTTAATTTTTCTATTCCTGTTGCAATAACCTATTATCTAATTTCTTATTGCTTTACATCTTCATATTGGGCAAAGCAAATATTCTTCATTAGCACAATAAAGCTCTGCCAAAAAATCATAACACAGCATTAAAAAACATATGGAATTGGAGTTGCATTGAATTGACCAATCAGTATGTTGAGAAATCACATATTTCTCAAATGTCATGTTTGTATGCCTTTAATATGTCTACATTTAGTCTTATAATTTCCTTTGTATAAGTATTCCACATCTTTTTAAAAAAAATTTACTAGGTACTATATGGCATCTTTTGTATTGTAACATTAATTTTAAATTATGTTTACCAATTGTTTTCTGTGTCCTTAGAAAAATTATTTGCTATTTGCCTAGATTTTTGTGTAGTAATCCATTTCCAGCACTTTAACATTTTATCATTTATAATAATTTTTATAGATGATTGGCTTTTCTCTGTAATCACTTATTTTCTCCTAATAATGGCCATTTTTGTACCCCCTTCATTTCATGTAATTTAATTATTATATATGTCTGATTGTCATAGTGAGGACTTTCAGCACAATAATAATTAGGGGTGGTGATGGCAGGCATCTCTGTTTTATTATTGCTCAAAAGAGAGACAAACACAAGAGATTATTTGCAGTCATGCCCAATGGCTGCAAAGTTTATGGAAATAAATTTCCCAATTATATGGTAGCTAATTAGCCATGGTGAACAAAGGACATGAGTTTACCTCTCATATAAAACTATAGAAGATGAAAAGATTGAACAAGTGGTCAGAATGTGCTCAGTCAACCTCTGGTGAAGGATTATGAAGGATATATCCATTGACACTGTTTTTGGCTCAGGATTGGTAAACAGAACTTTTTGTTAACATCAAACATTAGTTCCGTACAGTGTTCTTCCAATGAGGGATAGAGAGAAAAATTATTTTTTAAAAGCCCTAAAAAAAGTTAGGGACAATCTGGGGCTATGTTTGTGGTCCTGAAATTGTAGCTTGACTGTGAGTTGAAAAATGAGACTTGAGAAAATATTCTGTGGTTGAAATCCCTTACCAGATTTTTCAGTTGTTGTGCATATATATAAAAAAGAAGGCTTTGCCCCTTTTGTTCTCAAATTAGGTGTTGGTCAAATATTTCCCTCACCCAGTTTTGATAAAGCATGCTAAATGGGAATCTTTGGAACTGTTCAATCCCTCTTCTGTAGTGCTATAGAGAAATGTAAATAATACAGAATTCCAGGAAAGCAATAACAAATGGCTTTCTATAACAGAAAGGGTTAACTCAGAGAAGTCCAAGCTGACACATTAGACACTTCACTTCTAAAATTATGAGAATAGTTGAAAGATGGATAATATTTAAAATTAATTCAATTTTAAATATTCTCATATGGCAAATATATAAAACAGGTGGTTTAATGGACTGACTGTAGACTCTTAGGATTTCGACAAGGTAGTTCTCCTGATATCCTCAATGGTACAAGATATAATTAAAATATTTAAAAGAAGTAGAAAATATCAAAGGTGATGGTATGTTATAATATACTTACAAACACTTTCTTTACCTATATTGGAGAACAGTCAAGTTAAGCACACCTGATTTAGGCGAAATGGCCTTCAGAATGTACAAAGGATATTTAAATTGACCAGAAAACTATTAAAATACAGGAGAGCAACACTAATCCATTAAGAGTGAGCATTCTCATTAGGAGTAATTTGGTGCACAACATTAATGATATAATCATTGCCTGTTCAGAAGACAACTTATGTGATGGCAAAATAAACACTGGCCTGATAAACAAATAAAACCTTTGGAGTTTTAAAAACTGGACTTGAACGGCGGGCATTAAGTCCAAATGTCCTTCCTAGAGACTCCTCATCAAGATGAAAAACACTTGCTGTCTCAAGAAAAAAAATGCTTTTCCAGAAAATTGGCAACAGCAGTAGTCCATTTAGAAAGATAATGAAGTGATTTGTTAGTAGAAGAGGTATATTTCTGATTAGATGAAACTTTTTTTATATCAAACAACAGTGGAAAGAAAATTACATTAGCCGAGAAAAAAATAACAACTATAGATATGGGATAAAATACTACATATTGGCCACAGAATTCACCACATATAATTCATCCATGTAAGCAAGAACCACTTGTACCCACAAAGCTATTAAAATTTTCAAATATTTTATATATATAGATATATATCACGAGATATATATATGATATATATTTATATATATGATAAGGCATGCTAAATGGAAATCTTTGGAATTGTTCAATCCCTCTTCTGCAGAACTACAGAGAAACATAAATAATATAGAATTCCAGGAAAGCAATAGCAGATTGTTTTTTATAACAGTAAGGATTAACTCAGAGAAGTCCAAGCTGACATATTAGGACACCTCACTTCTAAAATTATGAGAATAGTTGAAGGAGTGATAATGTGTAAAGTCAGTGTGTGTATACATATAAATGTGTGTGTATATACACACACATACACATATACACACATATATGTGTAAATGTATGTATCTATATGTGTGTATATACATACATGCACACGTATACATGTCTATACATACACACACACATATATATATGAACAAATGAGTAATTGAACAGCAGGGAAGCCCCAGCTAGGGACAGGGTACTTATAAAATCATTATTAATAAATCAAAATGATGAAAGCTCATCTATGGATAGTGTGGTCTTCATTTGGATAATTTTATAAATTGAGCATTTTAGCTTTAAAATTGTAATTTCTCAGTAAACTTAATTTTTGGGAAAATAATTATAAAAGTTATGTAATCTCAATCAGAGATAAAGTGTCAATGGTATGTAAAGAAGCCTGTAAGCACATTAAGAAATTTTACTATAATAATAACAAATGGTGTGCCACAAACAACTTGGAATATGTAATTTATTAAGCAATGGTCTTCAGTAACTAACCCAGGATATGCAAATTTGGGAAACAATTATTTCTTTTGAGAAAAAATGGAAAGTGAAAGTATAATTTTTAAACAGCTAAACAAATCCATCAAGAATAGTACTGGACAAAGCTAAGAGAAAGACCTTGATTTCTGCCGCGGAGTATGGTGATCACCTCTGCTTTCAGTTCTACATAGATATCCCTGATATTAAAAGTGAACAGCAGCCTTATGTACTATTGATAATGGTTTAGTTGAGATTTCATCAGTGACCAAAGCCTAGTTATTCAGAGGAATCTCAGTAAAATGAGCCAATGTATTTTCTTTGAGAGCTGGAGCAGGGGGTCACGTTTTGTCCTAAGGAAGGGCTGCCACTTTTTCACATAAAGTCAAAATACCATTGGGACCAGATTCCCTGCATTCTTTTCCATTTGGCATTTCCATTTGAAAGTGAAGCTGGCTGGGCTCTTCTCACCTTTTTCATAATGAAATCTGATTTGACACCACCTTAACTTAGGAATATGAGGCCCGAGAGTCAAAAGGCATACATAGTTTGTATGTTTAGTTTAGACATGAATACAATATAAAGCTTGTCACTTCTTTTCCAAAACAGTATATCTGGCAGCAGCAGCAGCAGCATCAGGGAAGCAATTAACCCTGAATTCTAAGGAGTGATCCAAGTACATAAATCCCCTTTGCCAAACTTCAGTTGGCAAAATATTCAGTCGCAGAAACTTGTAGTTTAAAGGTGTCATTTGGGTAGTTAAGCCGAAAAGGACACTTTTACAACATGGCCTGTTGGCTTGGTCCCCACTCAAAAAATACTGATTTGTGGACTAAGGGGAATGCTCAAGTGAAACATTTAACAATGCAAAGCTATGCTTTTACACCTCCAGTTGATGGCATGCAAACATATTCTTCAAGAACACTGAAAAAATGTTAAATGGTACGTAAGCTATGTTAAATATTCCCTTGTTTAAACAAAAAGAGAAGTACTAGTATAAAATGACAATAGTAAAAATATTAAAATATCTCATTATTCTATGTCCACTTAATTGTCAGCTGTTGCACTGTTAACACATAATATTCAATACATAGTTTTATGTAGTTGTCTTGGGCCATAGTAGATTCTATCATTGTTTTCCACCCATACTTGCAACTTTTCCACTTCCATACTGGAGAAAGAAGGCAAATGTCCCTTTACAATGTTTTAAACTTTTATTTTCTTGAAATGTGAATCATTTGCCATGTGTTCTGTGCCTTAACTCTTCTTCCCTGGCATGATATCTTAGTCAGTTCAGGCTGCTATACAAAAAAACCCATAAACTGAATGGCTTATAAAAACTAAAGATATATTTCTTGCAGTTTTGGAAGCTGAAAGTCTGGTATCAGGGTGCCAGCATGGTCTGGGGCTGGTGATGGCTCCCTTCTAGGTTGCAGACTGCCAACTTGTTATCGTAGCCTCTCATGGTAGAAAGAGGGTGAGAAAGCTACTGGGGTTCCTTTAATAAAAGCTCTAATCCCTTTCAAGAGCACTGTACTCTCATGACCTAATTATTCCCAAAAGTCTCATCTTCTAATACCATCATAGTGGGTGTTAGGATTTCAACACAGAAATTTGGAAGGTTCATAAACATTCAGTCCACTTCACATGCCCAGTATTTTACCTTGCATATAATAGGCTCTCCAAAATGTTTATTGAATTCAATCATCACAAGAGGGATAATAGAAAGTAACTTTTATTTATTCACAATATTTGTGTCCTTTTATATTTTTGACACTTTTCTTAACAAATGTCAACAGCAAAGTATCTCTTTTCATCCATCTAATAAAGACATTAGAAGTAGAAATAATTAGCAAATGGGACTCCCAGTTTTGACATGAAAACTGAGGAGCTGTGTAAAGTTTGCAAGACACTAGTTTCTTTTCGTGTTTCTTTACAGCAAAGTGAACCAGTTGAGGCAATAACACATTTAATTAATCTCCAGAATAAGAAAATTTTACACAAAGATAGATTTTACGCAAAATAGCTTAGAATCAATAATACTACCCAATAGTCAAAGCCTGCTCTACCATATCAGTCATGGGGCCACTAGGATTTTAAAAAGGAGCAATTTCACTGGGATATGGAGATACGCTACAAAATATTTTAAAACATGTATTTATTTGTGCATTTTAAATACAGAAATGATCATTTCTGAGGTTTGGATCAAAAAATGTCTCCTATTCTCTAACTTGCACTACTGTATTGAGTTTGCAAATGATCTTCCACCAGTAGTGTCCCACATGCATTTATGCTTTTGGCAATCTATATAAAAGGAGCCTTGATGGAGGGTATGCTTCTGCACTGCACATCCCTGAGTGACAGTATGCCTAAGTGGGTTGCCATGAATATCAAACTGAGGACTGTTGCCACTTAGAAAAGCAAGAAGGGAAGTGGCTGTTTATTAGATACAGGTGGGAAGAGAAGAGTGGGTAAGGGCCAAACAGAAAATTTATTCCAATTGCTCTATTTACTTTACATTTCTTTAAAGTCATAACCTTGAATGCCAATGAAACCAACTTTATTTCTCGATCTTTCATATATTTAAATTGAAAGTGTCTAAAACAAGATGTAAATTTTAAACAAAATCTTTGACCGGGTGTGGTGGCTCACACTTGTAAACCCAGAACTTTGGGAGGCCAACGTGAGAGAACTGCTTGAGGTGTGGAGCTCAAGACCAGCCTGTACAACATGGTGAGATTGTCTGTACAGATTTTTTTTTATACTAGCCTTGCGTGGTGGCATTCCTGTAGTCCTAGCTACTCGGGAAATTCAGGTGGGAGGATCCCTTGAGCACAGGAGTTCAAGGCTACAGTGATCTATGACCACACTACTGCCCTCCAGCCTGGGCAACAGAGAGAGACCCTTTCTCAAAAGAAAAAATTGTTGGAGCAACATTAACTGCCATTTTGAGTAAAGTAAAAATCATATCATCTAGATACTTTACATAATTTATTAAGGTCCTTATTTTTTTAAGACATGTGTGTCTCACTTTGTCACCCAGGCTTGAGTGCAATGGCACAATCATAGCTCAGTGCTGCCTTGAACTCCAGGGCCCAAGGGATCCTCCTGTCTCAGCCCTCCAAGGAGCTAGGACTATGGTCACACCATCACACTGGGCTAATGTTTTTTTTTAATTTTGTAGAGGTGGAGTCTCACCATTTTGCCCAGTCTGGTCTCTTAACTCCTGGGCTCAAGCAATCTTCCCCACTTGGCCTTCCAAAGTACTGGCATTACAGGCACGAGCCACCTCACCTGGTCTACATATTTTATTTCTATTCATCACAACATCTTGTAAGGATAATGAATTGAAGATTAAATAATTAAATAATTTTATAGTAAACCGTGGTTCTGGGTATCAAACCTAGTTCTACCTTTTACTAAAGTTCATGCTATTTCAGCTATATGACATTAATTTCCAAACAACCTACATATACTTTATCCAAAATAGGTATATTAGTATAAATATTCTGGGTAATATTTTCTTTTATTATATCGCTATGGTGTAACAAAATCTATCAAAAGTTATTTATAGGCATGCCCCTTAATAATACTATTAATTAATCATCTAATAACCACCTTATTCATTCCTAATTATTTACCTTTTCCTGCCTCGTTTCTTTTGTTTGCTTTTTATTAAATATGAAGGCCTATACTCACCCTTAATGATCTAGCAGCACTGATGTCCTTTTCGTCTTAAAAATGGGAAAGCTTAGTCCAGCTTATAAAACTGCTTAGCCCAGCCTTGTTGAGTATTACATTCAAAATGCTGCACAAACATGGTTGTGGGAAGAAAAAATACCTCATTGTCAAATAGAAAATTACCCTGATCCTTCATGATTTCTCCATGCTGAATACTTTTTGTCTATACTCACATATATAGCCTTCAGGGCTTTGTTCATTCATAAATTTAAGAAGTAAACTTTGAGCAATTCTCATGTGTCAGATCTGTTCTAGACAGTGATATTTAGCACTTAAAAAAAAAGAAAAAGAAAATCCCACCTCCATGAAGCAACCATTCTAGTGGGGAAAAAAGAAGATATACAAATATAGAATATACCATATATATAGGGTATATAGAAAAATTAAGTAACAAAGGAAGAAATGGGATAGGATAATGATCATAGCACTCACTACACTATATCAAAATTTTAATTCAACCATGTCTTTAGTTTCCAAACTAGAATTTCCTAAAAAGCATCTACTATGTCTTTTTTTCTCTCTGATTAACTGTGATTGCATTTCTTCCTTATTACTGTTTTAAGAAATTACCAGAAATATAGTGACTTAATGCACCGCTGTTATTGTAGTATGATTCTGAAGATCAAAGTTTCAAATTGATTGGCAGGCCATGTTCCTTCTGGAGGTTTTAGGGTAGAAACTATTTCCTTGCTTTTCCAGCTTCTAGATGCTAATAGCATTCCTTAGTTTTCAATCTCCTCATCCATCTTCAAAGCCAAAAGTGTAGCATCTTTTACTCTTTTCCTCTCTCTCTCTCTCTCTCTCTCTCTCCCATTCCCCCTCCCTTTCCACTTTCTCTCTCCGATTCTGGCCTTCTTGTCTGTGTTTTATAAAGACCCTTCTGATTACATTGGAACCACCTGGGTGATCTAAGATGATAGCCAGGTTTCAAATTCCTTTCAAAATTAAAAGGCACTTTCGCCATGTAAGGTTACATATTCACAGGTTCTGGGTATTAGGACATGAACATCTTTGAGGTGCAATTGTTTTGCCTATCACAGACTTATAATTTAAGTATCAATAGGACATATGTGGTGTGTTTATGTGTAGCGTATGTAAAATTTACAAATGAGTCTTTTATAAATGTTTATATGACACACAGTGCAAGAACATAATGTGTGCACACATACAACATAATATGATAAAATATAATATATAAGGTACATATGTGAATATGTGGTTGACTCCTTTTCAAAAATAGAGAGTAAGCTTTAAGAAGATAGGGATGTTTTGTTTGAAAGAACAAACAAAGAAATGCTACATGGGTTCAAAAGGCCTGAATCTAAACCCTTGAAGTGTGTGACTTTGTCAAACTTTTATCTTTTCTGTAAATGCCTACTTCAAAAACTTGTTATGAATCTCAACAAAATAGCATATACAAAAGGCATTTTATGTGCTTAAATATGCTTTCCCTTCCATCCACTGACCTCTATAATTACAGCTACACTAAAAAAGTGACATAGCAAGTTAATAACAGAACATCATTCAGAGGCAAAATTGACATTAGAGTAGTTGAAAGAATATTAGCTGTGGAGACAGAAGAGGAGTTTCTCTGTGGAACCATACAGATCTGTGTATGCATTACAGACCCATCAATTTTACTGTGAGAACCTGAGCAAGCTGTTTCAATGTGTTGTACCATAGATTTCTTATCTCTCTCTCTCTTTCTTTCTCCCTCTCCTCTCTTCCTTCCTTCTTTCCTTCCTCCCTCCCTCCTTCTCTTTCTTACTTCCTTTCTTTCTTCTTCTCTCTGTCACTCCCTCTCTTCTTTCCTTTTCTTTCTCTATGCTTTGCTACTTATCTATCTTTACTGGGGAGAATCATAAAGCCTAAAATATTTGCAATAATTAATTAGCATAATTCTAGAATTTCTGATGCATTATGACGATCAATGCCAATAGCTAATGCTTACTTTATGCATAATAATTTCAGCATTTTACATATTAGCTTATTTAGTTATCCAAACAACTCTATCAAGTAAGAAGCATTTATTCAATATAAATAAGGGTAACTGAGGCACAAATAAAGGATCTCGGCTAAGATCACACAGTTAATAAGTGATAAGATAGGGTATGAGCATATGAAATCAGACTCCCAAACCTGTGTTCTAACCACCACACTATACATCTTAGATCCCTTTTTCCTTCCCTCTCAACTAACAAGTAATTTGACATTCAACTAGTAGTTCTCATTTGTAAATCTAAAACATTTTTCTGCTTTGCTTAACAAATTTATTGTTAAAATAAATGTGGGGTAAAAGTAAAACTAATGAGCCCCACCATGTACTGGGAACCATATATGTGTGTGTGTATGTATTTTTTTTTTACAAATTAGGAAGTAAAATTTGGAGGACTGATGACTTATCCAAGTCACACATTTATTAAGAGACATATCTGATTTTAATGTCCAAACCATTTCCACCTAAGTACCTGTCACCCAAGGAAATAAGGCAACACATTCTATAACATGAACTATAAGCATGGCACATTTTTAAAGACATAATGAGGAAAAATAAACCCAAAGGTCTTAGTGATAAATATCAGTTGTTGGCATTGTGTTCATTGTGATCCCTGTAGAAATGAAACTTTGGAGCAGTTTGAACAATGAGATTGTTTGCATTTCACGTATTATGCAGCAGCAAGATTCTCCTGAATGACTAATATATTCTCTGAGATTATTTGTTTATGTCAGGGCTTAGCACACTATACTTCTAAAGGGCCAAATAGTAAATATTTTAGGCTCTGTGTGCTAAATAGTCTCTGTTGCAGCTTTTTAGTTCTATTTTAGTATAAAGGCAAAGGCAGTCATAGACAATATACAAATGAATGGGTTCAGGCTGCGTTCCAATAAAACTTCACTTCCCAAGACAGGCAGTGGGCCAGATTTTGCCCACAGTTGGCTGGCTTAGTAACTAGTTAAAATTTCAAATGTGTTCAAAAAGATAATATTATATGTTTAAACAAAAAAAAATCAAAGAAAAAAATGTTCTCTGCCTCTAAAAGAAATACTTATTAAATATAGTTGATAGCTAAATTTTGCATTGCACATATGATAGTGCTAGGGACTCATCGAAGTCATATAAAAATTTTATTTAGGTAAATTTTACAAGCAAAATGTTAAGATTTTCAGGGACACACATCTAATCAGTAATACAGCTGAGGTCTGAACCCAGTCCACCTGTCACATGATTCCTTTGTTTTCATCACCACACTTCATCCTCTCTTTATCTAGATCCACTGACTGTTTACTCCTACAGATAAGATTGGCTAAACTTTAATCTCAGCACCAAAGACATTGTTGAGGTTAAACAACTAGATTTCAATCTTGAAACCAGTTCCTCATTTTAATAAAAAATAATTTACCGTGAATATTTAAATATTGCTTTCCACAGGGAGAATCACCATAAGTCAATAAAACATCATGGAATACTGATAATTTTATCTGGAACCATATTTGAGATTAAAAAAGTAAAACCAATCTTAATTGATATTATGAAATTATAGATGTGCCAAACATTTATAACCTTAAATTATTAACTTTAAATTACTAAGTTCAAGTCTATAAGATTTTGGATGTTGTTCAGATTTTGTAGGGCCAATACTGTACAGTGTTCATTCAGTACTGTTCTGTGCAATGGTCTTATCACTGATCAAATTTACCTATAGAATAGAATTTAACTAATCATTAAAATTTTGCAAATAATTTTTTCATCTTTAAGGAAAGATTGATTTGTAGCAGTTAATATTTAAAATAAGGCATGTTAATATTACTAGTTATTAAGGTTAGTAAGAACAATAAAATGTTATATGTTAATAAAATATGTTGTGTGAAAATAGATGCTTGAAATGTATTGAATTTAGTATGCTTTTTAATATTATAAGCTATATATCAACATATGTCATAATATTTTCTTTGCTAGAAACTAGAACAATTCAGCTTATGTAAAATTTTTAATAAGCCATATCCACATTTTTAAATTGTCTTAAGAAAAGTAAATACAAATATTTTAAAATAAAAACATTAACTAAATAAATTAAAAATTGAATTTAATTGGGAGTTCCTTTAAAAGTACAACTATATTGAGTATATATACTGTGAAACAATATTTTATTTTAACTCTGATTACAAAATAGCAGTAACTATACATAAAATGATATTGAGTTATCATTTAATATCAACAAATTCTGTGATATATAATTTAAAAAACATTTGTTTTCTCAGATTACCCAGTATTTTTTAAATATATGTTAATTATACTGTTATGCTAAGATGCTCAACACATTATGCTGGCATGGCTTTGGGGAAAAAAATCCAATAAACTCACTTCAGTCTAAATCACCATCAAGGGAACTGAAGCAAGTGTGTGTCAGTATGTTCAGTATTATAGCCCAGGGGGACATAACACTTGCTATGTTTGGGGGAAAACAGCAGGACTTTTCAGTAAAAAGGAGACAGAAGGAAAACTTGTGATCACAAAACAGAAAAGCATATTGCTGATAAGACACAAGTGTTAGAGGTTTTCTACAACCTCAAGCTGTGCTTCTCCCAACAAAAATCTCATACTAATTTACACAAGGCAATTTTAGTTGCGCAGCTAGAAAGAACTGTGAAAAATGAAATTAGTTGTTCTTTTACTAGAGATGATTCACTGCAAACTTCTGAAACGCTTTTCTTTTTTGAACTCTATTGAAATAGCAGACTTCAGAATTAAAGAAAACAGGGGAATAGTCATTTTAATACATTTGGACATAGTCTTACTCCTTTCCATAATAAATGACTTTCATAAAACTTACATGCCTGGACAAAAGGAAGATTTAACCAGATTTCTGACTGTTGCCTAGAGCCTATAGCTTTGCCCTAAGTAAAAATGCACCACCAACCATAGATAAACAATTCTCCATTGTCTATTCTGTAAATGGAGTGTAAATAAGAGTAAATATTTCCCTTCAAAATTATCTTCTACCTTGGCTTCTTGTATTTGTGTTGTTGCGTGGCCCAAAATATATAGATTTGTTGCACTGACATCTAAACAGAAGGGTGTAGCTCTCCTTATCAAAGTGTATGATGATTATAGTATCATGAATTTAAATTACAAGGAAAAGTAATTAAATCAATCCAATTGAGGTAACTGTACAATGTAAATGATCTATATATGTACAATTTTCTAAAAGTGATTTGTGTTTGGCTTATGGAGGCCTGACATGGGGTTCCTTGTGAGTCATGAATAATTCCATCTGGGCTCATACTTTCCCAGGGCCAGAGAAACCTAACAGAACTCCAGTTTCAGGTAGAAATGAAAAAAAATAAGTTTCCCAGGAATGAGTTCACAAAAGAAATTGAAGAGATTCTGACTTTCACTTACTTATTAATTTTACTCAGGTAAAGTTATATTTGTTATATTTCTATAATTAAAGAGATATAATCACACAGGATTTTAGAAGTAAAGTTCTTGCTTTTGAAACTAGTGTATCCTTTATTTCTGTTAACCAACCAATCATTACCCATGTTGGGAATACTATGAATGTCTGATATTGTTCGGCTCTGTGTCTACTCTCAAATCTCGAAGTGTACTCCCATCATTCCTATGTGTTGTGGGGGGGACACAGTGGGAGATAATTGAATCATGGGGGCAGTTTCCCCCATACTGTTCCTGTGGTAGTGAATAAGTCTCATGAAACCTGATGTTTTTTTCACAGGTTTCCACTTTTGCATCTTCCTCATTCTCTCTTAGCCTACTTCCTTCCATGTAAGATGTGTTTTGTTCTTCCTTGGCTTCCACCATGACTGTGAGTCTTCTGTAAGTCAAATTAAACCTCTTTCTTTTGTAAATTTCCCAGTCTCAGGTATGTCTTTATCGGCAGCATGAAAATAGACTAATACAGAAAAGTGGTACTAGTAGAGTGGGGTGCTGCTGAAAAGATACCTGAAAATGTGGAAGTGACTATGGAACTGGGTAACAGGCAGAGGTTGGAACAGTTTGGAGGGTTCAGAGGAAGATGGGAAAATGAGGGAAAGTTTGGAACTTCCTAGAGACTTGTTGAATGGCTTTGCCCAAAATGCTGATAGCAATATGGACAATAAGGTCCAGGCTGAGGTGATCTCAGATGGAGATGAGGAACTTGTTGGGAACTGGAGCAAAAGTGACTCTTGTTATGTTTTAGCAAAGAGACTGGCAGCATTTTTCCCCTGCCCTAAAGATTTGTGGAACTTCGAACTTGAGAGAGATGATTTAGGGAATCTGGCCAAAGAAATTTCTAAGCAGCAAAGCATTTAAGAGGTGACTTGAGTGCTGTGACGAGCATTCAGTTTTAAAAGGGAAACAAAGAATAAAAGTTTGAAAAATTTGCAGTTTGACAATGCGATAGAAAAAAAAAATCCCATTTTCTGAGGAGAAATTCAAGCTGGGTGAAAAAAAATTGCATAAGTAACAAGGAGCCAAATGTTAATCCACAAGACAATGGGGTAAATGTCTCCAGGGTATGTCAGAAGTCTTCATGGCAGCCCCTCTCATCAGAGGCCTGGAGGCCTAAGAGGAAAAAGTGGTTTTGTGGACCCAGCCCAGGGTCTCCGAGCTGTGTGCAGCCTAGGGAACTGGTGCCCTGTGTCCCAGTCACTCCAGCAATGGCCGAAAGGGGCCAACGTAAAGCTCTGGCTGTGGCTTCAGATGGTGCAAGCCCCAAGCTTTGGCACCTTCCATGTGGTGTTGAGCCTGCAGGTGCACAGAAGTCAAGAATTGAGGTTTGGGAACCTCTACTTAAATCTCAGAAGTTTGCTGCATTGGCAGTGCTCTCATGGAGAACCTCTGCTAGGGCAGTGCAGAAAGGAAATGTGGGGTTGGAGACCCCACAGAGAGTCCCTAATGGGGCACCACCTAGTGGAGCTGTGAGAAAAGGGCCACTGTCCTCCAGACCCCAGAATGGTAGATCCACCAACAGCTTGCACCGTGCACCTGGAAAAGCTTCAGACACCAAACACCAGCCCATGAAAGCAGCCAGTGGGGAAGCTGTAATCTGTAAAGCCATAGGGGCAGAGCTGCTCAAGACCACGGGAGCCCGCCTTTTGCATCAGCGTAACCTGGATATGAGACATGGAGCCAAAAGAGATCATTCTGGAACTTTAAGATTGAACTGCCTCACTGGATTTCAGACTTGCATGGGCCCCATAACCCCTTTGTTTTGGCTAATGTATCTCATTTGGAACAGTTGTATTTACCCAGTGTCTGTAGCCCTATTGCATCTAGGAAATAAATAGCTTGCTTTTGATTTTCCAGGCTCATAGGCCAAAGGGACTTGCCTTGTCTCAGATGAGACTTTGGACTGTGGACTTCTGAGGTAATGCTGAAATGAGTTAAGACTTTGGTGGACTGTTGGGAAGGCATGATTAGTTTTGAGATGTGAAGACATGAGATTTGGCAGGGGCCAGAAGTGGAATGATGTGATTTGGCTCTGTTTCCCCACCCAAATCTCATCTTGAATGGTACTCCCATAATTCTCATGTGTTGTGGTGGGGAGTCGGTGGGAGACAATTGAATCATGGGGGCAGTTTCCCCCATACTGTTCTCGTGGTAGTGAATAAGTCTCAAGAGATCTGATGGTTTTATCAGGTGTTTTCACTTTTGCATCTTCCTCATTCTCTCTTTGCCTGCTGCCATCCATGTAAGACATGACTTGTTCTTCCTTGGCTTCCCCCATGATTGTGAGGCTTCCCCAGCCACTTGGAACTGTAAGTCAAATTAAACCTCTTTCTTTTGTAAATTTCCCAGTCTTGGTATGTCTTTATCAGCAGTGTGAAAATGGACTAATACAGGGTCCCTTCAACTAATAATAGTAATATCTAACTTTCACTGTATATTATATGCCAGGCATTTAGCTCTGCCTCTGTACATTTTATCATATTCTATTTTATTATTTAAAACTTTTATGCCTTAGTTTCTATTGTGGCCCATTTACAGATAAAGTCATTGAGGCTTAGGCATGTTACCAAAACTGTTTGAATATCTCAGAGATAGCAGTTATTCCAGAACTCAAAACCTATTCTTATTGAACTTTAAATTCATTTCTTAAAACTGAATTTGTGCACATACTGTCTGTCATCCCCATAGCTGCTAGCTGATTTTGCTCCCATTTATGTATTTATTTCTACATATTTTTATTAACTGCTGGTCAACAGGCTAAGTGCACTGTTCACAAACGTAGCCATCAACTAAATATTCAATGCTCAAACATGCAGACATGTTAAATCATCACCTTCTTTTTCTTCTGGAGACACAATAAAGTGACTCTAGTGAACCTAGCTCTCAGGAACTGCATGAAACTCATGGTCATTTAAACAACATGCAAATTGGGTAGTAAAAATGTTTCCTTATTTCTTTGAACATGTACTAGTAATGCAACAATAATTTGGATATAGTTATTCAAGTCTAGGATCTTTCCTTGCTGCCTGAAGTATTTTCATTGATGACAATATATTTTGAAAGGATGAAGGAAAGATGAAAAGTAGGACAGTAGCAAGGAAAGAAGGAGAAATATTTCTAAAGATGAAAAACTTATTTGAACATTATTAGATGAGAATCAATACTTTATATTGCTCAGTAAGCAATGTAATAATGATATTGTGTATAATACATACTCATAAATGTATAGTTTAGTTTCTTAGGGAACAAAATATTTATATTGTTAAATTTATAAAGCTTATTATTTTTAAACATTTTCTATACTGCTTGCTCAATACCTCTAAAAGGTCCTTGTTAACTCTACTATCCCTGCTAGTTTTTTGATTATTCTTGTTATCTCTGTATCGTAATTTGATAGGATCTCTTTGTTTCCATTGGTGATTTTGATATCTTAGCTCTCGATCTGACAGGGTGACATATCTATATATACGTCTGAGAGGCACCTACTAGTCAATAGTCCAAATGGAGAACAGATTTTCTCTTTCTTTTCCTTCCTCCCTCCCTTCCTTCCTTCCACCTTGCCTTTCTATTTCTTTCTCTTTCTCTCTTTCTTTCTCTCCCTCCCTCCCTCCCTCTCTCTCTCTCTTTCTTCTTTCATATTTTTATTTCTGAAGCCCATGTCACCCTTGTTTTAGTTGAAGTGGTCTACTAGGATTTGTTCATTCTAAGCAGATTGTTATAGGCTGAAGAAGTCCATAAGTAAAGAAGCTACTTGTACAACATTGTGCGTATAGTTAACTGTGCTGTATTGCACATGTAAAAATGTGTTAAGGGGGTGGATCTCAATTTGTGTTCTTATCACAATGAGAGAGAGAGAGAGAGAGAGAGATTGAGAAGTTAGCCACTTGCCTGTTGGAGGTAACAGGGAAGGTGAGGTGGGGAAGCTGCAGCACATGTCCAGATCAGTTCTTCTTTTTTTTTTTTTTATACTTTAAGTTTTAGGGTACATGTACACAACGTGCAGGTTAGTTACATGTGTATACATGTGCCATGTTGGTGTGCTCCACCCATTAAATCGTCATTTAACATTAGGTATATCTCCAAATGCTATCCCTCCCCCCTTCCCCCACCCCACAACGGGCCCCAGTGTGTGATGTCACCCTTCCTGTGTCCATGTGTTCTCATTGTTCAATTCCCACCTATGAGTGAGAACATGCGGTGTTTGGTTTTCTGTCCTTGCAATAGTTTGCTGAGAATGATGGTTTCCCGCTTCATCCATGTCTCTACAAAGGACATGAACTCATCATTTTTTATGGCTGCATAGTATTCCATGGTTTATATGGGCCACATTTTCTTAATCCAGTCTATCCTTGCTGGATATTTGGGTTGGTTCCAAGTCTTTGCTATTGTGAATAGTGCCGCAATAAACATATGTGTGCATGTGTCTTTATAGCAGCATGATTTATAATCCTTTGGGTATATACCCAGTAATGGGATTGCTGGGTCAAATGGTATTTCTCAAACCACTGCTCAATGAAATAAAAGAGGATACAAACAAATGGAAGAACATTCCACGCTCATGGGCAGGAAGAATCAATATCGTGAAAATTGCTATACTGCCCAAGGTAATTAACAGATTCAATGCCATTCCCATCAAGCTACCAATGACTTTCTTCACAGAATTGGAAAAAAACTACTCTAAAGTTCATATGGAACCAAAAAAGAGCCCGCATTGCCAAGTCAATCCTAAGCCAATAGAACAAAGCTGGAGGAATCATGCTGACTTCAAACTATACTACAAGGCTACAGTAACCAAAACAGCATGGTACTGGTACCAAAACAGAGATATAGATCAATGAAACAGAACAGAGCCCTCAGAAATAATGCTGCATATCTACAACCATCTGATCTTTGACAAATCTGAGAAAAACAAAAAATGGGGAAAGGATTCCCTATTTAATAAATGGTGCTGGGAAAACTGGCTAGCCATATGCAGAAAGCTGAAACTGAATCCCTTCCTTACACCTTATACAAAAATTAATTCAAGATGGATTAAAGACTTAAATGTTAGACCTAAAACCATAAAAACCCTAGAAGAAAACCTAGGCAATACCATTCAGGACATAGGCATGAGCAAGGACTTCATGTCTAAAACACAAAAAGCAATGGCAACAAAAGCCAAAATTGACAAATGAGATCTAATTAAACTAAAGAGCTTCTGCACAGCAAAAGAAACTACCATCAGAGTGAACAGGCAACCTACAGAATGGGAGAAAATTTTTGCAACCTATTCATCTGACAAAGGGCTAATACCCAGACTACTCATCTGACAAAGGGCTAATATCCAGAATCTACAATTAACTCCAACAAATTTACAAGAAAAAAAACAAACAACCCCATCAAAAAGTGGGCGAAGGATATGAGCAGACACTTCTCAAAAGAAGACATTTATGCAGCCAAAAGACACATGAAAAAATGCTCATCATCACTGGCCATCAGAGAAATGCAAGTCAAAACCACAATGAGATACCATCTCACACCAGTTAGAATGGTGATCATTAAAAAGTTAGGAAACAACAGGTGCTGGAGAGGATGTGGAGAAATAGGAACACTTTTACATTGTTGGTGGGACTGTAAACTAGTTCAACCATTGTGGAAGTCAGTGTGGCGATTCCTCAGGGATCCAGATCAGTTCTAAGCTTATGGTTTAAACTGGGAGGAAGGTGATTAAATCATGGAGGTGGTTTCACCTATGCTGTTCTCATGATAGTGAATTAATTCTCATGAGATATGATAATTTTGTAAGTGTTTAGAAGTTCTTTCTTTGTTTTCTCTCTCCTGCCACCTTCTGAAGAAGGTGCCTGCTTCCCCTTCTGCCATGATTGTAAGTTTCCTAAGGCCTTCTAGCCATGTGGAACTGTGAGTCAATTAAACCTCTTTTCATTATAAATTACCCGGTCTCATGCAGTTGTTTATAGCATTGTGAAAATGGACTAATATAAACTCCTAACACAGTGTCTTGCAAATAGCAGACACTCAATAAATTTCTGCCAAATAAAAATATAGAATATAAGTTGTAAAGTTTTCCATTAAAATGTCTGTACTCAATCCTTACAAAGCTAAAGGCAAAATTCTAGGCCCACAGCAACAACAGGAGCAAATTTTGAAAATCAAGGCTAAAACTTGTAACTTACTCTTCTGCTTTAACATTTAAGTTGATTTGCTTTGCAGCCCTCTTTATGAATATCTAATGATGTTTCATATCTATGAGTTAATTGAATTGTGATCTCCAGTAGTAACTAAATGATGGTGATATGATTAGTTATGCCTTTATTAAAATGGCCTTATACCATAGTCCTTGACCAACGAAATTGAGTTTAATTTATATCCCTAAAAAGGAAAGATATTCTTTTTATTTCCATAAATGTTTTTTAACAAGACACTTCAGTTAAATTCCAAATGTCAGCAAGGAGTAGCAAAGGCTCATAGCTATATACTTTACAAAATAAGGCACTGCCATTGTCTGTAGTTTTGTATATTTTACTGAAGAGCATTAGTACTTTCTTTGATTCTGCCTCAATTGTCAAGTGGTATAATACTCAAGAACTGCTAGAAAATAACACGGTTTTGGTTAGTAAATAAAGAAGGTGAGTCTGCATAAAACAAAGACCTAATACAGACTGTGTTTGAGTTGTGCTTGTGACATGTTTCAACTCATGTGCCAAAAATGCATGTTATATTTTAACTTTCAACCATATAAATACATACACACACACACTCTCTATCTCCTTTCCTCAGTGTTTAAAACAATGCCTACCACATTTAAGCACCCCAAAATATTAACTGAATGTATAAATATTTGTTTACATATATAATGATTTGTTTAGAAGCAACTTTATGAAAAATCTTTTCTCATACATTTTTAAGTGGGACTGAAATCTATGTATTTTTAAGTTATGACACTAAAAAACTCCTGTATGGTACAGAAATCAAATTATTATTTACTTAAATATTTATTTTGATTCATTTCAATAATCAAATTATTATGTCACCTTCTTCATAGAGTATAATTGTCTTTGTGCCAAACACTTACAAATTAAAAATAAAAGCAATGCATAAATAAAAATATAACATTAATTTTACTTACATCTGATAAATAATTCTGGTTGTTATTCACAAAATAAACACGCGTGGTTTGTTATTAACCTATTTTTTTAACAATCACTTTTAAAGTCTGCATTTATTGGTATTAATTTTACTAGGTTTTTACAAAGGTCATGATCTCTTTTCCATGCATTATCCTCTCTCTCTCTCTCTCTCTCCATATATATATGTGTGTGTGTATATATGTCCCTCTATATATGTATATAAATCTGTGCTAATTTTGTCTTTGCTAGCTAAGCAGTGTATGTGATATTTAAAAGAAGGAAAGATAATTAAATGAAAGAAGCTCTCACTATTTCATAATTTACATTTTAATTATTTTTTTAAAAATTAGATCTTGCTCTTTGTCTTGATTACAAATAGATTACCAGGGTGCCTACACTGTACTTTTTTAGTCACAATTCACCAAATAGAAACCCATTATCTCTGCCCATATAATGTTTATGAGATTAGCAAAATAATACATGGTTTAACAATAGTTCATGATTCTCTTCAAAAGTTGATCTAATATTAAATGTTATCATCTTTAATAAGTATAGTATATCTACAAATTATATATGATATAAACAAATTCCAAACATTAATTTTTGGTATCACACTATGAACTTATTGTTATAGGTATGCTATATTAAAATAAACAAACCTTTGATTATATTTACTTTGATTATAAATTTACAAAAGATGATATAAGTAATGGAAGTTAGAATTGTGGTAGATTAAAAAAGGTTACAAATTCTTTTTTGGTTCTTCCATCGTTTGGTAGATTTACTTCCCTTGAATCTGAACTGTCCCTGTGAATAACAGTAATCAATAAAACAAAGTGAAATAATGGTGGGTGATTTCTGAGTCTCAGTGTCAAGAGAACTTTCCAGTTTTAACTCTTGTTCTTTTGGTAATCTGAGACCATTATGCTATTATGAAGCACACAACGAAGACCCACATGGAGAATAAGGCCCAGTAATCCCTGCCCCGCCCTCGAGATTTCAAACACATGAGTAAAACCATCTTAGGCATCTAGCTCCAGCCAACCAGCAAGCTGTCCACAGCCATAGGAATGAGCACAGGCTAGATCACCAGAGCATCATGCAGCCAATTCACAAAATGATGGGGAATACTCAATCGTTATCAGTTAAGTCACTAGATTTTGAGGCTGTTTGTAAAACAGCAGTAGGCACTATTTATATATGTATGCATGCATGTATATAAACATATATGTATGATTTATATGTATCATATATAATTTTATATTATTTTGGGAGAAACAAAAAGGAAAAAGTGATTGGTTTCATAATCATTATTTTACACACTTTATTTGGAAAAAAAGTACTTTTTCCATAATATGGTAACTTTTCCTGTATCTGGCACATAAAGATATATTATCTCTTTTATTAAGAAGTTAAGTCTCTTTAACCATTTTAACAGAGTACAGGATGCTGTTAAAATTCATTGTACAATAAGAATATGAGTAACAGATAATTTATATGATTATAAATTGAGATTGTAAGGTAATGAGAAAAATCTAAAAGGAAGTAATAAAGATAAAAAAACAATTGATAAACTGGATGTGGAAAATGTTTCTATTATTAATTAATATATTTTAGTTAGAAAATTTAATTCTTAAATTTTTTTAAGAATGTCAAATAGGCTGGACGTGGTGGCTCATGCCTGTAATCCCAGCGATTTGAGAGGCCAATAACGAAGGACTGCATAAAGTTAGGAGTTCCAGACCAGCCTGGGCAACACAGCAAGACCCTATCTCTACAATTTTTTTTAAAAACAACTGGGCATGGTGGTGTGCACCTGTAATCCTCACTACATGAGAGGCTGTGGTGGGAGGATTCCTTGATCCCTTGAGTAGAAGGCTGCAGTGAATTATGATCAAGCCATTGCACTCCAGCCTGGGTGACAAAGCAAGACCTTGTCTCTTGAAAAAAAAAGGAAGAATGTCAAATAATAATAAGGAAAAGATAATAACGGCTCAGTTTCTTAATATGAGCATAATCAGTGTACAAGAAGTTTAAAGAATTAAAGTGGAGGGTAAAGAGTCAGTAATGTGAATCAATTTATAATTAAATGTTTCATCTATTTAAAGCTTCTCTGCTTAACTATGTATTCTTTTTAAAAGTTCTTTTTGAAATGTTTCTTCTTCTCAATACATTTTGCTTAGTTAAGTTTTCTCCTGTCAGGTTTTTTCACTTTATCACACCACTCTATGAACATGAAGATGTCTTTGAGCTCAAGAAAAGCAATACTCATGTATTCATGTATGTTGAAACTGGCAGGTGACCCAGTAGACTTTAGATTTCTATGTATTTCTAGGTGTTTAGTAATTATCTTGAAATTCCTTCTAATAAAATTAAGTATTCTCCTTATTGAGTTCTTATACAGAGCATAAAACTGAATCTATTCATAAGTCTAACAAAGGGATAAACCTTTTGACAGACTATATTATTTCTGAAACACAAATTCAATTATATATGTTGGAAGACATTGGTTACTTAAAAATTAAACTTTGAAACAAAAATATTTTTATTTGCAGAATGTAATAAATGTTTGCTATAATGTATTTAAATGTATTCACATACTATTTATACAGAACAATATACATTATACTAGTTAAAATAACTTTAAATTTTTTGAAGATTTTCACATTTTTGGTCACAATTAATAGCATCCAATAGAGTTTGATTAACTAACACAAGAGAGAAATAATGTTCTGATTATTTCGGTATTTTTTTCCATAGAAGTCCTAAAAAAATGTTCCAACAAAAATGTCAAATTTGGGATCCAAGTACAGATCTTTAGGAATTTTGCATTTCATTTACTTTCAACAATAATATCAATAGAAAATGACAACACTATGGCAAATGGAAAAGATGGTTAAGAGTCTATCTGAATTATCTCTTTCCATATCCTTAGGAAATCATATAAATTATCTGTTACTCATATTCTTATTATACAATGAAATGTTAACAGCATCCTGTACTCTGTTAAAATGGTTAAAGAGACTTTAACTTCTTATTCTTACAAAAAATAGAAATATTATCTTTTCAAATCTAAAAAAATAAGTAATTATAAAATATTATTTCTGTGTAAATTATTAGTTGTAGTGAAAAGAGAAAGCAGGATTTTTGAGATGAGAAAATGGACAGAACAAGAAACAAACAAAAATCCGTTACAGGTCACATGATCTGACTTGTAACATGATCATAACATTACCAGAAAGGAGTCCTGATTCAGACCCCAAGAGAGGATTCTTCGATATCACAAAAAAAAAAAAATTCAGGGTGAATCCATAGAGTAAATTGAAAGCAAGTTTATTAAGAAAGCAAAGGAATAAAGAATAGCTCTCCATAGTTAGAGCAGCAGCATGGGCTGCTCCACTGATTATGCTTACAGTTATTTCTTGATTATACACTAAACAAGAGGTGGATTATTCATCAGTTTCCCAGGAAAGTGGTGGGCAATTTCCGGAACTGAGAGTTCCTCCCTTTTTTTAGACATATAAAGTAACTTCCTGATGTTGCCATGACATTTGTAAATAGTCATGGTGCTGGTGGGAGTGTCTTTTAGCATGCTAATGCATTATAGTTAGTGCATAATGAGCAACGGGGCAACTAGTAGTCACTTTCATCTCCATCTTGGTTTTGGTGAGTTTTGGCTGGCTTCTTTACTGCAAACTGTTTTATCAGCAAGGTCTTTATGACCTGTATCTTGTGCTGACCTCCTGTCTCATCCTGTTACGAAGAATGCCTCACCTATTGGGAATGCAGCTCAGCAAGTCTCAGCCTTATTTTACCCAGTCCCTATTCAAGATGGAGTTGCTCTGGTTCAAACACCTCTGACAATGATATTACATATAACATCAGGGTAAAATGAAAGACATTAAACAACTTCCAGGCATACCAATAAATGATTGAAATAAAGGTCTTTTCTGACTTTTATAAGGTCAATATATTCTAGAAAACAATGCAACAATACTGCAAATTTCTACGTGAGTTCATTTTTCAACCAAGAATACTATACTTCTAAAAACAACAACAAAAAATAAATGTAATAAAATTATTCCCATGTATTAACTCAATATATATTTAGGTAATTTTCAGAGCATATGATTTAGCAAAACAAAAATATTAACCACAAACAAGAAGGGATTGGAAGTCATGGGATCTGGGAGTCAACAGGCTCAGTAAGAATTAAGGATGATAGCACAGGGAAGTATTTGAATGTCTTGTGTGCACTTATTTTTTTAAAAATCAGCTCAGATAGCAGCAGAAAGAAGGATAGTGTGTTATTTAGCTCTCCGGGGGTGAAGGGCAGAAACGTGAAGCATTTCTGATCAATTTGAGCTTTGAGGAATACATTAGGAACAATGAACATGAAAAAATTTCCCTAGAAGGTTTTTTAAGAATGTAAAATGGAATGTAGGCCCCATTCTGTTTCTGACTATCTTAATCAGCTCTGGCAGCTATAACAAAGTTTCATAAATTAGGTGTCTTACACAAAATAGAAATGCATTTCTCACAGTTCTGGAGGCTAACAGTCTGAGATCACTGTGCTAGCACTGTTAGGTTCTGCCCTGTTCCAGGTTCCCTACTGTTGACTAGGGTCCCTTTTATAGAGGCACTGGTGCCATTTATGAGGGGAGGGCCTTCATTACCAAATTACCTCCTGTAGATCCTACCTCCTAATATCATTACATTTGGCGTTAATATTTCAACATATAAATTTGGGGGTAAACAAAGATTCACCCCTTATCAATGACCCAATAAATCTTAGTGAGGGCCAGATAATTTGTATATTAAACAAATTCTAAGGCTATGTTGATGCTGCTTGTTGGTCTAGAGTTTGGAACAACTGGAAATAAAAGAACTATAAATTTTACACTTATGCAAATAAAAAATAAGCATTAACTATAAATAGTAAAATAATGCATGATAAAGTAATCATAGTAATGAATAATATTTATATAACCCATATTGATCTTAACATTCTATTAATTTAATTAAAATTTAGTATTTGGAGTTAGGTGGTATAGAAAGTAAGGGAATTGCAATGTAACAGAACTAATTATTAGCAACTAAAAGAGAAACTGGCTATATAAACTACTTAGCAAATAAAAAATAAAAATTTGTCAAAATTTTTATCCTGATAATAGGATAATGTTTGGAATTGGGAAGGTGTACAGGTCTATCTTTGTCATAAAAAGGAAGTTAAATCTTAAATGTTTAGTTCTGTACATTTATTACTATGATTAAGTTTTTTAAAATATACTCACTGAAATTTAAATAATATAATAATTTAAAGAAAAACTCTCTAAGTGAGTTAAGGGAGTAGTGTAGACACAACACAAAAGATAGGAATTGGAAGGTATAACTGAAAAATATACTAAAATGTATTATAAATTATAAATAGACCAACAGTATGAAATAAAAAAATACGATGGAGGAAAAATGACAATGGCAGTTGATATTTAAGACATTTCAGATGGATAAAATTGACAAAATATAGAAAAGGAAACATTGAAAGATTTCACTGGGAATCTTAAAACACAAGTTTCCTTTGAACCTTCCTCTGGCAGAAGTAGCCCCAATCTTAATTTTGTGTGTGTGTGTGTGTGTGACATGGAGTCTCACTCTGCCTCCACGGCTGGAGTGCAGTGGCATGATCTCGGCTCGCTGCAACCTCTCCCTCCCGGGTTCAAGCGATTCTCCTGCCTCAGCCTCCCCAGTAGCTGGGACTACAGGAATGCACCACCACACCCGGCTAATTTTTTTGTGTATTTTTAGTAGAGACGGATTTTTTCCATGTTGGCCAGGCTGGTCTTGAACGCCTAACCTCAGGTGATCCGCCTGCCTCGCCTCCTAAAGTGCTGGGATAAAGGCATGAACCACCTCTCCCGGCCCCAATATTACTTTTAATGGCAAAAACCGCAATTACTTTTGCACCAACCTAACAGAAGAGCGCAGCCTCCACTGACTTGAGTTCCTGCAAGTTTCTTACCAGAGGTAGGTGTCTCTCAGAATTTTACTTGTCCTTTTAAAGATGATGCCCTGTCATGACTCAAGCTTATAAACACATTCAGGGCTGAGAAGAGACCAAGCAGGGATATACAGTCTCTGCTCAAAGAAGAAAGTCCTGTTTACTAACTGAATTGTAAACTGTGCATACCACATACCAGTAGGAATCTAGGAAGTACTTTTGAGAGTGGATCTTATAATCTTAAAGCTGTCTGACTAGACAGAAGAGTGCAGAATAGAAGGCTAGAGAAGCAAGAACTTCTTGACAGGGGAAAATGATCAATGAGTCAGCATTCAATATTCTGGCAAGAACATCTGAGGCTGAAAGGTATTTATGCTGGAGTGGCTCTTTGATGCTTGGCCATGAGGACAGCATTTAGTAAAAGAAGAAGATGCTAGAACTTTCTTAAAATAGTAGTAAGGAAGGGATCAAAAGCTCAGGGAGGTATTAATGTTAGAAAGAATTTATTTTGTACTGAAAGTTACCACTTGGCTCTGTTATCCAATCCTCATTAAGATAATAGAGAAGCCCTACAGGGGCTGTTTTGTAGGAAATGCTAAAATGGAAATTGGCTCTGAAATATCAGTGAGGATAATGGTTTTCAGAATGGCAGACCAGGTGACAGCCCTTAACTATAAGAGGCTAAATGGATGTAATTACTGAAATTGTCGAAAAACTGAAGTGGCCATCAGAGTGGCTTGACCCAAAAGAATGTGTAACGATGGCCAATACTTTACAAAATACATGGGATAAAGATTAATAACCGATAGGATATTACTGACACAATTTTTGAGGCTGGCTATCCGAAGACTGATGTCTGCTCCCGCAGTGGAAAATCACTGTCTCTCTCATGGCTGTCTAACATTTGTTAATTTACAGACACAGAATGCACACAGAGCATGAGCTTTATCTCACCAAAACTGGTCTAATTTTTGCCAATGTGGAATTTTCCAGCCTGCCTGCCGCAAATGCCATCAAAATGACTCAGTTCTCCAAGAAGACCTACTGGATGCCAGGTTGATTACATCAAACGTATTCCTTCCTTGAGCGGCAAGGATAAATTACCGTCAAATTTCTAATCTTTTGCTGCTCTTTTGTTATAAAGTATTGGTTTATTGGAATCTTAATTATTACTTGTAAATTACTACTAATAAGCATCTTCCCATGTAAATAATTGCCATTTATATTACTCTTTTCTGAGATTTCTGTTCATGTCTTTTCATAATTTCTCTACTGTGTTTTCGTGACTATCTCATTTACTTGTATGCATTATTATACATTTTGATAAAATTGTTATTTTTCAGTTATATATTTTGCAAATATCTTTTTCAGTTGATAGTTTCTCTCTTTTTTTTTCCCTTCATGGTGTCCTTTGATAAATGGATATGTAATTTCAATGTAGACACATGTATCTCTTTTCTTTTGGAGAATAGTACACTTAGGCTTTAAAAAATAAATTATTCTTGGCCAGGAGCATTGGCTCATGCCTTTAATCCCAGCACTTTGGGAGGCCAAGGCGGGCAGATCACCTGAGGTCAGGAGTTCGAGACCAGCCTAGACAACATGGTGAAACCCCATCTCTACTAAAAATACAAAAATTAGCCGGGCGTGGTGGCAGGCACCTGTAATCCGAGCTACTGGGGAGACTGAGGCAGGAGAATACCTTGAACCCGGGAGGCAGAGGTTGCAGTGAGCCGAAATCATGGCCATTGCACTCCAGCCTGGACAAGAGCAAGACTTGGTCTTAAAAAAAAAAAAAAATCATTCCATTCTCATTTTTTATTTTACTAATATCATCTCCAGTACTGTTTTATAACACTTTTCAAGCTTTGTTTTCCATACTAAGTATGGACTTTCTTTTGAATGTGGTAGGGTAGAGATGTGGTTCATTTCACCCCAGTGAGCTCAACACTATTTGTTAAACAATGCACACTTCCCAATCTGATTTGTTCTTCTATGTTCAGGTAATGAATTTTTGTATGTTCATGAGACCCTTCCTGTCCTTTCTGAATGGTTTTATTAGTTAATATAATGAGTTCTCTCTCAAATGAACTGTCTTAATTACAATTTTGTTTGTTTGTTTGTTTGTTTTTGCTATACCAATTGTACTAGCTTTATAATAGTTCTTGGTCTCAGGTAGAGCAGTTCATTCCAATATCAATATTTCTCTTCAGGAGAGACTTGGAAATCCTTGGCCCTTTGTACTTCTACAAATATTTGGAACCGTCTTGTCAATTTGTACAAAAAAAATGAAAAATGTGATTGGCATAGCAATAAAGCTATGGATATAATTGGGTGAATTAAAATTTTTAATTATTGACTCTTTATTTTAATTTGGCATATTCTTCTATTTAATTTGTCTTGAAATGTCTTTCAATAAGTTATTATATTTTTGCTTCATCAAAGAACTGTACATTTTTATGAGATTTAATTATCCAGTTTTAAAAACTATAATTTTACCTTTTAAACGTAATTTTTGCAAATTTATTTTTATTCACCTTTTATCCCATCACTCTTGATAATTTTTTTCTAAACTTTAATATTTTTTCAGTAGATTACTTTGGCTTTTACTATGTAGATAGTCACACCATCTTTAAGGAATGACAGATTTGCCCCTTCATTTCCAAAATCTCACATTTAAAATCTTGTTTTATTTTATTTGCTAGGGCTTTCCATGAAAATTGAGTAAATGCATTCTCAGTAGGCATTCGAACATTGTCCATAAATATAAACAGATTTTGCTTGTGACATATTATAAATGTTAAAATTTTAAAATATACTTGTTTATTAGGTTAAGGAATTTCTTTTATTTCTAGTTTGCTAAGGACCTTTAAAAATTGAGTCAGTGGTTTTCTACATGTGTAAAGATGATTTTATATATTATTCCTTTGAACAGTTAGTATGATAAATTATATTTCTATGTTTGCAGACGTTAAAGCTGACACAATTAAAACAGTGCATGACCTGACAGTTATGCTTCTCATTTTAATTTTTAGCTTATTATTTTTATTTTTATTCTTGAAGTGTTCACTCATTTTCTCAACAGAAAGTCAATTCTTTAAAAAGTATGTTTCTTTCATATGGTAATATATTCATAATTATTGTTGTAGTTGAGCAGAAAATTTCTTAGAGTATTTTGTCAACCATATTGCCAAAATTAGAAGTGTATCTGTATTAGAATTTGTTGAATTATCTTTGAAATTTCAACTTATTACTATCAATCTATTCCCCAACAATAACCAGATTATATTTGAAAGATAATTAATGAAATCTGCTTATTGAAACATGTTTGCCATGTTAAAGGAAAGAAGTAAGTGAGAACCTAGTTTTCATGAAAAGAAACTTATATGTGACTCTCCTAGAAAGTAAAAAATGCAATATCTAAAAACCCACTGGACATATTTTGAAACTCAGAAGACAGAATTAGTTTACTGGAAGATAGGTCAGGAATTATCCAGAATGAAGCATATATAGATTAAGATAAAAGAAAATTTGAAAGAGAGTAATAATGTAAAAAAATATTGAAAGCATCTAAAACATAGCTGGTCTCAGGAGAAAAACAGGAGTTGGGGCAAATCCAGTCTAAGAACATTGAAGACACATCTTTATTTTTTATAATTAGAAAAACCTAGCAATTCATAGGTTTAAGAATCCAATAAATTCAAATAGAACAAATTTTTAAAAATCTACACCAAAAAGAGAAACTTCACTGCAGAAAAGCAAAAGAGAAAATCCTACAATCAAGGATGAGGTGAGGGTGGAGGCGTAGATTACATTTAAATGAACGGTAGTGAGATTGGTAAACCAGAAGGAAATTGAATGTTACACTATTTTAACTCATATATATATGAGTATATATGTGAGTATATATATATGAGTATATATGTGATTGTATATACCATATACAATATGAGATTGTATGTGATATATATATATATATATCTATACACAATACAATCACATATGGTTTATATACATGGTAATCTTAAAACTTCTTTGGGTTTACAAAGTGTAAAATAGAATATATATAAACTGAATAAAATAAAAATTTATGTTTTGTGATTTAAAAAATTAAATTTCACATAAAATAATGTATATGCAATACTTAAATTCTTCCAGAGAATACAAATATAGAAAAAACTTGCAAAAAAGACATTTTACATCATGGGTTAGTAAACACAAGAATATAAATGTGCCATTTTTCCTGCAATTTATTTATAGTTTCACTTCAGTCTCAGTTAAAATCCCAAAGTTTTGAGTAGAAATTGACAAACTGATGCAAACCATGAAAATGCAGGATGTCAAAGAATACCTCCCCAAATAAACCTATGCATATATGGACACTTCATTGATGGCAGAGATGGTACAGGATTGCAATAATCATTTGTTGGTCATTTCAATAAAATTTACTGGCAATATCAGATTTCTATATGGAAACAATGAAATTTGACTCCTACCTTGAACCATAAACACAGGGAAATTCCAGGTGGATTCCATACCTAAATGAAAAGTAAATTTATGAAGCATTTAGAATGTAGAAGAATATGTGTTTGCTTAATATTTATGAAATTATATGTTTTTATACACTCCTCTGTAATATAATACAATAAAAATTTTAGTAATCTGTTTTTGCAATATAATTTCACTTTGTTAAGAAAAATAGATACACATACATAAAAATGGCTTACAATTAAAATGTTATTTAGACATGCTTTTTTAAATCTTAATCTTGTTTCCCATGTGTATTTTGTAGATCTACTTTCAGATATTTGAATATCCCTCTCACTACAGATGATAGCAAATAGGTAGACATTTGATTATATTTTTGATAAGCATTTTTTACACAATTAAATTACTTTTAGTTACATTCCTTATGTAAGAACTGCAAGGATTAAATATTTTCAGTCTGAAGGGTCACCTGATTCTCTAAAGAGTCAGTTCATTCTTAATCCAG